>NC_138182.1:175885055-177197582 GCF_964194105.1 Spermophilus citellus | reverse complement strand
ACATTCTACTTACTAAGAGTCACTATCTCTGTTGAGACCACCAGATGTCCTTCTGATGTGCTGAGGCAGAAAAAATAATATATCCCAGCAATGACATTCTCAGAGACAATCCTCAACACTGGTATTATTCTAAATACATATTCTAAACAACTGACCATAGTTAAGATATAAACTTACATTATGTATGTAAAATGCTTAATATATATTATGTATATATGTAATATAAATAGTATATATTAATATACATAATATCAACTCGTATTTTGTATAGTGCATATATACAAAAACATATTTTATATGCATACATATATGTATGTGTGTATATATTTATACACACATATATATATTTATTTATATTATATATATTTTTATATATTATATATTTATATATATTATATTTATATATAATATATATATTATATTTTATATTATATATATATATATATTGCCTCTGATGCACTCCCCACTTCCATGATGCATAATAATTGTGACTTCTTAAAGAAAAGTGGTAGCTAATATATTGCCAGGAGGACATCCAATCCCCAGTTATAGAAATATCAAATGGAGTCTGAATGATTGTATATGCAAGAGGTTTACTCTTACTCAGGAAGAATTGTGGTCTTTTCTTCATTCTTGCCTATGTGAACCAGAGGATCTTACCAAGATTTTGATTAAAAGGCAGACACCACTCTTTCATGTAGCCTCATTTTTAAAAATATTTCCCTTTTAAAATGTCTCCTTATTCATTCTCAGTCATACACCGTCAAGTTAATCTCATCAACAATGCAATGATCAGGGACTTCACAAAGCCTCTTCTTCACCCTGGAGGAAGGCTGGCAACAGAGAAAGGACCATGCCCTCTCCTTGGCCACAAATTTTCCAGCACACACTGTGGACTATTTTTCCTATCTGATGCAGAGCAGTCTTTGGGGAGTCTGTCCCAGAGATTCTTTGCCTCTCCTTTGTGTTGGACTGCTTCTTTCCTGGGTCCTATGTGTTTGTCTTCCTTGATTTGGTCCCTCAGTTTGGTGGATCATGTCTTCCAGTGGTGTTCTAAGAAAGAACATCCTGTGTGTTTACTGAGACCTGCCTTCTATCCTCCCCTTGATTGACAAGTTTAGCTCTGTATTGAATTTTACATAGGAAATAATACTTTTTCTAACTTTTAGAACTCTCCATTCCTCTAGCTCACAGAGTTAATTTGATTTTTAATTCTTTGTACGTGACTTGTTCTTCCATCTGGAAGCTTTGAGAATCTTCCTTTTGTGCCCGGTATTGAAATTTCACAATGAGGTGCCATCCACCAGTCTATTTTTATTCATTGTTTAGGCGTTCTGTGGGCCCTTTCAATCTAGAAATTCATGACCTTCACTCTTGGGGAAATGTCTTCAATTATTTTCTTGATGATTTCTTATCCTCTGTTTTCTCTGTTCTTTTTCTTTTTGACTTCAATTATTGTATATTAGATTTTCTGGACTGTTTTGTAAGTTTCTTCTCTGACCTATTTTCATTCTTTTTGATCTACTTTCATCCTTTTTGTTTTCTAAATGTCTTTTTATGTATCCTCTTGGTCTCAGTTCATGGATACAGCATCTCCTTAAACTCTACAATATTCATACTAGGCTTTGGAAGACTTCTTCTATGATCATTTCTTTTTCTGACGAGTTGATGTTTTTCTTGTCTGTTCTGGTGTTTATCTTGCATCTTGAAGGTTTTTCCTGGTTAGAAGCTCTGAACATGTGTATGAGGCTGGTTAACTTTGAAGTTCTCATAGTGTGGCATGGGGTGAGCCATTTGTTGGGTACCAGTGAGTGTGGGTCTTTTCTCTTAGGCTGCTCAGATTCCCCAGAGGAGAATCGTATCATCTCCTACTTGAGCAACGTTATTTTACTGGGACATCCAAACACTCGGTATTCAACAAGCATAAATCCTGAATCTGTTGTTAGTATGTTACCATAATCTTTTTTAAGGCTTTTATTACTACATTATAGTCATACATAATAGTTGGGTTCATACATGCATGGAATTTAATTTGCTCCATTTCTGTCCCTGGTGCCACCTCTTTCCCTTCCATCTCCCTCCCCCAGTTCCTCTTCCTCAATTCTACTAGTCTTTCTTCTATTTCTTTTTTAAAATGGTGCTTTATAGATATAATGATGGAATTCACTATGGGATATTTATATGTGTATAGAGTATAATATTGTGAAATTCATTTCTTCCCTTCCCTTTCCAATCCCTCCCCCCTCTCCCTCAGTCTTCTCCTTGTACTCCACTGATCTTCCCTATATTCTTATGAAATCCACACTACCTTTTTTCCCCTTTACATTGCTGTAGCTTCCACATATGAGAGAAAACATTTGACCCTTGATTTTCTGAGTCTGGCTTATTTCACATAGCATGATGTTCTCCATTTCCATCCAATTACCAGCAAATGCCATAATTTCATTCTTCTATATGGCTGAGTAATACTCCATTATGTACATATACCACATTTTCTTAATCCTTTCATCTGTTGACTAAAACATGGGCTGGTTCCATAATTCGCTATTGTAAATTATGTTGCTATAAATATTTTAATGTGACTGTATCACTACAGTATATTGGTTTTAGTTCTTTTGTATAAATATCAAGGAGTAGTATAATTGGGTCATGTGGTAATTCTACTCCTAGTCTTTTGAGGAATCTCCATACTGCTTTTCAGAGTAGTTGTACTAATTTGCAGTTCTACCAACAATGTATGAGTGTGCCTTTTCCCCACGTTCTAACCAGCATTTATTACTTTTGTATTCAGGATGGCTGCCATTCTAAATGCAATGAGATGAAATCTTAGTGTAGCTTTGATTTGCATTTTCCTGATTGCCAGAGATATTGAACATTTTTTCATATTTGTTTTCTTCTTTTGATAAATGTCTGTTCAGTTCTTTAGCTAATTTATTGGTTGGGTTATTTGCTTTTTTTTGGTGTTAAGCTTTTTGAGTTTTTCATATTCTGAATATTAATCCCTATCAGAGGGGTAGAAGGCAAAGTTTTCTTCCATTCTATAGACTCTCTCTTCACCCTCTTTGTCCTTTGCTGTGCAGAAGTTTTTCATTTGATGCCATCCCACTTATTAAATCTTGGTTTTATTTTTTCAGCTTTAGGGGTCTTATTAAGGAAGTCAGTGCCTACATCAATATGGTGGAGGTTGACCTCATGTTTTCTTCTAGCAGTTGCAAAGTTTCTGGTCTAATTCCTAAATCTTTGAACTGCTTTGATTTGATTTTTGTGCAGGATGAGAGATAGGAAACTAGTTTCATTCTTCTACATATGGATATCCAGCTTCCTTCCCCAGCACCACTTTTTAACAAATATATTTTGACATATATGTACATGGCACCTTTGTCAAGTATCAGATGACTGTATGTGGGTTTGTCTCTGTCTTCTGTCCCACTGGTTGTCATGTCTGTTTTAATGGCAATACCATGCTGTTTTGCTACTGTAGCTCTGTAGTATAATTTGAGACCAGGTATTGTGATCTCTCCAGGATCATTGTTTTTGCTCAGGATTGCTTTGGCTATTCTGGGGCTTTTATTCTTCTAACGGAATTTTACAACAGTTTTTTCTCTAGTGCTGTGAAGAATGTCAATGATATTTTGATGGGAACTGCATTTCTGTGTAATTGTTAGAAAAATCTTCTTCTGTGTTTAAACTCTCATCTCTGCCCCTTTCTGGCTTCTTCCCTGTATCATGAAATCCATTTGAAACTTGCTGCCTTAAAGTATTAAGTATGAGGGGGTAATTTTGATCTCATGGCCAGATGCAGTCATGGACTCATTGCTAAGATGTGATGGAAGGGCACATGTTATTTCTACACACAGATGAAAATTTAGAGTCTCATGGATGGAACAACATACATGGGGACCCTGATGATCAACTTACTGCTCAGTGTGCTACCCCCTTTCAAGTTTTCAAGTTCCAATGTGCAGGAAGTGAAACTAGGAAACTGAAACTAAGACTGTGTTTATAAACAGTAAGCACGTAGCAAAATCCTGACTCAAGAGAAAACTAAAGGTCTGGGGATATGTAGCTCGATGATAAACACTCCTGGGTTTAAGCCCCAGTGAGTGTGTGTGTGTGTGTGTGTGTGTGTGAGAGAGAGAGAGAGAGAGAGAGAGAGAGAGAGAGAGAGAGAGAAATAATAAGCATACAGGGTTATGATTAAAAGTTTAAGATACCCACAAGTTAAACACTCTAAACATTCACTTCCTTTTAGTGTTGTTAATTAACAATAGCTTTCTTTTCCTTAAAGAAATTAGCTGAGAGAAACAGGATGAAATCTAAGTACTGGTGGGAGTCATTAGAAAGTCTCATGAGGATTTGCCCTTGATGCATTTATGTGCTCATTTTTTTTTTTTAGAGAGAGAGTGAGAGAGGGGAGAGAGAGAGGGGAGAGAGAGAGAGAATTTTTAATATTTATTTATTTTTTTTTTAATTCTCGGCGGACACAACATCTTTGTTGGTATGTGGTGCTGAGGATCGAACCCGGGCTGCACGCATGCCAGGCGAGCGCACTACTGCTTGAGCCACATCCCCAGCCCTGTGCTCATTTTTCACAGCAAACAAATGTTCATTTTACTTATGGATTGCCCTATTCTCCATATTTTCATTTATTATGATTTTTCTCTTCTATTTATTATTTTCTGTTAAGTGTTTTTCACTTTCCTTTTGTCTTCTTTTTCAACAAATGTTTTACAAGTTTCTATCTCCATCTACCCAGTAAGTTCCTGATCAAAAACATCCAGCCAACTAAACTTTATAGTTACCAATAACACAACCAAAAAATGATTTTTTTAGGTAGTGTGTGTATGTTGAAAGGATGGATAAATCCAGGAAATAAAGCTTGAGGAATATAAAAAGCCACCTTCATGAATATTCTACAATTGCCATATCTTCCCATGCAAAGTGCTCATGCTAAATGTGCATAAAATGTAACATAAAATGTGAAATATGCATCCTTGATTAAATTCCCTCCATCTGGTGCTTTGCCCCAGTATTAACATTGTTAGGGATGATTAGCTTCCCATGACACCCAAGTCCACAGTGTCATTTGGTTGTCTGAGTGCTTGTCTGGCTAAAAGAACATCATTTTAATCCTATTAATATCATTAACAGATAACATGCTGGATAGATTTGGGTTTGAACTTCTGCCTTTTATCTGTCAGATTTCCATTTTAAGTGTAATCAGAATAGATGGACTTTTAATACTGAAAGCAGCTCAGCAATAGTTGACATTTATTGAGCATTCACTACAAGCCATGCAATGTACAGAGGACATCCATTATATTTCATCCCTTCAAATCTCTGTGAGATACTAGTGATTACTCTGCATATTTCACAAAAGGGAAAACTGGATCTTCGATTAATAATGTGCCCAAGGTCACATAGCTGAAAAATTACAGAATCTAGTTTTCATAGTTTCAATGTCCACTCTCTTAACTATGATATTTTATTGTTCCTAATAATGGATTGAAAATACTAACCCATTATAAATGTAAGGTAATAGTTATCTGAGCTCCTCAATGTTATTTTATTAGCAAAAGTTGATAGAAAATGAGAACTAGAGAAGCAATTCAATGTTACAGATCCTGAAGTATTATTAACACCACAAAACTGATTAAGCATTACAATCACTACCTCAGTTAAGAACATGTTAGTTATAAATTGTTGCATAACAAATTACCTCAAAACTCAATGACTTATACCAATAATAGTCATCTTTTCTCGTAGGTCCAGTGAATCGGGAGTTCAGTAGTGATGGCTGAGTGGTTGTGGCTCTGGGTTTCTAATGAGTTGCTGTCCAATGTCAGTCAAGACAACAGTCATCTGAAGCTTAACTGGGACTGCAGGATCTGCTTCAAGATAGCTCAGTCACATAACCAATGGTGTGGGCACCAGCAATAGGCAGGAGACCTCAGTTCCTCTCAGCATGGGCCTCTACAGAGCTACTAGAGTATCCTCACTGGCATGGCTTTTAATAAGTTGATTAATCCAAGGACCAAGGTAGAATCTGACATTTTTGAATGTCACTCGCTGTTACTCCACCATATTCTCTTGGTCACACAGGTTAGTTATGACTCATTGTCCGTAGAGATTCCACAAGTGTGAATACCAATATGCAAGAATCATTGGACTCAATCCTGAGTCTGGTTTTTATAAAGAAAAAAATTTTTTTGGTGACTACATGGAAAGTCCTGATTTGTAAGAAGTGAAACCCATGTCCCCCCACCTCAAGGTGTCTTCCAGGTCATGGTCATTAGAGGCAGAATTGACTAGAAGGGATGCTTCCCATGGGAGGTGGAGTCCTCTGTCATAGACCTGTTTTGCTTTTTCCCCCCTGGGATTGGAATATGCTAGCTCAGAGTGAGAACAACATTAATCCAGAAAGTGGAAGGGATTGAGAAGAGAGGAGGGAATGAAGAGTGGAAAGATGAGGCAAACAGGGAAAAGCCATTAAATCTGAAGTATTTAATGGGGAGCTTTATGAGTCTGGGATTTTTTTAAGTGAATGATATTAATTCATTTCCCCCTATTCCCATTAGACTTTGTTAATACCTATAATAATCATAATGTGCTGTAGAATTGCATTTGTTCTTTGGTATGCAAAAAATGCTGAATTATGTTTCAAAGTCCACTTAGACTGAAAAACAAAGCCAAACAACAACAACAACAAAAAAAAAAAAACCCTATCCAGGTCCTGCAGCATCTGGGGAGTACAACTCCATCTTCCCTCTAACACTGGAGAGTACCTCTCCTTGGAGAAAGTACCTTACAATTTTTTTTCAATCATGCACTTGTTATATTCACAATGTAATCAAAGAGATTTAAATAAAGCATTAATTTAAAAACTTAGATCATTAGATAGTTGAATGGCTGGTTTTTAAGGTCATGGAATCTCATTGGAATTTTTTTTGCAATTAGCTGTGAAAACAATATAAGCCGGTGTTCATTTCATCATCCTTTGCTCCCATTACCACCTCTCTCTGTTCAACTCTAACTTAAATTCCCACTCTTTACTCTGAGAGGAGCTGGATCAGGTCACCCTGAGTCTCCATCAGTTTTTCATTCCTACACTTTTCTAGGTGATAGCAGATAGGGAAATATATAAAGCAGTGTGAAGAGGCAAATCATGAGTATAATAAAAATTTGTCTGCCAGGGAGTGATATATGCAAGAAAAATTAATCATATGTAGATACTGACTGAAACTGGATGCTTTTCTTCTTTTACTGTCTTGTTTCACGTTTCTCCACGATTTAGGTCTTCCATCATATTCAAAAAGTATTTTTCAATGAAGCTTTTATTTTTTAAAACTAAGAACATTGTCTTTCTGAAGCTGTACATTCACCAAGCTCAATTATTTTCCTTCGGGTTTGAAAATCACAGGTAGAATCCTATTCCTCCATCCCAGCAGTCTTAACAATGAATTTGTCGGAGATTCTCAAGTATATTTACCTCCAATTTGCTACAGATTCTTGGCAAGTTTTCCAGATTGACTTTGCATCTTTATGTTAACCAACCAGCCATTACAAATTGTGATTACAAACATGACTCTGCGGCATAATATATTAGTGTGGAAATTAACAAAAAATCATCTCCTGAAATGGATCTGGGGACTAAAAAATAAAGGAAAGGAGAAGAACACAAAAGAAAGAAAAAAGCTGTAAGCTTAATGCATGGTTTAGGTATCATCCTGCTTTCTTGTATACTTATCTAAGACCCTACTCCAGGGAAACAGAGTCTCAAGATTTCTCCACCAGAAGTTTTTAGAAACAGGGACAAATATTGCAGTTAACCCTCTATTCAAAAAGAAAAGATTGAGAAGGGGAATTGCACGGAATATGGTAGGAGACCCTCATTGTTATGCAATTACATATAAGATGGTGTGAGGGGGAAGAAAAAAGAGAGAGAGAGAGAGAGAAACGTGTCACAGTAGATTGGGTAGAAAGAGGGGAGGAGAGGGGAGGGGGGATAGGAAGGGCAGCACAATACAATAGACACTAGTATGGCCCTATGTATAAACGTGGCTGCATAACCAATGTGATCCTGCAATGTGTACACGTGGAAAAATAAGATATGTCCTAAATATTTACTGAATATTCTGTATTTTTTATTTGTTTATGAAAACTGGCAACCTTGCAAAGGAATTTTGAGGACCCTTTATTTTCCTCTTCCTGGTTCTAATGATCATGCACTGACCTAAATAAGAGTCACAAGGGCTTTTGGTCTGGAGGACAACCTATGTTTTTCAGAAGAGAGAAAATGTCTACCTTCTAACTATTAATATGGGAAAGGGTAGGGGGGTATGGCAGAATAGATAGGACCAGACTGCTCTTATTAGCATGGGTGAAGTCTAACACAAAGGCATGATAATGGTCTTGAAAGTCCAGAACTCTAACTTAGAACAAAACCCTACCTGCTTCTGAGCTTGGTAACTGCAGACATGAAATGATATAAGTTTCAGTTTTGTCATCTGTAAAATGGGAGCCCTGAAACTTACTTGCAGGTTTGTATTGAAGATAAAGTAAAAGTAAAATGGCATGTATTTTTTAAGTCCCTTGGCAGATGGCAGTCACCCAGGGAGCATAGACTTTCTTTCTCTTCCATGTAGATGGAAGAGGCTGAGCATCCAAGAACTGGGGGAAGGAGTGTTACTTGTTTTCAAGCACCTTAAATCACCTGACCTGCTCTAGTTTGCAGGCATGGGAGGTCTTGCTGGTAAAGCTATATCTGCAGTAATCACTGTTTCTAAATAAATTTCTCTCTGCTCCCTGAATGCACAGACAATGTCGTTTCAATTATCAGCTGATTCTACATGTATTTAATTATTTTCTGATGGTCTTTATGGAAGGATATTTTCTTCCTAAGACAATAGTTGATTCTTTGAAGGAATATTCCTCAGGCTCTTGTATTTTCCACCATGTACAGTTACCAATTAAACAAACAAACAAAAAATAAAAAACAGGACACTCAGCCTAACAAAGAGTGTTTAGAATTTATTAATTTATATCAGAAGCATGATCACATTATACTAAGTTAATTGCATTTATTATATTTTAATTGATTGACTTCATTTTTTAAAAACAAAATCTGTACAAACTAGACTGTCTCACAAGACCATAATGTGTGGTTATGGCATTTCTAATCTTCCCAGGGTCCTCAGCATGCTGTGCCTCTTGCTTTCACCCAGATAACATTGCATGTGAAGCTAAGAGGGGATTTCTAGGCTTGGTACCTATAAAATATGTGTCCAGACTGATGGAAAACATTGATTTTCACCACATGCTTAATTTCAACTCAAAGAGTAATCTAATAGCAATTGCATGTCTCCTCTTTTTTTCTAACCCCAACACGCTCATCTGAAGATAAGCACTGCAGAGCAAAAAGATGCTCAGGACTGTGAGAGTCTGTCCTCCGCTGTCAATACCTCATCCTCAGCACCAGAGGAAGAGCCTCGCTATGGCAGAAAGCCCAGTAAGCTTGATGGTCTTCCAATGAATGGACTTAAATGTCTCAAACTTGATAAGCACAGGAGCAATGGACTACAAGGAACAAGAAGCACTGGGGAGAGAGTCACCTATTGACTGTATTGGTTCAGAACTATCCAAGGAAGAGGACGCCCAGGAGCAAAAAGGACTACATCACTAGAACCATTTTCCTGAGAAGACTCTGAATCCAGTTATGTTGAGGCAGGAAAAAAAAGAAAAGGTAAATCTTCTGTTTTGATTTCCAACTACCCCCCAGTTACAGATTTGCCTTCATCCAGAATATTATCTATAACATCCACCAAGACATAATTTTCCTATGTACATATATGAATATGCCACAGTGAATCTCACCATTGGGTCCATCCACAATAAATCAATTAAAAAAAATTAACTCTGGTAAATGGCAGAAAGATTAATGAAGGGAAGGGGTCAGGGAGTGGGGAAAGGGAAGGGGGGGAATGCAGCAATGTATTTTAGAATTATAATAATAACAACAACAACAATAATAATAATAATAAAAACTTCAACAACCAAAAGCAAAAATCAGACCACATTATGGTACTATGATGAAATAATTGCATAAAATAATTTATAAAAAGTAAAAAAAAAATGAAATTAAAAGAAAAACTCGCTGGGCACAGTGGTGCACTCCTGTAATCCCAGCATCTCAGGAGGCTGAGACAGGAGGATCTTGATTTCAAAGACAGCCTCAGGAGAAAGTGATGCACCAAGCAACTCAGTGAGACCCTGTCTCTAAATAAAATACAAAATAGGGCTAGGGATGTGGCTCAGTGGTCAAGTGCCTCTGAGTTCAATCCCTGGTACAAAAAAAAGAAAAAGAAAAAGAAAAACTTTTCTCAATGATTCAATGAAAGAAAGAAAAATTGGAATTAAGAGAATATTGCTTTCAAAATTGCAAGATGTTCTAGTGTTCAGGTAGAAAAATTAATAGAGCAGAGACCAGAAGCAAAAACAGGTATACATTAGAATTGAGTAATTGTTAAAGATGACCTTTTGGCAGCTTTGGCACCTTAGCAAGGCCCTGAGAAACTTAGCAAGACCTTTTCTCAAAATGAAAAATAAAAAGGGCTAGGGATGTGGCTCAGTGGTTAAGCACCCCTGGATTCAATCCCCAGTACACCGTCCACCCACCCCCCAAAACAGATGGGCATTTGAGTCAATGGGAAGGAATACATAATTCCATATGATTAACCACTTGGAACAAAAAACAAAACTATAGTTCCTTTTCATTCTATATGCAAAAATAAAATTTATTTGGATTAAAAAATCTTATTTTTAACTATAACATTGAAAAGAAATTAAGGAAACATATTTTATAATATTATGAAGGAGATAGCTTTTTAAAGGAAAGCTACAAATTCCTGAAGTCATAAAGAAAAAGTTTGACTATATAAAGATGTTAAACTCCAACATGAATAATAGGAGTCAGTGAGAAACTACTTTTTTCAATATATAACAGAAAATAGGATCCTATTTAGGTTATGCAGAGTCCCTATAAATAAATAATTACCTGTGGTGAGAGCCTGAATGTATAGCCTAAATGATTAGACTATATATAAAAATAGAACCCTGACCCATAACCCACAGCAACCAGCCCAAGAAGCCAAACAACCCTCCTATAGGGATTGTCCCCAAACAGCCATTACTTGATTTTTAACTGACAGCTGCTTTAAGTTTTGCCCCCACTGGCAACTTAGGGCCAACATGAACCTCCAGTCAATCACAAAGGATGCCCTGCTTCTTGTCAGCCCATCCACACTTACTCCAACTGTGCCAATCAGCCACAGCTGAAGCCTCCTTTTTACCCACTGTACAGCTTTCCCACAATCTACCTTCAAGTCACTGCCAAAAATAAATAATGGTGGCTGACTTCCTTACTATAGCAAGCTCTGGATAAATAGCCCTTGCTGGTTATCATTTGAGTGGTCTTTTGTTTCCTTAATGGTAACTCTATTCACTAGTTTTCTATGTATGTGAATTTATAGAGCAAAGATTAAAAAGGCTTATTCCTGATTGCATACCCCAATTAGGTTTGGGAAGGAGGTAGTCACAGAGATCAAGGGGGTTTTCCTTTTCTTTCTTAAACACATGCATATTATTTGAAAAAACGTACCAGTCCTTGTGTTGTGTTCCATTTTTTCTGTTTCCTTTGATACTAATAGTAGAGTTCTAGTGACATTCCAAAGAACCCTTTCAGGAATATTATGAAAGTTAAAATCATCTGTGTTAGTCCATTCTGCATTACCAAAATAAAATACATGAGACAGACAACTTTATAAAAAACAAATGTTTATTTTAGCTCATGGTTCTTGAGGTTCATGGCTAAGGGTCCACATCTGGTGATGGCCATCTTGCTGGCAGATTCCTGAAGGGCATCACAAGGTTAAAAAAGGTTATCACAAGGTTTAGCTCATGTGGGTATGTGCTTACTCTGGTCTCACTGTCTTTTTTTTTCCCCCATGGTGCTGGGGATTGAACCCAGGGCCTTGTGCATGTGAGGCAAGCACTCTACCAACTCAGCTATATCCCCAGCCCTGGCCTCTCTGTCTTAAGAAAACATTAATCAATGATGGGGTGGGGGGGGGTGGTCTACCCTGATGAGTTTATCTAATCCTAATCAATTTTCAAAGACCCCACCTTTTTTATTATTAGTTGTTCAAAACATTGCAAAGCTCTTGACATATCATATTTCATACATTTGATTCAAGTGGATTATGAACTCCCGTTTTTACCCCGTATACAGATTGCAGAATCACATCGGTTACACATCCACGTTTTTACATATTGCCATACTAGTGATTGTTGTATTCTGCTGCCTTTCCTATCCCCTACTATCCCCCCTCCCCTCCCCTCCCATCTTCTCTCTCTACCCCATCTACTGTAATTCATTTCTCTCTCTTGTTTTTTTTTCCCCTTTCCCCTCACTTCCTCTTATATGTAATTTTGTATAACAATGAGGGTCTCCTTCCATTTCCATGCAATTTCCCTTCTCTCTCCCTTTCCCTCCCACCTCTCATCCCTGTTTAATGTTAATCTTTTCTTCCTGCTCTTCCTCCCTGCTCTGTTCTTAGTTGCTCTCCTTATATCAAAGAAGACATTTGGCATTTGTTTTTTAGGGATTGGCTAGCTTCACTAAGCATAATCTAAAGGCCCCACCTTTAACTGCCATTGTCAGATTAAGATTCTACCCTCATAATATACAATGCAGGTTAAATTTCAACATATAAACCTGAAGGACAGACATACTCAAATCAAATCCAAAGCATAGCATAATCCAAAACTGATTTAGGCCCTATGACAAGATCTGAGTTTCTCTCTCTGTTATCCAGGAGCAGAAGCACACCAGACAGCATTTGTGTGGTCCAGGGCACTCCCTTTGCCTTATTACATTGGCTAAAAGAAGCACTCCTCTGAAACAGCCTGCTGCCAACACAAGGTAGCTGAGGAAGAGCTGATGGCAGTGGAGCCCCAGGGTTGTATTGAACCTATGGTTCTGTTTTGTTTTTGTTTTTGTTTTTGTGTGTTTTCAGAAAGTACAGGTTACAGCCCTCACTGGTTGGAGCAGCACTAAAACTATCTGGAGACAGAAATCCTGAATGATTCTCCCTTTCTGGTGACTGAGGACAAAGAAGCATAGTCAGGGCCACAGGAGAGACAGAAATCAACCCAGAGGAAGCTCCATTCTTCCTGAACCATTCTTTGGGGAATGCCATACCTGCACAATGATTCCACAACACAGGAGGCTGACATTTCAACGGGGATGTTTTAAGTCATCTGAATCTGCAAGGATGCTTAGAGGTCTAGAGAGACACAGGCCACTCTGTTTGTCAAAAAGGAAGAAATGCCAAATAAAATCCTGCCTGTGTACTTCTGCAAGTGTCTGAATGTCCTATTTGGAGGTAATATTTGTGAAAGGAAGGTGAGTCCAAGCAGAGAATAGAGGCAAAGCCTCTTAACTGGTCCATCCAATTAAGAACAGGGCACGGCATTTGCCTATATGTATGAGTTATTCCTTTTTAACATTTTGTTCTAATGGGGACAGATTTTCTTATTATTAAGGGTGATCAACCTTACTTCACTGGTGAGGTTCAAGTGAAATCAACACTGACATTTTGTATAATTTTACCTATGATTTTTTAGTCCATTATCCTCAAATGATATCATCTTCTAGTCTACCCTTATCTAAACACCCTGGTGTCACTCTCCTAAGCAACCCAGGGCAACTAGAATGTTCCATCCAACTCCCCCTCCTGCTGAGGGCCATTACCAAGTAGAAATGACGCATCAAAATTTCCTTGCTAGCGTACCCCATGTTAATGATTTCGCTGTTGACATTGCATGTAAGGTGACCTTGCTCAAAGACCAGGGTGGATCCAGGATTAGGGTGTATCCTGCAGTTTGAGGAAGTATCCCAGTCCTTGGGTTTAGGGCGTTCCCGGTTTAAGACACGTTTAAGGCGTTCCCAGTTTATGACCTTGGATTTTAGGGAAGTTCGATGTTGAGGATTATTGCTGCTGGAATTAGGGCGTTCCTGCTGCCTGAGCTCTCATTGAGTTCTCGTGAGATTCAGAGAGCATTTTGGGAGAAAAGCCTCGTGGAGTAGGTGATTTGGGTGGCAGGAGAACTGGGATTGCCCCAGAACGTGTGTGGAGGCTGGTGTGAGTTCGGGAATAAAGAATTGCTGTTTGAATCGACAAAGCTGTGTGGTGGCTCGTGATTCTGTGCCCAGCCAAGACTGCGGCATTTGGTGGCCCGTACTCGGGATGTCTGAAGCTTGGGGGTAAGTGAATTTGCTCGCTCCTGAAGGAGAGCAAAAAAATGGGTGACTATTTCAAAAAACAATGTGTTCTTGTTTTGATTTATTTTGTTTTTGTTTCAAGTTGCCTGTTCCTAGAACTTTCTCAGGCAAACTGGGGAAAATGGTTGACTCGAGGTTTGAAGTTGTTCGCCTCCGATGAAGAGAAATTGTTAGAGAAAGGAGGCACCCCAGTGAGACCAAGAACAGCTAGGACATATGTTGATACAATACAAAAATGTAGCCCATGGCTTTTTAAAGACGAGTTATTAAATATATCAATGGGACCATCATGGTATCCTGTAGAAGGATTTTTCTTCAACAAGAAAGAGATGGCTAGTTCTGTTTACTATACTTGTCTAAGATCTCGGTTTTTACAGACATCTGATTAATTTACAAAGCTGAAGTGTTAAAATATCAACCACTAAATATAAAATCAAGTGCTCTTTACTTATTAAGTTCCATAAGGTAATATATTTAAACATTATGTGTGTTTTCATAAATTGATAAATAGAAAAAAGTTTAATATTGCTTTGGTCTGTGTCTTTGCTGAAACAAGGTTACTAAGTCTTAAGATTCTATCAGGTGTAATTTATATACAAAGAGTATAAGAAGTTTCAGTTGGGTTTCAATTACAATATTATAGTACCTTAAAAAACATGAAATTATTTCATCTTACTAAAGTGGAGTAATTTGTCTAAATTCAAAAATTTTATAAGGGTTGTTTCAGAATGTGAATTTATAAAAAGGGTTAATGGTTTAAAAAGAGATATAAAAAGATTCAAGATGTGGAAATATATTTTAATATAAAAGGTTAAAGGAAAAAGAAATGTTTCTAGATGAGATAATCTCTGTTTTAAGGTAAAAAGTTGAAAATGCCATTTAAAAAGATTTTGAGGAAACTAGACTTAATTTAAAAGCTTGAGAAAGGAAGAAAGAAGAAAAAAGGTATTTGTACATGGCAGATTGAGACAAAGCTTCTTAATGGAGGGAAAAAAAAGCCTTTGGTTGAAGGGCAGCCATGTAAACTAACATTTAAGCGATTTAAACAGAATCTAAGCCTCGTTTAAAAGAGTGAAGCTGTAGGTGGTGAAAAAGTACATTTAAAAGTACAGTATAGATGATAATTGGGAGGCTTTAAAAGGTTAAATTGAAGGTGGTCGAGATACCTTCATGGCGGGAAAAAGATTGCTTTACTCATCAAACTATTTAAATATACTTATTAAACTATAAAGAGGGAGATGGGATAATCTTTGTGTGGTAAAGTATAAAGTTGTAAAATGTCTAAATAAGTTGCAAAAGGCTTTAAAAGGTTAAATTGAAGGTGGTTAAGATGCCTTCATGATGGAGGAAAAAAAAACCCATGAAAATGGGAAGATAATAAGATAAAAGATATTTAGATAAAGAAGATTAAAAATTTGAAGTGAAAAACTTTAAAAACAGAAGTACAGAAAGGTAAAAAAAAGATAGAAGATATAGGAAGATAAAAAAGATGTAGAAAGACAATAATTTTAAACCCACAAAATAGGAAACAAAAGAAAACTAGGAGAGAAAAAAGCAACTAAGGGTAAATATAAAAACCTTAGAAGAAAACTAGAAGATAGAAATAAGATAGAAAATGGTTGAAAATGTCAAGTAAGGTATTTCAGATAGAAAATGCAAGAGGCTAAGACAACTATGGTTTAAAACCACATCAAAAAATTAAAATAACTAAAGTAATTCTAAAAACTAAGGCAGAATGCTTTTGAATGACTTAAATTTAAAAGGATCTTATAGGGGTATATATTCCCCTAAGATAAAATAACCCTTTTTACTCTAAACTTTTTAAATTTGGATTCATCAGGACTTAGTGCTGCGGAAAGACATATGTATCCGAAAAATGTACATAAGCCTAAGGTACTTTGGAAAGATGTTCTAACAGGACAATGGAAAGGTCCTGATCCAGTTATTGTCTGGAATCGGGGTTCCGTGTGTGTTTTTCCGCAGGGAGAACAGCAGCCGATTTGGATTCCAGAGAGACTAACCAAAGCAATTTCTACAGACCAAAAAGAAGATGATTTGACTCAAATCCATAACAGCTGATATCCAGAGCTCCAGCTTGGCTATTCTTACATCTGCGACAGTGATTAACCAAGGTGTTTTTTTCAATATCTATTTTATTATTGCATTTTTTCCACATCGTAAAGTTCTATTTTATTTTTTGAGCTCATACAAACCTAGGTTAATGTTTTTCTGATCAGTTTTATTTTTTGACTGTGTTTTATTTTTTGACTGTAGAGTTTTTAAACATTGCAATGGAGATTTCACCTAGGTATAGCTACAAGGCCTTTATTTACTATTGTCTTATGTGTTGTATGTTGTGTGCACATTTCTGTTTTGTGTTGTATGTCTGTATGTGTGTATGTCCATATTTTATATATGAGGAGTGCTCATGAAAAAATGGATCCGAATTTTTTTTTTTATTCATGTGATTTAAATGGTTTAATTTAATTTAGGTAAACAGCTGTTAAGGATTGTTTTTAAAGGTGGTTAACAGATCTGTTTGCTTACTAATTTAAATTAGGTAAACAGCTGTTAAGGATTGTTTTTTAAGGAGGTTAACAGATCTGTTTGTTTACTTTCACCTTTCCTTTTCATTATATTTAATAATTCTGTTCAGGATAATGTCTCTTTAGCATCATTGCCAGAATTCCCATCTCCATCCCAGTGCCGGTGAAGACTAAGATAAAACCAAACTACAGCTTCTACGATAGCTATCACAGTAAACTGTATGAACTGATGCATCAACGAATATAACTCAACAAGTAATGCTCAATCAAGGACTCGATTTACTTTGGGAAGAAATGGACATATTGATAGACTCCTCCGATTTGAACTGCCTGCAGAACTTGCCTGGACTATATATCAGTTGCATGCATTGTGAAATATCGTCTGATGCAGCGAATTGTGGTACTGCTGGCATATCTTTGCTGATGGTGTCACCAGTGATGCAATTTCCTTGCCAGCGCACCCCATGTTAATTGTGGTAATGCTGGCATATCTTTGCTGATGGTGTCACCAGTGACGCAATTTTTCCAAAGGAGCCGTCAATTGGCTTGGTGTCGTGGCATTTCTGTATCCTCCTCCCTTCTACTAGTGATGGTCTAAAATTTGGGGGCCAACAGAGGTGAGGCAAAGAACCTCACCCCCCCACTGGCACCAAGGCTAAATTTGGGGGCCAACAGAGGTGAGGCAAGAACCTCACCCCCCCACTGGTGCATAGGCCTATCCACAAGCATGGCTGAATGCTGGACCGGTAGTCAGTGACGGGTTGATCTGATTGCAGTGGATTCAACCTAAGACAGGAGGCTGACGCCTAAAGGTCAGTTTTCCCATGACGGGTAAGAACCATATGTTGAATTGGACAACCTACCAGGCACGGTCCTTAAGCCACATTGCTTGTTGTTTAATTAATCAGAAGGGGGGAGATGCTGAGGGCCATTACCAAGTAGAAATGACGCATCAAAATTTCCTTGCTAGCGTACCCCATGTTAATGATTTCGCTGTTGACATTGCATGTAAGGTGACCTTGCTCAAAGACCAGGGTGGATCCAGGATTAGGGTGTATCCTGCAGTTTGAGGAAGTATCCCAGTCCTTGGGTTTAGGGCGTTCCCGGTTTAAGACACGTTTAAGGCGTTCCCAGTTTATGACCTTGGATTTTAGGGAAGTTCGATGTTGAGGATTATTGCTGCTGGAATTAGGGCGTTCCTGCTGCCTGAGCTCTCATTGAGTTCTCGTGAGATTCAGAGAGCATTTTGGGAGAAAAGCCTCGTGGAGTAGGTGATTTGGGTGGCAGGAGAACTGGGATTGCCCCAGAACGTGTGTGGAGGCTGGTGTGAGTTCGGGAATAAAGAATTGCTGTTTGAATCGACAAAGCTGTGTGGTGGCTCGTGATTCTGTGCCCAGCCAAGACTGCGGCACCCTCCAATCTCAAACTTTAACATTTCTTTTAAAGCAAGTTGCTTCAACTTCTATTCCAGACTAACATCTTCAAGAAAATGTTACTTGGTTCAGCTCATTTATTCTGAGAAGTAGAAATGTTAATGTATTGTAATTCCAAAAAAATATCACAGATGTCAGTGACAGAAATTACTAAGAAATGACTATAAATTCTTGGAAGGCAAACTCAAGAGTAATTTGTTTCCCAGTAGAATCTCTGTGAGTTTCACTTAGTAATTTATGAAGATGCTTTCCTGCACCAGGACACTGTACTTTGGTGAATAATAACCAAGTAGCAAAAAAATATTGAAAACCAGATTACAAAATTGTGCAGAGGAGAACTTCTAGGGCCTTTTCGAGTAAAGGTGACTTGGGGAAGGTAAGGAATCATCCCATGAAACCCAGAGAATTTATTTTTCTCTTTTTAATGTAGTTAGGACTGTATATTTAATGAATTAACTGCAATGATTTATAAGTCTTGACTCTTATTTTCATATATAATTAACAGCTATATTGAAAAAAAAAAAAAGAAATTTCTTTGGCATTCTCTAACTGAAAGGATATTGATAGAGTTTGAGGTATGTTTTCCCCAGATAGATATTGCTAGGATTGCTTTAATCCACTCTTGTTAGTTGTCAGAGAATGGCTTTTCTGAGGCAGATTGATGCTAATTTTAAAACACAATCTGCCCTATTTTCCTCTTGCCCTGAGAAAGCCCAAATTACTGCTACAAACTCAGGAGCCTCCCCATCTTCCAAGCTTCCCAAAGAAGACAAGACTTTTTTTCCTAGGAACAGATCCAAGGACTGTGGTCTCTTATTAAATATCATTCCATTTAAATCATCCACATACATATTCTCCAAATAAAGGAGAAATAGTAACCCCTGGGTATCATCATCACATCATTTCTTTATGAAGCCATGACTTCTCTCAGACTGTAAATGCCTGCTTCCTCTCAAACACGGAGTAAGTTGATACCATGAAAAGAGGTCACTGAGCTGAATTTTGTTTTCCCCAAATTTCATGTTTTAAGGCCTAATCCTACTACTGGAGAGTGGATTTAGGAAAAAGCTCTTTAGAGTTCATTCAGTTAAAATGAGGTCAATAGGGTGGATCCTAATCCCATATGACCGGTGAAACATGGAGAAGAGGGAAGGCTCTGCAGATGCAGGGAGACGACAGCCATCCTCAAGCCCGGGAGAGAGAGGCCTCCAAGGAAACCAGTGCCGAACACCTTGATCTTGAAATTGTAGTCCCCAGAGCTGTAAGAAAGTATACTTCGTTCTTTCAGTCAGCCCGTGGTACTTATCGCATCTGTAGAAAACTAACAGAGAGAATAGGGCCTAGATTCATGGCCCAGCTCTGAAATTTGCTGGTCACCTGTCAGTGACTTGAGCCCTCAGAATTTCAGGTTGTATACCTCCAAGGTGGAGCTGATGCTTTCATTGAAAACCCTTTTCAGTCTGTTTTAAATCCTGTGTGGTGGCCAACTCTTAGTATCTGACTCCTATCCTTTGCCTGAACTCTACATTCTTGACCAGCTACCTACCCCTTCACATCTCTACCAAGAGGTCTAAAGTTCCTCTCATATTTAATAAGGCCAAACCAGAACACCTAGAATTTCCTAACACTCAGTTCTCATCAGTAAATAACATTCTCACTACTAAGGTGAAAATTCTTAGAATTGTCCTCATGCCTCCCATTATGTTAAACACCAACACTTGTCAACACTCCCTTCCAAAAATATCCAGATTCACTGGTAGATACAGCAATGCCATTGGATAGAAAGTATTGAAACTGACCTGCTTTGTATAAAAGTACTCAACAAAGGTGTTATCTTGGGGCTGGGACTGGGGCTCAGTGGCAGAGTGCCCACCTCGCACATGTGAGGCACTGGGTTCAATCCTCAGTGCCACATAAAAATAAATATAAACAAAATAAAGATATTGTGTTCATCTATAATTAAAAAAAAATTAAAAAAGGTTGTATCTCAAGCCATTGAGGCAAAGATTAAAATAAATAAATAATAAATGCCGTTATTACATTTGAAGAGCCATTTGGAGAATAAAAATAAGTAAATCAGAAGTCCCAAGTCTAAGTGGAAAAAAATGAAGCAATGAAGTACTAGAAGAAAACATGGGCGCCTCTTTTCACATTAGTGTGGGGAAGGCCTTCTAACCATGACTCAAAATCCAGAACAGTAAAGGAAATGACAATTATGACTACATGAAAAGAAATATTTTGTACAGTAAAAAAGCATTATCAACAAAATGAAAGGAAAATTGACAAACTTTGAGATGATTTCTGCAACATATATTTCACATGAGTGGTTAATATCCCTAACATACAATGAACTTTTTTAATTGAAAGGAAAAAATCCTATTGAAAAACAAGCAAGAGACATGAACTCATGATTCACGAGAAAAGGATAAAAATATCTTTTAAACATATGAAAATATCCCATCTCATAGTAAACAGAATGCAAATTAAAACTATACTGAAGCACCTTTTTCATCCCTTAGATTGGAAAAAATTCAAAAGCCTGACAATATAATCCTGGAAATCCATATGCAACAAAATGAAACTGAATCCCTTTCTCTTGCCATGCACAAAAGTTAACTCAAAATGGATCAAGGAGCTTGATATCAAACCAGAGACAAGGCATCTGATAGAAGAAAAAGTTGGTTACGACCTACACACTGTGGGGTCGGGCTCCAAATTCCTCAATAGGACACCCATAGCACAAGAATTAATATCTAGAATCAACAAATGGGACTTGCTCAAACTAAAAAGTTTTTTCTCAGCAAAAGAAACAATAAGAGAGGTAAATAGGGAGCCTACATCATGGGAACAAATCTTTACTCCTCACAATTCAGACAGAGCCCTAATATCCAGAGTATATAAAGAACTCAAAAAATTAGACAATAAGATAACAAATAACCCAATCAACAAATGGGCCAAGGACCTAAACAGACACTTCTCAGAGGAGGACATACAATCAATCAACAAGTACATGAAAAAATGCTCACCATCGCTAGCAGTCAGAGAAATGCAAATCGAAACCACCCTAAGATATCATCTCACTCCAGTAAGATTGGCAGCCACTATGAAGTCAAACAACAACAAGTGCTGGCGAGGATGTGGGGAAAAGGGTACACTTGTACATTGTTGGTGGGACTGCAAATTGGTGCAACCAATTTGGAAAGCAGTATGGAGATTTCTTGGAAAGCTGGGAATGGAACCACCATTTGATCCAGCTATTCCCCTTCTGGGTCTATTCCCTAAAGACCTAAAAAGAGCATGCTACAGGGACACTGCTACATCGATGTTCATAGCAGTACAATTCACAATACCAAGACTGTGGAAGCAACCTAGATGCCCTTCAATAGACGAATGGATAAAAAAAAAATGTGGCATTTATACACAATGGAGTATTACTCTGCATTAAAAAAATGACAAAATTATAGAATTTGGAGGGAAATGGATGGCATTAGAGCAGATTATGCTAAGTGAAGCTAGCCAATCCCTAAAAAACAAATGCCAAATGTCTTCTTTGATATAAGGAAAGTAACTAAGAACAGAGTAGGGAAGAAGAGCATGAGAAGATGACTAACATTAAACAGGGATGAGAGGTGGGAGGGACAGGGAGAGAGAAGGGAAATTGCTTGGAAATGGAAGGAGACCCTCAGGGTTATACAAAATTGCATACAAGAGGAAGTGAGGGGAAAGGGAAAAATAATACAAGGGGGAGAAATGAATTACAGTAGAGGGGGTAGAGAGAGAAGAGGGGAGGGGAGGGGAGGGGAGGGGGGATAGTAGAGGATAGGAAAGGCAGCAAAATACAACAGACATGAGTATGTCAATATGTAAATCAGTGGAAGTGTAACTGATGTGACTCTGCAATCTGTATACGGGGTAAAAATGGGAGTTCATAACCCACTTGAATCAAAGTGTGAAATATGATATATCAAGAACTATGTAATGTTTTGAACAACCAATAAAAAAAACTAAAAATAATAAATATTTTTTAAAAAATAAAATAAAAAAAAATAATCCCTTGGTGTGGCACTGGGAATACAGGCAAGCTCACAGATTTCTAATATCACTTCTTTGGTAGTATAATTTGTTAATATTTAACAAAATTATATACAAATTAACTATTGGCCCAGCAGTCCTACTTCTAGGAAATTATCCTAAAATAACAATTAATGCAGAAATACACATGCAAAAAGTTATTCTTTTGTAGCATTAATTGTAAGTGGGCAACACTGGAAACTTCCTACATGTTCAAGCACAGAAGATTAATTTGGTAAACTATTGTACTGTGTAATATGATACAGCTTTTAAAAAGAGTGAGAAAGATTGCTAAGTACTCCAACTGATGTGGAGTAAATAACAGGAGATATTGTTAAATAAAAAAAAAGAATAGTATAAAAGAACATATTTTAAATGTCAAAAGTGCACAGTAAAAAAGAGAAAATTTAAAAATATGTATGTTTTATTATAATTACAAAAAAAAAAAAAAAACAAAGCAAAACACAGAAGAACCACAGACCCAGATAATGATGAAGCTAGACAATGAGTTCAGTGGTGTAGGAAGGGACACAGGAGGGAGTGACACTCCCTATATCATTTTTGTATAGTTTTGACTTTTAAAAACATGATGATATCCTACATATCAAAAAATTAACTTAGTAAGAATAAGAGATAAAAGCTAAAACTAAAACCAAGCTGAAACAAATGAATCTAATTGTTAAATGAATACAACCACACAGAAGGAGGGGAAGAGAGGAATTGAAAGAAGAAAGTTACCAGATACAGTAAAAACAAAAAGGGCATCAATAAAACTTTAATTTCAAATAAACAACAAAATTTTTGAACTATATCCCATGCAAAACCTCCCCTCCCACAACCCATCTCCTCCAATCTTCCTGGTCTCATCTTGCAGGACCCTCACTCAGCTCCAGGCACATGGACCTTCCTGCAGTTCCTTAGAGCTGCCAAGCCGCTCCCACCTCACATGCTCAGAGGGCTCTTCCCCCAGCTTCTTTAGGAATCTGTTCAAAAGTCACCACACTTGAGAGGTCTTGCCCATCACATTCCTTTTTCCTTTAAGGCTGATGTATCGTTGGCCCTCCAACTCTGTGGGTTCCATGTGGGTGGATTCAATTAACCTCAGATAGAAAATATTCTAAAAAAACAAAGTGTCTCTACTGAATGTGTACAAATATTTTTCTGTTCATGACTTCCTAAACAATACACTATAACACCTATTTACAAAGCTTTTGAATTATATTGGGTATTATGATTAACAAAAGATGATTTAAAGTTTACGAGAGGATGGATGTAAGTTACATGCAAATATTTAGGCATTTTATGTGAGGGATTTTGTTATCCATGATTAGGGGGCAGGGGCTGGAGCCAATCTACCATGGACACTGGAGGTCAACCATATACACCTACATATATTGTTATTATATGTGTATGTGCTTGGGTACATGTGGGAGCATGTCACAGTAAATATTCAATGACTATTTGGTGAATGAAAGAATGGTATTGGTTGTGCCAGTCAAATGAGCACAGATATAAAGCCTCAGTAAATGTCATTTTCCCATTCTGCACTCACCCTTCTTTATATAAAGGAACTTCCTTCTTAAAGCCTAGAACCTAAAAACCAGTTAAGAAATTCTGCAAAATCGTGCAGAGAGGTGCTTTGCCTCTAGCTCTTTGTGACTAATCAACTCTGTTTCAAAGTCTTTGAGGAGCTATTTTTCTTCCAGCTACAGCTCTTCCATTTAAAATGGTAATCCCAGGTCTCATTTTGTATTTTCTCCTGTACAAGGACGTGAAGGTCACCCACTTAGCAAACTCTTGAGTTCGCGTGAAATGCATTTAGAAGCAGCGACTAAGGCAATATAAAAGTGAAGATGAATTGAAGTTATTTATATTCAGTAAAAATGTGTTAGAAGAGTAAGGTAAGAAAAATGTATCTCCACCGCAGAAATGCTTTATACATGGTTAAGGAATGCCCACGGGCCACCGTCTGCCAACCAAGATCACAGCCTCGCTTCTCCCCCAAAGCAACTGGATCAGGCAATGTTCAGACCAAGGATGGAAGGATAACAAGGGCATGGCTAGGGCACTGCCAAAACAAAAGCATCAAAGTAGCTGAGGAAAAACTTGAACCCAATGTTCTCTGTACATGATCAATGGAAAATAAGAATTCAGTTAGCTTGTTATGCTCATTTTACAGCTTAGGCTTCCTTAAACTTGGATTGTGGAATTAAGGAACATTTGAGTTTAGATTCCTGGCAGTGAGTGGCCTCCTGACTCTTTTCTAAATGGCATTCAGCTCCTATACAAATGTAAACTTCACCTTTCATGGATCAAAATCTTATCTTGCCTGGTAATGATTTTTATTATGACCCAACAGAGTGAGTACCTTACTTGGTGTTGCTTCCTACCAGCTGGAGATGCTGTTGATATTACTCCAAAATAAAATACTCAAAAGAGTTGCCCTTGCAACTCATCTCCTCCACCCACCCGACAAAGTCACAAGCGACACAGAAAAGTGCTAATGTTCGATTTCCTGGGATGCATGCATTTAGCTTGTGTTTATACCCTTGATGTAAATTTGAACTGCTGAAATTAAACATAGGTGTTTATAGGCACAGCAACAGATTCCAGGGAAATTGCATCCACAGCGCAGGGTTAAAGCACCTCAGCATCGTTTTTAAAAACATCCTTTTTATTGATAGTGTGGGTGAGCCCAAATCTTGAGTCCAAAAGTTATTATAAATCTACCAAAAAAAAACCTTGAACTCTAATCTTTATGATTGAAGGATTTAACTTTTTAATCTCTTTATAATTGAATATGTTCAGGCAATTAATTTGAATCGCCTACATATTCTCTTTCTGACTTGAAATAAAATAAGTTTTTGTATCATTTAATAGCAATGCTTTTTACACTGCTGATCATGAAATTAATCAAGTGGGTCATAACAGCATTTTCTTAATGAACTATGATATAATAGAGAAAAGAGTTTAACTTATAGGAGGGAAAAGTATCTTTCATAAAACTTTTGTTTCAAAGTACGTGAATCTGTACCATGTGTGTATGTGTGTGTGTGTGTGTGTGTGTGTGTGTGTGTGTGTGTTAGGATGCACTGTAAAATGTACTTCCTAATGTGTTAGTCATCCTTCCATCACTGTGACAAATACCTGAGATACATCAAGTTAAAGGGAGGAAAGATTAACTTTGGCTCATGGTTTCAGAGCTTTCAGTCCATGATTGCTCAACTCCATTGCTTTGGGGCCTGTGGCAAGGGAGACAATCATGGTAAGAAGCATGTGACACAGCAAAGATGCTCACTTCACAATGTCCAGGAAGCAAAGATAGAGGAAGGAAGGAGCCAGGATCCCAATATCTTCTTCAGGGACAGACCTGTGTGGCCTAACGTACTCCCACCGGGCCCATCTTAAAGGTTCCATCACACACTGTGATCACAGCAAACAGTGGGAAAGCCAACCACTGAGTATTTGAATTTTCATAGGTAATTAGCAGATACCCATCAAAACAGATAAAATCCAAGTCCTAGATTAACTAAAATGGAAACACATCTATCATCTATCCATCTGCACTGATATCAAGGTAGACATTCAAAAATATTAAAGTTTCTCAAGAAAAATATGTATTTTACTACAAAGAAAATCTACTTCTGATTTCTTGAAAATCAAATCCCTAGCTTGT
Organism: Spermophilus citellus; assembly: GCF_964194105.1. Taxonomy (NCBI): domain Eukaryota; kingdom Metazoa; phylum Chordata; class Mammalia; order Rodentia; family Sciuridae; genus Spermophilus; species Spermophilus citellus. The sequence goes on along the minus strand of NC_138182.1, from coordinate 177,171,515 downwards.
TTTATAAGCTGAAGGATAAAAAACATTTTTAAAAAAACTTAGTTATGTTAAATAAGCTTTTGAATTAGGATTCAGTATGACTGGGCTTTGTTAACAATTTAATGACTAATTTGAAAATGTTTTATAAGAATAAAATGTTGACATATTTATTTTTAAAAATCTTAAAAGAGGCCTTTCCAGGGCTGGAAATGATTCATTGTGATGGCAACCACAATGATCCGTCAGCGGGGAGAATGACTTCTTTGGCATCTTAATGAGCTATATTGAAGATAAGTACTGGTGGACGCTGTCCTGGTCTCTACTCTTGTTCTGGAACCTTCTGTGGCTGCCTATGTTATGATTCCACTGGGACTTAGGCTGTGGTGGGATTGCAGCTCAGATGTCCTGTGCAATTTGACAATGCAGAATGAAGTCCAGCCTGGGGGTGCTCTGGGACTGAAGAAGAACCCAGGAAGTTGTACAGGTAGATTCACCTCTGGGTCTTTTGTGGGTAGTGATGGCTGATGGGTCTTGAGACCTTCTGAAAATTATCCCCAGGTATCTAAACAACCTTGTAAATTATGGGGCAGTGGTCTGGGACATAGAGTGATCCCAATGCAGCCATTTAGCCTATTTTGCCCTTTGCTAACTGATGTGCCATTAGTTGCTACTTTTCCCTCCTAGCTCACCTCCAAAGAACCCTTTTATTAAATTCCTCCCTTTTTTGGTATGGAAAATCAGCATAGAAATGTGGCATTTAAGAATTGAACTGTCTTCATCTTGATTTAATGCTTTTGAAAAAAAGCCTTGTGTAAAAATTAATCCAGTCCATCCATAAGAATATTTGAAAATTCATTGACCAACCCTGAGAAACCTTGACGAGTCATTTTCAAAATGGCACAGACTATAAATGGAAAATGTTGTTTTTTGCTGGGAAGAAGTCCAAAAAAGTAAAACACTCCTAAAATTTATACCAGAGCATCTAGATATTTCTGCCCTCATTTTCTCTTGCAAACAGTGGTATAAGTTTAAAAGCTAAGTTCCCAAGTCCAACCTTCATAAATAAACCTTCACTAGAAAGACCCCTGTGAGACAGGGTGGTATAAATATTAGAATTATACCAGCAGTTCCAACTTAAACTTCTGCACTATCCTCTCATACCTCTTTCCTCAGAGAGGATAACAGAATCTGCTAATTCTAGGGCATCCTGATGTTTTGATATTCAAAAGAAAGCCTAGCTAGAAAAAAAATTAAGGGACTACTCTCCAGAGATGCCCACATCCTCATCTTTAGAACCTGAGAACATGTAACTTTATGTGTGAAAAAGGTCTGCAGATGTGATCTCACGGACCTGGAGATGGGGAGATTTCACGATGGCCTTTCTAGCAGAGACACAACAGGAATCCAAGAGGGAGAAAGATGTAAAGGCTGAAGCAGGGGTGAGAGAGAAGAGGAGTGGTCTACTACTGGCTCTGACAATGAGCTCTGGAAAAGGCAAGAAAAGGGAGTCTTCCTCAGAGCCTGCGGAAGGAAGCTGCTGGGTTCACACCTGACCCCTGACTCCTGACCATTTAGAGGTGAGAACTAACCACCATTGGTGGTGAGAACTAACTTGTGCTGTTTTAGCCATGCTTGTGGTGATTTACCACAGCAGCAATAGGGAATTAATATGTTCACCAGACTCTTCCCCTTGATATCACTTTTTCTTGAGAGTGAATGGTTCTTAGAATAACTTCAGGGTCCCACCCTCATGTCAACCCAAACAGGCCTTAGCTTGAGCACTTTGGTCTCTTCAAATTCATCATTTAGTAAAACCAAATGGATGCAGACTAATTTCATAACTTTCCCATGTAACCTGAAAATTTCCATGATGGAAAAATTTTTGATATAACATTCTCAAAAAAAAAAAAAAAAAAAACAACAAGAAGTAAGAATATTCTTAACTAGTGGGATAAATACAAGTATTATACTTCCTGGAGTACATGTCAACTACTGAAGTCTTATAAATATGTCAGGCTTCCATGAATACTGTCTTAAATTTCAGGATTCCTCAGACTTAACTTTCATTTGCCTTAGTTGGTATAGACATTTCTAAAACAGCAAAAGAAGAGAAAAAGATTTATTTAGCTCCTGGCTCTTCCTGTTGACACCTCTATTATATTACCAGGTTATTTTTCATGTTGGATATACATTTCTCTATTTACTTTAGACTGAATCGGGTGCTCAACTGAAATCCAAAATAGATGGCATGTCAGCAAATAAGTTTATTTATTTTAAATTGAAACTTGATAAAGTTTGATATTTCTGCAATCATTTCAATGAAATAGATATATTTCTTCAGGTTGGGTAAAACTGCTTCTAAATATAAAGAGAAATCTTAAAAAGTCAAATTTGCGTAAGGCGTGAAATATGAAAATCAGAGTCATAGAATGTAAAAGATTGCAAGGAAACCTGAGAAGTTATTATTTCATCTTATCCTGGCTGTAAGTTTCTCTTTCACAAGCGAGCACTTGGCCCCAGAGTAAAATACTGCCTGAGGTACAGAAAGCTCGCACCAGAAAGTACTCACCCTAAAAACTTGCAAATAAAAAAGGGCCACACAGTAATCTGGCAGTGAAATGAGAAACAACCTCTCAGAGAAAGGTCAAGAGAGGGTGTGGAGTGAAAAATCTCCAGGGAACTGTCATTGTCGGAAAGAGAAGATGACAAAAGTGACAAATTTCAGAGGAGAACAAAAGAGGGGGGCTGAAAAACAGAATAGAATCATCTTCCTCTGAGAACCCATACTCAAGGTCACTTCCCAGGAGTCCCTTAGGCATTGTCTCTGTAAAGGAAAAAGCAGGGAAATCTGGCCCCAGGTCATTGCTAACCAGGGGGAAGTGCCTCTCAGCAGAAGGTGAATCTGAAAGGGCAGAGAGCTGGATTCTCTCCGCTGGTGGCTCCTCGTTCCACTCTTATCACCCCTCCTCCTTGAGAATTTTTTTCCTTCAATATTAAAAACAAAAATGCATAGGTGTTTTATAACAACCTGCTTCATAATGATCACCTGAGACATAAAGACCAAGCTTAAAGTCACACTCCACACAGATACAGATACACTCACACACACCATACAGAGTTATAAAGTCATTCCCGTTTGGTGGCAATTTGCCATGTCCTTAGAGGGACCTCTAGCTCTTCCCTAGCTGGGGGTCATGAGAAACATTCCTGTGACACAGTGGTATACAGGATCCCTGCAGGGCTGACACTCCACTTTAACACTCACGAGTAGAAAGATGACATAAGGCATGGAGTTCATTTTAAATTTCCAAACAGCCACATTAAAAAGAAAATAAGTGAATAATACATTTTATTTAACCCAATTTATCCAGAAATATTATCATTTTGACATAATTATCAAAATGTGGTATATGTTTTATTGATATGCACACATCTCCATTTGGCTAGCCACATTTATGTGCCCAGTAACCTCATGAGGCTAATGTCTCCCGAACTGGATGAAACAGCTGTAAGTGAGGAAGAAGCACTATAGGTTTGGTAGAGGCAGTAACAGACTCAAGAGTTACTCCAGATGAACATGCTGATGGCCATGAACAGTGACTGCAGAGCAAGAGTGGATGCAGAAGCCCCAACAAGAAGCAGTTGTAATAGTTCATGTGAGAGATGTTGAGGATCTGAGTTATAGCAACGGCCATAAGGACCATCTTGAGAAATGTCCAAAAGATGAAATCAACAGACTGTAGTTAGATGCGGTAAAGCGAAAGGAAACAGTTTAAGATGATTTCCAGATTCCTAGCTAGGGTGGCCAAGTAAATAATAGTGCAATTTGTTGAGACCAGGGAAGCTGGAAATAAAACTAGTCACAGACAAGATGAGATGGGTATCAGGGATAATCTATTTCTGGACATGCTGAATTTGAGTTGCAGTCACATAGAGATGTCCAGCAAGCTTTCAGCTTGGGAAAAAAGAAGCCCAAACATTGGGGAAAAGTTGGGTTTAGAGATTTGAGTTTGTAGATTTAGAAGTCTTCCATAAACATCATGAGACCCCCAGAAAAGCAATAAACCAAATAATGAATGTAAGAAGAATAGTCTATGAAGAAAACTAAGAAGGAGTAGAAAGGAGGATAAAAGAAAAACCAGGGCATGTATTGTCAGAAAAGTTAGAAGAAAAGAAAGTTTCAAGGAGGAGAAGGTCAACTGTGCCAAATAGAGCCAGAGAATACAGAGTCCCCTGAAATTCATGCCAATGTGACTCTGCAAACATATATTTTTTTTAAATGGCAGAAGTGGAAATCAGAATACCAAAGGTTAAGTCCTAATATGGAATGGGGAATTGGAGACTATTCACTCAAAAGGCATAGTTCAAAGGGGAAGATGGGGAATCCAGGAGAAGAGGGGATTGGTTTTTAAATAATGAGACAGACCTGACTACACTTACAAGCTAAGACAAAATAGCCAATAGATACAGTGACGGTGAGAAAAACAGAGAGAAAGGGAACAGTTTTAGAGAAAAGCCCTGAAGGAGACAAGCAAGAATGGGATTAGAGTCTTAGGAAGGGATCTTCAACTACAGAGGGGCCCTAACATCTTTCAAAAGATAGGAATGGGTACAGATGGGGACTTTTTGTAGAAAGGATGGAAATAATAATAATCCTGAAAGGGTGAAGTCAGGGTCCAATGGACATGAAGAGGGAGCTGACATTTTGAGATCATCATTGAGAAGAATGGGAGAAAAATCAGGTCCAGGACAAATAAAGAGATCATTGAGGAATTTTGAGAATCCACATGGGGTCAACAATATTGTACATTTAGGTGATTTTCTCCAGTTTCCTCAACTGTCAATGAAAGGAAACAGAGAATATGGAGCCTAATCGATCTACACTTTGGTACTTCTAAGGGACAGGCATGTACATTAGTTAGCTTCTCGTTACTGTGATTAAAATACCCAACAAAAACAACTTAGAGAAGGAAAGGTTGATTTGGGGCCACAGTTTCAGAGATTTAGTCCATATGGGTTGATGCCATTGCTCTAGGTCCAAGTTGAGGCAGAACACCATGGCAGAAGGGCTCTATGAAGGAGCACTGCTCCACCCTACTCATGGCCACAAGGGCCACAAGGAAGACACATCCCCAAGTGACCCACCTTCTCCACCCACACCCCACCTGCCTACAGTTACCACCTAGTCAGTCCATTCAAACTAGGATACACTGGTTAGGTTATAGCTCTCATGATCTAGTCATTTCTCCTCTAAACATTTCTGCATTAACACAGGAGCTTTTGGGTGACACCTCTTATCCAAACCATACTAGCTTGAAAAGTAGGTAAGAGCATTTATAAGAGTGACTTTGATGATCCACATGATAGCCAGGGTCCATAAGGAGAGAAGAAAGACCAGGAGGAAGCGGACAGCCCCACTGGAAATGGAGGGTACCAACAAGAGGACAGCTCAATAATGATAGCAAATAGATACTAGAATAAGCAAGATAGAGTTTCAGGCTAGAAAATTATGTTTAGAAAACTGGACCCTAGAGTTCTGGGTTGTGGAGAGTGGTGATTTAAATCCTGGCCTCTGACTCTCTCATGTCTCTGCTGTACTGGGAGCTGCCTGTGCAAAAGTGCAGGTTAACATGGCCCAGTTGCTATGGTGATGCTGGCCTATGGAGGCTATGTGCAAAGGCACACAGCAGTCATCATTCAAGGCCTTAATTTCAGACACCAACTCCCAGGGATAGAGGGTTCTGAGCAAAATAAGATGACCTAATATTTTGCCAGTCCTGCATTCTTTAGATTGCCTGTTTCGCTGAAACTTTCCCATAAATAACCTTTTAGTGAAACTTATATCATAAATGTGCTGAGCTAGCTCTGGATCAGTCAAACTCTATCAGAGCTTGGCTGTCCCACCTGGCCCCACCTTTTTCTCTGTCTGTCTGTTTGTCTGTTCTTCATTGCCCATAACCCTTCATCCGGCATCTCCTTAATTAATAGCCCAGGCTGAGAGCAGAGATGAGAGGGTTATAGCACTGGGTAATTCAAAATCCACAGTTATAGTCATGGGAAGCAGTAACTGATGAGAAGCAGAGGTGAAGGGTCAGTGGGATTGAAAAGGACAAAGAACCAACAGACAGATCTTGGCTTTGTTGACCTTATAACACTCAAAGCTGCCAGGCCAATGAAGCACATGAGTAAAAGGAAGGCTATGATGCCAATTCTAACTTTTGTTTTCTTAGTCAATAGAGAGAATGACAAGATGATATGGGAATGAAAACAAGAAGAGGTAGAACACAGCAGAGCATGGACTTCACACAAGATAGAGAAATCAACATTTAGTAATGGTGACAAAGAGGGGCTGAGTTACTGCCACTCCTTGTCCACCACACAAAAGGCAGGTCAGAGAACCCCCTTTCCTAGAACACAAGCAGTATACAAGGCAAGGAGTCAGCAGAGGCATTCCTGAGGTTGGAGAAAAGTGTGTTTAACATACTGTGGAGCTCCAGATACCATGGGAAATGGGACAGAGAACAGAAAAGGAAGGAAAAATTGTCAGATACAAAATCTATACCCTATAGCCACACCCCCAAGAAACCACTTCCTCTAGCCACACCCCACCTGCCTCCAGTTACCACCCAGTTAATCCCATCAGGGATTGGTTCAGTGATTAAGTTAAGGTTATAACCCTATCCTTTCTCCTCCAAACCATCTTGCATTGTCTCACACATGAGCTTTTTGGAGGACATCTCACATCCAAACCATAACAGGACACGAGTAGAGTGTGAGGTTCTAATGGCACCTAGATGTCTCTGGGCATCGCTGGCAGAATACTTGTCTTCTTTATTTCTTATCCCTTTGTTTTGTCCTTTTGTGTTTTCCTTCCTAATCCAGGCTTTAAAGGTACCATAGGGAGCATCAAAATGTGTATTAACGCTACCAATAATATTTAGCTATCTAAAAGGTTCCCAAGGCTTACCCTTATTTTGCTTTTAAACAGTGTGAGAAACAATGTGCCAACTCACCTTTACTTGGGGTCATAAGGACACTGAACTGAAAATGGTTCTGAAGATGCTCAAATAAATGTACAAGCCTCTCTCCCCACCAGTCACTCTAGCCTCAATAAGATAATGAGTTGAAAAGCATCTTCTGAGTGTAAAATATGCAATATTTGTCCAACAATAAAAAAATTCTTTGCTTTTAATATCTTCAAGTCTGGAACATAGTTTAAAATATCCATCATTTAATCACTTTAAGATAATGTTGTATCTTTGAGGTTTTAATCACTTCTTTTAAAAGCTATTTTTAAAGCCGTTAACTTTTGATGAAAGCACTAGAATACAATGTCACTCTGTAGCAGCAGTCTTCCATCAAATGCTTTTTACTTGAAGTTGTGAAGACAACATTGATTAAACTGCCAAGCACTGCTAAAAAGTGTTCTGCATCATAAAAGGATTTGAAGCCGAATTTGTTATCTTCTAAATTGTATATCGTACATTTGATAGGAACATATTGTAAACCAAATAGCATTTCCTATCTAAATCGAAAGATATTATAATAAAACAATTCTGACACTCTTTTGATAAACATGATTTGGTGGTTTCCTAATCGAAAACATCTTTTTGTTCCCCTGGAACAAATGCTGATTGTGTGCTTGCCTGCATGGCTTTGTTCAAGGTGTTTGGTAATCTCCATCACTGAAAATGGCATTGAAAGAGATTAGACCAAATGACAAGATGCTAAAAGTGTCTGAATTCCATCACCACAGAGCAAAACCCCGAGACTTAATGTCTGGTTTTAGTTCCCAACATTTCGTGACATGGAGTTTGTGTTTTCCTCCTGGGAAACATCAAATGAACTTCAGAGACACAAACCTATTAGTCTTGACTGAATTAATCCACGGGTCTGTCCTACTCAGAGCTAACATAATCTGCCTCATATCAAAATTAATACCACTTTTGAAACTGAATTTGAGGCCCAAATTCCCTGGTTGGTGACCACATTTTTTCCAGCTGATTAAGAATAGAGAAGCTGGGCTGGGGTTGTAGCTCAGTGGTAGACCACTTGTCTAGCATGTATGAAGTATTGGGTTTGATTCTCAGCACCACATATAAAAAGCTAAATTAATAAATATTCACTGACAACTGAAAAAAAAAGAATGGAGAAGCCAATAGAATTCTGTGGTCCAAATTTGAGGTTCAAAATTTTGAAAATAAATGTACTGATTTCCATTGCTTCCTAACAATGCTGCAGAACAGGATTGACTTGAGTTCTGTACATTCTGGAATGTATCAGCTGATAATGAACAACACTAATGTAGAATTCATTCATCTGGCTTTTGTATCACAGGAATAACTTGCTTAGCAGTGTCTGCTATACTCTCATATAGGGAACTTAACAGAAGGTCATAATGCTGGTTTTGATATTTATATTAGCTCCTTAAAACTGATGAAATATTCTGGACTGAACTTATAAACTGGTAAGCATAACACTATAAATTGATAGTATTGTTATAGTTTGGATCTTCAATTTCCCCAGAGCCTCATGTGTTAAAGGCTTGGTCCCCAGGCCATAGGACGTGGCAGAACATTTAAGAGATGAGGCCTAATGGAGGAAAGTTAGGCCTTTGGGGTGTGCCCTTTCAAGGGGTATTGGCACCCTGTCCCCTTCCTGTCTCTGAATAGCCCTCCTCCACCATGCACTTCTGCCATGATGTACTGTGCTACCATGGCCCCAACGCAATAGAACCAAGACACCATGGACTGAAATCATGAGCTAAAACAAACCTTTCCTCTTATTAAGTTGATTTTGTAAGGTGTTTTGTCACAGTAATGGAAACAGACGTGTGTGTCTGTGTATGATGAAAAGAATCAAAGGATTTTAATCATGCCATTAGTTTTAATTTTTCCCCCATTAGATTTATCACCATTGGAAAATATAAGCTTTAGCCTTTGTGTTGTTAAAAATATATCATCCTACTTGTTCTTACAGCTTTGTCATTCCTTGTCAAGAGGTAGAATCCATGTCTTTTTTCTTTGAAACTGAGTGGGTCCTTGATAGAATGTGGGAGGCATGAGGCTACATTATTTCTGAGGCTAGGTTAGAAAATGCCACAATATTTTCCCAGTCTTCCTAGAACATACACCTGTAGGACCCTGAGCCTCCATGAAGTGCTAGTCCACCAGACTGGGAGGAAAGATCAATAGGAAACACAAACAGGTCACCTCTGGACACCCCAAGGCAGCATGAAGAGAGCTGCCTGGCAAGTCCCATGCTTCAGTCACTGTCCAACTCCACTCACACAGGAGCAAAGTCTTCCAGCCCAGCCACTTATGGACTCTGACCCATAGAAACCAGGAGAATTATTTTTATTGTTTTAAGTCACTAAACTTTGGGGGTAGCATGTTATACAGTATTAAATAACAGGAGCAAACCTCTACCTTCTGCCTTAATAAGGGCTCTTGTAGTGGATCTGTGGAGTACTGCCTAGGTTCTCCTTCCATCTTAAATGTTGAAAGCCATCCATGGACTGTATGTGGACTACACCAGCATCGCAGCCAGTGAACAGGGGAATCTGGTGTCTGCGAACCTCCAGTGGAAATTTCCTCTGGCCAAGACTGCCCAGATACATGTGACCCTATGCAAGCTCTGCCCCAGGTCCCCCACAACACCAGAGATGGGCTGACCTGCTGTAGCCCCACAGCATCTCAGAGATGGTGTGACCTGCCAAGGAGAGCCTAATTCAATGACCTGCCAATCAACCTGCTGACTGCAAGACATCAGGAAGCAAGCCTCACTCCTGAAACCTTATCCCTGCCTTTGATGTACCCCTTAAATAAACCACAGGAGCCATCTTTTAACTGTCCAGCTCCAGCTCCTGTGTGGGCTGGATCTGTCAGATGCTTTGCTTCAAAACTATCTTTCTGACTCTGAGTCTTTTGTTCTTCACTAATTATTTCTGACTTATTTTCTCCAGCGGCTTACACCCTCCTCCGCAGGAAAGAGAACCCCCTAACAAGGCGCTGGCAGCCTCCTCATTCTTAAAGGAATTCATTCCCCAGGTGAGAAGAGTGCAGGCTGTTGAAAGGTCACAGCTGTGTCCCTTCCAGGAACTGTCCTCAGCTTAGAGGAGGTTTCTCACCCAAGTAACACCCTTCCCCAAGGAGAGCCTAATTCAGTGACTGGTGGACACAGGCCTCTTTGGTCAAATTCAGACTGCACAGAAAGGCCCTAGCTGATCTAGCCTTGGTCATTTCCAAGACAGTTTCCCAATAACCTGAACTAAGACCTGCCTCAATCAAATGCTAATTACCAAAGGAAGAAATGGTAAAGTCAGGCCCAGGGATATTATTATATTTCTGTAACAATTAGCATTTGATGATGATGATGATGATGATAATAATAATAATAATAACAACTAAAGATATATTGATTCTTGCAATTGCATGAACAAAGTGCACTTGATTATCACCTGTAGGCTGAGATGATTTCCCTGTCAGTCTTTTAAGTTGTTTTGAGACTTGCTGGATATGATCCAATTTGCCTGACCAAAACTTATTTTGGCTTTGGGCACATTTTGGTTATACAATGTTTAAGAAGAGTGTTAAAAATTTTGTTTTACAGATCTTTTATGAATCTGTGTCAGTCATCAAGCACTTGAAACAAGACCCCAGACTACTTCTAAATCTTGGTCTTGGGTATGTGGGCAGAATTCAAGTGAATATCTGTAAAGCCATTTCAAGAAGAAGACTTTCATAATAAAGTTTTTGAAGTCAGAAGGTGCTTAGTTCTATTTCTTTTTCCTGGAAGTAACTGCTTCATCCCTCATTTTACTTACCAATCATTTCCCAGAAGTGATTCATTATTTCAGAGGGACGGTGAAAAGAAAGGCAGAGTTCAGAGATCATTGCTAGAGGCTGATAGTATGGGGGCAGCTTGATGACTTAAACCACAGGACATTTTTCTTCTTCAATCCAGGTCCTGTCTTCTACTTCAGGCGTTTTATAATTAATTCATGAAGACGAGCTGCAAGCTCTCTCCCCGCAATTGTCTATTCTGTGTCTGCAGGCTCTTCCATAGCTTCACATGAGCACAGCTACCAGCCGGGACTACTGATTCCTCAGAATTTTCAAAGTCTTCCTGAGTCCATTACACCAACACTGCAGATGATCAGAAGTGAATGGGAACCAACATTCATTGCCCCCCCCCAAGTAATGTGCTCACTGGAATATAGAATTGTTCCATCCTTCTTTACCAGCTTGAGAAGCAAAATAAGAACCAGTCTTTCCAATATTAATTTACTACAAGCCGTCAACCCACCTGTGAAGGGAAGTATTTCTTGTTCCCAAATGAAGTCTAAAAACTCAGAGATACTTACTCAGAGGGGTCAGTTTTGAAGATGGGCCCTTCCAAGAGAGGAAATAGAGCATCCTCCTGGGTCAGCCAGGCAGCTGGTGCTCTTCTGCTCTAGTAGGTGTTACAGCCATGATGCCAGAATAGCCCTTCCTGTCTGCACAGCAGCTCTGCCATGCTCCCCTGATAGGCATATCCCATTGCCACGCAGGGGAGACCAGCAGCAGTGTGTCATTCAAATAGGATTGCTCTACCGCAAACATGTACATTATCACATGTTAATCAAAATAAATTTTAAATGTTTGAAATGGAAATGTTCATTACCCTGATTTATTCATTACACACTGTATACATGTACCAACTGTCACACTATACCCTACAATTTTGTACAATTAAAATAATAATTTTAAAGATGAATGCATTTAAATATGTTTTATAAAAAGATTGTTCTCTGTCCTCTAGAGACATAACTGCCTAACCTTTACACAAATTCAGTCTCCATCCCAAACCACTCATGATGCTCAGGAGGTTACGTCAGCCGTGTCCGATCATCTAGCTCACGTTCTCTCAGAATTGCATTCCCCTGCCCCAGCCCCATGTACAGTCATGGCTGATTTAGGGAACTCTCCTTGGAAAATGAGTCTCCAGCACTGCTCCTCTAGTGGCACAGGGATAGGCTAGAGAGTTGGTCGTGCAGCTGACAACCCAGCCAAGGGAAAGTCAAGTCCAGCACTGGCTCACTCCAGCCCCAGGGCCCACCTGTCTCGCTTCTCAGGAGCACTCCAATTGTCTCATTCCAACACACAAAGTCTTGATTTCCCATAACAGGTCAACTAGAGTAGCAAAAGTCTTAAAATAATATTAATATGCAGAATTTCTCTGATTTAGCCTCCACCAGGAAGGGGGGACTCTAGCTTCTCCCTTGGAAATATTACTTAATAATTCTGGGAATTCTCAAAAAGGTTCTGCCCAGCTCCAGGAAACACTCCTCTCAGAACTCACAGTATTCATAGTTATTAGAACTGCTCATGGTGGAACTGCCTCCTGTCATGGTCACCCCCAAAGCTTCCATTTGTAATCCACAGTCATCCCATCATTGACAAAATGGCATGGTGAACACATACCAGGGTGCTGCCACTCTGGCTCCTAGAGCCCTACATGTGACAAGGCCATTGGAGATTACCAACAATGCCACATTAAGCCAACAACTGCCCACACTGAAAAAGCAGTCTCTCATCGATGCACCTCCAGAGGCCTGCATGGCTAGCGCTTCCTGTCCAGGAGCTCTCCACCTTATCCCCATTTCACTTCAACCCCCTCCCTTGGATGCAACCCAACAACCTTAGAGGCAATTACAGATCCACACTCGGCTTTACCAGCGTTCTGTGAAATTTGTGCAGCATGATTCACTTTGTTTTTAGGGCATCTTCTTGCCTAGCAGGTGCCTTAGTCATCCATGGAAACTGAGCCTGGCAGGCCCACCCACTGATCTCTGGACATGCTGGTACATGCCTGAATCCTGGGGCAAGCACAGCTCAGCCTCCTGCCAATGACCTCTGCTCTCAGCATGAGGCCACGCTCACCTATGGATTAAGGGATGGTAGATGGCTGTAGGCTCTTTTCCTCTGGTGGAGGTGCTAAGGTTTCTTTAGCAGGATCAAATTATGCTTTGAGGACTAGGGTTGTGGCCCAATGGTAGAGCACCTGCCTAGTATTTGTGAGGCGCTAGGTTCGATCCTCAGCTCCACATAAAAATAAATAAACAAAATAAAGGTATGGCATCCATCTACAATGAAAAAAAAAAATCACGCATCGAAATTCAATGTGATGAGATAGAAAGCCACCAGGAAGTTTCCTGAAGGAGTGTTTAGGCTGCAACTCAATGGTAATATTTTTATCTATCTCCAGTTTCATCACCAGATAATCCTTGCCTATCCTCTAGGGACTACATTTTCCTGCAAGAATGAATAACATTGTGCTTGGGTGTGAAGACAGAGGCCTTCCAAGAGAATAAGACATCTATTTTATAATGGCCTGCTTCATAGCCAAGGGATTTAGAGAACTGCAAGGTTCATGACGGAAAATATTTAAACTTTCTAAAATCCATGGAAAGGAAACTGTCAGCTTTCTTCCTAAGGAGTCAATTAATTAAAGTTAAGTCCCCACAAACACTGCCAAATGCCAGCTCCAGATTAAAGGACGTGAATGCGCATTTCTCTTTGACCCCTTGTCACCAGTTTTAGTACCTGGAAGATTTGTGGAAAGTAATCTGTGTGCTGATCGAACAGAAATGGGTATTAACTAGCAAGCCTGGAAGATGAAGGGTTCAAGGACGATCTTGAGCATTTGAAGTTCACGACTTCTCTTTTCATCTTTGACTCCCCACAGCTCCACGTGTTCATCTTTTAGTTTCTCATCTTTCCTTTTTATCTTTTACTTTTCACCCACACGTGTATTTCTCGAATGGCTTCAATACCTTCTTCCCGTAGGGGTGTGTCTGGGATGAGCAGCTACTTTGAAGTTTGTCTGGTGTGGGTTTGACTGAAGATACCTTCTCTTTCAACATGTTTAAGGAACACTCAGTGTGATTCTGTCTCAAAGCTCCCAGTTTAGGGTCAGGAACAGAGGAGCACAGAGCAGGTGCCAGTCAGAATCTGGGCTCACTCCCCTGCTTACTGGCTTCAGAGTCAGATGCCCACACTCAGGATATTAAGTATGGTCCTTCAGCCCTAAGCCTCTCCCACAGTCTGGCTGGACAGGAGAGGTCATATAGTGGCACCCCCTTTCTCCACAGAAAAGTCTTAACTGGGCCTCTCCAGAAATCTTCACCATGGCTGATTTGGGGACTGTCAGCAAAAGAGTCTCTGCAAAAGAGTTCAATGTAGATAAACTTCCTATTTTCATATTGCCCTGTTTTACTTGGCCATTGGCTGGGAAGATATCATCACTCCAGGTGCTGGACATCCCCTTTCTAGTTTTTCACAAACATATCAAGTATAGTAGTTTGTAGAAATGTGCAAACAAGGCCTCTGGCCTTGAGCTGGGCTTCAAAGAGATGTCTACATTCCTAAGAAAAGTTACCAATTGGGCTCCATGGTAACAGCTGGCAGGGGGAGGAAAGAAAGGGGAGAAGAAGCTCTCCCCTTCTCAGGTGTTGTCCTTGAAGGGTTAACTTGCCCAAAACAGTGAAAGAAAAAGCTGCTTTTATGTGAACTTCTGCAGACTGTGAACTTGTGAGCCCCTCCCCTTATATTCTGGATATAAAGTTCTGAAACTCCCTGAACTGGGGTTCAGGGGATTGATTGAGTACAGCAAAAGCTGTGCCCTCTGAACCTGGCTGCAGACAAATAAAACTGTTTACTGCTATCTTCAGTGCCTTGCCTCATCTGTCCCTACAACAGAGTCCTTCTCTGCTTTCTGTCTTCCTAATTCCTCTGTTAAAAGGTGATCTCCAGTCTGAGTTTCATGTGTTTCTACATTATTAGAAATTCATTTATTAAACTATTTTGGCACATAAGTAAAAGAAATAGGGCACAGAGGAGGAAAGTTTTTAAAAAAATGCCACACTCTCACACAGGGATTTTAAGAATTGAGAGAAAAAATACTGCTAGGTGAGCTGGGAAGAAGGAAACAAATGAATTGAATTTCCATGATGTACCTCAGCAATCTAATTAAGTAGGCATTAAACACCCACAATGAGTACATGGTATTTTTGGATTTTTAAACATGAGAAAAACTGAAGTTCAAAGAGGTTAATAATCTGTCTCAAGATGGAGTATAGAGTCAAGGTTCTAATCAAGACAACAGGATCGTTCTGTCATAGTACCTCCTGCAGCCTGACTCATCGTGTTCATCCAGTTTTCCCAGGGAAGCCTCAGCTGGTAGAGAACTCTGCCACCATTTAGCCTGGGAGGGATGATGTCAGAGCTCCCTCTACAGAGGCTGGAACTAGGAAGGAATTGCTAAGAATCTAATCATATACATCTGAAAGCAAGAACCTTATACTAATTATTAAAGGAAATTATTATAACAACACTATATTCGTTGAGGCTTCTTCTGCACCAGACACTATGCTAAGCACTTTGCAGACACGGTCTCAGACAGAATGCAACATAAGCAGGAGCTGCCCCTTGTCATTGCATTCCACCTCTTCCTTAGAATCCCAAAGTCATATAGTCTCACTGTGCATTCAGGTCAGAGAAGGAGCTTATTAACCCACCTAGAAACCAATTTTACTTTGTTTTTCTTTATTAAACTCCTTCACCTTTTCTCAGGGAGCTCTTTGCTTTCTAATAATAAAATTTTTCTTGTCACCTTCAACCATGATTACAAATAATCCAGTAGAATATTACCGTCTGGCCTGTTCAGGAGATTTACAAAACTCCAAACTCAAAATTAAAGCAAGCCTCTTTGTCCCACTCTTTTGCTGGCTTCCAAGGAAACACTCTGCCTTTGCTCTGCCAGCTCCAGGCTGATGAAATCTCAGAGGCTAGCCTGACACAGGGTCAGACTGTTCCAGGGGCCCCTGGGTGCTCTTCTCACTTGGCTGAAGGGGCGACACTCTCCCCTCCCTCATAGCAAGTCCTGAGCAGAGAGGAGGAAGAGAAATAGCTCCTCTAGGAAAAGAGCATGAACTCTTGAACGGTTTCATGGAGTTTCTGCCATCTTCTTAGTAAGCCCTGGAGTCAGGGTCAGATATGATTGGCACCTTTTGTCTTATTCTCAGGCAGGGGGCTCAGCGGAGATGGTAGAGAATCTTTTGAAGTTCTGTTACACCCACATTCTCACCTTTTTCCTCCATTCTCAAACCTTCTGAGTAAGTCTGCTTTTCCAGAATCAGAGCCCCTTGTGCCATGAAGTTCCTGAGAGACATATTGCACACCCCCAGTTCTCACGTGTCAGCAGGGGGAGCAATTCTGCTTGGGGCGGGGAGATTAGGCCACATAGAGTTTCTCATTTGGGGGCCTGTGAACTCTTCTAGGTTTGTTTTATAGTCATTCCATCCCCCACCCCGCACACCACCACCTCAACAATTTCTGGAATGTTGTTCCAGTGGGACTGAGAACCGGTTTGTAATCATTTTAAAGTTCTTTGGAAATGTCTGAAGAATCCAGAATCTCCATTAAACTTGCTTTAAGAAAAGTCCTCTGCTACTGTCCAGCCTTGTCTTACGTAGTCAAATATGAGGACATACGGCTTTCGTTTCCTCTCCTCAAATGTAACACAAAGCCCATTTAATCTGGGAGAAATTTTCACCTAGGATTAGCATAGAAATAATATTTTCAACGAAATGTTTTTTCCCCTGTTGTCAACAATAGATCAGCCTTGAAATAATTAAATGATTATAGCATAAAGAATAATGATCAGCTTGTCGCCTGAATTCTCAGTATTCGATCCCAAGAAAGTTAGCCAATATTTCTAAAGAAAAAACACTCTGCAAGTTGTCAGTTGCTCACTGAGATTTTATTGACTTTTTGTATATTTTCAGAGATTAATACAAGTCTTTGAGTCAATACGGTGCATATACACACATTGACATTTTTATTGTGCAACCATAACAATATAATTAAATGCCAAGGTGTATGGCAGATAAGCTATAAAGCTAAAGTCCTGGGTATGCATGAGATTGTTCCGGAATCCTGTTTAAATCAATCAGCTGCCTCCCCTACTTCCATCTGGTAGATCTCAGAGCAATTGTGAAGGTTCAGGAGGCCGCCATCAAGAAAAAGAAGCTGTTCACTAAACTATAAGCTCTTCAAAGGCAAGGTGGGATGCTACAGAAAATGTCTTTTTAAAAAGTCCTGTGATATGTACATTATAATTTTTGATACATGATGCTTATTTATGGAAAATTGTTCATATGTGTTCACTGCTCCTTCTGAAAACATGCTTAATGATGGTAGGACCTCCATGGAGGTGACAAGGAGGCCATAGGTATTTTGGAGGGCCATGGTACTCTCCATACATTCAGATAACTTTGAGTTTATTATAATAAGGTCTGGTACATATATTTAACATACTAATATTGATTATGCTATATTATTTAATTAATATTTATTTAATATCCAGTTAATCACTCCCCATTAGTTGGTTCTTGTTTCTTAAATATTTTATCACAAGTTGCTGAAATACCTTTTTGCTGAGTTTCTCCTGCAGCCTTTATAATCCTTTTTTCCAAGGCAGAATGGTAGTGTTATGTTTTGTGCTCAAGGGATACTTGAAAAACTAAGAGTTCTTGAAAAAGGTCAGGCAAAGCTCAGCAATAGAAGATGGACTAAGCTATCTAGCCAGGATTAAATGCACCTGCTGGAGGGACAGAGAGATGGGGAGAGGTGTAAGAGAGAACATAGCTACACATCGAGAAACCCTAGGAGAGAGTTCTCTGCAAATGTCAGGACGTTCCATGAAAGACCCACAGACATTATTAACAGTGAAACCCATACACATTTCATTGTCATAACACAAGCACAGGGACCCAGGTACTGCACCTGATAAAATAAGTACTTTGGGACTGATATAATAACCACTAAGAGAATATGAGGCCATAAAGTTGTTTCCTCCTTCAGATTCTGAAATATTTTATATAAAACAATGGCCATGTGAAGATGGTCTTGCTCAACATTCAGGGCCTTTTTGACATGTCAACCAGTGTGTTCCGACACTAGCTTCCACAAGGTAGAAGACATCAACAAAGGAGCTCAGTAATTTGGAGGAGAGTTTCCTTCAGGCACCCCTGCTAGGGTTTTGAGCCTATCTATTTACTAACAAGAATTAGTTTGCTACTTTCCAGAGACCACTTTTCCTCCAGTTAATCTGCAGGTAATCAGGATTAAGGAGTTTCAGCCTCTTAATAATGTGAGTCACCTCCACCTGTCTGTGGACAGATACAAAATTTGAAAAACATATCCGTTCTCTTCTACCCTCCACAGCTAAGGAAAATTTTTCTAAGGGGAGCTGAACTGTTACAATCCAGCCTTTTTTCATGGATGGGGTAATGGGTAAAGAAGTTGAAAATACATAGAAACACTATTTATATGAGTAAAAGTAAAATTCAAGTTCTCTGGCAAGGGAAACTTCCAGAAGACATAGGGAGAAGAGGAAGCAAGCCTAAGAATCAAGAGCAATAAAGAGAAAGCCACTGGGTCCTGGAGACATAGCACCTGGGGAGGATCTGGAGAATTGCCGAGCAGGTGGGCATTGAGGAGCTGATAGGTAAAGAATTTCAAGGCTGCTCAGTTGGATGCTCTGTGAAATAACTCCTCTTCCAATGACGTCATAAAGACTGATATTTTGTTCCAAGGATGTGGAACAAAAGCAGAAGTGTTCCCTTTTCCTTTTTTGTCTTGGCCTGGACCATAAAGCAGGAGTATGATGGTACCAATGTATTTGAGTAGAATCTGAAAAGGTCACATAAGGAGGTAATGACCTTTGAGGTACCTCCCCCAGAGAATGAAAAGTCATTAGAAACATTACAAAATCTGGCAAGACGTTGGACTCCCACTTGACCTCCAGTGGTACCCTTCTTCTGCTCCTCTCCCCTCAGATAGGCTCCTGTCGGGCATCAGTGACCTCTGAGCTCTGCCATCTCTGCAGTCACCCCCACCTCTTCCCACAGACCTTGCCATATTGCTTCTAGAAAGAAATACCTCCCAAATGTAGAACTCTGAAATTGTTCATGATTCATTTTCTTCATACTGTGATAACTCCTATACATGGAGGTGATAATAACAAGAAATGTGTTTGGTCTTTATCCCAATTCCTGGCAGAGAGTTCCTAAAACTTTTGGAATTTTTCAAGTGATAAGAGTGCCTTGTAATGCATGATGGGCCCCTTTGATCACACCTGAGTTTATGAAGATGAGGCCACTTAGGTGACTTATGTGACCCTTCCATAACCTGGAGATGGTGACGGTCACCAGAAAGACCAAGTGATATCCAACCCAAGTTTTCAGCCCTAGCCATAAACCTCCAGAAAGGTGTGGAAAACTGTTGGAAATTAAACTCTATGAAAATTCTTAAACAACAAGATTTAATGATTCTAGGCTTTGTAGTACCCAGTGACTCAAGAGGCTGAGGCAGGAGGATCGTAATTTTGAGACCAATCTGGGTAATGTAGTGACACTGTCTCAAAACTTTTTAAAAAATTAAAAGGGCTAAGGATGTAGCTCAGTGGTAGAATGCCCTTGGGTTCAATTCCCAGTACTAAGGAAAAAAAAAGAATTGATGAGCTTCCAAGTTGCTGAATATGTATGTGTTAGTATGAGGATAATATACTCAGAGAAACCAGGGAAGCTCCAAGTTTCCCACCCTTACCCTATACCTCCTTTCCATCTGGTTTTGACTGGGTTGTATCCTAAATAATAAACTAGTAAACACAGTGTTTCCTCAAGTTCTGTGAGCTAATTCTTGCAAATTAACAATCATGGGAATCCTCAGTTTAGAGGTGGTTGATCAGAAGTACCTGAGCCTTGACTTGTAGTTGGCATCTAAAGTGAGTACAGCCTTGTGGAACTGAGTCCTTTATTTGTGGGATCCATGGGCTGTAGTATATAAGAGTAGATTGGGAGGGGAGCTAAAATGTAGATAGAGCAGAAAGAGACAATTATATTTTGTTCAGTCTAGTGTCTCTTTCTGCTCTATTATAAAGGGAATCTACATTTTAGCTCCCCTCCCAATCTACTCTTATACTGCAGCCCACTGGATCCATGTCAGGCAACACATACTTTGACAGTGTTCAGAAAGCTACAATATTTCAGCTGACTTAAGTCACACTCCTCCACCAGGATTCCAAGGTCTTCCATAAAAAAACCCACTTTTCCTCAGACCTCACCAATCTCAGCTGACACCTTCTGCCTAATCCAAGTCCAACATGGCCCATGCTCCACCAGAGAACCTGCCCTAGTCCTACTCATTCGGGCCACATCTGCCCTTGCTATCTGAACCCCACACCCATTTTTCTCCTGGCTCCCCATATCCACAAGCCCTGTGAGGTCCTACTCAGATGTCTCCTTGCACCCTCTCCTATTGGCAAGGCTCACAGGCTGCCAAGTTGCACAGCAGGCCTACTGGTCCCTGCCGAAATGTGGCAGTAGAAGGGTGGAGCCATGGAGTGGTGACCCAGGGGGTTGGAGTGCAGGTAGCAAGCATGGGCCTGAGGTCTGGCAGGCTTGAGGTGGGTGGGGTCATTGCCACAGGTGAGCCAAGGTGCACCACCAACCTGTCATTCCACCACAGCTCTTGCCCAGTGCAAACACTGCTTCACATAGTGTGGCAGCTCCAGACCCCACACTGAGCATGCACAGTTCACTAATCTCAACCTCTGGCTTCCCGAGAATCAGGGAGAATGTGGAAGTAGAGCAAACTTGAATGGGATTCTGAGCTAACCAACAACAACAGTATTTTTCCAAACCCCTATTAACATAATTTTTGACCAATAACATTAGTACTTTTCCAAACTCTAATTAGCAGAAGTTTGGACAAATAGCATTGACCCAAGTGCTCTATAAATCCTTAGATTAACACACATAGACAGCAACCCTTGTTGGGTCCTCTCCAGATGTGCCATTTCTATGCACATTGAATAAATCGTACTCTTACATTTCATTCATCTTGGTCTCTGGATTTCATCCTTCAAATTCACAGAACAAGGACCCAGAAAGAAGAAGAAATTGATGGTGAGCTGCTGGAGTCTGCTGCAACACTGGAGGGCATAGCCCCCATTAAGAGCTGCAATACTCCTCACAACCTTATGCAGACTCCACCAGCCAGCAGAAGCGGAGAAACTCCAGTCTCACCTGCTAGCCAAAGTCAAGAATCAAAACTTCGGTTATCAGCCATGGTCCCTGCCATGCCCATAGCATC
Source organism: Spermophilus citellus (assembly GCF_964194105.1). NCBI lineage: Eukaryota > Metazoa > Chordata > Mammalia > Rodentia > Sciuridae > Spermophilus > Spermophilus citellus. Next base: position 177,150,336 of record NC_138182.1, on the reverse strand, counting down.
AAATTTCAAATTTCTTTATTTTATTACTTAATTCAGTCTTCAGTGGTTTTTCTGTGCTCTAATCCCCTTCTTAGTTGTTACACGCAATTCAGCCCTTTTGTATATCAATATACTATGATGCAGGTTGAGCATCCTTACTCAAAATGCTTGGGACCAGAAGTGTCTCTGATTTTTTTTTCAGATATTAGAATATTCGCATATGCATAATGAGATAACTTGAGGATGTGATCCAAGTCTAAATATGACATTCATTTATGTTTCATATATACACCTTTTCCATAGCCTGAAGTTTTAAATTATGGACTTTTTAATAATTTGGAGCATGAAAAAAAATTTCATAGGATCCTCTTGTGGAATCATGCCAGTGTTCTAAAAGTTTGAGTTTGGTGAATTTTGGATTTGGGATGTTGAGATTAGGAATGTACAACCAACACTCTTTTGATGCTGCCATTGCAATAAGTGAACTAATATGGCAGGCCCTCCTGGGAGTGAGTCTGACACATAGAATCTCACCTGGCTCAAATCATCAGTCCATCTGGCCCCCAAAGATCCATCTGCTTCGGATTCTTATTTTAATTGTCTTGGAAGGGCTCTTACTAAGATTGTAAAATGATGATGAGAAAAGATAACTTAAGACGCAATGATTTCACATTATGAGCTGTGGAATAAATTACATTACTGAACATTTAAATGATGTATTTAAATTATACAATAAAATGCATGGGAAATTTGTTCTCTGGGACATTTATAGACGTCATACACATCCACAAAGAATGTTCAGTGGTCATATAAATTCAGTAAGTACTGGATTAAATAAACAGATTTCCCTCTAGCATTGCTCAGAATCCCCAACATGTGTGCTTGGAATGCCCCTGAGTGGGTTAGTGTACACACTACTTTGCCAACTAAACTGACCACAGGCCTTTTTTTGGTACAATTTCTGTTCCAAGGAAATCTTTTTGTCCAACACTGGTGTGGTTTGGGTGTTACCTTCCAGCACCCTCCTCATAGGGATCTTGCTTCAACACTAACTAATGGGCAACTCCAAGAAATGTTTGTTTTCTGATCTTGGGTTCTTGTTGTGTGTAGGCTTTCTGCTCTTTTATTGCATGTATCACATTTCTCCATCTTCAATATTGAGCCACATCACAACTATGGGTGGTTCTTAGCCTTTTTCTGCATTTTCTCAGTTTGAACTTTAGTTCAGAGAGGCAGACTCAATACTGATTAATACCATGGATTCTGAAATCCCATAGCCCAGCTTTCAATTACAGATTTACAACTTACCAGCTGTGTAAAGTGGAGAAATTTTGTAAACTCTCAGTGCTTCAGTTATAAAGTAGAAATAATTAGAGAACATACCTCATAAGAGTTTTAAAGAGGCTAATACATATAAATTACTGTATTAATCTGTTTTCTGTTGCTAATAACACAATGCCACAGACTGGGTACATTATGAAGAGAAGAGGTTTATTTTTGCTCATGGTTCTGGAGTTGTGAGGCCTAGGGGCCTCATTTGCAGATGAATTTCTTACTGGCAGAGTCTCAAAGTGGCCCAGGGCATCAAGGGGCAAAATATAGGGAATGGGCATATGAACATGTCTGTGCATGTTCTCTTCCTCTTCTTATAAAGACCATGATTCAATCTTGGGGGCTCCATTCACTAACTTTATCTAATTCTGACCACTTCCCAAGGGGCCCCATCTCTGAACACTAAAGTTAGATTAACTTTCTACCCTTTTAATATCTCACAATGGGGATCAAATTTCAGTACATGGACCCTTGGGGGGCACTCAAACCATAGTCAAACCAAAAAAGGGTTTATACAGAATCTGGCCTCTAGTGTGTGGTGTTAGTATGAATTTACATCATAATCCTCCATTCTATTTCTGTCTACAGCGATACCTGTAACTATTACCTATTTTTGAAGACTCATATAAATCCTAAAATATGAAGAAGTCCAACTCTTAAGTTTTAAGAACTGCTTGCTTTAATTGCTTGAGAAAAGAATCTTTTGGGGCTTTGTTAGAAAAAGAGGAGAAATAGGAAGAATGAATTAACTAGTTTTGTTGAGAAGAGAACTGCTTCTGGGATGAGTGTTACCTTACAGAGTTATTCCCTTTTAATCTACTACAGAGGTCAGCAAACACTTTCTGTTAAGGGCCAGACAGTAAATACTTTAAACCTCGAATGACATAAGGTTTCTGTGTTAGCTACTCAACTCTGTCATTATAGTACAAAATTAGCCATAAGCAGTATGGAAAGAAACGGGCATGACTGTGTGCCAATAAAACTTTATTGTCATAAACAGGATATTGGCTGAATTTCTCCTGCAGGCCTGGGTTTACAGATGTCTGCTGTACTATTACCAGCTCTGAATTTCCCAACCGTGTGATCAGAATACCAACTCCAATGTGACCCTGTCTTTTCAATGTGAAGAAGCTAATTCCTCTGGGATCCAATAGAGATCAAAGACCTGCCCAAGGAAAAAGCCAACAAATTTTAGAAGGCAGCAGTGGAGACCATGGTGCATCCAACTTCTCTGAAGCCTGCCCTACCCCAAGCTTTTATGGTTATGGAAGCCGGTGAATTCCCATGGTTGCTTAAGCCAGGTAGCGTTGGGGTATCCTGTCACATGCAAACCAAAGACTTCTATTGATGTGACATGATTATAGCTATATTAAATACATCAGTGAATACTTTATGGTGGAAGCTCTTGGCATTCAATTTGTATTTTATATCTAGTTAAAACTTTTGCTGACTTATTCAGAAAAGGAAATTTAACAACCAAAGCCCATTCCAAAATGAATTCAGAGCCATTCATCTAAAAATTTCCAGGACACTTTAGACATTTCTAAATGGCCTGAGGACATTATCTTTTAAGTATCTATTATTCCTAGTTTACTTATAAAGCTCTCTTGTATTTTGGTTATATTGCTTGTGGTGGTTCTGTTATTTTACGTAATAAGAACAAGCGAGTTCATCCATCAATCTATAACCCTTCAAATGTCTGACTCTGGCTGAGAAGGCATCTAAGTAAAAACAGGAGAGGCACTTGTACTGCCTTCATAAATCAACTTCTTCTTGTAAGATTTCTTTAATATTCCAGGATCAGTCTTACGTGGAAAACTCCAAGATGTGGTACCCACGGTTGTATCTCCTGTTTAGAACAAATAGTATACTATGGGGTGCTTAGGTAAAGCATTCAGAAATGCCTTTTAAGTCCACTAAAGAATTTAATCTTGAATACTGGAGATGATGAAGGCCTTGCTCATAGTATTAACTCAGGACAAGGTCATTGCCTGTGAGAGCTCTGAACACACAACAGAAATGCCTCACACAGCAGACACAGTCCCTCACTCACATTCTCACACACACACACCCTGACACACTGTGCTCACATCTGATATGCTAATCACCACTGGGGAAACTTGTGGTAAAACAGTCCTAGGATGTGAATTTCTACACCCATCAAGCTTCAGATCCCATGTAGACTCTAGCAATGGGATTTGGTTCATGTTATGAATTAGTTTTCTACTGCTGCTCTACCAATGTGGGGCCTAAAACAACATGAATTTATTACATTACAGTTCTATAAAGAACAAATCTGACACAAGTCTCCCTGGGATGAAGCCAAGGTGTCAGCAGGGTTATACTTCTCCTGGAGGCTCTAGGGGAGAATCTGTTCTGTCATTTTTTCCAGTTTCTAGTGCATGCCCACAGTCTGGTTCACAACTCACCCCCATCTCCGAAGCTGGCAATAGCAGATTGAATCATTCTCACATGGAATGACTTCAACTTATGTTCTGCCTCCCTCTTTCATTTTTCAGGTTCCCTGTGATTATACGGGGCCCACTGAGATAATTCAGGGTAATCTCCCCCTCTCAAGGTCAGAGGCTTGGCAACCTGAATTCCTTCTGCAATTTTAATTCCCCTTTTCTATAGAGAGTCACAGATTCTAGAGATGAAGCCATAGACATCTTCGAGGGCCAATTTTCTGCTTTATACATGGAAACAGAGGAGAAAAAAAATAACTAAATAAAATATATTGAATGACATGGAGAGCACTCCTTTCTGTGATTCTCAGACTGGGCCCAACCTGAGTTACTCCATTGTATAGAGTAGTAGTTTGCCACTAGTTATTCCATCTTGAGGAAAAGTGCTGGGGTAGAATGACTCTATACCTTCTTTATATAAGTAAATAATTACCATTTGACTAACACAACCATAAGGTACAAACTTATAAATAAATTATTTATTACAATGAAACAACCAACTGTGAGCTTATCAATTTAATCAAAATCAGGTGGATGCAACAGTGATCAACCCCCTATCAGAAAAACCAAGCTCATGAGCTCATTGAACACACCAGGCCACCAAATGTATCAATCCCCTCACCAGAGACCCATAAAAGGAAGAGCACCCCAAGAGTAGACAGAGCAGTACAGTGACCACAACACCTGGTCACTTGTCATGAACCTGGTCCAGGAAAATTGCCACAGTGATGAACCTCCATTTCTGTCCCCAGGCTTAAGCTCAGCACAGTTTCTCCTGCCCATAATGACAATACCTGGCTCACTCCAAGCTGACACCCTGAAATTGATTGATGTCCATCCAGACCATGGCCCAGAATAAGTCTGGTGTTTTGACAGCTCTGCGCCCTGAGCAAGTTATTCAGCTTGTTTAGCTGGTTCCTGGTTAGTAGTCATCTTATCTGACCATCTGCCATGACTCTTGCATTTGTATCTGCTCTGTCTTTGCTCTTAGTTCAGCCTCCTGAACAGGTCGGGCTGCCTTGACCCTTTCATAGCCTTTCTGTAATACACACACATTTTCATCTCCACTGATGTCTTTCTCTGTCTCAGGATTAGTCCTCATGCCTCCTTAGTTTCCTCTAATCTGTGACCATTTCTTATTCTTTTCTTCTTTCTTGACCTTGACTCTTTTGAAGAATAGGGCATTTGTAAAATGCTCCTGAATGTGGATTTGCCTGATGTATTCTCACAACTTCACTGGGGTAATTAATGGGTGGTGGAATGTCCTCCTCACCTTATATCACAGGGTATGAGGCATTGGTGTGGCTTACTACTGTGACTAGGGTCGCATGGTTAAAATGGTGTCTGCTGGTTTTCTCTACTTAGAGTTACCATTTTTGCCCTTGGATACTCTCTTCATTGAAGAGAGTCATAAATCCAGGCCAGACTCAAGGGAAGTATTAAGTTCCATACTTTGGTACGAGGAATATCATTGGATATGTGGACATGAGTTAAAACCACAACAGTGATTAACAAGAATTTTGGAGGAAGTACCTTGAGACAATGAAAATATCCCCATTTTCCTTGAATCGATGCTCACTAATGGTAGCACACCTCCGTGGACCCTGACAACAGCCAGTGGTGTTCTAATGGCAACTTTCTATTTCCTTCATTGCACCTCTGTTTAAAATACTTGGAATTATTCTGAAAGGAAGATTTTTCCCTTTGTTTTTCTTCAATAAATTTTATAGTTTCAGATCTTACATTTAATTCTTCATGAGTTGATAACTGTGGTGTAAGATCAGGGTCTAGTTCATTCCTGCATGTGGCTATCCAGTTTCCTAACCTTGTTTGCTAAAGAGGCCATCCTTTCCCCCGTTGGGTATTCCTGGCACCCTTGTTCAGGATCAGTTGACTATAGGTGCATGTATCTATTTTGGCGCTCTCTCTTCTGTTGGTTTATATGACTATTTTTATGACAGTATCATACTCTTTTGATAACTGTAGTTTTATAATATATTTTGAAACAAGGAAATGGGATGCTTCCAGTTTGTTCTTTCTCAGGTTTGCTAATACATTATAGAAATGCTTTTCAATTTCTATACAAAAGGCCATTGGGATTTTGCTAAAGATCATGTTGAATCTGTAGATCCCTGTGGGTAGTATTTTAACAATATCAAGTATCCCAATTCATGACATACAATGTCCTTCTATTTGCTTATGTCTTCGTTAATTCCTTTATCAATGTTTTATGGGTGTGTAGTTTTCAGTATATAAGTTTTACACATCCTCAGTTTATTCTAAGTTGTTTTATTCTTTGGGGTACTATTGTAGATGAGAATGTTTTCCTAATTTGCTTTTCATATAGTTCATTGTTAGTGTATAGAAATGCAACTAAATTTTGTATGTTGATTTTTATATCCTGAAATTTAACTAAATTCATTTATTCTAGAAATTATTTTATGGAGTATTTAGGATTTGATATTTATGTCAGATTTGTTTCTTTCTAACTTGGATGCCGTTCATTTCTTTTCCTTGCTTAATTGTTCTGACTAGGACTTCTAGTACTATTTTGAGTATAAAGAAATGATAGTAGACAACCTTTCCTTGTTCTTGAGCTTAGGGAAAAGTTTTGTTCTTTACCATTGTGTATGATGTTGGCTATGGGTTTTTCATATATGGCTTTCATTATAGTGGAGTACTTTCTATTAATAATATGTTGAGAGTTTTTGTCATGAAAAGGTGTTGAATTTTGTCAAGTGCTTTTTCTACATTTATTGAGAGGACTATGTGATTTTTATCTTTTATTTTGTTCATGTGGTATATCACATTAATTCATTTTTGTATGTTGAATGAGCTTTTCATCACAGGATAAATCTCACTTGGTCATGATATGTGATAAATTTCATCATGCATTGTTGGAATTTTACATGGTATTTGGATAAGTTTGTTTGCTTGTTTATTGTGGTACTGTATATTGAACCCAGGGATACTCCACTACTAGTATTATTTTGAGACAGTCACTACATCTTACCTCAAACTTGCAATCCTCCTGCCTCAGGCTTCAAAATTTCTGGGATAACAGGCATGCAACCCTGTGTCTGACCAAGGTTTTTTGTAATATACACTTTTTAGCAATAATGGTCTATAGTTTTGGGGATCCCCCTCCCATATAATCTATCTGGCTTTGGTATCAGGTCTCACAAAATGAGTTTGGAACTGTTCCCTCCTCCTCAATTTTGTAGAAGAATTTGAGAAAGATCACTATCATTTCTTCATTAAGTGCTTAATAAAATTTACCAGTGAGGACATCAGATCCTGGAATCTTCTTTGATAGATTTTTGATTCAATCTCTTTAGTTTTTATTGGGTGTTCAGATTTTCTGTTTCTCCATAATCCAGAGTTGGTAGCTTGCAAGTTTCTACAAATTTATCCATTTTTTCCAGGTGACCCAACTGACTAGCATGTAATTGTTTAGTCTAGCTAAATGTTAAAAACAAAACAACCACCAGAAAACCCCAACTCTTAGTTTCATTGATGTTTGCTGATACTTTTCTAGTTTCCATTTCCTTTAAAAATTTTTAAATTTCTTTTAATTAGTTATACTTGACAGAATGCATTTATGCACTTTGCTACAATCATACATAGATGGGATATAATTTCTCATTTTTCTGAGTGTTCATATTGTAGAATCACATTGGTCATGTGGTCACATATATCCATAAAGTGATAATGCCTGTTTCATTCTACTATCTTTCCTATCCCCACATCTCCTCCTCTCCCCTCCCTTCACTTTCCTCAACCTAATGTAAGGTAATTCTATTCTTCTCTAGCCCCTTCCCCCCTCTGTTGTGAATTAGCATCTGCATATTAGAGAAAGCTTTCGGCATTTGGTTTTGGGGATTGGCTTATTTCACTTAGCGTGATATTCTCCAACTCCATCCATTTACTGGCAAATGCCATACTATTCTTCTTTAAAGCTGAGTAATATCCATTGTGTATAGATGCCACATTTTCTTTATCCATTCATCTATTGAAGGACACCTAGGTTGGTTCCATAATTTAACTATTGTGAATCGAGCTGCTATAAACATATCACTGTAATATGCTGACTTTAAGTCCTTTGGGTATAAACTGAGGAGTGGGATAGCTGGGTCAGAGCTTATTTTGTTCTTCTTCTATAGTTCCTCCATGTATAACATGTTGTTTATTTGAGAACTTTCTTTATTTTTCATGCAGGCATTTTCACTGCAAACTTCCCTCTATGAACTCCTTTTGCTGAATTCCATAATTTCTGATATCTTATGTTGCCATTTTCGTTTGTGTCAAGATGTTTTTAAATTTCCCATTTGAGCCTGGCAGAGTGGTGCACAACTGTTAATTCCAGTGGCTCAGGAAGCTGAGGAAGAAAGATCTCAAAATCAAAGCCAGCCTCAGCAAAAAACAAGGTGCTAAGCAGCTCAGTAAGACCCTGTCTCTAAATAAAATACAAAATAAGGCTGGGGATGTGGCTCAGTGGTTGAGTGCCCCTGAGTTCAATCTCCAGTACCCCTCCCCCCAAAAAAATTTCCTTTTGATTTCTTCTTGGCCCTCTTGGTTGTTTGGGAGCACGTTTAATTTCCAAGTATTTGTGAATTTTCCAGTATTATTGTGATTGATTTCTAGTTTTATATCATTGTAACAGAAAATGTGCTTGATAAGATTTCAATCTTAAATTTATTGAGATTATTTTGTGGGCTGGTGCATAATTCATCCCGGAAAATGTCTGTGTGCAGTTGAGAAGCCTGTGCATTCTGCTGTGGTTGGGCGGAAAGTCCTGGGTGCAGCTGTTCTGTCCACTTGGTCTAGGGTATAGTTCAAGTGTAATGTCTCCTCATTGATTTTCTGTCTGGATGATCCATCCATTGTTGAAAGCTGGATCTTCAAGTCCCCTGCTATTATTGTATTATTGTCTATTTCTCCTTTCATTTCTTTTAATATTTGCTTTACATATATAGATGGTATGATGCTGGATGCATACACATTTATAATTATTATACCCTCTTAATGAATTGGCTCTTGTATCACTATGTAATGACCTTGTTAGTTTCTTGTTGCAGTTTTTGACTTAGAGTCTATTTTGTCTGATATAAGTAAAGCAATCCTGCTCTCTTTTGTTTTATGTTTGCCTAGACCATCTTTTCCCATCCCTTTAAGTTCAGTCTGCTCTTAAAACTGAATTGAGTGTCTTGTAGTTTGTGTATAGTTGGTTGGTTGGTGCTTTCTCTTCTATTCAGCTAGTCTTTTTTATTAGAGAATTTATTCCATTTATAATTAAAGTAATTATTGATAGGTAAGGACTACCTATTTCCATGTTGTTAATTTTGAACTGCATATTTTTTCTGTCCTTTCTCTCTTGCAGACAGCAAATCATCAAATCTTCTGTGATTTGATGATTTTACTATAGTGGTTGTTTTGTTTGCTCTTTCATTATCTTTTGTGTATCTAGTATAGGTTCTTCCTTTGGGGTTGTCATCGGCTTACATAAACACCTTGTAGTTATAATGATCTATTTTAAATTAATGACAACTTCACTTTGATGTTTCACTTTGAAAGAGCATGACCCAACTATGTGCCACGGAAGAACCACTTATTTCAGTTTTAAGAATAAACAGACTGAAGTAAAGTGATAGCATATAAAAGCTCTACTCTTTGACCCCTCCACATATTTTGTGTTTCCCATGTCACAATTTACACCTTTATTTATTTTTAAGTTGTCATTGTGTTAATCAGATTTCCATTGCTATGATAAAATATCTGAGAAAACAACTTAAATGAGGAAGAATTTATTTTGTCTCGTGACTTCAGCGGTTTTAATCACTTGCTGTCAGGGTAGATAGGTAATTAGGTGGGTTCAAGAAAATGAAGGCCAGTTTGGGTCCAGGAAGTTGGAGACTGCTGGAGAATTAAAATGTTAATGCCGCCAGAGCCCTTCCTCCACCCTTATCAAGTTAACCTGTCCCTGCTCCAACCTGTTGCTAAGCTAACTTGTTCCAGGAATTGTCCCTCCCTACAAGGAGTTGTAAAAGTTGTTAATGCTTCCTTCCTGGATCACCCCATTTGGTCCTTCCCCTTGCCCATCTGCTTCTCACCTTTTGGCCATCCCACCTGCATCTCCTGAGCCTAATCACAGTATACAGGAAGGAGAGCTATAAGCAGGGAAAGAGCAGGAAAACAAAGAAAGTCTAAAATATATAAAAGGGGAAGAGACCCTCACTTCTTGGGATACCAGGATACCAGCTATGGCCCCCATCTCCCTCCCAGGAGAAGTCTATGTTACTATTTTTGAATAAAACCTGCTTTACACGCTTGCCTGGGCCACTTCTCTTAAGTTCAAATTTCAACGTTTGAGGAAGCAGAACTCATCACTGATAACCAGTGGGTCTCAATTGCTTGGTTCCACTGTTTCTGGGCCTGTGGTGAGGCAGAGCATCCTGGCAGGGAGCACATGGAGCCAGGAAGCAGAGGGACAGGGACAGTAAAAGAGACACAGGGGTTTGGGACAAAAAAAATCCCTTTCAAGCCCATGCACCCAGGGACCTACTCCCTCCCTCTAGAAGTTTCCACCACCTCCCAGTAGCCAACCAGACCTTTAACACATAGCCTTTGGGTGACATTTCAGATGCAAATTATCACAATCAGACAATCCACAGATCTCCAGTTCCTAGGGGTTGGTTACTGGAATGTGATTTTATTTCTTTGGTAGTGTTACATTTTATTGATTTTTTTTATGTTCCTTGAAAGTCTTGTATTGGTATATTTGCATCTGAAGAGCCAACTCTTCTATCAGTACTAATTGGCTTCACCAGACAGCTCATTGAGGGTTTCCCTGCTCTCTTTTAGACATTTTCTGTGTATGTGCCTGTTCCACCCCTATCATTCCCTCCTGGTGGGTAATTCTTAAAGCAGTATGCCTTATCTTAGTTCTACAAAGCCGAGCTGTGTTAGCTTTTTGTCACTGTGACCAAAATACCTGACAGGAACAACTTAGAGAAGGGAAAGTTTATTTTGGCTCAGTTTTAGAGCTTCAGTCCAGCGTGGACTGACTGTATTGCTCTGGGCCCAAAGTGAAACAGAACATCATGGTGGAAGGGCATGGTAGAGAAACTCCAATCCATTTATGGTGGCCAGGAAGCAGAGCAAGCAAAAGCAAGGGCCGGCAGAGAAGATGCACCCTTCCAGGACACACCCCCAGTAGTCCCCTGCCTCCAGCCACACCCCACCTGCCCATAGTTACCACCTCTTCAAACTAGGATGGACAGATGGATTAGGTTATAGCTCTAACAATTCAATCATTTCACCTTCAAACATTCCTGCATCATCACAGGAGTTTTTGGGGACCCCTTATGTCTAAACCATAACACAAGCTGGGTCCTGAGAGCCTCCTGTTTATTTTCTTTATAGTGGTGCCCCCAAAGTCTCAAGTTGGAGTATTCTCATCTTTTGTACTAAAGCCTGCTCTCCATACAAGATGTTTATGCTCTCTGTTGCTGTCTGCAAGTATGTGCTGAGGGAGCTGGTCTGGTAGGGTTGGGGCGGGGGGAGTGAGGCCTGAGCATCATTTAGAGTGGGCCAGTGGGTTGCACAGTTGAGGTGCTCTGAGTGGTTCATGGTGAGCTTCCTGCTGGAGTCTACGGAGCACTTGGTGGAGTCCATGGCTCCTGACCCTGCTTCCCAGCCTCTCCTAACCACTCAGCCATTCAGATCATCTGAGTATTCTTGGAGGGATGAGAAATCAGTGGGCCTCCAGCCTGGTATGCCTCACAGCTACATTCTCACGTTCCCTTATGGGGAAATCTCGGGCTGAGGGTGTGTTTCTTGGAACTGAGCTGTGCAAAGAGTGATGTATGTGGGTAAAGCGAAATTCTTTTCAATGCATCTGTTCTTGTTTTGTTTTGTTTTGTTTTTCTTTTTCATTCAACAATGTGCTGGAACTTCTCTGCTGGACTCCCAGACTCCCATGGAGGTGATCTCATCTTTGAGTAGCTGTCACAGTGCACAGTCTTCTGCAGGGGGATAGTGATAGAAAGTTATTTTGCTATCTTGCTGATGTCATCTTTTGATTTATGAATTTTAAGGATTTGTCTTATTGATTGGTTGAAAGTAGCTATATGGAGATGACTATTGTAATAATCCAAACTCCTTAACTTTAATTTAGGAAAGTTGATCAATAACATACTCACTATGCAGCCCCTCAGGGTTTGCTTTTGCAAACCTCTGCACAGACCACAGATATTCTTCATTCATCAAACTTCGATTGAGCATCATTGTGTCCCAGGCATTGTGCCATTTACTGATGATGCAGATAGGAAAAAAACAGTTTTCTTTCTCTCTCAGGCATCCAGATACAACACATAGAAAAAATGCAGCACTTGTAGTAGACACTGGAGTAAAAATTTGTTAAAATGGACAGTACTGGCACCAAAGAGGGAATGACTATTTTCATTTGAAGCAGAAAAAGCAGAACACAAGGTTAGAGCAAAGTTCTGGAGTCATATTTATAGGGCTGGAATCTCAGCCCTACCACATATAAGCCATTGACACAGAGTCTTTGCGCCTCAATTCCCTCACGTGGAGGTGATGATGAGACCTATCTACAGTAAAAAACCAGGCAGCATGTGCCACACAGTTTCATTTTCAACCTGGATAAAAGAAAAGCTCTATTTCCTGGTTCCCCTGCAGCTAGGAGAGACCATGTGTCAGACTTTGGGCACAGAATGTGCCCAAAGAAGTTGTTGGATACCAGTTGGAGCCTGGGACCCTAAAAATATCTATGTGATCCTCCACATGCTCTGTCCTTTCTGTGGAAAGACTCTGGGATGACTGGGCCATGTTATGAAAGAATCTTAAACCCAGCACTCAATGACTTGATGACAGCTGCCCATTTTAGTCAGTTTTTAGTCACTGTGACCAAAATACCCAACAAGAACAACTCAGAGGAGACAAAGTTTATCTGGGGCTCACAGTTTCAGAGTTCTCAGTCCAGACAGCCAACTTCATTGCTCTGGTCCCAAGGTGAGGCAGATCATAACAGGGGAAGGGTATGGCAGAGGGCAGAGGTTATAGGAAGAACATCTCTTCCAAGGCACCCTAAAGTGACCCACTTCCTCCAGCCATGTTCCACCTGCCTACAGTTACCACCCTGTTATTCCATTCAAACCAGAATGGACTGATTAGTTACAGCTCTCACAATCCAATCATTTCATCTCTGTATATTCCTGCATGAACAGGAGCTTTGAGGGGACACCTCATATACAAACCACAACATGCCCAAGAGGGCTGCCCAGCCAGGCACATGCACATCAGATTCTGCTTGAGAAGACAGAAAGCCCAATCTCACTGCGATGTTGGAACTGCCTTATTCCAACGACCAGCCTGTCCTTCAATGTTCTACTTCAAAGGTCACTGAACGCTGAATGAGTTAAAAAGCTCATGAAATGCTCTCAGTACCTGCTAGCCACTAAGGCTGTCATCATTGCCAGGAAACACATAAGGAGCCCACTACAGAACTGGGACTTGAGGGAATGGAAGGTGAAAGGGTTGTCAAGAGTTTTTGAACAGAAGGAGAAAAAAATATGAAAAGTCAAGGAAGGTAGAGAAAAAGTGACAGAGAGGGAGAAAAAAAAAAAGAATATAAAAACCACTGAAATGGGACAAAGGAGAGCAAGAGCAATCCAAACAGTGGCCAGAGCAGCTGCCCTGAAAATATGTCCTTGCCGCCTAGCGTCCAGCCTGCGCTGCTCAAGGCAGCGTGGCCAAGCCCATGGCGCCTGCTGACAGCTGCTCACTGGCGCTCTGAGATTCCTCCCTCATCCATTCCAGATCCAGATGGAGAGACAGGAGGCCTGGCCTTTTCATTTGTTACCACCGGATGGAAAGCTCTTTCTTGGACACTTGTTTTTACTACTTGAAATGTGTTTCTTTTATCACCTTCCGGTCACAGGCTCAGTCTTAGAAACAGAGACAGCAGAAAGCCCTGCATAGGCGAGGCCAGGCGAACAAAGGACAGAGCAGTCTTTGTCTCTGGGCTGTGAGGGAACAAAAGACAAATGTGTAGAATAGCACTAGGAAGCTGCAGAGGGCTGTCTCCAGTGCCCCTCTGAGTGACACAGTTCCCTAGGCCCAGGGGTTTCACCTGCAGCCAGGCAATGATTTTTCTTAGTGCTAAGCTCACCAGCAGGCTGAGGAGCTAAAGCAGCTTTCATCTCCTTATCCCTGTCCCACAGACCCACTGAGAAGCATCCTGGAGGGGGACAGCCCTGGAACTTATCTGAGCCGAACTTCCTAAGGTTTGCTTATCCAGAAAGCAGTTGTGCTGGGGTCCCTGTTAAATGTTGTTGAGCTTTGAGGACAGTTAAGCCGTCACTTCTGCTTGTGAGAAGAAAAGGAACCATCTACACAGTTAGAAAATCACACCAAACTGACCAGACTAAATCAACCTCTTTAATATGGAAATCTTATGGAACAGAGAGCTACCTGGGCAAAACACAATAGTTGTCCTTTCCAGGCAAAAAGGCTACCTGTGCCTGAAAAACAGGAAGAAGCTATAAGGAAAATCAGATCCAGAAAAACAAAATATGGTTGTATGTGAAATTTATGAAACCTTTACCTTTCTCTCCAAATTCTTCTTCTGTCCAAGTCTTCCCTGCCAATTTCTGGCCCTGGTGTTTTCCCAGATTTACTTTCCATCAGGAAGCATTTGAGAGCAGTGCTTCTTGCTGATGGACTCCTTCTAACCAAGCCCCTCCTAGGAGTCCTGAGCATATAAATTAAAGTGCATTAGCCCCCCTCAGGCCTTTTTCCAGGAGAGGAAATCACGTCTACTTACACATATCTGTAAATCAAAACCGATTTGTCTATGGCGTTTTTGTGGATATGGGCAAAACAAAACCCAGGCTGGCTTGGCTTGCATGAGAGCTGAGCACACAAAGAGATCCATTCATGCCTTTGGGCTTCAGAGAATCCTCTGGTCCAACCAAGGTCAATGATATGATCACAGCCTGATTTCAGAAGTTAGTTTTTTTAAAGGTGCATTTCACTGCTGCTAAAACTATTTTTCCTCTTTTAAAACAAATGCTCAGAAAAAAGAAACAAGCCTAAGAGGGCATATCAAATCTGAATGGTAGTTGGGTCCCTTTAAAATACGCAACGGTGTTATATAGTAGATTAGCTGTAAAGTCTAATCAAAAACACCTCCCATGCTGCAGAATTTGACTCACAATATATAATACAGAAAACTCTCAGAAATGTTCACAATTATTATTACTATGTAAATGCACAACTCCTTCATCTTAGCTGAAATAGTCTCCTAGGGTGGGGAGTAGCTTTTATTCTTTCTTTCACTCCTTTCCTTTCTACTTTCTTTCCTCCCTTCTCTTATTTTTTCTTTACTATCCTTTTTTAAAAAAATGAAAAACAGGGAAAGAAAAAGTGACATTTATTGAGCACCCACTCTGTTGACAAGTGCTTTCCAAGTATTTATGCAACCTCACAGCAACCACGATTCCTTCCATCGGTTTAATCTGATAAAAAATCCTGTCATGCTTCCAATGAGCCCATTTTTAATAGATTTGATTTTTAAAGTAGCAAAGGCAATTTATTAAGTGTATTCCTCTAAGATGTCCAAGACCTTAATATGTCCAATATCTATTTAGATACCTGTGTGATCTGCAAAGCCTACACATTGTCTTTAATTTAATCACACATGCACATCACACATACTCACAAATGCACACTCTTCCTCTTTGTGATGTGTGTGCAAGGTTTCATTTGCTGGTTGTGCTGTGTCCCTGGCTCTCTCTCTACCTCTTCTTCCTCTGCTTCTCAAATGCCTTGATTAGCCTCTGAGTGCAAGGCAGATGAACAGTCTTGAGAAAAGAAGTCCCTCTGCCCTTCCCATCACCGTTCTGATTTTCCTTGACTAATCCCTCCTCTGCAGCCTCCTTGCCCTGCCCTCTGCCCTGGTTGGCTCCTCCAGGATGTTGACCTGCAAGGGGTAGGGAGTTAAGGAAGGGAACTTGGTCCAAGTGAGTGGGGAAGAGACCTGACACTGCCCAGTATTTTTGCAAAGGAAAATTTCTTCAGATCAAATATCTGAGGAATGAGACAATTATTCAAATGGAAAGAAGTTGAATTTATTTAAAAGATTACATGGAATCTCGAGAAATTAGTAGATAATATCCCTTATTTGACCCATTTCCATCTTGATGTTTGTCTCACACCTGGGGCAGCATATAGCTTCCAACAGATGGGACCCAAAGTTGCCTCCAGACCTGCTCTTCCTTGGTTGCGGGGAGGTCTGTATTTTCCCAGTGATGTATTCACTCTTCTCCATGGTTTCCCACACTTATCAAGCTCCTCCTCTCTTGCTTTATCACTTTCTTCCAGGAAGGATTAAGAAAATCAACCTTTAAGTCAGGAATGGTGACTTAAAGTTTGAGGCCAGCCTCAACAAAATCCTGCCTCACAATAAAAAATAAAAAGAACTAGGGATGTAGCTTAGTGGTAAAGCGCTCCTGGGTTCAATCCCCAGTACGAAAATAAATAAATAAATGGAAAGGAAAAAAGAAAATCAACCTTCACACATGCTTTTGGCCAAATAAATTTTACAGTGAAGAAATTTATACTTTTTACCAAAATAGCTTCTAAGAAGCATGTAGGGAAGTTAAATTTTGCTGGGCAGAATTGTGCCCTTGAGTTCTCCCTGGATGTAAGGAAAATAAAAGCTCCTGACTGTTGGGCTCTTTGCTCTTTACAATCATAAAGGAACGTAGCATTATATCTCCTGCTGAGGCACAGAGAGGTTATGTGACTTCTTCAGGTCACAAAACTAATCAATAGTGAAGCTGCGAGTGGCCCACACCTGTCTGATTGAAAATCCTTATCTTACCATACGTTTCACATGCCGAGGGGACTGTGGGGGCTCTGAAAGTCTGTCTGTCCATAAACATCTGTACATACAGATATCTCTACAACTAGCCCCACAAGTACCTTGTAGGGCCTGTAGGTGGTGCTGGTAGAAGCACAAGAGGGACTGCCTTTGTAGGGTCTATTAAAAATGCTTTCATCTACAGTAACTTGTTTTACATATGGAACTGAGTCACAAATTCACAGTTTCTTCAGTATTCCAGGGTTTCTCGGAGCCTTTTGCTATAGTAATGTTAGCTAAGAATCTCAGAGAAAAATGGAGCATTTTAAATTTCCTAAATTTTTGACCAAGGGGCCCTTTGTGTAGGCAGAAGCATGGAGCCATTGTTTTGCCAGGCATTGGCTGGGAGATGCTGGGGTTGGTGGTCTGAGTCTTAACACAACGTTCTCAGGTATGCCAGTGAATTAGTTCATCAGGACCCCCCCCCCATTCCTCTTCCATTCTATTCTAAAAGGAAGCAGAAGATAGAAGATCTGGGAAGATGGTGTTGCAGGGGTACTTGAAGGGTCATGACAGGACTTACAGGGTGAGGGGATAGCAATGGTAAAGGTGGGGGTCATTTGGGAAAGTGATTTAACCTTTCCCAGCCTGAGGCTTCTAACTCATAAAATGGGCATGGCAATGTCCCCCTAGCAGTCTTACACAAGAGATGCTGAGTATGGTATGGGGTATAAGTATCATCAGTGTAGCTGCTATTTATCATCCCATTACCTCTTTCATTGAGCATCATGACCTGGGGAAAATTTTGAAACCAAGTGAAGCCCATTTCTTCCCCTTTAAAACAAAAACAAAGGTTCTATATCACAAGGCTGTTGAGATGTTGTAAGCCTCTGCCCAGTGACAAGCACATGGTGGCTTCTCACTATGTGATGTCAGGTTGTTTTCCTCCACCAGCCCTGCCTCTCGGGGGATGGTGTGGGGTGGGGTGGGCACCCTCCAGCTTGCTTGCCTCAGTCCTGGAGAAAACGCACAGGTTGAAGGCTGTTGTAATTCATACTTCTGAGTCCTTCTTTCACCTTCTATTTGGACAAATTTATTTCTCTTGGGATCATGAAGCTCATTCATCATGATAGGCATTTTGCTGTGCAGCTATTGGGTTCATGTCCATGTAGTAGGATGGACATTAATTACAAAGCACACTGACTGCAGATCTGATGTGACACCTCACAGCAACTGCCACGGCAGAACCCAGCGCTCCCACAGTCTCAATCTTGTGACCTCTCGTCAGGTGCGAATTGTAGCTGATCTGATCCAGGTGTGCCTGGGGTAGGCAGTCTCTGTAATTTTATTCAGTTCCGAATTCTTGTCAGTGTTCAGCAGAATCTAATGGTTCTGTGATGAATATTCCCCTCCTTTTTTCCCCCTCTGGTCAAATAATAACTATGAATTGGGGAAAACATTACAGATGAGAAACAATGAGCCCAGTTTTTGCTTGTGTAAACTCAAGCGAGGGCTTTCACAGGGGTTCGGTTCCCAGGGGCAAACCCAATAGAAACTGCCACAGGCAGCTTCCCCGTGACACTTCATTTCTGCAGAGTCTCAGGTAGTGTTACATAAATTGAATGTCCAACCTGCTTTTCTTTCTAAAATTTCAATAGATCTTAACTTGCAGGTCTTACAGAGACATAACTATACTCCACACAGAGTGGCACACTATAGTTTTGCCAGGTGGAGGAGACTTCCTGTTGATATCAACCATTTTCATTTGTTGCAGGAACAGAAATAAAACCATATGAAAAATTCATATAAGATTCAGACATTAACCAGCACATGGTAAGAGCCAGATAGATAACTGGTAGCAAAGTTCATGCAGAGTCCTGTAATTTTGTGAAGAACCATTTGGTCTTCAAGTCTGCAACTTATTAGATTTCTGAACAAAAGAAAAATCCAAGAGCACTATGAAGTCAAATTTAGTATGCTTGCTTCACTCCGTAGCAGAAATGGAGTTACTAAAGACCATTTGCAATTCGTAGTTATTTGAAGAACATTACTGGATTTAGACACCTAGGTATTTTATGTGCACCTAGTGCCCTCTAGTGACAGGGTGAGCAGGGTCCAGTAACATTAAAGCCTCCTTGACGTTGAGAAAGCCTACCCAGACTTACAGGGAGCGAAGAGTCAAGAAGCTCTTGGATCAGGAGGCTGAGGCAGGAGGATTGAGAGTTCAAAACCAGCCTCAGCAACTTAGCAAGGCTCTAAGCAACACAGTGGGACCCTGTCTCTAAATATAATATAAACAAAGGACTGCAAATGTGGCTCAGTGGTTAAGTGCCCCTGGGTTCAATCCCTGGTACCATGTTGGAGTCCCTTTATAATTGAGAAAGCACCTATCAACGGGCCACCTTAGGTTTATCAGATAAGAGTTCCTAAATACTTTTGAAGTTTCACTTTTCTTTAAGAGAAAGGACAGTTTCTGCTTCATATCTCTAGGAACTTCACTAGGATGAGTGCTGAGTTTTTCAAGGTAATTGAGGTATACTCCCCAAATCACACAAGTCTCTCAGCTCCAGGAGACCCATAAAGAATCAGAATTCAAATGTTCTACAAGCCACAGCCAGAGCAGAATACAGGCCCCTCGTGGGTTGAGATCCTTTCAGGTCAGTGGAGGACCTAAGTGCCTCAGTATCTCCCACACACATCTGCTGGGCAAACCTTTTTATTCCTCCAAGCAGTTCCTCGGCCCAGAGCACAATCTCTGCCAATGAGACCCACATAGTGCCAGGGAGAGACCATGCTGACATTCTTATTTCCTTCCCTGTGGTGGCATGGTCATCAAACTATGTGACATCTTCTATACATCTGTTCCAGACACCGCTGCCTTAATTCAGGTCTTAGAACCATTTCCCACTGAGACTATTTTTTTTCTCTTCCAAATTGAATTTGCTCACCAGTCATTCATCTTCTACTCTGCTACTAGCTCCTTTTCAAAAGAAGCATTTTCTTATCTAGCAATATCATGAAACAGAACAATAATAAGAAATGGCCCCAACCCACTTCTTTGGGCTCCCTTCCCATTTCTTCAGATAAAACATGCTGCCTTTCTCTGAACAAACTAAACCTTCATCTTTTCAGGCTCCCACACACTTTGCTCTCCTTGTGGAGACCTCTGGCCATCCTGAGAGATCTATAAATGCCATCTCCTCCAGGTACCATCCCCCAACATCATGTTGGCTCCCACCCAAGACCCCACACTGTGCTCTGACAGCATTGTTGGTCACAAGAGTCTTGTTATCTCATTTATGCCTTTGTTTCCATGTCAACCTGCTCAAGAGCAAAACTCTAGTCTTTTTTCATACGTCCCGGAGTTGTCTGGCTTGCAGTAGTATGCACACACACAGTAATATATAATTATACATTCATGTAATAAAAGATATGTATGCAATCTTAAAGGCCAGCTTCATTTGATCTACATCTCATCAGTCAAAATTCATTTTGTAAGCCTTGTGAAAGAGCATGGAATTCAGCATCTGACAGGACAAGGTTTGAGTCCTTTTGCCACCTCTTACTCACTGTGTGAGCTGAGGCCAGTAATAAACCTCTCTGAGCCTCAGTGTTTTCACTTGAAAAATGGAGACAATAATACTTCTCATGCAAAGTGAAGACTAACTAAGTCACTATATGTGATAGTGCCTGGAATGTCACAGGCACTCACTGGTTGGAGTTTCAGCTTGCTAGTTATTCTCTATCTATCTGATATACAACATATATATGCACAGGGTAAAGTAGATTTGCTCTTTCTTCCTTCAGGAACAGTGGAAAGTCAGAGAATCCAGTTGTCTCTGATTTCATGCTGAATATATCTACCCTTTACATCATGATTCCTTGTACATTTTCACTTGTATGGGCATAGACTGATTAAAAAAAAAAAAAAACTAACGGAAGCTTATTCAAGGGTCAAGTATTACCTCATGGAAATGTTTGTCTGCCATTCCTCAGTTTTATACTGAGAAGTGGGGGAAAGTGTGTTTTTACTAATAGGTGGTTTAATAATTTTTCCCCCTCACCTCCTATATATGCTCTGGGGTGAAGTCAGCTGAAAAAACAAATCATGTAAGCAAACTGCCACTTCATCTTGTTTCAGAAGCTCCTGCTAGCAGCACAGCGTCACCTACCCAAAATGGGTGATCTGAAAGAGATACGTGGACTCCACTTCCCCCGCACCCCCATTTCCTGCTTTCTCTCCATAGCATTGGATTCATAAAACATTGCCTGGGTGGCTAGCTCACTGTCTTGAGGCCAAAGCAAGGCACAGGGGGACCAGGGAGGAGAACTTGGTTGCCAAGTCCCTGCTGATGAGAGTATTTGTCTACACTCTTTCAGAGTACTTAACACAGGCAAGAGTACAGGGGAAAAAGACCCAGCTTGCCAAAAAACCATTACGCAAATGTAAAACTGTGGTATTAAGGCTTGTCCTTGTAAGTGTTCTTTCCATGACCAGCTCTATTAATTGGTGCTCAGTCTCAAAACTATTTCAGTTTTTATGTTACAGAAGAGACTTAAGAATCCAATTAGTTAACATTTATTAGAAACATTTGTATTTTTCTTTTATTTTTGTATTGATAATGGGCAAGGTTACAGGAAGAGTTTTAGGCTACTGCATTAGACTCTAATTTTTCACCAGGTGTTGGGACACATCCTGCATAACTAACTCTACACAGGGGAAACTCACCTTTCCCCGCTTTGGGAGAAAGAACAGATGAAATAGCTGGATTCCAGGAAAATAAACAGGAACACTGGGTAACCTGATAACTGAATGTAATCTTGGTGTTTAGGATACACGTTATGTAGCATCCCAGCAATTTCAGCAATGATCAGATCTTGAGTTCCATTGGTACCAACTCACCAAACCATATGTAACCATCACAAAACTCTCATATTAAAGCTCTGTTTTATTCCAATAGGTCACAACAGGGAGTCCAAAGGTTGACTGCCAACCCTCTATCATAACTACTTTCATCAGTTACAAGAGGGTGGGCTAAAAATCCAGACATCTTGATTCTCTTGGGGAAAAAAGAAAAAAATATATATAAATTAGATGATTTGACCACAGAGTGCAGTCCCTGAGGCCACAGGTAGCGGACACTGAGTGTGCCTGGGCCTCTGGATGGGTCTTGCTTTCTGTTGCTTGTCACCCATGTCCCCTCCCATCACACTCACTGATGATTGCCTGACCCCTGCAGGTGCTGGCTTTGCCTACAGTAGTTTACGAAGAGCTTTTATGCATATGGTCACTGGTTTCTAATAAGCATTAGATGAATGGCAAGTTCAGTCTGTCCTGAAACAGCCAGCCCATGTTTCTGCCATAATTAGCTTAATCATAATTGATAGGCAGTGTTGGTTCATGTAACCAAGTAACAGCATCTAACTGCAAAGTCACAAATGCAGGGGAACTCCTGAAGCCCTGCAGTTTCCACTGATGACGCTTTCAACATGTGTTGACATTGCCTTAGATGAGTTCTCTGCCTTGCCCTGGAAGTGCTCATTGCACAGTTCTCCCTGAGCCTTCTGTAGTTTATCTTGTTGTCCCCCCCTAAAATAACTTAGTACACTTGGCCCTTTATGACTGCCCTCCCTTTCCATCAAGCTAGTTTCCTAAGTTTTCCCCCCCATTAAGGTAAAGGTCTGTACTGTTGAATGTAACATTTTAATTTTTTTTTTTCTTTTTAGATATACAAGAAGTAGACTGTATTTTGACATATTACATATATGGAGTATGACTTTTTCTCATTAGGATCCCATTCTTGTGGTTGTACATGATGTGGAGTTTCACTGGTTGTGTATTCATACATGAACATAGGAATATTATGTCCAATTCATTCTTTCCTATTCTGAACATCCCCCCTTCCTTCCCTTCATTCCCCTTTGTCTAAACAAATGAACTTCTACTCTCTCCCCACCTGCTTATTGTGAGTTAGCAATTACATATCAGAGAGAACATTCAGGCTTTGGTTTTTTGGGAATGGCTTATTTCACTTAGCTTGATAGTCTCCAGTTCCACCCATTTATTGGCAAATGCCATAATTCCATTCTTCTTTATGGCTGAGTAATATTCCATTGTGTATATATACATTTTCTTTATCCATTCATCTGTAGAAAGGCACATTGGTTGGTTCCATAGCTTAGCTATTGTGAATTGAGCTGCTATAAATATTGATGTGGCAGCATCACTATAGTATTTTTTTAAGTATTTTAAGTCCTTTGGGTATATACTGAAGAGTAGGATAACTGGGTCAAATATTGGTTCCATTAGGAATGTAACTTTAAAAATTTGGGCTATTATAGTAAGTGGTTATTACCAGGTTTATTAGGACTCTGGCTTCAAAATTATAAAGGTTTTGATTAATCTGTCCCTAACTTATCTTTTTAACTTCTGTTAACTTCAAGCACACAATTTTACAAAAAGCAGAGGTTTTCAGGAATACATAAATCAAAGTACAATAGAATATGTAATATAGTCAAAATGACTCCTGAAAAATTATTTTAGAAGTAATTGACATGTCAAATGGTCAAGTCCAACAGAGTTTATCCCCTTGCCCTATATAGTCTTAAGTAATTGGCCAGCATTTGGGGGCTGTTACTCAGCTTTTCATATCTGCAACTAAAATAACTGATAAGAATAACTTAGAGCAGGAAAAGGTATTCTTCTTTCTTCTTTGTATTGGGGGAGGGGGAAAACTGGGGATTGAACACAGGGTCTTGTCTTTAGAACCTCATTAAATTGCTGGCTGTCCTCAAATGCAATCCTTCTGCCTCTGCCTCCCAAGTTGCTGGGATTAGATGTGCACTGCCATGCCTAGCAGAAATGGTTCTTTTGACTCACTGTCCCAGAGGTTCAGTCCATTTTCAGCCGACTCCTCCATTACCCAGGATCTGAAGTGAGGCAGAAGGGTCTGGTAAAAGAAAGTTCTCTCCTCATGGTAGCCAGAAAGCAGAGGGAGGAGAAGCGCGGGGAGGTGGGGGGATAGAATCACTCAAGGGCACACACCTCCAGCCATGTCCCACCTGCCAGCAGCTACCACCCAGTACGGTAGTCCTGGTAGGTTCCAGCTCTCATAATTTCACCTCTGAATATTCCTGCAACAACACAGGAGCTTTGGGGGGACACCCATATCTAAACCCCAACAGGGACCTTTCATGAATAGTCCATATACTTAAATGCTTCTGAGTAGAGAGTTGTTCATGAGAGAGACCAGAGCTGAGTACATATCTTGCTTCATTTATATCTCACAATGACCCTGTGCCTTTGGTATCTCCAATTTTATTTTTCTGATGAAGAAAGTGAGGCCCACAGGGATGCAAAATTTGCTCGAAATTTCTGTACTCCCAAGAGGTGAGCACAAGTCTTAGCCTAGGGTTTTAGGCTCAAGTTCTTCCTTCCTCTAACAGCTTCCTTTCAGAAGTCACAGAGCTCCACTGGACCACCCTTACATCCATTCAAACCCCTTTCTACATCATCATGTAAAATTGTCAATGGATTTTTAAGTCTTTTAAAATCTAACTAGCATGTGGCATTTTAAAAAAAGCGTTTTTATCGAAAATAAATGAAAACATCAATTAACACACTGTATAATATGGAAAGAAAATAATGGCCTATGGAATCAGACTTGTGCTCCTTTTATCAAATATCTATTCATTTTTATTAATGTGTTAGTATTTATCATTATGTTAGGCACTGAGGCAGAGTGGTACGGATGCCACCAGGGTGCTGGAGCTCAACTTCCAGTCATTTAACTTTATATTAAAATGTACAGAACAGAAATATCATCTATTTTGCAGAATTTGGAACTATGAATATAGTATATCACACAAAGGAGCTGAAAATGTAGTCCACCCAAAAGCCTGCACGTAGAAGTTTAGAACAACTTTATTCATAATTGGCAAAACTTAGGATACAACCAAGATGTCCTTCAGCAGGTCAATGGAAAGCAGTCTGTGATATATTCAGATAATAGACTATAATTCAGCATTAATAAGAAATAAATTGTCAGGCTATGAAAACACATGGATGAATCTTAAGTGCCTATTACTAAGTGGAAGAAGCCAATCTGAGAAGGCTACAGAGTATATGAACATTTGACATTCTAGGAAAGAAAAACGAGGGAGACAAAAAAAATATCAGTGGTTGCCAGGAGTTTGAATAAGTAGAACAAGAAGTTTTAGGAATGAAATCACTCTATGAGATTATAATAATGGATCTACGTTTTTTTTATCCAAACAGTACGCACAACACCAAAACACCAAAATGTAATGTGATCTAATGAAATCACCCCATACATTGGGATGATTATGATGCATCTATGAGATTCTTGATTGCAACAAATGAACCACTTTGGTGGGAAACCTTGATAATGGATGAGGCTATGCATTTGTGAGACAGGGGCATATGGGAAATCCCTGTATCTTTCTCAATTAATTTTTCATGAACCTAAAATTAATATTATAAAATTATTTAAAAACACTTCTGGAGGTCAAGGATAAATTAAACCCAGTACTAAAAAGGTTTCCAGAGAAGCACAAGCCGTAACTTCTTGCCTATTACCTTTATTTCTCATGTATCTCTCTCCTAATAGCTCTTTCTCTAACCCTGACCCTACCAACTGTGGTGTATTTGAATGTGACAGTTCCACCAGAAAGATGGTATTTGAAGTTGCTGTTCTGTAAGAACTCTTGACAATCAGTAATCACTTCAGATAAAAAAGTAATATCTAATGTAGTATCAATATAAGTTAGTATTTAAAAAATCACTATACACCTTTGAGAAATAAGTATTTATTTATGTAATATGTACATACTTACAAAACTGATTTTATCTAACACATGATTCTGCATAATATCACAAAAAGAACACCATGTCCCAGAAGTAAAAAGCCACATAATTTATGTTTAACCCAACAACTTTTAAACATAGAATGTTATCAATTTGGCTTTGTAAGTCACAAAGTCCTATTTTGAATTTTTTTTTCCAGCCAAGGAACAGAGTAAATTCAACAGCATGTTAATTTAGTCGACCCTGAGTAATTGCTAATTGCATAATTTGAATAGATATACATTATACAGTTTCATTTATACTCTTAAATGTACTCACACTTACTACCATACTATCTTTTTGCCTTTTTCCATCCTAATTTTCTACTTTATTAATCCTCAAAAGACTGAGGAACAAAGAATGAGAAAGCAATAATAACAAAGAATCAGAAGATGAAACTACCAGCATCACCCAAGGCCTTTCCAACTTAAGAAGTACATGGCATAGCCAGGTCCATGGGTGTCTCAAAAACTCAATAGGGGCGTGGGGTTACAGCCCAGTGGTAGAGGGCTCCCATAGTGTGCTTGAGGTACTGGATTCTACCCCCTAGTACAACAAAAAACAAGAAAAAAAATCCAATACAATAAAAAAACAATACAAGGAGAAACTTGGAACTGAGCAATAATCTGAAGTTGATGTTAAATTAATCTTCTGCATTTTTCCTATTTTTCTCACGCCAATTTAAATAAATAAGTGTAGAAGCTTATAGAATTCACCAACTTGGATTAAAATACATAAAACATGAAACTCAATAATCTGGGGTTCTTCAGAAGAAAAAAATTTCAAGCAACCACAATAATGATAACAAACTGTGTTAAAGACAGGTTTTCCTAAAAGCTTGAGAAAGAAAAAAAGCAAATAGCTATCTATCACAACTTCCCAAAATGCTCTTGTGGAGTTATTAAGGAAATGGACAAGAAGAAAAGGCACAGAGGAGATGGAGGCTCTGGCCTTAAGACTGATGATCACAGCAAGACTGTCTGGCTAAGCTGCCAGGAGAGAGCAAGTTACTTTCCTTGATCATAATGTAAAAGGAAAATCCCAGGAGGTTGGGAAAGCTGAGCATGTGGAGTCAGCCGTGCTCTACTGCCTTTCAGAGAACTGGGCCAAGGAAACGGAGGCCAGACGAAAGCATGTATTTCTCTCTTCTATCTGCCCTTCTCTCCTCCACCTCTCCCACTCCCACTGTTCAGACAGCAGCAGAAGGCTCACCAATAACTAGGTACAGGAACGCTATCAAGCTCCAACCTAGCCATGGAGCAGCTCTGCCCCAGAAGTTTGAGGATTCCAGGAAATGGCAATGTTTGTGATGCTATCAGAACAATCCTCAATGATATCAAATAAGATGTTTCAGACTTGGGAAAACAAAATGGAAAGAAAAACTCAGATTTTTAGGCTCTATAAAATTTCCCTATAGTAGGAGGGAAAGTAGCAGAAATATTTTAAGTTTGGGCATACTTGTCTTCAGTCTATAGTAGACTGTTTCTGTCATGGGACCAAAGCCCTGATAAAATACTGCTAGAGAAGGATGGACTTAAAGGAGTGAGGAAAATAGTATAAAAGGCTTCTCTTTTCACTCACAAAGAGGGAAAAATGTATTTTGATCCTATTATCCCAAACAAAAGTGCACCACAGCAACTTGTTATGTCTTGTTTCTATTTCTCATTACTCTGATTGATATAAAAGTTGGAATTTCACTTTATGGTGCTCAGAAATGAACATACATTATAGTTTCAAAATGAATTCTTAATTCTTCTCACTCTCAAGTTAAAAAAAAGGGGAAAAATGAAATAATTACTTTAAATAACATTAATACAAAGCAAACCTTACATATGAAGACAGTGCAGGATACAACCTTCATCACCCTTTATAAAACTGCCAGATTGTGCTAATTCTTTTACATCAAAATAACAGTATAGAAGAGTAAATAAAATCACATTTATATGTGAAACTATTATCAAAGTTATTTGAAGTTGCATAGAGTTCAACTGTACAAGAAAAAACATTTACTTAATTTTTATTTATATAAATCCCAACTGTAAAATATATTACTTGAGGGAGGAAAAAGCTTTCATTAAATACAAACATAACGAACTAAATAAACCAGATTGAATATAAAATAGTTTATTTGAAAATTTCCATAAAAAAATAAAGGCAGAATGGCAGTTAGAAAAGTTGTGCTTAAGGCAAATGAAAGAAGAAGCAACCATACTTAAAATCTGAGGCATAGCCTCTCATAGGCAATAAAGTAATCACCTCTCAAAAATGTCTTTTGGAAAAGTTTGGAGAATGGGTGGAAGCACATACAAATGGCCACTGTCAGAATTTATTCTTGGAAGTACTGAACAGTATTATACAAAAATAATATGAATACTCTGATCTAAAATATACTCAAATTATTTGCCCTTTAGTTGTCATATAGCAATGAAAAAATAAAATGTATTACCCAATGTTCATAGTATAAATCTATAAAATGCCAAAAATTAGTTTTTTTTTAAAAAAAGGAAACAAGGATGACTTTCCAGATTGTATGTGTACATGAAGACTAGATAGAAATGATCAATTCTGTATTTGGCCCACTTTGTATAAAACATGCATAAAAATGTGTGACATCTCTCTAAATACAAGTAGGTGTCCTAAGGTAAATTGTTGAGCAAGCTGCTCTCCATCAGACCTGAGGCCATGTGCACATACAAAAAAACAAAAAGAACAATGTTTTTAAAGAATATTCAATAGACATGTTCCTTAATTAACTATGTCTTCTTTAAAAACAAAACAATCAAGTACACATCTTTAAATTAAATGTCTTTGCACATGAATTTCCACTATATAAATTTAGTATATTAAACTGTGCTATAAATATACTTGTACATTTTTTTCTGAGAACTATATGTATAATTAGATGATTATAAAAAGGATCTATTTCTTTTCTTCTATTGGAATAACATGCCTCTCTAGAAAAAAAAAATTGCAGCCTACAGGAAAATTACAAAACTGTTAAATTCATTGAAGCTATTCAAGAAGGTATAACGACATCAAGCTAAAAGTGAAGAAAGTCTCAGTATCCTAGACAGGTCTTCCCTCATATGGTCCTAAGGGGCAGGCGCTGTTTATACATGCCTGCAATTGCTTTGGCAGCACTGTAGATCATCTGTCGACGAGACATGCCAGTAAAAGCCATGTGCCAATCAGTCCGGCTGACATTCAGTAAACTTTTTTCCAGAACTTCGCCCACTGTCACCAAAAGGCCTGACCACCTCAGATTATAGTCCTGGGGAGTTAGGTTTTGAGCCTACAGAGAAACAAAATCCATATTACTTATAATGCATTAAAACGTTGGAATTCGATATGTAACATCTCAAAGTAACATCTCTCAGGTTACTTTTAATATAGCTTATGACAAATCCTGAGACACAGTTATACAGGCAATGGTATGAAGTTACAAGGCCATGAAAGAATCAAAATAATACAGCACATATCTACTTTGTTAAAAAATAACACCATTATGCTCTTTGGTTGTTGCTCAAATATAATCTTGTGTGTGTGTGTGTGTGCATGCGTGCATGTGCGTGTGTGTGTGTGTGTGTGCTGGGAGTTGAACTTAGGGCCTTGAGCATGTCTAAGTCTTAAATCTCAGAGCTGCACCTATATAGAGCTCAGAGTCAGAAGACTTAAATTCTAGTTCCATATTCAGTGTCACTAGATTATTATCTTTGCTAAAGTTATCATTCTATAACCATAAAATTGCAACCAGAAAAAAAAAGGAAACTGCAATAATAAAGGCTTCAAAACTGCATGATTAGTCTGTAGAAAGTATCCCCAGAAACATGATTAGCATGTCAAGTAATGTCCAGTCCAGGACAGTAACAATCATTATTATATCATTTGTAGCTGGCCCAACCTAGCTATATCTGCTTCCACTCAAAAGCCAGAAATGGTGTGGTTTTTCATTAGATGTGGTCAGAGGAGGACATCCATATGTAGAATGGATCTACTATACAGTGATCCCCAAATGTGGTGGGTATTACTATCTGAGGGGCTTCCCTCCACCAAAAAACCTTATAGTTTCTCACATCCTAACTAAGAAATCTAATTGGAAACTCCATAGCTGGTTCCAGGAGAAACAAAACAAATATAAAACAGCTTTCAAGTAAATTTGACAGAAACAGCACACCATCTGGTAAACCTGCTCCAGTGTTGTTTTCCAAAATATATATTGCACTGTCAGTATCTGACTATATGAAAGAGACATGGCAGAAAAATGATTAAGGTCTCTAGAGACACTATAAAACTGTGCCTCTCAAATTGCTATATGAACACAAATCCCAAGAAGTTCTTGTTAAAATGCATATCCTTATTTAGTAGCTCTGGGTATGGCCTGAGAGGCAACATTTTTATCAAGTTCGCAGGCAATACTTAAGATGTTAGGCCAAGGATCACACTTCTGAGGGACAATGTATTTGATATTATCTGCAAAAATCCAGAATAGCAGGCTTGTAAAGTGGGAGAAGGAAGAATCGTTCACATTTATCAAGCATAAATTACATAAAACTGTTTCCACATTTTCATTACTATATCTATTATGGTAACAGTTATTCCTTTAAAGGCTGATTTCTATTCCCTTAAATTAAAAAATTCCAATAATTCAGTAGCACAAACTTAACACATTACGGGATGGATAAAAAGAAATATAAAGAGCTGAATAGCTAGAAATAAAAGGAAGGCATTTCAACGCACACACTACTGTATCTTCTGAATGTTAAAACCATGTGGCAAAAAAAAAAAAAAAAGGAAAAGTAAATGCCACCCTTTGAATATCACTCTTCAGTTAACCACATTAACAGACTGCTGTGCATCTTTCCAGGCCTTTTCCCTCTATTCATTTATATATACTTTAAAGGGTATATATGTACCTGTTAATAGGTAGGATCATACTAGCTGTGTTGACTTTGACATTTACTTAGCAATATGTCATAGGTATCTTTAGATACTAGTATATGTAGGTCCACTTTGTTTTTTGAGTATCATGTCTATTTTTTTTCCAATCTATAATCCTAAAAGTGAAACAAAAATTGTCTTTTTAAAACGGTCAGACATCTATCACAGGGGTCAGCAAACTTTTTCTATAAAGAGCCTGAGAGTAAATATTTTAGGTTTGGGAACCAAAAAGTCTTTATTACAACTACTCAATTCTGCTGTTGCAGTACAAATGCAGCTATAAACAACATGTAAGCAGACTGCAGGGTGTGTTCCAATAAAACTCACTCACAAAAACAGGGAGCAGGCCAGATTTGGCTGTGGATCACTGTGTGTTGACCTTGATCTACAGCAACGTTAACAATGGCTGTGATAGGAACATCCTTGTAATTATCAGGTTTCTAATGTTTTATCATTAGACCTGAAGTTTACTTTGATTTTCTGGTACACTTATATCCTTCTAATCTTAATTAACAAAGGCTATTTAATAGTATAGTATTTCTAGCAAATACCTTCAATTCTACTGAAATCCTTTTTATTCTTTACTCTGTTCATATGTTGAACTACTAAACTAATTTGCTATTGGCAAATGGTTCTTTGACTCTTGGAATCAATTCTTTATGGTCAGGGTATATGTTCTTCTAATGTATTTCTAAATTTTATTTATTAATTTTACCAATAATTCTGACCTTTAATTCTTAAGTGATAGGACTAAAATTTTCTATGGCGTTAAGAGAGATGCTCTATCAATACAATCATCACCTGTGAATATTCTGTAGCACTCAGGGGTTTCTGATTAGATGGAATTCTTTCACTATACTGCTTCGCTGAGGTAGGTAGGTTGAATCATATGGAAGTGACAACATTTGACTGTTTTTGACTATGAATGACAGCAACTTTTTATGGTTCAACCTAATACTCTTGAAGCAACAAGTAAAATTTATATTTTTCTAGAAAAATCTATCATTTTATTTAATTTTTAAAAGTTAATGGAACAACAGTAATCTATTATTCATTTACAATCTTTTAATCACCTTCTCATTGGAGTGAATTTAGTTAACATCTATAAAATGGTTTTCTTAATCCTCTGAAAAGAAATTATGGTATAAATAAGTTTCAGCAAAATTTCAAAATTCCAAGCATTAATTCTTGGTCCCTTTTCGAAACCATAAACCTATAAAAGGCCAGTGATTGCTTTTAGCAATTTGATAAACTCACATGCCAAATTAATATGTAACTGTATACATGCATATTCTTGGGAGAAAACCCAATAGTTTCAAATGCCAATAGTTTCAGACTCTCAAATGCCGACATGTGCCAAATAATTGTAAGAGGGGAAAAAAGTCTAAATGCCATTTAACAGTACAGAAATTTCAGTATAGATATATGTTCCATTTTGTCCATTAGAGAATTAGAAAAAATTTACACAAAAATATAGAAGGATCATTACTTATGCTTACAATCTTCTGAAAACTACAGACAGGTACATGGTTAAATCTATTTTCAGTCAACAACCTTAAAGACATACCTGTCACCTAAAGTTTCTAATACTGACTTGTTACTAAAGATGAGTAACTAGAAAGGAAGATCAGATGAAAGAAAAAGGAAATAGAGATAACAATGAAAGTAAAGATGTGAAATAAAGAGGAAAGTAAATGAAATGTGGACATAAGCAGAAAAGCAAACATTCTGATCTCAGAGTAAAAAACATAATCATAAAAAAAAAGAAGCAAATGACAATTGGCCATTGAATGTATACCTCTCAAAAACAGGTAGAAAACAAAAACAGGGAAATAGTAAGACATGGAATGACCAGGAATGACCAGAGATCTGTGCAAAGAAACAGACTGAAAGAGAAATAAAACAAAATTAAAACATTTTAAACAAAAAATAAATTTAAAATTTGAAGGATAATATTGCAAGTTTCTCTGGAGCATAATGAAAAAGCCAAGAAAACCAACCTGTTGTACAAATTCCAAAGGCACCGGTGTGGCTTGCGTGAAAGCTTCTAGGTGAATGCCATGGACAGGGTCTTCAACTATCAAACAACCAATGTCAAACCACCTGCAACAGAACACGAGTTTCATACTGATTACCTGCTAAATACGTTACAATGAACAAACAAAAAGGAAAAACAAACTAATTAAAAGAAAAATTAACCTGTAAGAAGACAATCCATAAAAACAACATAAAAAATTTCTTGGCTGGCTAAATTCCAAGAAGAGAAAAACAATCTAGAACAACAGCAAAGGAAAAGTTTAAAGGTCCCCTTGCTAAGACAGGGAAACAATGGAAACTGGGAGCTTAAATATGCAACAGATGAACTTATATTCATTCAAACATGAATATAACAGCTCCCCCTGAGTGATATTTTTAAAAATATTACTAGGCTCAACATGAGAAAGTTAATATATTACCAATTTCATTAATATTCAACCAATTAGTAAAGTTATTAGCAATTTTTAAAACGTTCCTCCAAAGGAAAAGATACTTATAGGGGCTGGAGTTACAGCTCAGCAGTAGAGCACTTGCCTGGCATGTGTGAGGCATGGGGTTCCATCCTCAGCACCACATATAAAAACAATAAAGGCCCATCAACAACTAACTAACTAAATAAATGAAGTCTATTAAAAAAAATTATAAAAAAGCAAGAGTTTCAAGTTATCACCTAAAGTTTCTAATACTGAGTTGTTAAGACAATTACAGCAACACCAGAATCTCTATTACATGAATTATGAAACAACCAGACACCGTGAAATCATGAATTTAAACAACAAAAGCAAAGGAGCAGGAAAATAATCTCTATTCTTAAAAATATGCACATCTAATAAAGTGCAGTGAAATGTAAGATGCGTCAGGAGACTATTTACATATTCAGGGAAAAAAACCAAGTAAAATATGGAGTAATATAAGCAACTCCGCTGAATATTAAAATGGCAATCTGTAATGCCTATAGAATTCATATACTAAAACTGCTACAAATTGAGAACACTATTACAAATATTTTATAATGTTCTAATGTCCATAAATAAAATTTTTCAATCATCTAATTTATCCTAAAATGTAATTCCATAAAAGGTTAACCCACTAGTTTGGCATGATAGATCACTCCTCTAATCTCAGCTACTTGGGATGGCAAGTTCCAGGATCAACTGGATGAGACTCTGTCTCAAAATAAACACTAAAAATAAACACTGCCTGTAATCCCAGTGACTCTGGAGGCTGAGGCAGGAGGATTCCAAGTTCAAAGCCAACCTCAGCAATTTAGCAAGGTCCTAAGAAACTTTGCAAGACCCTATCCCAAAAATATGTAAAAAAGGACTGGGGATGTGGCTCAGTGGTTGAACACCCCTGGGTTCAATCCCCAGTGCCTAAATAAATAACTAAATAGTGACTTATTTTGTTTGGTATACTAATCAATATTTCATATTTTGTTACAATAATTTTTCTCACTCAAGAAAATGTATTTATGAAATATCCACAAAGCCAAGCTTAGCTGAATTTTATTTTGCATTATTTTGCATGATTTGTGTACAGTAATGTCTATCATGAATAGTATACTGACTAAACTGTTAGGCATGAGAAGCAGAGTCACTGAAGCATAAATAGAATTTCTCTTGTCATGCAAGTGAATATACATCAGAACTTCAGGGTCCCTTATTCTTTAAAATACTACCATGCTAGAGAGTGGCTTCCCCTTCTCTTCAAATCAGTCAACATGAAACTGCAACCACCATTATCCCTCCCCACAACTCCTCCACTTCTGTTCCCAGTGCTTCTTTCTAAGGAAACTTTCAGTTTCTCTCCCTAAACAAGCTCTATTCCTTTTTAGGGGCCATACACCTTGTATTTCTTCTTTAATTGCCTTGCTTTTCCTGAATTTGTCTTTTCTAGACTCAGTTCCAAGCATGCATTTTCTTCAATTCATTTTCTGTGCATTTATTTCCTATAGGAACTCTGAAAGTAGCCACAGTATGAAAGAGCAAGTGTTGGGGATTCTAGCTTTTACTCTGTTGTCTTCTCTTCCCTCTCTCAGCACTCTGTGTACTTTACTATCACAAACCCTCTGTCCTCTTTCCTCCTTAATCCATTACTAGCAACCATCACCAGACTTCCTGATATTATTTAGTATTTAGCATTCTTGGTCTTTGTAGTATTCTACTGTTTTGCTTAAAAGGTATTTTAGAGGGGGGAAATACCACATTAAGGTGTGATGGAGGAATTTATGGCAGATCAGTGCTCCCGGTGAAAAGCCACATGAGTTACATCATATACTGAGAAAAACTGAAGAGCTGCAGAAACAAGGACAAAACACGAGGACAAAAACCTTCCTTCCCCAGCTTAAAGCCTTAAGCTGACCCTGAACAAAGCTGAGACTGTGACTAAAACACACACTGCCAGCTTCCTCATACAGCTCTGCTTATCGGAGAAAGGTGTGTACTTCTCAACATCACTTGAGGACTCTGGAGTGTTTTCTAAACAACATCTGGTTTTTCAAGATTAGTAGGCCTTCATGGAGAGCACCATATTCAGGGACAGACTAGAAGGAAAAGGAGACTAAAGCCCCAAATATTAGGACTCAGAGACAAGGAGTTAAAAATAACTGATACAAAATAACTGAACAAAGAAGAAAGACAGTCAAAAGAGATAAATATATGTAGATACTCAGCAAATACATTTTTTTAAAAAAAAGAATTTAACATATGAGCTGCCAAAAAGGCTGGACACAGAAGGCAGGATCAGTGGACTAGAGAAGGAAGAAATTAATGAGGAAATAGAAAAAGCAGAGTTTGGAATAAAAACCTGACAATGTGGAAAGTGTGTGACTCTGTCAAAAGGTGAACAAGTTGTAATCTGAGTCCTAGACAAAGCAGCAAGTCTTAAAGAGTGACTTAGAATCCCAAACTGATGAAGGACATCAATCTACAGAATCAATAAGCTTAGTAAGCTCCCTGCCCCCCCAGAAAAAAAGAATTATAAAAGGAGGCCGGCAAACAAAACATACCTAGGCATACCACAGAAAAACTGCAAAAACAAAATGACAATGTCCTAAAAGCAGCCAGAACAAACAACAAATTATCTTTACACAAATGAAATAATATGATGATGGCTGACTTCTTTATTTTATTTTATTTTTTTGGTATCAGAAATTGAACTAAGGGGTACTTAACCACTGAGCCACATCCCCAGCCCTATTTTGTATTTTATTTAGAGACAGGGTCTCACTGAGTTGTTTAACACCTCACCACTGCTGAGGCTGAGGCTGCCTTTGAATTCCCGATCCTCCTGTCTCAGCCTCCTGAGCTGCTGGGATTATAGTCATGTGCCACCGTGCCCACCATGGCTGACTTCTTAATTGAAAGTGTTGAAAGAATTACCAACCTAGATTTCTACATCCAACAAAAATTAAGATGAATTAAAGCAATTTCAAGTAAGTAAAAGCTAAGAGAATTCACAGTGAGTAATCCTATATTATAATGTAGTATCAAAGGAAGTTCTTTAGGCAGAGGGAAGATTACTGACAGAAAAACAAAAATGTAGGAAGAACTTCAGAATCATAATAAATGAATACTGACTGCACAGAACAATACTAGTGATGTCTTAGGAGTTTAAAACATATGCAGAATTAAGATACTTGACAAGAATACTGCAAAAAGTAAAAAAAAAAAAAAAAGAGAGAGAGAGAGAGATGAACAGCTTTAAAAGTGATTCTAGTATTATCATAGCTTTTATTATAATGTAATACACCAAAAAGGCACACTGTGATTTCTGAGGTAGCCATTAAATAAATAGTAAAAGGTTACCAGAGAGGGAAAATAAAATAATCATCACTGTGCTCACAAAGTTCAAACTTTTCAACCTAGAATGCAAAGCTCTTCACAAACTGTCCCCACTTCTTGATATCCTATTCAAGAAACCTCTGCTAACCCTAGAATACCTTTTAATTACCTTCAAACATTTCCTCCACCCAGAATGTCCTACCTACTTCTTTCTACTTATCCAAATTTTACCTCCTTTTCAAATTCCAGTTCTAGTCTTAACCATTCCTGAATTTCATGTGACATTATTTCAATACTGAGTTACCTCCACTGAAACTTCATATAATATTATATTAGTAAAAATTAGATAATTTTTATATAATCATATAAAGCAGTTCACCTGTACATAACTCTTCTCTCAACTGGCTATCTAATATGCCCTCAAAATCAGAGGAGTTTTCATTTCTTTTTTCCATATTAGCCACAAAGTACTAGGCACATTGTTATTCTATACCAAACATACCAAAAAAAAAAAAAATTAACAAAACCACAATGCAATTAAAAAGAAACATTTTTTAACAAAGGGTAGTTATTACAACAAAATGTAACAGCATATCCACAAAGGTTTTTCCATTGGGGGAAAAAAAAGAGCCCTCAAAAACAATGATCAATTATGCTATCTGGAAGTTTTCTAAACTAAATACATGAGAGACTTCACTCAGTAGAAACTCAAACTCAGTGACTGCCATCAAGCGGTCTTGCTTGTGCCTTCCATTATTTTGAATTCATCATGTTGAAGGACTGTGTTTTCTACCCAAGGTCATTATAATCAACACTTATCATCTTATATTTAGTACTATCTAGCAATCATCAGCACAATCTTAGAAAGCAGGCATTATTATCTCCGTTTATAATTAAAAAAAAAAAAAAAAAAAAAAACAGAAGCAAAGACAGAAGTTTCAGCTAAGCTACACAGGACACAGCTGGGTAAGGGATGGAGCCAGCATCAGAACACACTTTTCCTTCTGATTCTACAATAGGAGATAATACTTTTTGCTTGGCATTCCGTATGAACTCTCAGACCCAACTTTATTTTGCTTCTAAGAGAAATAAGTCTCTTACTTGTCAGGCAGCAATTCTGCAATGAAGTGTTCTACAGACACAGCAGTCTGCTTTTCATGGATCACTCCAGTTCGTCGCAAACTGTCTATACGTTCCTGGGCACCCTAAAAAACAACAGCATAGACTGGAAACCATTTTTCTAAAATATACTAATTTATGATTACACACATAATATTTGCAAGCATTTATAAACAAACACACATTATGTATTGTTTGAACATTTATAGTGATATAAATGTTTTATAGTGATATAAATGTTCAAACAATACATAAATATAGAGTGAAAACTGAAAAAGTCCAATCACATTCCCTTAGTATTGAGTTTGGGGAGCACATCCTAAATTATTCCCTTCTGTGCTATTATGCTGGATACCACTGTTAAGTTGATTATTTTAAATTACATTTTCTAACTGAACACTAATATAAGAAAATTGCATTTTTTAGTGTTTATCTGGCAAGAGACCATCTAACTTAATAAAATTTTATCAATCCCAGTAGTTTCTTAGCCAATTCTCTTGACTTTTTATGTAGGCAAATGCTTTCTCTCTCTCTCTTTTTTTAAAATAATTTCATTTAAATATACATGCATCAAAATGACTAGTTATTTACAATAAAAACTTGAAAATATATACATTATACCAAAGCTTATTCATGAAATAATTACCATTAATGAAGCAAAACTGAGTGGTTGGGAACACTGCACAGATAACTCAAAATCATGCACTAAACATATCATACAATAAGAATTTAAAAGTTGGATTAGTGAGGAATGGTTCATGTTTACTACTTTTATCTGAATCAGTTCATGAATGAAGTGATAAAAATGTTCATAAGGCAATGTGTTCAAAATCATCCCATTTCTGAACAAAATTAGTGATGATAATATACCAATTTTAAGGAAAGAAGAGCTAAACAAAGAGAACAAGAAAAAAATGATCAATCTCATTCAAATGAAAATTAAGAAGGCTAGAACATTTTTAGGGACAAATAAATTTTTTTAAGACAAATGAAGAGAACATGACCACTCTAGGAGAACAGGTACAACATTTTAAGACACTACCTTGGAAAAATGAAATTATTTAAACTACAATAAAATCAAGACCAGATACTTTTGCTTGCTCTAGCACAGAGCCTAACCTAACAGGCATTCAAGTAAGAATTTGCTACATGAAAAACTAAACTAAAGGAAAAGAAAATAAAGGCTTCCCAAGGCCTAGGTGGCAAATGTTCATTATATAAATAGTATAAATACAATGCCATTAAATCTAATGACACTGAAATAAGGAGGCAACTGCTGACTCTGATAAAAACATAATAGGTAAGATGAACTTATTTCTTTATAGTAGATATTATAAATTTCCCTAATTCACTCATCTCAGGAAGGAGTTATGGCTAGATTCTTCATTGATAAAAAAAACTTAAGGGCAGGGGACATAGCTCAGTTGGTAGAAAAGTGCTTGCCTTGCATGCACAATGCCCTGGGTTCAATTTACAGCAACACACACACATACAAAAAAAAAAAAGAAAGAAGGAAAAGAAATGAAACTCAAGTACATGTTAATTAAAAAAAAAAAACTAATAGATTAGTGGGATTTTGCATAATCAAACCTAGATATCATGCTTCCAGGGAATAGAGACTGTCTCTTCACTTTTTACTATCCCACAGTGCAGAATTTATATTTAATATGATTCACAAAATATTCACCAAATTAATTGGTACCTGCAAGCTATAAGATGATAAACTAAGCAGAAAAGTTTAATTCTTTTTTTGTTTGCGGAGTCCAAAAGAGAAAATGAAAATGAAGTCATATCTGGCCTTTTTATTTCCCTCTACTACATTAATTAAATGTGGCCTCTTTCATTGGAATTACAAGATACTTTAACATCAATCATTCTTTACAAATGTTTTAAGAATAAAATTTTATATTGTAGGAGGGATCAATAATTAGGTAAGTTAGAGCTCACAATGAAATAATCATCAAACTGAGCTATGAAACAGACGGGTCCTAGAGCTTACATTGTACTCTGAGAATTTATACTAGGCAACTTGGTTCAGATAAGTAACTATACTTTTACACATCTTGAAATGGCTTCTAGGTATTATCTATATCTTTATTTGTTGAAAATAAGCTATGAAACACTGATCATAGCTATGATTTGCTTTTTGATAAAACTAATACCTGGCATAGAAGTTTCAGAAACTTCCTAACTTTAATTTTGGCTGAATTGATTTATTTCCTTAAATTATTTCATATATTTAAAGGGGCAAATTAAGTTTAGTTCAGAAAAACCACTCATTTCAAATAAAATCTGATAGGATGAAAAAACAAACTGGCTAAGTTTTGTATTTTAAGATTCTACATTAATTTTTTTTTTCTCATTAGCTCCCTCTGTTTCTAACACACACACACACAACAACAACAAAAAAAACTGACAAATTAATAAAAATATTAGTTTTGATATTTTAAAAATATGTATATATTTTAAAATATCTTTATTTATCTACTTTTATGTGGTGCTGAGGATTGAGCCCAGTGCCTCACATATACAAGGCAAGTGCTCTACCACTGAGCCACAACCACAACTGTAGTTTTTATTTATTTAAAAGATTGTGAAAAAAATATCTAAATTTTAAAGGCAAAAACTTTAGAGCAGAAGTAAATCTGTCAAATATGAATAAAATCATGAAACAAACCAAACTACCAATAATACTCTCAAATAAGGTTTTTCTTGAGGAAAAACTCCCTATCAGCCTTTCAAGTTCAGTGTCTCTTTAAAGTATCTTGTGGGTAATAATATCTAATGAAACAAAATACTTAAGACCCATTAAAAATCATAATGAAAAAGCAGGCTTTCTACATGATCAATTTTTCTAAATTTATATTCTTTTATGCTGCTAAAATTTTGTAAACTGTCCCCGTCTCCATCTTTAATACATTTTATCTTCTTAAATATGTATATTTGCACCCTTTCTTTTACCCAGTGACAAGCTCATACTTCAGTACCCAATCATCTTTCCGAATGCCTGCAATCTCAGCATCTATTCTTACTCTAACCCCTACAGTCTTCACCACCTTTGCCTTGAAACCCAAAGCCATACATTCTCACTGCTTAATACAACAATGGCAAGTTCTAATCTCCCAGATTCAAACAACCTCTACTAGAGAATTAAATGAATATTTTTTTTTTGCCATCACACCTATGTAATACCAATACTGTCCTCCATATTTATATAGTACTTCACAATACACAAAGCCCTTGCTTTAGTCTCTAAGCTCAAAGAAATGTACTTACCATTTTCTTTGTTCAATAACCTGTTTCTATTTTATCCAGGTTATCCTCTCTAAAAGTAAATCTGGAAAAGTCTTCCTTCTCAGATCATTAATACTTTCTAATTTGCAAAAGCACTCTTAAAATTTGGCAAGTACAAACTCAGTATTAGGTATGTGACTTGCATCTTTAAAGTAAATATAATCTTTTACAATGTTAATATTTACCTGTGCACAACTGATCAAATGTACAATTATTGTGTATACAAATTTAACTTACCATACTTTTTTCAAAATTAGATTGAAGACAAACCCCACAGTCCACAGTTAGCTTTGCTATATTTTATAAAGAGTAAACCTCTAGCACCATAGAAATTCTAACTGAAAATGTATAGTGAAAGCCAAGTTCAAGGGAAATCCCCCAGAAAGTAGAAACATTTCAAAGTGCATGTATTCTCCACAGCATTCTTCTGTAAGAACAGATAATTATGAAAAGTAATCTGATTTGTATTGTATATAAAGCACTATATTTATATATAATGTAACCATTACCTGACAGCCTCAAATTCAGAAAAGTGATTTTGGGTGGTGGGGGGCATGTAAAGGGCTTCATATTCTATTCAAATAAAGTACTAAACATGAAAAAGTACCTCAAATTCATAAAGCACTATCCAGTACAATTTAAAATAACCTAGTATCAATGTGGGCTAATTATATTTAGTAGCTAATTATAATCAAAACTTGAAATATGCTATGCTAGTTACCTCATTCTGTTATGAAGAGAGTGAATAAGGTAAAGTGGCTTTCAGATGGTCTCAGTAATGTACACTATTATACATTCCTTATGGCCGGCATGTCATACCAGAATGTATTTCTCCTTAAATGCAAATACAGTTATCTTCATTATTTGTGAATCCTGTATCGGTGAATTTTACTCATCACTAGAATGTATTTGTTATCTCAAAATCAGACATACACAGAAGCACAAGAAATTTGAATTGTCTGATATGCACATTTCCCAATATGCACATTTTCAGTTACATGAACAAGGAATACTACCTGTGCCTTCTTGTTTCAGTTTGTGTACTGGAAACAAGTGTCTTTTTCTCTATCAGTGCCTTGGTTTGGCATTTTTGTGCTTGTTGTTGATTCTCTGTTTCAAATGGCCTCCAAGTGTAGTGCTATATGCTGCCTAGTGTTCCTTAGCACAAGGAGGCTGTGCTATACCTCA
Source organism: Spermophilus citellus (assembly GCF_964194105.1). Taxonomy (NCBI): domain Eukaryota; kingdom Metazoa; phylum Chordata; class Mammalia; order Rodentia; family Sciuridae; genus Spermophilus; species Spermophilus citellus. The sequence goes on along the minus strand of NC_138182.1, from coordinate 177,108,450 downwards.
TGGAGAAAATGTGTGTATTAAATAAATCTCATTCAAGCATGAGCTACAGTATTGTTGCCTATAACATTTCAACATAATGAAGCAAAACAAAACAAAAAACACCAAAAACATGTATATAAAGATGTATTTAAACAGAGCACAAAAAATATAGGCTGGCAAAAATGTAATCCTGTATTTCCCTTGCAAACAATGGTTCAGTATGCCCTAATTCAGTGTCTGAGGCAACCTCCTAAGGCATAACCAGAACAAAAGCTAAGAACTGTCTGTCTCACAAACAAGATTTCTTAATGAATTATAAATGAGAAGTACGAGAAGCTAAGAATGATTCCAAGGTTTCTTGCCTAAGAAAATGGAAGGATAGAAATGCCATCTATTGAGACAGAGACGAGTGGGAAAGCAAGTCTGGAGGACAGAAAAAGTTTAATTGTAGGCATTAAATTTAAGATATTCAAGAAAGTCATCCAAAGGGCAAGTTTTATATAAATTAGGACTTAGGTCTCAGTGGAGACAGAAACAGAACTACTGGTACACCTAAGAGGCTTAAGACCAAGAAAGGTAGGAGATCACTAAGGGAGTAGACAGAGAAGAGGACCAAGAAGAGGCTGAGAAGAGGCACAGAAACATCAGGGAAACAGTGAACCAGGAAGCCAAAGTGTGGTATCAGGAAGACAAGTGAAAAAAAAAAATTAAGAAAGAGATGGAGACAACTGTCTAGAAAGCCACTGGTAAGTCAAATAGCATGGAGAACCCTGAATTGTCAGGGGAGTGATGCAGGCAAACACCTGCTTGGGGCAGGTTTAAGAGACTGCAAGAGAAGAATTAGAGAAAAGTGTTGGCAACTCTCAAAGAAAGCAAATTTAAGTAGTAGGGTATAGGGCAAATGAGGTCAAAGAATTCGGTGGTGCTTCCTTTGGCTTATTTCTTTTTTAAGTTGGGAGAGACGCTTGTATGCCACTATTTATCTGTAACAGTACAATAGAGACCAAAGAAAAAAGAACTTAAAGAGGAGAGTGCAGAATTCCTGGAACTTTAACATTTTCAGGATTATTAATACTAATAATAACAAATTTGTGAGATTCAATATATATTATAATTCTAGGTGCTGATCTGAATGTTGTTACTAAGTTTTAAAGATTTCTTTTGGGACTCTCTTTGTGCTGAGTATATTTCATTCCTTCCACCAATAATTACAACCTATCTTAGATTTCTTTAAATTAAAACGCCACTATATCTTCAATATACCTAAGAATTTTCTAACTAAAAATAATCATTAATTCAACATCATTATAAAAACACAATTAGCTCCATATAAACCACAACATCATTATCACAATGATGAAAAATTAATTGAAAGGTTCCATAACCTGAAAAAGGTGTTTTTACTCACTTTTAATCCAGCTGCATAGCCCACTGGTTGTGGAGCAATATTAGACTGTCCAGCTTCCCCTATAACCACAGCTAAGCCAAAGACTTCCTGAAAGGCATCTCGGACAGCAGCCACTTTTACTTCTTTATTTGAAGTCACCACAATATCCAGCTCACCTCCAGATTCTACAAAAAAAAAAAAAAATACAATTCCAAATTAAAATAATGAAATTCTCATAATTACTACCATACCATATGCTAATATTTACATAATTACTCCAACTTCATAAAACCAGGCAAGATAAAAATCATTACCATTTTTGTATGGCTAAGGAAACTGAAGCTGACAAAGTCTTGCCTTAGGCAACACTGCTGTTTAGTGCTCATGTCAGGACCTGAACCCTCTTTTTACCACACCATTTGATATAACCAGATATATTTTTCACCCTTTAATCAAGTATAAAAGCATCTCATTCCAACATGTGATTAGCCCCAAACTGCTAATTTTTTCTGAGTTTTAAAAATAGGAATTTAATACAGTATATGAAGGAGTCTTAAATGGTACATACCTTCTAATAATTCTGAGTATCATATCTGCCATAACTAGGATATTTTTTGGTAGTCTATGAAATGTTCCTGAATACAACAGTAGTTTGCCTGAAAACAGTATTCTGTAGTCAAACACAGTGGGAGATACTGCACACTGCATCCCCTTCTGTGAAATTCACAACATACACTGACAGAGCAGAGATTCTGAGAAATCTCACAAATCATGAGTTTAGCCAAGTTCTTCCCACATTTAATCTGTTCATTGAATACTATTACAGCATCTAATAATGGTTCCTAAAAGTACTCCACAGATTATCTATTTGAATTCGATGACACAACAGATATGAAAATAGCTTATTTGTCTACTACACTAATTTAGCTAAGCTTCTTCTAATTAAAATTTGGGTGGAGACATTAATTGCATTTTTAAGATTATAAATACAAATAATTATTCTGTTATTAGTTAATAAAAACAGATACTTATTATATGAAACTTCTAATACCATGTGCTTGCAGTTTGCAGTCCTTCAACTATACAGCAATCCTAGACTTAAACTTCCAATTTGTGAAGTATAAGTTATATATTTGTGATATTCCAGAAAATGAAAATAAAAACTATTACTAATGGCAAGTGGTGCATCAAAGAGTTTCATAAAAACTATGAACTAAAAACAAGAACTCTCATAACATATGCTTTTTATCAAAGAAATAGTTTCAGTATGGGGATCATCAAATTTTTTATTCTACATCTTCATCATTTTTTAAAAAAGCATTTATCACACATTTATTTGTAAATTACACATGCACTACTGTCCTAATACAAATATTTAAGCATATCTGAAAACCGAAATAATTTATGAAATCTGAAATTTTAAAAAGGTGAGTATACCACATTTTATTCATCAGTTCAAATACTTTAACTTTCAATTATGCTAAAAACCTGTGTTTTTGTCAGAGTACTAATCTCCAGGATATATGAAGAACTCAAAAAACTTAATACCAACTAAACAAACAACCCCATCAATAAATGGGCTAAGGATCTGAACAAACACTTCTCAGAAGAAGATACACAATCGATCAACAAATATATGAAAAAAGGTTCAACATCTCTAGCAATTAGATTAGAGAAATGCAAATCAAAATTACTCTTAAGATTTCATTTCATTCAGAATGGCAGTTGTCAAGAATACAAACAACAATAAGTGTTGGAGAGGATTTGTGGGGAAAGGCATACTCTTACATTGCTGGTGGGACCACAAATTGCTGCAATCAATCTGTAAAGCACTATGGAAATTCCTTGGAAAACCTGGAATATAATCACCATTTGACCCAGCTATCCCACTCCTCAGTCTATACCCAAAGGACTTAAAATCAGAATACTATAGTAATGCAGCCACGTCAATGTTTACAGCAGCTCAATTCACAATAGCTAAACTATGGAACCAACCTAGATGCCCTTCAATAGATGAATGAATAAAGAAACTGTGCTATATATACACAATGAATACTACTCAGCATTAAAAGAGAATAAAATTATGGCATTTGCTGGTAAATGGATGGAGTTGGAGAATACGCTAAGTGAAGTAAGCCAATCCCAAAAATGTTCTAATAAGTGGATGCTGATCCATAAGGGGGGTGGGTAGGATATGTGAAAAATGGAGGAACTGTAATTGGGCAAAGTGGAGGGAAGAGGATATGAGGGCAGGGATGATGGTAAAATGAGCTGGATACTATCACACTAGGTACATGTACAACTGCACATGTGGTGTGATACTATATCATGTACAACCAGAGAAATGAAAAGTTGTGCTGCAATTGTGTACAATGAATCAAAATGCATTCTGCTGTCATATATACCTAATTAGAATAAATTAATTAATTTTTAAAACCCTGTGCTTTGTTTCTAAATATAACTATTTGACCAAGTATGTTTCATTATTTTAAAAAATCTTAATCTAATATTTTGTGATACAAGTTGACTATTATCCCTTATCCAAAATGTTGGAGATTAGAAGTGTTTTGGATTTCCAAATTTTTCAGATTTTGTAGTATTTACCTATATATACCTAATGAGATATTCTGAAGACAGATCCATGTCTAAATGTTAAATTCATGTCTGTTCCATATACACCTATACACATAGCTGGAAGGTATACTATTTTTAGTGAGTCTGCATTTTGACTGTGACCTATCACAGGTCAGGTGTGGAATCTTCCACATGTGCCATCACAACAGTACGCAAAAACTGTCAGATTGAGCATTTTGACTTCAGATTTCAAGATTAGTGATGATCAACCAGCATGGTAAATTCAAAGGCCTGGTTCTAAGCACAGTATATTCTGATATTTAATAGCCATTAATGGCTATCCTTGGTAAAAGAGATATCTCATAAAAGATGTTTGTAAGTAAAACATCTGCCTCTAAAGCAAGGCTATTTTTGCCAACTAAATATCTGTGGAACAATTGAAGTTTTTTTTTATCAAAGACTCCTTCTCCTTGATTATGTAATATTCCACATATCACTTCTCAACTGGGAATTTCAGCAGTTATCAGAACCTACAAGCAAAGGGTCACATAGCAAAGAGAAGAATAAACACTCCTTTCTCACTTTTTCTTCCACGTGGGACATGTCATTTTTTTAAATTGATGAGTATAATTATACATAATAGTGAAATTCATTATTACATGTTCGCACATGCACACAGTAGATCAATATAATTGACATATCTTGACTATCACTAAATACTGATCCATTCAGCTGCAGCTCAAAGGCTTTTCAGTTTGTGATGAGTGGCCCTGTCTTTAATGATAATAAAGAAAGAACTAGTTAAAGGAATTTAGAAAGATCCAATTTGGAGGCAATTAAAATCTGTTTCTCACAGTAGTTCTTATGATTTCTTTGATATATTTGAAATTTTATATCAAGTGATTTCTAACATATTTGTGTAAAAATGCAATAAGTTTTATTGAGTTTTGTTAGATCAGAATGGTATTGCTTTTGCTGTCAGTAAAGTGTCAGCTTTTACACACTGTTGTATCACATATTAAAGGTAACTAATTATATGTTGTCATAATAACAGAAATTTCATTTCTATATCTTTCTTCACCACCCCTGCCTTTGATTTTATGCCTTTTTCTTGGTGTTGTGCAGACTACTGGTTTGAGAAATTATCTTGGGTTGGAGTCCTGGCTTTATCATTTATCAGCTTTGTTACTTTGGGAAAGTCACTGAGCTTGTTTCTTTGTAGAAAACTACCTGCCACCACCTGCGTAAGGATTAAATAATTGCTTTCACAGTCTAACATGGACTACATCCATTAAAATAGCAAAAGCTCCAAAAATATACATTTCTTTCCTTCATTCAAAATACATACTTCTGAAGAAAAGAATACATATAATGCATTAAGTATGTCAAACTGGTTATTACGAATATACAAAACCAAATATATAGAGAGTCAAACTTCTCAATTCTTGGACTGTTAGAAACATAAAGAACAACTGAACTGGTCTAATTTTTTTTAAGTTTTATAGGCACTTTTTCTTTGATATAATTTAATTCAGAGAATTATCACAAGACTACTTTTTTCATTCCACAATGAGTCAGCTTATTTTAGAAAGGGACATACAAAATCAGTTATGTTGTCATGGTTTCTTGGCTTCTAGGAGTTCTTGTGAGATGCCTTTGTATTTTCACTTGATATATCTCAGCACTATTTTATTTTTTATTTATTTTTTTTCTTATATATGCCATTCTTTTATTTTTTTAATTTGTTTTAATTAGTTACACATGACAGTACAATGATCTTGACATATCATACATTTGAATCAGATGGAGTACAATTTCTCATTTTTTTGGGTCTAATTTTTGATTGAATTTTCTACTTCAAGGGAAGCAAAGTGGCTAAAATGTAAAAAATTAAACTTGGATTCAATCTAGCTTCACCAAGCTATGGGTATGTGACCCAAAATAATTACTAACACATCTTTGAATTCAATTTCCTGACCTAAAATTTGAGAAAAATACCTACCTTCCAGAACTCTTATGAGAATTAGTACCTGGCAGAATAAGTATTCAATAAATGGTACTTAATCATTGCTAGGTCTTGTCCACTGACATGTACTAGACAGTGAACTAACAACAGAGTTAAGACCAGTGAATGCTCTTGATTTTATACTAACACTAAAAATAATTTTCCTATGTACCTATATGAATACAGCATAGTGAATCTTACCATGATGTACATCAACAAGATTGGAGCCCTAATTAGAATAAGATATATTCTGTGATTGTATAATTATATCAAAAATAGATTCTACTGTCACATATAACTATTAAAAATAATAAAAAATATAAACAAACAAATTTCTGTTTGAGTACCTGTAATAAAGCTCTTGTTTGCAAAAGATCTTCTATAGGACTACTAATAATGGTTACTGACCTAGATAAGAGATATTACTTTACATACTGAATATGTATACAAAAGCTAAATAATAGAGAGTATCTCTATGCCAACTGTCTGAAGGATTCTTGGTGATAGGAGCTTAAAGGCATTTAAAATAGTTCTCCCAACAAACCTAGTAAACATTTATTATTAATAACTAGATTAGCATCCTTAAAAATATTATTCTTGACTTAAGCATACATACATTATCTAAAACAACTGGAAAAAATCCCAAACCAAGTATAAACAAAAGCATCACTTCAAATGTCAACAGTGAATAAAATAAAACAAATTAATACAAAGCAGTACTAATTTATATTTTTAAGAAAATAAGTAATGACACTAAAAATTCATATTGTTTTTACAGTCTATTCTGTGGCGTTTTCAAAACTTATTTAATGGTAACTAAGTAAAGGGTGAATTAATAGCACCAAAGCTAAGATGGACAGCTTAATACAAGAATATAAGAGGAATGTCCACTGATTACATGACCAATGGAAATGAACTGAGAATTACAATTAGTGGCTGACATTTATGCACACTTTAAAACATGGCAGATACGTTTAACTTATATACATACTAATATATGGAGCCATGCCAGGGTCCAGCGTTGTAATCATGCTTTCTACTGAATGTTTTGTCTTATCAAGCACAGACTTCACCATAGGATTTCCAGCCACACCCTGCATGAAACAAGTAAGTACATAAATTCATAGATACTCATTCAAAACAAAGAATATCATGAACTTTTTTGACTGTGAGGAAAATTTTTAAGTTTACAATGCATCCCAGACCAGAACTTTTTAAAAATATTTATATATTAAAAAATGAGGTTGGAGCAATGTAAATTGTTATTATTAATATTTCTAAATGGTCCTCTCAAGTTCTCTTTCCATTGGCATCACAGATCCATAGCTAGGTGTAAACTAGCAGCAATCTTCAGACCACATTTTGAATAGCCCTGGCCTGGAATGTATGATATTCTATGTACATTTTATTTATAAATATATTTTTATACTTCATCTCTACTTATTTACCTAAAATATTAGATGAAACATCCCTCAGGTTCTCAAATACAGACTGGAATCTGATGTCTATACATATCCATACATATCCATACTCTGTTCCCTAATACACACAAAAATAGTAAAAAAAAAAAAAAAAAAAAAAAAAACTTTTCATTTGCATCCCCCTGAATGGTTCCCTATTACTTTAACATATAACATTTAGCTATATTCTTCTAAAGTTTCCTTTCTTCCTACTTCCAGTTTCTCATTTTGTTCATTCCCATTCTCTTCTCAGCCAGACCTCTTCCTCTGGAGTCTTAGAACCACACTGTTAGGCTGAGGAACCACATCTCAGGGCCCATTCTTTCCTTCTGCTTCTCCAACAGTGAAAGCACCTGAGGAAGCAGTGCCTCGCTTAGATGGCATCTGAGTAATAAGTCAGATGCCCCCTCTCCTAACTTACCATTAAACTAAGGCAACTCAGAACAAGATGAGTTCCTGAGACTGAAATTTAAGACTACCTACCAACTGCATGCTAGGAACCATGAGCTATTACTATTCCAAGCCCTGGAGAGCTAAGCTGGGGATGACGAGTGGAAAGAGAGACGTTCTTGGCAAGGGATAAAATAGTTATAGTCTCTATGCAAAGAAAAGTTTAAAAAAATTCTTTTGTAGTTGTAGATGAACAGAATGCCTTTTGTTTATTTTTTATGTGGTGCTGAGGATTGAACCCAGTGCCTCATACATATACTAGTCAAGTGCTCTGCCACTGAGCTACAGCCCCAGCCCACAAAGAAAACTTTTAAATTACAAAATATTTTTTAAAAAAGGAAGCTCTGAACAACGCCAGTCATAAAACATGAATGTAAAATTTCACTGAATCACTTACCAATGTAAAAAATATTTAACATATGTAAAAAAAAAAAAAAACCTTCAGAATATTGGGAGTAATTTGGCAGAATGATTCCAAAATTCATTGATAAAAATAAGTGGGAAAGACCAACAATTAATGTTTTGTTTCAATAAGCACAGATAAGACACAACATTTGAAGACAAATCAGCGAGCTTATGCAACTGAATACTGACATATTTTTGAATGGAGAGACTTTAACTGCCCTCTCTATCGTATGCATCACTGAATGCCCCCCATGCCCATCTCAGCACACAGCAGGCTTTCAATATATACTAGTATAATAAATGAGCCTAGAGTTAAATTAACCCATGATGTTATTTATCACTGTGCTAGATCTTTTCTCATATAACATCTTCTTGGGACCCCTGTCCCTACCCTATCCTTTGTCAAACACTGTATTAATTTCTTTCTGTTTTTTGCCTTATTTAGGGTGTCATATATGAAATAAAATATGGCTTAATTTTCACTTAATATAATGCTTTTGAAATTCATCTGTTATTGGAAGAATCCAATTGCTGAGGAGTATTCCATTGTATGGATATATAATTTTTCAATCCATTCAGCAGTTGGTAGATGCTATGATTTGGATGTGTTTTGTCTTCTAAAGGCTCATGTGCTAGAAACTTGGTTCCCAATGCAGTGGAGCTGAGGTTGTAAAACTTCTAAAAGTGAGGCCTAGTACAGGGTGATTAGGTCAGAGCAGCACTGCCCTCAGAAGAGATTAATACTGGTTTCATGAAGTGAGTTAGTTCTTGTAAGAACAAGTCGTTATAAAGCAAGGCTATCCCACAGGCTCAGCCCCTTCTACGTGTACTTCTCTGCCATGTTATGATGCAGCCAGGAAGGCCTTCACCAGAGACCAAACAGAACCACTGGATCTCGGACTTTCAGCTTTCAAAACTGCAAGCTACCTAAACCTATTTTCCTTGTAAAGTACACAACATTAGGTATTTTGTTAAAACAATATACAACAGATAAATGCAGTAGATGTTTAAGATGGCTACTATTAATATTCATGTACAAAATAAAATAAACAGTATGCTAATACTGAAAAGAAAGGCAGAGGGAGTAGAATAGAGTTTAGAAGCTGACATTAACATACAATTTAGTAACTAAAATAAAGGTGACATATCAAGTCATTGGGGACATGAGGTTCAAAAACAGTCCATTAAGTAGCTGAAAAATAATTGTTTGAGCTCTACCTCATATAGTAAAGTCTTTTGGCTATATTAAATAGATGTAAAAAATGAAATGATAAAAACCTTAGAAGATATCAAAGAAAAACATTCATCAAATATTATGGCTAAGAAAAGGTCTTTTTTCTTTGTAGCATAAAAACGTAAAATTGAAAAGAGATTTACAGAAATGACTCCTAAAATTTTAAGAACTTTGTGTCAAAAAGGATAATAAAATTAAAATAAAGAAAACTGCAACATATGATATGGGCTAGGGAAGTGGCTCAGTGGTAGAGTGCTTGCCTGGCATGTATGAAGTCCTGGGTTGGATCCCCAGTACCAAAACCAAAACAACAACACCAACAAACCTTAGGAATTCTTACAAATTCATCAAGAGAAAAGAAAGTTATCACAAATTAAAAATAAAAAAATGAACAAAGAATTCGCCAAAAAAAAGTGGCAAAAAAAATCTCAAGAAAATATGTTCAAATTCACTACCTAGCAAAGAAATACAAATTAAAATGAGGTTTTGGAATTTTTTGCCTATTAAATCATAAAATACTCTATTTCAAATTAACAACTAGTGCTGCCAAATGAAAAATGCTGAACAATGTATGTTGGCATAATACATGATTTTTAAAATGTCTACTTGAACATTGACCAGAAATTGAAACAGAGATGACCATAAAGATTTACATACAAGAATGCTCATCATAGTTTTATCGATAAGAATAATGCTCATCATAGTTTTATTGATAAGAATCACAATTAGGAGAAACTATACAACATGGTGACTTATACTTAACAGCAATGGGTTGATTCTTGAAAAATCACTGAGAATAGATTTCAAGTTTTCTCATGATAAAATTATATGTGAAGTAATACATATGTTAACTGACTCAATTCTGTTATTCTACAATGCCTACATATTTTAAAACATCATACTGTATATGATAAATCTGTATAATTTATTTCTGAATTAAAATTAACTCACTAATTTTCAAAAATTACAATTAGAGAATGTCAGTATTAGATCTGTAAAATAACAAATGGGAAGTAAATGCAATATAATGCATATAAAGTAGCCATTAAAAATGCACTTCTGAAGAATATTTTATGGATGGGAAAATGTTCATGATAACTACTAGGTAAAGACAAACAAAAAAACACAAAATAATACCCACATCACTATCTATTTGATTTTAATTAACAGAATAGACAAATATCCATAAATATGCACAAACAACAGATTATAGCAACCACAGAAAGCTCATAAGAAAAAGGACTTTTATTCTTTCCTTATGAATTCTGTACTTTAAAAATTTCTCTAATGAACACCTATCAGTTTTATAATTAGAAAATTAAATATAATTTTAAAGTAAATATTTCTTACCTTAATAAAACCCCATATTCCACCAGCAGATGCTTCATCCTGACCTCTATTAATTCTAGGATCTTCTTGTTCCTCTGGGAAAGTGATGGCTGATGTGGTTCCAGTTCCCGGTGCCAGAGATGTCAGACTAGCTTGCTGAGAAATAGGAGTTGGCAAAATACCTATTCAATGGAAAAAATTTTAATATGTTAATTTATTCCACAAACTTTGTTCCTGTAACAAGACAAAGCAAATAAGTAGCTTAAAACAATTTTAATAATGTAACCATACAATTAAGCATTTCAAGATTAAGTTATACAATTGCAAAAAATTTCTTTCCCTTTACAGAGGCTTACACCGAGTGTCCTAAAAAAGGACAAATACACACACATGTGCATACATATATATATAAAAAAGTTTTGTATGATTGTCCCATTTAGCACTTGGATACAGACAGCTGTAGTTCTAATCTCCTTAATCCATAAAAATAATTGGGCAACAAGCCCATCATTAAAAAAACATAACAATCAGTACATATACTTCAATTTAACACAAAAATAAAATTCACATAAACAGACAAGGGTATAATACCTGTACTCTGTAATAACTTTTGTTTTTAAAGGCAGATAAGCAAAGTTGGACAACAAAAAAATCACAGCAATGTTGTTTATTTTCCCTAAAATGAGAAACAACAGGCAGAATATGACAAGGATCATGTCCCCACAAAAACTTGAACAAAAACTTCATAGCAGCATTATCTAAATAGCCAAAACATGGAAGCAACCTAACATCAACTGATGAACTGAATACCAAAATACACTAGATCTATTATTCAGCCATGAGAGGAATGAAGTACAGACACATGCTACAAAATGCACGAATCTTTTCAGCTAAACCGATGCTAGTCAGAAAGATCAGTTAATACACAATTCCATTTATATGAAATGCCCAGAATACACAAACCCATGAAAAAAAAAAAAAATCACTGGTAACAGATATGAAGTTTCTTTTTCTGGTGATAAAAGATTATGAAATGAATAATGGCAATGTATACAAAATTTTGTAATAAACAAAAATTAGTGTTTATATGAACTGTATTTCAATAAGGCTGGAAATTTAAAAAGAATAAAACATTTACTATAGCCATATATTTCAAAGCATTAATAAGAGAAAACTACCTGTTACTGGAGGTGCAGAAAATGAGGGCATCAGAGGTGTCTGGGGAGCTCTTCCTGCATGTCCCCTTGTAATATCATAAGTTGTACCAACAGAAAATCCTGATATAGGAGGACCGGAAGTGGGTGCAGGTAAGAGAGCACTCGGGGCAGAAGTTGAAGGTGGAAAGTGGGATAAAGGAGGACTGGTGAAGGCAGCAGGAATTGATGGAGAAACAGCAGGTGGCCCAGAAGTACCTAGTGGTGGTACAGGAGGCACAAAAGGTAGTGGTGCTGCAGGCTGCACTGGAGGATGGGCTGGTGGAGGAGTAGGATAGACTTGTGGTGGCAAGGAGTCCACCACAGACACATTAGGAGAAGAAAAAGAACTGGATGCAGCTGGAAAAAAAAGTGGAGAGGATAAAAATCATAAAACTGAAAATACTTTTTATTTAGTCATCAAACTCTCATTAGTGTCTTGCAAAATTTTTTAATTTAACAGACCATATCCCAAGAATTAAAATGTGTAATTTAAGATATATAACAAACATGATCGAGCGCAAATGACTGTCAACTCCCCTAACTAAAAGCAGCATTATGGCATTATGCATTATGGCATTGTTAACAAGTAGATCTGTTCTTTTTGTTATATTTTGAATAAAATAAAATTATTTTTCACCCCTGGTTTGTAGATAAAAACCTACACACAGAAAACTCAAAAAATCACCACAAAGTCATTGAACACCAGACAAAGAAAATACATGCTTTTTAGGACATTTCTATCATAGTAAAAAAGATGACTTGTAGTCAATATGAATATAAAAGAACAAAAGTCAACCTAATATAAAATATTGGTATTTTCTAAAATAGCAATAAAGTAAGACTATTTTTTTCCGTTCTTTAAATTTAAAAAAGGCTATTTTCTTTCATCCTGACAAATATTACAGAAAAGTTTAATATATTCTTCTTTTAATTGATTCAGAAAAGATAACAGTATCTTCATTTTACTCAAAACACACTAGGTAAGGGCTAGAGATATAATTCAGTTGGTAGAGTGCCTCACATGCACAAGGCCCTGAGTTTAATCCTCAGCACCAAAAAAAAAAAAAAAAAAAAACAAACAAACAAACAAAAAAAAACAAAAAAACCACACTAAGTATGAGACAACACATGTACCTATAGGAACAGGGGTAGAAGACATGGTGGCAGCAGCCAGTCCTGCAGGATTCGGTGGAGGAGTCCCAGGCGGGGTTGTCTCTATTCCACTTTCTTCCATCATTTTTCTTCAACAATGGCGTGCTGCAAAAATGTAATAAATTTTACACAGTAACCAAAATTATACTTTTAAAGCTTACATAGTTAGAGAAAGAGTAATCATTAAAAGACAAATGTCTGCCTTTACTATTTATAATATAACTTATTTACAGATGACGGACTTATCAAAATTCCTAAGAACAAGGTCTACGAAATTATCTATGCAAACAATCTGTGATATTTCCACACATACTTTATAGTTAGAAAATATTTTTATGTTAACTATATAACCAACATTTCAAGTAGCAAATTGCCACCATTGTCTTATTTTCTGCCATATGAATACATATTAAAGTTATGCCTAGATTCTGGTCACTATTTTATTTAAAATAAAAATAAAACACTTGACGTAACTTTGAAATCCATCTTCTTCCCTCAAAAAGCAGTCTATTTAGGTTGCATCAACTAACATTACAAAAATTTCTAAATACGTTTGACTTGATAAAGTATTAATCGCTTCCCACAACTCTTAACATTTTATGTTAACAATGTGCTTAACTTGGTAAGTGCATTCATTTATCATTTCCCTAGTTCACATTGTAAAGGACACTTAGTAACAGCTAAATGATATGTCTCAGGTTTTAGAAATGTTAACTACCAAAAAAAAGGCACTAGAGAGCAGACTCCCAACAGATGATAATAGATTATAAAACATAGGAAAACTTCCTTCACAAATCTTAAAGTTCACCTCAAGTATAAACCAACCTCTAAACATGCCTAATTTGTTTTTAATGTTTTTATTAATGTAACAGACATTCAACAAAGGTCGACTGCTTCCTAAGCACTATATTGGTATCTCTACACAAACAATAACACCAATATACATTGACACCTATACAATACAATAATACCAATGTACCGATGTAGTCTGAATTATGTACCATGAGGGTAGGAAGAGCTGTTTGACAGAAATATGATTTTGACTTGGAAGCCAGGAAAAGGGTCCCCCAAAGAAGTCACAGAACTGAGATCTGACTACAACAGGGCAGAACTACAAAAATGGCAAGGAAGGGGACAGAGAAGGGACAGAGAAGCCAGTTTACAGTGAACATAGGTCTAAATACAAGGTAAGGTAAAGTGGGCAAGACACATTCAAGAATACCTGTGTGGGCTGGGGATGTGGCTCAAGTGGTAGCGCGCTCGCCTGGCACGCGTGCGGCCCGGATTCAATCCTCAGCACCACATACAAACAAAGATGTTGTGTCCGCCAAGAACTAAAATATAAATATTAAAAAACTCTCTTTCTCTCTCTCTCTCTCTCTCTCTCTCTCTAAAAAAAAAAAATACCTGTGTGGCAAAGGTAAAAAAAAAAAAAAAAAGAATGAGGACTGGAGAGAAGCAGGAGTCAAGGCTGTGTTGGGTCCTATCAGCCAGGTTAAGAAGATGAACTTTATTTTGTTTAAAGAACAGAATGTCACTATACAGCATTCAAGCTGGACGTAGCATATTTGTCTTTTAACTTCCTTGAAATTTTAAATTCATAGGAAGATGCAAAACTAGTAGAGTTTTTCAGTATCCCAAAGCCAGTTTCTCTCAATAACAGCAAAACGTTATTAAATAACCATGTTATTATCAAACCAGGAAATTGGCATTGGTACAGACTATTTACTAACCTACAGGCCTTATTTCAATTTCACCTGTTTTTATATTCACTTGCATAATGTCTCTGAGATTCATCCAAGTTGTTGTATGTAACATGAACTACTTTTCATTTCATTACTGAATAGTATTCTATTGCATATGTGTCATTGTGTATCCATTTACCTGATGAAGGACATTTACACTGATTCCGGTTACTAAAACTTCATTATTTGTGTACTGAAAAGTATGCAGACTAGGCCATCTCACAGACAAAGCAGACTACTCAAGAGAGACATAGAAGTAGTTCAAATAGGAGGTGCCAATAACTCAGAATACTGATTCTCATAACAAGGAGGGGGTGATTATGCACTACCCAGTAGGGTTGTGTTGGCAACATCTGCAGATATTTTTTTATTATCATCACCAGAGGGGTACTGCTGGTATCTAGTTTGTAAAGGCTACAGATACTGTGAAAAAACCCATCCATAAGAATTATCTGGTCCCAAATGTTAGTAGTGGCAGGTTGAGAAACTCTAGCCTAAACAAAGGGGATGATGATGGAGATAAATTAGATGGATTTAAGAAATATATAGGTGGTAGGGCTGGGGTTGTGGCTCAGTGGTAGAGCGCTCGCCTAGCATACACAAGGCACTGGGTTTGATCCTCAGCACCACATAAATGTAAAATAAAGATACTGTGTCCACCTAAAACTAAAAAATAAATATTATAAAAAAGAAATGTATAGGTGGTAAAACTCAATGACTGGCGATATAGATGGGGAAGAGGCATGGTTTGCAAAATTAGATGAGGAACACTGTAAGAAGTCAAAGCTGATGTTGTCTTTGGAGGAAGAGGGTTGGGATCACAAGGTGTTTTGTCTTTGACATGCCAAGTTCAAACTGCTTGATACATCCACGCAGGGACATGGAGTTGGTCTGGAGTGCAGAGACCACACAAGTCTGGGTGTCATCAATGTACTGATCTAAAATCATGTTCTGAGATGAGATTATCTAAGAAGAGACTGTGACTTTATATTTAATTTTGTTTAGTTAGGTAGTAAATTAATATGCAGAAAATGAGATAGTCAGAAAAATAAGAATATAAGGAGACTGTGGTGTCCAAATGACAAAAGAGTGTTTCAAGGCACAATAACAGTATTAAATACTGCACATAAGCCAAAAAGAACACTATCTGAAAGGTTCATGAATTGCAAATTAGCCATGAACTTGATGAGAGCTGTTTTCAAAGACAGAGTAGAGATAGAAACTAGTTTGAATTGGATTGAAGATTGGAGGGGTGGGGTGAGACAAATAACAATACTTTAACTAAAAGTTTGGCTGTGGCAGGGCGCAGGCATGTAATCCCAGTGGCTCAGGAGGCTGAGACAGGAGGATTGCATGTTCAAAGTCAGCCTAAACAACAAGCAACTCATCCCTGGCTCTAAAAAAAGTACAAAATAGGACTGGGGATGTGGTTCAATGGTTGAGTGCCCCTAAATTCAATCCTGGTAAAAAGTTTGGCTGTGATCAGAGAAGAAAGATCTATGGCACTAACATAAGACAGGGGGGTAAATTCTTTCATTCCATACCTATATCCAGAGGTAAGTAACCTGAGACAGAAATGCCCCTCCAGGGGTCTTATCACTTCCCATAATTCTTCATCATTTTTTTCATCAGTCATTCCTCTTCCTACAACATAAGTGAATTCTTACAATGAGTAGTGGAGGTTGTATTTTAACACAATGCTGATCCCAAACATTAGCAAATGCATTGGCAAAAGAACTTGTACAATGAACACAAAGTCACTGCATTAAAAAGCTTTACTAGTTGAGAAAAGGTTTAATGGGAATACTGGTGTAAATTTTTAATATCATAACTTCTACTAAAAAAAACTATCATGATAAAATAACATTGAGACATCAGTTGGTAAAGCTTTTAGGGGAAAAAAGTAATAGTATTAATATATCGAGATGCAAGACAATATAATGGGAATGGTTTCGACAACTGAGTCCTCAGTCTCTTCCCAAATTCTGCTATTCTAATTTCCTTGGGCCTTGTTTGTTTTTTGGTTGTTTTTTTGTTTAAAGTGGATAACTACCTGTAAGAAAATAAATGGAATAATAGAGCTTTGATGAACTTTAAAGTCTTAAAAAACATTATTACTTTTGAGGTACTAAGAGCCACATGATTGCCTCGACTACCAGTGAGCACTAGAGCACTGTATTTTCTCCACATTCTAAGCTCAGTTCCTAAAATTAACTCCCCTAAATGTTCACTGACTGAAATAGTGTCTGCACAGGGCTGGAATGCCAAAATGTGTCACGATCGCAGAAATGTACATGTTGTCTCTCAAAACAACTACTTTTGACAAAAAAAAAAAAAAGAACAACAACAACAACAAAAAAAAAAACCTCTCCTGGGCATATATTCTGCCAATCTAGGAAACTGGCTATTCTACAAATTTGACTGAAACGGGTCCCAAGATCAAACAAAGGGAGAGTGCAAAAGCCCTCTGGAGCAGCGGTAGAAACCTACGAGAGAACATCGGGGGTAAAATAAGCTTTCTCCCAATGCCAGTCCCGGTTGGTTAACGCTCAAACTTTCCAGGGCCACAGAGACCGAAATCCTATTTCACGAGACGGCGGCCATCCTCCAGGTTCTGCCACGTCCCCAGGCCGGGCAGGGCCGGGCTAAGGTCCGTAGGCGCCAGCCACCGGTCTCTTCCTGTGGCCAGCCCGCTGGAAGGTGGTGTCAGCTGTCCAGAGGCTGCAACCTCGGCCCAGGACAGAAGCAATGTCCGAGAAAAGACCCCTCACCCCCCGAACCGCAAGCACCGTGCAATCCGCGGTGGGGACTCACCCCTTGTGACGCGTGCCCCTGCCGGCAACGTACCGCAAGCTCCCACCGCGGCGCTCAACCGACGCTACGGGGGGGGGGGGGGGCTTGGGAAACGACCCCCGCATCCCGCGGCACCGGCGGCCCGCCCACCTCCCCGGGGCGCGACCCGAGTCCGGCTTTGGCGCCAGCATCCCACACCACCGTCCTCGTGCACGCGCGTAGCTGCAGGGGTGACACTCACCTGGGGTCCCGAGCGAGCGCGTGTGTGACAGGCACAAAGTGGGGAATAGGGAGGTCACGGTGTAGAACTGTGGCTGGAGAACACAAGGAAGATGCACTCCAAAGCTCACCTCTGCGCGTCCCCGCCTCCAAGATGGCCCCCGGCTGCGCGCGCCCCTGCGGCTGCCACGTCGCCGCGCGTCGCCCCGCCCCGCGCCGGGCCGCCCCGCCCCGCGCTCCAGGCTGACTGGAGCCCCGGCCCTTCCTCTGCGTCGGTCCGAAGATCCTCTGGACCGCTGAGTTTTGGCTGTTCCTGCCCACTGTAGGACGGTCCGCCATAAATTTCCCCTCTGCAGCCCCCACACCGCGAACAGCAGCCTTGCTACCATGGGTAGCTCAACCTGTGCCACAATCGCCCACAGAATGGAGATGAGTCAGCCAGCGCCATCAAGTCCAGTCCCCACCTTCAGAAAGGACCTTGCTCCAGATAGAGGGAACTTATTCGTAGCAGCGATGGGAAAAAGGGACTTGGGAATGGAGCAGGGGGAGGGGGAGAAGGGTGTCATTTACTGTACTGATTTTTCCCCCCAAGTACGTATATTGCACTTTTTTTTTCCAGTTGAAAAAGCGAAGACAATTTTGTTTCCTTAGCTGCACAAGTTAGTTATTTTGATTATAAATTAACGGAAGTCTACATTAAATGCACATCTTATAAAATGATCACTTTGAGAATATATATATAAAAACTGCTGGAACAAACTTTGTAATTTCTGATACTCCCTGTAGCTTCAACTAGACAATTCCCTTCCCAATCATAAATTCAAGACGTCAAGCCATTTAAAAAGACTCATAACTGTGCCAGCAGGTGGAAATTATGAACATCCCCCTCTTCAACTCAATTGCCTTTTTTATCCTAGTATAATGCTCTTCCACTGCCATTTCAATGCCTTTATGATGGTTATTCAAGACAGTTTTCAAGTTTAGAAATATTTCCTGGGACTTCAGTTTCTCCCTTCCAGTGGCATCTTTTAGTTGCCGAATTCCAAATTTAATTTTTTTGATTTCGTGATTAATTGTGGCTACTTGCTCAAGATAACACTTTTTTTTTCTTGAATTGTATTGTAATCTTCAATTACTGTTTGCTCATACTACCAGAAGACAAAGATTATTGACTTTTTTTGTATGTTTGTTTGTTTGGTTGGTTTTGGTACCAAGGATTGAACCACTGAGCAATATCCCCATCATCATCATCATCATCATCATCATCATAATCATCATTTTACTTAGAGACAGGGTTTCATTGAGTTGCTTAGGGTCTCACTAAATTGATGACGCTGGATTTGAACTCCTGACCCTCCTGCCTTAGCCTCCCCAGCCACTGGGATTACAGGCCTGCACCACCATGCCCAGCTTGACATTTTTATCCTTATATGCTGCATCTAAAGGAGTTCCTGATACAGTTATTCAGTGATAAACTTTAAGTAAATCAATGAATGTAAGGAAATAAGAATTTGAAACCAGAAGTCCTGATTTGGGTCTTCGACTGCCCATAGGCCAATTGTATAGTTGTGAATACTCATACAGGTCATTTGGTCTCCTTATTTTCATCTGTAAAATGGGAGTAATATTATCTGCCATCACTAACTCAGGCAAGTAACAGAATCAAATAATTTTCTTTTCTTTCTTTTTTTTTTTTTTTTTTAGTACTGGGGATTAAACCCAGGGATGCTTAACCACTGAGCCACATCCTCCCCAGGGCCTTTTTAGTCATACATTTATTTATTTATTCAATTTTGAGACAGGATCTCATGAAATTGCTTAGGGCCTCACTAAATTGCTGAGGCTGTCCTTGAACTTTCAATCCTTCTGCCTCACCCTCCCAAGTTTCAGTAATAATAAGCATGCACCTCCACACCTAGCTCAAAGCACTTTTTAAACTACTTAGCATTCAACATATGAAAAACTGTATCTTCTTATAGTCCTCAAATTTTCTTCAGGAATCAATTCTTAGATCTATCTCTTGAACATGACAGCCATAAATATTATAAAATACCCCACTGAAAACTAACACAACTTAACAATGCTCTCACTCTATATCTGGCTTTGTAACTACAATGGGTTGGTCCCTTTGGTGGTGCCTCTTATCCTGTTCACTGAGAATGTGTGTAGGTGGCCTTCTAGATTACTTTCTTGAAAGTTCTGTTTGGAGTAGTGCTGAAAGTAGATACCATCTCCATCCTCTTTGGCCCACACCCTTTATAACAAGGTACATTGGTTCCTTCATTCATTCAACAATTATTTATTAGTGGCTGCAATTGCTGAGCATTGGTACTGGAAACACTGCAATGAGCAAGATGGGCAAGTCTTGACACTTAGGTAGCTGTCCTAGTAAGAGAGAGAGACTATAAACAGGAACATAAACAAGAAAAGACAATAGAGTGTTGGCTATAGTAATTGGAGTAAGCCATTTAGGACAGGACAAACAGGCAAGACTTGTCTCAAGAAGAGAGTTTTGAGCAGGGACCTGCCATGAAATAGACTGTGGTTATTTGGCAGAAGGGAGATCATGCAAATACTTGAGGTCGAGTGTGCTTGGCACTAGTGATAAACAGCAAGAAAGTGCAGGAAGTGGAGTGATAAGAGGACAGAGAGAGCACGGGTGAGATCATATCCAGTCTTCTAGACACAATAAAGCCATTTGGGTTAGATTCTGGAAGAGATGGGAAGTACATGGAGTGTTTTCGGACAAGAACAACAAGATTTGATTTCAGTTTTTAATCACACTCCAATTGCTGTGATGTGTTTTTCAGGGACTAAGGAAGGTCTCCAGTAATGAGACCATGGTGGCTTAGAGTAATTAATGGCGTAGAGGCAGTGTATGGTCCAGGCATATTTGAAGATTGAATTGCCATGATTTATTGGTGGACCAGATGTGGATTTTATTGATTTCCTTAGACCACCACAAAAAATTATTATAGCCAATCCGTTATAATAGAAAAGTATTCTTCCCCAGTTCTGGAGGCCAGATGTCTAAAATCAGCAAGACCTCGCCGAAGCTCTAGGGGAAAATACTTTTGTGTTTCTTCTAGCTCCTGGTCACTCTCAATGTTTCTTAGCTGGTGCCAAAATAACTCTAGTCTCTGCCTCTGTCTTCAAATGGCCTTCTCCCCATGCCCCTGTGTCTTGAGTCTCCCTCTGCCCTTCCCTTACAGATATATCCATCATTGCACTTAGGGCCCAATCTAGATCCAGAATGATCTCATTTCAAGATACTTGAGAGTCTTACAAAGATTATTTCTAATTAAATTCATGTTCAGAAGTTCCAATTGAATATATCTTTTGGAGGTCACGATTCAGTCCACTAAATGGATAGAGACAGAAGTCGACTAAAGTTAAGATTATAAGATGCCTTTAGAATGGTTAAACTTGAATTACATTTATAGTTATTCTATGTTTTACTTACCACTTTTCATTTGAATTTCAAAAGGACTTTGTGCAACTGAAAGATTCCTGAAGAAAATCTGAGAACTATAAGAAGATACACTGACTTAAGTCCTGGCTTGCTTGCCTCTTACATTTGAATTTCAGATGAATGATGGATAACTTTTTTACTACAAGTGAATCCCATGCAATGTTTGAGACAACCTTTGCCATATCCTCTTAGCATGGCATGATCGGAGTCCCCTGATGTCTACGTGTGGGCCAGTACCCCAGAGCACCTGCTGAAGTGCTCTATGGGTTGCAAAACTGAGGGCTGTGCTCTCAGCAGGGCTCATCATCTTAAACCAGAATCAGTTCTGACTACACTGCTGGTTATGCAGAAGATGCTGAGTCTCAGTCTCATCCTTTGCCCACCTGGAAATACATATTTGAATATTTATATGAGCATTACAAACATCAAGAACTGCCTTAAGAATATTTAAGAATAAAACATTAACTGAATTGACCTAGAAAAAAACCCTTAATTCAAATGAAAAAAAAAAAGTTTTGTTTGCCTCTATTTTTGAGCAAGAAAGGCAAAATTCTACTGTCATGTTGTTTCATCACAAGTCACAAATGATCTCTAGTATGTATTAGAATTCCTATAAAGAAAATCTTGGCGAGTTTTTAGCAACACTTAAAATGCTGAGCAGTCTTTGTTCTTCCATTAAGTTATAATTGTCCTCATTGGCTGACATCTAAGAACATACCTTACAACTTGAAAAGCAGGAAAGCAGTTGGAGTACCATCTATAAATTCTGGGTTCCAACTCCAGCTCTGCATGTAATTATCAGAGCCTTAGTTTCCATATTTCTAATACTGAACACCCAGCTGAAAGCACTTTTTAAACTACTTAGCATTCAACATTGATGGATAATATACTCTCTATATATCAGTTAAGTCTAAGTTATTGATTGTATTATTGAGTTCTATAGTTTCATTGTTGAGCTTTTGTTTGGAAGATCTATCCAGTGGTGAAAGAGGTGTGTTAAAGTCACCCAGAATTATTGTGTCGTGATCTATTTGACACTTGAACTTGAAAAGAGTTTGACTAATGAACATAGATGCTCCATTATTTGAGGCATATATAATAAATGTAATGTCTTGTTGATGTATGATTCCCTTAAGCAGTATGAAATGTCCATATTTATCCCTTTTGATTAACTGTGGCTTGAAGTCTACTTCACTTGATATGAGGATGAAAACCCCTGCTTGCTTATGTAGACCATGTGAATGGTATATTTTATCCCAACCTTTCACCTTTAGCCTGTGGACATCTTTTCCTATGAGATGAGTCTTGAAAGCAGAATAGTATTGGGTCTTTTTTTTAAAAAATCCAATCCACCAGCCTATGTCTTTTGATTGGTGAGTTTAGGCCATCAACATTTAGGATTAATATTGAGACATGATTTGTATTACGGGTCATTTTTGTTTATTTTAGGTATTTAGCTTGACTTGGCTTATTCTTTGGGTGTCTTTTCCTTTATTGTAGTTCTTCCCTTTGCATATTTTCATTGTTGTTTTTCATTTTCTCCTCGTGGAATATTTTGCCAAGAATGTTCTGTAGTGCAGATTTTCTTGCTGTAAATTCTTTTAGCTTTTGCTTATCATGGGAGGTTTTTATTTCATCATCAAGTTTTAATTAATTAATTTTCCTGGATAAAAGATTCTTGGTTGGCATCCATTATCTTTTAGAGAATGGTATATGTTGTTCCAGGATCTCCTGGCTTTGAGGGTCTGGGTTGAAAAATCTGCTGATTTGAATTGGCCTCCCCCTCTATGTGATCTAATTCCTCTCTCTTGCAGCCTTTAAGATTCTATCCTTATTCTATATGCTAGTCATTTTCATTATAATGTGCCTTGGTGTAGATCTGTTGTAATTTTGTACATTTGGTGTCTTACAGGACTCTTGTATTTGATTTTCCAATTCATTCTTCATGCTCGGGAAATTTTCTGATATTATTTCATTTAAGAGATGGTGCATTCCTTTGGTTTGAATCTCTGAACCCTCCTCTATCCCAATATCAAAAAGATAGTGCACCATGATCAAGTAGGGTTTATCCTGGGGATCCAAGGTTGGTTCAACATATATAAATCAATAAATGTAACTCATCACATCAGTAGACTCAAAGATAAAAATCATATGATCATCTCAATAGATGTTAAGAAAGCATTTGATTAAATTCAGCATCTCTTCATGTTAAAAATGCTAGAAAAACTGAGGATAACAGGAATATACCTCAACATTGTAAAGGCTATCTATGCTAAGCCCAAGACCAACATCATTCTAAATGGAGAAAAATTGAAAGCATTCCCTCTAAAAACTGGAAAAAGACAGGGATACCCTGTTTCACCACTTCTATTCAACATAGTTCTTGAAACACTGGCCAGAGCAATTAGTCAGATGAAAGAAATTAAAGGGATATGTATAGGAAAAGAAGAACTCAAATTATCACTATTTGCAGATGATATGATTCTATAACTAGAAGACCCAAAACATTCCACCAGAAATCTCCTAGAACTAATAAATGAATCCAACAAAATAGCAGGATATAAAATCAACACCCATAAATCACAGGCATTTCTGTACATCATTGACAAATCTGCTGAAAGAGAAACTAGGAAAACCACCCCATTTACAATAGCCACACACACACACAAAAAAAAATACTTGAGAATCAACTTAATGAAAGAGGTGAAAGACCTCTACAACAAAACTACACACATTAAAGAAAGAAATTAAAGAACACCTTAGAACATGGAAAGATCCACTTTGTTCTTGAATAGGCAGAATTAATATTGTCAAAATGACCATACTACCAAAAGCACTATACAGATTCAATGCAATCCCAATCAAAATTCCAATGACATTCCTCATAGAAATAGAAAAAGCAATCATGAAATTCTTCTGGAAAAATAAGACACCCAGAATAGCTAAAGCAATCCTTAGCAAGAAGAGTGAAGCTGGTGGTATTACTATACCAGACCTTAAACTATACTACAGAGCAATAGTAACAAAAAACAGCATGGTGTTGGCACTAAAACAGACTGGTAGACCAATGGTACAGAATAGAGGACACAGAGACCAACCCACATAACTACAGTGTTGTTGTTGTTGTTGTTTTATTAGACAAAGTTTCCAAAAACACACATTGGAGAAAAGATAGCCTTGTCAACAAATGGTGCTGGGAAAACTGGAAATCTATATGTAACAAAGTGAAATTAAAACCTTATCTCTCACCATGTACAAAACTCAACTCAAAGTGGATCAAGACTTAGGAATTAAACCAGAAATCTTGCACCTAGTGGAAGAAAAAGTAGGCTCAAATCTCCATCATGTCAGATTAGGCCCCAATTTTCTTAATAAGACTCCTATAGTACAAGAATTAAAACCAAGAATCAATAAATGGGATGGATTCAAACTAAAAAGCTTTTTCTCAGAAAAAGAAACAATAAGTGAGGGAATAGAGAGCCTGCATAATAGGAGCAAATCTTTACCACGTGCACATCAGATAGAGCACTAATCTCTAGGATATATAAAGCACTTAAAAACCTTAATACCAAAACAAACAAACAAACAAACAAACAAAAAACAGATAACTCCATCAATAAATGGGCCAAGGAACTAACAGACACTTCTCAGAAGAGGATATACAATCAATCAACAAACATATGAAAAAATGTTCAACATCTCTAGCAATTAGAGAAATGCAAATCAAAACTTCTCTAAGATTTCATCTCACTCCAGTCAGAATGGCAGTTATTAAGAATATAAGCAACAATAAGCATTGGCGAGGATGTAGGGAAAAGGCACACTCATACATTGCTGGTAGGACTGCAAAGTGGTGCAGCCAATCTGGGAAGCAGTATGGAGATTCCTTGGAAAACTTGGAATCGAACCACCATATGACCAAGCTCTCCCACTGTTCAGTTTATCCCCAAAGGACTTAAAAACAGCATACTATAGGGACTCAGCCATATCAATGTTTATAGCAGCACAATTCACAATAGCTAAATTGTGGAACCAACCCAGATGCCCTTAAGTAGATGAATGATTAGGGAAACTTTGGTATATATATACACAATGGAACATTACTCAGCATTATAAGAGAATAAAATCATGGCATTTGCAGGTAAATGGATGGAGTTAGAGGATATAATGCTAAGTGAAGCAAGCCAATCCCAAAAAAACAAAGGCTGATTTTTTTTTTTTATATGAGGATGCTGACTCATAATGGTGATGGGGGAGGAGCATGGGAGGAATGGAGTAACTTTAGATAGGGTAAAGAGGAGGGAGGAGAAGGTAGGGGGAAAGGAGGTAGGAATGATTATGGAATGAGTTAGACATCATTACCCTAAGTACATGTATGAAGACACTAATGGTGTGAAAATACTTTGTGTACAATCAGTGACTTGAAAATTGTGCTTTATATGTGTAATATAAAATGAATTGCATTCTGTCATCATGTACAACAAATTAGAATAAATAAATAAATAATTTTAAAACTACTCACCTTTTATTCTTACAGTATTCCAATTTGACAATCAGTCTTATGGTTATCCTACTAGAAGAGATATTAAGGAGTTACCCTTTTTTGCACATCTGAGTTATAGTATGACAATTTCAAAACCTGCCCATTCCCCCACATGCCTTGCTATCTTCAAAGGGATGGTTTATTAGAGTCCATTTTAATTTGTTTTTTTGGGGGAAGGGTGGGCACCAGGGGTTGAATTTAGGTGCTCTCAGCCACTGTGCCACATCCCCAGACCTATTTTGTAATTTATTTAGAGACAGGATCTCACACTGAGTTGCTTAGCACCTCAGTTTTGCTGAGGCTGGCTTTGAACTTACAATTCTCCTGCCTCAGCTTCCCTAGCCACTGGAATTACAGTTGTGCATCACCTTGCCTGGCTTAGTTTGTTTTTAAAAAACAACTAATATCTTTTTTCCCCTTTCTAAAATAACACATAACTTTATTTCAGTGATAAAAGCAATGTTAAAATTGACAAGTGTATTTTTTAAATTAATTTATTTGTTCTAATTTGTCATACATGAAAGCACATCAGATAGAGCGCTAATCTTCAGGATATATAAAGAACCCAAAAAAGTTAACACCAAAAAAACAAGTCCATATATGTGCTAAGGAACTGAACAAACATTTCTCAGAAGAGATATACAATCGATCAACAAATATATGAAAAAATGTTCAACATATCTAGCAATTAGAGAAATGCAAATCAAAACTACTCTAAGATTTCATCTTACCCCAGTCAGAATAGCAGTTATTAAGAATATAAGCAACAGCAAGTATTGGTGAGGATGTGGGGGAAAATGCACACTCTTCCATTGCTGGTAGGAGTGCAAATTGCTGCAATCAATCTGGAAAGCACTATGGAAATTTCTTAGAAAACTTGGAATGGAACTACCATTTGACCCAGCTATCCCACTCCTCAGTCTATACCCAAAGGACTTAAAATCATAATACTATAGTAATGCAGCCACATCAATGTTTATAGCAGCACAATTCACAATAGCTAACTTTATAAAATATGTATTTAAAAATATTCTGTGATCTTTTGTTTTTAATGTGGTATTTTGTCTTGTTTTGTTTGTACTAGAAATTTAGACCAAGGTCATTTTACCACTGAGCCATATCTCCAACCCTTTTTATCAACTAATTTATGTTTAAGACAGCGTCTCATTAAGTTGCTGAGAGCTTCACTATGTTACTGAGGCTGATCTTCAGCTTGTGATCCTTCTGTGTCAGCCTCCTGAGTCTCTGGGATTAAAGGCGCACACCACAGTACCTGGCTTAATTTTGAAAACTAATAAACTTACCCTTGCTTTCTAGGCTCTTCTCTTCCTCTTGCAGCCTGCTCCCTGTTTCCCAGGTGCCAGCATAAGAACCTGCCCTGCTCAATCTGAAACCATTCGCCCTTGCTCTTACCAGTCCCTTTACCCGAGATGCATTTTCCTTCTGAACTTACTAATAGGTACTCCTCATTTTTCAAGAACCAGCTTAAAGTTTTCTTCTACCATAAAATCTTTGCACATTGTATTATTGTTGGTTTTACATGTTTATATTCCCCATTTGTTTATGAGCTCCTGATGATAATAACTTTGTGTTTAGAATTCCATTACATTTAAGTTTTTACGTGAGTGTGTGTTCTATGAACATTTTTTGAGTGGAATTTTCTATTAAGATTTATATGCAGTACACATTGCAAAAGTGTTCATAATTATGCTAATCCCCAAAATACGTGACCATTAAAAATATTCTTAAAGGACACAGAACAAATACATTTTTGTTGAAAAATCTGAAAATTTTTTTTGAACAAGAAACCATGCAACTAAATTAGTTTTCTAGATAAGGAAATACCTCTAATAAGCAATAACGTATTACCAAGTGTGGAAGTTTTTTTTTCCTAGCGGTCATAAAAAAAGGGGGGGGGGAGTCTGGAAAACTATCACAGTCAAGAGGACCTAAGAAGACAACTAAATGTAATATGGTATTGAAACAAAGACCATTCAAATGAGAACAGATGAAGGCTATTTATTCTGAACTTGCTATGGTAAGGAACTGGACCACTATCTGTTGGTTTAGCAGAGACTCAAAGACAGTGACTCAGAGGATTGAGAAAACTTTGTGGTGGAAAAAGAGAAAAGCTCCAGGTGTGCCCTGATTGGAGGCTATCC
Organism: Spermophilus citellus; assembly: GCF_964194105.1. Lineage (NCBI taxonomy): Eukaryota > Metazoa > Chordata > Mammalia > Rodentia > Sciuridae > Spermophilus > Spermophilus citellus. Next base: position 177,080,345 of record NC_138182.1, on the reverse strand, counting down.
ACATGAGGAGCTTTAGGCAGCTAATCAGAGGTAGGACATCCTGTGGGATTGGTTATGGATGAATATTTGGCTCTCTTCAAATGGTTCTAAGTTGGAAGCTGGGACCAATATTAAGGAATGTATCTATTATTTATCTGTTTTGGGCCAGTTCCAATAGGCTATTGTTTGGCTTCCTGGACTGGCCACACTGCAAATTGTGGTCAGGGTTCTATTTATGTATATTCTGACCACTATCCTCTGGTATATGCAGCCTCTCAAGTCTTTGTATAAGACCCTGGCACAGGGAAATGACATTAGGAAAAAACTAAGGAAACCAAATAAACATATACACTTCAGTTTATAACCATATAGCAATATTGATTCATTACTCATAATGATTATACCACACTATGTTAGATGTTACTAATAGGGGAAACTGGACGTGCGGTGTGTCAGAACTGTCTCTACAATCTTCTCCATTTTAAATCCAAAACTATTTTAAAAATAAGTTTTTGCCCTTGTTGTTTTAAAAAGCCCTTGGAGTAGCTGACCACTAGCCCTCCACTCACAGCTGCCACCTGACCTGGCTCCATGACTCTAACTTACAGCCTTATTAGCTTTGTCACCTCCCACCTGCTTCCCCTTCTGCCTCTCTACAGTATTTTTTTGGTTCATGTGTGGTACAGGGGATTGAACCCAGGGGTGCTCTTCTACTGAGCTACATCCTCAGCACTTTTATATATTTTTTTTATTTTGAGACAGGGTCTCATTAAGTTTCTTAGGGCCTCACTAAGTTGCTGAGGCTTGCTTCAAACTTGGGCCCTCCTGCTTCAGCCTCCCAAGTCATTGAGATTACAGGTGTGCACCACCATGCTCAGCTCTCTATTGTACTTTTCCACAGAGCTTTATATGGCCCACAAGGCCCACATGGCCCATCCCCTGGAACTTCTCCATCCTCATTCACTCTGTTCCACCATTCTGGCCTCTTGCTGTTTCTCAGATGCATCTGGTCCACACACACCTTGGTCCATTTGCATTTGCTCCTTCTCACTGAATGTTGGCTGCTTCTTCCTATCATTCAATCCCCAGAGAGGCCTTCCCTGGGCACCCCATTTAGTCTTTATAATACTCAGCACTTCCAAACATTACAATATAAATCTATTGTTTACTGTCTATCTCCTGAATTATGAATGTAAGTTTCACAAACTCAAGGACAACTTTTTCTGTTTTGTTCCCCACTATATCCTCAACATTAGTCCCAAGTACTTGGTTGGCACTCAACCAATTTTTGTTAAATGAACAAATAAATCAGAAAACATACTGAGAATCAGAAAGTTTCTCCTGTGTACTACCATGAAAAATGCCGCAGAATGCTCTTATGGATCCTTTCCAGAAGGCTAATTTTGATTTGGTCATTAAAAAATCTTATTGCAGAGATAATTTCACACTTCATTTTCTTCATCCATACAAAATTCATATTACTTAGTGTGAGTCAATTAAAATTGACCTCAGACATGTGAGGGATATTGGAGTTAACACAAACTAATTCCTTTCCTAAAGGAGAAAACAGACAGTAAGAAAGATACGTACCCAAAGCACAAAAATGAGAATGAAAACTCCTCTGCTATCACTAAAGTATACTAAATGATAGGGGAGAACACTGACTCTTTGGTGTAACTACACAGTATTGTGTGCACACACTCTTTCTTTCAAGTACAGCTTTTGGGAGAAGAGTGAGTGCTGCAAGCAGTCAGGGAATGGATCTGTGGCTATTCCCTATATTTGTTTATGCATTATTAACTTTTTATGGCACAGATTTCCTGAGGAACACCAGGAAGGAAGCACAACTACAGCTAAAGCTAAACTTTAGGGCCTAAAGCAATAATTCCTTCTCCTTTGCTTATTTCAAAAAAAAAATACACACAATTAAAATTGACTCCAGGAGATACAGCTAACACAATACATTTCACTCATGGTAAAGTGTACAATTCAATGTCTTTAGTATGTTCAGAATTGTGTATCCCTCAACAGAAACAATTTCATTACCTCAGAAAAGAATCCCTATACCCTTAAGTCATTACTCAACCTTAACCCTGCCTCACCCTGCCAGTTCGAGGCAACAATTCATCTACCTTCTGTCTCTTCAGATTTGCCTTGCCTGTTTGCCTACTAAGAATGAATGGAATCTTACAAATGCAGGTCCTTTATCACTAGCCTCTTTCACTTGACATATTTTCAAGATTTAGACATGTTGCAACATGAATCATTACTTGATTTCTTTTTCTTGATGAAAAATATTCCGTTGTATAGATAGATATACCCATTTTGTTTATCCACTCATCAGTTGATGGGTACTTAGGTTTTTCCACTTTTTGGCTATTAGAAATAATGCTGTTATGAACATTCATGTACTAGTTTTGTGCACATATGTTTTTGTTTCTCTTGTGTGTAGACCTAGGTGTGGACTTACTGGACAGTGGAGTACAGTGATTTGGATCAGAGTCTTTGATCGACTTGTGGCTGTGGTGTGCCTGCAAATACTGGGAACTTCAGTGCAAAAAGTAGGGGTCAAGATTGCCCAGTTGCTATGGTGATGCCCTATCCATGAAGGCTCTGTGCAAAGCACAGAAGCTGTGTCAGTCTTGGCCTAGATTTCAGACACCAGCTTCCAAGGTTAGAGGATTCTGAGCATAGCAAGATAAACAATATTTCACCAGTGCTATAACTTTCAAGCCTGCCTGCTTAGTAGATAATTTGGACAGTGGGCTTCTTGGGTGTTACAGGAAGCTCCTAGTATTGCAACAGTGGAGTAGCTACAAAAATGTCCTGTAACTTTCTAGTGCACAAAGAACAATGCCTCTATAGACTTTAACTTCCTGATTGTGAGACCCTATATAATAAACATGTAGATCTAGCTCTGGATCACTGTTTCTTTATCAGAGATCAGCGTCTCACCTGATCCCAGCTCTTTCTCTAAATGTGTGTGTATTTTTCTTAGTCCTCTGTTGCCCCTCACTGATTTTCTGAATTAATAGCCATGTAGGTCACAGCACTGGATCAAAAAGTAACTAAGTGCCTCACCTTTTAAGTTGCTATTAAAACTATTTTCTTACCTGGCTATACCATTTTAGAGTCCTAGCAACAGGACTAAAATGACCTTACTTCTGTAAGGTCAGTTGTAATGCCTCCTCTTTTATTACTGATATTTGTTAACTTAAGTCTCCCCCAACTCCATCCCCCTTTTTGTTTCCTGATCAGTTTAGCTGAAGGTTGGTTAATATCATCTGTCCTTTCAAAGAACCAGCTTCTGGTTTTGTTGATTTTTTAAAAATTGTTCTTCTATTCCCTTTTTCATTATTTTCTTTTTTAAAAAAAAAGAAAGAGTGAGAGAGAGGGAGAGAGAGAGAGAATTTTAATGTTTATTTTTTTTTAGTATTTGGCGGACACAACATCTTTGTATGTGATGCTGAGGATTAAACCCGGGCCGCACGCATGCCAGGCGAGCGCGCTACCGCTTGAGCCACATCCCCAGCCCAATTATTTTCTGATCTAAGCATTATTATGTTCTTCCTTGTTTGCTTTGTACTCAGTTTGTTCTTCTTTTCTACTGTATGAAGATGGAATATTAAGTTGTGAATATTAAGTTGTTGAGAACTTTCTTCTTTCTTGATGTAGGCACTTGTAGCTATAAATGTCTAAGTATGCTTTAGCTATATCCCATAAGTTCTGCTGTGTCTTTATGTTCATTTTTCTCAAAATTATTTTTAATATCTCTTGTGTTTTTTTTTATTCAGCCCAGTTTTTTGTCTTTCTGTAGAACACTGCACTTTTCAATTTGGTAGCAACCAGCCACATATGGCTACTTGAATTTAAATTAAAATATAACAAAATTAAAAAATGTTTTCCTCAGTCAAACTAGGAAAATTTCAAATGCTAATCAGCCACAATTGGCTAACACCTACCTTATTAAACAAGACAAAAACATTTAGACAAAAACATTTCCATCATTTTACAATATTCTGTTGGTGGGCACTATCTCATACACACTAAGAGGAGGAAGAATTCAAGGATAGAGTGTCAGCTCACAGTACACCTTACTGTTCATTTTTAAATACCATTTAATTTATAAGTGTCAATCTGGTTTGATGCTTCCTTTGCTTAATGTATTCTAATTATTAACTAATGACAGCTTTCTTATAAGGAAGTCATTTATATTATGTATTGCTGAAGTTAGATCTCTTTGTTAGATCATGTCCTCCATCTTCAACTATAGTTTTGCTTCTGCTACTGCATTTAGCAATTTCTTGCCCTATTTTCTCCTACAATGTCTAGTAACTATCAAGTACTTATATTCATAAGTATGAAATGAAAGCAAAAAGTGTTAATAAACCTGAATTCCTAGTATGTAGTAGCTCTCTCTATAGCTTTTCATGCGTTAGTTCATTCAGACGCCCCAAAATTCTAGAGGATAAACATTATCATCTTTATTTTTTGATAATAAGAACTAATCTCCAAAATGCTAGAGCCCAGATCTACAAAAATTATAAATGTAAGGACCATAATTTGAATCTCTGTTAGTTTCTCAAATTGCCAATCTTCCAATTTTTTTTAGAGAGTTTCTTTCCCTCTCCGCCTCTTTCCTCCCCCCTTCTTCTATTAAATAACACATTTTATTTTTAGAGACATTTTAGGTTTATAGAAAAATTGAGCAGACAGTAGAGTTCCCACATACTGCCCACTAACCACAATTTTAACATTTTGTATAGTGCATTTGTTACAATGGATAAGCCAAAATAGATTCACTGTTATTAACTGAAGTCCATAGTTTAAACTAAGATTCACTCTTGGTTTGTATAGTTCTATGGGGTTTTACAAATGGATAATGTTATGTACCCACCATAGTATTGTACAGAGTATCTCACTATCACTAGGTTATACTGTACTCCACCTATTTATCCTTACCTCTCACAACCAAATACCCTGGCAACCCACTGATATTTTTGTTGTCTACAAGTTTTTCCTTTTTCAAAAAGCCAGATAGCTAGAGTTGCATACTATTATTCTTTTTAAACTTGTTTTTTTTTCATTTAGAAAATATATTTCAGATTTTTCCATGTTGTTTGAAGCTTGATGGCTCATTTCATCACTGATAAATAGTCCATTGTAGATGTACCACAGTTTGTTTATTCATTCATCTATTGAAGGATACCTTGGTTGCTTCAAGTTTTGGCAATCACACATAGAGCTGCTAACCATTCATCTACATGATTTTGTGTAGAAATAAGTGTTTTCATGTGGGTAAATATCAAAGAAGGTGATTGCTTTATGAGAAACTACCAAACCATCTTTCAAAGTGGCTGAACCATTTTACATTTCCAATAGACATGAATGAGGGTTTATGTTGCTCTCCATCCTCATCATCATTTAAAGTTGTCATTATTGTGGATTCTCATTTTTCTAAGAGGTACATAGTGATATTTTATCGTTGTTTTAATTTACATATACCGATGAACATGTTATCATATGTGTATTTGCCATATGTACATCTTCTCTTGTAATGTAGCTATTCAAATCTTTTGTTCATGTTTCAATAGGGTTGCTTATTTTCTCACTATTGATTTCTTTTTTCTTTCTTTGTACAAGGGATTGAACTCAGGGGTGCATTACTACTAAGCCATATTCCCAGCCCTTCTTTATATTTTATTTAAAGACATGGTCTCACTGAGTTGTTTAGGCCTGGCTAATTTGCTGAAACTGGCTTTGAACTCACGATATTCCTGCCTCAGCCTCAGAGCCACTGGGATTACAGGCAAGCATCATTGGGGCTGGCCTCGCTGTTGATTGTTGAGACTTAGATTTTTAAGACATAGATTGTGTTTTTCAAAATATTGTTTCATGTCATCTAGATTAACAAATTTTGGGGTGAAGAGTTGATGCTGATATTCCTTTATTATCCTTTTAGTCTCCATGGAATCATTAGTGATGGTCCCTCTTTCATTTCTGATATTAATCTGTATATTATTTCTTTTATTATTTGTTATTCTGGCTAGAAATTTGTCATTTTATTGATCTTTTTAAAGAATCGGATTTTGTGTTTATTGATTTTCTCAACTGATATCTTAAGTTTCATTGATTTCAGTATGGTTTTTCATTTATTTTCTTTGAATTTAATTTGTTATTCTTTTTTAATATATACAATTAAAGCTATAAATTTCACTGTGAGCACTGCCTTTGCTGATTCCCACAAATTTTGATAAGTTGCATTTAATTTTCATTTACTTAAAATATTTTTAATATCCCTTAGGACTTTAAATTTTGTGTTATTTGGAAGTATATTGTTTCATTGTAAGCATTTGGGATTTTCAAGGTATCCATTGTTGATTTCTTGTTTAATTCCACTGAGGCTTGAGAGTTCATTTTGTATAATTTCCATTATTTTATATTTGCTAAGGTACACTGTATGGCCTAAAAAGTGGTCTATCTTGATCAATGTCCCATGTGAGTTTGAGAATTTGGATTCTGCTACTATTGAAGTAAGTATCCTATAAACATCAATTAGATTCAGTTGATTGTTGACTAAGTTCTATGTCCTTAATAATTTTCTGTTTGCTGGATCTGCCGACTACTGATAGAGAGATGTTGACTCTCTAATTATAATTCAGGAATCATTCATTTCTCCTTGCAGTTCTATCAGTGTTTGGGTCATGTATTTTTCTGTTGTTTACAAATTGATGATGTTGTGTATTGGTAGTTCCCACACCTTAGGGATTGTTATATCATCTTAGATATATGATCCTTTTGTCATATGTAATGTTCTTCTTTATTTCTGATAATATTCTTTCTCTGAATTCTTCTTTGCCTAAAATTAATATAGACACTCCAGTTTTCTTTCAATTAGTGTTATAATGGTATATTTTTCTCTATCCCTTTATAGGCATGCCTTAGTGATAGTGCAAGTTCAATTCCAGACCACTTCAATAAAATGAATGCTACAATAGAACAAGTCACATAAAATGTTTGGTTTCCCAGTACACATAAAATTTATGTCAGCACTATATAATAGCAATCTGTCTAAAAATGGTGCATATATCTTAATTAAAAAACTTTATTGCCCCCAAATGCAAAAAAAAAATCATTCGAGTTTTCAGAGAATTACAACCTTGATACCATTGGCTGGTGACTGATGAGGGAGATGGCTGCTAAAGGTTGGGGTGACTGAACCCAGGGCTTTGTACATGATAGGCAGGTGCTTTACCACTGAGATACATCCTACAGCCCTTTTTAAAATTTGTAACAAGTTCTCACTGGGCTCCTCCTCAGCCTCTTGAGTATCTGGAATGAAAGGTGTGTAACACTGTGCCTAGCTTGACCATTCCTTAAAATAAGACACAATTGAAATTTTCCACACCAACTGATTCTTCTTTTTATAAAAGTTTCTCTGTAATGCATAATGCTGTTGAATATCACTTTACCCACAGAAAAACTTTTTCAAAATTAGAATTGGTCCTCTCAAACCCTGATACTGCTTTATCCACTAAGTTTAGAAAATATTCTAAATCCCTGGTTAATTTCAACAATGTTCACAGCATTTTTTCAAAAAGCAGACTCTATTTTAAGAAACTACTTTTATTTCTCATCCATAGCAAGCAACTCCTCACTGTTTTAAGTTTTACAATGACGTTACAAGAATTCAGTTACATCTTCAGTCTTCACTAATAACTCTCATCCTCTTGCTATTTCTACCACCACATTTGCACTTATTTCCTCCACTGAAGCCTTGAAACCCTCAAAGTCATCCATGAAGATTAGAATAAACTTCCTCCAAACTCTTACTAAGGTTGATGTTTTGATCTTTTCCCATGAATCACAAATGTTCATAAAGGCAAATAGAATGGCAAATACTTTCAAGAAGTCTTTCAAGTTACTTTTCCTAGATCTATCAGAAGAATTTCTATGTATAGCAGCTATAGCCTTATAAAATGTATTTCATAAATAATAAGACTTGAACATCAAAATTCCAGGCAGGAGATGTAGCTCAGTAGTAGAGTACTTGCCTAGTATGTGCAAGGCCCTGAGTTCAATCCTCAGTAAAAAAAATAGGGAAAGAGAGAAATTCCATCCTTATTCTGTATGTTAGGCATTTTCATAGTGCCTTGGTGTGGGTCTGTTGTAATTTTGCACATCTCAGGTTCTGTAAGAATCCTTCATCTGATTTTCCATTTCATTCTTTAGGTTTGGGGACTTTTCTGATATTATTTCATTGAAAGGCTGTGCATTCCTTTGGTTTTTATCTCCAAGCCTTTATCTATCACAAAAATCTTAAATTTGATCTTTTCAGATTATCCCACATTTCTTGGAAGTTCTGTTCATGTTCTCTTAACATCTTTTTCCATGGTTAACTTTATTTTCAAAATTATGTATTTTGTCTTCTTGCCTGAAACTCTGTCTTCAAGTGATGTAGTCTGTTGATAGTGCTTTCCATTGAATTTTTAAAACATATTTTTACTAGTTGTTGATGGACCTTTATTTTATTTATTTATATGTGGTGTTGAGAATCAAACCCAGTGCCTCCCACATGCTAGGCAAGCACTCTACCATGAAGCTACAACCCCAGCCCCTGACTTTTTAATTTAGTTTATTGATTCCTTCATTTTGAGGTTTCCCACTTGATTTTTTTCAGACTCTCTATCTCTTTATTAAAGTAGTCTTTCACTTCCTATATTTTCTCTCTTGATTTTACTCCTTATATTGTCCTTTACCCCACAAATTGGTTTAACAATGTACATTCTAAATTCCTTCTCTGACATTTCTTCCACAGTTGTGTCAATGGATTCTGTTATTGAAGCATCTTGGTTTGTTTGGGGCAATTTGTTCCCTTGCTTTTTCATTTTTGTGCATCTACCCATCTAACAGTATGGATCTGAGGCAACAGAGTTTCTATACTCTGGACTTATAGTGTCCCTGAAGGTTTCCAGTACCTCACCATTTATGGGAAGACAAATAATAACAACAATCAATGCAAACAATATACAGTATTAAACCAAAGAATTCCTGCTGTGACATCTACAATGTTAATTGTTACAATAAACAGAAATGATGTGATCAGTTATTGTCCACAGTAAAAACAGTAAGTTTGCAAAGGCTTTATAATTCTGAATGGTGGACAGGGAGAGAATAAAAGTGATATAGGATGTGACAATTATGAGGGAGAGGGTATGAAGAGAGAAATAAAATATTAAGGGAAGAGTGAAAAAGAGACCAACAGAGATGGCTGTTAGCAGAAGAAAAAAAAAGAAAGGGAAACAGTTAAGTGAGATAAAAATATATAAAGTAAAAATTTTAAAAATTAAAAATAAAACAAAACTGAAATACACTAACCAGACATCCTAATCCTCAAAATACCAATCCATGAAAACTAACAGATTTCAAAATGCTAGAAATGAGGGAGAAAAACAAATATGAATATGTATAAATGTCCATGAACCATTAATGTCACAATTAAACAAAGAAAAAGAAAAGATCTCAACAAAAATTTAAAGTTAAATCAAAAGATTCTCAGCTTCCCTTCTCAGCAGTGTTAGGTGGGGTTGCTGGGGTGAGAGAGGTAATCCCATAGGCAGAACTCCTGGAGGAGCTGTTAGGCTTAGGTGTGCTCCAGTCTCTTTGCTGGGTGCCAACTGGTCTGGAGATTTTAAATTAGCACACCTCCAGGGCCCAGCAATTGCCAGTTCATGCTGAAAGACTGCACCCCACAGATCTCCCCTGGGTTCCACTTGTGTGGTTGAGAAGCCAATTATTAGTTCCCTCTGTCATCTGTAGACCCACATTTCCTGGTCTCAGGTTTAGCCTCCAACTCCATCTCTCCTGCCCCAACCCTTTCAAATTCCTGGCCAGGCACATCTGTTCCAATAGGTCCTGCAAGCAGCTGGATTAGAGAGGGAGGGGGAGAGCTAGATGGGTTTCCATGACCATTTGTCCCTACTATGTATGTCTCTCTCCACATTTGATTTTCTCCTGGTTGCTGAGGCATACTGTGTCATGCAGTGTGGATCTGCGAGGCTTGTGTTTCAAATCAGGTTTGCCAGGAATAGGCTCCCTCAGCTGCCAGCCCCTGCCCCATGGCTGCAAAGTCGTCCCTTCCTCTATCCTCTGCAAGCAGGCTGGCAAGATGGTGGTTTCTTTCCTACAGAAGGTTATTGTGCAGCATGAATGCCTTTCAGTTTAGTCAGGGAGTGTCTTTGATGTCGAAACTCTGTATCCAGACAGGCCTCAGGCCTCCGAAAAATTGAGGTTCCTTTAATTCCCTTGTCCCTCTACTTTGCTCATGGAGAGACCACTCTGACTGGTGCCTCTGGCTGTGGCAGTAGCTGTGGCCTTAGGGATTTCTTCCCTATTTTATTATATCCAAATTCCTGAGTCCCTGATCTGCTGTCAATGTCCAATAAAGCCCCACCCGCCTTTTCTTTGTTCACCCACCTTGCTGAGAAGCTGCCTATCTGCTTTTTTGGTTTCATGAAAGCCAGGAAAAGCAACCTTCTCTATTCTGCCATCTTGAAATTCTCCTATAACTTTATTATTCTAAAAGGCAATTTCACAGTTGCCCTAGAATTAGCAATTTACATTTATAGATAATCCAAGTACACGGTCACATAACATTACGCTGCTTCACAAGTGATACCAGTTCTTCATCATGAAGTGTTCCCAGTTCCTCCTTCCCATCCCTTATGACACTGCTGTTTTTCATTTTACCTATCCCCCAGTTATAATCACAGAATATATTCTTGCTATTGTTCTTTTGGACAGACCATTATCTGCCAGATCAATTAAGAATAAGAAAATAAAAGATTTGACTTAAATTTATTCCTTCTGTAGGGCTCTTCCTTTTTAATGTTATTCAGAATCACTGATCTATGTTATTTTCTTTCTGAAGAAATTTTAATATTTCTTGCTAGAAGGTCAACTGAATACAAATTTCTCAATTTTTGTTGGTGGAGGAAGTATTTATTTATTAACTTCTTGAGGTACTGGGGATTGAAGCCAGAGGTGCACTATCACTAAGCTATACCCCTAGGCCTTTTTACTTTTTTATTTTGGGACAGTCTTGCTAAGTATCCCAGGTTGATCTTTTTTTTTATTGGTTGTTCAAAACATTACAAAGCTCTTGACATATCATATTTCATACATTAGATTCAAGTGGGTTATGAACTCCCATTTTTACCCCAAATACAGATTGCAGAATCACATCGGTTACACATCCACTGTTTTACATATTGCCATACTAGTGATTGTTGTATTCTACTGCCTTTCCTATCCCCTACTATCCCCCCTCCCCTCCCCTCCCATCTTCTCTCTCTACCCCATCTACTGTAATTCATTTCTCTCCCTTGATTTTTTCCCTTTCCCCTCACATCCTCTTATATGTAATTTTGTATAACAATGAGGGTCTCCTTCCATTTCCATGCAATTTCCCTTCTCTCTCCCTTTCCCTCCCACCTCTTGTCCCAGTTTAATGTTAATCTTTTTCTCATGCTCTTCCTCCCTGCTCTGTTTTTATTTGCTCTCCTTATATCAAACAAGACATTTGGCATTTGTTTTTTAGGGATTGGCTAGCTTCACTTAGCATAATCTGCTCTAATGCCATCCATTTCCCTCCAAATTCTATGATTTTGTCATTTTTTAGTGCTGAGTAATACTCCATTGTGTATAAATGCCACATTTTTTTAATCCATTCATCTATTGAAGGACATCTGTGTTGGTTCCACAGTCTAGCTATTGTGAATTGTGCTGCTATGAACATCTATGGAGCAGTATCCTTATAGTATGCTCTTTTAAGGTCTTCAGGTAATAGTCCGAGAAGGGCAATAGCTGGGTCAAATGGTGGTTCTATTCCCAGCTTTCCCAGGAATCTCTATACTGCTTTCCAAATTGGCCGCACCATTTTGCAGTCCCACCAGCAATGTACAAGAGTACCCTTTTCCCCACATCCTCACTAGCACTTGTTGTTGTTTGACTTCAGAATGGCTGCCAATCTTACTGGAGTGAGAGGGTATCTTAGGGTGGTTTTGATTTTCATTTCTCTGACTGCTAGAGATGGTGAGCATTTTTTCATGTATTTGTTGATTGATTGTATATCCTCCTCTGAGAAGTGTCTGTTCAGGTCCTTGGCCCATTTATTGATTGGGTTGTTTTCTTATTGCTTAATTTTTTGAGTTCTTTGTATACTCTGGATATTAGGGCTCTATCTGAAGAGTGAGGAGTAAAAATTTGTTCCCAGGATATAAGCTCCCTATTTACCTCTCTTATTGTTTCTCTTGGGGAGAAAAACTTTTTAGTTTGAGTAAGTCCCATTTGTTGATTCTTGTTTTTAACTCTTGTGCTATGGGTGTCCTATTAAGGAATTTGGAGCCCGACCCCACAATATGTAGATCGGAGCCAACTTTTTCTTCTATCAGACACAGAGTCTCTGATTTGATATCAAGCTCCTTGATCCATTTTGAGTTAACTTTTGTGCATGGTGAGAGAAAGGGATTCAGTTTCATTTTATTGCATATGGATTTCCAGTTTTCCCAACACCATTTGTTGAAGATGCTATCCTTCCTCCATTGCATGCTTTTAGCCCCTTTATTAAATATAAGATAGTTGTAATTTTGTGGATTGGTTTCTGTGTCCTCTATTTTGTACCATTGGTCCACCCGCCTGTTTTGGTACCAGTACCATGCTGTTTTTATTACTATTGCTCTGTAATATAGTTTGAAATCTGGTATCGCTACACCGCCTGATTCACACTTCCTGCTTAGAATTGCTTTTGCTATTCTGGGTCTTTTATTTTTCCATATGAATTTTATGATTGCTTTATCTATTTCTACAAGAAATGCCATTGGGATTTTGATTGGCATTGCATTGAATCTATAAAGAACTTTTGGTAATATCGCCATTTTGATGATGTTAGTTCTGCCTATCCATGAACAGGGTACATTTTTCCATCTTCTAAGATCTTCTTTTATTTCTCTCTTTAGGGTTCTGTAGTTTTCATTGTATAAATCTTTCACCTCTTTTGTTAGGTTGATTCCCAAGTATTTTATTTTTTTTGAGGATATTGTGAATGGGGTGGTTTTCCTCATTTCGAGTTCAGAAGATTTGTCACTGATATACAGGAATGCCTTTGATTTATGCATGTTGATTTTATATCCTGCCACTTTGCTAAATTCGTTTATTAGCTCTAGTAGTTTCTTTGTAGACCCTTTTGTGTCTTCTAGGTATAGGATCATATCATCCGCAAATAGTGATAATTTAAGTTCTTCTTATCCTATCTTAATGCCTTTAATTTCTTTTGTCTGTCTAATTGCTCTGGCCAGTATTTCGAGAACTATATTGAATAGAAGTGGTGAGAGAGGGCATCCCTGTCTTATTCCAGATTTTAGAGGGAATGCCTTCAGTTTTTCTCCATTCAGAATGATGCTAGCCTGAGGCTTAGCATAGATAGCTTTTACAATGTTGAGGTAAGTTCCTGTTATCCCTAGTTTTTCTAGTGTTTTGAACATAAAGGGATGCTGTACTTTGTCGAATGCTTTTTCTGCGTCTATTGAGATGATCATATGGTTCTTATCTTTAAGTCTATTGATGTGGTGAATAACGTTTATTGATTTCCGTATTTTGAACCAGCCTTGCATCCCAGGGATGAATCCTACTTGATCATGGTGCACGATCTTTTTGATATGTTTTTTGTATCCAATTTGCCAGAATTTTATTGAAGATTTTTGCATCTAAATTCATTAGGGATATTGGTCTGTAGTTTTCTTTCTTTGAGGTGTCTTTATCTGGTTTGGGAATCAGGGTGATATTGGCCTCATAGAATGAATTTGGAAGTTCTCCCTCTTTTTCTATCTCCTGAAATAGATTGTAGAGTATTGGTATTAGTTCTTCTTTAAAGTTCTTGTAAAACTCTGCTGTATATCCATCCGGTCCTGGGCTTTTCTTGGTTGGTAGTCTTTTGATGGCTTCTTATATATCCTCACTTGATATTGGTCTGTTTAGGTTGTTTATATCATCCTGACTCAATCTGGGTAGTTTATATGTCTTAAGGAATTTATCAATGCCTTCACTATCTTCTATTTTATTAGAGTATAGGGTTTCAAAATAATTTCTGATTATCTTCTGTATTTCTGAATTGTCTGTTGTGATGTTGCCTTTTTCATCCTATATGCTAGTAATTTGGGTTCTCTCTCTTCTTCTCTTTGTTAGCGTAGCTAGTGGTCTATCAATCTTATTTATTTTTTCAAAGAACCAACTTTTAGTTTTGTCAATTTTTTCGATTGTTTCTTTTGTTTCAATTTCATTGATTTCAGCTCTAATTTTAATTATTTCTTGCCTTCTACTGTATTTGCTGCTGATTTGTTCTTCTTTTTCTAAGGCTTCGAGGTGTAGTGTGAGGTCATTTATTTGTTGGCTTTTCCTTCTTTTAAGGAATGAACTCCATGAAATGAATTTTCCTCTTAGTACTGCTTTCATAGTGTCCCAGAGATTTCGATATGTTGTGTCTAAGTTTTCATTTACCTCTAAGAATTTTTTAATTTCCTCTTTGATGTCTTCTGTAACCCTTTGTTCATTCAGTAGCATATTGTTTAATCTCCATGTGATGTAGGATTTTTCCTTTCTCATTTTATTATTGATTTCCAATTTCATTCCATTATGATCAGATAAATTGCATGGTAGTATCTCTACTCCTTTGTAATTGCTAAGATTTGCCCTGTGACATAATATGTGGTCTATTTTTGAGGAGGATACATGTGCTGCTGAGAAGAAAGTGTATCCGATTGATGTTGGGTGGTATATTCTGTATATATCAATTAAGTCTAAATTATTAATTGTATTATTGAGCTCTATGGTTTCTTTCTTTATTCAACTTTTGTTTGGAAGATCTGTTCAGTGATGAGAGAGGTGTGTTAAAGTCTCCCATGATGATTGTGTTGTGGTCTATTTGACTCTTGAACTTGAGAAGAGTTTGTTTGATGAACGTAGCTGCACCATTGTTTGGGGCATATATATTAATGATCTTGTTGGTGTATGGTGTATGGTTTCCTTGAGCAGTATGTAGTGTCCTTGTTTATCCCTTTTGATTAACTTTGGCTTGAAGTCTATTTTATTTGATACAAGTATGGACACCCCTGCTTGCTTCCCGAGGTCTGTACGAGTGATATGATTTTTCCCAACCTTTCTCCTTCAGTCTGTGTATGTCTTTTCCTATCAGATGAGTCTCCTGTAGGCATCATATTGTTGGATCTTTTTTTAATCCATTCTACTAGCCTATGTCTTTTGATTGGTGCCTTTAAGCCATTAACATTTAGGGTTACTATTGAGATATGGTTTGTATTTCCAGCCATATTTGATTATGTATGTGCTAGGAGCCACAAGCAAATATAGGATGTATGGCACCTTTGGTTGTAAAGTGACGCCAGCTAGCCACTGAGATAATTATGTTAAGATTTACATTCATATGGAAATTGGACTCCCGCTGTTCACCTTGGCCTGCTACCGGATTCATGTTATGGGACTCATGGAGAGTTCCCATTGGTTGGGGAAGGATAGTAGGAGGGAATTCCAGGGGAGGTCCGGGGGACCCCCGGTTCCGGGGAACGCGCGGTTCCGGTGGAGGCCCGCGTGGGAGGACCGGTTTTGGCTTGCCAGCGCCTACAGAGTATTGGCGGCTTTTTCAAAATAAAGTTTTGTTCCTGCTTGAGTGGCTCGTGATTCTGTGCCCAGCCAAGACTGCGGCATTTGGCGGCCCATGCGGGGAACGCCTGAAGCTTAGAGGTGAGTAAAATTGCTCGCCCCTGAGGGAAGGCGACAGGATGGGTGCCCATCTCAAAAAACAGTGTGTTCTTGTTTTGATTTATTTTGTTTTTATTTCGAGCTCCCTAGCCCTAGAATTTTCTCAGGCGAACTGGGAAAAATGGTTGGCTCAAGGTTTGAAGTTATTCGGCCCTGAGAAAGAGAAAATCGATACAACCATTCTCTGCTCCGTTTTTGTTTCATTCTGTTTCGGCTTTGTTTTATCCTATCTTATTGGGTTACGTTACCTTTATAGTAGATTAGAATCCAGTAAAAAACAAACCGAAAAACTGTTAAGTAAATTGTTAGAGGTCCAGACTATGGTAGAAAAAACGCTAGGTCAAGCAAAAGAGAAGGTCTCTCAAGCTACTCAGACAGAGGAAAATTTAAAGAAAGCAAGCTTAGAGGAAAAGCAGCCATCAGGTGGAGAATTACAACAGGAGGTTGCTACTAACTCCGTTCTATCACCAGAGGGCATATTTCAACCAACAGCTCCATCTACCGCTGAGCGGCCCTCAACTCCCGTAGTTGATGGACGGAATTCTGAGACAGAACCCCAAAGATTAGCATGCCCTGTACTTGAGCAGGCAGGAGGGCAATGAATTCACCGTACTTTAGATTTCAAAACAATAAAGCAATTAAAGGAGGCTGTAACAACCTATGGGCCGCAAGCTCCCTTCACAATAAGCATGGTCGAATCTGTTACCAACTTGGACATGACACCAGCAGATTGGGCTAACATGTGTCTATCTGTGCTAAACGGAGGACAATATTTGTTATGGAAGGTTGCCAATGAGGAATTTTGCATGGAGACAGCTAGGCGAAATGCAGAAGCTGGTTACCCTCAAAGAAATATAGAGATGCTATTGGGAAAGGGACCTTATGAGGGTCAAAGACAGCAAATTGAATATGACCCTGGCGTATACGCACAAATTGCTGTAGATGCAGTTAGGGCATGGAAAACTTTATAGGGGCATGGAGACTTACAAGGTCAATTATCTAAGGTAATACAAGGAACTAATGAACCTTACGCTGAATTTGTAGATAGACTTATTCAGTCAGCCTCTAGGATATTTGGTAATACAGAACAGGTAATGCCATTTATAAAACAACTGGCTTATGACCAAGCAAATCGTTGCTGCAGAGAGGTCATTAGACCATGGAGACATGAAGATTTAAACACATATATTAAATTATGTAGAGACATTAATGAACAAGGGCAAGTCTTAGCAGCAGTACAACAGGCTTTAGATGCCAGGCCAAAAACATGCTATAATTGTAATCAAACAGGACATTTTAAAAGGAGTTGCCCCATAAGAGGAGGGTTTAACAAAGCTGGGTATCAAAGGAATAGAATACCGGGTATTTGCCCACGATGCCATAAAGGGAAACATTGGGCTAATGAATGCCGTTCTCAAACCACCATAGAGGGTATTCCATTATCAAAAAACGGACAAGGACCAAGTGTTTACCCACGATATCGTGGAGAAAGGTATCAGGCTCCATTGCCAAAAAACGGACTAGAGGGCCCAATGCCCCGGGGCCCAAAACCACAAATATATGGGGCAATGGAGGAACCCAACAGCACCATCAAGGTAGTGCCCAGGACGCATTATCCATTAAATCCCTCATCAGACAAACTAGAGGGAGCGCAGGGCTGGACATCTGCGCCTCTGCCAGAGCAGTACTAACTCCAGAGATGGGAGTTCAAATCATTCCCACAGGAGTAAAAGGACCTCTTCCACAGGGAACAGTAGGCTTATTATTGGGACACAGTTCTTCTACACTAAAAGGACTTATGATAAGTCCTGGGGTAATTGATCCCGATTATGAGGGTGAAATAAAAATTTTAGCTAGTTCTCCAAGAGGTATATCAGTAATTTCACCAGGAGATAGAATAGCACAGTTATTAATAATCCCCAGCCTGCATGATAAATTTTCCAGTTGTAATGTAGAAAGAGGTTCCAAGGGATTAGGCTCCACAGGTGTAGATTGGGCTATGCTGTCTTTAAATTTAGATTCTCGCCCAATGCTAAAATTAAATATTCAAGGACATGACTTTAATGGGCTGCTGGACACAGGTGCTGACCTCAGCATCATATCTCGTCAAGAATGGTCAAAACATTGGCCATTACAACAAGCCACTCAAATGCTTCGAGGCCTAGGAGTGGCGACTAATCCCAATAGAAGCGCAATGGTATTAGATTGGAGGGATCCTGAAGGATGTGAAGGAACTATACAGCCCTATGTATTAGATCATCTTCCTGTAAATTTATGGGGACGAGATGTCCTAGATCAATTAGGATTGACATTAACAAATAACATCAATCCTAACGCGCCCACTACTAGGGCTAAACAAGGCTTTAAGAAAGAAAAAAGATTAAGAGAACAAGAACAAGGTATGACAGCACCTATTCAAATAGATCAAGAAATAAATAGACATGAATTGGGTTTTCAGAAAGGGCCACTGAGACAATCAAAATTACTTGGAAATCAGAAAGACCAGTGTGGGTTCCTCAGTGGCCCCTGACTAAAGAAAAGATACAAGTAGCCCATGACTTGGTCAGACAACAATTAGCGGAAGGACATATACAACCTTCCGTATCCCCCCATAATACTCCCATTTTTGTCATTAAAAAGAAATCTGGTAAATGGAGATTATTACAAGATTTAAGAGCCATTAATAATGAGATGGTTATTATGGGACCTGCTCAATCAGGGATTCCTCAATTGTCTGCTTTACCAAAAACCTGGCATGTTTTAGCTATAGATATTAAAGATTGTTTCTTTTCAATTCCAATTCATCCCGAGGATAGTCCACATTTTGCATTTACTATCCCTGCACTAAATCATGAAGGTCCTGATCAGAGATATGAATGGAAAGTACTCCCTCAAGGGATGGCTAACAGCCCAACTATGTGTCAAATTTATGTTAATAAAGCAATCCAGCCACTTAGAAATCAAAATCCTGAACTACAAATATTTCACTATATGGATGATGTGTTATTGGCACATAAAGATAAAAAGACATTACTAGAATGTTATGCCACACTTACAAACTTATTGAAAAATTATAATCTAGAGATAGCAATAGATAAAGTACAATTAAATCTTCCAATTAATTATTTAGGAGTTCTATTATCCTCAACCATGGTCCGTCCACCAAAAATTCAAATACGAGTAGATCAACTCAGATCACTTAATGACTTTCAAAAGTTATTGGGAGACATAAATTGGATAAGGCCTTATCTAGGCATACCAACAGGAGAGTTAGGACCTTTATTTGATATTCTAAAAGGTCCATCAGATCCAAATTCACCCCGCATGTTAACGCCTGAAGCAAGAAAGACATTAAAATTCATTGAAACATATATGGAAAATATGCATTTGGATAGAATTGATATAAGTTTGCCTTTATTATTTATTATACTACCAACAAAAAATATTCCTACAGGAGTATTTTGGCAGGAAGGTCCATTATTGTGGATACATTTATCTTATTCTCCTAACACTATTCTTACTAGATATCCTGAGGCTGTAGGACAATTGATACTCAAAGGAATAAAAGCAGCTAAGGGAGTATTTGGGATTTCTCCCAATAAAATTATTACTCCATATACTATGGATCAAATTGATGAGTTAGCTAATGAGTTAAATACTTGGGCAATAATCATGTGTAAAACTAGTGTTTCATTTGATAATCACTTACCATCTAATCCTTTGTTGTCTTTTTGGTCTAAGCATCCTGTAGTTTTTCCAAAAATGACAAGAAAAACCCCTATCATAAATGCTCCAAATATATTCACTGATGGGTCAAACAATGGTACAGCAGCAGTAGTTACTCCAGATCAAACTTTTACATTTTTAGTACCCAAGCAATCAGCTCAAAAGGTAGAGCTTAATGCAGTATTACAAGCTTTTATGATGTTTAAAGATTCTGTATTTAATTTATTTTCTGATAGTCAATATGTAGTTAATGCTATAGTATCCCTTGAAGATGCTGGTAGGATTTCACCTTCTTCTACTGTTTTCTCTTTGTTTTCCGCTATACAAAGTCTAATCTGGGACCAAAAAGATCCATTCTTTATAGGTCATATCAGGGCACATACAGGATTGCCTGGAGCCCTTAGTATGGGCAATGAACTAGCAGATAAATCTACACATGACATACATATTTTCTCCACAATAGAAGAAGCTATAAATTTTCATAAAAGGTTCCATGTCAATGCTAATACTTTACAAAAACGTTTTAAAATAACTAAAGAACAAGCCAGACATATAATAAAACAATGTCAAAATTGTGTGACATTTTTACCACAAGTTAATCTTGGAGTCAATCCTAGAGGACTGATACCTAACCATATTTGGCAGATGGACGTCACACACTTGCCAGAATTTGGAAAATTAAAATATTTACATGTTACAGTTGATACCTCTTCCGGATTTTTGATGGGCTCCCTTCATGCCGGAGAAAAAACTAAAGATGTTATAGCTCATTGCTTACAAAGTTTTGCCACTGTGGGCATTCCAAAACAGTTAAAAACGGACAATGTTCCTGGTTATACTTCCACCTCTTTTAAACAATTTTGCTCATCATTTGGCATTACTCAAATAACAGGAATTCCATACAATCCACAAGGACAAGGCATAGTTGAAAGAGCTCATCAAACTATTAAAATGTACTTATTAAAACAAAAGGAGGGAATTGGAAAGGGGTATATATCCCCCAAAGATAAACTTAAAATAACCCTTTTTACTCTAAACTTTTTAAATTTGGATTCATCGGGACTTAGTGCTACGGAAAGACATTTGTACCCAAAAAATGTACATAAGCCTAAGGTACTTTGGAAAGATATTCTAACAGGACAATGGAAAGGCCCGGATCCAGTGATAGTCTGGAATCGGGGCGCTATCTGTGTTTTCCCACAGGATGAACAGCAACCGATTTGGATTCCAGAGAGATTAACTAAAACAATTTCTACAGAAAACGAAGATGATTTGACTCAAATCCATAACAGCTGACATCCAGAGCTCCAGCTTGGCTATTCTTACATCTGCGACAGTGATTAACCAAGGTGTTTTTTTTTTTCAATATCTATTTTATTATTGCATTTTTCCCACATCATAAAGTTCTATTTTAATTTTGAGCTCATACAAACCTAGGTTAATGTTTTTCTGATCAGTTTTATTTTTTGACTGTGTTTTATTTTTTTGACTGTGGAGTTTTTAAACATTGCAATGGAGATTTCACCTAGGTATAGTTACAAGGCCTTTATTTACTATTGTCTTATGTGTTGTATGTTGTGTGCACACTTCTGTTTTGTGTTGTATGTCTGTATGTGTGTATGTCCATATTTCTTATATGAGGAGCGCTCATGAAAAAATGGATCCGAATTTTTTCTTTATTCACGTGATTTATATGGTTTAATTTAAATTAGGTAAACAGCTGTTAAGGATTGTTTTTAAAGGAGTTTAACAGATCTGTTTGTTTACTTTCACCTTTCCTTTTCATTATATTTAATAATTCTGTTCAGGATAATGTCTCTTTAGCATCATTGCCAGAATTTCCATCTCCATCCCAATTCCGGTGAAGACTGAGATAAAACCAAACTACAGCTTCTATGATAGCTATCATAGTAAACTGTATAAACTGATGCATCAATGAATATAACTCAACAAGTAATGCTCAATCAAGGACTTGATTTACTTTGGGAGGAAATGGACATATTGATAGACTCCTCCAATTTGAACTGCTTGCAGAACTTGTCTGGACTATATATCAGTTGCATACATTGTGAAATATCATCTGGTGCACCGAATTGTGGTACTGCTGGCATATCTTTGCTGATGGTGTCACCAGTGATGCAATTTCCTTGCCAGCTCACCCCATGTTTATTGTGGTAATACTGGCATATCTTTGCTGATGGTGTCACCAGTGACGCAATTTTTCCAAAGGAGCCATCAATTGGCTTGGTGTCGTGGCATTTCTGTATCCTCCTCCCTTCTACTAGTGATGGTCTAAAATTTGGGGGCCAACAGAGGTGAGGCAAAGAACCTCACCCCCCCACTGGCACCAAGGCTAAATTTGGGGGCCAACAGAGGTGAGGCAAGAACCTCACCCCCCCACTGGTGCATAGGCCTATCCACAAGCATGGCTGAATGCTGGACCGGTAGTCAGTGACGGGTTGATCTGATTACAGTGGATTCAACCTAAGACAGGAAGCTGACGCCTAAATGTCAGTTCTCCCATGACGGGTAAGAACCATATGTTAAATTGGACAACCTACCAGGCACGGTCCCTAGCCACATTGCTTGTTGCTTAATTAAACAGAAGGGGGCAGATGCTAGGAGCCACAAGCAAATATAGGATGTATGGCACCTTTGGTTGTAAAGTGACGCCAGCTAGCCACTGAGATAATTATGTTAAGATTTACATTCATATGGAAATTGGACTCCCGCTGTTCACCTTGGCCTGCTACCGGATTCATGTTACGGGACTCATGGAGAGTTCCCATTGGTTGGGGAAGGATAGTAGGAGGGAATTCCGGGGGAGGTCCGGGGGACCCCCGGTTCCGGGGAACGCGCGGTTCCGGTGGAGGCCCGCGTGGGAGGACCGGTTTTGGCTTGCCAGCGCCTACAGAGTATTGGCGGCTTCTTCAAAATAATGTTTTGTTCCTGCTTGAGTGGCTCGTGATTCTGTGCCCAGCCAAGACTGCGGCGGTATGTTACTTAACATGATTTGTTTTTCCTCCATGATTAGTTTTTCCTTTACTGTACTACCTCCCGATGTTGGTTTTCATTGTTATTTTCCATTTCCTCTTCCTGTAATGTTTTGCCAAGGATGTTTTGAAGAGATGGTTTTCTAGCTGCAAATTCTTTTAACTTTTGTTTATTGTGGAAGGTTTTAATTTCATCTTCCATCCTGAAGCTTAATTTCGCTGGATACACAATTCTTGGTTGGAACCCATTTTCTTTCAGTGTTTGAAATATGTTATTCCAGGATCTTCTAGCTTTCAGAGTCTGTGTTGAAAGATCAGCTGTTATCCTGATTGGTTTACCCCTAAATGTAATCTGCTTCCTTTCTCTTGTAGCTTTTAAAATTCTCTCCTTATTCTGTATGTTGGGCATCTTCATTATAATGTGTCTAGGTGTGGATCTCTTATGGTTTTGTACATTCGGTGTCCTGTAGGTTTCTCGTATTTGGATTTCTTTTTCATTCTTTAATTCTGGGAAGTTTTCTAGTATTACTTCATTGAATAGATTGCTCATTCCCTTGGTTTGGACCTCTATACCCTCTTGTATGCCAATAACTCTTAGGTTTGGTTTCTTTATGTTATCCCATAATTCTTGGATGTTCTGCTCATGATTTCTTAACATTCTCGCTGAGCTGTCTATGTTCATTTCAAGTTGAAAAACTTGTCTTCGTTGTCTGAAATTCTATCTTCTAAGTGTTCTGCTCTGCTGGTAATACTCTCATTTGCGTTTTTAATTTGGTTCATTGTTTCCTGCATTTCCAGGATTTCTGTTTGTTTGTTTTTTATTACCTCTATCTCCCTGTATAGTTGATCTTTTGCTTCTTGGATTTGTTTATGTAATTCATTGTCAAAGTGATCTTTCACTGTCTGAATTTGCTGTATAATGTCTTCCTTGAGACTCCAGATCATCTGAAGCATGTATATCCTGAACTCTTTGTCTGACATTTCATCAGCTGCAGATATTACCTCATCTAATGTTGAATTGACCTGTATTGTTTGTGGTCCTTTTTTCCTTGTCTTTTCATACCGCTCATGATTCTTTTTAGCTTTGTGAAACTGTTGTGTTAATGTTTTTCCCCTTATATATTTGTATTGTTCTTGTATAGCTCCAAAATCCCTCTTCTTCAGAGAAAGACAATGTTAACAGTTCCAAATATCAACAGTACATCATTTAAGCACAAGTTTTCATTATTAATACATTTATAGTTAGATTTTAAGTCTATAGATATTAGTTTTAATCATTACTTAAGAATATATTCATTAGTTTCATAAAAGGCATACCATATCTGGTGGCATATAGAAAACTTAATTTCAGACGTAGGATGTTATACTTAGAGGGAAAGGAGTGAGGGTATGAGGTTAAACTAACTTAGCACCTTTGGAGAACTCTAACCCATAGACTGGTAATTTATGGAAGAATGTATAGACTCAACCTCCTATCTGTATTTATATAGTTACCCTATGTATAGATAGCAAAAGTTAGGAGATTGAAAGTGAGATAGAGAGAATACGAATGAAAAAAAAAATAACAAGGAAGAAAAAAGAAATAAGAGAGAAGGAAAAGGAAAGTAAGATAGAAATAAAGAAAAAAAATTGGGGGAAGGTGGGGTATATGCAATTCCTCTATATTATATTACTTTGGTAATTTGGTTGTTCATGCACAGTTCTTCATTTCACATATGTTGAAGTTGTGGAAGAGAGAGAAGAAAAGAGAGAAAGAAAGAGAAAAAAAAGTCTCTCAGAACACTGTTTTCCTTGCTTCCAGTAGGTGGCGTTGTCTATTCCTAGCTTGAGCCTCTGTATTCAGGGTGGTGGGTATAGCCAGTGTGAAAGGACATGAGCTTCCACCTGTATCTTCCCTACTCTAGTCTCTGAGGTAGAAACCAGGTGCCTGTACAATTGTTGTTTTGCATTGATAGCTACAACCCCCAAAAGCTTGTGGGAAATATTTTGAGTTATCGCAGCTAAGGGTGGGGGAGTTGGAAACTGGGTACCTGGATCAGCCGCAGAACCATGCTGGTAGCCACACCCCCTTTGATGGGTTTTAAGTGTTGATGGGCTTCCTCCGGACTAGCACACTGGGCGGGGCCGGCTTCCTCCTCCCGTCTGGCTTTGCACCGGGCGGCTTCCTCCTCCGGTCTGGCCCCCAGGTTGATCTTGAACTTGCAGTCCTCCTGCCTTAGCCTCCCAAGTAGCTGGGATTACAGGTACCACCTGTTATCCACCACCTGCACCACCACTCCTGGTTCTTCTTTGTTTTTGAAAGACAATTTTCCTGTGTAACATTTCCAGTGTAAAATTTCACATTGGTTGAAGGATTTCTTTGTTTCAGTGCTTCAGATATTCTGTAACACTCTCTTATTTTTTTTAATTTTTTTTTTTACAAAAATGGAACACAACTTTTCATTTTTCTGATTGTACATGATGTAGAGACACCATTCGTGCAACCATACCCATGTGTAGGGGTAATAATGTCCATATAATTCCACTATCTACCCCCACCACACCTCCTTCCTTCCCCTTCATTCAATCCAAAGTTTCTCCATTCTTCCCTTGGTCCCCCACTTAGATATCAGCATCCACTCATCAGAGAAACCATTCGGCCTTTGGTTTTTGGGGATCGGCTTACTTTGCTTAGCATGATATTCTCCAACTCCTTCCATTTACCCATACATGCCATGATTTTATTCTTCGTTAAGGGTGTAAACATTCTCTTCTTATTTGCATGATTTTATAAAGAAAAACCTCATGTGATTCTAATCTTTGCTCTCTGACAGTTAAGGTGATTTTCCTTCTGCCTTTCTTTAAGACTTCTCTTTGTCATTGATTTTAAGTAGTTTTCATGTGAGGCTAGGTATAGTTGTATGTGTGTGTGAGGGAGAGTTTTATTCTGCCCCATTCTCTCTGAGCTGGATTTGTGGTTTGGTTTCTCTTATTAACTTAAGGAAATTCTCAGTCATTATTGCTTCAAATATTATATCTGTTCCTTTCTCTTTCATCTTCTAGTAGATCAATCTCACTGATTCTCTTCTTGGCCAAATTTGTTCTACTATTAAGCCCATCAAAGACATTCTTACTGGGTGCGGTAGCACATGCCTTTAAATTCCAGCAACTTGGGAGGCTGAGGCAGGAGGATCACAAGTTCAAAGCCAGCCTCAACAACTTAGTGAGGCCCTCAGCAAAATTTTATAAACTCAAAGAAAGAAAAACCAAAAATGGGTTGGAGATATGGCTCGGCGGTTAAGCATCCCTGTATGCAATCCCTGGTACAAAAAAGAAGAAGGAGAAGGAGAAGGAGAAGGAGAAGGAGAGGAAGAGGAAGAGGAAGAGGAAGAGGGAGAAGGAGAAGGAGAAGGATAAGAAGAAGAGGAGGAGGAGGAGGAGGAGGAGGAGGAGGAGGAGGAGGAAAGAGGAGGAGGAAGAGGAAGAGGAAGAGGGAGAAGGAGAAGGAGAAGGAGAAGGAGAAGAGGAGGAGGAGGAGGAGGAGGAGGAGGAGGAGGAGGAGGAGGAGGAGGAAGAAAAAAGAAAAGAAAACCTTCCCTCTTTCTGGTGTGGGGTTTTGATTTCTAGCAGTTCCTTTTGTTTCTCTTAGAGTTTACTTCTCTATTTATACAACCAGTTTCCCACTTTTCCCACTGTAACCCTCAGTATATTTATAAGAGTTATTTTGAATTCCTAGTCTGAGAACTCCCAAATCTCTACCATATGAGAGTCTGGTTCTGTTACTTTCTTTGACTCTTCAGACTGTGGTTCACCTTTTATCATGCCTTGTCTTTGTTGTTGTTGTTGTTGTTTGTTGAAAGCCAGACATAAAGAACCAGGTAGAAGAACTGAGTACAAAGGTCTTCAGTGTGAAATTCTGTGTCTATCCAGCTGGGAGTTGGACTGTGTCTACTGGTATAGTAGAGGTTATATAGAGGCTGACAGAGGCTAAGGTTTTCTCAGTTTGCTTATTTTTGTCTCCTCTGTTGTCTTTGAGTTTAGAGACTTCTTATATAAGGCCTGAGATTGGCAGTTCTTTCCACTGTAATCCCTGTTATAACCACAGAGCTCTAACAATGCAGAGATAAGATGTGGGGTGAAGGGAATTATTTCATAGTCCTAAAACTTGGTCTCAGCCTTTGTAACCCTGGATATTGACCTTTAGAAATCCTTCTCAGTTGAATTTTCCACCACTCTACCTTGGTGAGAGAGGAAGTTTGGATAGGACTGGAACTGGGTATTCCCCTTCCCCCAGGTCAGCCTGGCTCTGGTAAAACCCAAAGTGGTTAGAATTCTTGAAAATAGTTTCTCTGGAGGGCAGACATTTGTTAAGGAGAACAGAAATGCTCTGACTTGTTTCAAAATGTTTACTTTTTCCTGCACCCTGCTGGAAGAATGGGGGAAATTTTCTCTGATCCTCATCCAGAGAACCTGATAGGGCACATAGGGGTTAAACTCATGCAAGGAGAGTAGAAGAAGCTAAGACTGGGACCCCTCAGGAGTTCTTAACTCTCAAAATTTTTCACACTGAGCCTTCAGCAATTTACCAACTACGGCATGATTTCCTCAGAGTTGGTTCTGCAGGGGTGGGTGTCTGTTCCTGGTAAGCTGTGATTCTCTGTATTCTCTTTTCTCTCCAATTTTTGGGGTGGCCATTTGTCCTAAAAATATTGACTTCGATTCTTTGATCCAAGAGTAGTTGTTGAGTTTGATTTGTTCAACCTTTTTCTTGTTGTTAATGTACAAGTGACAACTTCCAAAATCCTTACATATTAGACCATAGCTCAGTCTCTTTATATAGCAAATCTGGCTGCCTTAAACAGATAAAGTTCTTATTTTTCTGCCCTTATTTCAGTCATTAATAAAGATTCTGTGAGCTTACACGGTGTCATGAGCACTCCAATCTCAATTTTATTACAGCTATAATTTATATCTGCTGTATACTTACTAATTCCTAGATACTGATCTGAGTATTTTATCTAGCTTATATTCTTGTCACAATGACTTCTGAAGTAGATATCACTATTATCCCCACTTTACAGAATTAGTGCCTGAGACACAAAGAGTAGGAGTCAGTTTCCCAGATCAAAGAGTATGTATTGCTGGCACCGGACTTTAACCAAGCCCTCTGAACTCAGAGCCTGCTCTGGTAACCTCTTGGCACAACCAAGTTATTGATAAGGGAAGCATTACTGACATAGTCACTGTGAAATATCATTCTCCGTTTTTACTCTTGGTTTTCATGGAATTAAAAAATAATTTGATGTCTCTCTCCACTAAACAGTAGACTCCAAAAGCACAGAGACTTTTATTTACTGTTACAGCTCATGGATCCCCATGCTTAATAAATATTTGTTGATTTAAATTGAATGAGATCATGAAAGTTTACCAATAATTACACACTTCACAAGAACAGTAAAAGAAAGATAGAAGTCATTTATTAATAAAATGTGTACACATTAAATAAGCAATCTAAATGAATTTGGAAACATAAACGAGTTTTTAATACTAAATATCTAAATATAGACATTAATAAGACATTATCTTCTTGCCATTAGTAAATTTGTTGTATTTCCTCAAGTTCAAATGAGATGCAGTGCTCTCTAAATTCTGTGCTGGTTAACAGTTTGGAAATATTCTGGCATTTTTCAAAACATCCACTAGGGGGAGAGGTTGTGGGTCTCTCAGTAAAACAGGTGGAAAGGAGAGAATATGCTTGCAGCATCCAGGGTGGGTGTCTGTTCCTGGTAAGCTGTGATTCTCTGTATTCTCTTTTCTCTCCAATTTTTTTGGGGGTGGCCATTTGTCCTAAAAATAGTGACTTCAATTCTTTGATCCAAGAGTAGTTATTGAGTTTAATTTGTTCAACCTTTTTCTTGTTGTTAATGTACAAGTGACAACTCAGTTCTTCACTATTGTGGACGCTTCACTTAAAGTAAGCAGCACTCTGAACACTTCTGAGAATATTTTAACATCGTTATTGGGAGATTTATTACTTAATTGAAGTTGTTTTATATTTTCTTGGAAATTTTTCCTTTGGGCCGGTAGAGGGAGCTCAAAGCTTCCGTTTTACTTTCTCATTTCCTCTGGCTTTCAGCATTTGATCACCCTGGCTGGCTCTTTATTTTTAGGAAACCGAATTTTCCTAGACTGTTTTTTAAGGATCATTTGGAATACAGGAAACCTTTCTTTTCTTCCTCTTGATTAATGCTTTTGAATAATTTCTTATTTTAACAATATAAAATATTTTATTCCAGTATTTAGAGAATAATTTGTTTTCATTCTAACCATGTGAAGAATAAGAAATTATTTCAGAGATCCTCACAAATTAAAATTTAAAAAGAATTATTTTTCTAAGATGCTATGAAGACTATGTGTGATCCAATACAAAATTCTGTAAGCAACAATAGTGAAATTTAGTAAAGTTTAAAATTTTATTCTATACAGGCAAATTTTTGCTATATACACATTTAAATTTTCTTTGAAATTATAGGTGAATACGATTTGATATATAGGGATTTTTAAAAATTCCATTCTCTTTTTGTCTATTTGCACTATTCTTTGGCATAATATGATATTTAAAATTGTGTTTTATACTTTCCAATTATATTATGATGTTATCTTTTTATTTATTGATTTCTAATTTTATTGAATTAAGATATAAGAACAGTCTGTATCACATCGATTTTTTGATATGTGTTGATACTTGCTTTTAATTTTTAAAGGTTTCAATTTGCAGGTGCAGAGAGGTAGGGGTGAGAGAAAGAGAAACAAGGTATTAACGTGACTGTTTCAGCCGCAGTCTCCCAGCTTGCTAAAGTGCATTTTTCACTGTGTGTTCTAAGAGAAATGTAATGGTTTTACAGCCCTTTGGTCATCACTCACTTCAGAACAGGATGAGAACAGGCTAGTAATTGGTTATGGGATGATAAAATGTGTTAAAGAGAGAAGAATAATTTTTTTTTATTGTTGTTGTTTTGCTTTTTGTAACTGGGATTAAACCCAGGGGCACTGGGTCACATCCCCAGCCCTTTTCATTGTTTATTTTGAGACAGAGTCTCACTAAATTGCTGAGTCTGGCCTACAACTTCCAGTCATCCTGTTTCTGCTTCCCAAGCCACTGGGATTACAGGCGTGAGCCCCCATCCCTGACCAAAAAAAAAAAAAAAAAAAAAAAAAAAGGTATTTCCTTAAAGAGAAAATTGGAGAATCACAGAGTTTCTCTTCTCTCTCCAGATATGGAGCTAATGCTGCTTTCATTTAATCAAATCAAGGGAGCACATTTGAGGGAAAAAAATATCAGAGGGCTAGACAAAGATGCTCCCTAAAATTTAGGGACACAGTTATTGGTATCTGACTCATAAATGTCCTGAAGCTGAGAGGCTGGTGGACATGGTCTGCCTAAAAGAGGGCTGTACTTCCAGAGTCTGTTAGAGCAAAAGTAGATGCATAGCTCTCTCAAGATTTTGTGAATACTTGGGAGGGAGACCTTACAAAGAACATGGCTAATCAGGGACAAAGTGACCGTGACAGAAAGGTGGGTTTCTAGAAGACAGTAGCTAGGTTGAGAATTTGAAAGCAGTATTCATAAACAACAATAAGTACCTCTTTAAAAATTACACAGAGTGCCTCTTAAAAGAAAGAATCAGAATTTGGGTATGGAATCCAGAGCAAAGCTTCTTACCAGATTATAACACTGAGAGCCTTGAAAAATTGTTCTTCTCTCTTTAACCTCCTTTTTGTACCGCATGAGTCAAAAGCACATCTAGGAGATGAAGAAGGAATGTTCCAAGGAAGAGGTAAAAAGCCACCCACATCCTGCTTCCTTGTGGATTTTTGAACCAACGTTGAGCTGGGAAGGATGAACATCTGAAATTGGATGAGAATGCAAAGGTGTTTATATTGGACTAGACTCAGGTTTTTCCTACCTGAAAGTGATTAGAAGAGCTATAAAAACTTCCCAAAATTTTATTCAAGAGAAAAGTTATTAGAAACTAAAAGATGTGATAGCTTCTCCTTGCCTTTTACAACAGCCAACTTCATAGTTCAGTACACTGTATATAGACACAAACAATATCTATATTATATGTATGTGTATATCTAAAGTATGTATCTATATCTATAGTATCTATACTTATAACTGTATTATACCTATATACCTACAAACACACAAATGCTAGGCCAATTGTTAATTACATTTTGAAACATGTTATTCTTTTCCTAATTTTTAACGTTTTACATTTTTTAAATTGAACTTGTCCCAATTTTTTCTTTATATAGTTTGAGTCTACCTCATCAAATTCACATGAATTCAGAATTATGAATTATGGCCTCCAGGAAAATTATTTCAGCCACATGTAAGAACTTAGTTGTCCCGAGCAAATCTTTGCCTTCTAATCTATTTTTTTAACATCAACCTAATGGCTGTCAGTTGCTGATACCCCAAATGTACGAAGATCCACAACTGTTCTTCTGTTTTTTCTCTTGGGCTGGTCAGTTTCCTCTAAGAGAACAAGGCTGACTTCTAGCATTCAGGGAGCCAAGAGACAGAAGAAGTCTGAATGAGTTCACTTAGCTCCTTCTGTTAGTTTAGCTCCTTACCTCTGTCTTAAGTATGTCCAGCATTGTAGTTATGTTCAACTCCTTCTGAGGTACGCTTTCTACATCATGCTATGGGGGATGAAGGGCAGTCTCTTGTTGAGGAGGAGGTTCAAGATCCACACTATGTTTTATACTGTCTTTCATCAATCCTCCTTTCTTAACCCCCAACTTTAGAAATACCTGTTGCTTCCCATTCTTTGGCCTTTGCTGGGTTCTGTAACATGATTGTCTTTTATTGGTTTCACCAGGCCAGGCCCCTTCATTCCATTTCTTCCTGATCTTCTTCTAGTTCATAAACTTAATTCTATCCAACATTTTTAACACATGCTGTCTGCCGTCATTTCCTCTTCTGCTGCTTTTTAATTCTAGTCTTATTTCTTTCATATTCATTCACTTCCATTTTAATGATATTTGGGGAATATATGGTAGTAAATGCACTTGTTCAATCTGGTAAGTTGATAGGGAATTCTACCTTTATATTTTTAATATGCTTATCTGACTTTAAAAGGATAACTTTACTCAAATATATCTACCTGAATAATATAAACTCCATAGCATGATTTAACTCTATATCTCACATTATTATGACGAAGTATTTGGGGGATAGTTTTTTAAATCCCATTAGTTTTATTACATTTTGTGGTTGATCTTCTACCTCCAGTTTGCAGCATTGTTAGTCTCTACTTCTCCTCTGACTTTCAATTCACTCTTTTTCTGACCTCAAGAGTGTCTTCACTCACCTCTTCAATTTTTTATCTCCTACAACATTCACTATGCATTTACATTATTTTTTTCTTCAAAACTTTCAGATATATGTAGTAGAAGAGAGGCTGTGTTAACTGAGTCTACAATATTTTAGGAACCAAAGAAGTCCTTCTGTGATTATCCTTCTTCATGGAATGATTGCTTGCATCTATGAGATACATTATATCTATTTAGTCAATGTTCTACTAATCTTTTGATACCCACCTTTGGAGCTGTTGTTCTGGGTCTTGCTTTCCAAAATTTCCCTCAGCCATAAATAATCAAACCCTTCTCTGAAAAACAATATATCATTATTTTATATCTGCCTGCGGCATGGCATGGTTGCCTTTCATAATAGCTTTGGATTACCTACAATTTGAGTCAAAAAAAGGACAGTACCCACAGCCAAGCACCTAACACAGTATTAGCTATAAGCACATACTGTGGTGGAAAAAATGCTACATGAAGTATCACAAACCTGTTAAGTACCTTAACTTCTTTTCACTTCACTTATCCATAAAATGATGACCAACCCACCCTACCTACCTTGTAGACTTTTAGGGAGATCAAAACTTAAAAATTATTTACATAGAAAACTTTATTAATTTCAGTAAATTAGAGAAACCTAAGATATTATTATTTCACATTCCATCAATGTTTGTTGAGCCTCTAAAATTTTTGAAAAGATAGACTTTTGTTATTTCATGGAAATGCAGAAAAGAACATTTGAAGAGAATGTGACTTGCATGTTAATTAAAATGACTGCTACATTTAAGGAGAAATAAGACTTACATGATGAAAATAGCAAATCTGAAGTGCACATGATATTTTAGAACTTGTAAAGTGAGAATATTTTACACACATACAAAAATTTCTTTGTATTTAAAGGAGCACAGAACCAATCAGAAGGTAAAAGAATAATCTAGCTGCCTCACGTTTCACTATCTTATCTCATGAGCCAAGCATGTTTCCTCCCCTCTTCAGTATTATGATCACAGTATCTGTGAAAATACTCAAGAAAATCTGTAAGTTCTATAAAATTATTATTTTCTTAGTATGCATAGCTCAGTAGTTAAGAACCCAGGCTACCTGGATTAATGGCCGCCCCTTCCCTTACTGGCTATGCAACGTCGGACAAGTTATTTGACATTCTGTTTTGTTATGTGTAAATTAGGAATAATAACAGATTTTAACATTAATTTTCTTCGTTGTTTAAGTGAATTAATATGTTTAGGCCTTAGGCTATCATCTGGTATGTGTACCAGTAGTAAACAGATACATAGTTGTCCCTATGTTCACCAAGAATTGGTTCCAGAACCCCCATGGATACAAAAATCTATGGATGCTCAAGTCCCTTATATAATATGGCTTAATATTTTCATATAACCTATGCACATCCTCTTGTATACTTTAAATCATCTCTAGATTACTTATAATGAATAATACTATGTAAATGTTATAAATAGTTGTAATACATTATTGTTTAGGGAATAATAATAAGAAAAAATATCTCTATATATATTCAGTATGAATACACTTTTTTCCCAAATACTTTTGATCAGTGCAGATTTGGTTGACTCTGTGGGTGTCAACCCAATGGATACAGAAGGCCAGCTGTGCATTTACTACTGTCAGAGCACTGGATTTGGTGTTGGGAATACTAAGCAGAATTATTAGAATAGGAAGATAGGAAACTGATCTTAAGCTAAATAGACAACTTTCAAAGGGTGTAAACTAATGATTAGGTAGGAACAGAGAACTTGGCAAGAACCTGATGTAAACTATCAAATTGCTTGTGATGCATTTAAGGGAAAGTAGATTCAGTTCTTATTACATGTAGTAATGAAAGGAACAGTGGTGCAGACAATCACAAACAGATGACCTGAAGTCCATTTCCATTCAACTTTGAAAAACAAGATATTATCATCCAGGGTCAATTTGTCTTAGTGTGCCTTACTAAAGTCAATATTAAAATGATTTTTTATTTTATGAAGACAACAGTCCATGGTAGAAGAAAGTAAAACACAACTTGGCAAGGGAAAGCCAAGCTGAATCGTTATTTGGTTGCAGATAATTAACAAGATATATAATATAGTAAGAGGAAAATAAATGTTAGTCAAATCTCCAACAAACAGCAATTCTCTTTCTTCCTTTGTTCATCCCCCACACACATACACACACCTCTTTCTTTATTTCTAATACTGGAGATTGAACCCAGTGCCTCATACATGCTAGGCAAGTCAAGCACTCTATCACTGAGCTACAACCCCAAACCTTTTTAATTTTTATTTTAAGACAGGGTCTTGCTTAGGTTCCTTGGCTGGCCTTGAACTTGATATCTGATCCTCAACCAAGCACACACCATCACACCTAGTTTAATTGCCATTTTTTAAAATTTAATTAAAAATCTTTTTTGGAAATGTAGAATTTAATGTTGATCTAATTCTGCCCTCCCTTCAGAAGATTTTGTGCATCCCTATTTATCTTAGCTATTTTAATTTTCTTTTTCCTTTGGCTTTTTTTACAACTAGCTTGAACTAACAGTGAAACATTATGTGAATTGCCTGCATAGGTATTTTCTACAATTACCAACTAGAAACTTAAAGTGGTCACCAGAGAATTCATTTAATAACTGATTTTTTTCCTATATTAATTCATGGATTAATTTTCTTAATAACAACAGATTCTAAATATAGAAATTAAATTTTTTTCAATATTTCTCATGATACTAAACAATAGACTATAAAGGGGAAAAAAAAGTAGTAAAGTGTAGCGACACCAAATTCAACCAAGAATCTGTCTGTGAAAGTGCGGGAATGCAATGATGTTGGAGTCCAAGTACATTTTAGAATTAAAGGCATCAAAGCTCAACATGAGATTTCTGAAACTTTTGAGGGGATTCTGTCAAATGGAGACCTACTAACACAGTACGTTCACCCTCATAATAAGCTATTATGTTTCGTACATTTAAACATTCCATTATTTTTTCTTGCAGAAGCGTGGAATTCAGATTTCCAGCGGACAATGCACAGAAACCAAAAGATCAACGTGTTTCTAAAGGATTAGATTGCTGCCAATGCTTCCCAGACTGTTTATTTATTGTGAGAAACTTAACTCTTTCGAGCTTTTTAGTAATTCACCCCTTTGTCCATGTCAGGATGAAATGGTCTCTTGTTTCTAACAATGGACTGTTTGATGATCACATCATCAAAGCCACTGGAAGTGCACAAAGCAAGGAGGCATGTCACACTGTGCAAATGGCCTTCAGCTTGACTGCCATGGCACAGTCACTATTGTGTCCCATGAGCAGGAAAGCCAGTGCCACCGATGGTGCAGAGCTATTGGGCCAGACCATCATCCTGGACCGGAGAGTTCACTTAACATGCAAATCCAGTCCAAGACCTTATTCATGGAACTTTTACTTTAATTATTGATAGAAGAAAGTCATGAAACTGATTCTCACCCCTGTGTAAAAGATGACTAGAAATAAAAGGAGAGAATGGGCAAAAATCATCAGATAAGACTCTGCTAAAGAATTATGCTTCCCCACAATGAGAATGGCGTATTCTATTTAGAAACAATTCCTCTTGAGCTTTTTGCTTGCCTATGCTTTCTTTCATGAGAATCTGTCAGTTTTAAGCAGAATTGAATTTGATGTTTTAAATTAGTAAATGAGGTTCATTTTCTAAAAAGTTGAATGGTAATTGTAGAAAGAATAAAAAGGCAGCACCATTGTGTAATATTTTCTTTCACTTTTATAAGAAAATAGCTGTTGCAATAAGTTACTTCCTCTGCACTCCATCTACACAAATCTATTTTATTTTTCTTGTACTGCATTGCAATTTTTTTATACATAAATGCTTATATACTTCATTATCCTGCAAGCTCCTTATGGGCATATATGATGTCTCTCTCATCCATTGTTTTGTACTCAAAAAAAGTTGGCAAATCCAATATTTGCCATGGTTAACAAAAATTAGTACAGATGTACTTACCATGGAAAACAACTTTCCCTCCCACTCTAGAATGGCTATTCTAATTTTGTCATTAGAAGTAACTGCCATTGTTTTTTGTGTGTATGTTCCTCAAGAATTTTTCTGTGCACATACAAATGTTTATATATTGTTCCTCCAGGCTCTGGCCCAGGACTGCCCCACCTACTGGCTGACCCATACTGGAGCCCAGCCCCAGGCCTAGGACCACCCTGCCGACCCACATGGGATCCAAGGCCAAGGTTAGTCCCAGGACGCCCAGCTGACTGGCAGGTCTACACCAGAGCCTGGCCCTATGTAGGAGCCAAGACCCAGGCCCTGGTCCAGGATTGCCCTGACAACTGGGAGACTTACACAGGATTCCAGGCCCACCCCACCTCCATTTAGGTACATTGCAGCCATCACCATAGCCCTCCCACGCAGTAACCTCCACCTTGGGACAACAGATAGGGTATGGAGGCAGCTGCATCTGTGAACAGACAGCATACCCTTTCAGCCCCATCTCTGAAAGTGTTTGCATTCATCTTGGGACACCCTCCCCCCCGCCCCCCGCTATCTTGAGTTATCTCCGCTATTGCTACCACCACCTTTAGTTGCAGTGTCATTTATCCTGGGACACCAGCTGAGGTCTAGAAGACCAACACCAAGGTGAAGTCCAGATAATTGGCAGGGACACTATGAAATTATAGGATAGAAACTGTAACACCTCAGATCTGCACTTCAAGAAAGGAAGACACATAGACAACATGAAAAAACAAAGGAAGAAAGCGCCCCAAACAAACCGAGTTACTACAATAATGGAATTCATGGACAGTGCAGTTAATGAAACAGCAGAGAAGGAGTTCATAATGTATATAACTAAAAAGATCTACAAGTTAAAGAATGACCTAAGTGAGCAAATACAGGCAACCATTGATCACACCAAGAAAGAGATAAGAAAGCAAACATAGGTAGCAAAAGATTACTTCAAGAAAGAGAGATTCTGAAAAAAAATCAGAAATCCTTGAAATGAAGGAAACAATAAACCAAATTTTAAAAATTCAATAGAAAGCATCACCAACAGACTAGATCACTTGGAAAACAAAACATCAGATAATGAAGACAAAATATACAATCTTGAAGAAGATGGTATGAACAAAACATCCAAGAATTATGGGATAACATCAAAAGACCAAATATAAGATTTATTGGGAGAGAGGAAGGCATAGAAATGCAAACCAAAGGAACACATAATCTCTTCAATGAGATAATATTTGGAAATTTCCCAAACATTAAGAATGAAATGGAAAATGAAATACAAGAGGCTTATAGGACACCAAATGTACAAAATCACAATAGATCTACACCAAGATACATTATCATGAAAATGCCTAACATATAAAATAAGGATAGAATCTTAAAGGCTGCAAGAGAGAAGAATTAGATCACATATAGGGGGAGACCAATTTGTATCTCAGCAGATTTTTCAATGGAGACCCTCAAAGCCAGGAGATCCTGGAACAACATATACCAAGCTCTGAAAAAAAAAAAAAAAAAGGATGCCAACTAAAAATCTTATATCTACCAAAATTAAGGTTCAGATTTGATGACAAAATAAAAACCTTTCATGATAAACAAAAACTCAAAGAATTTACATGGAGAAAGCCTGCATTACAGAGCTAAATTTTTAGCAAAATATTCCAGGAGGTGGAATGAAAACAACATTGAAAAATGAAAAACAACAATGAAAATCAGCAAAGGGAGAAACTACCGTAAAGGAAAGGCTGATCAAAGGAGAAATCAAGTCAAGTTAAAAACCAAAAATAAACCAAAATGACTGGGAATACAAATAATATTTTAACAAAAACACTAATTTGAATGACCTAAACTCATCAATTAAAAGACATAGATTTACAGATTGGATTTAAAAAAAAAAAGACCCAACAATATGCTGCCTTCAAGAGACTCACAGCAAAAGACATCCACAGATTGAAGGTGAAAGGGTGAGGAAAAGATAACCACTCACATGGACCACATAAACAAGCAGGGATTTCCATCTTCATATCAGAAAAAGTGGACTTCAAACCAAAGCTAATGAAAAGGGATAAAGAAGGACATTTCATACTGCTTAAGGGATTCATACAACAACAAGACATAACAATCATAAATAGCTATGCCTCAAACAATGGGGCAGCTACATATCTCAAATAAATCCTCCTCAACTACAAGAACCAAATAGACCACAGCACAATAATACCGGGTGACTTTAATACACCTCTATTACCACTGGTTAGATCTTCCAAACAAAAACTAAACAAAGAAACTATAGAACTCAATAATACAATCAATATTTCAGACTTAACAGAAATTTATAGAATATTCTATCCATCAACAAGTGAATACACTTTCTTCTCAGCAGCACATGTATCCTTCTCCAAAATAGATATGTTATGCCACAAAGCAAGTCTTAGCAAATATGAAAAATAGAGATACTGCATTATATCTGACCATAATGGAATGAAATTAGAAATCAATGATAAAATAAAAAATAGAAGCTACTCCAACACCTGGAGACTAAACAATATGCTATTGAATGATGCATAGATAACATAAGACATCAGGGAGGAGATAAAACAACTCTTACAGATAAATGAGAATTCTGATACAATTTATCAAAATTTCTGGGACACTACAAGGCAGTGCTAAAAGGAAAGTTCATTGTATGGAGTTCATTCATTAAAAGAAGAAAAAGTCAATGAATAAATGACCCAACATTACAGCTCAAAGCCCTAGAAAAAAAGGAACAAACCAACACCCAAAGTAGTAGAAGACAGGAATTAATTAAAATCAGGGCAGAAATCAATGAAATTGAAACAACAGAAACAGTTTTAACAAATTGACAAAACAAAAAGCTCGTTCTTTGAAAAAATAAATATAATAGACAAACCCTTAGCCACCCTAATGAAAAGAAGGAGAGTGAAAACTCAAATTACTAAAATTTGTGATGAAAAAGGAAATATCACAACAGACACTATTGAAATACAGAAGACAATTAAAAACTATTTTGAAAATTTATATTCCAGTAAAATAGAAAATCTGAAAGACACTGACAGATTTCTAGAGATATATGATCAACTCAAACTGAGTCAAGAGGACATACACAATCTAAATAGATCAATTTCAAGCAAGAAAATAGAAGATGCCATCAAAAGCCTACCAACAAAGAAAAGCCCAGGACCAGGTGTATTCATAGCTGAGTTAGTGGGACTGCAAATTTGTGCAACCAATCTGGAAAGCAGTGTGGAGATTCCTTAGAAAACTTGGAATGAAACCACCCATTGACCCAGATATTCCACTCCTTGGTCTATACCCCAAAGACTTAAAATCAGCATATTATAATAATGCAGCCACATCAATGTTTATAGCAACTCAATTTACAATAGCTAAAAGTGTGGAAGCAACCTAGATGCCCTTCAGTAGGTGAGTAAACAAAGAATCTGTGGTATATATACACAATGGAATAATACTCAGCAATAAAAAAGAATGAAATTATGGCATTTGAAGGTAAATGGATGGAATTGGAGAATATCATGCTAAGCAAAGGCTGAATTTTCTCTCTGATAAGTGGATGCTGATCCATAATGGGGGAGGGCATGGGAAAAAAGGAGGAACTTTGGATTGGGCAAAGAGGAGGGAGGGGAAGAGAGAGCACATGGGGGCAGAAAAGATGGTGGAATGTGATGGACATTATTACCCCAGGTACACTTATGATGTGATGCTACATCATGTATAATCAGAGAAATGAAAAGTTGTGCTTCAATTGTGTACAATGAATCAAAATGCATTCTGCTTTCCTATATAAAATAAATTAATTTATTTTAAATAAATTAATTAAAATTTAAAAATATAGAAATAAAAAAGAATCAAAGTTTCCCACTACAATTGTGTTCCTCTCCTTTTCTTGTATTTCTTGTTTTGATCTATGAATTCTGATGGTATATTCTGATAGTTTGTTGAAAACACTTATTTATATAAATTTTCTTCTTATTTAATTATATCAATACTAAATTTAGCATTGTTTGATATTAACATCAAAGTTTCCAAATTTTGTAGTATTTTACTGGTATATTTGCTCATCCCTTTAATTGTAATATATTTCAGCCACTTTATTGTTGATAAGTACTTTACATATCAAATATAGTTGAGTATGCCACTTACATTATCCATGTAGTATTTACATTTACATTTTTAGGTTTATATATTTACATTTGTATATAACATATATGCTTGATCTTGTCTCTGCAATTTTGTTTTATACCTTTGGCTTTTAATACTTCTTTAGATTTTCATCTTTTACTCTATGAAATTTGTTTTTTTAAACCTTTATATGTCTATGTTTTCCTTCTAATAATTTGGAAATTTGCTTTTCTATCAGTGAATGATAACCATTACAACTTTGTTTACTTAAACTCTTACTGTTTTGATCTATCACCTGTAAACAGCATCTATTCAATTACACTATTAAGAACTAACATGATTTCTCATCTCTACTAAGATGGGGCATTCAATCAACTGCAAGCAATTTTTGCTGGCTGTATTATTATTTTCAGTTCTTCCTACTTGTATTTTAACTAAAATATTGTAATTTTTCTTTCTTGATCTATTACCTTGAGGAAGTATCTTCTTAATGTCCTCCCACTGTGAAAGACATGACAGTTAAGTGTGTTATCTCTCACATTTTCCTTCTAGTTCCATCAGTCTGATTTTGTTGTTATATTGTTACTTGTATGTAGTGGTTGTGTGTAAAATTTATATCCTATTTAAAAGCTTTAATTATAACTTTTACTTTGTATTTATTTTATTCTGAAGTTACTTTAATAATCAACTTTTTTTCTTTACTT
Organism: Spermophilus citellus; assembly: GCF_964194105.1. NCBI lineage: Eukaryota > Metazoa > Chordata > Mammalia > Rodentia > Sciuridae > Spermophilus > Spermophilus citellus. The sequence continues at coordinate 177,039,584 of NC_138182.1, read as the reverse complement.
ATATTGAATGGTTATATTTTATTTTTAAGTCCATTTTCTAAAGAGTTTTTCAGTATTGGAAAATAGCTTCTTGGTATCTGAATTGTTGCATATTTGAACATGTCTTTGGTTTTCATGAAATTTGGTAACCTAGATTATCATCTTGAGAGATGGATTCTCACTGGCTATCTGCAAGTAATCATCTCACTTGCCCTTAGATGGTGTCAGTGGGATCCAGGATGCTCTGGCTCCCCCACATGTTCAAATTCATTTTGATTTTCTAAACAAGAAGTGTTGAGTAGACCTTCAAGGAAACTCAACATATCTTAGGAAAAATCTGGGTTTTGGAGAATTCATTGCAAAAAATGATCAGAAGAAAAATCTATTCTCTTGACTTCCTTCCTTGACCATGGCCAGTTTTCACTACTCTCAGCAATGCTTCCCCACAAATGGAAGACCTAGGTTATAGCTGTCTTCTAAGTGCATCAAGTGAACAAGGGAGCAGATGTAGCTTGCCAAGTCTATTTATTTGTCTACTCTTGGTGCCTTGCACAATGCTTGATACAAAGTTAATTCTTAGTCAACATTTATTAAGTTAAGAAGAAAAGGGATTATTTGTAGAGATTTTGTAGAGGGGCTTATTTATACTCTAAAATGTACTTTGCAAATAAGTAATTCCTACATTTGCTCTTATTGAAGTAAATGTCCATTCTGTACCCAGGACTCATTATGTTGTTTCTGAAATTATCTTTCTTATAGCTTTAAGTTCAGAGCCAAAATTGTGACAAATGAATAACATGGATTTAATATAGACAAAAACTTCTTGATTAAGGAAAGAATAATTTTTTTTCAATTATCTTTCTCACAACCTTAGTTATCAAATTAATATCATGGTTTATGATACATTAACAACTGTTTTAAAAGACTTAGAAGATTGCAGTAACACAGGGAAGAGCTATTTAAAATAGTTTTGTTTATTTTTATGTTTATTTTTTAATGTAAGCACATAATTCCCACACATCTTTCATCTCCACCCCTACATACAGACATATTTTCCTTAATACATCTAGCCCTGGGCTGGGGATGTGGCTCAAGCGGTAGCGCGCTCTCCTGGCATGCGTGCAGCCCAGGTTCGATCCTCAGCACCACATACAAACAAAGATGTTGTGTCCACCAAAAAAAAAAAAAAAAAACTAAAAATAAATATTAAAAATTCTGTCTCTCTCTCTCCTTCTCTCTCTCTCTCTCTCTCTTTAAAAAAAAAAATACATCTAGCCCTTTAGTCACATGTGGTCTTGATTAAAGTGGACCAGTAAAAAGGTCTTTTGAGTCTGAAGGGCACCACTCTTATTTTTCTACTCTAGACCTTTTAGACATGCTTTTTTCCTTATTATTATTTTACTTTCTTCTAATTAACACACATGCTCCCACACAGACATCATTAATTTCTTATGTTCCTAGACACTAGCAGAGACTCTGTAGCACAGAGATTAGTTACTAGATTAGATTCCTTACTAGCAAGAGATTTAGATTCAGGTATTTGTCTTACTAGTAAGGAAATCTCCCTCATTCATTTATCTCTCATTGAAGAAAAAATAAGGGAGTGTGTGGCAGGGAGAGAGAAACTGGTACCTTTCATTAACCACATTACCTACATATTGATATCTGTTACCAGACATTTAAACTGTTCCACTTAATCTTGTATCAATCTCTGAATTTTCCAAATAAGAAAACTAGGCATTTTTACATTGATTGGAATTGGAATCTACTACACCTTTTTTTTGTTATTGTTGTTGTTGTTTAGCTAAAACATGAATAAATTATTGCTACCTCTTCCAGAGATTAATTTATCATGAGATGTTTTTGATGTTTATATGTCCCAAAAAGATGTGTGTTATAATACTGTCTTATTAATGCTGAAAAAAAAGAAATAACATAAATACATAAGGATAAATAATTAAATTAAATTGTAATAGTGAATAAATAGAACAAGCTAACAAAAACTATTAAAATATACTACATAAGAATATTAAGAACATTTAGTGATATAAATGTTCAATGAAAAAAGATTCAAAACATGTACAGTATGATTCTTTGTGTTATGAGTTTAAGAACAAAATGTTAATAGTATCTATCACTGAAAGGTGATTTAATTTTCTTTTCCCGAATAAAAGCAATTCACAATGAATTAGTAAATAAGACTAAAATATTTTTTAAATAAAAACTAAGATGAATGAGTTGGACTAAAAACATATCCTAAGCACAGGTAAATTATTTTCTATGATTTTTGTTTTTACCAGTTTATCACCCCCAACAAATATTTATCAGTCTTACCGTGATTGATTTGAGAGTGTGTGCTTTTAAACCATAACTCTTATAAAGCATCCCTAGTTTTAACATTATGGGAACACAGAACCCATTTCATGTAAGCTCTTGGGAGCTATTACCTCTAGCTTAATGGTGTAAGATTCTGTTTCCATTTGACCCTATAATTGTCTTCTTGAGAATTAAATTAAATTCTTTGTCAAGCCCATAAAATGAATGTCTCAGACCTTTTTAGAGAACCTCCATTCAGGCCTACTGGGTTATTTCCCTGATGATGAGAATAGTTTAGTAGGTTTAGGGATGAAAGTAACTTTTAGATTCTCATTGACATACAGTAAAACAGTTGCTCCAACTTGGTTTCTAAAAAGGAAGTGTTAGAATCTTTCAAATCAATTACACTTTATTAAAAATTTGATAATATCTTAAGGCCAGAAGTCTAAGAAATTCTTCAGATTCAAGTATTTATAACACATTCCAGTTGAGACATTCATGCTTGTTGCTAGCCCTAAATTAAACTGTGCTCTTGGTTATTAGGGGTCAGGATCAAATCAAACTGTTGCTTAGCTCTTTGAGTCTTCTCTGACTTGGATGCCCACACAAATAGACCTCTGCTGGGTCAGAGAGCACTCAACAGATGTTCATGGGATAACTGTGCAAATTGGGTTATTAATCTCCGCTGAGTTTATCCTCTGGTTGAACATAAATCTATGGCAGGAGCTTTGGTTTCTTCATTCTAACCTTGAAGGATGTCTGCTTCTTCCTGACTTTGTACAGGGGTAGAAGTCCACCTTTTGCAAAACCCTTTGGTTTCTAAGTATATCTTTGACCAGCAAAACTACCATCTTATCATAAGCTTGAACTTTCTGTATTCTATATGAAGAGCTTTATGATGCAAAAAAAACAAAACAAAACAAAACAAAAACCCTCAAACAAAAACAGCCAAACCACAGGGCATTGTGTCTATGTGATATGATAATGCATTGCACTCTAGTGTAAGCTTTCAATTGTGGAATAGCTGTAAAAAAGCCTATCCCCTTTTCACTGATGTGTTGAAGGACTGTGAAAAAATCATCAGCTTTCAAACATGATAAATGGCTGTACTCCATTTTAATTTAAGCCATGGAAATACATTTGAAAGAACAACTCAGGATAGATCATATATGATGCTGAATTTGTGTAAAACATTCTTTGATAGTAAAAAATAGAGATGATAGCAAGTATTAAAAAGTAATGAGGGGCTGGGGATGTGGCTCAAGTGGTAGCGCGCTCACCTGGCATGCGTGCGGCCCGGGTTCGATCCTCAGCACCACATACCAACAAAGATGTTGTGTCCGCTGAGAACTAAAAAATAAATATTAAAAATTCTCTCTCTCTCTCTCTCTCTCTCTCTCTCCTCTCTCACTCTCTCTTTAAAAAAAAAAGTAATGAGACCATTGAACAAAATATCTGAAAATAATTGTAAAGAAATAAAAGGTTAACAGGAGTATCCAGCCCTTTTTTTCTCTTGGATTTGTCTTACCAGTTTAAGCAACTATTTGAATGCTTTGATCAGAGATAAATGAAATCATTTATTGCTTAAAATAGAAAGTGATTTATTGCCCAGTAATGTCTTGACATGAAAGGATTCAACCATTATTCCAGAAGGGAAAAAAAAAAAAAAGGTAGAGAGTTGGCTCGTTTGAGTTTTAGACTCTTTCAAGCAAATAAGCAACAGTCTGACTTAGGCAGTGAAAGAACACATCTATACATTTGTTTTAATGATTTTTTGAATAAATATTGTGAGTCTTACTCGTAGGCTGCACAAGTAGCATTTTAATATTTTAGAACTTTTAATGAAATCTGAGACTAGCAGATGCCTAGTATAGATGAAGAACATTAACATGTTTTCTCCTGGCTTCATCATTATACCCCAGGAAGAATGGTTGCTGCAAAAGGGAAGAGAATTCAGTTTCCAATAGGAACTCCAAAAAGGTAAGGGATATATATGTTTTTACATACAATATTCTAAATAGCACCACATACATGAAAACCTCTACATGAGATTATAAAAATGAAACTTTTCAAAATACAAATTTATTCTTATTAAAAGGAAAAGACAGCTTAAATATTAATCATTGAAATTTTACAGTAATACAAAGCAATCTCATAAACACCATCTTAGAATGTCAAAAAAGTGGATGTGGAACCGATGTGAATCTGCAATATGTATACGGGGTAAAAATGGGAGTTCATAATCTGCTTGAATCAAATGTATGAAATATGATATGTCAAGAGCTTTGTAATGTTTTGAACAACTAATAATAAAAAAAAGTTTGAGGCAAAAAAGAATGTCATTATTAATTGACTGCAAAGCAATATTTCAGATGTCCAGTTTCTGATCAGACATGTAAGGAACCAACATACTTCTTAATATTCTCCCAAATAAATAGGAAGCTTATGTCCACACAAAAACATGCACACAGATGTCTGCAGCAGCTTTATAATTGCCAAACATGGAAGCAATCGAAATGCCCTTTGATGGGTGGATGAACAAGTGAACTGTGGTACATGCAGGCAATGGAATATTATTCAGTACTAAAAGGAAAAGAACTATCAAGCCATAAAAATATGGAGTAAACTTAATGGAAAAGACACATACTGTATGATTCCAACTACACAACATTTTTTAAGAAGGCAAAACCATCGAGCCAGAAAAAGGGTCAGGTGTTTGGTGGAAGGGGGGGGGTGATAAATAAATGAAGTACAGAGGACTTTTTAGAGCAGTGAAACTATTCTGTATGATACTACCATCATGGATGTATTTGATTTATACATTTCTCAAAACCCATAGAATGGACTGCAACAAGGGGGAACTCTAATGTGAAGTATGGACTTTGGGTGATAATGGTATGCCAGCATAGACTAACTGATTATATATAATGTGTCACTCCAGAGGGAATGTTAACAGACTGTGCCTGTATGAGGACGGGATAGTTGTATGGGAACTCTACTTTCTACTCAATTTTCGCTGTGAGCCTAAAATCTTAAACATTAAAGTTCATTAATTTATTTTAAAATGGTGCTTCACTTACATAAGATTATCTTTGAATTAGAAATAATATTCACTTTTATAGCAGTATTATTCAAAAAAATGTTGTAACCTTTCCAGAATTATCTCACAGACATTCAGCTTTTCCATCCATAATTTCTCTGATATGATTGGCTACTGCAAAAACCAGTTGTCATCAGTAAGTAAAAGGAAAAGCATCTAAACAGAACTACCCAGAAACTTCATCTTAGAGCTGAGCAGATTAAATCAAGATGGGGGCATACTAATCTTAACCTTTGCAGGCTTACACCCTTGACTCTATGCTGTAAGAATCTACCAAGTGGTAAGTCAGCTCTGTAATCTCCTTTATACCATTCTTTCAATTCTAGAAAATAACATTTGTCTTTTCTTTCTTCATCATTCTCTAATGATAAATTTGATAGCTTGTAGCTTTAACAGAAAATCTCAAAATATTTCTTAAAGCTATTTCCAGTAGGTAACTCGTTCATTTGGAGTTTTAAGATATTATACACTGTATACATCATGCCATTTCTGTGAGGAAGAACAATGTAATTTTCATTTCAAGTGAATATCTCAAGTTGAATGAGATGAATTATCTTGATAAGGGCACACAAGGTATCATAAGTGGAAATGTGTCAACAATTCTTCCAATCCTACGTTCCCTCCTATTTCTATCATCCTTAACATGAGTTATGAACTTAGAATATATACCTCTTAATCCTAGAGAGAATTTAAAGAAGATGCAATAAAACTCACTTCTACAGTACTACAAAAATTGGAGAAGATAAACTTAATAAATACAAAGGATTAATGACTGTGACTAACCCTTACATGGAGATGAATATTCTTTAAATAAAATGGCAAAATCTCTTCATCAAAAGCAATGTTATTTGGAAGAGGTGGTGTGGTCCCTGTGTGGTAGGATGAGAGGAGAGTATGGGAGGAGTTCAAGAGAGATGAAATGCTGCTCTACAGAGAAGTCAAATCATCGTCATTACATCCTTCTTAGGAATGCTGTGCACTGCCTACTCTAATCAACATAGTAATGGCTTGTACAAGTATTGTTCTCCACATTTGCATGCTTGTAGGTGATAAGATGCTGAGAACAGCTGTGAGTAAAACGTCAAGCCACTATGAGCCAAGGAATTGGGTGCTGGCTAACCAGTCCTACAGGGGCTGAGTTCTCCAGCCAGCTCTGTCATTGGATAAAGTGATCCCACATACACTGCCTCTCTGAGCCATTGGTGGATTTCTTAGATTCCCCTGAGTTCCCTTGGAGAGCTTCTTCTCCCTTAGTGTCTAGGCAATTTCTAACAGTGTAAGAACTCTGACCATGAAAGTGGTGAATCTAGTTTTTAAAAATGCATAATTTAAGATATAAATAGCCATGCAAAAACTTTCCTTGAAGTTATCATTTTGGGTGGTGACACTTAATCTAAAAGATATTTGCCTGCCAAAAACAGTTATAAAGGAAATTTGCCTCATAGTATGCAATAGATGGAGTTGCATGACAATGTTGTAATGGATTATGTTTAGTTTTTAAGCTTGTTTAATGGCACTGTGCCTTTTAAACATTCATTGTATTGAATACTGACTTTTGCCTTAGAAGAATCTACAGCATTTAATGACATATACAATGTCCTTTTAAATTTTATTTTAAAGTTTTATTTACTAACAATTGTTATTATTACTACTATTATTTTTGAGAAAGAATCTTACTATGTTGCTCATGCTATCCTCAAATTAGCCATCCTCCTCCCTCTGCCTCCCAAGTAGCTGGGATTATAGGCATGTGCCACCATGCCTGACCATAATATTCTTGTATTTGTTCATTCAATCAGAAACATTTAATGGGAACTTATTTATGTGTACCAGGTGCTGAGCTTAGAGAAGAATCAGTTACCCCATTAAGGATACACACTCTTTTAATAACCATTTTCGAGTAATTAATATAGCCACGTAGTTCTTCATTCTAGGTTCAAGGATATCCATTGACAATCTTTTTCCTCTAAGAGGAAAGGAGCAATATGTTGAGCCTCTGCATCTTTTTTCTTGATTCTTTTCCTCCTCTTCTATGCTTTTTAAATAATATATTGTTTCTGAAGATGAACATTTCAACTTAGTCTGACAAAGTTTCTTTTCAACATCTCAGGCAAGTAAGAAAAATCTTTCCTTTCATTCTAGTGTTTTAAAATCATCTTTGGCACATGACTTAGCTCTAGTATGTTTTCTATCTGAATTAAAATCTACCTGCAATGCAAATAAAATACTTAGGACATTTTTATTTTACTTTAAATAAAGTTATAATCAAGCACAAAGACCAACCATTGCTATTTATCAATATCCAGCTAATTAGAGAGTAGAAGTAAATCTTTTAAAAAGTAGTATATTATGAAGGAAAAAAGCAGTTGGCCTAGCTCTTGAAACACAGTAATCTATTTTTAATGGCCTGTAATAATTTGGCATCTATCCTGGAAAAAGTCTCAAGTGGGTACCATTACAAAGTTAAGGAACACTGCGTATAGTTATAAACAATGACATGATTAAATAGTTTTGTGCATAAGTGCATTTTTTTCTGAATGGCAATTCATAAATTCTTGTGCTAAGAGTTTTTCTATATTAAATGCAGCCTGGGGACCTTGAATAAAGTCACCCTCCAATTCAATATTTCTCAGGAAAGCCACTGAAGAGGAGGACTCTTCCAGGGCCAAATAATTTTTAGTCTGAAATCTCAATTAAAAAAATAAAATAAAAAGAAAAGCATACTGTTATATTAAGGGGGAAACAAAGAAGAAGAAAGAGGGATCTAGTTCCTCTCATCTTTTCTTAGTAAATAAATGTATACTTTGTAGATAAGTATCAAAGACCTGACTTAAGCTTTTAAGTAAAAGAAGAAAACATTTTGCTTAGACTAATCAGTTTTTGTTATTCTACACCCCTTAGATTCCCAGTTTTCTACACTTGCTGCTATCATCATGAATTATTACAATTGTAGGATGAGCAGGAAGGAACACAATTTTTAAGTCACTTAAGGATGCTGAGGAAGAGCAAAGCCAACTTGGCACCGGTGAAGCAGATGGAAGGCACTCTTCATTCATTGAATCAGAATTTAATGAGTAACTGATGTGCCAGATACTATTGAGTACTCTGAAATGGAACTCAGTGAGCCATACAGAAGAAAAATCTTGGAGCTTTTAGTCTAGTTGCCAAGATAAACAAAAAATGAATAAAATAATGAAATAAATATGACTTCAGATACTAAAGCTCATGAAGATGATCAAGCAGGTAGTAGAAGAAAGGAGGGTGTTTATACCACACAAGTGGTCAGGGAAGACTTCTCAAGAAGGGATGATAAAGCGCAATCCAAGATTGATGTTTTCCTTTTTCATATTAAAAACTATAGCTCAAGGGCTGGGGATATAGCTCAGTTGGTAAAGTGCTTGCCTCGCTTGCACAAGGCCCTGGGTTCAATCCCCAGCACCACACACACACACACACAAAAAAAAAAAAAAAAAAAAAAATTATAATTCAAGCCAGACATGGTGGCATACACTTGTAATCCCACTGGCTCAGGAGGCTGAGGCAGTAGCATCTTGAGTTCAAAGCCAGTCTCAGCAAAAGTGAGACGCTAAGCAATTCAGTGAGACCCTGTCTCTAAATAAAATATAAAATAGGGCTGGGGATGTGGCTCAGTGGTTGTGTGCCCCTGAGTTCAATCCTTGGTATCCCCCAGAAAAAAAAGAGAGATTATAGTTCAACTCCTACTTGGGTACCAGTTACCCCCACCTTCACTTTATATGGACCCTATTTTCTGTTCACTACCTTCTCAAGAGTTCGTAAGTTATAGATACACACATTGAAGTGCATTGGTTTCTACTAATTTCTTAATTTCAAAGGCAATATTTTGGGAGACAATAAAAGAAAAAAAAATTAAATGATAATAACTAGAACCCATGATTGTATAAGCAAGACATGGGGATTTTTTAAATTTTATATTTTTTACTTTTATTTTTAAAACAATAGTAGTTATCTTATATGTCCTCTTCAAAGTATAAATGTGAAACATAAACAGTTCTTGTACCTTTAGATGTGTACCACTCAAGAATTATCTTGAATTATTAAATTCTAATCAATTTTGGGATATTTATTAATATATAAAATATTAGAGTCCCGAAAGAACCAAAACCCTTTTTTTGTTGTTGTTGTTACACAGAAAACTCAAATATTTATTCTAAGGCCAACACTTAATACTTTAGGCTTTCTTCTACATTTGTATGTTGATAGGCTAATTTCATTATTGTATTTAGTCTTCCATTGTCAAGCCAAGTTTCTTTTTGGTTTGGTTTCATTCTGCTTTTGAAAGGCCTCTCACATGCTAGGCAAGAGCTCTACCACTGAGCTACAGACCAGACTACATGCCAGGCTTATCATCCATACACACAAAATAGGTGCTAAGAAAGATGACCTCTTTCCCATTAACAATCAAATCAGTCTTACAACATGACTCCCAACATTGGGATGTGATGACAAATACTCACTCAGCTTTGTTCCCAGGCCTTTGTGGTATACCATGACTGGCAGAACTCAAGCATGGAAGCCAGTACTGAGCTTCCAAACCTGCATGTAATATGTAATGGCTATTGTGTCTGTCCATGGAATTTGGCCATAGTCTAAAGTCTCCCAATTCTTCACCTTAATTTCAACATGGCACTGTTCTCTTCCAAACAGTTGGGAAGCAATGTCTCAAGGCCCTGATCATGGTTGGACCTCGAGAGAGGACAATGTTCCTGTCACTCCTCCTGTTTGTCCTAATGTCCAAGTTGCAGCTAAAGCAAAACTGACCAGTACAGCTAGCTAGAAGGCTAAGAAATAGAGGTTCAATGGTAGTTGGGTGGCATATTCTTTGGTTATGGAGTGTTCAGTGGAGGTTACAAGATATTAATGGAAAAAATTCTGCTTTCAGGTATTTAAAGATCACTTATCTTATAAACCTGAACATCATCTCCTAATCATCAAATATACCCTGACAGAGTAGATGCTTTGTCGACTATTTGATTTTTCTGTTGCATATTGGTCAGTAAGAAGTTCAAGTTATCAACACTGGAGGAAATATAACATGTCATAAGCCAAGAGCTGTGTAGGGCTTCCACCAATTTTGTGCTTGATTTTTTCCCCTTTTTGCTATCTCCCTAATAGCAATTCAGCAAAGCATGATAAATAGGTGCTTCTGCTTTTTTAGCTTCTTATCCCATGCCAGTCCACCTCACTGGCTCCTTTTCCCCTTTTCATGTGGGCATGGCCTCTGCCTGGTCTATACTAGTTGGGTCAAAGATTTAAAGCAAAACTGAGTGGGAGCTGTTAAACCACTTGCTGACAGGTGGCCAGGATGTCTTGGGAAGAGGGACAGCTGACGGTGCAACAGGAGAGCAGCAACAACTTAATTTTTCAGGCAGTCATTTCCCTTTCCTACCAGTATCTCCTCCCCATTCATGCTCCAACTCTATACTTTCTCCTTTTGATCTGACTTTCTTTCCTTTTTAAGAAATATGTTGATTCTGCTTGTATGGGTTTAAGTTTTTCTATACTTAGAATTTAGAAATTTCACCAGGATGTATCTTTCTTTCGTATCTTTCCTAGTAGATCCTTTTATATCTAAAAATCTGAGATGCACATAAGGAAAGGGTTCTTCTATTTTTCTTTCATTACTACTTCTCTATGTTTCCCTTTTTCTTCTTCTGGATCCGCAATTATTTGTATATGGGTACTCTTGAACTAGTCTTTTTTTCTGCCCATGATTTCCCTTTTTGAAAGTTAACTCCTGATTACATTTCATCTTCTAAAACACAAATTCAGCTCAGCAATTAACATGCTATTTTTGCATTTACATTCCTCTAATGAATATTTAAAATGGGAAATCATCATGTTTTAATTCCAGGAAACTCTGGTCCTATAATTCAATCCCTTTATTGGAGTTTTAAATCACATTTAATCTAGATTTTCTTACATTTTCTATATTTGCTCCATAATAGAGACCCTTTATGGTTTTCTAGTTGGTTCTCTTTTCCTTCTGTCTAGCTGCCATGTTCACATTGTCTTCTGATCCTTCTCAGCCTATTCATAGGGATAGCATTGTGGATTTCAACCCCTCTGTGGATCCTCCAATTCTTATGTATCAACAATCAGGGTAGGCATGATCAGCTTAGTTCCTTTGTCTTTGTAAGTGGAAGAAGGCTTCTCCATTCACATATCCAGTAAGGATAAGATGACCTCCAGTCCAGGTGGAAATTATCCCTCCTAAGATGTCTAAGATAACCCAAAGGACAGTTAGCCTCTGTCATTGCTGCAGAACACAAATGGCAGACACATTCCTGCCTTACTTTCTCCACCCAAGTCAACTGGCTCTCCCCACATACTGCCTCCATAATCCACCCTACATCAGCTGCCAGCAATTGGTACCCTCTTACTCCCCACTAGCATCCTCTTTCAAGGACTTAATGTCTCACTGTATATGGAAAGTCTTCAGGTTGCCAAGATCAGCCCTCAACTTTTTCTGGATGGTTGTATGTGCAAGGATAGGTATGTGAATCCAGGTCACCATCTTTCCAGAAACCACATCCATATGTTTTAATAGCATTAGAAAGATAATGTGTTATTACAAGATGAAATCATACTAGTATTGCTTCTGTAGCAATAAAATATATGTGGAATTTTGTAATAGTACAAAAATAGATCAGGATGGGGTCATATGAACACATTATATATTTTGTAATATTCATTAAATGCTCGCTTCTGACTTACCAGCCTCATCATTCATCCAATTTTGGCAAACTGGCTCATATTATTAGATAATTTTTCATAAAAGTAATATCAGCTAACATTTACTAGGTGTTAACTATGTGCAAGGTGCTGAAACAAGTGTTTTGAAGGTACAAATTTATTGAATTCCCAAAAAAATCCTATGAAATAGGTACTATTGTTTGTAATATATAAACCAAGGCCTTCGGATGTTAAGCAACTTACCAGAGCCATGAGCTTAGTAAGATGCTCTGTTTTCCTGACTGAATAATGGGTGGCTTAAACATAGCTCCTATATATCTCTCTCTGAATCTCCAAATGTGCTTAGCACTCAGGTCCCGAGTAAATAAACAGCTCTTCAGGGAAGAAACAATGTTTTACTCATATTTGGTCCCTAGAACACAATGCTGTAAGTGAATGCTTCAAAGTATTTTAATTATTAATGAAAGTATTGACAGGCACTGAGATTTCAAACACAAATTCACATAAGATAACCTAAAGCTATTTACAAAAGACCTGACTCAGCCACTAACCAGGGATCCATAGGTTAATAAAAATTACTTCTGTCCTTAAAGAACAAGTAATCTAAAGGAAAAGCATACACATTAGAAATTAAGTACAATAAATCACTACTGTTTTTTTAAAAAATAAATATGTAAAGTGCTATGTGGCCACAAATGAAAAAAATATTAACTTTTCCAGGAAGATCATAAATCTTTTCTTCTCATTAATCAATAATAGAATCATATATAGAAATAAACACTACTTTACAGTTTTTTATAGAATGTTTATTGCATTAATCTATAAACTCATTTGGTGATGTAAATGATGATGTAAACTAATTCTGATGAAAGCTTATCATCTTTGGAAAATAGAGATATTTCAATACTGAAAGCATTTTGTTCACTGTTATCAAGTAAATTCTAATGTATTTTTGTTTTGTTTTGTTTTTTCCTTTTAAAAATACATATTGTAATTTGGTCATATCAAAATGAAGCCTAGACTAAATATAGAACTAGAATAAGTAGACTCAGTGTCAAGATACCAATAACAAGGAGACTCTAAATGGGTAGCTTGCTGTTCATCTTCAATTAATAAACAGGCGTCCATCACACCTCGTGATTCACACTTGTATATCTATGTACACTTCCATGACATAGAGCCTTTATGAGAAAATATCTCTTCAATATTTACTTTGAATAATAGACACATTATTACCCAGAGATTGAAATTTTGCTATTTTAAATAACACAAACCGAAAATGAAACTTTTAAAATTATTTTGTCTTGTAAGTGGACTTGTAATATATAGGAATTATAAAAGGAGTTGTAATACTCTTATTCAACTTTTTGAATGTTTAAGTTTAAAAAAATCCCAAGAATGGACTACTCCTGTGTCATTGAGGTCAAATGTCTACATTGAGGTCAAATGACCACATTTTCGTCAAGTTGTTTGCATTTCTCACAATATACATACCACTCAGGAATTTAGTTGAGACAGGTTATACTACTCTATTATAAAAGCATATGATTGGTTGGCCTAAAATTGGTGAATATAGGTATCATAAAGAAAATTCTAAACACATTAAACTCTTGTTAACATTACTACTATGTCATGAGAGAGGAATTGATATCAAACACTGTAAATAAATGTGAGATTTTCCTTATCATCATAAAATTAACGACAAATAACATTTTTTTCTTATTAAAGAAAGCATATGAGTTATCATTTGGGAAAGTTTTGATGTATTTATACATACACACAAATAATTTACAAATTGTCTGAGATATCAACTTCTAGGGAAAGAATAATAGTTTGGCTCACATTCTTATATGGTTGGCCTTTGCAAAGTATCTCCAAACTTACTCAGTGCTTTGACTGCCACAGAATATAGGAGAGAAATTATAACAAAATATCTAGAAATTTTACTTCTCAACCACTCCAAATATTATTTATAATTTTGTAATATCCAAAGTGCTAATGTGTTCTGATGCTTGAAAATTTCTGAGTGAATTCTGATGAATGAGAACTGCTGCAGTACAACACTTCAGGCATCAGGCAGCCTTTAGAGTACACACCTATTGTCCAGTCTCTACGTCAGTTGCTGTTAACTTTGCACATGAACCTTTCCTTTCTTGGTAGTGGGATGAGAAAAGAAGTAGGGTTTTCTTTTATCTATCTCCAGGGAATAATGGGGAAACTGAAATTTACAACTCTGAAGAGACAATCCTTAAGAAAAAGAAGGGGGAAAATATCTTCTTCTTATTATTTTTTATTTAGCAAAAAGGATTCCTTGTGGCTATTGACCTACACGTGTTTTGATTCGATGCCTATCCCCAGAGTCAAAGATCAGCCAGTGGTAAACAATTGGAACAAATAGTTTCTAAGTCATTTTCCAGGCAATTTCTTATTTCCATGAATTAACTTCAGGGTTAATTAACTTCAGGATTAAACAGCATCAAAGGAGAGAGTGTCCTACGTGTGCTTATTGTGTTATTCATCTGACCAAACTACCATCCCAGATGCAGGTGTGTGGTGTGAAATAGCTGATATTCCAACTCCAAAACTGTCAGGGACAATGCCTAAGGACACTACTGGTGGAAGGGGTGCATAATACAAAATAATCAAGTGACTTAGACAGAGGGTCATGTCTTAAAGGATTGAAGACCACTGAATTTCTCTTATGAAGTTGCTTCCTCATTCAGCCTTTCATCCCATCTACTTACTCCTATAGGTTAATGAAAGAGAAACTGGACTTCCTGCATCATATAGGCACTCTCACAAGACAACTACCTTGAAGTAAAAAGTGTTATTGAGTAATTTTGCACAAGATGAACATCTATTCTGGTTTGCCTGGAACAGTTCAGATTTAAGCCTAACACAGGAGCATTACTAATAATGCCTTAATTTACTCTCAAGTGTCCCATTTGAGGTCTTTAGTAAGACTAGTCTGTAGTATTCACTGCTCCCCTTCCTGCTGGTTTAACTAAGACTCAGGGAACCAACTGATCAAAAGGAACTCCATTTGTAATATTTAAAAGCTTCTCTATTTCCATTAAAAACCATTCACCTAAGTTTACTATACTTTTAGTAATGACCAGTTTTAATAGATTGAAATGATATATTCTCATTTCCTTTCTCCAACAGAAAATAGCAATACACTTTATCAAGCAAAAGATGAATGGCAATGATGCAAAAAACAATGAACATATAATATTTTTTCATTAACAATCCAAACACTACAAAACATAGAATATACAACTTAATGAAAATACAAAATTAATGAAAAATGGGGTACATATCACATTAGCAATGCAAAAGACCAGCTTAAGCATAGTTTATCTAAATCAAAAATTAATAAAAGGAAAGTGCCCGTTTTTCAAATATGCACAAAAATATTTCGGTCACTTCTAGGGAAAAATTAATCAAATTTTCTGCTAATTCTATATTACAGCACGTATTACTAATGGTTTATAAAACTTAAGCATCTTCTTACACTTAAAATGTACAACCTTTACCAATCATTATACACTCATTCAATCCAGTCTGTCAAAAATAAAATTATTTCATTCCTATGTTTATGAAATAATTACTGATATGTTATGAATGCCAGGTGGTGACTATGTGTGATGGAGATAGTGATCAGAATAATGTCATGGATCTAAAGTGGGTCAAGGGTCAAAGAGACCACCTCCACCTGGAATATCTGTGTGTTGAGTTCTGTCAATACTTCTACTATTTCTAAAATAATTCTCATTCCAAAAAAGCTAAAGCTTTCATACTTACATTTGCTATCCTCTTCTAGTGTTCAAAGTGTATACAGTCCTGCCACATGACAGAGCTTTCCTACTCCATTCATACAATCCCTACAATTCTGAGTCCAGCAGAAAAAAAATAAGCAATAAGACTCAATCATATGCCCCTTGTCTTCTGTATGTTTAGTGATTCCCACTTTTCTGAAGTAAATTAATGATAAACTGCACAATCCTAGGTACCGTTCTATAATGCAAATGAGAAAACATATTTAAAATTTCCAAGAATAATACCAGTGTCCATTGCAACCCATGTGTCAAAGGAGTGCTGTAAGTTCATGCTTTTAGCCAATGCCTTACAATAATCCATGCCTCTTGAGTGCAGTTCTAAAACTAACGGCAGTTCTAATCATGTCACTATCTCCTTCCAAGCCACCTGTACAGAAAGTACCTACGATCTGTATCAGCCTCAGCTTGAGCTTTCTGGTTCATGTTCAACAACTGCCTACCAAGTTCATTAACATGCACCAAAGGTGGCAAACTCGAGGATGGAGAACTGAACTGCAGTTCTGGAAAGGGTTCCAGCAGTTGCTCAGTGGTCCTGTGGTGTCATTCACTGCTGCTGCTGCTGCTGCTGCCACTGTCCTCTCGCTTGGGAGAAGATGAACTGTCCCGGACTGGTAGCAGGTCATAATGGCAAGGGATGTGACTGTTCTTTGGGAGGTCATATGGATCCTGGGTGAGATGCCCATTATTGCTGAATATTCCTTGGACAACACTCACTGTGGGTTCTGCAATAACACATTAATTTATTAGCAAGGGGCATTTAAAAAAAATATAGCACTTCTTGCAAATATCAAACACACAAGATACTTTCATAAAAGTATAAGAAAATACTAGTTTTAAAAATCTGATCTTTTATAATCACATAGGGTAGCAGCTCTGTAGTTGTTGGATCAACTGACAAATACAAATGGTGTTCAGAACAAAAGGACGAGGATGTGGTTGGGGTGAAGGTATAGACAGAATACACAGAAATCTTGGAGATAAGCCATTGTCTGAAAATCTACCTTGAGAATAATCTAGTTCAAACCCCTGATTCTACAGGTGAGAAGACCAAGGTCTTTGGAGTTTAACTCAATTCAAGGAAACAGTCAACATATTCACAACTTTAGGCCTCAAGACTCAACCTCTGAGATGAGTTCATAGCCTACTGTGGTGGGCTTTTGGGATCATTTAAAGGGGAATTATTATTGACTTAAAAATAAAATCAGTTCATTACAGTTTCTATTTTTAAAAGTTGTGTTTTTACTTAAAAACAAATTGTTTTTCTTTTTTGATGATGTGTCTATGACATAAAATCAATTATTAGTCTCAAATTGGACAATTCATTTGCAAGTAATACAAAATTATTTCAAAGTCATAAATACCATGAAAGAGAGAAAGAAAAAGGGAAAAATTAAAATATATAGCTTTACTATTTAGCCAGTGATGGCTGTGTTGTTTTATCTTTTTCCAAATGGTATTCACAAAGGGGAATCCAAATAGCTTATAATTTTAAATTGAATTCCTACTAATTTGTATCAGTCACATCTGAGAATATTACTGATAAATCAGACAAGTTTAAAATAAAATGTTACAATCCTGCTAAAATCATTATATTAATATAATGAATAAAACCAGGAAATAGAAGCCTCTTTCTTAATCCATTTGAACTATTTGTTTTAGCTAACTCAATACATTAGTTAATATGATACATATTCTATTCCACATATATGGTAAAATATTTACCCTGGTTACAAAATACAAGATAGATGACCAGTTAGAAGATAAGGAAAATTACTTTAAATGTGCTAAATGTTTTTTTTCCTGGAAAGATTCATTTGACATCAATTAATATGATCACTGCAAACACAGGTTGCATCTAAAATATTGGCCACTTACAATTTTTCCCCAAATTCTTATGCACGCATTTCTTTCAATGGTTGGGAAAACTCACCAACTTCATAGACATTCTTATTGGCTGAAGTTGAGTTATTGATCTCTGCATATGGGGAATCTCTTCGTGCTGGTGACTTCATCTCCACATAGCCACACTCGGAGTTTTTAGGGAGAAGTACAGGTGGGTCTTTAATAGTGGCATAAGGGTTTTCAGAACTGCTTAAGGAACAGTTACTTGAATTATATTCAGAATTCTTTCCCAGATCTATGAAGAGAAATGAAAGGAAAAAAAAAGTAAATTCTGTTTTATGGACAACATCATTTCTAGGTGACAATTTACTTGGGCAGATTATTTTTTCTTCTTTAAGGTGAGGTTTCTAAAATTTTATCTACTGAAAATAATCCTGTACATTTTCCACTTGTTTTTCGAGATAATTTGTTGTAACATCACCCATCTATAAAGTAATATGGTTCATCTCCAAGGGGAGTATCAATAAAAATGCCATGGACTGGATTTCATTTTGATGGTCACAATTAAATATTATCAATCTCATTTTGATTCACTAAAAGAAACTTTACTGATTAAAGCCTTTGGATTTTCAAAAGGAATTTTCAAAAGCTTCACTCTAGAAATCAGCTATTAATGACCACAGGAGTATGAGAAGCTTCTGTTATCATGATGAGAAAGGGATTTATGCTGTGAAGATGCCTTGTTAAGACTTCAGTACTGGGCGCCATATTTCTCAAGCTCATCCTGAAGAGCAGATCTTAGTCGACATACAACCATACTGATCTCTTCTTATTTTCCTATATATTTCCTATTTTACACCTCTCTCCCAATCATTCCTATTTTTTTCCAAAGGAAAAATGAGTATTTCCTCAGCAAACTGAAAACTTTGTTCCCTAAGACTTTAATAAGATTCACCTATTATCACCTTTTGATGTCAGTCAAACATGTTTGTGTGTTGGTGTTATTGGTTGGATATCAGGTGTTCCTCAAACACTCATGTGTGAGATGACACAGGAACACTCAGAGGTCAAGTGATTTGATTATGAGAGGTGTGACCTATTCAGTGAATTGATCCACTGATTTGGATTAAATGGGTGGTAACTCTAGTTAGGTAGGGTGTGGCTGGAAGAGATAGGTCACTGGGACTATGCCTTTGGGGTTCTTTGGTCCCTGGTGAGCTAAGCTTTCTCTGTTTCCTGATGTCCATGTTCTGAGCTATTTTCCTTCACCACGCCCTTCTGCCATGATGTTCACCTTGGGCTCAGAGCTATGGAGCTGGCCATCTGTGAACTGTGACCTCTGAAACTGTGAGCCAAAAAGAAACTTATCCTCTTTATGTTGTTCTTGTCAGCTCTTCTGGTCACAGTGATGCAAAACTGAGTAAAACAGGTAGAGTAATCATTTACATAGTGATAATCCTGGATTATCTCTACCCTATTACTTGTTTAGAAAAGGATTTCAGTCTCTGAGATAAGTGGTGCTTAAATTGTGGTTGATATATATATATATCCCAAATATATACCATACCTTTTAAGGATTTTCCCATATAGCTTCTGTCAAGTCCAAAAGCACCTATGATGAAGGAAGAAAAAAAAAACACTGAAAGGAAGGAAAAAACCCATCTAATGTTCCAAACACAAGGTTCAGGGTGTGCACCTATGTCTGACATTCACCTGTTTATTTATAAGGACTTAGGGAAAAGCTGTTGATTCAGCAGAATCTGAGGCACAGGGATGATCCAATATTCTTGATTCAAGGTTGCATAGTAGAGACACAGCTAAGACAAAAACTTGAGAATTCACTCCCAAGGGCAGCTCTTTCAAGGCTCTGATAGTTTTCAAATTGTTTTTTCAGTAACCATTATTCAGCTATATCATTGTTTCCACTATAATCTCTTACAGAATGTTATGGACTTAGGTTAAAAGCAGAGAGTAATGACTTGTGATGAGCATTATACATAAGTATTGAGAGTTTTAAGAAAATGATGCTTGTGTACACGTCTCTTAGAGTGATGTTAAACTCAGGTTCTGATGGTAATGGCTACTGAGCAAGGCATGCTTCTGTAAAGAAAGAGGGAGGCTTCCCTTAAGGAGGAGGGTATGTGTAATTTCAATGACTATAGGATAAGACAAGGGAACACTTTCTTCTCTAGGTTGTAAAGAGTCTAGCCTGGCTCCTGGTTGGTGGGAGACTTACAGGGTTATACAGGAAGATAGTTTAGAAGGATTTATAGTAAAGAATTAACCTTATCAAAAGAGAGGTCTGACCTTTGCCTTTAACTCCTGGGAGGTGATCCCTATGTCTTTGGATTATCCTGCCCAATAAAAGTGTCTCTGCTTACATGGAGATGACACTAGATAGCCTAACAAAGTAATATATGGTTGGGTCATGTGACATCAGCTTGACCTCAGGAGGGGTGCAAACTAAAGATCAGTCACATGCGCAGGTGATCATATCCACAGGACCAAGCCCCCAAAATCTCTGGATACCAGAACTGGGTTGAGCTTCCCTGCTTGGCCATACTCTGTGTATATGATCACATATTTTTGCCAGGAAAAGTTAGCCCTGTCCATGACTCCTCTGGGAGAGAAGAAATGATAGCATCTTGCTTTGCCCTTTCCTGAACTCTCCCCCAGGAGTCTCTTCTCTTGGCTTATTTTAATCCTTATTCTGTGATAAACTATAACTCTGAGCATAAGAGCATTCAGTGAGTTCTGTGAATCCTTCTAGCAAATTATTGACCTGAAGGATAAACTTGGTGACCTGTAAACTTACAGTTGGATTTAAAAGTGAGGGTGATCTTGGGGGCTTCCAGACTTTGTAGAGAGACCCCCATGGAAGGGGCAGGGCCTGTGGCCTCTGAGAGCTGCCATAACAGGGAGCTCTGTTATTCTTTCCCTAATTCTCTGATCATCTCCAAACTATGGAAAGTCTTACTAGCTGTCCATCTTGGTCTGAGCTGTGCAGTGGCTAGACTTTCCCAAGGAGTGAGACAGAAGAGCAACATGGAGTGGACAGAAAACAAGGGAATGAGTTGAAGCTGTGAGACCAGCCACCCAGCAAGATTCTCTCTCCACTGACTTGTATGACCTTGAGCTGTTTTACAACGGAGCAGGCAGGCTTCCTCATAAACGCCTACATGTACCAATCCCCCAGAATTTTCAGTGAAGACAGTATGTTCCCAACAATTAGTCCCTAAGGTGTTACTGAGACAGAAAGGAGAGATGTTTATAGGACCAGTGAAGTTATTACAGTAATTAAACAGAACAAAAGGACCTTTTCCCTCATTGCCATTGGTTGGCATCTTACTGAATATCAATTCATATACTTCTTTGGACTAAATTATAATTTAGACATTTAAAAATCTTTTTTAATGTTAAATGATTTTTACCAATAAGCATAATATAAATGTGATATATGTATAATTGTACTGTGTCTATAAATACAAAGCTATTGATAATATTGGCATAGAATGCAGATGAAAGTTAAAAATTTGCACTCACTTTTCTACTGAAACATTTCTATTTCTACAGTAAGAGGCATCCTTGAGCCCACAGGGATTGGTTCCTACATTCAGCATTCACAGAGAAGCAATAACCAACTTTGAGCCCTAGCTTTCTTCCTTACCTTCTTTGAAATTTTGGACAACAGAGTCAACCCCTCTGTGCTTCCCAATTCATGCACCTTTAGAACAAGATTTGTGGAATGCGTGCCCAGTAAGATTGCCAGATTTGTGCAAGGTGAGGTGCAAGGTGATGTATATCACATTGTGATGTACATGTACCTAACATAAAGTTGGTCAGCTTCGTTAAACACTTGATTATTTTGATATAATCATTCTGTACTGAAAATGCACTACTATGTAAATCAGTTAAGTTTGAGTTTTGACAAAACAACAAGCATGTTTCATACAATCTTTGTGATGCATTTGTCCTAAAAAAATATTTGTTGTTCATCTGAGCTTTCTGGCAACCCTACCACCAAATAAATACATAAGAAAAGGTTTGTTACCACTAAGGAATGCACACACATATTGGAAACTGTACCACAGTTTTCAGGAAACTGTGAATCACAGTTCTTTAAGTGTGGACCAGGTACTCCCAACTCCTTTTCAGATGATGAAAACTTGATGAAAATTTTCACTTGATGAAAATGATTTTCATAATAAAATAAAGATCTTATTTGCCCTTTTCACTCCAATTCTCTTGCAAGTGTACAATGGAGTTTTCCAGAAGCTATGCAAGGTGTGAGATCACAGCTGACCAAATGTAGAAAATGATGAGAACCTAGGTATTTATTTTTCAGTTAAACCAGACATCTAGGAGATTTATAAAATATAAAACACTGCTAGTTTTCTAATTGGAGGGGTTTTTAAAAATGCTATTTTTCCTAAAAACATGCCTTACATAATCACAAAAAGATATATTATTATTTTAAATAAGTTAATGTTTTGGTATGCATCTTAATGTGTCCTGAAAAGCTCATGTTAGGCAATGCAGGAATATTCAGAGGTGAAATGCTTAGAGTCTGAGAGCTAAAACCTCATCAATGGGTTAAACCCTTTGATGGATTAAAAAGATGAATGGACTACTGGCTGGTAACTATAGGCAGGTGGGGTGTGGCTGGAGGAAGTAGGTCACTGAAGGCACTGACCTTGCCCTCTATCTTGTCCTTGTCCATGGCTCCAATCCCCTCCCCCGTTCCTTTCCTGGCTGCCATGAGCTGACAGCTTTCCTCTGCCACCACCCTTCCACCATGATATTCAGCCTCAGCAATGAATCTGGTCAACCATGGACTACCCATATCAATGGAAGCATTTTGGGGTCCTCAATAATCTTTAAGAATAAGAAGGGATCTGATTGCAAAAGATTTGAAGACTATTGATTCTATTCCAGTTGATATCTGTTTCCTCACCTGAAAGGAAGGGATGTTGATCATGATGCCCAATATTAAAAGAGAACAAAGAAGAGCACATGGCCTGGCACCAAGGGAACAGTATTAAAAAACCAGCTCTAACTTTTTAACAGGCCACCAGACCTTGTGCAAGTCCCTCAACCCCTTTATGACTCAGTTTCTCAACTTTCACATGGAGATGATGATAACACTGTCATCTGACAACTACCAGTACTTGTTACTCTCAGTTCTACCTGTCAGAGTACTTTCAGAGTATTTGTCTCTTTATCAATTCCTGGCACTCAGTAGGAACTTAATAAATTTTGTTGAACAAATACAAGACTTAGGATGGTAGTAAGTCCTATACAAGTGCTGGGCATAATTATGTGGTTTCTCTACTGTGTTTCTAATATATCACTGTGGTACAGACACAGATCTGTGACTATTTCAGGTGACAGAAACTAAAGGATCTTGCTGGAGTATGGGGCGAACGCACCGAGCTCGTTGAGGTAGCCACCATGTTTCCAGTCCGCGGGCAGGGTCCCTGTGCAGTCCACCACGGGGCCTCTCTTCCCAGGATTCACGTTTTTAAGATTCACAAACAACTGATTGTTTTTTGACTGTTAAAAACATAAACAATAAAACATTTAAAGACAAGATATAATGTGGCACAACATAGTGTTGCCTATCTGAGGAAAAGCAAGCCCAGGTCTCACCAGAGAAATGTTTGGGGTTAGGAGCATTTAGGGGGTTTGGGGCTTCAGCCTTTGCGCACATGAGTTTCTTTATCTATAAAATGAGGATAATAATCTCTATTGATTTATGGGATTGGTGTGAAGACTGAGTTTATATTTATAAAGTGGTTAGAAATGCTTAGCACATAGTATTAGATTGTTGCTATGTGACTCTTTTGGACTTACAAAATTAACAATTCCATATGAGCCCACCCAAATAAACGAATATTGCTGTTACTATAGTAGAAGGGGGCTAGAAAAGGGTACTGAAAGGAAATCAGTTGGGGAAAAAAATGTTGGTGATTTTACTCAGACTTGATTTTGCTAGAGGGCTTTATGTTTTTATTAATGCCATCGCGAGAAATTATTTTAAAATCTCATTTAAAATTGGAAATATTTTTTTCCAGGAGGTATAATGATAGGGAGTACAGACAGGGAGACTGACTCATATAGCAGCTGCCTCACCCACTAGCTGGGCAGCCACTTGGAAGGGCGTGAAGCTCCCTGTTATACAGGATTTTGTCAGTAAACCTGAGATGCCATGCCATGCTCAGAGGGCTGTTTAGAGGAATTGGACAATGTATATAAAACAGAGCAGCATGTGCAACCACAGCCCTGACTAAACTTGCTCCTTTCCTCTCTCCCTGCCTGCCTTCCAACTTGAGCCCCTTGCTCTTACCTTGGCAATGGTCATCCTGTCCCTATTGTTGACATGAGGGGATGTGGCACACTGGGTAAGGGTGTGGTAACTGGGATTGGTGAAGTAGTGGCTGTTGGGATTTCCACCATTGCTGTGGGGCAGGGTTTCTGCAAGAAGAGAAAGAAATGGTAAAGATGGAAGGCTCCCTTGCATCTGTGGGAGAAAAGATAACCAAAATGACAGAGCAAATGTTTGGACTGCTTCCATATCGCAAGCTGGGCAGCATCCCCTCCTGCCCAGCCCACTCAGCAAGGCTCCTAGACGGAGCAGGCATCTGCCCTTCTACCTGTCTCTGTGCACAAAGTGTGAAAGCATCCAGAGACAGCTGCTTTTAGCTCTGGGGCTAGTAAGAGCTAGGACAGCATAATTTGAAGCTACTTCTGCTCCAACTGTCCTCTTTTAATTTTTAAACACTTGATTTTTTAAAATTGGGGTATTACGGTTAGAATTCATTGTGATGTACATGCATCTAACATAAGTTGGTCAACTTCATTAAACACTTGATATTTTGATATAATCATTCTGTACTGAAAATGTACTACTATGTAAGTCAGGTACTTTACATATTCCCCCAGAATCATATTTATAAATATGTAACCAGCCTGAAATCCTTCATTAATTAATTGCTCCAAAATTAATAAGGATTTTACATTTTCAAATTCCTCAGTTTAAACGGTTACTTCTTTTGATGGTTGAATGGGTCAATTATATATATATGTATTCATTCCTTCATGGGGATTTGTGACAGAAAGGAAGATTTAGAAGAGCTTTCTAAAGCACTGCCTTGATTACTGATGATACCAAACAATGGTTTCAGATACAACTTGGTTTTTTGTTGTTGTTGTTTTCAGTTAATGGCTCGTGTGGACTCAGAGAGACTGGAAGTCACTGTAGAAAAGACTGAAGGCCAGAGACACAAGACCTGGTCCACTTCCCTGAGCTGCTCCATGACCTTGGTAAACTTGGCTCCTGACTCCTTCTCTCCCTTCTCACATGTGACAAGAGCTTGGGACTAGGTGCCCAGCAAAGCCTCAATTCCCTAAATCCAAAGTAACCACACAACGAGCCCAATTTAAAAAGCCTCATAGAAAATGATGGGGTGGTAGTTTTACTGCTATTGAAATGTAAAACACATCTCTAGCAATTTACACCTGTTTTGAACATGCAGTCCTCCTAGGGAGAATGGACAGAAACAATGGACAACCAAACACCCAGTTTCAAAGACCCAGGACAGAAGCCTAACTTTGCAAGGAATGAAAGGCCTCTCATGACTCCAGTCTTGCCTGAAATGGTGTAGTCTGCATTGATGACCCGCATGGCAGGAGTGTAGGTCACCGCTGGCATGCTTGACTCCTTCCCCTTCTGCTTGTGTCTATAAATAACGAACAACGCCAGTAGGAAGAGAACAACGAGGACAAGAATGATGATGCCCGCAATGGCCCCGATCTGGTAGGAGTCAGCAGGGAGGGCAGTGCTGGTTCGGCTTAGACTGTTCAAATTCCCAACGATTATAACACCAGCTAGGGAAAAACAGAAAAAAAGAATCGGATAAAGAGGACCATGTGCAGGATAAGTGCTTGATTTCTATTTACAAAAATCTCCTACTGTGCTAATGCCTGGATATTTTCAGTTCATGAAATGTTAATTTGGAAACTTCTGGAAAGAGAGCAGG
Source organism: Spermophilus citellus (assembly GCF_964194105.1). NCBI lineage: Eukaryota > Metazoa > Chordata > Mammalia > Rodentia > Sciuridae > Spermophilus > Spermophilus citellus. Next base: position 177,013,734 of record NC_138182.1, on the reverse strand, counting down.
AAAAGAAAAACATTCTTCACTTTCAGATGTTGTTGGTTTGTCTGTTCCCAGAGAAGGTCTGCTCTAAGCCTCAAAGAGACAGGAGTTGAACCCAAAGATTCAGCAGTAGGGTTTGGGAGCTTCTTACATATTTCAAATTTAAACCTTAAACTGGTGATTAATTTGGAACAATAATTTATCTAATTGTTGCTTTGTTTTACTTATTATTCGTTATGGACCTTATACAGAGATAAATTACAAATGTCCAACTCTCTAACTTAATATTACATTTATCCTTGGTGTTTCCAAGAGTAATTTTCTTTCCAAGCTAGCATAACTCCATTATAAATCTAGTCCAAGACCTAATTCCAGAGCCTTTTACCTTAGAAGAGATCCCATTCTGTGAAAAGTTATTTTCTATGACATTAAGATTTCTCCTGATAAAACCTGATAACATCACACTATAACATCACCCTTACTCATTAAACTCAAAATTCAGTTTTACTTAGTTCTTCTATCAAGTGAGAAAGCTTAGGGTTCCAATTTGAGAGTCGAGAAATTGAACATCTGAAAAAGTGACTCAGATGTTAGGAACTTTCCCTTTAGCTCCAAGGCTGCAGTTTCATCATCTAAAATGAGAAAAGTGGCCTTTTGTGTAGCTGCTTTCTGCTTAGATAAATGCTCCTGTGACTTTATGATTCTTAACACTAGAAGAACCTCCGATAAACTATTTTCCCTGAAACATAGAGATCTAAGGTTATTCTAGTGAGATTACAGTGCATTTATAATCATGATATGATAATGAGATATAACATCCAGCTGTGATTACAATCAAAGATAAACTGTGAACATGTATGTTATTTTATGAAAGAAATTAAAATTTTCAAATATGAGAACTTATATGGTCTGCAGAACTTCATTTGTCATAGGTCCATGTTTGTGGCCTTTCACCACCCACCTGCTTATTGCCACCAGACAGCACTGTGTGCAGTAGGAGCAGAGGCCTCCTAGAAGGCAGCTCCAGAACCATCAGAAGCTCCTTCTCAGAGGCCCCATCCACCCCAGAGTAAGAACTGCCCGGGTGAGACTATGTATATCAGAAATGTTCCCAGGTGACTACGATACACATCCTAGCTAAAAACCAGACACAAGTTTCTTAAAGTGTTCAACATATGCCTACAGTGACTTGGTCATTCCACTCCTAGCTATTCATCCAAGAGAAATGAAGTTCCATACAAAGGCTGGTACGCTGTTGTTCACAGTAACTTTATCTGTAATAGCCCCCTAAACTGGAAGCAATCCAAATGTCTACCTACAGGTGAATGGTCACCAAATTTCATTGTTGTCTATCCACACAATGAAATGCTACTCGGCAACAAAAAGAATGGAACTATTGAGAATAAAATAACATGGTTTATTTAAAAATAGTTATGCTGACAAACATAGAGGACAGTATGATTCCACTTATATAAAATTCTAGAAAATGAAAACTCATTTATAATAACAGAAAGTAGATTAGTGATTGCCTGGGACCCAAGAACTAGTGGCAGGAAGGGGCACAAGGAAACTTATTGAGCTATGGAACTTGTCATTATTATGATGATGGTTTCATGAGTATAAACATATTCTAGATTTTGTCAAATTGTATGCTTTACATAGGTGTGTCTTTTCATATATTAGTTATACCTCAATAAAACTGAAAAAAAAATCATAGCCCCGATAGAATGTTTGTAGAATAACAGAACCTGGCATCAAAACTGGAACATTTTCTACATACTAGTTATGTGTCCTTGGGGAAATTACTCAACCCCTTTAAGATTTAGTTTCTTAATCTGTAGGACACCAACAATACAGCATCCATCCTAGTGAGTAAATACATAGTCAGTGAGGATTACACTGGATCATAAGTGAAAATACCTGCCATTGTGTGTGCCTGGTGGTCATGCAATACGAGGTTGCAGTTATTATGTACTAGTATCCTTACCTTGATCACATCGTGCCCCTTTCCATCCTGGGCTGCAGTAACAGGTCCCAGTGATGTGGTCGCAGGTGGAGTTGTTCATACAGTCACATATCTGGCGACAGCCATAGCCATAGGTTCCTGCAGGGCACTCTGGAAAAGGAGATAAAATCAGTGTGGCTCCCCAGTCTTGGGGATCTGAAGCAAGACTGTCTCTTACTGAATGTCCCTGCATATTAGGAGGTAAGTCCTTTCAGCAAGCTCCTGTTCAGGCAGACTTGTAATGCTCAGGGTGTCCCAGAGCTGGACAGCAGACCCTGAGTCTTGGTGGGTCTCACAGCTCAGGCTGCACAGGGCTAGAGATTGAATTACTCAAAATTACAACTCCTGTCACTTCCGGCTGCTGTACACACATACTTCCCTGATGCATATAGAAAGAGTCTGTGAAACTCCCATGAAACAGATAAACGTAATCATAAAGAGGAATTTGAGATGACTCTAGCAGGCAGAATTATGGCTGGAAGGGGCCTAGACTGAGAAGCCAACTAGAGAAGCTTCCTTAAGAACACCTGTATTTTATTGGAGATTTAAGGATCCTTCTAAATACACATACTCACTTGGATCAGAGGGAGTAGAAGTAGGGGAGGACAGTTTTGTTAATTTTCTTGGTAAGAACTTCATTTGTCAAAGAATGGTTCAGACTTTGGCTCTGCAAGTTGCAGTCAGACTAAAATAGTAAGATTCTTATGATGTATATAATAAGAATTATTATATACATGAATTTCAAAGAATAGCATAGGTAAGTCAAACCTAAAAATCTTCATGACAAAATACTGGTGTTTTTCATAGAGTGAGCAGCAGGGGGCAATGTGTTATTATTCGCTGAGGGCTCTACAAACACTGGGATTCTGTTTACAAATGAGCACTGGGACAAGTCTTCAAAAATACAGACATTTAAATTTGATGTTCACAGTCATCGTGGAAGCATTTAGAGGCTTTTATTTAATAAGACCTTAATTAATCAGTCATCTGGCATTCAAGTGGTGGTCAGTTTAGAGCCCATTCTGGTTTCCATGCCTATGTTTAAAAATTTACACATATACACACATACACAAAGAGGGGTATACATGCCACCATGTGACTCAGTATCTGCTTTATGATTAAATGAAACAGATACAAAACTAAAACTGGGCTCTCACTGTCTTGAGCTGAACCCTTATATCAATCCTGTAGCATTTGCTAGAGGGAAGGTGTGCAAAGATGAGCTGGGATTAAGCACAGGTGACTGAGACCACCTTGCTGCCCAGAGGATAGTAGGTGCTGGTGGAGTGGAGGGAAGCAATGCTTTATTGCCAAAGTCCTGCTCTGCTGATCCACCTCTCCAGGTCACACTGTCCCTATAACCATGTCTTCCTTGCTGTGCCCTTGCTAAGACTGTACTCTCTGGTGAGCAGGAATTCTCTTGCACCTCTTCCTACCTCTTAGGTCTTGTACTATATATGAGTGTGCCCCCTATAGTTCTCAGTCCTTATTTACTCATCTTAAATACCAAATGAAAGTTATAGAGCAAAGGAATGATAAGCTCATTTGAAATACTCAGTTCAAGGCTAAACCTGTGAGCAGATGCATAGCTGGGGGGTAAAAATGGAAAAACAAGGATAAGGAATTCCAATAGAATATGTTCTGAGTGGAATTTTTTAAAAATAAGGTAATATGTCACCTTGAAGGTTAAGACTATGATGAGAAGTTGTTAGTGGAAATAGTATAAAAGAACCATGTAGAAAAAGCAGTCAAAAGGGTGCAACATTTGCACAGCCTTGTTCCTGAACCAGCTCCTGGGGCTGGTACTGAGCCCTCAGTCCCGCTCCCCATCTAACACCCTCACCTCCAATTCCAGCCTGGCCTTGCCTCAGCCATGAAGCAAGCTTGACTGCCTCTGAGCAGCCACATTCCAAAAATAAAAGAGAGAGGAAGGGAGAGCCAGAAAGAATAGAATGGAAAATTTGAATTCTGTCCTCATCCTTGCAGTCACACCTCCTCCACCCAGAGTACTGAGTAATTTGCTCAGAAGAAGCATTTGCAGGGAAAGACAATAGCAAGGATCCCAGGGAGGAGAAGTCACCTGTGCTGGTAAGTAACCAGCCATCAGCTCAAACCACATAAAAATTGCAATAATTCTGCTCTTTAATATTTCCAAACATATAGGAAAATTGACTCCAAGGGAAAGAATTCCTGTCTAGTGACCTCATGCTCTCATACTCACTCTGCTCACAGTGCCTCCCCATGAATCCCGTGCGGCAGGTACACTGTCCAGAGATGTGGTCGCAGTCGGCTCCATTTTGACACTGGCATATCATTGCACAGTCCTTGCCATAAAACCCCAAAGGACATCCTGTGCAAGGAGGGAAGATAGCTGGGGTCTGAAGGCTGCTGAGGAAAAACCCAGCTCCTGCCTCCAACACAGTTGTGTTTAAACTTCAAGACTACTGAACCATTTGAGAATAAAGACAGTAGTGCATATGTCAGCTTGTCACAGGGCTTCTTAGAAGTTCTAAGAAGGGGTCTTGCAAGTAGGTTGTAATTCACAAACAGGAAGCAGAAGAGTTCCATACCTATCAGTGTGACTATCACTGGTACCCCTGAATGCAAGACTTGTGTTTTCTAATAGCATCCCTTGAAGCCTGTGCATCGAAGCTGTGGAGTATTCTACATACTAGCTATGTGACCTATGCCATTTCTTCTCATTCTTCACTCAACTACTTTTAATCCTGGTCTCAAATTCCATGGACTAAATTATTAATTATCATGTCACAATAATTAATCATATAATTATTTTAATTATATTAAAATTATCTCCATACTTTTACTTGTAGTACAGAAAGCCTCCAATTCTGCTACTAGTTTTGTCCACTGTATCAGTAATTAATTTAGACAATATTATCAACTTCACCAAAGAGGCGTGGTTGAATGCTTAACTTAAAAACAACTGTGTTTCACTGGTACCTTGAAAAAAGCAATAAGTCTTCACACTGCTCCCCAATTTCCAAGGCTTAGAACACCAGGATCCTTGGACTAAAGACACGCACAAGCTCTGTTGGCTCACATGGGCTGGCAGCTGCCCTGCAGGAGTGTTTGGGGGCTCTCTGACACACAAGATGCTTCAGTACAGGCTGATTCAATGGCTGTTTCCAAATGTTACATCTGCCTTTTATTTTCCTGTTTTCTTATGGTGAGACCTAATGAAAGCCTGACTTTCAAGAACAGAGACAGCACACAGATGCCAGCCTGTGAGACATTCCCCAGTGTCATGTGTTTATTTAGCACCTACTATGTACTAGATTCTTTTCACACATTCTCTCACTTAATGTTTACAGCAGCCCAGAAGTGCATGGATGATGTTCCCATCTTACAATAAGAACCAAGTCCCAAGTACTCTGTCACATAGGTAGCAAATGGCAGAACAGCAGGACCATGATACAAACACAGGGAGGTCTGTCTCTAGATCCTATGGGGCTCCCAATATATCATATTATGTCCACTTAAAAAGGTCCTCTGTTTGAAGCAGACCCCAATTTTTAGAATTATAAATTATAGCCTATAAGTACTTTAAGGAATTCAAAAATATAGATGTATAATCTCTGGAGAATATGTTTGGGACAACCTCTTTCCTTGCCATTTATCCCTTTCAAATCTTGGTTAAATGGCTACTCTCCCTTCTAGAAAATTTGAAAAGTCTTGCTTAGACTATTGTCTAATTATGTTCACTAATTAGTATTAAATAAGAATCGCCCAATTTCTGACTTTTCTTTCCTCCTCAGTTCATTGCTGGAGTTTTAAATCATATGTTATTAATAATAACTATAAAACTATAATTATAAGTAATAATATTCCTCTCTTGTCTCCTTCACTCTATTGAAAAAATGAGGTAAAAAATTTTTTTTCAAATGATTCTCAGCTATAGAACACTTTGTACAGAATAGTCTATTATGCTGTTATGGTGTTGATATGTGGTATCCCCCAAAAGTTCATGTGTAAGACAATGAAATTCAGAGGCAAAATGATTAGGTTATGAGTATTGTGACTAATCAGTGGATGAATCCACTGATATGGATTAATTGGATAGTAACTGTAGGCAGGTAGGGTGTAGATGGATCACTAGGACTGTGCCTTTGGGGCCTTTGTCCCTGGTGAGTGGAGCTCTCTCTGCTTCCTGGTGCCATGTCCTGAGTTGCTTTCCTCCACCATGCCCTTCTGCCATGATGTTTTCTGCTTTATCTCAGGCCCAGAGCTATGGAGTTGGCCAGCCATAGATTGAACCTCTGAAATTGTGAACCAAAATAAACATTTCTTTTTTAAGGTGTTCTTGTCAGGTATTTTGGTCCCAGTGTCACAAAGATCACTAAAATAGATGCTAAAAAGTCTCATGGAAGAAAAAATGGCTAAGACAGTATAGGACACAGAGGTGAAAAAGAACTAGAACAGTGTCCTCAAAACATGGTCCTGGAGTGACACTATCACCAGTCAGCAGACAGGCAAATTCTCAGATCCCAGCACAGACCTACTGAATCATTAACTCTGGAGGAGAGACCAGAATGCTATTTGCCCACTCCTCTGAGCAACTGTGAATCTCACTAAAGTTTAAGAACCACTGAATTCCCTCTTCTCCAATGGCACAAAGTAAATTAGGAAGTGAGGCTTGTTGTCTTCCCTACCTTTCCAACCTCTTATCACTTACCCTGGCATGCACTATTAGAATAAGTGATAGGGAATTTGCATGATATAAATAGGGTCTGGCTGAAGGAGAAAAGAGAAAGAAATTATATACCATTCCACATAGCATTATTCTACCTGATGTCCTGATATAACCTAGAGGCAGAATACTTGGAAAGTGGTATCTCTTAACTGCTTAGAGAAATTCAGATATCTAGAGGTCATTGGGAAGATGAAGTGCTCCAAGAAAAGACCCTTGGTGAGCTTAGGTGGTACAAAGGGTGAGGCTGTTTATTCCTGGATATGGCTCCCCTTAATGGGCCTCAGAAGGCTCATTGCTTACTCTGAGTGCAGTAGAGTCCCGTCCAGCCAGGAGTGCATTTACATTCCCCATCATAGGCACTGCAGAAAGCCCCGTTGTGGCAGTTGCAAGTGTGGATGCAGTTTGGGCCCCAGTGGGCAGGTGGACATGCTAAAACCATAAAAAGCATAGAGAGGCATGTTAGAGTTGAGACCAGCACCAAGCAGCAGGAATACCATTCACCCGTGCACAGTTCCTCACATGTGAAAATTAGAGGTATACAGAGGACTAAAATAACATGTTAAACCCACAATTTAGTTGTACATGGTGGCTCATCCTAGTAACTTGGGAGGCTGAGGCAGGAGGATCGAAAGTTTGAGATCAGCCTTAACAACTTAGCAAGACACTATCTCAAAATAAAAAATAAAAAGAGCTGTGGATGTGACTCAGTGGTAAAGCATACTGGGTTCAATCTCCAGTACTCCCCCCCCCAAAAAAAAAAAACCTCACAATTTAGTGAAGAAAGCCCAAATTCTGCACTAAAACTCAAGAGGCAATGCTGACTGCAACCATGACCATCATTCCTGACAGACACATTCATTCAAAACTACAGAGTAAGGAGATGGCAAGAATCATCTCGAATTTACAGATTTGGTTATTAAACAAACACACATTCCACTTCTATTATGTGGCAAGACTGTTCTGGGCACAGGGAGATAGCAGAGCACAAGACCAAGTCCAAGGCAAACCACCCTCTGGATGCTTATATTTGAGTAGAGGAGGCAGCAAACCAGCCCATCACTCAACCAACTGAAAAAACAATGATGGTAAGCGTCATGAAGGAAATAAAATCGCAAGGAGGACAAGAAGGTCGGGAGCTACTTCTTTAAAAGAAGCTTGTCCAAGGAGAGGCCATTCCAGCAGAGATCAGATGGGGAATGTTTGATTTGGAGACCCCAGGTCATGCAATGCATGTCTCTGACTTCGAAATCCTTCATTTGTCAGTGTGTTCCAGGGTTGTGGCTATAGGCTGGTTTTCCACCCTAAGGCTGCAATTAAACTCTTAACTGGAAGAAGCAGAAAATAATAACTCAGAATCATTAGGGGTCACTGCCAATGGAACAGCAATCAATAAGTCAGATAATGGAAGATCATGAGGTAAAATAATTTGATTTACACCCCCCCCCAGATTTTTATTCATACAAATGCTTCAGGAACATAATTTCTTACAAGGATTACATGTAATTTATATAGGGTTACCCCATAGGGAATATGGACCAATAAAAACAATAAATAATCTGAAGTAATTTTAAAAAATGAAAAAAACCTCCCATAATTGTGTAAATCATTTGTGTTCAAGAGTAAGGGAAAAAAAATAGCTGATGCTCAAGATCTAAAGTGAATACTAGAGTAGATTTTTGAGGACAACACTCCCATTTTTTTTTTTTTTTACAGAGGATTAGACTAAGGTCTAATAAAAGTTAACAGTGACTTATCCAAGGTCACACAGATTAATAATAATATCCACTATTTGTTTGGTTAATACAGTTCTTTTCTTGTAAGGCCATAGAAAAACTCAGGGTGGAAATGATTAAGCCTGTAGCTCATCTGACATTTGATGCAGCATTCTTTACCTGAAATAACTGATCCCTTAGATGATACTTAATACATTTTTGTAAACCCTTTTATGTTCATAATAGATTTTAAAAAATTTTAGTTGTAGTCAGACACAATACCTTTATTGTATTTACTTATTTTTATGTGGTGCTGAGGATCAAACCCAGCACCTTACATGTCCTGGGCAAGCGCTCTACAGCTGAGCCACAACCCCAGCCCCTCATAATAGATTTTTTTTTAAGGTAAACTACTTGCATTAGGCTTTACTCCCTATAGTGGTTATAATCAGAGAATGGGAATAAGAATCAGAATTTTTATATTTTAAAAAGTAAATGGAGAGAAAGGGCTTGAAAAAAAAATCATTTTACCAAGGACACCTGTCCCTTTAAATGCATCCCTTTAATTTTTCAAAGTCTCTGTTTTCACTGTGTGGACTTTTCTCTTTCTAGACAGGTTGAAAATCAGCCAAGAAGAAATATTAGATGGTTCCACAGAGTCCATAAGGGAATCAATGAAGTCAATGATCCCCATGAGAAGCAAAGGCTTTTGCCAAATAAATCAGCATCCTCTAGAGTGATTATGGGAACAGGAGACACGATTGTCTCCATTCATAGTGGTGTTCCCATTTTTGTTCCCTCTAGCACATTCCTCCTCCAAATGAGGAAGTGACCAACTTCCAAAATAAAGAGTACTCTAAATGGAGCACAGTATACCCATCATGCAATGGCAATGATATTGGGGCTTGTTTTTCTCCCTAACTGTGTCATTCAGTTTCAATATCTGTTCCTCTACCCGTCCCTGTGTCATTCTGAGTTGGATTCCTGCAACTGATGGTAGATTTTAAATGTTTATTTGAGTAGTATGCTGTTATTTCTGAAGTGCTCCCCCCACCACCAAACAGTGAAGCACACACCAAGGAGTTATATCTGATAACACTTCACCAAAGAGCTACAGTGGGCTCTGCCTCCTTACTCTTCAGAAATGGGAACAGCCTGCCCTACTCAGGGAAAAAACATTGAGAAGAAAATCTTCAGACAAAATATATTGCTCATCAATTAATATTTGCATATTATAACTATGGAGTCTGAAATAAGTAGCTAAAAAAACCACCATGTAAAATCAGTACCCAGCCATTGTTTGATTTGCTTTATGTGCATGGTGAGTGGGTTCAACGTAAACTGAGTATGTGCTATGAAATTTATAGTGAATGGAATCAGAGTACAGCTGCACATATGTTATCCTTGGTCAAAAGCTGAGAACTAAAAGTTGCACTCACCCTTTCAAAGCATTAACCATTTATGGTCAATGGCACATTTTCATGACATTGACGATCTAAAAGTCATCTACACAGTTCCTCCTAGGGTCACACAATCCCTGCCTGAAATACAGTGGTATGGAGTAGGGTAAGGGGGTAGGGGTAGCAAAGTTGAGCATATGAGCTGCAGTGAGGTGGGTGGTCTGCTCACGAGCCCAACAGGTTTCTAACGTTCACCTCATTTAAATTCTTCTTCATGTGTCCATAATTAACTCTCCATATAAAAACAAAATAAAGAGATAGACTTCTAAACATGCTTATTTTTTTAAAAAAAATCAATGGATGGTGAGTCATTGAAAAGCAAATAGGTAAATTATTATATATTTAGGTTTTCCCCAAGACATCATTTGGATGTAGATATAGAATCATTGCAGAGAATTCTTAATGGGAAGAAAGGAATTCAAAAACTAGAATGCATTTTATAACTGGTCACATATTTTTTCCTGATTGTACAAACACTCATAAGTAAATCCTAAGGCACCTGAAAACAAACAATGGGTAATCAGTTGTTCTCCAACAAGACTTACGTTGAGAGCAATCACTGCCAATCCAACCTGGGTAGCACTGACAAGACCTGTCAATGGGGTTGCAGGTACCGTTGTTGGTGCAAGTACAAATCCCTGCACAGTTCTTCCCAAATCTGCCACTGGGACACACTGTGAAAAAGCCACATGTTAGTAATTCACATCACAACCCATCTCACAGAATCCTAAGCCCCTTAAGGACAAGAAACGACTTCAAAGGTCACCAACCCAGCTGCCCATTTAGTAGCTGCCTCTACTAGCCAGCATCCCTCATCTTGAACGGGCTTGTTTTTACAAACACATGAGCCAAAGACTCTCATTAAGGCATCACGAACCAGGAGACCTCATCTCATTTCTAGAAATCTGATTTCATGGCTTCTCGCTCAGGGAGTCAACATCCTTCCTCGTATTGATTTTTCATGGGAGGGTGTTTCCAATTAAAACTGGAGAGTAACATCGTTCAGAGAATAAAGAGCTTTGGCTGGCATGGCAAGCCCATGTTTCCAAAGCTCCAAGGCATTTCAGAAGCTGCAGACACAGCATCCTAGAGGGCTTCAATGGCTGACAGCTGCAACGGTATCCTTCAGGAAGTCTGAGAACAGAGCATGGGGCTTGCTCAACTCCATGCATCTCTTTCCAAAACCTCCATGCCTCACCTTCATTGCAGAGGGCACCCGTGAAGCCAGGCAAACAGTCGCAGAGGCCTGTGATGTGGTGGCATGGCCCGCTACTGTGGACACACTGGGGACATGTCTGGCTGCAGCGATGCCCGTAAAAACCAGGGGAGCAGACTGAAAACACAATAGAAATAGTTACCTTTCTGAGATGCATTTACCTCATATTCTACATCAGAAGCTAGTTAAAGATTTTGAGGTTTAAAAACTTCAATGAAACAATAATACTGAGAATTTTCCAAGTATAAAACAAGAACAAGGACAAGAATGATGTAACTTTTGAGGAAGGAAAAGAAGCCACTAAACTGAATTGCTCCAGGGCAAGCGAATGGCTTAGTCCTTTTTATTTTTTTATTTATTTTCTATCATTAGTTCCAGGCCAGGCAGGGAGCAGGGACACAAATAATTTTTGTTGAACAAATAAAGAAATGAAAAAAATTAGATACTAGTAAGTTCTAAATAAGCTGCTGATCCTTTTATTCTTTAGGAATCAGTATTGGTAATACATAGATCTATAGACAAAATTAGATCTTTCCTCCTCAGAATGACCCAGGTCCATGATCGTACTGGAAATCAAGTAAGCAAAATGCTACGTTCTTAGGTGCTTCCCAAGGCTTTAATCAGATTTAAACAGAGGGTAACTGCATGGACTCTTAAGGGTAACAAAAGAAGCAACTTAAAATGTTAGAACAGTGTATCTTCTAATTAGGTATAGATTCTTTCCTGATAACCTTTACTAAAAGATGTAGTAAAATGTTATAGATCAATTCTTAACTTAAAAATTAGTAAATATAGTAAAATTTTATAGATCATTTCCTAACTCAAAAACCCTATCAACCAATGTCAACAGTCCCAATTTTTAACTTTGCAATTCTCTTTTCCCTGTAGCACTGACGTTAAGATTACTAGCAGATGTATGATTTGCCTCAAGGTTTGGCTGATGTTGACTTCTGGTAATTGAGGTAAGACCAATGCCAAATTGCTGAATAAAATATTTACAGGTCAGTGGATTTCTGGAACACCATTTGCAAGCTCTCAGGAAAAAAAAATCAAGAATCATATCCGGTTTCTGGTGCCAATGTGGCAATGAAATCCTGACTGGGAAGAAATGGTTAAAGCACCATCTGTTAGGTTAGTCCTGAAGGGTGAAGAGAATAAAGTTGTGGGGAAAGTTTTATTGGGGACAATTCTGCAAAGGAGAGGGGACTATTACACCCTCCTCTGCCCTTGGCTGCAACAGAACATCACTATACACTGAGAGGAGAAAGAGAGGTCATTATTTTGTATCTAGTGCCCAGGGAAGGACAGATGGAAATTATCCCTCTAATGAGACACTTACTTCGCTGACAAGTGGTACCTCGGAATCCTGGCGCACACTCACAGATGCCGTCATCTGGGGAGCACGAAGCCCCGTTTTTACAGTAGCAAGGCAGGGAGCAGTTGGGACCCCAGCGTCCCTCAGCACACACGCTATCACAGTGTACACCTGAAACAACGCACAGGGGGCAGGGCTGAGGGAGAGACCACGTGGGGGCTTCTGCCGACGCTAATTAAACAGGAGGACTAAGTGTACAGTGTTAAAACTGAGTATCCTGAGCAACAGATTATCATCTTATCAACACCCAAACACAGAAACATCCAGTGTTAAAATAACACCCAGAAGTCTTCTCTATGCAGTCACAAGGAAGGAATAAAACACCTTTGCTTTATCGATTTTTCTTCTTTAATAGGAAGGAAAAACAGGGAAGCCCAGGGCTCTGTCTACTGAAGGTAAAATTTATCAAAAATACTATTGATTTCCTTCTTTCCCCCATTTTTTGTTTTCACAGAGACATGAACAAAGTGTACAATGATAAGGCACAGCATAGAGTAGCTAAATTGTTCTACCTCGAGAAAACCCTATTGTGGAGTAAACAAATAAACACGGTCTTAAAATATTTTGTGGATAGACTGTGCAGAACAGAAAAAAATATGCTAACACTTTTCACCAAATTCCTCTTTAAAAATTTAATCTCACATTGAATAGAGGCAAAGTTTCACATTTTCACAATTATTGCTTATTGGCTAAGCTATTGATAATTATGAAATGGTCACAGATGTTGAACTCTTGTTTTGGAAATAGAAAAACTTCAGCATCAATCATGAATGAATATATAAATGTCCAAAGGAAATATCAGGAAAAAACAAGATTTCAAAAAGGAGAATAAAACTGGTTTTATTTGAAGTACATGGAAATCTCTCACAAGGTTGCATTTAAAGTAAAATGAGGGCCTCTTTAAAAAAAAAAAAAAGTCAGAATTCTCCACAACTCAAAGAAATGCCCTTCCCATTGAAAGGCAATGAGTTACAATTAGTAGTGAACTGGCGACTGCTGGCCTCAGACCAAAGGGAAACACGGGAAGAACAAGCACGCACACCCTCCAGGATTCCAGAACACGATCAGCTCTAAGGGTGCTGAGCAGGCCATGTTCTTCTGCATTCCGGTTTTTGCTTCAAAAGCAATTAAGAGAACAGTCATTGTGGCCAGAACCTTAACACGGAGCACTCCAACACTCCAAAGTGGGTGCTGCTAGTTGGTACACAGCCATTTCTTCTGAATAATAGTTTCCCACTTTTTACTGTTCCTGCTTTGCTCCTTCTGAAAGTCTCCCACGTAGTAAAGTCTGTTAAGTAGGCATGAAAGCCCACAGACCTCGTTGTGTCTAACTTGAATCAACAATAGACTTCATTTCAGCTTGGAATGCTGGCTGAAGAAAGGAGACCGGGTCCCTTTGTAAAGCTGATTGGGATTTAAATGTTCCCCATAAAATAAAATATGTGATCTGGGCCCACTGGGTTATTTTTCTCTCATGTTCAAAAAATATATTATCTTTCAAGTTTCTTTGAGAAAGCTGTAAGGGAACTGCAAACTCTACCCTCTCCAAATGTGATACACCAGCAATGGGATCTTAAGCCATTCATTCTAGCAGAAGCACCAAATACACTGAGTGATAGTCCATCTCATAAGGAAGCTGCAAACCTAAGCTTTGTTTTGTGAATGTAAAGAAAGTATCAACAGGTCTAACCAACTGGGCTTTACTCTCAGTTCCAGGAATTCAGGTCCTAATCTCTGATTATAACCAGGCTCCTGTTTAACAACATCTAAGATGGAGACCACCGCTTCACAGAGATTCAGACAACCCCTAGGCATTTTAGTCTGGAACCATTAAGGGAAATCTCAGTAAAAAGTTTAAAGAAATATAATGATGCTGCCACATCAAAATTTATAACAGCTCAATTCACAATAGCCAAGCTATGGAATTAACCTAGGTGCCCTTCAACAGATGAATGGTTAAAGAAAATGTGGTATACATACACAATGGAATATTACTCAGCCTTAAAGAAGAATGAAATTATGGCATTTCCAGTAAATGGATGGAACTAGAGACTGTTATACTAAGTGAAATAAGCCAATCCCAAAAAGCCAAAGGCCAAATGTTCTGATATGTAGATGCTAACTCACAATAAGCAGAGGTAAGGTGCTGAGGGCCATTGCCAAGTAGGAATGACGCATCGAAATTTCCTTGCCAGCTTACCCCATGTTAAATGGACTTGCCTTGGAAATTCGCTGTGACATTGCATGTGTGTTTGAGAAAGGTGACCCTGCTCAAGGACGAGGGTGGATCCAGGTTTAGGGTGTATCCTGCAGGTTTTAGGAAGTATCCCGGTTTAGGATAATTTGGGTTTAGGGCGTTCCCGGTTTAGGACGATCTGGATTTAAGGCAGTTCCAGGTTTAAGGTTATTGCTGCTGGGAATAGGGCGTATCCTGCTGCCTGAGTTCCTGTTGAGTTCTCGTGGAATTGAGAAAATATTTGGGACGTGAATTGTGCGGCAGAACTTGGATTTCCCCAGAACGTGTGTGTAGAGGCCGGTGTGAGTTGGGGAACAAAGAATTGCTGTTTGAATCTACAAAGCTGTGGGTGGCTCCTGATTTTGTGCCCAGCCAAGACTGCGGCAGTAAGGGAAAGGAGGATGGGAATAGGAAAGACTGAATTGGACATAACTTTCCTATATTCTTATATGAATACATGACCAGTTTAACTTCACATCATGTACAACCACAAAAATTGGAAGCTATACTTCATATATGTATGATATGTCAAAATACATTCTACTGTCATGTATAGCTAAAAGAACAAATTAATTTTTTCAAAAGAAAAAATAAATTTGATGATATAGAAGTGATTATCCAGTTAATCTGATAATAATCCTGAAAATTAGTACTGATTTTTGATACTTTTTTGGTGGAGTGGCATTTGGGAGATTGAGATTTAGCCATTTAGTTTATCTACTACTTGCCAAATCATTACTTACACATTCCATTCTTAAGGGGTAGAGTACGTTGCTGGTCAAAGGCATCTGCTGCTCTTTTACATTATAGACATCATGATTCACACACAGCTTAGCACACTCTCAGTCAGAGCATGTTAGGAAAAATGACAACAGGCCAGATTGGCACTCTGAATAAAGTGATGCTTTCTCTCATATCTGCTTCCTCTTCCCTTAAGAGGTTTGTCCAGCTAGTTAGCATAATCATCAGTCATAATCAACTTTATCAAGGTAATTTCCATATAAGCAACAAGGCAAGGAGATCTATTGCAAAGGTAAGCTTGTCTCAGTGATTTACCCATCATTTCTTTCCCAGAGACTCAATTCTAGGGGTCATCTATCAACCTTCAGCCTCCAATCATATCAGCATATTTCAGCAGAACCAAGCTTACTTTTAAATAACTTTTATTTTTAGACTGCAAATAAATCTTTCCTTTGGATGTAAATTATAAACATTCTACTATCAAACACTTCTTAAAAATTCAAACCCTTTTAATCTAGCATCAGTAAAAATAAGTCATCATTTTGCAGATATTAATGCTTAATTTCTTTGAAAACAAATATCAGGTATGTCTCTCCAGGGGTCAAGTCCAGCAAAAGGTGGAAAGCCGACTTCTTCCTCATCCTTTCTCCCACAGCTACTCCTCCCCCATGGTCCCTCCCTACCTCTGCCACCTTGCCTTCCATTTTATGTTCTGGGAAGGACAAGATAAATCTATTATTGCTGAGGTGTGCCTGGTCTGGAGAACATGAATATTTTAAGAGAGCACACATTTTAGGAGCCTAAGAAATAAATATCTAATTGTGGAATTTCCGGCGATGAGGTTCATGGTGGAGTCTTTGGTAAGTGCTTCTCTTCTCTACGATACACCTAAGTATAAGGCTGCTGATTTGACTTCCATGTCAGAAAAATGCTGCGGTGATGTGTGTTCTAGGATAAATAGTTGTAAGTCTGTTTTAACCATAAAGTTTTGGTTCTGTGTGTACGTGTGTCTCTTATTCCTTAATTATTTCTATGGGTCTCATCTTATTCCTGTCCAATTTTGCTAAAGTCTTATAATACATCTTTTTGTTTCCTTGATTACCAAAGATGGAGAATAGATTTTAAGTTAATAAATATTCAAGAAGTCCAACCAGATGCTGGCTTGCTGGTGAGACGTTCTTTAGGAACAGTAACTCCAGGGCAATAATGGCCACAGAGATATCTAGCCTTGTCTAGGGACAATGGCCAGGGAAGGAGGTGGCTTGTCAAAGTGGGAAGAGGGCTCTGGGCTAAGGGAATAGAGGGTACAAGGTTTAGAGGCCCAAAGAAGGATGTGTCTAACCTTTAGGAATTGCAAATTTCAACTGAAACACAGGAGCTGGGATGAGCAGGTGAGGTGGGTGAGCAGTCAGGCCTTGGCCACATTGAGGGAAACTAAGAACGCCATGATGTGGACTGTGAGCCTCCTCCTGGTGTTACCAAAGGAACAATTTTTAAGAAGGATAGAGTGTAACTACATTTGTGTTTTATAGGAGGACAGAAGATGGTGTGCAGAGGGAATCTGAGAACTCTGTAAGAGAGGTTGGTGCTTGTACATGGATTGTGTTACATTAATATTTGAATCGATCAATAAGCCCAGTTCCTCTTCTCTACATGATATTCAGGACTCCTTTCCAATTGGGGGAGCAACCACAGCATGTTTTGCTTCCCTGAAGAAGTTTTTATTCAAATCAGGAAGCCCAACATCTTCCAGGGTAAGTACCTAAGTGGTCGCTCTTTCCAGCTACGGAAGTAGAAAAGGCTGACCTCCTTGTTTTTGAGAGGATAAACTTCCAGGAGCTCAGGCCTGTGTGTTTTTCATGTTGAACCAGATTAGAGCAATGAAAAATTATGAGATAACTTAACAAAATTTCCTTGGAATTTTTTTTACAAAAACATTAACACTAATTACCTTAGGAAATAATTTCCCAAAATATTTAGAAGAAGCAGCAAAACGGGAAGGGGGTGGCTTTAAATTTGTGGAGACCTATGGTTCAATAGAAGCATCTTTTTTTTTCCCTGATAAATGTTCCAATGCTGATAAGGAGATCTGTGAGGAACTGTTTTTGCCAGGACAAAGAGCTCTTTGATAGCCCTCATGAGTTGCTAGGCGATGGCTGAGTGATCGTGATAAACTTCAGCTAAGCAGCTCTAAAGAAATGTCCGTGCATTTAATGCCTGATGCATTATGCCGGGGGGCCTCAATGTGAAACCAGCATTCAGCAGGCATTGCTTATGGTATGAATGCAGTAAATAGATCATCTGGGGTGTCATTATTTCCCCTCTTAGACATACAACCCCCAGTCCTTAATTGTTTATATTGTTTTATATTGCTTAATTGTTTACATTCCCTAGGCCAGTATTGAAATATTTGGTGGTGTTGATCCTGGCCAAAAAACTTTTAAACATATATTAAAGGGAGAGATGTGTTAATAATAATTGTGTTTGATAATTATAGAAGGGAAGTACTCTAGCATTTAGACTTAACACTTTTTCTGCTTTTCTGTGGCATGAGAAGTGATTCACCCTGTATCCATCTCTATCTGTAGTGTCTGCCCTGGTAGAAGGTGAGCTTTGTGCAGGATGGGGATTGACAACCTCTATCTCCCATTCCCAGCTCCCACACAGTATGGTGGCAGAGAACTTCAAGACAATTGACAGATGGCTGCTAAATCTTCCTATTTGGATACTATGGATTTTAAAGATCCACTAAAACAGAATTTCTTCACATAGGTAACCAAGCTGAAATAAAGTCTTGGTCATATAAGTTAGCGATGTCTGCATATGTAGATGCAAGACCAAAGCACTGGAGAGTACTGCCTGTCTGTGTCTGGGCCCAGAAAAAATGGCACAGAGTGGATTGCTGGGCAGCTGGAGCCATCAGGAAGCTTTGGATTTTTTTCCACAGCCTCTTTCCTTTAGGAAAAGAGGTGCAGGGGATGAGCATCTCCTTCCATCATCGCTTCAGGGACTCAAACTTCTGTCTTAATATGACTTCCTCTCCTAAAATCACACAGATACCAGCAGACATGTTATTCACCACTGGGTGCCCAAAAGGGTCAGATAGTGAGTCCTTTCCACTATGGCTGACTGGGTGCATGTTCATTAACCCTTGACAACGTTATTGCCTCCAACTTGGTTTTGCAGGTATGTGTCACTGGACAGAGGAAGGGAGGTCTTCCCTTATTGTAACAATTCAGGTATCACTAGCCTCATGGGAGATCCTGGGGACAAATCAGTCCCTGAAGCAGCAGTTTACTTGTGGTGATTGGGGACACTTGGAAAGGAGAGCTGCAAAGAGGGGCTGGACCACAACAAGTCTTGTTCTGCTTGCTGGGAAGAGTGAGGAAGCTGGATTCTTCTCAACTTCGCTCAGGGGCTACTGCTCCCAGTTCTCCTCTTCCTAAGCTGCTATTCTCCATTCCCCTCCTTAGCATGATACCCTGCCTTGCTAGTCTCTCATTCCCAAGAGGCCAAGAGGTTGCTTTGGTGTCCTGACCTCTTTTCTGACAGTTCAGAATTCAACTTTTATTCTAGTGTAAGTGCATATTGAAACCTTCTCTTTACCATTGGTTTTTCTTGTGTCACAGAAATGCCCCCTGCACCCCAAGTTCTTCAATAATTAAAGTAACAAGGAGCAGCAAATCCACTCTGCATACTGGTAACTGTACTGCTTAGACTACTGGCTAACTTTTAACATGACAGACTGGGCTGTCAAGTAAGGCTGTGCAGGTTGTATGCAGCAGAAGAGCCCAGCCAAGGAGCTAAATCAGGCAGACATCCAGCCCTCACCCCCTGTGCTGAAGAGTGCATCCTGAGGGATTTCCGAGTTCTTTCCAAATTTGTACAAAATTGCACCTGTGGGGGCTCCATCCTCCTCCCCTTTTATCTTCTCCTCTTTCCCACCCCACAAATTCTCACTCAGTTGGTGTGAGGTGGTGACTGAGAATATGCAAGTGAAAAGAGTTCCCAGGTGATGGTGATCTTAGCCAGAACTGGAGACCAGGCTACAGATTACATGTGTCCCCAGACAGCTGGAATGAAATTGTGATTAGCTGTAATACTCAGCAAATAGGTGTTCTGTCTGACTGAATATATTTCTATCACTTTCAGGAAATACTTTATAGAGCATATCAATCCATTACTTTAGGAAAACACATATACATTTATATATCTATCTATATAAAACTAATATTGACAAGTAGAATTTCAGAACGACTTTGGAAAAGCCAGTCTCATTTTATAGCAGTGTGTATGTATGTGTGCTTACACATGGGTATGTTATGTGTATGTGTGCATGTGGAATGTGTGTGAGTGTGTGTAGCAATGGTATAGGAGGAATTCAGGACATAGCCCATGTCCTTGACATTATTTCCTTTTCCCCTGTTTTTCTACTGCAGTCTGCCTCTTTAAAAAAAAGAAACAAAAATAGTCTGTTGAGGCCAAGAGCAGGGGCACAGGCCTGTAATTCCTAGTGGCTCAGGAGGCTGAGACAGAGGATCACAAGTTCAAGGCCAGTCTGTGCGACTTAGTGAGGCCTCAGAAACTTAGTGAGACCCTGTTTTAAATGAAATATAAAAAAAGACTAGGGATATATCTCAGTGGTAAAGCACCACTGGGTCCAATCCCTAGTACAAAAAACAAAAATCAGTAAAAAATAGCCCAATAGCTAAAAATGTTAATAAATTAGGGCTTCAAATAACCACATATCATAAAAGTGCACATCCTTATTTTCAAAAAAAATTGGTGATCTTCTTTTGGAAACAGTTACTGAGGTATCATGCAGCTTTTGTTTTGGTTATCTTCATAATAGCACATTTTGAAGACTTTTTGTGAGTAGGGACTATCAATTATAGTGAAATAAAAGAAATTTTAAAATAAATAAATAAATAAAAGCCTCTGGCCACTGTCCTAGAGGAGGAAAACAGCCAGTTGATGACAGGGTGAAGCTATGAGTGGTGATGACCACACAGGCCTGTTGATTTCTCTCACCTTTACCATGGCTCCAAACCAGCTGATCATGAAACAAGCACTTTACACCATCTGGACATGGCCAGTGGTAGAGCCCAGGCCCCTGTGCTGATTTCTCTGACTTCTTCAAGAAACCTTGCCGCTATACCCACACTGCCACCCTATCTGGTGATGCTCAATGTGTCAACTAGAGTCATCTTGGCGGCGAGAGGAGAGGAAGTAGAACTACTTGCTTCCTTGGGCTTCTGTTCACAGTGTGGCCCCCATCTGGTGCCTAGATGAAAAGTGAAGCCTTCTCTATATTGACAAAGGCCCTAACAAGGAAAATACTGATGACAAGTTTATCAACAAAAGGTCATGAGTCTGTCCAGTGTCGACAACAACATGATGTCCTGTGTAAACAATACACACAAGCTGCTCTGTCCTCTTAGAAAAATAAGCCAAATCTTGGTCCAATGGTGTTTCTGAAGCTTTGGAATTTTATTTTCCTCTACATATGTTTGCTTGTACCAACTGGGTTCTGTGAGTGTGGCAGACAAACTCACGCAGGCTTAGATACTGACAGATGTTTTTGCACATCAACAGCCCACACAGAGGTCCCAAAGAAATGAAGCACTGGGACAACTGAGCTGGCCTAGGAACAATACAGACACACAGGCCATGTATCAAAGACACAGTGGGCAATAAGAGATAGAGCCCTGTGCCTTTTAGAGAAGCAAGCCAGTCACAGATGGACAGAGGATTACAAGATTACGTTGTGTGACAAAGCCACTGCATTCCCGCAGGAGCTTGATAGGTCTAAGGCCAGATGCAATCATTTGTCTTACCCCATGACCCAGACTGTGGAATGCAACCAACACATTTTCCGCCTGGCTTCAGGCCAAATCATCTCTTGCTTTTCCCATGTCTACTAGTGTGTGCCTTTCACAGGCTCAGTCTAAATCAAAGCAGGTGGACACCTGAGTACTGATGAGGTATTCCAGGATACCTTACACTTCTATATATTCATAAGACAAAAGTGGTAGCATATGACCCAAAACAAATGATGAGGCCTCTCAGTTAGAAAACTTCTGAATTGGCCAGAAAGTTCAAAATGTTGTTTTGCTTAATGGTGGTCATTGAGAAATTAGTACCGGTCAGTCCATTTGAGGACTTCAAGAACTCGGGTAACAAAATCCAGTTTAATCCCTGGTGTGATTCAGTTTTAACATGGGGTAAACAGAGAGTCAACAGAAACTGAAAGGTAGAATTTTCATATTGTAAAGTCAGAGTTTTGCAAGAAGGAACCATGAGGTCAGGAAGTCTTCTGTCTGTGGTCTCTACCAACAGAAAATGAAGTTCACGGCACCAGCCTTGGCCTCTTTCCCAAGGTGGCTCTCGGACGCTAGAAATCAAACTCATGACAATTCATCTCAGTTTACTCCTATCACAAAGTAAATAAACTCTCAACAAATCCTAAGGATCTGACAGATAACCCTGAAAAGATTGCCTGTAATATCCCATGCTTATGCATCTGAAGTCTGAGTATGGCCAAGTTGGCAATACTCCCCAAATTGATCTATAGATTGAATCCCCACTAAATTTCCACCTTGCTCCTTTGTAAAAATTGATATGTTGATCCAAAAATTCATATGGAAATTCAAAGGAACCAGAACAATCAAAACAATCCTGAAAAACAACAATAACAACAACAAAAAATGAAGCTATAGGGCCAGGCACAATGGCACACACCTGTAATCCCAGCAGCTTAGGAGGCTGAGGCAGGAGGATTGTGAGTTCAAAACCAGCCTCAGCAAAAGAGAGGCACTAAGCAACTCTGTGAGACTCTGTCTCTAAATAAAATACAAAATAGGGCTGGGGATGTGGCTCAGTGGTTGAGTGCCCCTGAGTTCAATCCCAGGTACCTGCCCCCCCCAAAAAAAGAAAAAAGCAGGAGGACTCACATTTCTCAATTTTAAAACTTCCTAAAGAGCTATAGTAATCAAAACAGTGTGGTACTAGCATAAGGATGAGTATATAGACCAATGGGATAGAATAGAGAATCCAGAAAAACCTTTCTTACATTCATGTGCTTTTAATGGGATTTTTGACAAAGGATGTCAAGAAGATTCAATGAGGAAAGAATTTTCCTTTTCCACAAATTGTGCTTGGACAACTGGATAGTCACATGCAGAAGAATAAAGTTTGATCCCCTCAGCATATCACATCAAAACAACAACAACCAAAAAAAAAAAAAAAAAAAACACCTAACTCGAAATGAACCTAAAGCTACACCTACAAAATTTTTACAAGAAAGCCACAAACCTTTTTGACCTTGGATTAAGCAATGATTTTTTAAATTTGACACCAAAGCATAAGCAACAAAATTTACAAAAGAGAGAAAATGGATTTTCTCAGACTAAAAACTTTTCTGATACAAAGGACACCATTGAGAAAGTGAAAACACACACACCCTCACAAGAGAAAACACTTGCAAATCATAAATAATAAAGAATATCAATCTAAAATATACAGAGAATTGTTACAACTCAATAATTTAAAAAATTAAAAATGAGCAAATGATGTAAATAAATATTTTTACAAAGAAGATATCCAGATGGCTAATAAATGCATGGAAAGATCCTCAACATCATAAGCCATCAGGGAAACACAGAAGTAATCCACAATGAGACACCCATCCTGTAATAGAAAAGACAGATGTGGTAAGGTTGTGGAAAAGCTGGACCCCTCATTCATTGCTGGTGGGAATATAAAATGGTCCTGGAAGAAGAACGGTGTTTTTGCTCATGATTTACAGACTCAGAAGATGGCACTAAATGTACAAACAAGTCTGTAGATCATGAACAAAATCATCATCCTTCTTCTGGGACTACTGTTAGCTTGATAAACTTCCTAGCTAAAATCAGGAAGCCACATAAATAAAGAGAAATTCCCATGCTGTGGTTAGAAAATTTGTACTCAACCATATCATAAATTTGTCATGACTCCAACATAATTGTGAGAAAAAGAAAGTTTTTGAGACTTTTATTTCTAGGAAAGAATACTTAAGTATTTGCCTAGTAACCTTATTAATATTAATATTTTCATCTCACTAGGTTGACCTAGTTATATTCTTAGGATTTATTTCAACCATTCTTCCTCTCAAAGCCCAATTATACCATTAGAGTTCCTTCTGAGCTCTTCATAGCAACTCACATTCTCCCATCTTGTTGCCTAAATTCCAGCAATTGGAACCTACATGTATGATTAAGAAAACTGACCCTGCACAAATCAGCAACAAGAACAACAACAACAAAAAAAACAGCACAGGGTGGGGGTGGGTTGCAGATTAATTACACCTAGTGATTACATTTCCTGGGTACAAATGTGTTGGCTTACTGAAGAATTTACTATATTCTCTGAAAAGTCGACTTGTGTATTTCTCTGAAAGAGTAAGGAATAGAATAGGTCATTAAGTTGGCAGGTTTCCCCTTCCAAGGAAGGACTCTGGGCTCTCACCTGACCATCCAGGGAGGCAACGGCAATGTCCTGTGGTGGGGTGGCAGCCATCTGCATGGCTGCAGTCACAACGCTCAGCACAGTTGAGCCCATATGTACCATCCTGCAAGGAAGAAGGCACCAAAGACAGCAATGAGAACCTGGAGGCAAACGGGCCACGGCCAGACATTTTGGATACAGTACCCCATTCCCCTAACACCTCTCAGGAGCGCACATTACAATCACCAAGTCCCAGATCTTCTTGGTTCTCAGAATGGAGGCTTCAGAACATCAGTATTCAAAAATCTTTCAAATTCTGGTTGATAACTGACATCATGGTTGGGACAGATGAATGGTAAAACCAAGTTTACCAATATGCTGGTGGGCATGTGTGCAATATATGTAAATATGCTGATTAATTTTTAAAAAAATCATAAGCCACAACTCATAAAAATATTTTCTTTGTTCCTAAAAAGATTTTTATAACATAGTTCAGTGCTCCCTACAATGCATTCCTTTCTTAAGCAGAAAAGGAGAACTCTGGCCCACATAAATAAGCTATAACATTAAAAATAATTATAGTTCTAATTGCATTACATTTATTTCCCTAAGTTGTCAATGAGATGCAAGGTATAGAAAAATAAAAATCTTTTGTTACTTTTGTCTAATATTCTCTTTTCCAATAAAAAGTCACATGAAATATTCTAATTTAAAGTCCTAAGGTGGTGATGGCACACCTTCCTCCTCTTCCCATTGCATTTAGGTGGGTTCCTAAATGTGTGTCGGTGTGGGAAACCCAACAGAGATGAGACTCTTGGTGGACATGATCATTTCATTTATGGGGGAAAAAAAATGGAAAGCTTTGCATTTGCAGGGAAAACCTTGCTCTTTCGCTTCTATACCTGGGAACTGAGGGAAGATGCTACAAACCTCCCCATACCACACAGGCACTAAGGAAAACAGAGAGCACACACTGTCACCAGAGGGGAACATGAGAACCAGCATGAACAGTCAGTGGGTGTTAGATGGCATAATCATTTGTTTAGAACTGGTTAAACTAACAAATTAAACCCTTTTTTAGGCCCCACTAATATTTGATAAAGCTACATAGGATTTAGCTCTACGATGTTATAAACCCCTAAACTATCAGCCTTCTCTAATTTACTAATGCATCTAACATCCAAAAAAAAAAAAAAAGACAAGGTTGTGCCTGGGGCTTTGCTTCGTCCACAAGCCCACGAGGGTGACCTTCCAGCCTGTTTCTAAGTACTGATTATTTGTTTATTGTTCTGAGAATCAGCAAAGCTAACTTATCTCTGTCCTGGGGCTTTGTAGAGCAGGAAAAGCCCAGGCTGGGAATCCTCTCTACTTTGGGAAGTGGGTTGGACTTAATGAGGAGGAAGCCCAGAGAGAGAAGAGCCTCCTGGAAGTCCCTTCTCAAGGGGCCCAGTTCAAGGGGTCACATTGTTATCTTGCCATCTGATGATGTCCTGGAGGCAGAGAACACACACCACTGAGAGAATGCTTAATGGCTCAGGAGAAAAGAATTGTGACAGGAAGAAAGAGTGATGGAAGCCAGGGAAAGGAACCAGCCAAGTGCTTTGGAAAGAAAGAAATCGGCAGGTTACTACAGAAAACGCTTCCCATCTGCACCCTCTGTCAGCCGGGGTGGATATAATTTCTAATGATGCACATCTTCAAAGTAGGTCAAGGGAATGAAGTGGAGTGAATGTTGAACTTGGAAAATCTCAGGAGATTCTTGCAACTACAGAGATATTTACATTAAACCATGCCTTTTCCAAGCCTTCTTTCATCACTTCAATGAGCATTTCTGTGACGCCAGTCACCACCCCTTTTCAGCCCCCCTGTCACTTCTCATCCCAAAGGCTAAGGGATTTCCATTATAATGCAAACAAAATATTTGGAGAATGACAAGCATACACTGGGTGTTTGACCAGGGTTGCTAACTGGCTGCCACCATGAGATGAGTGTTTTAAGAAACAGAGAAAATTCTTTGTGTAAGAGTGGGAAAACAGGGTACAGATAAGAGAAAAGAAGAAAGAATTCTCATACAGTCTACCTAACCAATTGTCTTTCCTATCTTTTCCCAATCCTATGTCCAATTTGAATGCAAACACTTTGATTCTTCTAATAATTACTGAAGGTTGGTTCACATTCAGCCAATTTAAATCAGGAAAACTGCAGATAGAAGCCAACCCTTTGGCATCAGCTCCTCCCAGGAGTTCCCAGGCAGAGCTGGCATACCTGACAGGGGAGTTCACATTTCTCCCCGTGCCATCCAGGTGCACACGTGCAGGTCCCATCCAGGGTATTGCAGGCTCCCCCGTTGAGACACTGGCATGTTAAGTTACAGCCATAGCCCCAGGTGCCACTGGGGCAGCTGATGGAGCAGTCCACCCCGTGCCAGCCTGCACAACAAGAACGCCAGAGCAATGAGGAAACAAAGGCAGCAGGGACTTGTGGTGACTTTCCGAGCCAAGTTTCCCTCCAGAAGCATCTTGGAGATGCATCACAGTGCCTCTCTGCCCCAGCCCCAGCCATACCGAGCCATGGCTCTGCTACAGAAGTCCTCCACCAGAAAGGAACAAAAGGCACCCCTGAGGACCCAAACATCCGTGTGTGCCATGTGACCTGTCAAGGATGCCAACACGGAGGAGCGCCACTGAGCCACTGGAGAAGAGCTATGGAGTGGAGCTCCTTTGACATGCAGTGATGCCCACTGTGGAAGCTGAATTTCATTCAGATCAGAAACTATGTGGGTGAAGAGGAAAGTTTGTGCTTGGAAAAAATAAAAAAAAAAAACAACCCCATCTTTGAAGTGGGTTCCCATTAATCATGAACAATGTGTATCCAAGATCCTGGCTCCATCTACGGATGGACACATTCTGGGCCTCACATAGAATCTGTGCTTGGCTGCATTTCTTGTCATGATTCCAGGTCAGTCAATTTTGGGACACAGACACACGTCTGCTTGTTTACTCTTGCCCAAAGCAAAGACTCGCAGACTTCTAAAGCTGGCAGCAATTTCAGAGACCATCTAATGTAAGCCTCTTTTCATTGACTCATGAAGGCGTTAGACCTACAAGGGATGAGGGGCTTGCTGAGGTCAGCCACTGAATTTTGATGCAACTACAGCTAGAACCCTCTTCAAGATTTCTATCCCATGACTTTAGATGATAACAGGACCAGGATTAAATAAAAAAAAAAACTCATTCACCCACTCTTACCTGCCTTGCAAGTACAAGACCCATCCACAGGAGAACAGACAGCATCGTTCTTACAGCCACATCGAGAGGAACAGTTTATCCCATAGGTACCCTGCCGGCACGGGGTAGAGCAGTCACTTCCCTAAACAGGCACAAATAGCAAAAGGCAGGCAATTTTGCTGACTGAAATCAGGACAACACAAATAAACAAAAGTATATCATGGTGGTGCTAATTATGCTTCCTTTCTAATTTTAACACATTGCATTTTTTAAAAGTTGCTATAATGTCACCACTATATAAATTTTAGAGATGCAAGGGTAATACTATTGGTGCTCTGTTTAGGATAGAATATTAAATGGGATCCCAAAGTCTGCTGCCTTCATGAGATTTGCCTTCAGAGCATAACTAAAAAATAAACCTTTTGTCCTTGCTCAGACAAGTCGATAAATAAAAACAAATTGTAGCTGTAAAATTACCACCAGTAAATATACAAGCATAAATATGAACTATCCATTAGTTCCCAATGCTTCCTAGACATCCTTGTATAATATGTAATGTTTGTAGTGGGTGAAACAAAGAAATAGAACACACTCAGCTAGCAGGGCAATTCAATTTATCTGCCAGCATTAAACACAGAATTGGCTTACTACCAAGGTGACTGAAGGGCATATGTTTAAAAAAAATTAAAATAAAGGAGGGACTCTTAAGGCTAATTAAGGGCTCAAAGAATTGGGACATAGGTTAGCAAACCCTGAAAAGATCTTTTCAGCTCTGTGACTGCATGACCTGCCAGTTCCACATGATGAGTTCAGGAATACCATAAACATTCGTCACAGTCCCATGTTCTCTTCTTTAAAATGGGAGGAAATAATTCCAAACAACACATTTTCCTTTAAAACACAGATCCCTAAACTATAGGTAAGAAACCCTAGAAACTATAGACAAAATTCTGCTGTGTTAGCATACAGATATATTTGTAGAGTCTTGGTTCTCAAAGGAAAAAGGAACCTAACTACTATATGCAACTAACTAAAGAATGTTAATACATTCAAGATCATTGTACTGTCATGTGTAACTAATTAAAACAAATTAAAAAATAGAAAAAAGAATGTTAATACATAATAAATGATAACTTAATGTATGTTGTGTCTTCAAATTTCATTGAATTAGAAGAATAACTGTCAACAATAATAACTAATCTACTTGGAAAAGAAACTTCTTTGTTGCCTATAAAAGCACAGCAAAATAATTACTTAATTAATAATTATAATGCATTATATTTCCTGGTATATTCATATATTAAATATTAATGACATGTTGAGAGTTTTGCTGGCTTTCCCATCATCATTCCAAGGTCATTACTTATGTCTCTATTCATACTTTATCCTTATTCTCTTCTTATTCATGATGTGAATGACTGGAGCACATTCACTGTTCTTTACAGCAGGTTGTACAAATCATGCTGTTGTTATGCTCCACATCCCTCTTCTCCTGCCTCTAGAGCCCAAGTCACTCACTTTGAATCCTGGGGCACAGGTGCACTTTCCAGTCACACTGTCACAGTCAGCCCCATTTTGGCAGCTGCAGATTTGTTGGCAAGCTTCCCCGTAGAATCCAGGAGAGCATGTCTCATTACAGTAGAGTCCCGACCAGCCCGGCTTGCAGGCACACTCTCCAGACATGGGGTGACAGCTGAAAGACGTGGATAAAAGAAACAAATCACTCTGGGGGTAAACATGACACCCAAGGCCCATGCAAATGTTGCTTTAGCCATGATCACTAAAGGATGTGTGGGTAATTCTATGCACACTAATTTAAACTTCATTCCCAGGCTTGGAGTGATGTAATTAATTGGCTGAAACCTAATTGATACTGCAGAAATGTATGAAATCAACATCATGCTCTAGAATGATGACTATTACAACTCCATCTGTTCATCTGAAATTCTTTAAAGTTTCTAAAACAGAATGCAACAATTTAATAAGAAGCCATCTCTATGAGAAACACTGAAGAACTCCATCCCAATGACAATACCTCATCAGTTAACCAGTGTGAAGTCCAAGGATCTCCAGAAACCGTGGCCTTGTGAATCTGTTTTTCCACTCATCTCCCTCTACCTGATAGCAGAGCAGCTGTTGCTACCTGAAACAGCAGCCACATTGCCCGGCCAGGCGGCCAGCTGCTGCTTCAGAGCAAATGGACACATCAGCTGTGCTAAGATGCACGTGGATGTGAGTCTGACACAATAGGGCAGTCTGTGGCACACTGGACCAAAACACATGTGCTTCCCCCCAGAGGAAAACCTTAACAGTCACACTAGCTCTATGGACAACTGGAAGCCTGTTCAAAGATGATCTTCCTCCCCTGACGGAACTCAAGCCCTCCATTTAACTAAGGCAAACTGCAAAGTCCTGAGTGGCATCCAGAATTTGCTAAATGACCTCTCATCACAGGACTGCTCATGGACTCTGTACTCCTGGAAAGAATGATGGCCTAGAAGGGGTGAAGGCTGAGGATGTAATTCTACTTCTTGCACTGCCTCAGTAACTCAGTGAAGGCACATAACCTCCCCTGGCCCAATGACTCATCTTTCAAACAAGGGTCTCAGCCACAACCCATAATCTCATGTTCTACATTTATTTTTCTCCTCCTCCTCCTCCTCCTCCTCCTCCTCCTCCTCCTCCTCCTCCTTCTCCTCCTCCTTCTTCAGAAAAAGCGTATAGGTTGGATGGTTTCATCCTAAATTTCAGAAATTTGTTTAAATTTTAGACCCCCCTTCAACTGAAGGCCCATAGGCATAAACCTGAGCATCCATCATAAACATCCTCATAGAACATGGCCTAAAGAAACATTCAAATGCAATTCTGTAATTGAGATGCTTTCTTGGGAGCAGAAAAAGTTCATCACTGGAACTTATCCATTCCAACGCCAAAATGCATTTTGAATCTATCCACATCTCTTCCTCTTTAATGTCACTATTCTACTCCATGCCAGTGCCAGATCTCCCCAGCTTCTGATCAGCCCAATATCCTTTCTCCCTGCTGCACACAGACTCATTCCCTAAACAGGAAAACATGTCATTCTCCTGAAAACTCTTCAAAGTTTCACTTAGAACAAGATCCACATGGTTTAATACAGCTAGTGTCACTATTTAATTATTGTTTAAACCAGGACATTTTAAAGAGTGAATAGGGAGCTCATACTTACATCCCATCCTGTCAAAACAGATACATAGTCCCCTAAATATAGCCTGTGACACTTAGCATCAGGCCACTGTCTCTTCTCCACCTCTCCTTTCATCATTGTTCCCTCTTTATTACTATGTTTGACCACACTAGGTTCCTTTTAGCTTATAAAAGCATCAAGCATTATCAACTTAAGGGCCTCCCATGGGCTAGTCTGTTTTGCTGGAAGGGAATTTCCCTACTCTTTGCCTATCTCTCTCCATCTTGTCTTGCCAGGTTCAGCTTACACATCTCTTCTTCAGAAAGGTCTGCTCCAACCATCATCACCCCACCACCACCACCCAAAATTTTAATGAAGTCCCTCTGGTTCTTCTCTTTTATTGCACTCACTCTGATCTTTCTCTTCATCTCCCTTTTTCACAATTTGTAATCTTATGTTTACTTTTACAACTTCCTTCCCCTCTACAATATGAGTTCTATGAGGGCAAGAATTCAGTCTATTTTTCTCCCTGTCCTCAGCGTACCATAAAGTCGGAGTGAATAAATGAAAATGACAGTTGATGTATAGCAGATCTGACTCCAGATCTAACTTTCAGACACAGATCTGCTCCTCTCTGACATCTCTGCCATTGAGCAATGCTAAATAATAATCAATGTACCTGCATATAAATTGAGGCTTCCCCTAAAGTTAGTATTAAAAGGAATTGCTACTTATTGTAGAACACACTTCTGTGGTATCTATGATGATACTATATGTGAATGCACAGACCAGCAGCTGCTATTTATGGATCTCTGAATGGGTGCCACTCTGATAAACACTCCATGTGCATTATTTAATCCCATCCTCATGACTGAAATAATCATTTGGGAATAAAGAGTGAGAGAGAGACTGGGTCTCAACGGAAGTGCCCATGAATCACTGAAATTCAGATAGGGCCTATAAACACCTGCAACTCCTGAGTGGCATGCCTTTGTAATATGAGGGCAATCTGCAAAAATAGGGAAAACTGGTGTGAAATTGTAAAGCTCTTCCCTGGCATCACCTCTAAACCAGCTCCTAGCAACTCTATAAATGTTAACACTCATACCAGTGGGTTGCTGTCTCTTCCTCTGCAGATGGGTCTGCATTCTCCTTTGAATATGTATTCCTTACTTTACCCAAAAGGTATCTCTTGAGATTGTTCTCATTCTCCCTTAAATATGTGTCTACTGTCCTAAAGAAAGCTCTGTCTATGCCTTTGACTGACCCATGCTGAATTCTTTCTTGTCGGGAATGCCAAGAACCCCCCTGGCCCTAAGTCAAGTTTCTCCTTTTCTCCAGGAACTCCTTGGACCCTCCTTCAGACACATCTTTTCTCCGGGGACATAATGCATGATCTCATTTTATAAACAAGGAAATAGAGGCCTAGAAAGTGTAAGATTTGTTCGAACAGGTAGTGACAGAATCAAATTTAAACTCAGGTTTGTCAGTTTTTATACCAAAGAAAGCAAGTTCACTAGCAGCCTGCATGGGGAACTAGATATAAAAGAGAATAGCTAAAGTTCTGGCTTTTGCACTGATAAGAGGTCATCAGCCCCTGCAAGCAAACACAGTCAAATTTAAATTTACTTCAAAATGGCCCTACATTTAAAAAGAGGAACAGAAAATATTTCAAGTGATGGATTAGGTAGTTTACCTTATACTATAAAAAAGGACATTTTTGGTGAGAAACATTGGTTTACATTCACAACTTAGGCATAAATATTAAACAAAATAGATAATCGGGGACAGAGAATTGAACTGAGAGGCAGACAGAGAAATTGATATTCAATGCCCCCCAGTGAGTAGGAATGCAGCACACTGGTTCGCAGATTGATTGACACCAAAATTAGTATTCTGCAATTTGTAATTAGATGTAGGAAGCCAGAGCACTTTGGAGGCATTTGATGTGTTCTCATGCAGGCAGCTTAATTGGTAATGAGATTTACGTGTTTATGTAGGAGCAGCAGACTAGAGGTTGAAGGGTGATACACTCAATATCTGTTTTCCATCTAAAGAACAGATTGCTTTGCGTATATAAAAATAGGATTATACACATAGGGGAATATTTGTCATTTCATATACAGATATAACTTAATACACATTTTCTAGTAAGTTTTCAATTTAATAGCTAAATTATAGCAACAGTCCTAGTATTAGACTGTATAATCCTGGCTTAAACAGAATGAGTCATTGAACTTCCTTTAATTCACTTCCTTAGATGTTATTAATGCTCAAAGGCAATGGCAATTAAGTGGCATTTACTAAGAGGCACATCCTGATTGCCAATGGCTATTGAATGTCCTTATTAACAAGAGCTAATATACATATCCCACAAGGCTTTTGATTAAATATCAAATTTTATTTTATTGTTAAAAATCATTTCCACCACAAAAGTTAGTTTTAAGTTGAAAAGTCACAGTGAAATGTCTTCAGGTTCAACAATAGTGCTAAAATTCAAAGTAGCAATATTGGTTATAAATACATTCAAAAAAAATAAATACATTCAAAGTCATTTCAGTTTTATAATTGATTGCAAAATAAAAATAGTTACAAATTCTTTGTAACTTCTCCCATCAAGAGGTGGAGCGTGTTGAGTTTGGACTTGCTTTGTCTTATAAACAAACATTAGCAAACATGACAAAACCAAGGCTTGAAATATGTTTGCATGTTGGTGCTTGCCCTGTCTAGTGCTGTTTTTAGAAGCCAGTCATGATGTAGAAAAGCCCAGGCTAGCCTGCTAGATGCTGGAGATATGTGGATCAGTCACTGCAATCACCCAGCCAAATGCCACACATGTGAGTAAGAATATCCAGGACCAATCAGCTTCCAGTCAACCTGCCAGCTGCAGGGGGACCAGCAGAAGAACCACAAAGCTGAGCTCAGTCCAAATAGCCAATCAGAAAATCATCAGCAAATGCTGTTTTGTGCTAAGTTTAGGGAGTTTGTTTTTTTTACGATGCAGCAAAAGCTAATCAATACAAACAAACCCCTACCCAAATATATGGCCACAATATATATCAATATGTAGATTCATAGAAACAAAAATTTACCTAAAGACAATGTAAACTATTAATTTAAATTGCATTAGTTTTCTCAATAATTATAATGAAAGGCTTTAGGATAAATATATATCATGAATTATGTAACAGCACAGCTCAACTTGCTTGATTAAGTGGTAAGTGAACAAGTTAGACTTTCAATTAAAACAAGAATTTCATGCCTTTGGTTTGAAGGGAACTTGTGTTTCCAAGAATTTTAAACGGAAGTTCAACATACAAGGAATTAGCAAGGGCTCAAGATATAGCTCTGTGGAAGAGTGCTTGCCTAGCATGGTGTGAGACCCTTTGTTAAATCCCTAGAACCACAAGAAAAAGAACTAATGAATAGTCAAGATACAAGAATTAACGAATGGCTACAACTGTGAGTTCAAAAAAATAGAACGATATAATCAATATTCAATGTGTCTTAATAGAAATGTGTAAAAGCTAATCTTCAAAAACAGCTTTCATGATTTAGGGAAATAATAGACTTTTAAAATCTTCTATTTTATACACATTATTAGACAGATTTTCATGTTGTTTGATCTATATGATTGTAGATAATCTCACACACTTTGTTAAAGCAAACATACTTAGTTACACATGACCTGTGTCACAATTATCACAGGATTGGCATCAATCAAATAACTCTCCACCTGCATCTTGCCACTATCAATATTATCTCGGTTTCTCCAACTGTTCTCATAGCAGAGCTCTTTCTTTCTATAGGTTTATTGTTCTATATGCTTCAGCTGTATCTACATACAGCAAAGCACAATGGACAATGCTCTTGGCTAATACTACAGGACACTTACCTCTCACTGCAACAAATCTTATACTGTAGGAAAGGAAGTCAAACTTATGACTTTTCTTTAATCCAACTACCTTCTTAAATATTAGAGTTGAAAAACAAATAAAACCTTTCAGAGATTATTCACTTTTACCCTCCCAAATGTTTACCTAAGCCTGTCATGTAAAGAATGACAACATTTTCCAATGAGCAAAACCAGAAGTTGACTAACTCAGCTTACAAAAAGTTACTTGAATCGCATTAAGAATACAATTCTTTGATATGTCACACTTAAACATATTCCACCATAAACACACACACACACACACACACACACACAACAAGGGTTTTGTTGTTGTTGTTGTTTTGTTGTTGTTATTGCTTGGTTTTTGTTTTGGGTTCCTAACAATGGATTAAGGAAGAGAGACTGTCCACATATTTCTGTTTACTTTTAACTCTTGTGCTTTTGGGATTCCATGCAGCCATGAGTTATCTTCAGTTAAATGAAGCAATATCTGGGCTGAATGCAAATAAAAGTAATTCTAGTAACATCCAGTCACATGCAGCTTTTCCAGAAGTCTGCAAATAAGGCCCCAAATTCTAAGTTATGTGTTTCTGGTCCTTAGAGGAAGAAAAAGAAGAGAATTGGTGGGGAGATGTTTTCAGGGGCAGACTAGATACAGTAGGGTGGGTGGGTTTGTGGTTTCCTGTTCTCAAATTCTTCAAGAGAGTTTTGAGCTAACAGACCCCTGTGGGTTCTGTGTTAAAGTAATCAATCCTGAAAAGGTATTTCCCAGGTGACAACCAAATGTGAAACACTTGCAAAAAATTTCTACCCTCCCACTTCCTCTCTGTAGCCCCTTTTGCTTGCACAGATTTGTTGTCAAGTAAAAGATGTTGCACTGAGAATGGTTTTACGATCTTTTACATCCTAACCTTGGCTTAAGCCCTTGTTCCTCCCCTGAATCTTTGCTTCTAAAGGCATGTCACAGAATCCCTCTCTCAGGGAAGAGTTCTACTAATCTCAGCAAATTTAATTTTTGCCAGGGGCCATTAATAGATAAAAGAATTTAATGTCGACCCATGGCCATCTAGCAATTTTAGTACTTCTGACATGGGTCATCAATCACTAAGTGAAAATGTTCTCCTTGGATTTGTTAATTCCTACCCAGGACAACCCAGAGGCAGGAAAGGTCTTAGGGTGCCAAACTCTATCATCCCTGTTTCCAAATCCTGGACAACTGAATTTAAAACTTTGAGAGGACACATTCTTCCAGGGGCAGCCAACACTCACCTGTGAGTGTGGTCCAGATGGCAGGGACATCGCTTGTCGCATTTAATGCCATAGAGCCCCTCTGGACACAGGCGAGCCTCACAGAGCTCACCAGCAAAGCCGGCTTCACAGAGGCATGCACCACTCACATGGTAACACTTCCCTCCATTGACACACCGGCAGGTCTCAGCACAGCGAACCCCATAGGTTCCAACAGGGCACTCGTCCTGACACCTATCAAGCAAGAAATGGGGACAGTAAATAGACTAGTCAGTGCCAGGTGAAAATAAACGAGTCATCTCATGGTGCAGAAGCACACCACTGTCATCCCAGCAACTCTGAAGGCTGAGACAGAAGGATTGCAAATTCAAGGCCAGCCTCAGCAATTGAGTGAGACCCTGTCTCAAAATAAAAATTTGAAAATGAATTGGGGATGTAGTTCAGTGGTATAGTGCCTCTGGGTTTGATCCCAGTACTGGGGTGGGCTAAATGGTTATATGATGTAAAAATTAAAATTGCTTTTTGAACTTCTTATTATATAGCAATTCTCCCATTATAGGTAGAAAAGCATTGAGGTGAATTACTCGGCCACACAGTAGTGACAACAGTTTTGACTGTTGAATGAAGAAATTAACCAAAGCAAAATAAAATGATGAGCTCAGGACATGAAGCAAATTTCATACTTAATGCTTGCCAAAGGCATACATAGTGCTTTAGTAGGTACCAAAAAAAGGGAGAAAAGCAATCACCCAAATGTTAGTCACAGTCTATAATTAAGAAATTTAAAAGCATGCGGCCCCTGTTCCAAAGGGGGGGGAAACTTGGTAGCAAATTTGATAGTAAATAATTCTCTTGGCTTTCCATGTAGAAAAAAAAAAAGAAATTAATTTTTAACCTGAACCATGTCTCCACTCTCTTCAAAGTTGAATAACTGTATCTCATTTAGAAAGCTAAATAACTCATGAGGATGCCCTTTTTAAGTTTGGGGGATTCTGAGCTCAGGTGTCCTCTTTTCCAACCTGGGAAGCCCAGCCAGGAGATCATACGGAGGCTTGGAGTTTCCTAACAATATTCTTGGCAAGTGGGATATTATCCTCTGTTATGAAGAAGGGCTGCCAAAGGTCAAGGAAAAAATATCAGACCTCAAAACTTTACTTCATTGTTTGTTTGTTTGTTTGTTTAATGACATTGGAGCTCCATCCTGGTGGAAGGACTCACTGTAGGTAAGGTGAGTGAGATGGGAAGCTGAGTTGCTGGAGGAAACCATGACAGAAAAGAGAAAATTATTCATCGCTGCTCCACAGAAAGTGCCAGTGGCTCTTGGGTTAGCCAAGTTTCCTCTTGGCGAGATGAGGTGACGGTGACGGGGCTCTCCACAACAGAAGGAGAGCTCTCTGCCAAGGGAGAGGGAGACAGGGTTTCATCTAGCTGAGCATTCACCACAAGGAGGGTACACTTTGTCTCAGCAGCCACTTCCCATGTGGCTCTCAAGTCATGCCAGACCCAGAGTCAAAATGTAGGTCAGCATTGCATTTTTCAGATCTGTATAATGCAAGCAACAAACCATGATAACAAATTCCAGAATGCTGGAAAGAAACAGTAAAAAAACATTCTCAAAACAGCCTTTTTACAAGGTTTCGCATATCCTGAACAGGGTATGACTGCTAGAACCACGATTCTCAGAGCAGAGGACAAATGTTGGGAATTCTCTGGTTACCTCTGGCTCTAGCATATATTGAATGTGATGGAGACAAGGAAAAGGGCCTCCTCTTGTAAGTTTGGCTTTGTTGGTTCTAGACATCTTTAGGTTCACCTGTCAACAGTTAAAGTCTTCACTCCTAGACCATTAGAGAAGTTCTGGAGAAACTGAGCTAACACTTGGCGTAAAATCCAATGTATTCTTAGAGTTACACATGAGTAAACCTGTTTTTAGACCAGAGATTTTTTGTTTTGTTTTTTCTTGTACTGGGGATTGAACCCAGGGGTGCTCAACCACTCAGTCACATCCCTCACCCTTTTTATTTTTCACCTAGAGACAGGATTTCACTAAATTGCTAAGGATCTCGCTAAATTGCCAAGGCTGGCTTTGAACTTGCGATTCTCCTGTCTCAGCCTCCCAAGCGTCTGGGATTATATGTGTGCGCCACTGCTCCAGGCTTTCAAAAGGTTCTCATTATTTTTAACATGTAAGGAATTTTAATGAGCCAAGTCATCTAGTTTATTCCTTAAAGATATAAACTGTAAAGAAAGAAATATTGAGATTCAATGCTGTGACCCCATCAGGGTTTCCACTGAAAGCTGGCAAAACAACTTGACAACCTGTTGGTTTTTATTTCCTTGCAAGTCAGTAACAAAAGGAGAAAGATAAACAATGTGAAATAATATTGCTTTCTCTTCTTACATGGATTTGAAGACAAACCAAAATATTAAGTTTTGGATTATCTGCATGACTCCATCTTTGTTTAAAAAAAAAAAAAAGCACTGTTCTAGAAGTGGTTGAAAGTGGTAAAGATAGAAAGCCTGAAAAGTATCTGCCACCAAATTACAGGGAACCAGTGTGCATATTTTATCATATCTTGGCAGAGATTTCCTTTTCTCTGGGAAAACAAAATGCATAATAACAGGTTCTGACCCATATTTATGTTGTCATTCTGTAAACACACTACTAATTTGTATTATAAATACATAACACAGTCATTTGAATTTTACTTTCAAAGTCAGCCAT
The DNA here is from genome assembly GCF_964194105.1 of Spermophilus citellus. NCBI lineage: Eukaryota > Metazoa > Chordata > Mammalia > Rodentia > Sciuridae > Spermophilus > Spermophilus citellus. Next base: position 176,975,554 of record NC_138182.1, on the reverse strand, counting down.
CATGTCAACTTGGTTCTTTTTTCGTCAGTCTGTACTTGTGTCAGCATCTGTTAATAATACTCAGGCCATCAACCATGCCAAGATGGCGGGAGGTCTTTCTAGAAGTAGACACTTTCCATCTTTTAAAAACTTACTATTTTAATTGCATCAAATCAAAGGGTACAGTATAATAATCCTATACATGTATACGGGACTTTTTTCATCATGAAAATAAACATAATCATGGAGTAGTATTTCTGAATGGTTCCTTTATCTTAAGCTCAACATGTTTTAAGGCCTTCATACTGCTCTTGTGGCCCCAAACAGAACAAGAAAAATTCTCTCAGGAAACAATGAAAAGGGAAATACATTTTCTTAAGAGAAATGAAAGAGAACTAATAAATACTGACCAAAATAGAAATATAGAAATTTTTGATATCTACTTTTATTTATCTCAAATAATGCCCTGAAATTGGGAAGGATGAATAAGCACTCAGTAGATGTACACTAATAAAACATGACACCAATTCCCAAACCAGTGGCATCACGGACTTGTCTCGATGCCATTTTGATAATTATGTCGCATCTCATTGTAACTTGAAAAGAAGGAAGTAAGTTTGTGTGAGGGGTGGCAGATCCTCCTTCCTCCCTTGTCCTTTTGAGCACACTCCTCCCTAGAGTGACCAGAATAGTTGGGCCAATCATCATTTAGTGTGAGAGAATCATGTTCCTCGTTTAACCTAGACTTAGAGGGTCAGCTGCCTGCCTTTCTGACATCTGGAACTGCTGCTCTGGGAGAACATCAAAAGCTCTGGGAAAGAGCCAACTCTTCCATAGTTATAGTGACAGGAAAGAGCTCCTCCACTGAAGACCAATGCTGCCTTCCCTGATGCCTGGCTTCCATGTCTGACTACCTCCTTTCATCCACATTTATCTTCATGTTTAGGTGCTAGGAGCCACAAGCAAATATACGATGTATGGCACCTTTGGTGGTAAAGTGACGCCAGCTAGCCACTGAGATATGATTATGTTAAGATTTACATTCATATGGAAGTTGGACTCCCGCTGTTCACCCTGGCCTGCTACCGGACTCATGTTACAGGACTCATGGAGAGTTCCCATTGGTTGGGGAAGGATAGTAGGAGGAAATTCCGGGGGAGGTCCGGGGGACCCCCGGTTCCGGGAGACGGGAGGTTCCGGTAGACGCCCGCGTGGGAGGACCGGGTTTGGCTTGCCGGAGCCTACAGAGTATTGGCGGCTTTTTCAAAATAAAGTTTTGTTACTGCTTGAGTGGCTCGTGATTCTGTGCCCAGCCAAGACTGTGGCATTTGGCGGCCCGTGCGGGGAACACCTGAAGCTTAGAGGTGAGTAAAATTGCTCGCCCCTGAGGGAAGGCGACAGGATGGGTGACCATCTCAAAAAACAGTGTGTTCTTGTTTTGATTTATTTTGTTTTTATTTCGAGCTCCCTAGCCCTAGAATTTTCTCAGGCGAACTGGGAAAAATGGTTGGCTCAAGGTTTGAAGTTATTCGGCCCTGAGAAAGAGAAAATCGATACAACCATTCTCTGCTCCGTTTTTGTTTCATTCTGTTTCGGCTTTGTTTTATCCTATCTTATTGGGTTACGTTACCTTTATAGTAGATTAGAATCCAGTAAAAAACAAACCGAAAAACTGTTAAGTAAATTGTTAGAGGTCCAGACTATGGTAGAAAAAACGCTAGGTCAAGCAAAAGAGAAGGTCTCTCAAGCTAGTCAGACAGAGGAAAATTTAAAGAAAGCAAGCTTAGAGGAAAAGCAGCCATCAGGTGGAGAATTACAACAGGAGGTTGCTACCAACTCCGTTCTAACACCAGAGGGCGTAATTCAACCAACAGCTCCATCTACCGCTGAGCGGCCCTCAACTCCCGTAGTTGATGGACGGAATTCTGAGACAGAACCCCAAAGATTAGCATGCCCTGTACTTGAGCAGGCAGGAGGGCAACGAATTCACCGTACTTTAGATTTCAAAACAATAAAGCAATTAAAGGAGGCTGTAACAACCTATGGGCCGCAAGCTCCCTTCACAATAAGCATGGTCGAATCTGTTACCAACTTGGACATGACACCAGCAGATTGGGCTAACATGTGTCGATCTGTGCTAAACAGAGGACAATATTTGTTATGGAAGGTTGCCAATGAGGAATTTTGCATGGAGACAGCTAGGCGAAATGCAGAAGCTGGTTACCCTCAAAGAAATATAGATATGCTATTGGGAAAGGGACCTTATGAGGGTCAAAGACAGCAAATTGAATATGACCCTGGTGTATACGCACAAATTGCTGTAGATGCAGTTAGGGCATGGAAAACTTTACAGGGGCATGGAGACTTACAAGGTCAATTATCTAAGGTAATACAAGGAACTAATGAACCTTACGCTGAATTTGTAGATAGACTTATTCAGTCAGCCTCTAGGATATTTGGTAATACAGAACAGGTAATGCCATTTATAAAACAACTGGCTTATGACCAAGCAAATCGTTGCTGCAGAGAGGTCATTAGACCATGGAGACATGAAGATTTAAACACATATATTAAATTATGTAGAGACATTAATGAACAAGGGCAAGTCTTAGCAGCAGTACAACAGGCTTTAGATGCCAGGCCAAAAACATGCTATAATTGTAATTAAACAGGACATTTTAAAAGGAGTTGCCCCATAAGAGGAGGGTTTAACAAAGCTGGGTATCAAAGGAATAGAATACCGGGTATTTGCCCACGATGCCATAGAGGGAAACATTGGGCTAATGAATGCCGTTCTCAAACCACCATAGAGGGTATTCCATTATCAAAAAACGGACAAGGACCAAGTGTTTACCCACGATATCGTGGAGAAAGGTATCAGGCTCCATTGCCAAAAAACGGACTAGAGGGCCCAATGCCCCGGGGCCCAAAACCACAAATATATGGGGCAATGGAGGAACCCAACAGCACCATCAAGGTAGTGCCCAGGACGCATTATCCATTAAATCCCTCATCAGACAAACTAGAGGGAGCACAGGGCTGGACATCTGCGCCTCTGCCAGAGCAGTACTAACTCCAGAGATGGGAGTTCAAATCATTCCCACAGGAGTAAAAGGACCTCTTCCACAGGGAACAGTAGGCTTATTATTGGGACGCAGTTCTTCTACACTAAAAGGACTTATGATAAGTCCTGGGGTAATTGATCCCGATTATGAGGGTGAAATAAAAATTATAGCTAGTTCTCCAAGAGGTATATCAGTAATTTCACCAGGAGATAGAATAGCACAGTTATTAATAATACCCAGCCTGCATGATAAATTTTCCAGTTGTAATGTAGAAAGAGGTTCCAAGGGATTAGGCTCCACAGGTGTAGATTGGGCTATGCTGTCTTTAAATTTAGATTCTCGCCCATTGCTAAAATTAAATATTCAAGGACATGACTTTAATGGGCTGCTGGACACAGGAGCTGACCTTAGTGTCATCTCTCGTCAAGAATGGCCAAAACATTGGCCATTACAACAAGCCACTCAAACGCTTCGAGGCCTAGGAGTGGCGACTAATCCCGATAGAAGCGCAATGGTATTAGATTGGAGGGATCCTGAAGGATGTGAAGGAACTATACAGCCCTATGTATTAGATCATCTTCCTGTAAATTTATGGGGACGAGATGTCCTAGATCAATTAGGATTGACATTAACAAATAACATCAATCCTAATGCGCCCACTACTAGGGCTAAACAAGGCTTTAGGAAAGAAAAAAGATTAAGAGAACAAGAACAAGGTATGACAGCACCTATTCAAATATCAAGAAATAAATAGACATGAATTGGGTTTTCAGAAAGGGCCACTGAGACAATCAAAATTACTTGGAAATCAGAAAGACCAGTGTGGGTTCCTCAGTGGCCCCTGACTAAAGAAAAGATACAAGTAGCCCATGACTTGGTCAGACAACAATTAGCGGAAGGACATATACAACCTTCCGTATCCCCCCATAATACTCCCATTTTTGTCATTAAAAAGAAATCTGGTAAATGGAGATTATTACAAGATTTAAGAGCCATTAATAATGAGATGGTTATTATGGGACCTGCTCAATCAGGGATTCCTCAATTGTCTGCTTTACCAAAAACCTGGCATGTTTTAGCTATAGATATTAAAGATTGTTTCTTTTCAATTCCAATTCATCCCGAGGATAGTCCACATTTTGCATTTACTATCCCTGCACTGAATCATGAAGGTCCTGATCAGAGATATGAATGGAAAGTACTCCCTCAAGGGATGGCTAACAGCCCAACTATGTGTCAAATTTATGTTAATAAAGCAATCCAGCCACTTAGAAATCAAAATCCTGAACTACAAATATTTCACTATATGGATGATGTGTTATTGGCACATAAAGATAAAAGCACATTACTAGAATGTTATGCCACACTTACAAACTTATTGAAAAATTATAATCTAGAGATAGCAATAGATAAAGTACAATTAAATCTTCCAATTAATTATTTAGGAGTTCTATTATCCTCAACCATGGTCCGTCCACCAAAAATTCAAATACGAGTAGATCAACTCAGATCACTTAATGACTTTCAAAAGTTATTGGGAGACATAAATTGGATAAGGCCTTATCTAGGCATACCAACAGGAGAGTTAGGACCTTTATTTGATATTCTAAAAGGTCCATCAGATCCAAATTCACCCCGCATGTTAACGCCTGAAGCAAGAAAAACATTAAAAATCATTGAAACATATATGGAAAATATGCATTTGGATAGAATTGATATAAGTTTGCCTTTATTATTTATTGTACTACCAACAAAAAATATTCCTACAGGAGTATTTTGGCAGGAAGGTCCATTATTGTGGATACATTTATCTTATTCTCCTAACACTATTCTTACTAGATATCCTGAGGCTGTAGGACAATTGATATTCAAAGGAATAAAAGCAGCTAAGGGAGTATTTGGGATTTCTCCCAATAAAATTATTACTCCATATACTATGGATCAAATTGATGAGTTAGCTAATGAGTTAAATACTTGGGCAATAATCATGTGTAAAACTAGTGTTTCATTTGATAATCACTTACCATCTAATCCTTTGTTGTCTTTTTGGTCTAAGCATCCTGTAGTTTTTCCAAAAATGACAAGAAAAACCCCTATCATAAATGCTCCAAATATATTCACTGATGGGTCAAACAATGGTACAGCAGCAGTAGTTACTCCTGATCAAACTTTTACATTTTTAGTACCCAAGCAATCAGCTCAAAAGGTAGAGCTTAATGCAGTATTACAAGCTTTTATGATGTTTAAAGATTCTGTATTTAATTTATTTTCTGATAGTCAATATGTAGTTAATGCTATAGTATCCCTTGAAGATGCTGGTAGGATTTCACCTTCTTCTACTGTTTTCTCTTTGTTTTCCGCTATACAAAGTCTAATCTGGGACCGAAAAGATCCATTCTTTATAGGTCATATCAGGGCACATACAGGATTGCCTGGAGCCCTTAGTATGGGCAATGAACTAGCAGATAAATCTACACATGACATACATATTTTCTCCACAATAGAAGAAGCTATAAATTTTCATAAAAGGTTCCATGTCAATGCTAATACTTTACAAAAACGTTTTAAAATAACTAAAGAACAAGCCAGACATATAATAAAACAATGTCAAAATTGTGTGACATTTTTACCACAAGTTAATCTTGGAGTCAATCCTAGAGGACTGATACCTAACCATATTTGGCAGATGGACGTCACACACTTGCCAGAATTTGGAAAATTAAAATATTTACATGTTACAGTTGATACCTCTTCCGGATTTTTGATGGGCTCCCTTCATGCTGGAGAAAAAACTAAAGATGTTATAGCTCATTGCTTACAAAATTTTGCCACTGTGGGTGTTCCAAAACAGTTAAAAACGGACAATGGTCCTGGTTATACTTCCACCTCTTTTAAACAATTTTGCTCATCATTTGGCATTACTCACATAACAGGAATTCCATACAATCCACAAGGACAAGGCATAGTTGAAAGAGCTCATCAAACTATTAAAATGTACTTATTAAAACAAAAGGAGGGAATTGGAAAGGCGTATATATCCCCCAAAGATAAACTTAAAATAACCCTTTTTACTCTAAACTTTTTAAATTTGGATTCATCGGGACTTAGTGCTGCGGAAAGACATTTGTACCCAAAAAATGTACATAAGCCTAAGGTACTTTGGAAAGATATTCTAACAGGACAATGGAAAGGCCCGGATCCAGTGATAGTCTGGAATCAGGGCGCTGTCTGTGTTTTCCCACAGGATGAACAGCAACTGATTTGGATTCCAGAGAGATTAACTAAAACAATTTCTACAGAAAAAGAAGATGATTTGACTCAAATCCATAACAGCTGACATCCAGAGCTCCAGCTTGGCTATTCTTACATCTGCGACAGTGATTAACCAAGGTGTTTTTTTTTCAATATCTATTTTATTATTGCATTTTTCCCACATCATAAAGTTCTATTTTAATTTTGAGCTCATACAAACCTAGGTTAATGTTTTTCTGATCAGTTTTATTTTTTGACTGTGTTTTATTTTTTTGACTGTGGAGTTTTTAAACATTGCAATGGAGATTTCACCTAGGTATAGTTACAAGGCCTTTATTTACTATTGTCTTATGTGTTGTATGTTGTGTGCACACTTCTGTTTTGTGTTGTATGTCTGTATGTGTGTATGTCCATATTTCTTATATGAGGAGCGCTCATGAAAAAATGGATCCGAATTTTTTCTTTATTCACGTGATTTATATGGTTTAATTTAAATTAGGTAAACAGCTGTTAAGGATTGTTTTTAAAGGAGTTTAACAGATCTGTTTGTTTACTTTCACCTTTCCTTTTCATTATATTTAATAATTCTGTTCAGGATAATGTCTCTTTAGCATCATTGCCAGAATTTCCATCTCCATCCCAATTCCGGTGAAGACTGAGATAAAACCAAACTACAGCTTCTATGATAGCTATCACAGTAAACTGTATAAACTGATGCATCAATGAATATAACTCAACAAGTAATGCTCAATCAAGGACTTGATTTACTTTGGGAGGAAATGGACATATTGATAGACTCCTCCAATTTGAACTGCTTGCAGAACTTGCCTGGACTATATATCAGTTGCATACATTGTGAAATATCATCTGGTGCACCGAATTGTGGTACTGCTGGCATATCTTTGCTGATGGTGTCACCAGTGATGCAATTTCCTTGCCAGCTCACCCCATGTTTATTGTGGTAATCCTGGCATATCTTTGCTGATGGTGTCACCAGTGACGAAATTTTTCCAAAGGAGCTGTCAATTGGCTTGGTGTCGTGGCATTTCTGTATCCTCCTCCCTTCTACTAGTGATGGTCTAAAATTTGGGGGCCAACAGAGGTGAGGCAAAGAACCTCACCCCCCCACTGGCACCAAGGCTAAATTTGGGGGCCAACAGAGGTGAGGCAAGAACCTCACCCCCCCACTGGTGCATAGGCCTATCCACAAGCATGGCTGAATGCTGGACCGGTAGTCAGTGACGGGTTGATCTGATTACAGTGGATTCAACCTAAGACAGGAAGCTGACGCCTAAATGTCAGTTCTCTCATGACGGGTAAGAACCATATGTTAAATTGGACAACCTACCAGGCACAGTCCCTAGCCACATTGCTTGTTGCTTAATTAAACAGAAGGGGGCAGATGCTAGGAGCCACAAGCAAATATACGATGTATGGCACCTTTGGTTGTAAAGTGACGCCAGCTAGCCACTGAGATATGATTATGTTAAGATTTACATTCATATGGAAATTGGACTCCCGCTGTTCACCCTGGCCTGCTACCGGACTCATGTTACGGGACTCATGGAGAGTTCCCATTGGTTGGGGAAGGATAGTAGGAGGAAATTCCGGGGGAGGTCCGGGGGACCCCCGGTTCCGGGAGACGGGAGGTTCCGGTAGACGCCCGCGTGGGAGGACCGGGTTTGGCTTGCCGGAGCCTACAGAGTATTGGCGGCTTTTTCAAAATAAAGTTTTGTTCCTGCTTGAGTGGCTCGTGATTCTGTGCCCAGCCAAGACTGCGGCATTTAGGATCAAATGGAACAGGCTTGGCAGAACTGCCTTGGGCCTCTACCTTAACAGAGTCCACTATTGAATCTCAGATTCCTTCATCCATCCAGTCCTTACTAAGCACCCATTATGTGCCTATGTGATTGCTAGGGTATCAAAGGCCCCAGAGCAATTCTGTGATAAAACCATTAACATGAGGCACACTTTCTTAACATCTTCAGAAGAACTTCTGAGAGGATCTGCAAACATCCTCTCCTTCACTCTTAATTGACTCCCCCACATTACATTCCCTCACCACAATATCCTCCCGACCTTTCCATAAACCCCAAAGCCTCCATTTGGGTATGCCCCATGCAGCTCTACCAACTGCAAGGTGCCTGTTTGGCGGTATTTTGCTTCCCTGTGGCTAGGAGCCTGTCCCCACATCCTGAGAATGCTTGGCTGGCCACTGCCTGTGGTGGGATCTGCCCCTGGAGCAGCAGTCATCTGTCCTAACCTCAGTGGTCAAGTTACACTGACTTCTCAAGTCAAGCCCCTTGAGGTCTCCTCCCCCACACCTCCTGCCACAAACTGCCCCATAGCCCACTTATTGTTTTTCTTTCACAATGACAAATATGCTTGTTGTCATTGTGGTGGGTATGTATGTTCACTCTAGAACCCAGATGGGGGTAGCCATTGAAAACAGGAATCACACCATCATCAGCCTTGGTGCCTTAGAAAACAGTAGTCATAAGAGCAATAATTCAAGAAGCAAGCTGTATCATCATTCCTTTCTCTGTAACTTTTGTCTTCCTTGCTTTTAAAATTTACCTAACAGTTAGCTGTTACTTCCTTCCCTTATATTCCAAATGAGTGTGAGCTCACTGGTTTTGTATGTGTACTGTTTTCACTTGTCTTTAATTTTAAATTTAAATCCTTAAAGGACAATAAAACAGTTACATTGAAATTTTTAATGGTCAAAAAATGTGACATAAAATATTACTGAGGGTTCAGCTTGGTCTTGTGTCCTCCCTCATTTTTCTATAATAAAATGTTACCCAGGGCCAGAAATTACCTAACAACTTCATCTGCCTAAAATATTTCCTAGAACTAGGCTGTTGGTCACAAAAAAGCATTCTGAGTAGACCAATTACATGTTATAAAATAACTATGTACTAGGTGTCAATAATTCATAACATCAAATAATTGACGGAAACATATAATTTATACTAACAAAAGATTTTTTAAAAGCTTTTAATAAAATTAGGTTGATACTACTAGCAAAAATACTTAACAAAAATAGGGACTAAGGAAAAAAAAAAGTATGTAAGCACAAAGAAGACAATTTACTAACAACCAATAGCAAACATGCAATTACACTGAAGCCATTTCCAGTAAAATTAGGAAGAAGATGAGAATTCCCAAGTTGACCCCAATTTGTCAATGCTAATTCAGAGGTTCAAATTCATGCAATAATTCCAGAAAATGAAATGAATCACTATAAATATTGAAAGAGGTCAACTTAATCTGCAGATGACTGAATTGTACAACTAAATAATTTTAGTGTTTACTAAAAATAACATTAAAATTAATTTAGAAATTTGGCAGGGTGACTAAATTATAAAGAAAATATTCACAAGTGTTTTTCTTTATCTAGAAATATTCAATTAAAAACTGAATTGGAATTTTAAAAATCATACAGTTCTTAGAAATATATTTAATCAGAAGGGAAAAAAACAAATAAACCCTACTTATTAAAGAAGTCATAAAATAGAATGTTAGAAAAAAAGAGGGTGGAGAGAGGCAAAAGGGATTTTTAATTCACAGGCATCACAAAACCTGTGACAGCTAATTTTATACAGTTCACAGACATCACTTAATTATAACAACAACTGTATGTATCAACTGCAGGACTGTCCTGAGGCCTGAAGGCTTTAATGTACTAACTTCTAATTTCATTCTTATGATACCCTTAGGGTAAAGTATGATTACGACTTGAACATTACAGATAGAGTCATTTCCAAGGACACACTGGCCTAAACCCAGGTTCCAAAACCTTTTGTTCTTAATCATTATACCCTTCTGCCTGTCGAGTCTTTTCTCCAATTTACATACACATCCAGTAAGTTTGAGTCCCCAGTCTTCTAGGATAAAACAGATCAAGAGCAAATCAGAAGTAGGGTGAGCAAAACCCTGAGGTAACAGTTTAGCGCCTACACAGGAAATGACAAACCATGGTGCAAGAAACACCTGAGCCAGCCCTTGCTCCTATTTCATGTGGGTCAGAGAACCCTGGAGTCCCAGGGGTCTGACTCTATCACCACCACATGGTATCACATAGTAGGAGGACTAATATTCTTAACAGAATGGTATATCATAGAAAGGTAAACTTTGTGCTTTTTAAAGGTACCTAAGTATACATCCCATTTTTAAATCAATTGATCCAAAAATACTTAAAATGGCATCCTGAACACTCAATTTTTCAGGATAACACATTCATCTTGAATTCTGAATAGCTGATATTTTATGATATATCTATCTCTCTCTCTCTCTCTCTCTCTCTCTCCTTTCTCCATGATATTTCTCTCTGGGTTTCATTGTTGTTGCTATTTTGTTTTGTCTTGTACTAGAGATTGATCCCAGGGGTGCTTTACCACTGAGCAACCTTTTTACTTTTAATTTTGAAACAGGGTCCCCTCCTAAGTTGATGAGGTTGGCCTCAAACTTGTGATCATCCTCCCTCAGCCTCCTGAGTCACTGGGATTATAGTCACGAGCCACTAAGCCCATCTTCTCCATTATTTTCAGTTCATTAACTGTGATTCAGTTTCTGCATGTTGAGTTAGGATAAAATCTTTCAAATACATGAATACTCAACAGATGCTTCTGGAATCTTATGTAATAGTTATAGACACATGGTTCTGAAGATGCTTCCCAGACACTCCAAACTTTTCCTCCATGCCATTATGAATAGTTGGAGAAATACAAGAGTGTCCCTTACCGTTCCCCTGTGTATCCTGGACTGCAATGACATTGGCCTGTGGCAGCATCACATGTCCCTCCGTTGTGGCACTGACATTCTTGGGAGCAGTTCTTTCCAAAGCGACCCTCAGGGCAAGGCTGACCGCAAACTGTGCCCTGTATTCAAAGAGACTTGGAAAATTAAATGGGCTTCCAGCCAGAGAAGGATGGAAGGAGGGAGAAGGAAAGAGAAGAAACAGAATGGGAAGGAAGGAGATAGGAACCGGGCTGCAAGAAAATTAAATACTAAAACACATAAACTGATCATCATCTCATAAATGTTAGAAATTTTAAGTGGGCTTATTTACTTGGTAAGCTCAAATCTCAAGGTACATTGTAAGACAGCAGAATAGTAATCCTAAGAAAAATCCATATTTAAAACTGAAGCCTCAGATAAAGTTATGTCAAATTATTATGACAACCTAAGGAATTTATAAATCCTCCTAAGTGTTCTTCCTTGTGTCTTTCATGCACAATAAGTCAACAATACTTATTGATCATCCGTTACATAAAAGGCAACATCTGGTGCAAATGGAATATCCAAATGTTTTACCATATGTTCCAGAGAAAATACACATCCTCACCGGCTGTATTTCTTAAAATCTAACAAAACATAAGTCTGCAATTTTATGTACCTGAATTAACAGCCACAAGGCATTAGAAATACTTCCACAGGAATGAACCTTGGCATTTATTTCAGAAGAAAAAAGCTTTTATTTTCAGTAGGTTCAATGGGTACTTCTGAGCCAAGATCAATCAGAAAGCTTATTCCCAGAAAGAAAAACTGAGAAAGTAAATTGGACATTTCTCCTTACCCTAGGGAATGTCCATCTTGTCAAGTACAATCCTTGTATTTATTCCAAATCTGTTTGGATATGAGTAAGATACTATATTGAGAAGTCAAAGAAATACTCTAATATTTGTACTCCACTTAGCTACATAACTTGGTCTTGTAGCTCCTAATTTCCTGGGGTTATAGCTAGTGAGGGTATTTATTGTAGTTATAATTATAGAGTTAATATCATATCCCCCATAACAGGGATTTTTCAATGGGTTTTTCAATGGTCAGAAGCTGCTTTGCCCTCTCTCTTTCTCTTAAAAAAAAAAAAAGGCAGACTGTGAACACTCTGAAATTGGAGCCTAGCAAACACCAGATGGTTTTGTAAATGTTTATTCTGGATAGCATAAGAAAATACATTTCCTCTAACTACTGGCTACCCACAAAGGCAGTTGGTGTGCTAATTAAGTCTCCTCTGGTGGTTTCTAGCTATCTACAAACAGGGAAAGTTCTCCTACAGACACTTGGAACCAAAAAATCCTTTGAGAGATGATTCAAATTAGTGCTTAACTGAGAATCATCTATGTGCTGAGCATAGTGCTAAGCACCGAAAATCAAAGAAAAGTTCACAACCCCTAATTAGTTCACAGACAGGTGTAAAAATCATTCTAATCCTTCTATTCTAACACAACACACTATACTTAGTGTAAGGTGGAAACATGACTGAAGGACCTTGCCTAGGGTGGAGGGTCTGCACACGGTGAGCAGGTGTGCTGGTGCAAATCCTCACTTGGTCCTAATCCTCACTACCCATCATGGTTCCACATAAGCTCCAGGGATGATGTTGAAATCTTGTTTATGAATAAGGACTAATGTGAGCCAGCAGCTTTAAGGGGGACATTATTTTTATTAGTTGAAATACATGTGTATGTAGGGATAATAGGAGTTATGTGCTTACGTTTGAAAGATACCTAAAATGATAGAACAAATAAACTATAAAGTTGGAAACCCAGCCACACACAGAGGAGTTCAAAGAAAGTTCTTAAGGGAGGCAGCCCAGAGCCTAGAGGAAGTGGTGGAGGGCAGGCTGGAGGGGACTCTGAGAGAGGGCCCACCTGTTCACCTGTGGGACACAATGCAAGGTTATGGTTACCACTATCCCACATCAAGACCACCCCAGCTGAAAAGAAAAAGCTCCAAATGTAGAAACATTTAAATATTGCACCCCTTGTGCACATGTTGTTAATAATCGATATTCAATTTTCTCTTCTTCAAGATGAAGCAACCCCACAAACAGTATTTACACAAAAGTCCTAGGAGCAGAATGCCTGCAGTTGCTCATCCACAGAGCTCTTGGGACACTGACGCTCCAGCAAAATCCTTCCCTCGCCAAGAACCAGTGTTGGCAAAAGGCCCAATACAGGAGATGAAAGAATAGGAGGAGCCAAAGATAATCTAGCATTTCTACCTTGGACAACTGAGAAAAAAGTGGTGGGTTTCACTCAGATTTTTAAAAAAATTAGAGGTGGAGTAGCCTTAAGGAAGCCTTCATGGGCACATGACCAGTTTGAGTTTATTTTCATTAACTTTGCAGGGCAGGCTAGAATGAGCCCCATACTCCTCCAGGGGCTCCCCTCTTAACCTCATCCTCAGGCTCTCAGTGAAAGCCCCCTTTATTCTGACTCATTTCCTTATGAAGTTTCTCTACCCTGAGCTTCCAGAATCAGACTTGGTCTGGCCTATTCACCATTTCTGACCCCACCTGGGGTCTGATAGCCATGTATACTTGCCCCCGTGGTCTTGGCATTTTGAACTCTCCAAGACCTTCCTTGAGAGTAGACTGCCAGTTCTCTGTTCTATGCCCACAATAAAGAAAATTTCCAATTATCAAGCCTCAGGTGTCTAACACGAGAGTGACAAATACATGGGCTCAGGGCAGGGAGATCAAGATTTGGGGAAATCAATATCTGATTTTTAAAGTTTTGGGTCTATATGAGATTTTTGGAGAGTGTTCACAGTAACAGAAGAAAGATAAAACTGAAATCTAGGAAATGCTGTAAATAAGTGGTATATAAAAGAAAGGGAACTAAGAGATCATTAGTAAGAGAAGTAGGAAGGGGAGGGTGAAGAGGTTAAGGAAGGAAGACGTGTGATCCACCAGTCAAAGCTCTGAGAAGTGAAGCAGGGTGGGACCAGAAGAGTCCTCAGTGGATCTGGCAATTAAGAAGTCACTTGAGATCTTTGCAAGAACAAAGATCTTTGCAAGCTTCTGGGACCCTTGTCAATGATAGGAAAAGCAAAGTGCTCTTCTTACTCAATGATTAATGAAGGAAACATACATTGGTCATTCATACTTCTGCCTTCGAGCAGGTATATGCACAAAGCACCCCATAGAGATGAAAACAAATGTTATTCCAGATCTCAGATGAGTCTAATTGGCAATGCTCTGATGTTGTGTCTTCCACCTAGCACTAAGCCTGTGAAATTGCTATGCAAAAACAGGGTCATGGTCAAAGTTTGGAAAGTGTCGTGAAGCACAGCTTCCCCCTGTATTATTACACCAAAGGCCCTGAGAAGTTCTACAGTACTTGGTATCTGGAGGTACACTTGCTTTACCCTTGGGTGTCTCCAGACTTACATAACCAAATTATGTAACACTTTCTCACATAACATTTAGAATAATGTTCTCAAAGAACAACAGCAATCCACAAACCTAATTATGGAAATGACTATTAAATAACTCCAGTGTTTATCAGCTCTTGCTATCATGTGTGAGACCAGGTATTTGTCTCCTTTTTATCCTTAGGGAAAATACAGGACAGATGGCTGCTATTTTTTTCCCTAAGGATCCTTAATGTGCTTCAAGTCTAGGACTAAATCACCTTCTGCCTTCTCTGGACTAAAGGATTTGAGTTTTTAAATGAATAAGTAATTTCAATTCTGGATCCTTTAACCATCATTGCTACTTTCTTTTGCACTAATGTCCTCCACAGGGTGCTTGCTTGAGTGTCCTGGATCGGGTGACTTTGTGGGGGGTGGTGCGGGGGTTGAAAGGAAGCTCACCATCCAGCCAGAAGGGCAAGAGCATTCTCCAGTGACGTGATGGCACACTCCTCCATTTTGACAGGGGCATCTTTGCTCACACTGTGGGCCATGTTTGCCAGGAGGACAGAGATCTTCACAGCTGAGGGATTAAAGTATAACAGAAGACACCATTATTTACCCAACCACATCATCCTCAGGTTCACAGACATAACAGCACCCAGGACCCTAAAACCTACAAACTTTCTCCAATGATTATTCATTAATTAATTCCAAGAACATTAATCATATTGGCTGACATATCTTTGAGGGGCCACCCAGTCCTTCTGTTGTTTGGGGGTACTTTCTAATGAAACCTGTTCAGTTCGAGGGAAATCTGTCCTTCCTGAGAGCACCTGGAAGTAAAATGGCCAAACATGCATTGGTGACAGGAACTGTCCATGAAACTCTTACAAAGAACTTGCACTACAGGTAAGTCTACTTTTGTTAGTGTGTTTGTTCTAACCTCAAAGATCGTAGAAACATTTGCAAATCGCCCCCTTTGTGCACATATTGTTCATAATCAATATTCAACTTTCTCTTCTCTAGACTGACAAGTGTCCATTCTTTTAACCTATGTCATAAGAACCTTCTTCTCCAAGCCTTTGTCTTTTTTGCTCTCCTGTGAAGCCACTCCAAGTTTCACACACCCCTATTCAACTGTGACCTTCATGAAAATCCATAAAAGCAATGTTACCAATTAAATAGTGTGAGCTGATCGTCCATTCTTCTGAAAATCAGGGCTCTCCAGGATATTGCAGTTTTTTTTTTTTCTTTAGTCCTGTTTCATAGACATTGCCACTGCTGGCAGGAAGTATTTACCTAATCAGCTGCATTTTTTCCAAGTGTTTGGTTTGGTGATTTACAAGTGTAATTTTCTCAGTAAGGAAACAAGTTTTTCTCTTTCATTTTTTTTCTTTTTTTATGGCAAATTCTCTTAATCTGTTTGCTAATGGAAGCAAACTAAAAAATGTCTTTCCCACAAAATAAAGAAAGTAATGGGAGGTTAACTAGTTGTTTCAATGTTCTCCAGAAAAAATTAAAGTATTTGCATTTATTCTACATGGATGTGATACATATATCTTTATATCCACAAAGCAACATGTTTCCATGGGTATTAAATAACCAAGTTAATCTTTTTATCATGAACTATTTGTAATAGAAAGTCCTCCTTTCCTCTTTTCTAAGATAATAAATCCACCCAGCTTTATCCAGCTAATTAATTGCCACAAAGAGCAGAACAACCTGGACCACTAAAATCATCAGTATAAAGTGAATGCAACTATGAGAGATTCAGAACAGAAACGCAAATCTGCTACAACCTCTCACAAACATTGCCATTCTAACAACACCCTACCTTCACCTCACCGAAAGGGAAGCTGGGAAGCTGGCCCTAGGACTTTAACTAAGCTCTGACATTCAAAGCCAAACAGCAGGATTACCTAGTGGTTATCTCCTTATCCAGGCCTGAAGTCCAGACTGGTCAGTAGCTATTCAGGCATCAAGAGAAACCAGGCACAAGGAATATGATGGTGGCACAGCAGGAATGGAGAGAGTGGGTGGGTTCTGCTCAGCAGTGTGTCACTTACAAGGCTCCAGTGTATCCCGGTGAGCAACGGCATTCCCCAGTGACATGATCGCAGGTAGCTCCATTCTGGCACTGGCATTTCTGGTGACAATCGTTACCGTAGGTGCCCTGCTCGCAGCGGTCCTCACAGCGCCAGCCCCGGAATCCTGCAGCACAGTGGCAGGCCCCTGTGATGGGGTTGCACAGAGCCTTATTTTTGCACTGGCACCGGCTGCTGCAGTGAGGCCCCCAGTGATCACCATCACAGGCTGAGGTTGGGGAGAAAAATAGGGGAGGGCATCAGAGTACAGATGTGGATCATGACAAGCTCTGCAGACGGTTTCCTCTCCTTAGAGAAAATGACTGGCTAATCCTGTCACCATTCCTCAACTGGGCACCAGAGCCCCGGCACCAACTCATGGCAATGTTGCACAAACATGCCTAGCACCAATTGGGCTACATCCTATCACTCCATTGCTTAAGGATCATCACATTTTCCAGTACCACTTATTTGCCCAGGCTGTTTCCTGTACCCAGAGTGGAGTTTGATGTGGCTAGAGTAATGAATGAATGAGCTGAGGAGGCTAGGGGTGTGGCAGCGAGAGCAGGCTGGCCAGGCATCGGGGATTGATCTCAGATGGTGGCTTTTATACACGTTAGATTGGGATGTGGATTGCATCTCAAGTAAAAGTGACCAGTAATGAAGGATTTTAAACATGGAGAGATGGTACAGATATGCTTCCTGCTAAATGGGAGAAAGGGCAGGAAGGGACTAACAATGAGAGGCAGACAGATGGAGCAGGGAGAACTTCGATAGTTCAGATCAGTGAGGAAGCCTGATCCTTAAGAAGACAGTGAAGAAGGAGAAGGGACCCAGGGCAGCTACTGGGGAGCAGACTGACTCTGCTGCATTCTGGGTTTCTCTAAGGAGGAAACTGCCAATCTGCTTTCAAGGTATCAGTCAACATGTGTGTGATTGGGTAAACCAGCTACCTTCCAAAGAAACACAGAAAAATAATGGGCTAATGTCTTTAGTTATACTGACCTATTAAAAAAATTAGGACAAACCTGAAACTGAAAATGGGGAGCAAATAAAAATAAAAACAGGTAAGACACAGGCTGCAAGACAAAGTCAATGAGCACAAACTGAGGAGTGGGAAAGGGGGAAAACCTCAGTTGCAAATATTCTAAAAAATTACAAAGGGAGTTGATAAACAAAGCCTACTCAATATGTATTGCCCAGCCAGCATTGCATTTATTTATTAATTAGATGCTATAAAAATCACTAGAAGAGAGGCACCCTATCTAGAGCTCTTAGGATAAATTGTTTTATGATTTAAAAAGTCGTTTCATTCCATTAAAAATTTTGTAACTTCAACAGATCTAGAATGAACTATTATTTTAAAACAATAACTCTAGGTACACAGCAAACAACTCTTTAGAATTGCAGAATCCATCTTCCAATACTAGAGTACACCTTTGATTTCATAATATCAAAAGGTTTAAATGAATAATTCTATTTTTAATCAGTATGGCTTTGGTCTCATTAGTATTTTAATAAACACACTTTAACACAATTTAAAACAATGAGAGAGAATTATTGAACCTAAAGCAGATCAAGAAAGCAATTACCTAAGAACTCACAATCTTCTTTCACTAAATAAGATTAGGTAATAATTCCAAAATGAGCTTTAAGCCCGTTGTCATTCATATCAGTTGTTTCTTTTATTGCCTCTGGATAGGGAAACAGAACTTGGTTTTTAAATTGTAACACTTTTAATCTGAGATCTTAAAGGAAAAAAATATATATTTTTTAAAAAGTTACATGGTATGTTCCTTTAGGTCCTCTTAGCTTTCCCAAGTAGGGAAAAATTAGGTCCCCCACAGTAAATTCCATAGTCTTTTATAACCCATTTCCTGGTTCATCAATCCTTAAGAGTATGGGGGAAATCTTCCTTCCATGAAGACAAATCTATTATCCCATCTTGTAATCTTTTCCCCCCGTCTTCCTCACAATAGAGTTGACCCAGTTGATCACCAATGTGTGTATCATAAAGGATCTTGTTCCCCATGCATGAGTGTGACCTTCACCCTGCTCTTTCCTAGAGTAAATACTGTTACTCCAGTACTTCTACTTATTTTCCAAAGGTTTGTTTACTTTTTGCTATTCTTCTGTGCTAAACCCTTCCCAAGGGTTTCATATCCCACATTCCAAGTTTTAGAACCTGAGATACTGAATTAGTACCCAACTGCTCCCCATGTTCAAGGAAAAGTTGTTGGTTGACATAAAAGACAATTTTAGCCAATAAAATTACCTTGGTAAGAATACCAAGATCATGTCAAAAGCACTTTAAAAAATTGTATTAGTTGAGTCTAGTTATTTTCCACTGTGGCATTACGATGAGAGTGAGCACTGGACACACACCTTTTATAGAACATGTTTTATAACAGCAGAGTGGTAGAAAGAAGCAGTGAGGGGACAGAACTTGTCTCTCCTCTGCTTCATGACCCTTTTCTACGTCCCATTCAACAATTTCCCAGAAAGGCAGTCAGACGGAGACTAGTTCCAGCTCTATTTTCTTGGGATTACACACACACACACACACACACACACACACACACACACTTCCTTACGACATGCCCTCATGATAGAAATGAGTTTATAGCAGCAATTGATAATTATCAGCATAGAAAAAAGAGTCCGGGCCTTTTAAAGAAATATTATCAGGCCGACATGGTCAATTTCTCGGCTATATCTAAGCACTCTGGCATGCTTTGAAGTGACAGTTTCCCTGCTTTGGGCTGTGTTTTCCTGAAAAGCCACTGATACACAGACCACACAGTGTGAATACTGTACATCAATATGAGCTATTCTGAGGGTGAAAATCCACCCAGAGAAGTTTACAGACAAATAGTCAGGAAGTAGAGCAGGGAGGACACAGAAGCCTGGGTTGGATTCAGGCATCTCTGTGACTTCCTTTCCTTTCTTCAGTTGTTGTAGTTAACTACTTCAAAACACTCATTCTTAAATGTATTCCAGTGAGTTTCACAGTCTACAGCATAAAAAGCCAGCTTTCTTCCCTAATTCCTAAAAGTTCCAGGGTGTGCTGACTTTGTCTAGACAAGAAGCAGAATGTGCTCTTTATGTTAGTTCAGAATTTGGCCAATTATCCTAAGTTCACACACTACGTTTGAACAGAGAGTTTAGAGAAAGTCTAAATTCAAACAATCTGACATCTTTTTGTTAAGACTTTAATCTCAAGGGGCAGGATCTTCTTCTCCGCTCTACAAGAGAAAGTGACTGGCTGGTTACTCTCAGACAGCTAGAAAAACTTAGATAGCAAGGAAAGAGCTGGAAGATCCTAAAGGGAAAAAGAAGTAAAGGAACAAAATTTTGTTTCACATTAAGTTGAAAGGAGCCTAAATGCTAGTGAATGATGACTCATTTTCAGCTTCTGGTTTCAGCTCTCACTGTGCTAACAGCTGGAAATGGGCTCTCAGATGCAATATGCCCAGATTCATGCAGATGTTTCTAGAGACAACTTAATGAGGGTCTCAGACAGGCACAGACAGCTTGCTCTAATAAGCTCTCATAATAGGTCAGAAATAAAAGGAATTTTAAACTACTGTGTAGAATCAGAACTACATAATCCACGCTCCAACCCTTAGTGAAAAATTGTAAAGCATTGGATTCTGCCAAAACAATGAACTCACACTGGAACCCTTAGGGCTGCAACTTCCAAAGACCCCAGAAAACACAGGTCACATTCATTGGCTGAGCTGAGATTTATTCAGTTGAAATCTATTAAGTACCTGCAATGTGCCAGATAAGGAGCTTCACCTATGGTTCAACAGACAACGATACACTACATCTCTAGAAGCTTTCAGTTTAATGGAACAGACATTACATTGTTAGGTAATAAAATACTGTGTAATAATTAGTAAGGGAAGGATATGGGTAAGACACAGTGGGAAACACAGCAATGATACTTAACCACTGTTGGTGCATCAGGAAAGCCTTCTCAGCTAAAATGATGCCTAAGCGGAGTCCTAAATGCTGAGTGTACCATATTTAGATAAAGGAAGTAGGGGTGTGAGGGGATGAGGTCTGCTGAAGGCATTACGCTCAGAGAAAATAATGCATGTAACAGCCAAAATGTCCATGAATATCATCATGGACTTGTATGCAATTGCAATAATTATCATCTTTTATACATATATGCATAACAAAAAGAAAGAAGTAGAACTGTATTAAGTAGAGATAGTAGACCTGTCCTCTCCCTCTGTCAATCCTTCCCAGTGTTCCAAAAATAGTCCATCAACCTCTACTCTTTAGGCACATTTTTGAAATCCAATTTAATATGTAATATATTTTCCCTTACTTATTTTGTACTTAGATCACAATTTTTATTTATGTTTGCCTGTTTCATATCTTCCCAGTGAAATTGAATTTCATAGATGTTAAGACACACTGACACTCTTTCTTGATCTTAGCAGTTGTCAACAGAAGGTTTTGTACAAACACTTCATGAAAGTCACCTGGTTGACAATGATGGTTGGATGCTTTCTGACTTCAAGGATGATAAACTGTGAAAATTTGTGCAACCTGAGTCATGAGTAGGATAATTATAATGTCAAGACCAATACAGTGACAATGCTAACCTTTCCCACCATGTAGAAACCAGCACTCTTAAACAGTACTACAGGAGAGTAAATAACCACATCCTTTTTAGAGACTTTTATATACTTTACTCTGGCAAAGTATTT
This sequence comes from Spermophilus citellus, assembly GCF_964194105.1. NCBI lineage: Eukaryota > Metazoa > Chordata > Mammalia > Rodentia > Sciuridae > Spermophilus > Spermophilus citellus. Next base: position 176,954,299 of record NC_138182.1, on the reverse strand, counting down.
CAAAAGCCTTCTGTCTAGCAATTCCTCTTTGGGGAATTTTTCTCAAAGAAATGAGTATATACATATGTAAAGACACTAACAACTCATAATAGCTGAATATCTAGCTCATTAATAATACTGAAGTGTTTCCACAGACTCTATTCTGAGCACTTGAGATGAAATAAGTCTCAGGGGCCTATGTGGAATAGGTACCATTGTTTTCCCTGTGTCAGATAAAAATAAAAATAAAAAAATCAAGAACCAGGTGACTTGCTCAAAGTTTTACAGATAATAAAAGATTGAATGCAGACGTATTGTCTCCAGAGTCTATGAATGAAGCTACTATATTTTACTCTCTCCAAAGTTGTAAGGATGTTTATCTCAGCACTGTTAATAACAAAAAAACAAACAGGAAGCAACCTAATTTTCCAGTAAGAGGGGGCCTTTGAAAAAATTACATGATCGTGCAACAGAATACTTTACACAATTAAAAGTTATATTATAGAAGTGGCATAGAGTGCACAAGAGTTACTGACTACCATGCATATTGAGCCAAATTACAAGGGAAAAAAAAGGTCTTTTAATGAGCATGCCAGGCTAGGAGCAGTCTCGTGCCTCAAAGAAACTCCCCAGTACCTGAATTTGGGAAGTACAGAGTTTATAAAGACAAAAACCATAAGAACAATTGAGGTACACGTAGGTTAGAAATATCTGTTCAGACAAATATTTTGATTACATAAGAGAATGTTTTGATTACACATTTCAGAGTCATTTTGTTATACTTCAGGGCCATAGTCAGGGACAAGGGAAGATCCTCCTGTACTGGAAACATAGATACAGCTGTCAGGAGACTGAAAAGAAAACATTTTAAGTAAGCATACAATGGAGTTAGGTCAGAACAAAATGGTGTTACTTTGGTTCTATTTCATTTCAGAAGAATATTTAATGAACTGGAAGAATGTATGCAACATCATAATTGTACAAAGTAGATTAAAATTTGTATGGAAAATATTCAATTTTAGCAATGTATTAGAACGAGCCAGATAAAACTGTCACTAATTTAGGTTAAAAATGGCCAAATGCAGTAATTACATATGGTTGGATCTGATATGTGGAGGATGGGAGAAAAGAAAAAAATGACTAAGACAGGGAAACAGTGGGACACTGAACATTTGCACAGTAAAATGCTACTACTGGGTATCTCTGTGTCTTGAGATTATGCTTGCATTTTCTTTCATTCACTTAGTTTAACTATCTTCTTAATGTTCTACAATAAGTACGTAGAAGAAAAACAACTGTACTAGTCAGCTTTCCATTTCTTTGACCTGAGATAAAAGACTCACCTGAGACAAAAAAACTTAAAAGAAAGAAAGATTTATTTTTGGTACACAGTTTCAGAGATTTCAGTCTATGGACACTGACCTGTTGCTTTTGTGAGTATGGCACAGCATCATGGCAGAAATGTGAGGCAGAGGAAAAATGCTCACCTCATGGAAGAGAGAGAAAGAGGAAGAAGGGCCAGAGTAACAATATCTCCCTCAAGGGCATACCCCCAGTAATCTCACCTCCCTCCTCTAGACCTTAGCTCCTCATTTCCATCACCTCCCATTAATGCCATCAGTTGTGGACTAAGCCTTTAACACATGAACTGTGGGGGACATTTAAGACTCAAACCAGAACAACCATCAAGAAGTTGTTTTTTTTTTTTTTAAAATGATTCTATGTGCTGAACATTTATATCATGACAAGGTCAGTGCTTCATGCTTTACACACCTCTTTCTAGTCTTCCTGACATTTAAAGCAAGATGAGAATCTCCATCACATATAGCACAAAGAGAATATTTAGGATTAGAACATTTAGATAAAATGTCCAAAAATGCCCAACTAGCAAGTGGTGGTATCAGTACCTAAACACAAGACTTTCTGCTCACAAAATAACAAGTTCTTTTCATGAGGCTCTTCTACAATGGGAATACTGAAATTACATTTTGTGTAGATAGAATATACTACAATTATGTTTTTGCCCAACATGATCCATTAAGGCAGAGCAGCAAATGATACTGAGCAAGACTCTGTGATTAACAATTGACTTTAGGAGTTTAGGAAGAGTTTAAGAGGACTGAAAATGGAAAGTTACTTTAGAAGTGAGAACATTGAACATTTATCAAAGGAAAAATAAGATTCAGGATATGGTCATATCTGAAGAGCTTCTTCAAGTTGGTAAGAATTTTATGCAAACAAACAAACAAAAAACCTGAAAGTGCACTGTGAAAATATTACTGAAGCTCTTAGTTTTAGGAGCATACAGACCTGAAAACTAGGCCCATATAGCACCTGACACATGAGCAGCACTCAAGAAATACTTGGTAAGTGAATAAAAGTGATTGTGAATGTAGAGAACTGCAACTTTTCTAAGCAGAGAAGTCCATAAAATCATTAATAAAGATTCCAGGTATATTTTCCTCTCCTAACCTATCTCAAACCCTGAGCCCAGTTCCATGTAAAGAATATGGGGAGGGGGCATATGGAGATACGTGAGTTGGGGAGAGAATTTCTGAGAGATATCAAGTTTCTAATGTGCACCAAGCATTATTGGAGACACTACAAAGCTATGTTATTTAAATCTTACAATAACTCAATGAGACAGGCATAAGTATTACAATATTTCCATGTGCAAAATAAACTCAGATGATAATTTGCTCAAAGCCCCATAGTATTCAAGTGGCAAAGTGAGAGTTCAACCCAATCCTATCAGTGTGGTGCCTCCAAAGTTGGCCATCCCAAACAAATGGTGGACACCAAATACAAAATTAAAATCAGTATAGATTGATAGTTTCTGCTGATTTCCAAAGGGGAAGATTCTAGAACAAAAGCTTCACAGCTGAGGCTTAATACTTGGTTGACTAAAATGACAATTCCCAGGCTTTAAGGTATGTTAATGAGAATAGTTATGACAAAAAAAATATATCAACAAGTCCACAATCACATTTGACATAAAAACAAATAAACAAAAAACAGGCATTGGGTAGTCTTTGAACACATGGAAATAATCTATTAAGTCTCCTGTCTTCATGTAGACAAAGGGCAATGAAAGGAACATAATGAGAGAGAAACAGAAATGCCAAACTGAGAGGCACTCTGGAGGAAGGAATAAGGGCACGCTAATGCATTGTCTCATCATCCAAGGATTCCTTCAGCTCCAGGGGATGAAATCATTTTGGCCTTAGGTGATGTCTACCTCCAAATTAACCTTGTTATAAAATCCCTCAATCACTCTCTGGCTCAAGGAGAGGGTATAACCATTGAACATCAGACACACCCAGGGCAGGCAAGGCCACATGCACTTCACAACTATGGAAACACAGGCAAGGCTCTGACCCTTGTTATAACTAACTTTATTTTTACAAAATAAGACTGGTTGCCCTTGTTGTTGTGTGTGGCACAGCACTGATCCAGTAGCAGCAGAAATTTTATTCTGTGGTTTGCATATTAAAACATTCTACTCCTAGAACAATTTCCACCAGCTGTAGATGAAGCTGGAACAAGAAGTCTGACATTGGATTTTATTATTTGTTTGTCTTGCATCAATCATTCATGCCAAAAAGAATGACTTGTTTCTCACAATGCAAATTTCAAAAATAAAGTTACTAAGTAAAAAGCAATCCCTGGACCCCTCATTTACTTTTATAAAGGCAACCAGAAAAAGCTCAGATCTGCAATGAAACTTAGCACTACCTCACATCCTTTTTATAACTTCCAATTAAAACTCGGGTTTGGAAATACTCCACTTACTGATGACTCTATGTCCAGCAGTATAGGCTTAGACATGGGGCCTATATATATGTAAAAGGATAAAAAAAAAAAAACCAAACACATGAATTTCTTAGTAACCCCCACCTTAGTGTAAAGAATAGGTTGTCATAAATAAAATCCGGGAAATTCTACCAAATTAGTGTGCACCAAACTTCAAACTGCCTTGATTTTGCCTCAGCTTATCTGTGCCCTGGTTTACCAAGAAAGGCCTCAGAGGCAACCTTGAAACATGTTCTGAACTACATGATGCTTCATTTAAGTAACTCATTCTGAATTACAGAGAGCAAAAAAAAAAAATAAATAAAAGCATTGTTGTGTTAGATCTAAACACATCTAGATGAAGTGAATAGGTCAGGATTTAGTTTAATAATTCTGAAATCTAAGCCTAATTGTAAAATTACATGGGGATCAGCAACCATGGGGATAGATTTTTACCATAACCTTACAGGTGGATGATATACTGAATCTTAGAACTCAAGCTCATCTGGGGAAAGAGATGTCAGCTTTCAATGTATGACTACCCTCAGCAGGGTTGCTGTTTGACATAACTGAGGCCGTGAGTGCCCTTACCATGCAAATGTCAAGTATCTTTCAGGGCATATCAATGTCTGCATACTGACTTGAAAATTTTTACATGAAGTTTGGCCATGGATGCTCTCCATTGACTTTAACAGGAAAATCCATGACTACAAGAGAAATTAATAGGAGAGAAAATTCAGCCCTTAATCTTCTAAGATCCAGGCAAAGCACAAATAAGTTACTTTAAAAATCACTTCTACAGAGTGTTTTTTTTTTTTAAGAAGAGAACAAAATAGTTTTCTGCTGTCTCAGAAGATAGGAAACCAGGGTTCTTCCTGAAACACACACCCTTTCTTCTTAAGCCTCCATCCTCAGAGTCTTTTATCTCCCTATGATTTCATTCCTCGTGCTTCAGGCTAACAAGGCTGTGGTGTGTCCTTCCCTTTGTTAACACAGAAGAAAAGACCCTCATTCAAAACATCAAGCGCTTTAAAAATAAAACAACTTTGTAAAGCTTCTCCATCCATGAAGAAGAACAATAAAAATGTATTTTCCAGATCCCCTGAAAGCACTAAAACCCCATGTCCTTCACATGTCAAAACCCTCCAAGAGCTGACAGAGTGCCAGCAATCACCACGGACAACTACCCAGTGCCATTTAGGTTAATTTCATTCATTGGCTGAAAAAGAATCTTTATTCTTTGTTAAAAATGTTTGTTAAATGAATTTCAAAGCATGAACTGTCATTTTATAACATCAGTGTAGGTTTAGCTCAAATTACGAACCAGAAAAAAAAAGGATGTGAGATGTTTGTGGTTTAAAGCACCTAAATATATATGTGGGTGTCTCTCTATGAAAGCATATTGATGACCCTAGATCCTACTAGTGGTGCATAAAAATCTCAAGGATATAAATTATGGGCTAAGATTAAGTAAGGATTTGGGGGTATTACATTTATTCATTGACATCAAAAGAATAACAACAACCTTGGGAGTTGTTACAGGATGACTTGTTTTATGAAGTCTTATCCTATTGTATTATTTTGCTTGTTTATTCTTTCATTATTCTCTTATTGTTGTAAGCATCTCCTTTGGCTACTAATCATATATACTGAGCATGCACTACTTGTCACTAACAGAGACTAGCTAGGATTTCCACCGTGAGATCTATCATTTAATAACATGCTCAGGGTTCAAGTGCACATGATTTGAAGAACACAGAAGACCTATGTCTATAGCACCCTTGGACACAGAGGAGGGAGAAGAAAGAGAGAGAGGGTTTCCCAGAGGAGGTAGGGCTTGAGATGAGTATTGAGGTATAAGGATTCGAGACCACCGTTGTGCAAGTACTTACCACCTTCATAACGATTTGCCTAAAATCCCACGATAAGAAAAGGAGGCCCTCAATGCTAAAATGATGATTTGAAACTTTTAATATAGTGTTTTTTGAGAAAAATTTAGTCTCCTGTATATAATATCATGACAAAGGCCCAGGCATCCACCACTGAAAATTAACTGTTATGAGCATCACTGCATCACTGATTGCCAGAAATAACACACTGTAGAGAAAACAGGCCTGGCTTCCAGTTCCTTCTTAATCCCTTCTCTAAAGGTAACAATGTCATGGTTTTAGTCTGTTTCCTTCTAGTCTGAGGGTGTGTATTTGAGTATGTGTTCAGAAATAATACATGGAATTGCCTATGTATTTATTAGTTTTTACATAAAATACATATGGGAAAAAGCACATCACTGTGCTTTTTCTGCCCAATAATATGATACCAACATCTCCCAATATTGACACATCTACTAATATAGTAGAATGTTAGATAGCAGTTCATTGTAATGGAATATTACCTTTAATTTTTCAAATGAACCTGTTGGCATGGAGGGTTTTGTTTTCTTACTGTGGGATTTTAGGCAAATCATTTAAGGTCTCTGCCTTTAGTCTCTCATGTCCAAAATAAAGATAGTAAGTATTTGCACAATGGTGGTCCTAGATACTTAGCCTTCAATACTCACCTGAACCCCATCTCCCCTGGGAAGCCCTCCCTCCCTCTACTCCATAACTATTCCCCACTGTACAGCATGTCACCAGATTAACAGCCTCACAATACATTCAGCTATTACCCATACTTGGTCATGTTATTTCTATGTCTTCCCTATTACAAACATGCAAAGATTATATCCTCCTCCATACATGTATGCAAGGATTTCCCTAAAGTATATACAAGAATTATAAAGAGGTCTGGGTCTATAGCTCAATGGCAGAGCGCTTGCCTACCACATGGGAGGCACTGGATTCATTCCTTAGGACCACATTAAAATAAAAACAAAGTTATTCTGTCCATCTACAACTACAAAAAAAATTTTTTAAAGAATTATAAAGAGTTAGAAATAAAATTGCTGGGTTGTATGGTGCACACATACTAAAATTTACCCAGAAGAAAGCCAAACTGACATCTAAAGTTCCTCAGACAATCTACTTTCATGGGAGTGCTATATGAAAACTTCCTTTCACAACCTCACTAACTCTTGATATTTTTAGACTTCTTAGCCTTTGCCAACTAGATGGTGAGAAATAGTATCTGTTCCTTTAATCCGCATTTCCCTGGTTATTACAAACACAACCATGTATATGTTTATTAGCTAATCAGGTTTTATAGCCTCTGAATTGTCTTCTTGTATCCTTGGCCTATTCAAAAATAAAAGGGATTTTTTTCTTATTAATTTGCAGGAGTTTTTTTTTCCACATTTTCTATATACTAGTTAGTTATTTTATGTAGTACAAAATTCTATTCCCAGTCTCTTGCTTCTATCTTTAAAAAAATCCTTCTCTCTTAAAGAAATTTTAAAATTTGATGTGGTCTGAATAGTCTAAGAACTGACTTACAGCATGAATAAATCTGTTTATGTAGTACTAATTTTACAAAGTAAGGTTATTTTTTAAGTGGCTGATTTTCTTGAATGTATGAATAGAATATTGGGATTATATACTAGGCTAGAGTTCAAATCAATTCCATTAAAATGCGAACTTTCTTTGAAAGTTCCCTCCACTAGTTTTGTGCAATGACAATATCATTCAGTTTGCACACAATTTTTAAAAAATGCCATTAGTTCATGGACCAAGAGGTATGCTCTTATAACCTCTACCATTTAACCTAATAGATTAGTCTTTATAAGTAAGATTAAATATTACCATTTTATTATTTTCTATCCTTCATTAGTTTCATGCATCTTAAGTATGTTTAATTTGCTCCAGGCTCCAGGAACAAATGTTCAAACTCTTTGAAATCAAGTAGGTTTTCTAAGAACTAAAAGATGCTCTGACTATAGAAGGAAAAAGGGTGATTAGTTTTTTTAAACAACAACTACAAAAAATTGCCTCTAAGGAAATCTTCAAGTATTAAAAAAAATTCTTTGTCACAATCACAAACAATAAGGTATCAGCTATAGCCATGAAAGATAATGAATTACAAATAATCTAGAAAATTTAATTTCAGCCAGCTGACAATATAAACCTCTATGACAAGATGAACATGCATCCATTAGAATCAGCTGTAGCCTAAACAATATGAGATGGGAACAAGAGGGTCCACAGGATCATCTGAAGAACATCATTATCTCATTCTAAACAGAGGAGTCAAGAAGCACATCACCGCATCCAGAAAAATGGTTCTTACATGATTATATGCAAGAAATTATTAAGATTTATGATCTAATATTTCTGTTCTTTGTATGAATATTTTTTTAAAAAGTGGGCTAAGTTATTCCTTGCTATTTATTTGATAAAAAGGAGAGTCTAAAAATGTTAATGAAATTCTAGTCATTGCTGTGTGATTTGGAATAATTTGTAGTCTGAATTTCCTTGCCTAATTTCTCACTGTTCATACTGCATTTGGGTACAAATGAACAACTAAGGTCTACACTGTCACACAAAATCCTCACCTTGAAAAGGAATATGCAAATGTTTACATGGCAAAACTGTTAAGCTTTCTCCATTCACATAATAGTTGACTTTCAAACAAACTTCTTCATCATGTGATCACCATTTCAGAAGTCTCACTCTGCATGAGTAATACCCTTGATGCTTACCCTACCATGTATTCTCTACTGCATGTGAGGAGCTCCCGATTTCACATTTTCCTCCACATTCATGAAAACTATCTGTTATATTTGGCTTAGCTTCTACAGTTTTATTTCAGCTGCCAGTTTATGGGCAAGGACTCTTCTGCTAAGTCCCCAGGATGATTAAGCCTACTTTGCACAGAAGCGGGGTGAATCCCAAAGCCAAGGAGGCTGTGCTTCTTAAACCCACAGATGAAAGGCTTCATCTTCTGCCCTTTTTCTAGAAGACCTTGGACTCCTGCAAAGGCTTGGCCAGTTTGTTTCCAACATTCAGTTCCTTGATTAAGCTGAAAGAAAGCCCCTTGAAAGAAGAAGCAATCTTACTCATTTCTCATATCTCATTTTTATGTCCATTACTGCTCCTGGCACATTTATACCTTCATTCTTTCCATCTGTAAAAATTTACTGAACATTATTGCATTCCTCACACCATGCTAGACATTGAGATAGCTAGACCACAGTGAATAAAACAGACAAAATTCATGTTTTTATGTGGCTTACATCCTGGAGGAGAAGACAAACCAAAAAGAAACAAATATTTTCAGAGAGCCATTTGGAACAAGATTAAAGAGGAGATGTGATAGAGTCACAGGATGCTCACTGTAAGTAGAGGTCAAGGAAGTCTATCATGGTGAACCTTAGGCTAAGATCTAATTGACCAAAGGAAGCCATGCAAGGCTCCAAGGAGAACAGCATTTGGGGCAAAAGAAAGATCAAGAACAAAGGCAAAAATGAAACTCGTGTGTTCCAGAGGAGAGAGTCAGAGTCTGTAAAGCAGTGTGACATCCTCAAAGGAAGGAGGATGGGAAGGAGTCAGATCATGCAGGGCTTGGTGGATCATGGAGATTATTCTAACCTTATGGGAAACACTGGGGAATTCAGGGAGGAAAAGCATCATGCTCTGGTGCATATTTTAACAAGATCACTCAGGTCTCAATACAGAAAACTGGCTCTAGTGGAACCTGAGGAAGAAGCAGGGAGCCCAGCAAGGAGACTATCGTCATCACCTGTGGAGAGACGATGAGATGATGGCTTGGTTGGAGTGGCAGCAGTAGACACGGTGAGAAGGGATTAGATTTGGTCAGAATTTAGAGTTAAACCAACAAGATGTGCTGATAAATGAATATTGCACAAAGTTAAAAACAAATCAATAAATGATGTGGAGTGGAGTTAAATGGCTTGACAGTCCAGCCACTGCCTACAAAATCACTAGCGTGAGTAATGTAAACGTCTATAGTATTTTCACTTGCCAAAAGCAGTATAAGCCAGACATGAATTCATCGGGCTTGGATATCCATGACCAGAGGCTGGAAATAATGAAAAAAGAAAAAAAAAAAACATTTCTGTCTGGAGAACCTCGTGGCAGAACACCTGTGGACAAAGAAGTACCAGCTAATGATGGGTGTGTCCTGCTGAAGACAGAGATCCACAATGATGTCCCATTCTTAAGCATGTGAGAAGAGAGGCACAGAAATATCACAGAAAGGAGGGCAGCAAAGATAGGGTTGAAGGAAGGGGGTGGGGCCTTTCTCTGCCCCTCCAGGTAGTAGAAAGAAAAAGCCAGAGCTTTCTGTCTATGACTTTCAAACTATTTGGACAATCCATTATTGAAATTACCTTCAGGGTGGTTCTGTTGAACCATTCTTAGCTCCATTCTTCCAAACCTATCATCAGTGTCTGCCCCCTCCCCACCACACTAGGGAACCCAAATGATTTCCTACTCTTTGCTGCTCCATCAAGCTGATTTCTAAAGTCATTTTGACAGGGCTTTGGGCATGTTAAGGGGTAGCTGTGGGGACATGACTTCCAGGGTCTTTTCTCCTCAGACGACATCGATCCCACTATTGTGTCCAAGCACTAGATCTATACAGCAGACCTTTCTAGGGAATGTCAGCTCTTGGTGCCTTACAATTTCTGACTTGTAATACATTTCAAATGGATTCCTTTACCCTAATACCCTGCAGGCAAAGTCTTATTACTGACTGCACAACGCACAGCATGCCTTCTTTATACAAAAGGTTATCAGTGTTCCTGATGTTGCACCCGAAAAAGCTGGAGATAGTCTTGCCTCTGAGGCATATTTTCACCACTTAGAAGGACCAGAAATGCTGTTAGTGACCAAATAAAAACCCAGTTTGGATTTGCTAGACCAAAATTAATTTCCCTCTTTGCCCCTATTTGGTACTAATGTCAAAAACAAGACGCCTGGGGAATAAGCATTTGAAAACCATTTGCTGACTTCTGACTGCTGGAGGATTTAGGACTCCCCCATCCCTGCCCTATAGCCAGAGGAGAAATAAATTTCTCTATAGACACTTAGAAAATTATAAATAGGATTATATAGGTTAAGAAAACAAATATGTTATTACTACTCATATAAAAGGTCCAAAGGGTTTCCAAAACAAATAAAGGTCTCAGGAATTATATATACATATCCATTAAAGTCAGTCACACATGAAACCACTTCCTTGAAACAAATTGTGATTGTAATCTGGCTCAACATTTTTAATATTATAAATGAGGGAACTCCAGATTGGTGCTATTATTAGTTCATCATCTCTAGTGTCTCTCAGAAGGTTGATTTTTTTTTCCAACATGACTATATCATTTTATGTCCCCTTAACAAGGAGAAACGGTTCTCTACATCTTTACAAACGTGTGACATTGTTATTATTTTTTATTTTAGCTATGATTTTTAATTTTTTTATTTGTTACAATTAGTTATACGTGACAGTAGGATGCATTTTGACACATCATACATAAATGGGGTATAACTTCTCTTTCTTCTGGTTGTACATGTTGGGAAATACACCGGCCAGTTGGTTTTCATACTTGTCTCGTGTGTCTACCTCCGCCGCCTGCTCTTATTCCTCTGTGGTTGCTAACTCTGGTTGCTTTCACTCATCCTCCTCTCAAAATCAGAAGACAGTGTGCCACTGTGGTTAAGGTTAGTGGTTCTGCATGAGATGTGAGTCTGGCTCCACCATTTGCTAGATATATAAACTCAGGTAAGTCAATTTTTCAGCACACCCTCCCCCTCCATTTCATTAGCTGTAAACTAGGAACTATAATTCTAACCATCTCATAGTATGTTGTGAATATTAACTGAGGTGATTCTTGTACTCCTACAATGATGCTTGACCAACCACCAAAGGTTCAGTAAAGATGAACTTCCACTTGCAATATCATCAACAATGTGACCCAACTTCTACACCCTTGGTGTCAACAGATGACCTCTCCTGCCAGTTTGCCAAGAGAAGAAAGGTCACTGACTACACACTCCCTCAGGTCCTCTTCTCCATTGTCTTCACGCCCCACACACCCAGGAACCCATCTGCATCCACTCCAGCCACTCTTTCCATCCTTGTTCTCTGGGGACAGGAAGTGCTCCTTGCTAATGCCTTCATCAATGGCAGGGATCCACACTCATCTGCCAGCTATTTTCTCAGGAGCCCCGTTCCCTTATTAAATGACGCCCTCTCGAAAATGAGTCACCAGTATCTCCTTCTTTTCTTTCACCATCCTTTTATCGTCTGAGTCATTTTCATCTTAAAACACAAATAAAAGAAAAAAAGAAAAATTTTTCTTGACCTTACATTTACTTCTTACATTTACTTATTTATTTCTCCCTCTTCTTGGCTTCTCAGAGAAATTTCTGGAGAGGTATTTTACACCTTATCATCCTCTTTCATAGCCTCCCACCTCATAGCAACCTGCTTTTATCCCCCAGCATTATACTAAGCCCTTCTTGCTCTTGTGGCCTCACAAAACCTCTTACTCCATTACCCAACTCCATGTACTTTTTCTCCTATCCACCTCTTTACCTGGAGCCATTCTCTTGGTCACACTTTGTTTCCTTTCTCCCTAGGTATGAGCTCTGTAAGACCAGGAACCATCCCTCATTTGCTCTTTCATCCCCAGCATCCAACATGATACTCTGAACATAGCAATTACTCAATGGAAGTTCACAAAATGAACACACGAATGACCTCTGAATTGTACAGAATCATGCCCTTCATTCAATCTAATTAAATGGAACAAACATTTCTGTGCTCTACCATATGCCAGGCATGATAGAGGCTAAAGAGATTAATAACACACGGCCCCTGCCTTCCTGGAGTTGTTTATCATCCTGTGAGGGAGGAAGAGGAATGGAGGTTTATGCTTGGACAGATAGATTGATGGGGGTAAAAACAGAGAGAGAGAAGAGGAAAGAGGGGAGGGAAGAAAGAGACAGGTAAAATAGATGAACGTCGTTCATTTGTATAGGTGAGGGTATACATTAGGATGCCAATAAAAGTAAAAATATGTGTGTGCTTTTTCAAGAAAATCATTTTAATCAAATTTAAAAAGAGGCAATATGTCTGACTGTAGTCAAGTAAATCATGATTTAATTCCAGGGGAACAAACTTTGTACAGCTCTCTGGCACATCTGTTTTTTTTATACAGAGAATACACTGAGACCTAGGAACACCAACTATCTCATAGGTAATCTTTTTTTTATTGGCATGGTAAAGTCTCAAATGGAAATCTTTATAAAAACTAAACCTTAGAAAATGTTTTCCAATCTCTTAATCTTCCATGTATTTTAGAAAGGAAAATAGTGTAATAGTTATTAATTTATTGTCATCTGACCATTTGGGATTCTAAACGTCAATAACTGGCTGAGTGAGTGATTCTGATTATCAAGGGGAGATTGGGTTGCTGCTGCACATAGAGGAAGGAGAACCATATCTGGACCCCAGGGATCCTGGGGAGTACCCCTCATGCTTCCATACTCAGTAAGTAGTAAAGGTTAACAGAAAACATCAACAACCCAAAAAAGGCAGGGTAGGTAGGAACTCAAACCTTTCTGGATGAAGGTTTGAGCCAATCCACCAGGTAAAGAACTTCAAGCTTCTAAGGTTCTTGATAAATACAGGGGAAATATTGAATGGAGAGTAGAAGAAGGAGGCCATACAAACCATAATTATAGCCTTGTTACTGATTGCAGAGAGGAGGGATTAGTAGCTTTTAATGTTTTTCCATTTGCTTGTTATGTACATGTATTTATTTTATTTTCTATTTTCTCTTTCTTTCCATTTTTATTTTATCTTATATACAAATTATTGGAAGTTAACTTTAGTATCTTGGAAACAGAATATTCAGCCAAACTGTGTTTGGATTTGAAAAAAATTAATGTATCCAGTAATGGATACAATTATTGGGATTTGCATCTCCTTACACTGACAAGAGAGTAAAAACACCTTGTAAAATGAATAACTATTTCATATTAAGTGGGAATACAGAGTTGTTTTGTTGGTATGTAGGAATTCAAATGCATTTAGAATAATGCATATAGGGGCCAAGTAACCAAAGGTGCAGACTGCAACAGCTATCTATTTATTGCCTTCTAGCTCTAAATTTATCCTTCATTGCCTGGTCTACAAAAGTGTATATGGGCCCTTTAAATCTTTTTTTTTTCTTTGCCTGCTAGTTGAATGTTAAGCATTTTCAGTAGAGGGCGCAGGAGGGACACTGCAGATAAGGAGTTGTCTATTCTAGTCCCAGTGTGTTTGCTCTGCAGCCAACTCCTGCAGTCTAAGTACAATGCCAAAGGCTTATCCAGGACCTGCTCCCCAGCACCTACAGCTTCTACAGTGCTCTGTTTCTGTAGCACAAGGGGCTGCTCCAGCACCAAGATCTTGAAGCATGGGCAGCTTCTTTAGCATCCAAATCCTGCAGTACACTGGCCAGCAGCAACCATCAGCCAACACCTGCCCTCCCTATCCCCCTGCCTTTTTTTTTTAAACAGACTTCTTCTGGTGAGATACCACTCCATGAAGAGCTTTCTCGGGTATCCTTTAGGACAGATTTCCAGCAAGTTCTGCTAAAGCAGTACCACAGCAACCTCCCTGCCAGTGAGCTGCGGCTGTGCCCTTTCCAGTGAGGTCTAGTCCACATATCTCTGGGACTTCCTTTCTGGACAATCCATCTACACTGTAAGGGTAGTGACTATTCCTTATATCTACTATTTCTGAGCTTTATAGCTCAATCTACCTCATCATTCAATCCCTCATCCTTCCAACCACAGTTAATAATTATTTTTATCAAACTTTCTCTTTTCAATTCCCTGTGCTTCATCCTAGTAGCAATGGGCACATGCAGCACCCAGATTTTGGTTTTCAAATACCATTCTCCAATAGAAAGAACTAGGGCTTCTTTCAGAAATGGCCCATTCCACGGCTAAGACAGGAAAAATACACCAGGGGCCTGGGGTATCTTATAGTAACAGAAAGGAATGCAGTGCTCAAATTCACAAGGACAGGCATGTCCAAAGGACACAATGGCCAAGGCTGAAACTATTCAAGCAACAATATAAATAATGTGATATTGTCGTATAACTCAATGTACATGAGTCCAAACTAATATAAATTATTAAGTAAATGAAGGAAAAGAAACATGTCTTTTTTTTAAAAGAATTCCAAACACTATAGGTAGATGTTCCTTCCTCAATAAACGGGTAGATTATGTGGCTTGCTTTTACACAATAGCATAGGAAAGGGGGAAAATTCTATGTTTACATGGAGAAATCTGGCCAACACAACTTCATCAAGCAGTGAAGGCTAACCAGGTGATGGCATCATGGGTGAATCTCCTGTGACTCTCCTGATTTCATGTGATGAGAAAGACACTTCAACTCTGCACTGTTCTTTTCAAAAATCATCACCCTCATCATGAAAAATACCAGACAAGCACAGACTGGGGTCCTGTGCAGTCCTCCTCCACACTGTCAAGGCCATGAAAAACAAGGGAAGATTGAGAAACGGTCACAGAGGATACTGGCTCCCCAGTATGTGAACATGGTATGGGGCTCTGGATGGGAATCTGGAACAAAAAGAGGACATTTGTGGAAAAACTGATGAGATCCAAACAACTTCTGGAACTTATTTACTACCAATGTGCTAATGTCAGTTTCTCAATTTTGATAAACTGATGGTAATTTAAGAAGTTAACGATAGAGGACATTGGATATACAGATATAGAAACTTTCTGTACTATCTTTGCAACAATTCTGTAAATCTAAAATTGTTTCAAAATAAAAATTTTACTCAAAAAAAATGACTGTGGTTTCTGTCTTCTGATTGAAACTTACCAGGTACCAAGAGTCCATCTAATTATAAAAGCAGTCATTTTATGAATCTAACATACATCATCAAAGTTATGCAGTAACCATAGAGGAGGAAAAATGGAAATAGAATCATTGGAAATTAGGCAGTTTTAATTCTGATATATAATAGATGACTAGAACATACATTTTGTTTCCAGAGTTACCTGGCCAAGAGTAAACAGCTCAGCACAGCTTCTGAGATAGGCGTAACTGCCACAGACAAAAATCCAGGTAACAAAACCCAGTATAGCACTTTCTTGTGCTTAATAAAGGTGTTAGAAATGATTTTTCTCTGAACATCTTTAAAGTCTTTAGACATCTGTTAATGCTTATTTATGCTTTTGTTCATTATAAAGCCAAAACATGAGTTGTAGAGAATATACTACAAGTAGTATTAATTACCATTTTCCAGTATTAAAAGAGCATATGTTCTCAGAATTCTGGAGTCTTCATTCAAAAGTCAGTACACTCTAAAACAAAGCAATGATTTTTTTTTAACTAGAAGGCCCAAATCAGTTCAATAGTCCAAAACCAATGTAGGCTTTTTGCACACAAACACTATTCAGTCTGATCTATTAGTTTGAGGTAGGCTACAGTTTTTAGCAAAGTATGAGTAGAACTGAAATTATTCCACAGCATTCTTTGCCCTGGAAATAGTAACAAACCTCACTTTTCAAACAAAGAATACATCCACTCTCTCCTTTCCCACTGGTTTATAATAATGTTATTTTTCTCTAAAATGTCTGGGCCCGACTGATTTTTAAGTTGGAAAAGTTAATGAAAGCAATATTGCATTTGAGGTCAGTCGGCCAGAAAGATGGACATGAGCCAAATCCCACATCCCAAACATTCTGCCTCAATGGCATGTGAACAAAATGCCCACTTTCCTCCTGCTTCCCAACAGAAGCAAAACAAAGCCCTGCAAGACAGTTACCCATTGGAATTGAGATGCCTGTCCTGAGCAGAAAGACACACACACACACACACACTCCCTGTCCAAGGTACAATAGCGGGGCTCTTTCACACCAAGAATTCTGTGCACAGGCAGCACAAGGGCTTCCCCTGGAGATGCTGCTTCAGAGAAAGCCAAGAGATCACAAGTTCAAAACCAGCAGTCTAAAATTGTGGATGTGTAACCGACGTGATTCTGCAATCTGCATTTGGGGTAAAATTGGGGGTTCATAACCCACTTCAATCTAATGTATGAAATATGATATGTCAAGAGCTTTGTAATTTTGTGAACAACCAATAAAAAAAAGAAAAGAAAAAAAAAAACCAGCAGTCCCAACAATGTCAAGAGTAGCTTCTCATACTCCAAAGTAAGCAACTAAAATTCTTAAAACCAGTTTATCTAGACAGCTTAAAGTCCTTTCAGACTAATCTCAGAAAATCATTTAGTAGCAATGAAGAAAAATTTGTGCTAACACAGTAACATATTAATTTTTAAAAACTATTATTTCCTTTTTATGTATGTAATGTTCTGTGCACTACAGCTTAGTTGCACTTCAATTTCCTCTTACATTTTTCAAGGCCAAAAAGGAAGAGCAGGAAGTGAACACAATTAAGTGGGCAGAATGAGTTAGCCAGAAGACTTAAATTTTAACTATGAAATTTAGAAAAACAACTGTATTCCATGACATTCCATTATTTAATCTGCACAACAATGAATATAGGATTTTAGATATAGCCTGCCCGTATCATTCTAGAGTTACAACTCTAGCATAATGAAGACACATTGTACACTATGTTATGATTTCATTTAGCAAGTATCAAAACATTCTCGAATTTTCATATAGTACAAATTTATCTCCCCAAAATTAACTGGACATACGCTCATTATTTCCATCTCAGAATTCAAAGACAAATTGATATATTAGTATCAGAAATACCAATTTTACTTCTAAGTTAAAACCAACGGGTGATAAATTTTAATCACTAAGAAAGCATCTTAGATAAACCAAGTTAAAAACAAAAGTTAGAGTATTATCCAACTGCCTTAAAATAAAGAATATAAATTTTGGACCTACTCTAGAAAACACACTAATACTCATGAAACTATGAGTATCAGATCGTTAAAATCTCCTTTATACATACTTTTCTTTGTGCCTAATTAACAACAGTTCTGTATGTAATACATGAACGTGTTTAAAAGGAACTCATTGGAATGAATTGGATTTGGAATCCACACCATGCTCTGTTTGGGATGAAGAGGGAAACTGTAGCTCTGGGTAATCTGCAGACAAGGGGCTCATACAGCAAAAACATCCCCAAGACAGACAACAGCAGGTGGAAACTTACCACTGGAGCAGTTGGTCCCACCCCAGCCAGGCTCGCACTGACAGGTGTTTGGAGCAATGCAGCGCCCATGGACACATTTATCAGCACAGTGAGCTGTCAGAGAGAAAATCAATCAAATAAAGAAAGTTGGCACAAGAAAAAAAAAAAGCCAACAACACAGCTGTTGCACATCCTAGGCTCAAGTGTCACTTAAAAACAACATGCATGCTTGATAATTTTCTTCAATCCGTTCCTCAGTCCTCTTACAGTCCGCTGGTACAACTAAACAATTTCCCTTCTTATTTTGATATCTCCAAATAAATTCCTCCAGTTCTACTTGCTTAATTCTACTTCATGCTAAATTAGGAAAGAAGTTTCAAGGAAAATTGCCTAATCCACTTTTTTTTAAAAAAAAGAAAATGTATAAAAGACCACCAAATGCATCCTGTTTGGGGAGGAGAGTATGTGGAGAAACAAACCAAAAAGCAAAACCCAGGACCACAGCAGCACAGCAGACCAAGAGGTGATTGCCTCCACAAAGCATTCACCACAAACAAGTCACCTTCCTTTGTGAAGACCCTGTTCACAACTCTGACATGGCAGAATTGCACAGTCTTTATCTGTTGAGGAAAATACTTGACAAATGTCATCTGTGTCTTCAGAAAATATTAAATCTCAATTCTCTTCCATAAGTGACTGTCTCAGCCATGACCCAGCACTTGGAGACAAGGGAATACCACTGCAAACATGAGCAAATGGTCTGAAGACTACTTTCCAAAAGCAGAATTCAGCTGAATGACAGGAAAGGGATCAAAATACTCTCAGTGAACACTGACATTATCTTCCACCTTGTTCCTCTCTCATTGTTTAGACACCATCCAAAATATCTAGGTAGATGAGCAATTGTGAGGGCAACTTGGAAGAGTTTGGGGTTCAGGTAGTTCAAAATTTTATTTCAGGGTGGGGTAAGACACCCTGTGCTCTAGATGTGTCTCATTAATATATTCTTATTACAAAAGTAGAACAGGTTTCCTGCCCAAACATAAAATACCAATAAGTGAAATAGACCTCATCTCAGTTCCACAAACTAATAACATTCTCATGGTTATAGAATCCTTCAGGAATTGTTTTCCCCATATATTTTTCTCCTCATAAAAAAATAAAAGTAAAAAAGCTTTCAAATGATTTTCCACTCAATATAATGAGAAAAATATTTTCATGTCATGAAATATTCTTTTATACATTTTATCCACTAGCATATATGTAGTGTATGTATATATATATATATATATATATATATATATATATATATATAATGTGTGTGTATATATATAGTATACATATAATGTGTGTGTGTGTGTGTGTGTGTGTGTATAATGATCCAAAATGATGGTCACTTCTAAAATCTTGATCTTTGACATGAAGAGATCTATAGGAAAATAATTTAGCTTACCTTTAAACCAAACAGAAACTGGATGTGGTGGCTGATTTAAAAAAAAATGCCATACAAACTGAAGAACATCATGCTAAGTGAAATAAGCCAGACTCAGAAAATCAAGGGTTGAATGCTTCCTGTCAGGTACAGAAGCTAGAGAGAGAAATGGGGAAAATGTAATGAACAAAAGGGGAGCAAGGTCTCAGGATAATAGAAGGGAAACCAATAGAGTAGAGGAAAGAGGGAGGAAGAGAAGGTGGGCATAGAAAAGTACTGGGGAAAGAAATTTGCCAAACTATGCTATGTCCATGTACAAATATGACACAACAGACCATGCACGTGTGTGCGTGTGTGTGTGCATGTGTATACACACATGTATAATTATAATGCTCTAATTTAAATGGCAATCACAGAAGGGAGGTCAGTAGAACAGAGCAAGTGGGTGGGAGTGGGAAGAGGGGAGGAACAGGGGAAGTACTGGGGAATGAGATTAATTAAATTTTGTTATGTGCCTGTAAGAATATGGCATCCAAATCTTCAAAGTGCCATCAAAATCTTCAAAGTTCAAATCTTTGTGTCTGTTTAATATAATAGTGTAGTCCTCTCTAATTAATTTTTACTAAGGGAATGTTATAAAGTTAATCTCTAAGGTAAATTCATATTGGTAAAATTTTCCTTTATTTGTGTTTATATCTTGGAAATCCATACAAGATTCCATATCACCAAAAAAATAATTCTAGCACTTGAAAATCTGAAAATCTCTGGGTTCCCATGAAGCTGGATCTGATGGTTTCATATGTGTTGGGGGCTGGCTATGAAAGGAAGATGTTCAGAATATTCTATAGACTGGTCTCAATTTCTGCTTTCCCTTTTTTTTCATTTTTTCTTTATTTACCCTCTTTTTCATTTTCTACCACTCATCTTTCTATCTCCACAAACTATTTATTTGATCTACACAATTATCATAGAGGCCACACATTAAAATTTGACTTCAGTTGTAGTTGGGTTCAGTCTTAACCCCAGGGTGACCCCATATGATTTCCCCTGCACCATGTGAAAGGTAAGATTGGGTTGAAAGGAGCAGGGTAAGATTATTAAGGAAGATTGAGCAAGAAGGCCTAGTACTTTGCTCCAACATCAAGATAACATTAAAATGGGCAAATAAATGTATAAAATTAAGCCTATGTTCTAGAGAGTTAGGAATCAGAATTGCATATTCTTGGATCGCAAGCCATTGTTTTCTTTTGTTGTTCTTACTGTTTTAATTCTGAAAAAGGACAGTAAGTATATTTTCATATACAGAATTAAAATAGACCTGCTTTGGAATGCTTTTAGATTGTTGGGTAATTATACAAATGTTCTTGTGTTCCTGATAAGTGCAAACTTTGTGTTTTTATGAAAGAAATGTAAAGTCCAGTCATGTACAATAAATGAAAAAAAAATGATGGTACTTTTAAAATACGGATTATTTTTATAAAAAAAAACCTGGCTTATTTTTATGAAAACCTGGGCTAGCATTTGGGCAAAATCTGGAACACAATGTAGGTAGGTCATTAGCAGAAAAAGAAATTTCCTGAAAGTTACTTAAGAATTGGAAGGGAGAATCTGCTTTCCTAGTGATTTCCTTTTTCTCAATTACAGCTCAAGTCAATGGAATCACCTTTAAAAATTGAGTCCTGTAGTCAAATAATGGCCTTAATGATGGGAAAGATTGTTGGGATCCACTCTAAAAGAAATAAACACAAAATTCTACTTCTGTGATATAGTAACTTCATGCAGCATTAGACTCTGTCATCCAAGTGCCATCTCTGCCCCATTCTCTTCTTCTGCCACCTCTGGAGTATTACCAAGTCCTCACACAATGGTCAGAAGAACAGGGAAGCAAGAGAGAAGAGAGCCATGGAACTGTATGTTCTGTGATGTCCCAACTCACCAAGCTACAGAAACACTGTGAAATATGTGATAACACTGACCCCCTTGGGACTCAGCAGAGTTAGATCCTACCCCAGGCTCATCTTTCCTTATTCAGCTGTAGATGCCAAGCTTAAGTGCTGAGCTTCCAACAGAATCCACGTGGAAAATCAAAACAAGCTTCAGACACAAAA
The DNA here is from genome assembly GCF_964194105.1 of Spermophilus citellus. Taxonomy (NCBI): domain Eukaryota; kingdom Metazoa; phylum Chordata; class Mammalia; order Rodentia; family Sciuridae; genus Spermophilus; species Spermophilus citellus. The sequence goes on along the minus strand of NC_138182.1, from coordinate 176,932,898 downwards.
TCCTGTGACATACCAAAGGGAACTAGAAAGGAACAAAGGAAACAGAGGTCCCCTTTAGCAAATGTTCAAAGCTTGGCTCTCAAGCACAGGTACAAAGGACCCTCATAATTGTGGGGTTTTTTTTTTCATGCCTGAGAGATTCCTTATCCATGTCCTTTCTTTTAAATATTTTAAAGATGTTCTATCCAATATAATTTATTTTATCCTATCTCTCTTTAAGAAAATCACTAAATATTTTATAATAAATTTTTGGTGACTTTTTGTTTGTTTTTTGAGGCCAGATAGAAGCTGGAAGCTGAATCTCCGCCCACACTTAGTATCGTGCTATAGACACATCAAACTGCAGGAGGCAAAGGTCTCCTCTCCCTCAAGAACTGGGAGACAACAGGCACTAATGAGAAGAGCAGGCCATGTCTTTGAAGTGAAAGCTGTGGACAGTCTGTCTGCTTGGTGGACAGGTGAGGACTGACATAATGACCCTGGAATCTTCTCTAATTAGGCTCCTGTTTCAGCCTTAGTTCCTAAATCCATCTAAATCCCATTACCAATGCCATGAACCTCGTTGTTTCACTTGTAAATACTTGGCTTTAATACCGAAAGCCATTAACTATAGTCAATTGTTTTTTCCTCTACCACATATATTTCTCTTTGGATTTACACCTAGGAATGGAATATATGTGAAAGGAAGAGTGAGCAGAATAAAAACTCCTTTAAAACCCAATTATATCTCTAAAGAAAATACAAGCCATTGTCCTAAAGGATATAATGTAATAAATCCATTTACATTAATTTGGAAAATGTTTCTAAGGTTAAAGTATCTCCTGAAAGTCACTATCTAATAGATACAACCTTCCAGCTAATCTATCTTTTCTCATTAGATTCTTTTATTCTGAGTTATGAATAAAGAGGATGAGTCACAAATCTTATTTTTTGAATTTATTCAGTGAGTTGCTATAAAAGAACATAAATTTTTAGAATTAAAGGTAACTTTACTGAATACCGTCCTTGTATTTTTCAGGGAAAGTGAATAATTTCATCAATATTTGTAGCTAGGGTTTAAAAAAGAAGTAGGATTAAACCTGGATCTCTAATTTTGGGGAGTCCAAAACATTATGATGGTTTTAATGGTAGTGGGAGGGGAGCATGGGTAAAAAGATGGTAGAAGGTGTGTTGGACCAGCTACTAAGACAGGTGTAGCACAAGGCTAGGAACCAGGAGTCAGAAGATTCAAAGGAGGAAAAGTGAGAAAGCAAAGAAAGTGGACTTCCAAGGTAAACTTCATGCCCTCACACTTCTGTCAGAGGTCAATTATGTGCACAGTCTTTACATAATTTCATTGGTACTATAAGGTTCAGCACAGACAGGAGTCATCTGTTTTCATATTTTCAAACATAATATTATAGACTACACTATTGTATTTGTAAAAAGGGATGGGGATTCTTTTTCTTCTGCTTAACATTTACTGATGTAGCAGGCACATTGCTAAGCTCTGCTGTGGATACAAAGATGGCAGATTAGGAACTCTTAGTCTGCAGAGGAAATCAAAAGCAAGATCACCAAATCCAACAAACACAATGCATGATGCAGGGGTAATAACAGAGATATGAGCAAAATAATGTGGGAATAGAGTGAATGATTCCACAGGTATGAAACGGCTGAACAGGCAACTCTATATAAACAGAAAATATATTAGTTGGTTATCAAGGGCTTAGTAAATGTGGAGTGATAGCTGATGGATACATTTGTTTTATATGATGAAAATGTTTCATGCAATGATTGTACAACTCTGTGAATACACTAGAACCCATTAAATGATATAAATTGTTCAGATGCAAGATGTGTCAATTATATATTTTTTAAATTGTCATAAAAATATATGGGATTTGAGGGAGGGGAATAATTAATTATCACTGGGGTGAGATCAAGGAGGATCTCATGAAAGAGAGAACATCTGATCTGAGGAAGTGGATACCTTTATAACAAAGTTTCAAGGAAAAGTGGCCTATGACAACTGCTTCACACTTCATCTTCCTTGTACCCTTCGAAAGTTGCATAACATCGCTTGGGGTTATGGGCTCTTACCTCTCAGCCACTAGTGGCTGATTGTACACAGATGAATAATCAGTCATGGAGAGAGCAAGAGAACACTAGGATCCTAGAAGTTTACATATAGTAAAAGTAATAAAAAAAATTCTATATCTAGAATCCCTTTTCTGTCCATTCCTTAAAAGGCTTCTATGTCTCTTAAGGACAAGTACAAAGGACTAATATTAACAGTATCTTTGGCAGACATTGCTAATTCTTCATCCAATGTTCCCTCTATCCTTATTAACAGAATCCCACTTTTACCAGTGATGGCCATGTGACCAGCAATGAACTACATTTCTTGGCTCTTTCTAGACTGAAGTGTCCATGTGGAAAATGGTGCAAGGTAAAAGATTCAGTTGGTAATTCCAGGTCCCCTACTTTTCCTCCTTTCTGACACCTGGTATATGGACAAATGACTGAATTCAAAATCCATCGATGACCCTTTAAAACGGGACAAGAGAACTATGGAACTCTTTACTCTGAATTCCTTCCATGGATGAATGAATGTCATAAACCACTTCCAGACTTCTCCTTACATGAGGATAATAAACCCTAGTATGTAGAGATTTCTGTTTCAGATGTCTATTTCTTGCAGCCAAACATAATTCCTAATACACTCCTGTTTTGGGAGATCTTTCAGTTGAGTCCATTACTAAACTAAATAAGCAACTATACTAAAAGAATAAATTGAAGATGCATCTGTCTGAGGAGAAGATATAAGCATTCAGAATTTCTACCAGACCTTTGCAGTAAAGGTGTCAAAACCTAAATCTAAGTGGGATGGACAAAAAATGTGAGAAAAATTAAAATCCTACCATTAGATATATATATCCTATCTTTTTCCTGAACACCATTTGACTCAAATTACAATGTGAGGAGAGTTAAATATGGACACTACAAACCCTAAAACAATGACAGAAACAACAAAACTAAGTTATAGCTAATAAATCAACAAAAAGATAAAATCAAATCATAAATAATATTCAACTTAAAAAGAAGCCATAAAAAAGGAAAATGAGGAAAAATACTGATGGGACAAGCAGAAAATAAACTTAACTACATCAATAATCACATTAATTGTAAATGGTCTAAATTTCTCATTTAAAAGACAAGAGATTATCATATTGGATTTTTTAAAAAAGCAAGTTTCAAGATAATGTTACTTATAAGAAGTACACTTTAGATATAAAAACATAAACAAGTTAAATGTAAAATAATTTTAAAAGATATATCATACTACACTAATCAAAAAAGCTGGAGTAGTTAAATTAACATCAAAGAAGATTTTAGAATAAAGACTATTATCTGAGAGAATGCAAGTCACTTTATAATTATAAAATGTTTAACTCATCAAAATAGGGTAATAATCCTAAACATTTGTCCATTTAATAACATAGTTTTGGAAACTTCAATTAGAAATAGACAAAATTAAACTGGGAAACTTGAATCACTAGTCCCAATAATTGATAGAACAGCTAGACAGAAAATCAGAAGAGAATATTAGATTTTCACATAACTATCACTTCACCCAATGGCAGAAAAATACATATTCAAGTGCATATAGAACATCTACATGGTTATATCATATTCTGAGAAATAAAGCAATAATAAATATTTTTTAAATTAAGGCATAAAAATACTTACTGATCACAATGTAATATAGAAATCAATAACAGACATCTGAGAAATCCCTTAAATAATTAAAAACTAAACAACAAGCTCCTAAGTAACTCATAAGTCATTGAAGAAATAAAAAAAGAAGTTAAAACATATCTTAAAGTGAATGAATATGAAATCACACGTCAAAATTTGTGAAATGCTATTGAAGCAGCTTGTGGGACTAAATGCCTACATCCCAAAAGAAGAAAGTTATCTAATTATTGCAGCCTCTATCTTAAGAAACTAGAAAACAAAGACCAAACTAAACCCAAAGGAGGGGCTTCTTTCCTTATGAGAAAGAAAATAATACAAATCACAGAAGAAAGCAATGAAATAAAAAGAATAGAGGCAAAAGAAAAATTAATAAACAAAATCTGATACTTATTAGTAAAATGGATCAGCTTTCAGAGAGACATATCAGGAGTAAATACAAATAATACCAGTATCAGAAATGAGAGAAGTGATATTATTATAGAATCTGCTGATATTAAAAATAAAATAAAGGGATATCATTAGTAATTTTATACCAATAAATTTGATAAGCCAAATGAAATGAAGAAACTACAAAACTTATTACAGTGGAAATAAATAATATGAATAGATTTACATATTTTAAAATATAGTTAAAAATCTTCCCATAAAGAAAACCCAAGTTCCAGATGGCTTTAATGGTGAATTTTACCAAATATTAAAAAAGAAACAATACCCATTCTACAAAACTTCTTTTAGAAAAACTTCTTTTAGAAAAACTTTGTAGAAAAGGGAATATTTCTCAACTAGATAAAACAAAGGCATTTATAGTAAAAGAAAACTACAGACAAATATGAAAATTCTCTGCAAATATGAACAGAATGGAGTTTCCTCAATCTGACAAAGGACAAATACAAAAAGCCTGCTACTAATATTATACTCAGGGGTAAGAGAATGAATGCTTTTCCCTAAGATTAGAAGAAAAGGCAAAAAAAAAAAAAGTCTGCTCTTATAGTATTTGAAACTAGCCTGAAGGGCTCAGCAAGTATAATAAGGCAAGAAAAAGAAATAAATGTTAGCAACATTGAGAAGGAAGAAGTAAAACTGTCTTAATTTACAGACTTTGTAAATATCTGTGTTTATTTAAAAAATCTGATGGAATCAACAAAAAAGTACTAAGAATAACAAGAAAGTTTTAATAAGGTTGCACATAAAAAATCAATATATATAAAACCTACATTCTTTATACTAGTAATAAATCATCAAAAAATGTACTTTTAAAAGCAATTCATAATAATATCAAATATGTACAATGCTTGGGGATAAATCTAACCAAAGATGTGAAAGATCCACACACTAAAAACTAACAAGAGTGCTGTGAAAAAGTAAAGTATAAAACAAAACTATCAAACAATTTGACCTATTTGATATTTACAGAACACTCCACCAAACAGCAGAATATGCATATTAAATGGTGAAGTAGACCTTGCTTACTAGTCAGATGACTTGATATTATTAAGATGTCAATTCTTTTCCAAATAGATCTATAGATTCAATATGATACCAATCAAAATTCCAGAAACATTTTTTTAGAAACTGACAAGCTGATTTTAAAATTCCTATATAAATATGAATTACTTAGAGTAGTAAAAGTCACTACAGAAAAGGAAAAACAAAAAACAAAATTGAAGGACTAACATCACCAGAGTTAAAGATTTGTTACAAAGCTAAAATTATCAAGACAGTGTAATGTTGATATAAACATAGACAAATAAATCAATGGAACAAAATAGATAATCCAGAAATAAGTCCACACAAATTTAGACAATTATTTTTTGACAAAGGCACAGAGGCAATTCAGGGAAGAAAGAAGTCTTTTCAACAATGCTGGGAAAATTGAATATCCATGTACAAATAACTTGAATATACAATCTTGTAACACATACAAACATTAACTCAAAGTGAATTATAGATCTAAATAAAAATGGGATTTTTTTAATCTCTTAAAGAAAATAGAGCAGAAAACCTTTGTAATCTTGATTTAGGCAAAGAATTCTTACATATAGCAACAAAACACAATCTGCAAAAGAACAAACTAGTAAATTTATTAATCAAAATTAAAGGACTTCTGCTCTTCAAAAAACACCACTAAGTGAATGAACAGACTAGTGAAAAACTGGAAAAAGTATTTTCAAAAATACATATCTGATATAGAACTTGTATCCAGAATATATAAAGAACAATTAAGAAAAAAATAAACAGATAATTTTTTTTAAAAAAAGTTCTGTTAACAGAACAATAAATAAATGGGCACAGGATTTGACCTTTCACTAAAGAAGAAACAATAAGGATAAGTAAAGCTCATGAAAAGATGTTCAACACCATTAGTCACTACAAAGGTTCAATATAAAAACACAGCAAGACATTAATAGACATGTATTTGAATGATAGCAATTAAAAAGATTGTGTATCAAGTGCTGGAAAGGAGGCAGAAAAACTTGAACTTTTTACATATGACTAGTGAAAATGTAAATGAACGACCACTTTGGAAAAGTTCATCAGCTTCTTAAAAAACTGATAGACATTTGGGTTGTCTCCAGATTTTGGCTGTCATAAATAAAGCAGCTCTGAACACCTGTGTACAAACACCAAGTGATTCAGCCATTCCATCCCAGGTATCACTCAAGAGAAATGAAAACATATGTCCATGCAAAAACTTGTACTTAAATTTTCAAAACAGCTCTTTTATAATTATCAAAAACTAGAAACTATCCAAATATGCAAGTTGGGTGCAGTGGTACACACCTGTAATCACAGTAACTCTGGAGATGAGGCAGGGGGATCGCAACTTTGAAGTCAGCCTCAGCAACTTAGTGAGGCACTAAGCAATTAAGCAAGACCTTACCTCAAATTTTTTGAAAAGCAATAATAATTAAAAGGCTACAGATGTAGCTTAGTAGTAAAGTGCCCCAAGGTTCAATCTCCAGGATCTTCTCAAGATGTGCATAACAATATTAAAGGATAAATAAATTGTGGTATATCCATGATAGCAAACTACTTGGTGATAAAAAGGAATGAACGAATGATGCTCAGGACAGTACGGATGAATCTCAAGGGGACCATTCCGAATGAAAGAGACCAGGCACAAAATAGAACATACTGTATTATTTAATTTATATAAAGTTTTAGAAAATATACAATAATCTAGAGTCAGAAAGCAGATCCATGGTTGCCTAAGGCAGACAGAAAAGAGAGGAGTAGACAGAGGAATTACAAAGAGGTTTCGAGGAAACATTTGTTATGTGATGAGCAGGTTCACTACCATGATTGAGAGCTTCACGGTTGTATATGTATGTCAATACTTACCAAATTGTACACTTCAGTATGAGCACTTTATTTTGTGTAAATTTTATCTCAATGAAACTGTTTGTTTGTTGTTTTTAACTAACTAGAGTGTGAAGAGAACTTCCAGAGAGGAGCAAAGAGCTCTCTCAATATAGGAAAATTGTCAGGGAGGAAAATTTAAGCTAACATTAAAACGCTGCACACATTGCAGTTTCAGTAAGAGTCCACGGTTGTGGGTGTGGGGACTCTTCAAAAGCCTATGAAGCATTGACTTGAAACTCTCTCAAGAAATATGTTTGGGGAAATGCTAATACATTAAAAAAAATCACAATGTGAATTTCTACCAAGCTTTTCCTCTACAAACTAAACTACTTGTACTGAAAAAAAAAAAAAAAGTTTGTGTTGAAATAGACTTGTAATGGATCCTGCACAAGGGATTGAAATACCATCTGTGGAGCACATAATCCTATTCATTTATTTGAAAATTGAAAGAGTTTTTGTCTAATTCCACACTGACATAGGCATTATCTATTTTGGCCACGACTCTCACACTGGGTCTCTGAGTTGAATCAGATTTAAGAAACATAAGTAACATGATCCTAATGAACCACAGTTTCAAAATGGTGACAAGTACTGAAATAGGCTCTAGTTTGCTTAGTAGAAATTACTAACAACTCAGCCTATAATAGGTCGGATGATACAACTGTAAATCAATTCAATCTGAGAAAGATTTAAAAATCATCCATATACAGTTTAGAAAAGACACCAGAATGAAAGGGCTTACATTTGAGACAAATTATCTCCTGCTTGGCCTGTTCTGTCTGTAAGAAATGCATAAGAATCCTACAGGAAGTGCCATACCAGGCACTTCTGATTTTTCTGATTTTAGAATGGCATTTCTCTTGGTCTGACCACTCTCTGTGCAGGCACAAAATTCTTTCAGAAATACCCTTTCCCACAGCATGTTTTCTGCCACATGGTATTTCCCCTAGTCTGGCCTACTTGGTCTTGCTGGAACTTTCTCCAGACACTTTGCCCAATACTTCTGAATCACATGATAATTAAAAAAAAAAAAAAAAGGCCAGCATTAGAGAGAGCTAAGAGGGAAGTGAGGTCACAGTTGGAGCTACCACTTTCCCACTCAGTCTCCTCACCTTCCTGTCTCCCCTATGGTGGCCTTTGAACATTTCCTTGTGGACGTCTCATATTCTTTCCACTCTCCTTTCATGTCTACACCAGTTTGAGAATACATGGAGTCTTCTTGCCCAAGGCTCAATACCTAATAATGACAGCTAATATTATTCCCCTCGTCCGAAACATTTGCTTTTCAGTATAGAAAGTTTAAGCCAAATGTATTAGTTAAGCTATAGAATTTCTTCAGAAAGAAGAGCAAAAGCAGGCTTCAGTGTTTTTGCTACTCGGATGCCCTACCAAAATCCAGAGAATATAAACTCAAGTGCCTTCAGGAGCCAGAGGGTTGGATGAATCAGGGGAGTACTATACATCAGTGGGGTCCAGGAAAACTCATAGAGCTTGCTTATCAGCAAGCTGAGCTGCCCTCAGTCTCCTGTCTAGTGTCGCATGGGAACATCAAAGACAGTGTCCAAGTGGCCTGATGAAAGTTGGAAGATGAAAGTTCTAAGTTTTATGGTAAAATGTGTTAAAATATAAGACACTGTATGGACCAAACAAAACATGATCCTACATCATAAGATGGGCATGATGGTGTGCCCTGACAGTCCCAGCTATTCAAAGGGTTGAGGTAGGAAGACTGTTTGAACCTGGGAGTTCAAGGTCAGCCTGGGTAACATAGCAAGAGACTGTCTCAAAAAAAAAAAAAATCTAAAACCTGATTATATGTCAGATCATCTAGCTGCTAGTGGGAAAACTGAAACACAGACTCATTTACAACTATTTACAAAAATATCAGGGAAGTTCCTGAAAGAACATACAATAAAGGGCCCTTAAGTTCTTCCAAGGTCATATTTTAAACTTAACTGTCCTTTTTTCTTGAGTTTTAGTGTTTGACCCTGCCAAATCTGTCATTTATATAGCTATTCTAAATTTCACATCAAGAGGCTGGGGTTGTGGCTCAGCAGTAGAGTGCTCGTCTCGCACCACGTTAAAAAAAAAAAAATTAAAAATGAGTGAAATAAAGGTATTGTGTCCAACTATAAAAGAAATATTTGAAAAATAAAAATAAATAAATAAAATAAATTTCCCATCAAGAGCCACTTTATACCATACATATTGACAACTTTACTTTGAACATTGGCCATGAAATACTTCTATTGGTAATAGTTCAAAATTTGGAAGAGCGGTGCAGCTGACACTGTTCCCATCAGGGTCTCCCTCCCTGCCACAGCAAAGGTAAGGAAGTGTCTATTATATCCTCTCAAGACTTAACTCCCATCTTCCCTCTCTTGGGTTGTTAAAACAGATGATTGTCCTTAGAGGAAATTAAAGACCCAAAGAAAGAATCTCTAGTCAAATGTAAATTTTTTATTTCTAAGTTTATAGAAAAGAAAAATAAGTCCCTTAAAGCAATGTTTTGCAAATAAGTAGATTCTGATGAAACTAGTTGTTTCATCAGACTCTAAGGAGAAAAGCGGGAGGGAGGAGGGAAAAAATTTCATGGTCAAATAAATTTAAGACACTCCTTTACTGCAGGCATTCTGGGAGCCTTTAACAGGCAAAAGTAATCTCTAAGAACTGGATCCAGAACATGGCACTTTACAGCCTAACTGAATAATGCAACAGTGAACCCTGCAGGATGAGTATCCCATAGCTCATGCTAGGGACAAGAAACTACAGGCAATGCCCAGGATCCAACTTTCTGGAAAGCTATGATCCTTCTGGGATCAACAAACAGGTTTCATGGGGCGGGGGCAGGGAGGTGGGGTACATTTCCTTTTAAGTCCCTTAATTCCATGCTAAGCAATAAACTAACTTAGTTATTGTTTTTAAGCTTAAACAGTCATTAGCTTGACTACCATATCTTTAAACTAGCTGTAACTGCCTTTTCCACTGCAATGTATCCAGCTGGGCTTTCAAGGAAGCCTACCTCCAGATGATGTTGCCCTCTGTGACCTAAAAAAGAAGTCTTCTTTTCACTCTCTAGGCATTCTAGCTGATTTCCCCCAGGGCTAATTTTAGAATTATTTATCAAGGAAAAAAATATAGTTCTGGAACTTAGGATAAAGCTACAGCTGAGAAAAAACCAGGGTCAATGTAGCATTGATTCTACCAGCACATCAGCCTCTCACTCCCCTTGGCATCTCTGTGTGTGGCCCAGATGGATGCCCTACGTTTACCACCATATTATCTGTAAAAAATGCTGGCAGTCGATATCCCAGGCTGAAAACAAGCAAGTCTGTCACCACCTGGTCATGTCAATGCTTTGTGGTGGTTCATTCAGATCAAAATGTGTTTTTTTCCCATTATTTTTAAATTACTTTGCCCTAAAAAGATTGAACCGTAGTACAATAAAAATTGCTTCTCAGTTCTGGGCTTTTATATTAGCTATTATCTGTTCCTGCAAGGATATTGCATAAATTATTAAGCCTGTAACAATTCTACCTGTCCTACAGAGACTGCAATTTCAGGAACTCACTTTCCAGAGATAAAGCAGGATTCCTCATTGTTTCTCTTTGTCCAGTCTTCATGGCGCTCTATAGTCAGGCTTGCTTTAGCAAGAAAAAAAAAAAAAAAAAAAAAACAGGCAGCAGACCTTATTTCCATCTGATTAAACTGGGACTATCTTGAATTCATAGAGGAGTTTTTAATTAAACTCATAGCTTCTATATATAAAATTTTAAGTAGCAAGCAAGCGTTGGCAATCAGTGAAACAACAAAGGTTTCCTGCATTATTTATTAGCTCCTATCTTCATTACTAGCAGAGTCCAACAACCCAAACCAGAAAACATAAGTTTAAGTTCCAGTTGATGTGTGGGAAAATTGGCATTTCTGCTTGTTGCAGTTTGTGGACAAAGGGCCTTTCCCTGCATTTACTGGTAGGTTCCTCTGAACCAAGTCGGACTCCATAGCAACAGAGTGCAGGGTCCCTATGGAAACGTGAAAAAATCCACTGTCGGTGGCAGGAAGGGCATCATGGGTAGGTATACTTAGGGGCATGCCATCTGATTGTTGTCACTTCAGGGTCTCTGGCTAGCCTAACAGGATTACCTCACTTTTATCTCTATTCAAAAGGGTCTACTAAAAAGAGCCTGTACACTCAAGTTTTTTTTTTTTTTTTTTTGAAATACTTGACAAGATCACAACTTTATTATTAAACAAACCTGTGAGAATCAAACAAACCCAGAACAGAAGGTCCTGCCTGCCTTGAACTTGAAAGAAAAGTGCTTCTGCTTTCCTATAGCCCCCACCTGGCTCCCCAGATCCACAAGCTTTCCCCTAAACAATCCTCTGCCATAGGCTGAATCTTCATGGCTCAAAACAGGGATCTTGTCTGGCATTCAGCAACTCCCAGCCTGGGCCCAAAGATTTTTAGCAGGAAAATTTCAAAATGCACAAAGCCTGAAATGTGTCCTTACATCATCGCCGGGCGGGAAAGAAAAGACCTCTGTGCAGCTTTGCCCCAAAGCCTTGCTTGGTTGGCCAATTGTTCAAGCCTGTCCATCCTGCTCCTAAACAGACACCCCCCGTGGCTGACACATGTGACTACTGACAATCATTTTCAATCCCCAATCAAAATTGTGGGCAACGGTTAGTTTAACAAGTATTCGGGCTCACAAAGAGGAAGTTAATCTTTCCTGGGGACAATATAGCAGGCACAGTAAATATGATTTCTCCATTAAATGATAAAGCTAAGTACAATAGAAGTCTACAACCCGGTGAGTGATTTAGGAGCCACAATTTGTATCTCCATGATTCTGGAGGTCCAAAATGCCAAAGAATGCCAGGCAGTCATTACAAAGGTGACACTCCAGGTATGGGGGGGGGGGGTGAGCCTCCAACCACCCACTGCCACTACGGCATCACTCTACATCACTCTGCCCTTCCTCTCTTAACCCTGACATGGCCTTAGAATTCTTTAAACACAATGTTTAGGAAGCCATTTCTAAGAGTGGCTCTCTCAAAAAGAAAGGTGATTTTTGTTGTTGTTGTTGTTGTTGTTGTTGTTAATTCCAGCATAATATAACTTAATGTTTCAATATAAAAAGAAGAAATAGGGCAAGAGGTCTGGGATAGAGGGCAAATAGCCTAATGTGTGGCCTATCTGTCTCCTAGAAGGAAAGGAGGACTGGTAAATAGGCTGCAGGTGTTTGCAAGCCCTCTCCCCAGCGTGTGGGTTTAAAATCGCTGCTTTCTAAACCATGACATTCAAACAAGAGCAGAGTTCATCTGCAGAACATCTTTTCATATAAACACCAACCACAGTTCCAGCTCCTTATTTGCCTACAGCCAGTTCAGTTTTGCATAAAGTTGGCCAAGTTAATAATCAGCTGTGAATATTTATTCACTGCTCTGGTAATCAATTGTCACACTCTTCTCTGCTAATAACAGGAAATCATATAGAGTTCAGTGTGTGGGAGTTAAGGCTTCTTATTTACGGTCCCAAAGTTCTCTTAACGAGTGCCAAAGACAGACCGGGCACTTCCATGGGAACTGATCTCTCACCATCAGAGATAGCCTGAAAGGCAGTAGGGAGGGTGACCCAGTTCCCAAACCTCTTCCCACAGTCTTCCTTGCAAGTCACATAGCCTGAATGCCCCATTAGAGTTTTTAACTCTGAGTGGGCATTTGACTTCCATTGAACAAAAAAATAGGGTAACATGCTTAAATCTACCCCAAGGAAAACAATTGTCAGATGGTCCCTTCCTTCACAGCAGCATCCAGCAGGGGAAGACAAGGCATCTGGGGCAAAGAGAATGGGAGCTGCACTGGAGAAGGGACCCCTGACCATCTCCTCTGTCCATTCATGATTCCGCCACAGGCAGCCCTGCTTACAATGATCTTCTTTGTCTGCCATCAGCCAAGATGAAGCCAAGGACATCCGAGGGAGAATGTATGGCTGGCTTTGTGTCTGGATTTACCAATCCTTCCCACACAGGGGTAGTTGCCAACTTCCCACTCTGCCATATTTCCTGTGAGCTTTTCCAAGTCCCATGTAACCAAATATCCAGGCGATCTCCAACTTGGTAAGAGTCCGTTTCCAAAGATCTGCATGTAGCTCCAAGCACATGAGAGTGTTGTCAGGGATGGTGACACCCCCAAGGCAGCCTCCGAAGCTCACTTACTTCAAAATGCTCCTAAATGAACCACGGTCATGTGGGGAGCATGACTGTCAACTCCTCCCCACGGGTCAGCTCATGTGCATTTCAGTTTGTCCAAGAGCTCCTGTCACTGCCATGGGATGAGAGGTCCCTCCTCTCCCTATGGAGCTTGTGGTTGGGGACAGTGGGAGATGATGAGACCCCTCTGGCTCCCAAGCTCCCCTAGGCCTGCAAATAGTCTTGGGAAAGGAGCCCTGTGGGACTTTGAGAGAGAAGAGAACAGGCACCCATGCTGTTGCTGAGGGTAAGGGGCTTGGCCTTCCTGCCGGTTTGGACCCTGGGGCCTTCGTTAATCAACTATCAGTCTCAAACTATCTCCTTTACCAGCTGCCAAAACAGGCTTTTTATGTTTTTGCTTTTGTTTTCCTTTTCTGCTCTCACCCGTTCTTTCTACTCAAGCCTTTCTGTGGCTTTCTGAAGGACAAGTGGTCCCCTTTGATCTCCCGCCCTGCTCTTATCTTTAAGCCAAATAAAAATGGTTAAAAAATACAAAATTTTTAAGAGGAACAGTATCACTAGTAATTAAAGAAATTCAAAATAAAACAAGATACTATTTTTTTCCACCCAACAGATCAGAAGTAATAATAATACCTACTGCTGACAGAGATGTGGGGAAATGGGCAGAAGGGGGAGGGCAGGTAAATTGTTGCAACCTGTCTGAACAGTAATTTAGGAATTTGTATCAAAACACATTAATACATGGTTAGGGTTGTTCTTGTCTCTCAATATGCAATATCCCCTTCCCACAGAAATATATTATACAGATGCTCTCGAAGCCTGGTTAGGCCATGTGACTAAATTGTGGCCATGTGATATAAGAGGAAACGGAAGGTGATCACTTCTAGGAACTTTCCTTAGGAAACAGCTGGAATTGTTACTTGCTTCCTTCTCCCACCTTTTCCATCTGCTACTTGGGACCTAAATTGAGGTGTGAAGGTCAATAATGGTAATGAAAATAAAGACCCAGAGATGGTGGAACAGATAGATTCCAAATGGCCCATGTCCCTCACTGGCTTCCCCACCTCCGGGCAACTCATAGTCAAATCTAATCCTATGTCATTCACTATGTATACTCTTCGCTATGGTTTGGCCCTCCCAATAGTTTGGTTTTGGTTAGTATGTCCCCCAAAAAGGGTTCATGTATTAGAGGCTTGGTCCCCAGGATGGTGGTGTTGGGAAGTAGTATGTATAAACTTTTAGGAAATGGGGTCTTGTGGGAAATTTGGATTGGTGGTGGTATGCTCTTTAAAAGGGGTTGAGGTAGTTCTCCTGGGACCCTGGCTAGTTCTCATAAAAGGGTAGTTATAAAAGTTTAAGCCTGTCCCCCCATCCTCTCTGGCTTCCTGTCTGATGATGTGATCTCGTTTCCACTCATATTCCCACCACCATGTGATACAAGCGAGAGAGTCCTCATCAGAGCTGAGCCAATGCCAATGATAACTATGCCTATGAACCACCAGAACTGTGAGCTAAATGAACCTCTGTTCTTTATAAAGTTAGACTGCCTCAGGTATTTCATTATAGTAACACAAAACAGACTACTATACCCTTTGTACCAGAAGTTCTATTTAAAGTAATTTATCTTATGAATCACTTAGGTGTGCAAAGAAATATATAAAATAATGCTCACTGTAATCAATAAATTATTTAAGTGACTAGCATTAAGATACATCAATATAGTAATATCTAGCCACAAAATGATTAATTTATTAGTCATTAAGAATTAATTTATCAGATGTAATTTATTTATAAGGAAATATATCCACAATATAAGGACTAATGAACTAAACAGTTTGTTGAAAAAAATGTAAGTATGCATGATACAATCTATATATTTGTTTTGGATTTAAAGAAATGGAAAAATATTTATAAAACTATACACCAAAATGACAGGACAATGAGTTAATTATTCACCCCCCCCTCTGTTTTCCAAGGGCCAAAAGAAAAAAATGGCTTCTGTGTGAAAGATAATTTTATGAAAAATTTTTAAAAATACAACAAATTCCTCTCTGTTTAAAAGTAGACTAAATAGAATGGCAAATATCAAGAATTCAAGCAATAATAAGAGCTGGCAAGGATGTAAGGAAAAAGGTACACTGATTCATTGCTGGTGGGATTGCAAAATGATGCAGTATGGAGATTCCTTAGAAAACTTACAAGGGAACCACCATGTGACCCAGCTATAAGAAAGGGAAAGAACTGAAAGAGGGATCAGGGGAGCAAGAGGACTGGAGGAGGAAAGAAAGGGGAAAAGAGAGAGGATGAGGAAGGAAGGACGAAGGAAGAAAACAGAAAAGGGAAGTGAGCAAGAAAAAAAAGACAGAAGAGACACTACAGATTTTGGGACACACTTGACCTATTTGTGCTTTGCCTCTTTTCATGTTAAGAACACAATCAAAATTCTAAATTAGACAACTATATGGAGTCTTGGGCAAAATGCAGAATGAGGACAATGAGAAGACAAGAGATAGCTGATATTTGTAGAGGAAATTAATACCCTGAAAAAGAGCCCCACAGCTGGTACTCTCATAACTTCAGACAATAGGTGGGATGAGCCAAAGACCAAGAAGGGAAAGAGCAAACAAGATGACCTGAAAGGTTGTGATTTCACTTCCAAAATAACCATGAGATTTGAGAAATGCAATTAATATTATTTAACATTTACAAGACAAATGTGATCATAAAAGGTAAGAATTATATGAAAAGAATACATGACTCTGTCGGCTATCATGGTAGCTAGGCAAAAAAAAATGTACATTTATTTAACAAAGATATGCAAAATTCAATACACTGAGGTAGTCAACTGGGTTGAACATTCTTACTGAACTTGAAACATACTAAGAAATAATGTCTCCATTAAAGAATACAAGATAGGCCATCTGGAATAGAAGACGGACTCTGAATGCTGCATCCAGATAGTAATCAAAGACATGTTCTTTAAAAAGTCAGCAACAATACAAAGGAAGACCACGCAGCCTTAAGAAAGCAGGAAATCCTGACACATATGACAACATGAATGAAACTCAAGGGCAATATGCTAAGTGAAATATGCCAATCACGAAAGAATGAATACCATATGACTACTCATGAAGTGTTTAAAGTGTCAGACTCATAGAAAGTAGAAAAAATTGATGCCTAGAGCAGGGCAAAGAGAGGGAGGAAGAGTTCAATGGGTACAGAGTTTCAGTCTCACAAGATGAAAAAGTTCCAGAGATCTGTTGCACAATAATGTGAATATATTACCACTACTAGACCGTGCACTTTAGGATGGTTAAGATGATAAATTTAATGTCATTTTTTAACCACAATAAAGGTAGGTATCCAGAAAAAGTCTGGATAAGTACCAAATAAGTACCAAAATTATATTAAAAAAATAAACTAAAAAACATAAGATGCATGATTATTTGCTTAAAGGGTATCTTTTGACCTTGTTAAGATTTTAAGATTTTGAATTAAGTACAGAAATGTACTTACATGTAGAATCAAAATGTATAGTGTTCATAGTTTTACTTTAAAAAAATATTTGTAATATTTAAGAAAATATGTCTGTAGAATAAAAGATCAGCCTTCTAATTTCAGTTTTTAAATATGTTATAAAACAATTGATGTACAATGCTATTTTAGAGTTGAATACTAAATATTAAAACATTTTTAAAAATCTAAGATTTCACCTTATTTACAATTAAGCCTTATAAGATTTATAAAATTTATTTAAATACACAGGAAGTTCTGTCAGTTCGGAAGATGAGTTAATTACAATGAAAATCAAACTTATTAAATGTGTAAACTCCATTTTAAAAACTTCAGGGTGTTTAAGTTTGTAAAGCAATAGTCAAAGGCCTCCATATTTTATTAAAATTTGTGATACTGATGAATGAAAAACATCTGTAAGCTGAATTTTGCATAAAAAGCAACTAGATTTTTGGATGTATAATGCTAGTAAGTCAAATATTAATTATAAATTCAAAGTGAATTTCTAAGCAGGCTTTCCTACATTGCACATGCTCATGTACACAGGCACACCAACACACATACACACACACACACACACACACACACACACACCACAAACTAAACATTTAACAATACTAAATAGCAATTAGAATACCCAGGTGGTCTGGCTTATTGTACCAAGAAGTCATTGCCTTTATAATTTGAAGCAAAAATTTTTTTAAAGTATTTTTGTTATAAAAATTAATTCCACATTTAAACTTGATTGCATTTCAAATTTAAAATGGCTATGTGTGTATTACAGATTTAGAATCAAAAAACAAAAATAGGCTTTTTCACTTCAAGAACACACTGTCTATTCAGAGAAAAAGCAAATAAAAATACATTTTATATGACTAGACAGGAACTGATTATATTAATTATCTCTAATCACAGTAATCACAAACACATGGAAATAAATTAATTAATCGAGATGCACACTTCAAGTTTTGGCAAGTCAGCTTGATATTCATGATAAAGAATTGCTGTGAAGCTGGGCACAGTAGCACACGCCTGTAATCTGAATTTGGGAGGTTGAGGCAAGAGAATCACAAGTTCAAGGCCAGCCTGTGCATCTTAGGGATGTCCTGTCTCAAAATATACTAAAACAGGGCTGGGATGTAGCTCAGTGGCAGAGGACTTGACTAGCATGTGCAAGGCCCTGGGTTCAACTCATTGCTGAAATAATAATAATAATAGAGAACAAAAAGAAATTTCATGGAATTATTTAATTTCATGAAATTATTTAATTTCATGAAATTATTTAATTTAATAATAAAAAATTATTTTAATTTTTCATTAAAAATTTAATTATTTAATTTCATTTTCTTTCAACTTAATGTTTATACAACTTAGAGCTATGGTAGAATGATTCCAGAGTATTTTTAACTGATATCCAAACACTATTAAAACCAAAGCTTTTAGTTTGTAATACTCACTTTCAGTTTGTAATACTATACATGCAAGTATCTCACAATGTTCAAAACACTTTCATGTCTTACTTGATCCTAACAGCAAGCCCATGTGATCAATAGCTATCAAAACACATTTTACACATAAGAAAGTAATGTCCATAGAAATTAAACCCAGTATTCAAGGATACTGTACATACAGGGTAGCTTTGGGATTTGTTCTGTGTTTAATTTGCCTGTTTCTTCCATTCTAGATTGAGAATGTGGACCTTTTTTTCTAGGAAGCCAGAAAGATGAGGTAATAAATGTAACAGTTTTCTTTGGAAAACTATATGTGGCCATGCACATGATGCTTAGGGTGCTCGTATGTGCATTTATGGTTAGATGATGAGTATATGGAAAGAAGAGAACAGTGTCCAGAGGTTTCTCGCCACAAACTTTTATTTTTTATTTATTTAATTTTTTTTAAAGAGAGAGGTGAGATATATATATATATATATATATATATATATATATATATATATAGAGAGAGAGAGAGAGAGAGAGAGAGGAGAATTTTTTTTAATATTTATTTTTTAGTTTTTTGGCGGACACAACATCTTTGTTTGTATGTGGTGTTGAGGATCGAACCCAGGCCGCACGCATGCCAGACGAGCGCGTTACCGCTTAAGCCACATCCCCAGCCCCAACCACAAACTTTTAAACTATCACACTTCTTACTTCCTTCTCTCCTTAACATAACTGTAGATCTATATATTCATTTTGATTGATATAGGCAACAAAAAGTATTGGCTAACTCTCAGCCATCTCATGAAGAACCACAGAAAATAGCAATGTACACAACAGGAATATTTATTATAAAACTGATTGTGTTAATAAAAATATATTGGAGTGTGTCTGAGTCAACATTTATTTAGGTACCTGAGATTTTAATCGATAGCACTTTTTAAGAGGTCATTTTTGTGGCATTAAAAAACATGTATCTGTATACACACACACACACACACAAACACACATATGAAAACACATACACACATATACATGTACACATACGCATATACATTAAAAACATTTCTTCATTAATACTTAAAGTTCTCCAAATAAAAAATAAATAAACACATCCATAGTGTTTCTTAACACAGATTAGGCAAGAATACTAATCCAAGGATGAACAAATTTAGGGTTTAATTAAATTTATGACCAGAGTAAAATCTCCTCAATCACAGATTTCTTTATGTCCTAGTAATCTTCTTTATGAAAATTTTTCCAACCCATTCTCTTTGCCAACCAGTTTCTTAGAAAAGGCTTCTGGCCTTGCCATACACCACTCTCTCTTTTTTGTTCTTTGTGCCTGTTAACAGGCCTTTATCTGCAAGACAAAAAGCCTGATCCTCAAAGTGTGCTCTGTGGACCAGCAGCTTCTGCACAGCCTCAGAATTCAATAGAAATACATATATTTGGGCCCCAGACAAGACCTACAGAAACAGAACCTGAATTTTAACAGCCTCCCAGATATTCCGCTGGCACATTTCAGTCAGAAGCAGAGCTGGTCTCTTCATTGTGCTTCATACACAAGAAAACTAGGTTTTTTCCCTCCAAGAAACCCCACAGCTGATGAAATGAACTACCACTCCAGTGGGTACCAGCTGCCTGTTGTATGTGAACATGGAAAAGGAGCCACATCCTGAGACAGTTCCCACAAACCCCAGGTCACCCCAGCCATGAAAGTGTAAGTGAAGAAATTTCAAGATCTTTCTGAGCTACCCTTCTTACTGAAAGTACTGAGAAGGAGGAAGCACCTGCCTAGGTTCCTGTGCTAGATTTCTGGAAGGTACTTATGTAGCAGTAAGCACTATCCTGAACACCCACCAAGTACACCTATGAGGTTGGTTGGCCTCAGTCAACACATTTTTGATCTATTTATTTAATTTCTCTAAAGTTCTTTGTTTTTAGATACCTTTTAAAAATCCAGTTTCAAAAGAACACTATTTAATTGATTGTAGTTACTTTTAAAAGAAAGAATGAAAATAACAATGATTGCTGGTGAGGATGTGGGAGAAAGGGTACACTTATACCTTGCTGGTGAGGCAGCAAATTTGTGCAATCCTTCTAGAAAGCAGTATGGAGACTCCTCAAAAGATTAGGAATGGAACCACCAAATGACCCAACCATCTTACCCCTTGGTTTCTATCCAAAAGAACTAAAATCATCATATTATAGTGATACATGCATACCAATGTTTATGGCAGCACAATTCACAATAGCCTAGTTATAGAACCAGTGTAGATGCCCACCAATAGAAATGGGTAAGGAAAATGTAGTATATATACACAATGGAATTTACCCAGTCATGAAGAATAAAATTATATCATTTGCTGGTAAAGGGATGAAACTGGAGCTCATCATGCTGAGTAACATAAACCAGATTCAGAAAGTAACAGGTCAAATGTTTTTCTCATATGCAGAAGCTAGAGAGAAGTAAGGATTAAAAAAAGGGCGATCTCATAAAAATCAAAGGGAGAAGAGTGGAGTAAAAAACGGGAATCAAGGAAAAGAAGGGATGGAAAAGGAGAAGTAGTGGGGATTGAAATGGAGTAAATTATGTTATATGCATTTATGATTATATATAACTATAACTCACAAATAAAAACATAAGAAGTTTTTTAAAAGATGTGCATTCCATATCAAAAAGAAAGTCTTGAATGTAAAGAACATAGAATTGAATTTGTGAATAAAAGTTAATTTCTTGACTGCTTTTCAGAGGCAAAATTAGCTAATAACATTCTCTTTGTTTGTTTTTATCTGTGAAGTCATATAACCACAATGGAACTAAGAAATTATTGACAAAATATGGACAGTATTAGATAATCCTTGGTTCATAAAATGTTCTGTCACTTTCATTTCTTTTATTTTCGTTAAGCATCTCATTTTCCATTTAGAGCATATACCAGCACCATCCCCCACCATTCACCACCAATGAATCAAACTGGAAAAGTTATTTAATGTCTCAAAGGCTCAGCTTCCTCATCTATAAAATGAGTATAATTATATCTGCCTCACAGTGATCTTCTAGGAATTTAATAAGATAATACGTGTGTCCACTATAGAAAGCACTCAATAGGGTTAACTATAACTTTGTTATCGCCTTAAATACATTTTAAAAGTGCTTAGGGGAAGCACTATAGGATCAGGAAGTATATCTGGCTCAGATATCTTTATAATCTCCAGAGCCCAGCCCATTGGTTTTTACATTATAGATACCAAATCAATGTATGTTAAATTTGATTGAATTGAATCCATTGTGCTGAATCTGATTTTTCCTATGAAGAAGGGGAAGAAATGACTTGTTATAAGAAACAATGAATTCTTGTGGTTGTATATGCGGAGTTACACTGGTCGTGTATTCATATATGAACACAGGAAAGTTGTCTGATTCATTCTACTGTCTTTCCTATTCCCATCCAGTTTTTATATTTGTAAAGCTTTCTAATCTTTGAAGCTAGGAAGGAGGATAGGGAAAGGTAAGAACCAAAAGTACAGGTTGCTAACAGTAGAGCTGGGTGGGCCAGCCAGGTCCCCACAGGAAGGGGCAGAAGGTGAGCCCAGGTAGCCTCCAGAATGGTCCTCAGCAGTGCCATCTACTGTGCCAGGGCTGTGTTGAGGGACAGGAGGATTGGATTCGGCTCCCCGAAGGGGCTACACAAAAGAAACTCTCTTCAAATACAGGCATTTATTTGTAGAAAAGCATCCTTTTTTGCCTTCCAGGTAAACTGAGTACCAAACATTAAACTAAAACAAGGACTGACTCCTGCAATGGAATTCCTTTGGTAACTGGAAACAGTTAAAAATGGTGACTGTGCTATCCACCTAGCAGCAAAACCTGGTTGAAAAAGAGCTGATAAAAACACTACCCAAAATCCTGTGTTTGCTCTTCCTTCTCCATTCACAAGGGTGCTTCACTAGAGCCAGCTGTGAGAGCACAGAAGAGTGACTACCAGGCACCCCCCAAAACAGGGAAGTGAGAGAAGAAGGCAGACTGTCTCTGGGGGTTCAGTAAAGAAATCAAGATATCACAGTCAAGAGATGCAAAATACTCTTAAAGAGACCAAATAGCTCCCAGGCTGTGAGAGGAGAAAGTAAGCTGATTAAATATATCAACATATCTAAAGGGAAAATGTTTTAGTCTCCAGGGGCAGCTGGTCAGCTGGAAGGCCTAAGAAAAAGAGAATTCCAATGGAAAATGCCAAAGGTGTCCATCCATGCAGTCCAGGGGTCACCTTGCAATCTGTCTGGTAGAAGACAAAGATTTATTTTGAACCAATAAAATTCCAGGCACTATGTGAACTTCCTTAACTTTCCAAGAATGGCTGCACTATTGAATCAAATAACAGACAGGCTGAGCTATGGAAGGCTGTGGCTCTGAAACTCTGAAACTCTAACTGACCTTGCTTGGATCCACACTCCCTGAAACAGGTGGCCAATAAAATCTGCTTCCCATGGTGTATAAATGCCACATTTTCTTTATCCATTCATCTATTGAAGGGCATCTGGGTTGGTTCCACAGTCTAGCAATTGTGAATTGTGCTGCTATGAACATCGATGTGGCAGTATCCCTGTAGTACGCTCTTTTGAGGTCTTCAGGGAATAGTCCGAGAAGGGCAATAGCTGGGTCAAATGGTGGTTCCATTCCCAGCTTTCCCAGGAATCTCCATACTGCTTTCCAAATTGGCCACACCAGTTTGCAGCCCCACCAGCAATGTGCAAGAGTACCCTTTTCCCCACATCCTCCCCAGCACTTGTTGTTGTTTGACTTCATAATGGCTGCCAATCTTACTGGAGTGAGATGGTATCTTAGGGTGGTTTTGATTTGCATTTCTCTGATTGCTAGAGATGGTGAGCATTTTTTCATGTACTTGTTGATTGATTGTATGTCCTCTTCTGAGAAGTGTCTGTTCAGGTCTTTGGCCCATTTGTTGATTGGGTTATTTGTTTTCTTATTGTTTAATTTTTTGAGTTCTAAAAATGACAAAATCATGGAATTTGCAGGGAAATGGATGGCACTAGAGCAGATTATGCTTAGTGAAGCTAGCCAATCCCTAAAAAACAAATAACAAATGTCTTCTTTGATATAATGAGAACAACTAAGAACAGAGCAGGGAGGAAGAGCAGGAAGAAAAGATCAACATCAAACAGATACATTAGGTGGGAGGGAAAGGGAGAGAAAAGGGAAATTGCATGGTAATGGAGGGAGACCCTCATTGTTATACAAAATTACACATAAGAGGTTGTGAGGGGAACGGGAAAATAAACAAGGAGAGAAATTAATTACAGTAGATGGGGTAGAGAGAGAAGATGGGAGGGGAGGGGAGGGGGGATAGTAGAGGATAGGAAAGGTAGCAGAATACAACAGTTACTAATAGGGCATTATGTAAAAATGTGGATGTGTAACCGATGTGACTCTGCAATCTGCATTTGGGGTAAAAATGGGAGTTCATAACCAACTTGAATCTAATGTATGAAATATGATATGTCAAGAGCTTTGTAATGTTTTGAACAACCAGTAAAAAAAAAATCTGCTTCCCACCTGCCTGCCGGCCTTCAAGATGATGCAGGGCCAAAAGATAGAGGGAAGAAAACCCCTCCAACTCTGTGTAAGGTGTGACATAGCATCTTGGCTTTCTAAATAGGTCCTATGATCTGAGTTAATATAAATGCATCCTGGAAGACAAAAATAGTGTCTCTGTGTGTTGACAAATATGCTTCACAGACATCAAAATAACAACAACAGAGGATTCTAGAAATGGGCCAGCCTGGCCAGCCAGGCCTCCACACCTCAGCACTGTGTGCTAAGTTCTGCTTTCTTTTTAAAGTTTCACATAAGCCCGGGGCCAACTGAGATCAGTTCATGATTATTCTCTAAGATGTTTGATATAAACGTAATTTTTCTTATTCAGCATCATTATTAATCAAAGACATGCAAATTAAGAAAAAATTGCAAAGGGAAAATTGGCACCGGGTAAAAGCTAAAAGGCATTCTCATTTGCTGCTGGTGTGTATATAAACTGGAAATATTCAAAAGTCTTAGAAATATGTACGCCTCTGACCCAGCAATTCTCCTTACAGGAATTTAGCCTTTCTCAATTAAAAACATGAGCAGTTATATAACCACAATGATGGGTTTCGGAGTAGTTCATAATAGGTCTAACTTGGAATTATATAAATATTCAAATGTTAAAATACGTTAAATAAATAGCTATAATGCAATAATATACTCACATTGCAATATGTTTCAAAAGTACATTTTCTGACCCAGAAATCCATTCACAATGTATTTTTAAATTTTCTTCTTTTTATCAAATTACACATTCTGGGTTTTGGGGGGGGGGGTTGTTATTGTTTTGTACACTTATTATCATGTATAGCTCTATAGGTTCTGAATCAAAGTTGAAGAGCTGCCCTTATCTGCACAAAGAATAGAATCTAAAAGTTGGAAGGAAATTGAGGTATGTACTGAACCCAAGTCTTCTATGAGACACAAAAGGTACAAATGATTTATCTGAGGCCACCCAGTTGAGTGATGGCAGAGCCAGTGCCACAAACTCAGATCTGTCCAGGCATTTCTGTTGCCTGCAAATTACCTTGTCTCTATGCTAATCAACATTAGTGTCTCCACTCAGAAAGTGGAGGTACCCCTCTCGCTGTATGTCAAGCCAAAAAATTTGAGTAAAATAGTTCTTGAGGATCTCTAAGAGACACACAATAATAAGAAACCTCAACTGCAAACTGCATCCTTTATAATCTTCTAGGATTTTCCACATGTGTCATAAAATACCAAACCTCTCTCAGGACAACTCAGAATGAATTGGAGAGATGCAGAGTGGAGAAATGAGGGGAAATGACCCCCAAAATGAGGCTGTACTTTGTGACTCATACTTAGTCATTTCTTAATGTGAACACTCCCCTACATTTAATAACCCCCCATCATTCTATGCACCAGAAAAGAATACATCAGCCTCCCAGAAGTTAACTGGGGTCAGCAGCAGCAAAATTAAGTCTCTGTTCTCTTCTGTGACCTAAGTGCAGTGACTCCTGACCAATTTCCAAAGAAACATTTATGGAAGAACTGCAAGGCCACATCCAACCTTGAATCATCTTTCTGCAAGAGCTGTTTTCTCTCCAAGCAATATTTATTTGAAGGCTTTTGATATGACAGGGGGATACAGTCGATGCTTCACTCCTTAGAGAAGCCAAGAAAGTAGCAATCAAGAGTGAAAGGGAATGTTCCGGACGCCCCAATTCCCCAGGCCTCCATCTCACTGTTACTGACAGAAGCAAACCAGCACTGAGAAAAGCAAGGGCATCTCATAAGGAATGAATGTTTTACTTACGGACACACATGTCCCTGCTTTCATAAAATCCAGGACAACACTGGGATTTGCGCCTATACATAGTTTTTTCCCCATGTCGATAGGCAGTCCGATAACTGATTCTATATAAAGAGAAAAAAAAATCACATGTTAGTTCTTTTGACCCACAATTTTGTCAAAATAAATTTCTATTTTAATAAAAAGAGCTCTTAATTATAATAAAAGTAGGCAAAAAAAGTACTTTCAAAAAATAAGAAGAGGGGCTAGGGTTGTGGCTCAGTGGTAGAGTGCTCACCTAGCTCATTCAGTCTTTAGCACCACATAAAATAAAATAAAGGTATTGTGTCCAACTACAACTAAAAAACAAAATATTTTTAAAAAATTAGAAGAAACATAGAAAATTTGTCTTAACCTATTTTATTCTGACTCCAGAAAATTTTCTGAGATTATGTTGTGATTCCTTAAGTCAACCTACATTTTAAGGCTACACTTTATTAGAAGTTTCATGGTTTCCCTGCTTCATTTATCTTGAAATAACTTGAAAAGTATTGATCAATTTCACATATGATACCTGCCTAATCATCATTCACTTATATATGTTTTAAAGAAAGGACTCAGAGAATTTCTTTAAAAATCTCTATGCAGTCTCATCCCACTATAAAGCATAAGGCAAATAGATGCTTTTCTAGTTAACTAAAGCATCATTCATTCACTGATTCACATATATAATACATGTTTATTAAGCACTTACTATATTCCAGGCACTGTTCTAAGAAATGAAGAGATGACAATGAGCAAAACAATACAAAGTTCTTACTCTCAGGAAACTTTCACCTTACTGAGGGAAGACAGCTCTGGTAGAATTTGTTTAATAAAGATGTATTTTAAATAGTTAGGTCATAAAATGGCTGGTACTAATTAAATACGGAGTCAGGGAATAGAATTTGACAGGAAAGGAAGGCTAGTTTAGGTAGAATGGTTAAGGACAACTTATGTGAAGAAATGACATTAGGCATAACATTATTCAGTGCAGTATAAGCCAGCAGGTGCCAACACTCGACTCATAACTCATACTACTATAAATACTTTACCTACAAAACTAGGGTATCAGGGTTCCCTTCTTTAAAAATACTAATAATAACATCTAATAATAGTTTTATTTTGTTTCTACATTCACATTACTAGAATAAAATATAAAGTCTATTTTATTTAAGGGTCAAATTTAAGCGTAAATTGAGCCTGATGTTCAATTAGAAACATGCTGAAACATGAATCTTTGCTCTCTCTAGTGATGTCCATGTTTAAGAGTGTCTCCCCCAGTCATGCAAATAAAGAAGCTGAATGAATATTTGCTGAACAAATGATGGTAAACAGCATGCATTTCCTATAGCTGTCAGTTCGCACCAGGCATGGGCCATCTCTCGGCCTTCCTGTATCAGGAGCAAGGCTAGGACAGTAGAAAGCCCTCCATAACTAGCCACTGAATGCATAGCTGTGCATTCTCAAGTAACTGATACCTAAGATGGTATCTGACTCCATTGCCAGGTAGCCAAACTCATAAGCATATCTGAGTCTTCATTACCTGTGCTGTGTGCATTTAAACCAGTTTAGGATGTCAGTGCAGCTGGTGTAGTAAATCTGATCAAAGGGATGCGGGTATGACTCTTGCACAGTCACTGAATAGCTGGGGAAAAAAAAAAACAAGGAAAATAAAGTATCCATATTTTTTCCTTTTTACAATAATGACATAAGCCACACTATAAAACAATTGTAGGCTAAATTGTTTGCAACTCCATACTGACTTTTAACAGAGAATCTCTATATTTTCATAGGATTTTATTTGAACAAGAAGCCCCCAAAGACCAGTATTAACAATATCTTTCAATGACAAGACTTCATTCTGTACATTTGAAAGGAAATCAACTTTCACTATTCACTATAAACCCGAATATTCACCAATTTAAAGCATTTCACTGTATTTTTTTTTTTTTTGTATTTAATTCCCTCCCCTTATCCCAGGGCTCCAGGAATAGCAAAGGCCTTCCACAAAAAAGTTTTTTATTTTACTTCTGCATGCAGATAATAAGGTTAATCAGTGAAGAGACAATTCAAGTATTCATAACAGAGTACATTTGCTACTGATTCTGAAAAATCAGAAAGAACATTTTTCTCTGGTGGGAATTTGGAATAATTTGCTTTCAGGTTCCTGTCCTACTTCTATTTCTCAGGCAGCAGAAGAGAATATACAACATCTAAATAAAAACTACAAAAAAATTCTTTAAACTTAGCTCTAAACATATGTCTGAGACAATTACTCTGAAACAATCATACCAACAGCTTGTTGCTACTTAAACATTCTGTTTTCTGACACGTTCTCACTAACAGCTTCTTGTTAGAGTAAAAACATACAGTCTTGTCAGCTCCAAAATGTGAGTGGATTACTTCCATGAAATACAAAGAACACTCAATACTTGGTCCCATACTTCTTAATTTTAAAGTTTACTACATACTCAAGAGCTTAATGTCTCCCTACAAGAAAACCAGGAGAATTTTATTTTTCTAAACAGTTTATTCTATTCGCTTTAAGTTTCTTAAAGATTTCCACTAAAGTCTTCATGCTAACAAACAAAATGGGCCATAATTACAGACCCACTTGCAGCAAATCAATAGCTCAAGTTCATTAATAGGAACTATCCACTAGAGAAGGTATGGGGGGAATGAGGTTGAGATTTCAGCATGAAGAGTTCAGGTTAGACAAATGACAGAAACTTGTGATTTAAAAAGCTCTGTGGTGCTGGCCTCACAAACAATGGGTCTTCTTTCTGAAGCTGGCTTCTGGTAGCTTTTATATAGTTAGGCTTCAGTAGGAGATACATGAAATAATCATACTATACATGTTTGTATATATTTCATTTTGGGGGATAATGCAATTTGATTTCTAGATAAATTTATGAATCTTTCACAAATGTTAGGCAAAAGAAAAAGGTCTTATTAAAAAGACCACTGGCTTAGAAGGTGAGGTTATAATCTGACCTGACACTAGGAACTGGATGACCTTCAACAGAAAACCTCACTTCCCTGGGTCTTAATTATCTCATCTTGACATAAAGAGGTCAGACAGTGTTGAAGATCCCTTCCCATTTGGAATCCTAAATTTCTAACATACAACCTATATTTCTACCCCAGCAAAAGATCTTTGTTACTACCAGTAAACATATGTTCACACGAGAATAGTTTGTACAACTGCCTGTATACTGTGATATAACTCATTTGGGGTAAAACAGGAGACCTCTGCTAAAATATTAATGTTCTTGTAATTGTTTCTCACAAGAAGCTATTGATATTTTCCTCAGATCCAAAGCAGTGTCCTGAGGTTCCGGTTGGTGCAATTCTAAGCCTTGCATGTCGATAGTTTTTTCCTACCTGGCCAGCTACTTATAGATAACTGAATCTTGAGACTAATTGTATCAACCTCTTTTGCATTAGTAGTGGTGAGTGAACAAATGTCTTCTATGTCTGGACCTGATGTATAGGTGCAGTCCTACCAGCAGAAAAGAGACTTCCCACCACTCTGAATGAATCTGGTGAAAAGCCCTTCTTCCACCAGGCTGTTAGTAAAAATTGAGCTGAATTCACTCAGTTTGTTGGATCTAGACTAGATAGAACATTCCCAGAAAGTTCCAAAGACTATATTATTATATAAGACTATATTATCCTGGCCAGTTCCATTTGAAATGGGTGGGAGAATTGATTCCATAATCAAACATGAAAAACATTTCACTTCTACCAGCCATGAAGATTCCTTAAATAAGGGGAAATGTTCAAGTACATTAATTTCCTCATCTTGCCACTTGTTGCTCACTAACAACACACATTTCACAGGATGCCTCGCTGGTGTAGGACATAAACAGACAAAATAGGAGAAGTGTGCCAAGCCTCTCCAACTCAAATTTCATTTCTTTTACTTTTTCATACATTCTTTTCTGTACAGAATTCTTTCTCTCTCTCTCTCTCTCTCTCTCTCTCTCTCTCTCTCTCTCTCTCTCTCTCTCTCTCTTCATTTTTAAGGGTATTATACTGCAAAATTTGGAAAAAAAAATTTAAGAGGCAGAGAACTCTATAACTTTTAAATAACCACCAATACTGTTTTGCTCTGCTTCTTCTTCTCTAGGGTTTTTCAGTTTTTAGTTTGAGGGTTTTATTTACATTTTTTTTCCATATTGTAATCATGCCATGCCTATATTTTTGAAACTTGGCTACATCATAAGCATTTTTCATGTTGGTAATATAGTCTTCAAATGATGATTGCCAAATGTTCTGTAAGTGACTTTATCTAATTTGCTCAATACCCACCTATCACCAGGCAATTAGTTTGTCATTGTTCAGTGGGCCCACTTGCTGGAGGCCCTAAGTTTGCAGCATGAAGACAAATATCTTTGATGCAGGCTGACCTCCTCTGATCATCACTGCTCTGGCCAGTGCCTGACTACTATTTGAACTGAATTAGCTCCTCTGCTGACAGTCCAGGGAACTCTACGTTCTTCAGCAGCTGCTCCTCAAGCCATAAAGTGGGAAGACACCTTCCCACTGTCTAGTCTACTCTGGTTTTTGTGGTAAATGAGGTCTCAGCGCTAGTGAGTCAGCCTAGATTCAACACTAACACCAGAATAACCAGGCACCATCCTACCCCTGTCACCTCTCAAATGTCACCATGTAAAACACTGATTTAGAGTCTCTAAAGCAGACAGTGTGGAGCAAAACTGTGGTGCAAAAGGAATCTGATCCCAATTCAGCACTATTTTCAGCATTAGAATGCAAAACTCCTTATTTCCTGGTTGTTTGTTGAATCTTCTCAAACACACTGAAAACATATCATCATCATGATTTTAACCTATTAAGTGTTATCCAGGAGAAACCCCAGCAAGATTTAATTTAAGGTCAAAAAATTGGGGTGGGGAAAAGCCATTACCACTTGGACACATTCCAAAGTGGTTAATTACATGTTATCTGCCTAAATTATCTTGTTATTTTAATCAGATATGGTAATAATCATCATTTCTTAGCTCACTTCAGTACTGCTGATTCTATTATTACCACTTCTGTATTAGTAATTGAACGTTTGGGCAAAGAGTGGTTTCTCTTTCTTAGTGCCTTTTTGAGAAGAATCCTCACTAGATAGAGGAGCTCCAATTCACAGAATAGAAAAAGAGGATGGGAAGGAGGAACAGAGAATTTCACACAATTATTCATTTTCCAAAAGGATGTTGTGCAGAATTTCTTTAATCACAAAAATGCCTGTGTATTTTTAATGATTTCATTTTCTTTCTTTTCATTTTATGCACAATTTCTTAGACTCACAATTGCCGCATTCAAACAAGGCACAACTCTATTTGAAAATAAATATTCAGATATCAGTGGGGGTGCAACTAAAGGGCACTAATAGAAGCATTTTTTGTTTGGTGCTTCTCAAATTTAATGTGCAGACAAAACCCCAAGGGAGCTTGTCAAAATTCAGATTGTGACTCCATGGGGCTGGGGTGGGGCCCAGGAGTGAGTTTCTCATGAGCTCAGGACCCAGGTCCACAGATCACACTGAGAAGCAAGGATCCGGGTGATTCCATGGCTCTGAACCATGGGGGTACAGGTGACTTTTGATATAAAAAAAGGCTACAATGACCCCTACTACCAAGAATTGTATTCTTGGAGCTAATTTTCTCTCCTCATTTTAATTCAAGCCCATTTTGAAAGTACAGAACCTATAACCTGCACCTTTATTTGATCATTTTAATTTACCTTTCTATACCTTTTTCATTCCTTTAGAAACAATTCCACTTTTCTTTTACCTTTTCTCTAGAAATCATTAGTCTTTAAAGAGGAACCTTATCAATAAGACTACAATTTGAATCCTTTCTAGCAGTCGTTTTAAAAACTCATTTCCCTATTTCTCCCCACTCAAAGAGAGAGTTTGCCTTAGTCAGTTGTGCAACTGCAGAATTATATGAAGTTTAAAGATTACTGTGCCCCTTGTCTATCTGTCATGATCTCTACACCCCATCCCAATGGATGTTTGTATTTGGTCATCTCATACACTACTAGGAAGTAGACTCACTCACTTGGTAATTATATGTTGAGCCACTGTCACATGCAAGGCAGTGTTCTGGAGAGAGGGAAGGATCAGTGGTAAACAGAACAACACAGTATGTATTGACAGCCTTGGGCAAATGTTGAGTTGAGCAAGGAATTAGTATACATTTTGTACCTCTAAGCAGGTACTAGATTATTTGAAGCCTTGGATTTTTTTCCTCCAATACTCTTTCCTTCAGAACCTATTTGTTCATATCTCATCATGTTGGCTGCTCCCATATCTACTATCCCAAACACTTCCAGGCCCATGACTCAAGCTGTTTTTTATGAACACAATATGGCAAAAACACACTCTCTTCCCTCTCAAACACGCTCTCCTTTTAGTTTTCCCTATGTGCAATGAACCTCTACTCTTTCACACAGTAGGTGCTGAATTCCGGCAGACCTCTTGCACATCCTGTAGTCAATGCATCATCAAGATCTGTTGATTCTTATTTCAGAACATCTCACAAACTTGACTTTCCCTGCCACCAAGCTATCATCCTCTATGAAATTAAACAACCAGTAGTCTTTCCTTTTTCTAAATTTGATATGTACCCACTTGTGTATTCATAAACTCATTTCTATTATTTTAATATTAATTGCATACTCTCTTAGTGAGATGTCTTAGGGGAGGTTCTGTAAAAATCATAAAGATAATTAATAGGCTGTTTTCCTCTTCAGTTCTACATAAAATAGTTAATATCACAAATATGTTATACACATATTTACAGCTTAACATTTCATAGTGATATATGACTTCATCGATGGAATGAGTAATTTTGTTTTTGTTGTCCTTATTGTAATATGGAGAGGAGGACCAGGCCTTACCAAAAAGTAATGCTATGAGGAAGGAACCAGAGATCCCAAAGAAGAACACCACTGAAGTGCTAGAAGAACCTCTGGACTTTGGGCTTCCTAACAGCATGGACTTTGGGCTTCCTAACAGCATGACAACAGATGAGCTCTGGTTTGCTAATTATGGTACTGAGGGTAACATGAAAACCAGACCAAGAGTTTGATGTAATTGTACTCCCAGCTAGTCAAATACATTTTACCCTTTAGTACTTAGCACCTTCAATTTGTTTGAAATGCTTGCATTCACATTGTTATTTTTAGATAAAGATAATTTCTTGGGAATAAAAGTAACACATAAGAACAGAGCAGACTCGATTTGTGCTACCAATCATGTTTGTCCTACATATCACCAATCTCTTGTGTTATTTTTGGTTCCAAAAGGAACGTAAGATCCCTGAGGTTGACTGATTTTTTGTGTTGTTGTTGTTTGTTCATTTTTGTTTTTGTTTTTTCACACTTCTGTGTTTCCTACTGCAAATTGCAGAAACCTGGACACCGCAAATGTTGGGCAAATGTTGAGCAAGGAATCAGTACAAATTTTGTACCTATAAGCTGCTTTCCCACAATGCATCCAATCTCCCCCTCCTCCAGCACTGTACTTGCTCTGGGCACAGTCCTAATGGTCCACAGCTATGGGTTTCAAGCTATCTTTGATTCCTAGAACTCTCCCACCCATTGCTATCCACTCATCTTTCAGCTCTTCAAGAACCATCTCAGGGGAAACCACCCCCATGACCCTTGCCCCATCCTCCAAAAATGGGGTCTCTCTTTTTAAGCCACCAAAGGCACAATTTTTTTTATCTCATACGTTCCAACACTTTAGTGTTTTGTTCCCTGCTGCCTCATGCTGCTCCCTCATTGTTCCCAAGCATAGGCCCAGCTCTCCAAGATCACTGCAAATAGATTCAGAGCAGGCAAGACCTTAGGGACTTCATTCTAATTGAGGTATTAATGTTTTCCCCAGGTCTTCAATTGCACCTGTATTAGAATCAGATCTATCACGGGCCTTTTTTCTACACAATATATATTCTATAAGACCAAAGTGAGTAATACTACTCAACCTATTAGATATGCCTAATGATTTTTACAGAAAAGCAATTTCACAGTCTCCTTGAATTCTAATTTTATATGTCAGAGTGATAATGATAATATACAGAGGAACTTCTGGGCAATTATTCCTCAGGCTGCTTTGAGAATGGTTACCTTTCCCAATGGCTGCACACATTAGGGTCTTCAAGATTCAGAGGCAATGCTGTCTTAATCCAGTGGCACAGCAGTAAACAGACAAGGCTCAGGCATGAATTCAAAGAAATAATCATTTTTTTTTCCTGAAGAACAACCTGCAAAAAAAAAAAAATAGAACTGCATTAAAATCACCCAAACAGAATTCTTTTCAGTAGAGCAATCACTCAGTACCAGTGGTCTCTAGGGCTGACACGTGCATAACAGTCCATGTATTTAAATAGCCAGGGCACTAGATTTTGTGGTTCACAAAAGAGAGGTGTTTCTTATGTTGTGCAGAGTGCCTACAGAATTGTAAATGACTAAAATGTGCAAATCATCATTAATTACCACCACCACAAAAGACCTTCTCATCCACGCCAGCTGATTATTAAAGGAATCCACCAGAACAACACAGAGCTTCTAGATTCTCTCACCAGGCATATTCCCTTCTGGAAGAAGAAGGCCCACAGAGAAATCTGGCCTCATTTGTCCTAGAGAATAAATGATGAAACAGAAGCTCCTTTGACTCCAAGAAAGGCACCTCTGGCTCAAGCTAAGAGTCATTCAATAATTCTTTCAACATGGACTGAATGCCTACCCAATCTTAGGTGCCATGAGAAACTGGTTACAAAATAGAACTAGTCCCCTTCCCTATCCTTTAAGATTCTTATAATGTATTGATTGTGACATAAATATCTTAAATGCACTGCTTCAGGTTCTCCATTTGTTGAAAAGAAACTATCTTGTAGTGGTTTCTGCAAAAATAAATAAATAGAAAAATAAAAGGTGTTTAGAGGTCCATTTTGGAAAAAAACGAAGCTAAAGATCATAATCAAAAAACAAATGGAAACATATTTGGAAGCCTGGAAAACAGGTAAGCTGGCAAAAGAGAGGAAAAAGAAGAGGGAGAATGTTCCAGACAGAGAGATCCAGGGGTGAGGGAGGGTCAGGTGCATCTGGGGAACTCAAATCAATTCATAGCAAGAGAAAGGAGATAGTTGGAGAAGGAGACTGGGGGCATACCACATTGTAAAATATGGAACTTCATCCCAGGATAACAGGGAGCTAGTAAAGGGTACTGAGTGACACTGGAAAGATGACTCTGGCTATAGGGGACAACAGGTCAGATGCCAGGTCAGATGCCAATGTGGCGAACCAGGAAGCAGAACTGGGCTGGCAGGGAGTTGAGTGACTCTAGGAGACTTTTAGAAGGTGGAACCATAGGACTTGGCTACTAAATACAAGACCAGGGGAAAAGAAAGACTTCTGGTTTAGTCCTGGTGGAAATGATCAGTTGTTCATTGAGATTGGAAGCACAAAACCCTCCTCCTCTGGGGAGGGAAGCTTCAAGTTCAGTGTTAGATGAATCAAGTTTGAGATTTATATGAGGTATTCCAGTAAAGCCACCTACAGGAATTTGGTGAACATCTACTATTTGCCAGGCACATGTATGTAACAATTGTAATATCATATGCACCTGGGAATCACAAGCATTTCTTCACCTCTTGGAAATTAACACTCGGAAGGAAAAGCTCAATTGTCACACTGTGTCATTGTAAAAATGGACATCAAATTAGAAATAGCTGATCCATTGACTAAATCACAGGAAAAAAAAAAGCATTAACCTCCCTGTTGTGAAACTAATAACAATGGGGCAGATTATTTGATCCAAGCTATCATTTCCAGACTTTAATTTTCCATACCATGAAGTTAACAGTTCTTGGTATTTGAGAATCAAATGTATTAAATGATAACTTTTTTTATTTGAAAAGATAATATTAAATAAATAATAAATGAAAATGAAAGGGAAAAAAAACCAACTAGGATGTAGTTTAGCCTTCAAATTCAGGGGGACAGATTGAACAAGGAAATAGTAAAATAAATTCTCCAAGATCAAGACTGCAGAGAAGGGCAAGTATTTTAAATATGTTATGGCAAATTATTTATCTCTGACTCCACAAAGACTAAAGTAAGAGAAAGTGATTTGGAATAAAAAAGTATCTGAGTTTGTAAGATAATTTAAAAATAGTGTTAGTCATTAAGAGAAGTTGTGAAATCTTTAGGAAGCATATTCTAATGCAATATATAAAGCATAATTAGCCAAAATATGACTTATAACATAACTGCAATTATTGATATTTCTCATTGGCTTACATTAAAAAGTTGTAAAATCTGAAGTTTAACATTATGTAACTAAAAAGCTATTCCATCTAACTGGAATGAATTAAAAATGATGATGATGAGGAGGAGGAGGAGAATGATAAATAATGGCTAACATTTCCTGGCTTATTATTGTGAGCTAGACACAGTACTGAGCTCCTCATGAACTATCTATTTAATCCTCACAGCTTGCCCAAAAAGTAGGGGTTTTATTGTTCTCATTTTACAGCTGAACACATGTAATATATGCCTAGTGTTTCCCTCATCTGTCAGAAAAAGAAGACATTTATTATATTTGGTTGTAACAAATAAGCAGAGCAAATATCTGTCTCATAGCTTTTCTTTGCCAGGGTAAGCATTTTGTTTCAATGAAGTGTGAAATTCATATATTAACTTTCATTCTTTCCTCAAAGACAAAATGAAGGTTGGTGAGCAGTAATCTGCTATCTCCTCATAAACAATTACCCCAAATTGAGGAGTTTATTTCCTGAGTCACCATCTCAGATCAAACCATCCATTTACCAATTAGAAATGTTTAGTCTGTAAAGTTAGAAATTACCCCCAAGCAAATAAAACTGCCAAGGAAAACAATGAGACTGTATGATCTCTCAATGTAAAAATTGTGACACTAGACTTCCAGTTTCTCTTTTTGCTTTGCACCTGATGCAATGCTTGTGAAAGTGGGTGGCAGGAAAAAAGCAGAATTTGGTCACCTCCTCATTGCTTTTTAAATTCAGCATGTAGAAATGTCAAACTGCATCACAAAGTCACAGGTGGCATTTGTGGAAGGGAAAAGATCAGTATGTTAAAAGATGTGTATATGTAGAAGATAGGAAAGGCAGCAGAATACAACAGACACTAGTATGGCAGTATGTAAAAACGTGGATGTGTAACTGATGTGATTCTGCAATCTGTATACGGGGGAAAAATGGGAGTT
The DNA here is from genome assembly GCF_964194105.1 of Spermophilus citellus. Classification (NCBI taxonomy): domain Eukaryota; kingdom Metazoa; phylum Chordata; class Mammalia; order Rodentia; family Sciuridae; genus Spermophilus; species Spermophilus citellus. The sequence goes on along the minus strand of NC_138182.1, from coordinate 176,895,970 downwards.
CATAACCCACTTGAATCAAATGTATGAAATATGATATGTCAAGAGCTATGTAATGTTTTGAACAACTAATAATAAAAAATAATGAATAAATAAATAAATAAAAATAAAATAAAAAGATTTTTTAAAAAAGATGTGTATGTGTGTGGTTACCTATATAAATTTGGTCTCTTCATCCCCAAGCAGTTTATTAATTAAAATCAGAAAATTAACTGAGTTCTAGAACAACCTAAATTAGAGAATAAAATGTCAAAAGTAAAAGGAATGGCTAGATCAATATACAGGGATCAAGCAAACTCATGTAAGATGGTAAAACTGAGAAAACAGTGCAAATGTTATAAACGTTGGAAAAAGAAGACATCTCACAAATATGTTAATAAACTATACCTATAGAAACACAACATTTCACTATAATAGAAAATGTAGACTGCCCTTTTGTTCTATATTGTTTAATGAAGGCTCTGATATGCAATCCAACAGTTAACAGAGCATTACATTGTACTCTATTTTATTTGTTGTCTTCTATAGGTGAGCATGCGTTTTCCTTTAAGCCTGATTTGGTGAAGGAAAAGTTGAATATGTTTTCCCCTATTTCTGTCTTCTATGCTTTCATATGATTTTCTACACTAGAGTGAAAATAAAAACAAAATATAATTTTTAAAAAATAGCATTATTTCAATTGGAAAAAAGCAACACAGTAGTAATGTGCTTCATTAAAAAGAAATATTTTGAATATATTCAAAACTCTAAATTGAATATTAAGATACCCTCACCCACCCGGTCTTCATCGTCAAATAACTTTCCTTATGATTCCATTTAACAAAATTTTAAATGTAAAAAATATAAGTAATTTGCATGAACCCCCTAGTGCCAAACTTGATTGCATCCCAGATCATTCACTTAATTATTATGGAAAAATCAAAACAGAAAATCAGTACAACTGATTAGCATTGCTAAAGTGCTCCTATTAGAAGAGGAGACACAGCCCGCAGAGTTAACTCTTCCTGCCTTGCAGCTCCGCTTGGAATACAGGCTTGCTTATGCCACCATAAAAGCCTCCATAATCAGGTTGAATAAAATCCTTACAATGGATGAGTCTGGTACTCATAATAAACAGTATTTTCTTTATCAGTGTGTTAAGGAGAAATAAATAACAGGGCGTCTGCTTACTAATTTATTTTGCAACAACAGAGGGATAAACGATTCTAGGCAATTCCTTTTGGGCTCTGAATTCGATTACCTTTCTAAAACCATTAATTGTACACATAGAAATAACTAGGGTCCCCACATCCAGTTTTTTTCTCAAGCTTATTATCTATCTCCAAGATCTTCTCACAGTATTCTAGATTAAAACCAATTTCTTAATTAAGAATAGCCACTTTTCCACAATCAATTTTCCCCTCTGGATGCCAAGAGCCATCTATTCCACTTGGCCACTCTATCAGGCCTAGAGAGGCTGTGCTACTTGCTTCTCCTCAAACGACTCAGACAGGCTGCCCAGGTGAGGGAGAAGGCAATGTGCTGTTCTTCCTGGGGCTTCGTGCCTATGAACATGGTGTCCATAGTTCAGCTTCAGCATATTAATGATTAACTTTTTCTGATTGCCCTGAGAACACCCTCAGATGAGAACATCTATGGAAATACAACTTTGCTGATAAAAGGAATCCTTGAGGCACAGTCATGATTTGTATTTTCACCACTCAATGTGTGTCACTCAGCTTTGGGCTAACAAACCAATTGGCCTTATTGCTTTGGGTCTGAAGTGTCAGGTGCTCAGGTGGGGAAGGCCTGTTTACCTCATGGCCAGGTGTGTCAGAGAGAGGAAGGCATGAGGTCCCACTATCCCCTTCAAGAGCACACCTCCAATGATCTAAAACCTCCTTCTAGGACCCACCTCTTAATGTTTCCACCACCCCTTAACAGTACACACGGGGGAACAGCCTTTAACACATGCACCTTTGGGGAACATTCAAGATCTAAACTAGAGACTAGTCATTCTAACAGTACATTCCATTGCCCAAGCATGACTCTTCATTTCAAGCTGTACATGTGTAATGGTTAATTTGAATTGTCAATTTGATTGGATTAAGCGATGCCTATGATTGAAAGGCTTCTGGGTGTGTTAATGAGGGTGTGTCCAGTAATGACTGGCAGGTGGGAGAGCAAACTGAAGTGGAGACCCTCTCTAAGCATGAGCAGCACTGTCCAACAGGATGGTGGCTTGGATGGAATAAATGTTGGAAAAACAAGGAAGCAGCAGCAGATGCAAGCTTGATTCTTCTTGAAGGGGTTTGTGATTGCTGCTGTAATCACCTGAGGATATCAGACTCTTGCTTCTTCACTTTTCCAAAGAGGACTCTGCCAGTGATTCTCCAGGGATTTTGCAGAAGACTGCCATCTCAGACTAGGGTAGCATCATTGATCCCACTTGTTCTGGGGTTTCAGCCTCTTGGACTGCACAACTACTGGTTCTTCCATCTCTCCAGGATGCAGACAGCCACGGTGGACTATCCAGCTTCTGGCTGTGTAAGCCAATCTAATAAGTCCCCTTTTTATAATCATACTGTTGATTCTGTTCCTCTAGAGAACCCTGATTATATAACATGTGATTATATAGTTATATAAACAAGACTCCCCAAATCCCTACACATTAACATGAATAGAGTGTTAAAGAATGGTTCTAGAATTTCTTGGGCAACTTCCCATCAAGCAAAAATCAGACAAGGTCCTAATGATGTCTGGCATTGAGCTACCCTGAGAGAGTTCACAATCCCATACTGAAGACAGCTACAAACTGCATTTCAATACAGCATGATACACACTGTGATTAAGACCTAAATGGCTGCCGTGGGAACATAAGGATAAAGCCTCATCTATGTAATTAGCCAACCCCACAGTCATCATGTAGGTGGAGTTAAGGGATAGCCTGGAGAAGACCGTGGTGATCCATTTATCAACTTTAGAGATTATAATGTCCCTATGAATCCATCATTCACAACTTTGGGGAAAATCCACCAACAGTACTCATTAAAGATCTAAATGCAAGAAACTATGGGGACTATTGTGATTTACAAGCTTTGTCTCTGGCCTTAATAATTCAAAATCTACTGGGGAGAAAAATGATAAACAAAATATGAATATTTGCCAAATGAGTCAACTTCGAAATGACTTGCCAGGACTTTAAAAGGAACAAAAATCAACATGAGCATGAAGACTCATGAAGAAAGTTAATCTTGAACCTAGGATTTAAAAAGAAAAAGAACTAGAAGTTCTTGTAATCTCACTAGTCCATAGGGTAGGATCTATTATCCCTATTTGAGAACACTGAGACAAATAGGACAAAGTAGAGATTACAGCAAACCTGACTGACAGCTGCAATATCTGTGACCTATCTTAACATCCGCCTGGATAAAAGGAAGTCTTTGGGTAAATGAAGACCTACCAGGGGTCACAAGGCAAAGAAAAACGTATGAACCAAGGCTTGGAGGTGGAGAGCAAAAGGTTTTGTTAGGGATTATGAACAGCAATGTTAGAAAAGAAGGTAGTGCTCAGTGATGAAGGGTCAGTCTTAAGCATTGGGCTTAAGATTAATTTATCCTGTCTGCAGTAGAACTTACTTGAAGTCTTTGAGCAGCAGAAGAAGAAAGAGAAGGAGGAGGAGAAACTGAGGGGAGGGAGTAGAAGAGGAGCAGAAAGAGAAGGAGATGTGGTTTGGGGAAATTTAACAAAGATTGTGCATAAAACCTCACTGAGGGACCAAATCCTTCAGAGACAAAGACTGTACAGAGGGGACTGCACTCAGGCGTGAAGTGGAAAAACCTTCCTAGACTGATAGCCTAAGGTATAGGAAGTATGTGAGAAAAATAAAAGAAAAATAAGAAGAACTGGAAGAAATAATAGAAATTAGAGTTGCTATCAGATGAGCTGTTTTGGGTTAAGCTTTTCTGAATCCCAGTTTTATTTTCTAGGTTCAGTGCATCTCTTACTAGGCAAAAACCAAACAACAACAAAAAAAAAAAAAAAAAAGAAAGAAAAGGAAAATAGTCCTTTTGTAAAGCTTACTCATTCTCTCATGCTGTTCATAAACTATGCTCTACTACTAACTGTAACTATACCCTATTATTGTAGCTAGACTCCAAGATGGCCTCCAATGGTCCCTGTATTATGTAACTCTACTCACATTCAATAGAGTAGACTTGCTTAACCAATAAGGTATTGCAGAAATGACAGAGTAGAACTTCAAAGCCTAGGTCTTAAAGATACTAGTTCCATTTTGTTCTTAGATCTCCTTTCTGTGGGAAGTCATCTATCATTGCAAGGAGTTCCAGTGAAAGAGTCACATGGGTGAGGAACTGAGACCTCCTGCAATAGTCATATTCATGATCCACTTTGGAAGCAGATCCTCCAGCCTCTGTAAAGTTCTTATTCCCTGCCTACATACTGACTACAACCTCATGAGACCCTGAACCACGAGCATAACTACTCCCAAATGTTTAAGCCACTAAATTTTGAGGTAATGTTATGCAACAATTAAAAACCAATATACCTATATATAAGTATTTCCATAGCAAATTACTTTGTTTTACTTCCAACATATCATCCAATAATGCCCACCATTTTGTTAGCACTGTCAGTAGTGTATTACACAGAGGAGACCACCTGCAATGATTCTGAAGTCTCTTCCCAACATTCTAAATCCTGGCAAGAGCCCATCATCTTCTAATTACAGTTTGTTATTTTGTGCCTAGAGGCATGACCTCATCAATGCCTGTGTTTGAGGCATATCTGCTGTTTTTTTACACAAAGCACTGTCCTACATTGTTCTGCCATTTATCTTTAACCATTTAGCATGTGTCTGTTCACAAGAATTGACCTACCTTATAATAACTTGGAGAGTTAATAATGTATTTTGTGCTACAGATTATTTATAGAACATTAAATAATTGATTCCAAGCTCTCCTCTGGGTTACTTTTTCATCTACTAATAAATGTTCCTTTTATCTTCCTGCATTTGAAGTCGTTTTCTATGATTATCCCTGATTAAACAAATATAAAAAATTTAATAGTAAGGGCCTTTAACACCCTACTTTCAGAATTGGATAGATCACCCAGACCAAAAAATCAACAAAGAAATGACAGAGTTAAACTGCATCCTAGACCAAACAGATCTAAAGCATATCTACAGAACAATTCACCCAACACCTAAAGAATACATGTTCTTGGGCTGGGTTTGTGGCTCAGTGATAGAATGCTTGCCTCCCACACGTGAGGCCCTGGGTTCAATCCTCAGCACCACATAAAAATAAATAAGTAAAAATAAAGATACTGTGTCCATCTACAACTAAAACAAATTTTAAAAATGAACATACATTCTTAATGGCACATGGAATATTCCCCAAGACAGATAGTATATTAGGCTACAGAATAATTCTCAAAAAAAAATTTTTTTTTTTTTTAATTCTGGGCCCCGGAGATACAGCTAAGTGGTAGAGTACTTGCCTAGCACACATTAAGCCCTAGGTTTGATTATCATCACCACCACCCCTCCCCCCCCGAAAAAAAAAATTAGTTAAAATTGTATCTTTTCTGGTCACATTGTGGTAAAACCAGGAACCAAAAAATAAGAAAAATTTTGGAACCTATGCAAATACATGGAAATTAAAAATATTAACTCTTAAATAATCAGTGTCTCAAGAAGAAAATTAAGTAGGAAATGGAAAAATTTCTTGAACCAAATGAAAACAGAAACAGAATGTACCAAAGCTTATGGAAAAAAGCAAAAGTATAACTGAAAGAAAAGTTTATAGCAATCAACGCCAACATCAAAAAAAGTATAAAGATCTCAAATAAACAACATATCACTGTGCCTGAAGTAGCTGGAAACACAAGAACAAACCAAACCCAAAATTAGTAGAAGAGAATAATAAAGATCAGAAGAGAAATAAATGAAATAAAGAAAAAAACAGTTGAAAACATCAACAAAATGAAGAGCTGTTTCTTCAAAAAGATAAACAAAAGTGACAAACTCTACTAGACTAGGAAAAAGCCTAAAAATTCAAATCAGAAATGAAAAAGAATTCATTACAACTGACACCATAGAAATACAAAGGATTACAAGAAAATTATTATAAACAACTATATGGAACAAATTTGGTAACCTAGAAGAAAAGGAAAAATTATGGGACACTTCTTACCAAGACTGAACCATGAAGAAATAGAATACCTGAACAGATTAATAATGCAGAATGAGGTTGAAACAGTAATTAAAATTCTCCCATCAAAGAACAGTTCAGGGTCAGAAGACTTCACTACTGAATTCTACCAAAAGTTTAAAAAAGAAACTAATGCCAATTCTTAAATGATTCCAAAAAATGAAAAGGAAGTAATTCTTCCAAACTCACTCTATGAGGAGAGCATTGCACTAATACCAAAACCAAACAAGGACACAACAAAGAAAGAAAGCCACTGGCCAATATCCCTGATGAACAGAGATGCAAAAATTCTCAACAAATCAGTAGAGAAGAAAATCCAATAGCACATTAAAAAGATTATTCATGGGACTGGAGTTGTGGCTCAGTGGTAGAGCACTTGCCTGGCACATGTGAGGCCCTGGGTTGGATCCTCAGCACTGCATATAAATAAATAAACAAATAAAATAAAAGATCTATTTAAACTAAAAAATATTTGTTTAAAAATATATTATTCATTATGATCAAGTGGGATTCATCCTAAAATAAAATAATTTTCAAAATAATCAATGAATGTGATACATCACAGAAATATACATCAAGAAGAACAAAAAAATTATCATCTCAATAGATATAGAAAAGGCATTTGATAAAATGCAACATCACTTCACCATGAAAATTCTGAACAAATTAGGTATTGGAGGACATAATACAGACCACTTAATGAGCCAATAGCTAACATCTTACTGGAATGGGGGAAAGGTGAAGGTTTTCTCACTTAAGATCTAGAAGATCACAATGCTCACTTTAATTTCTTTTATTGAATGCAGCACTGGAAGTCTCAGCCAGAGCAATCAGGCAAAAAACAGAAAGAAATTAAAGGGCATTGGAATCAAAAGCAGGAAGTCAAATTGTCACTGTTTGCAGATGACATGATCTTATGCAGAGATCCCCAAAGACTCCACCAAAATATTATTAGATTTAATAAACAAATTCAGCCAATTTGCAGAATACAAAATCAATACACAAAAATCAGTAGCATTGCAATATGACCAAAGACAATTATCTGAAATAGAAACCAAGAAAGCAACTCCATTTACAATAGTCACAAAAAAATAAGATAAAATACTTACTAACAAGTTTAATAAAAGAAATTAAAGATCTCTATAATAAAAATAATAAAATGATTATGAAAGAAATTGAAGAAGTCTTGAAGAAGTGGAAAGCATTCCATGTTCATGGATTGAAAGAATCAATATTATTAAAATGGCCATACTACCCAAAACTATTTATGGATTCAATATAATCCCTATCAAAATACTAATGATAATTTTCACAGAACTAAACTAGGGAAAACAATTTAAAATTTATATGGAACCAAAAGGAAAAAAAAAACCTAATAGCTAATGTCATCTTAAGCATAAAGAACAAAGCAAGAGGCACTATACTACCTGACTTCAAAACAAACTATAAGACTATAGTAATAAAAACAGCATGGTAGCATGGTACTGACATAATAACAGACACATCCACCAATGGAACAGAAGAAAGCCAAGAAGTAAACCCACAAATGTATAGCAAAGTTTCAACAAAGTGCTAAGAACTTTTAGTAGAGAAAGGACAGACTTTTCAATAAATCATGCTGGGAAAACTGAATATCCATGTGCAGAAGAATAAAGTAAAAATGAATTAAAGACTTTAAGTGTGAAGCCTGAAGCTATGAAACTACTAGAAGAAAACAAAAGGGAAATGTTTCAGGACATTGAGACGGGCAAAAAAATTTTAGAAGAGTCCAAAAGCACAGGAAACAAAAGCCAAAATAGACCAATGAGATTACATCAAACTAAAAAACTTCTGCATAGCAAAATGAAAAATCAACAGAGCAGAGACAACCTACAGATGGGAGAAAATATTTGCAAATAGTGTTTCTGGATGAAATAACAGAAGCTCCAGGTGAAGAAGATAGATCATGACCACAGAGCTAGTTTGTGGGTGGCCCAACACTAGAACATAGAACTCAGGTCTCTTCACTTCCACTCAAATTAACTCTCCATCAGAAAAAAACAGTCATTGTCTTTCTAAAATAACAGTCCCTCTGTGTATTATAATAACAACTGTTTCTTAAAATATAAATTCATTAAATGTTAGATTCTCCAAGTGACGGAGTTACTTACTGGTCAAAACTGAAAACGTGAGTTATAAAGTATTTCCACATTTATACTGTACAGATGTCTCAAATAATGAATAACTGGTGATTCAGCCACCATTCTTCCCAGTGGACACTGTTCAACCACTAATCTAGACCAGGATATGGAGCAACCACAGGTATCTCTTTCAGCAGGCATTGCCAAAAAGGAATCTGAACATTTTTATACTTGTGGTTTGGAGCCCACATGGTGAAAAGCTTTGAAGATTTGAGGCAAAAAATGCAAGGAAACTGCTGAGAAAGTGTACACAGGCAAAAGAATGTAATTATTCAAAGCTCAATTTGGTTAGGACATTCAAGAAAAATGCTTAGTTAGGCAGCCTCTTCTCCCATCTCTGCTTCTTTACTAAACACACACACACACACACACACACACACACACACACACACACACACACACATATATATATATATATGCAAATATAAAGAGCCACAACCCAAACCCCAATTTTATGACCCTTAAAATAGGGCTTTGTTTTAGTAGATAAAATGCCACATGCTGAATTAGCAGCACCACTTCCTGTGGTATCCAGACAGCTCTTTCATTCAAGAATTGACCCTGTCTGACCCCAAGTAATAGTTGGAGAACAACCTCGTATTGATGGGGAAATTGAAAGCTATTCTCCATACTACTTCCTTCATTTACATTATCCATAATTCTCTCTTCTAATTGCCCTGTGACTTCTGAAGTATCCTCTTCTCAATTTTAGTGAAATTCATGAACTAGAAGCCATGGAACAGGAGGGTGTGGTGATGGGGGTAAATTCTGGTCTGGCTCAGGATCAAACTGATCTTTGTCAGACCAGTTACTCTCTCGCTTCATTATTTTTCTTTCAGAAACATCAGCAAGGAAAGCATTTTCAATGGCAAGTAAACTTTTAATGAGAGTTGTGTTTTCCCTTTGCCTAAAATCTAATGCCTAAAATTCATTGACTTCAATGTTAATATACCTTATATATTAATGTAGCAATAAGTTGGTCGAATATTCTAATTTCACAGATAATGATACTGTGATCTAGAGATTCAGTGTATGTTCAAGGTCACAAAGCTATTTCTTAAAGAGCTTTTTCTTACCCTGATATTGGGCCAAAATTTAAGATCCTGTCAGTTTGTCTTGTCCAATAATATGAATTGCTACACATAAAGATAATAAAGACACAATTACTTTTTTTTCCTGTGGCTGATGTAGTTCTTTAAATAGAGTACAAATATAGAAATAATGAGCCCCGGGGTGCTTATAAAAGTTTAACACTGAAAAATTGATTAGATGGCCAAAGACTTTCATAAGGCAACTTGTGAATGCTCCTTTTCATTCCTAAAATGAGGAGTTTGCAGTGAAGTAGACATATCTACCCAATCTATGTTCAAAGGAGCAAATAAGATGGGCATGAAAGTAGTTTTGCTAATAGCCACATGAAGGAGTTGATGGGAGGGAAACTGACACAACCCAATTTCCTCAGAGTAATGATGCTATTTCAGCTCTCTGCAGTATCCTCAATACCTAGAACAGCACCTGGCAGAGAAGTCAGCAAGTGAATGAATGTTATGTAAAGAACATAAAGCATAGAGCAAGGTCAAGTATGTGGACTTGAACAATGAACACAAGAAAAACAACAGAAGAAAAGGATTTTAGACAAGATTTGGAATTAATGAATTGGACAAATAGTCTGTTGTAAATGTGCATTTTAAGTCTCAAGCTTTTTAGGAATCAGTAATTTCTATGTACCATGATGCAGTTGTGCATCCCATAAGTACCTTAAAAATGTGCCTCTTTTTTATTTTTTAATAGTTCTGGGGGAGGACTTTGAGTTTGTTTATTTGTTTTAAATTGGGAATAATTTTACAAGTTTTATGGCCTCATTGGCATTTTAGTTTTTCCTCCATCATTGTTAGCCAATTATACTTTATCTGCCTACTGGAAATATTTTTGTTAGCTTATTTTTCATGTTTAATGAAAGCATTTTCAAGTCAATTTTCCAGTGGCAAAATTGTTGAAGAGTTCTCTCTCACTTCATGTATTTATAAGCCTTGTATATTATAAGATGATCTTACAACTTTTTTAAAACAAATAATTTGGCAATTTCATCTGTTTTCTGAAGTTTGGGGCCTACTTAGTACAGTCTCGTCATTTTAAGCTGTTCAACGCTTTTATATTTGAGCAAAAAAAAAATTCCTTTAGTTTGGTTGGGTATTCCTGAAAAGGTCATGAAGTTTGTATCCCTTAGTTTGTTTTGTTTTTGTTTTTCATTGTAAAGATTAAATTGGTATCCTAGTCAACTTGAATTACCATAACAAAACGCCATAAACTAGGTGACTTAAACACAACAGAAATTTATTTCTCAGAGATCTGGAGGCTAGAAAATCCAAGTTCAAGATTCTAGCACATTCAGTGTTTGAGGAGGGTCTTTTTCCTATTTCCTAGACGGTGTCTAGCAGTATCCTCAAGTAGCCTTCTGGGGTCTCCAATTCCATTTACTGATTCCTTTACCAATAGCACGGTTTTAAAAACCAGTGGCTAGAAACACTAACTTTGACTAGTTTTTTTTCAGTTTGATAAATTCATCCTTTTTATCAATCAAATTCCAAATTTGATTAATATACTACCACCAATTCTTCAAAAACAAAAAAAAAATCACATTCTCCTGCTTAAAAGTTTTTGAACTGGGCACGATGGTACATGTCTGTAACCCCAGTGACTTTGGAGGCTGAGGGACGAGGATCATAAGGATCACAAACTCAAAGACAACCTCAGCAACTTAGCAAGACCCTAAGCAACTTAGTGAGACCCTGTCTTAAAATAAAAAATCAGGCTGGGATTGTGGCTCAGTGGTTAAGCATCCCTGGGTTCAATACTTTGTACCAAAAAAAAAAAAAAAAAAAAGCTTTTGAGAGATTGCCTTTGAGGTCAAGTCTAAACTGGAGATCAAGATGATCTGAGTTTGCCTCATAATTCAGCAGACTCTCACACAGACCCTCACTGAAACAATTCTCAGGTACTTGAATTACCTAAAATATTTTAGGTTTCCACTCTGTTTTTGCACATGCTATCCCTTCTGCCTTGGAATTCCCTTAACTATCTGGTCAACGTGATTCTCACGTATTCTTCAAGGGTCAAATGTCACTTCCCTTTAGCAGGGCTGACATGACATCCTTCTTTGCTTCCATCTCACTCTGGAACATTCCAAGTGTAGATGATGCATTGTTTGTCAGAGTAGCAGCACACACTGTCTCATTCATCTTTTTGTCCACTAGCTGGTGCACTCCTTAATGTCAGAATGGCACACTGTTCATCTCGACATGTTCCTGGTACATGTGGAAAGCTCAGTAATATTTCTTAACTTCTAATGAATGAGCGTTGAATGAAACATAGGAAAAATAAAGCTCAGGATATGCAAATCAGTTCTGGATTGAAATATTTTTTTCAAATAAAAAAGGAAGAAATGGAAAGTCAAGATTATTCCATTTGACTGCTAAACTATAGAAATGCAGTGAAAAATTCTAGAGTTGAAACAAAATGACTGCAGTGCTAGTGATTATAAATATACAAAGAACAATGAAAGTTTTGCTTGGAAAATATTTGTTTAACTGGAGAAACATTTATGAAGTCTGAAGAAAACGTTTAGACTCTTCTAGGACTTAATTAATAATTGTTCTATAAATTCATTTATAAGCTGAAGCGTTTCTTCTTGTGGACATTCGTCTACTCTTAGTGTCTCTATTGCCTTTGGTCATGATTCCTGTGGGCTTGGGGTTTGTCTCAGTTGGGGGCAAGAGGAAGTGACCATGAGCCACACATTTGGGGGCAGCTAAAGGAGCATCCTGTGAGCCTGCTGAGAATAAGGAAATAGCAGCAGGAAGCAAGAAAGACAAACTACAGGAAGAGGGATAGCAATTCACTGTGCTAGGAATTTTTTGACATATTGCATCCATTGCTAAAAAGCATGATTCCCGGGGTCTGCCTGAGTGACCTGATAGAGGAACCATTTCAGCAAACTTCATAGGAAATCAATGTCTGAGAGAATCCAGAATGAACCTTCAAGAATTCCAGATTATGACAGTTGATAGCAACTGAGGAGGGCTGTCCGCTTCAGTGTGTTCATGAAGTATCAATACAGTTTAGTACAAATGCAGCTTAGAAAAAGGAAACATTTTATTACAAAGTGATTTAAAATTTATACTTAAAGACTGAAAGGAAAAGGAAAAGATTCATATCTCTGTAAGGCTTAATTTTGAGAAGTAGTTAAAGTATATGATGATCTCTGATAAAAGTCACATTGTGACTGAAAGTAAAAGAATATTTTAATGGACCCCAAATGTATATAAACATTTGTACATCACCCAAAGAAGGCAAGAATTCCCTTCATGCACAGGTAGGCATAAATATTAACAACAAAGAAATAAACTTAATGTTACTATCAAAATAATTACAGTTTCCATAGGGGAAAAACAGTTTTACTCTTAGGCAGTTTCCTAATAACTCTTAAAGCACAATCTGAACCAAGGCAGCTGAAGGTCTGTGAACTGAAACTGTGAGTTCTGAACTTGCCAAGACCACAGGCTTTTGAACAATGGACATTTTCCTTGATCTCTTTTCTTCCATTCTTGTCCTTACCAAATATCATTTCCCTTTTCCCTTATAATAAATGTTCTGCTCTTCCTCAACTCAGGTATTTTTTATTTCCAAATCTCTAATGGCAGCATCTTTACTTTATTGTACATACTGGAAACTACAGGTAGCTCAAAAAGGGACCCCATCACACTGGGTACATTCATTTCCTTCTTACAGAGAATCAGCCCCCATAAACTATATTACTGTAATTTGTTCAAGTTTTTAAGCTTCCCAATCATTTAACTTAAAATGGGAAATAAAATCTAATGGGTTTAAACTATACAAAAAAGCCTATCTCAATTAAGGGTCTATGGAGGATGGAAATAGTGTTCAGCCGGAAATATATTTTTCCTGCCCTGCTAATTTGACACAGTCTAGAATCTATTTCTGTGATTCCCTCAGGTCAACATATAAGCCTCCCTAATTGTTTTGAAATGCAAACATCATATAAGTTCCATGTCAACTTCTTTCTCTCTTTGCAATAATTTGTTGTATCATTCCATATCTAGTTAATAATGTGTTCGAAGCACAAGTAAAAATATTCCTTAGACTTTTTACTAGAAACTACAGATAAATCTTTAATAGAATCAATTTTCCACATCCTTTATCTAATATCTGATACCTGCATGTTACTTGGGGCTGCTGGTCACCTTTCTCTTTTTAATTATTAACACATAATAAATGATACAAATTTATGTGTTTCACTCTGACATTTCCATATATGCACAAATCATGTTTTTATCACGTCCACCCTATCTTCTATTGTCTTTTGTACTCCCCTTGTATCTCTCCTCCTAGTACCCTTCTTTTCCCCTAAGATTCCTATAGTCCGTTTTCTACTTCCAGATGACTTTTTTAGTTCTACATATGAGAGAAAACACGTGATATTTGTCTTTCTCCTTCTGACTTATTTGCTTAATTAACATAATATCTTACATTTCCATCCATTTTCCTGTAATTGACATGATTTTCTTCTTTATGGTTGAATAAAACTCCATATATATATATTTTCTTTATCCATCCATCTTTTGATAGGCATCTAAGATGACTCCATATCTTAGTTATTGAGAACAGTGCTGCAATAAACATAGGTATGCAGGTATTATTTGATATGCAGGTATTATTTGGCTTCATTTCCTTTAGATAAATATCCAAGAGTGGTATAGCTGGATCATATAGGAGTTCTATTTTTAGTTTTTTGAGGAACCTCCACACTGTTTTTCATAGGCTGTACAAATTTACATTCCCACCAATAGTATAGAAGAATTCCTTTTTCTCCATATCCTTACTAGCATTTTTTTAATTATAGCCATTATGAGATGGAATCTCAATATAGTTTTGATCTGCATTTCCCTAATGGATAAAGATATTGAGCATCTTTTCATATATTTATTGATCATTTATACTTCTTTTTTTCCTCCCAGTACTGGCGATTAAACCCAGGGGCCCTCTGCCACTGAGCTACAGCCCAAGTCCTTTTAATTTATTTTGAGACAGGGTCTCACTAAGTTGCTGAGGATCTCACTAAGTTTCTGAGGCTAGCCTTGAACTTAGATCCTCCAGTCTCTGCCTCCTAAGTCACTGAGATTGCAAGCATGCACCATCATGCCAGGCTGTACCTTCCTCTTTTAAGAAGTATCTATTCAAATCATTTATCTGTTTTGATTGGATTACTTGTTCCTTGGTAAACAACAAGTTTTTTGACTTCTTTATATATTCTGGATATTAATCCTCTGTCAGATGAATAGCTGGCAAAGATTGTCTATTTCACTTTATGGTTTATTTCCTTTGCATTTGGAAGTTTTTTAATTCGATGTAATCCATTTGTTAATTCCTGAGCTATTAAAATTCTGCTCAGGAAAATGTTACCTATGTCAATATCTTAATGTGTTTCCCCTATGTCCCAAAGTTTCAGATCTTATATTGAAGTCTTTGATCATTTTGAATTGATTTTTATACAGAGTGAAAGACAGAGGTCTAATTTCAATCTTTGGTATGTGAATAGCCAGTTGTCTGAACAGCATTTTGAAGAGGCTGTCTTTTCTTCAATGTAACTTTCTGGCAACTTTGCAAAGAATCAGTTGGTGATAGCTGTGTGCATTTATTTCTGGGTCCTTTATTCTATTCCATTGGTCTATGTATCTGTTTTATTCTAATACCATGCTTTTTCTGTTACTATAGCTCTGTAGTATATTTTGAAGTCAGCTATAGAGATGCCTCCGGCATAGTTCTTTTTGCTTACAATTGTTTTGGTTATTTGGGATCTAATATTCTTCTACATGAATTTTAGGATGATTTTTCTAAATCTGTGAAGAATGTTATTGATATTTTGATAGGAATTGCATTGCATCTAGATTCTTTGGGTAGTAAGGCCATTTTAAAAATATTAACTCTTCTAATCCATGGAAATGGAAGGTCTTTCCATCTTCTAGTGTATTCTTCCACTTCCTTCCTCACTATTTTGTGATTTTTATTGTAGAGGCCTTGCATCTCCTTGGTTAGATTTATCCTGGGCTGTTTTTTGTTTGTTTTGAAACTATTGTGAATGGGATGTTTCCCTGATTTCTTTCTCAGCAAGTTCATTATTGGCATATTAAAAAGTTCTTATTTTCTGTATGTTGATTTTGTGTCCTCCTACCTTGCTAAATTTGTTCATTGGTTCTCAAAGTGGAATCTTTAGGATTTCCAAGTATAGAATCAGGTCATCTGGAAACAAGAATAATTTGACTTCTTCCTTCTCTACTTGATCTCTCTTCCTCTTGTCTAATTGCTCTGGCTGAAATTTCAAGTACTATATGGAATAAGAGTGGTGACAGTAGACAGCCTTGTCTCCTTTCTGATTTTAAAAGAAATCCTCTCCATTTTTTCTATTCAATATGATGTTGGCTATGGGTTTGTTGTATGTAGCCTTTATTATGTTCAGGTAGAATCCTCCTAGACATAATTTATTCAGGTTTTTGTCATGAAGGTAAGTTGAATTTTATCACAGGCTTTTTCTGCATGATTGAAATGATTATGTGGTTTTTATCTTTTATTCTACATATGTGCTAAATCATGTTTATTAATTTGTGTAGGGTGAACATCCCTGGAATAAAACCAACCCAATCATTGTGTGTGATCTTTTTAATGTGCTGTTGAATTTTTTAAGAATTTTTTATATTTATATTTTTAGTTGTTGATAGACCTTTATTTAATTTATTTACATGTGTGAGACTTGAACCCAGGGCTTTCACACATGTCAGGCAAGTGTGCTACTACTGCGTCACAGCCTCAGCCCAATGTGCTGTTGAATTCAAAACAAGTATTTTATTACAAGTATTTTATTGGGGATTTTTGTGTGTATGTTCACAAATGATATGAGTATATAGTTTTCTTTCTTTTCTTCTTTCTTTTTTGTTGTTGTCATTGTTGTTGTTGTTTCTTTATCAAGTTTGATAATAGGATAATACTGGCTTCATAGAATGAGTCCCTTTCCTTTCTGTTTTATGAAATAGCTGGAGGAGTATTAGCATTAGTTCTTCTTTAAAAGTCTACTAAAATTTAGCAGTGAGTCAATCTATCCAGTCCTGGACTTTTCTTTGTTGGAAGCCTTTATATTACTGCTTCAATCTCATTGCTTGTCAATGATCTGTTTAGGTTTTCTATCCCCTTTATTCAATTTCTGGTAGGTCATATGTGTCCAGAAATTTGTCCATTTCTTCTAAACTTTCTAGTTTATTGGCATTTAGTTTTTCAAAATATTCCTTAGTTATCTAATGAATTTTGGTGGTATATGTTATAATATCTTTTTTTTTCCATTTCTCATCTCATTTGGGTCTTCTCTTTCTTTTGGTTAGTTTTGCTAAGGGTTTGTTATATCTTCCAATAACCATTGACCCTTTGTGTTGTTCTTTCAGTCTCGATTCCACTTATTTATGCTCTGACTTTTATTATTTCTTTCCTTCTACTGACTTGGGTTTGGTTTGTTCTTGTTTTTCTAAGACCTTCAGATACTCTTAGGTTATTTACTTGTTTTTTAATGCAGACACTTGTAACTAAGATTCCCCTCTTGGTACCCAGATTCTGGTGCGTTATGTTTCTATTTTCATTTGATTCTAGGAATTTATGAATGTTCCTTCAATGATCTATTGTGCATTCAAAAGGGTATTGTTCCATCTCCAAGTGTTTGTGTATTTTCTGTAGTTTCCCTTGCTGTTGATTTCTAGTTTCATTCTATTATGATCTGATGAGATACAAGAAATTCTTTCACTTTTTTGAACTTGTTAAGGATTACTTTATGGCCCAATATATAATCTGTTTTAGAAAAGGTTCCATGTGCTGATGAAAAGAACATGTATTCTACAGCTGTTGGATGGTCTATTCTGTAGATGTCTTTTAAATCCATTTGATCTATAGTGTAATTTAACTCAGATGTATCTTTGTTGACGTTTTTTGTCTAGATGATCTATCAGTGAGACTGGGGTAATGAAGTCACCCATCACTGTTGTATTGGGGTCATTTCTCCATTAGTGTTTTATAAAATCGGGTGTTCCAGCATTCAATGCATATATATTTATAACCAATATATATTCTTGATAAATTGTTCCTTTTGTCCATATGTAGTGATCTTCTTTGTCTTTATGACCAATATTGGCTTGAAGTCTACTTTATTAGATATAAGGATAGCTACTTCTGCTTTTGGATTTCATTTGCTTAGAATATCATTTTCTATCCTTTCAGCCTGGGTATGTCTTCGGCCAGTGAGGTGAATTTCCTGTAGATAGCAAATTTTCAGGTCTTGTATTTTAATCCAACCATCCAGTCTGCATCTTTTAATGGAATAATTGAGACTATTTACATTCAGGGTTATTATTGAATGATATGAGATTCTTGTCATTTTGTTGTTTGTCTTTTGGCTGTTTTAAATAGTCTGTGTTCATTTCTCTCTTATTCATCTTAGAGGCTTATGATTTTCTGGATTAATTATGTTGGATTCTTTCCTAATTCTCATTTGCTTGTATGCTCTTCTAGTGAGGTTTATTCTTTCCCATGCTTTCATGACTGTGTTTATCTTTCCTCTTCTTCTGGGTGTAGGATTTTCTCAAGTGTCTTCTCTATGCTGGATGAGTGGTCTGCTTATCATAGCAGGTCTTAATTTCTTCATCAATTCTGAAAGATAACTTTTCTAAACATAGTAGTCATTGGAAGTTTTTTTTTTTTTTTCTTTCAGAACTTGAAATACATCATTCTCTACTCTCCTGGCCTTTAGAAATTCTGCTGATAAGTTTGCTGTTATTTGGATGACTCTGCCTTTAAATGTGACTTGATGATCTTCTCTTGCACTTTTAATTTTCTTTCTTCATTCTATACTTTTGCAATTAATGTGCTGTGGAGAGTTTCTTTGCTGGTTATGTCTACTCTGGATTCTAAACGCATCCTGTAACTGGATGTTTATGTCTTTGCCAAGATTTGGGAAATTTTATGCTATAATTCAATAAGTTTTCTATGCTTTCAGCTTATGGCTCTTCTCCCACATGTACTGTAATTATGCATCAGCTTGGTCTTTTCATGGTGTTCCAGAGATCTTTTATGTTCTGTTCGTTCTTCCTTATTTTTTTCCTTATTACTCTTTGAATGTGATAATTCCTTAACCTTATATTCAAGCCCTTATATTCTTTCTTCCACTTGATCTAGTCTATTGTTAAAGTTTTCAGCAGAGTTATTAAACTGGCTCTTTTAACTTTTCATTTCCAAGATTTCTGCTTGTTTGTTTTTTCCCCAAATCTCTTTTGGTTAAATTGCTCATTCATGTCCTGCATTGTCTTCCTCAATTTGTCTGGCTGTTCATTTGTATCTCCTTGGAATTCACTGAGCTTATTAAAACTCATTCTTTAGAATTCTTTGGCACTTCACTCATTTTGGTATCTTTGGAATTAGTTACTAAAGAGTTGATGTGCCCAGGAATATCAGGTTGTTGGAAGGTGTTGAGATTAATTCCAATTATACATCATAGTGTAGGGTACAGGAGTCACTTATGCTGAGATATCTTGTAGATGCATTATCCACAACCATTGTGTTACTTCTCTTTGCTGCTGTTATGGGGTTGAATATCCAGGAATAGGATTTCAGCACTCCTCTCAGTTATGGGTATTTGGACTGTATCAACAGCTGAGGATTTTTATCTCCCCTATTCTTTAAGTTGAAGTATCTAACAAGGTTCAAGAAAGGCTAGGTCATGAACAGAGGAAGTTGAAGTTTCTATAAGCTGAACTGGGAGTGTAGGTCAGTGGAAGAGTACCCACCCAAAATTCTTGTTCCTTAGCACTGATTAGAAAGAAAAAAACAAATGGCAATATCACACACACACACACACACACACACACACACACACACACACAAAGAAAAATAAAATAAAAGCAATCACAACATACCAACAATAGAAAACAAAAATATTGTTCAAACAAAATATTGGGGCAAAAATAATATAGCATAAACTAAAAAGGTTTTTAAATAATAAAAGTAAAATTAATTTTAAAAAGAGAAGTGGAAAAAAAGAAAATTAAAAGACAAAGAGGAAAGCAGAAGAAAGGTAAGAAAGTAAAAAAAAAGAAAAATATTAAATATCAAAAATTTTTAAAAGAAAACAAAACTATATACACAAATGAAAAACAACAACAACAAAGTATTAATTAAGAAATAACAATTTCCTGTCTGCCAGGGTGCTCAATTGTGCAGGCAAGAGTGGATGACTGCAACCTATGGTGACCAGAGCCACTTTCTTTGTCTTCTTAGGGTGTGCCCCCCTTGGAGAGAGCAAAGGCTGGGGTTATTCACTCCTCTCCTCCATGCTGGACAGGCAACCTGTGGGAGTGATTTGTGGCTAGAGCCCAGTGGAATGCCTCTCAACTTCCCTGCATGTAAAAAATGAGCTCCAGCAGAAATCAGAGCTCCCAGGCAAAAATTATTTGTGCGGCACCCTCTAAAAGCAGGGAGAGATTATGGAGTCACAGCTATCGGTGCTGTGGCATGGAAGTGGGCCCCCTGCAGTTCACTGCCCCTAATTCCCAAGTTGGGAAACAGCTCCCACTCAAAATCACACCCTACTGCTGTTTCCCCAGATCTCTGCAGCTGGCTTCCCAAATCAGTGGTTCTGCTCCTCATCTTTTGACATAAACAATCCCATCTCCTTAACTAGACTCCAAGGTTGTTGGAAACAAAGCCTATGGTTTTCTTTTGTCTCCCATTCCACTCCTCCCTGATTTGTCTTTCTCTCCTGCATCTGTAAGAATATAACAGACGCTCAAATGGTTGCAGGGTTAGGAGCTATGAGGTCACAAAACATTAACATATTGGACATGGAGCTGAGAGGTTGCAGACAGTGAAGGGATCATATCCTGTCAATTCTCATGAGTCCAAAGGGATGAGGTGAGAGATAAATAACTGAGAATGGAATCCACAACTGAGAAAACAAATGCCTCAGCTAGGAGCTGAAGAGTTTAGGAAACAATCTTAATGTGACCTCTTCTGCCAGGAGGTAGCACTTGAGCTCAGGGCTGCTCTTGGTTGGCCAAGTTTCCACTTTATGTAAAAGCATCTCCTGAACTAACAGAAATATGTCCCTCCAACAGTAGAACTGGAACTAGAATACAAACTGTATCAACCCAGAACTTCTTGCCATTCTTAGGAAAAACATAAGCTACTATTCTGAATCTTATTTAAAAAAAAAAAAAAATCTTTGCTTTTCCAGCAATCAATGGCCCTGAGGACAGTATCTTTGAACCATAGGTCTTTCCTACTGTACCTAGGAGTTCTCACTTTTAGATTCATGCTATATACAGAAATAGTTTCCTCTTTTAAAAAATTTTGTTCTTTTTAGATATACATGACAGTGGAGTGTATTCTGACATATCACACATACATGCAGCATAACTTCCCATTCTTGTGGTTGTACATGATGTGGAGTTACACTGGTGATATATTCATATGGGAACATAGGAAAGTTATCTGATTCATGCTACTGCCTTTTCTATTCTCACCCCTTCTCCTTCCATTTATTCCCCTTTGTCCAAGCCAAAGTACTTCTATTTTTCCCTGCCCCCATTCACCCCCACCAATTGTGTGTTAGCATCCATCTATCAGAGAAAACATTCGGCCTTTGATTAGGAATGGTTTCTTAAAACAGATTTTAATGTGACTAAATCTGAGTCTGCATGTTGCTGATTTTATATTTAGCAAGAAGCACATTTGGCAACAATAGAAGAAAAGATTGCCTTGATGGATAACAATGGTAAAAATAGAGTTATAAATATTAGATTTATAACTCATGAGTAAACAAATACAAAATACCATCAAGGTTAGTATTGCCTTTATATGTGTGTGTACAAATGCAAAATGCACACCAATGATTTCATGCAAACTGGATGAGCTGGTTAAGTTTATGCTGTTTTATACAAGTATCAAAATTAAATTAAACCTTAATTCTGATGAGTCATCTGTTAAAAAATAAAATTAAGAACCCAGTCAACTAGAAATTATCTTGGGAATATGCTGAAAACTCAAAATTACATTTGGAAACAAGTAATGAATAATTTTACAAAAGGGATGCATGAACTGGATGAGGAACAAAAAAAAAGGTCATCTCCATAACATAAATATCGCTTCCCAATCTTCACTATCCAATGGAGCCACCCACATACAGCCATGTCAGAAATGGGCCGAGCACCTGGCTGTCTTTACCAAAAGCCCCACAGTCACACAGTCCCAGCTCTTCAGAGTCCAGGAAAGAGAAAGTTTTATGTCATGCATTCTTAGTATTGAGGACATGCACTTTCTACCTGTCCCAAGTCATTAAATTCTTAGATTAATTTCCTTTAATGATGAGCCAGACTCACATTCATCATTTTAAAAAGAAAGAAAAACAACCTTAATGAAGACATTTGCTTTAGAAACTGCCACAATCAAAGAGAGGTCTTTTCAGATGTAATTAACTTTTTTTCCAAGATAATTTATCCTATTAAAATATGGTAATTTACTATGGTTTCAGGTTATCTGAAACCTTTCTAAGACTGAAAGCTAAAGTTGACTTCTTGCTACAAGCAGTATTATATGAACCTGAGAGCATTTTATATACAAATATTTTATATTCACACAAGACCATAAAACCCTTTATTTATATCCAACATTCTTAGAGGGATCTAGTTGTGCCCAGGAATTTGCACATGGTTTGATACTGGAGTGCAAAGGGAAGCCCAGGAAGAGCGTAAGGATTCAACCTTCCCCTGGCAAAATTCTTGACTAACATAGGCTTCACAGGAAAGCCCTTCCACAGATGTAATTTTTGATAACATCGGTATGCCCAGTTCAAAATTCAGTGTGATCGAACGTTTAATGAGGCAATTTGTTATCCTCTGAAATAAAATGAAAAACTAGAGACAGAGTTCTTCAGGCTTAATTAGCACATCTGTTATTAGGCACTTTACCATGATTGACTGGAGTGTATGTCGGACACAGTGCCAAAAAGCCTCCATTAAAGCAAGTTCCCACTCACTGCCTGAATTGCATCAGTCTCTGCGACATACAGGATTTCCATGGCAAACAAGCAAAGCCTGGTGCCCACAAGCCCCTGTGCCAGCTGAAGGCACTTTATCCTGGTGCCAGTTAAGAAGGAAGCAGCCCTGGGCTGCTTGCTCTGACACCTGTCTCTCTTTGGCGTTCTCTTCCACCCTTTGCCTTGTCCCCACATCCCTCCAGCGCATGATAAAAAGGTGCACCTTGCAGAAGGAGCAAGGTGAGATCAGGATGGGTTGAGCTGCTGTTTTGTTCTGATGTCTGCATATGGACTTTAAAAGTCAGTGAGGATGGGATACTGCAGATTAAAAGCATTTCCTGGCTCCTGAGGCAATTAGGACTTCACCATTTACTCGACATCAAGAAGCCAGCTTCTCTGGATACCTAATCCCTCAGAGGTCTTAGGCCCTTATGAACAAAGATGATTATTTCTGAAAACCAACAACCAAATGAGATTTCAGGAATATAATGTCTACATATTAGAGAAAGTTACTGCCATCATTTCTTGTCCTCAGTAAAACTATTCAATGATTCCTCCAAGTATGTTATTCTGGCAAGTGGGAGATTTACTAATTAAACTGCAGTTCATTTGCAAAAGATTGCCTATATATATTCAACTTCTTAAAAAAAATACCAAAATCTGGACACCCACAGCTCTCTGTATCCCTAAGTCAAGTTCCTATGCAGATAGGAGAAAAGGAACAATTTACTAGTACACAAAACCACTCTTCAGACCAGACACATAAGCATAAAAGCCACAGTAAGCAACCTCCTATCTGCACACATGCTGAGTAGAGAAATACACAACCATTCACCTAACTCAACCCTGGAAGTCTAAAGCAAACAGCAAGTCCAGTGACTCAGAAGTTCAAGGTGCGGCTGAAGCAATGAGAAAAGACTAAAACACATACACCATTTAAATGCATTCTGCCGGTGTAAAGAGAAATGTTCTTCAGGCATTCTCTGTTTTAAATTTCCTATCAGAAATGAGACTGTATAAATTATGATATACTCCCCAGTTGCTTTTTTATCCCAAGCAATATCTATAGCATTTTGGGTGTGTGGTTGCTATTAATGGTGATTTTGTACACAGAAGATAATTCAGAAATAATGGCAATTAAAGTGGGAGAAATTGACAAGTAGGGAAAGGTTTTTCTATTTAGAAGGATCTTCCCAACACTTAATAAAAGAAATATACACGGTTTTATTAAAAGGTATAAGTACTTATAAAGTTAATGGGCTATACACTTTGAGAAGGTATAGATATGGAATAACTCTCTCTTGGGATGGGAACTGAGGATTAGTTCCCTAGAGATTGCTCTAAGGGCCGACCACTTCTAACAATCTATCCAGTTGAGCATGATAGGGCAAGTGGGCTTTAAGAAGTAGATCTCAGCCTTTTCAGGTAAATGGTGCCTAGTTTGGAGCCATCTACTTCTGGCAGGGCAAAATTGCTGAAGGGCCCTCCATATTCTTCAGACTTTCTGAAATCTGCCCTTTCTATCCCAGGCACCTATAATAAAAATGATTGAGGCTATTTTCAAACTAAGCCTTTCCTCCTTACTCACAAAGGAACCCTTGGGATTCCCTTGAGAAGAGGAAAGATAATAGAGCATGGCAAAAATGAAACTGACGAATTCCAAAGTCACATAAAGGTCATTCTCCAAACAAGCAAAGAAGAGTCATCTCAAAGCATAAGTCCTTCAAAAGAATTTTTACAAACAATGGCTTTTTGTGGTATTACAGAGAAGCGAGCTATACGTTTAAAGAATCTAAAATCAATTTGGCAATGATCCCTAACATGATATTAAAACCCTTGCTAATGAAACAAAACACAGATAAACAGAGTTCTCAAAATTAAAAACTTTTGTGCATCAAAGGATGTCATCAACAGAATGAAAAGACAACCCTCAAAGTGGCAGAAAACATGAGATAGAATCAGAATCTAGAATAAGAACTCCTCAATTCAATAAATGAAACAAAGCACCTAATTTTAAAAATGGGCAAAGGATTTGCATAGACTTTTTATTTCAAGGTTTTGTTTCTTTTAAACTTCACAGGATTTTTAGTCTATAACATTTCAACCATACTTTATATAATTCATTTCCTTATTATATATTTTCAAAGAGAAAACAGCAAAATTGAAAGCAAAGTTTCATCTGTAACTCTCTCTTCTTTACAACATGGAATTTCATTCAGTTCAGTGGTGTTATTGTTGCTTGTAGGGTGGCTGCCAGGGATGGGGTGAAGGCAGGAAGTTGGGGGCATGGAGAGATAATGGTCAAAGATGTGAACTTTCAGATAGAAGATGAGTAAATTCTAAAGATCTAAGATACAGTGTAACAACTATAGTTCATGACACTGTATCATATATTTGAAATTTGTTAAGGGAGATCTTAAGGATTCTCATCAGAAAAAAAAGAGCAGCTAAGTAAAGTGATAGATGTGGTTAACCAACTTGAGTCTGGTAATCATTTCACACTGGAAACATCTGTAAAATCATCACATTGTACACTATCAATATATTCAACTTTGCCAGTTATGCCTTCAAATATGCATAATTTATGTCATATTTAAAATAAATTGTTTTTAAATATCAATGATAATTATCATTTTACATATATATTTCCTTAAAATAGATACACTAAAGACTAATAAGCACATGAAAAGATGCTTAAGGCCACTCATCATTAGAGAGGTACAAATCAAAACCACAGTGAGATACCACTTCAACTCATTAGAATAGCTATGAGAAACACCCCCCCCACACACACACACACACACACACCACCCAGTCCAAGAACAAAACAGAAAACATTAAGTGTTGGTGAGGTTGTAGAGAAACTGGAGGGGCTGGGGATGTGGCTCAAGCGGTAGCGCGCTCGCCTGGCATGCGTGCGGCCCGGGTTCGATCCTCAGCACCACATACCAACAAAGATGTTGTGTCCGCCGAGAACTAAAAAATAAATATTAAAAATTCTCTCACTCTCTCTCCTCTCTCACTCTCTCTTAAAAAAAAAAAAAAGAGAAACTGGAGCCTTGCACACAGCTGGTGGAAATGTAAAATAGAGGGGCCACTGTGAACAAGATGGCAGTTCCTCAAAACAAGAATAACAACAAATCATGGTATTATCATACAATGTGGTAATGCCACTTCTTGGTATACATCCCCAAAGAACTGAAAGCAGGGTCTTGAAAAAATATTTATATGCCAATGTTCACAATAGCATTATCTGTAATATTCAAAAGATGGAAATGGCATAAATGTCTACTATTGAATGAATGGATAAGCAAAATATAGCATGTACACACAATGCAACAATAATCATCCTTAAAAAGAGGGCAAACTCTGACACATGCTATAACTTGGATGAACCTTGAAATACTCATATGAGCAAAATCACAAAAGGACAGATACTATATGATTATACTTATACAGAACCTAGAGCAGTCAAAATCATATTGACAGAAAGTAGAATGGTGGTGGCCAGGGGCTGAGTGGGGAAAGGGAAGTTGCTGTCTTACAGGTACAGAGATTCAATTCAGGATAACAAAAATGTTCTAGAGATGGATGATGGTGGTTGGTGCAGAACAATGTGAATGTTCTTAAAATGCAATTCAATTAAAAGTGATAAATTTTATGGCATATGTACTTTATCACAATACAAAAAAAAAATAAAATAAAAGCAAGCCAAGTTATAAGGAATAGATATCTGCTCTACAGCAAACTCCTTGTTTACGTCTTTTCACTGTCCGTCTGCGTAATTAAGACAGACATCCATGAATTCTTCCATGGACTGCAATCCAGTTGCTGGAACCTTAGTGGAAGGAGGGAAAACCTAGCAACAGTCAATACATCAGCCCAGTCTCAAAGTTCTCTGCTTCTAGAAAGCTCTTTAACAGATGGCAATCTCTCCAGAACCCAGACACAGAAGCCAAAACAACAATGTAACTTTCTCTTAATTTCAAGCAAAGGGAAACCAAGAGGGCATCAACCCTCTTGGTGTTCATTCAAAGCCACGGTACCATGCCACACACAACTCCAGCTCCAAACCACGGCCTGCCTGAATTCAAACTTTGACTTGATTGTTGAACTTGGAAACCCTTAGGAATCTGGACCTGTTTGTGTTCCCTACTGTCTCAGAAAACTTATAATGAATTTGAGATTTAAAAGGAAATTGTCTTCCTCAATTTCAATTCTTAATTCCTCACTTCAGATTTTCTAGGTCATAACAAAGCAGCTTTGCTTTCAGATTTCATGTTTTTCCTCTCCGGTAATTGCTAACAAAGTTAGAATTACAGAAAACAGTGCTTTTTGAGTATAGAATACAAATGTCAAGCCCTTCTGGCAGGTACTCCCACAGACCAGTTGTTATTTATAATACCTATAGGGAGAAAAGAGCTTAAAAGATCAGGTCACACTGCACTTTCCAACAAAGCAGGCCACAGCTGTACAAGAGATTCTGAGCAACTGCTCTGTGAAGAGACAGCAAGACCTCTGTTTTTCTGCAGGGTCTGCTCGGGTCACGACATGTGGCATGGATTAGAGAGTCCTGGGCTCTATTACCCCATGGAGCTGCACTGGGATCTGCACTCGGTGCTCCAGAACAGAGGCTCTGGGCCATCACCTGGCACCCTTCAGGGTCTCTTGGAGAACAGAAGCAGATATTAGGTATTAAAATTTCTTTTAATCCAACAATTTTTTTTATGAAAAGTTCAAAAAAGAGAGAACGTAGTTCATTTTTTTATACGTCTTCCCCCAAGATCTGTCATGGTGGGGTAGAAGAAATTGTGTCCTCACGAACAGAAGATTTGGATTTGGTCTGTTTCTAGCTAAATTTTGAGACTCGGTGAAAGGTATACTTTAACAGAAAAGGGTTCCACAGACATGTTTAGGCTGTGCCCTAACCATGAGGCCACACAGAGAAAAGTCCAGAAAAACAGATGCCCACAACTCATCTCAGCTTCTCCACAGCACAGAAGAGGCAGAAAGAATGGCTTTGTAAGGCCCACAGTTGACCCTCTTCCATTTGGTGTCCAGCTCCGGGGCCAGGCCAGACACTGTCTCAGGCAAAGGCAGGCTCTGCTGTACATGATGCCAGGAGGGAGTCCTCACCTGTACCCACAATCTGCTCAGCTGCACCCCCACAATGTGGACCCAGGCCTTGGGACTCCCTAGTCACTTTTATGGGGTTGAAGAGTGCCTCCCTGATCTCTTGGTTTTATAAGTAGACTGAAGCACAGCAACACTTTTTAAGGTACCTAAGATCAAACAGTGGGCCAGAGCTAGGAATTAGGGCAAGCTCCTTGGGCTCTTGGTGCAGTGATCTTTCCACTACTTTGGGCTTTCCAATAGAGCTATAGAGGAAAAGTATGATCCCTTTACTCTAGGAGCATTTTCTTACTTCACTCAAGGCCATGCCAAAACAAAACAAAACAAAAAATTAATGGACTGGTGACATAGTCCTTGAGATCTGCAGCATAGTCAATGCTTTTCATTGTACCAGGATTAGAAAACAAAGCATTACCTCAAATTGATTCAATTCTAAAGTCAGCAGCTATGCTCATGAGTAACACTGGAATTTTAAACTCAGATGATTCCAGCATCCCCCACAGCTCAGCATCAACTACATTTAAGATAAACCTCACACAGAGTCAATGAAGTGACACTTCCTAAAAATGAATTTCTCCTTAAGGAGCTTAGCTTCATCTGGACTTTCTCCTGTGAATTCCCCACTGGACCTTCAGTAATGAATCTGAGACCTGATGCTAACCATCACCACAAACACCTTCACTCCCCCAGAGACCAGCCCTGCTGGATGGACAGTATGGCCACTATGCCCAGTTTTTTTTAACCCCTTGGGCACAGCAACCAGAGCCAGGCAGTGAGACCCAGTCTCCTCAGATGTGAGAGAGCACACCATGGGTGAAGCCACACAATGGATCCCAGTATACACACATAGGGTTTTGCTCTCTGTTATTGTTTGGATGTGAGGTATTCCCCAAAAGCTTACGTGTGAGACAACGCAAGAAGGTTCAGAGGAGAAAGGACTGGGTTGTGAGTTAATTCCCAATCAGTGAATTAATCCCCTGATAGGGATTAATTGAAAGGTAACTGAAGTGGCAGGGTGTGGCTGGAGGAGGTGGGAATTGGGGAGTGGCTTTGGGGTATAAATTTGTATCTGGCAAGTGGAGACCCCTCTCTGCTTCCTGATCATCATGTGAGCTGCTTCCTTCTGCCCCACTATTCCGCCATGTTGTTCTGCCTCATCTCGAGCCTCAAGGGATGGAGCTGGCCTTCTATGGACTAAGACATCTGAAACTGTGAGCCCTCAAATAAGCTTTTCCTCCTCTGCGATTGTTCTGGTCAGATCCTTTAGTCACAACTGCGAAAAAGTTGACTAAAGCACTCTCCCAGGGTTTTACTCGTGAGGCACAGATGTTGGGAAGCTGTCCTTGTTTTAAAAGGGCTGGTTCTGAGAACTCAGTGATAACATTTGCCCAGCTTCTAACCGCCCTTTCTTTACTCACCAACACCTTTTTCTGAAAAACTACCTGTCAGAACTTGGTTGCCATCCTTCACACCAATGTCCTACTTACCAGTGAGTCTTACCAGAAAGGACACGGTCAGCCACTAACCCATGAAAACACCGCAGTCTCCCCTAGTGCCAGTGAGTGAATCCACACACCATTGTGGCTCCATGGCACGGCCTCATCCTCACAAATGGTACCACCTAGCCCAGAAATGAAAAGTGCTCTTCCAAATTCTCCAATTTGGCAGGATCCTCCTGAGGTGAAGCTACAAGAAATCCTCCTAGGATAGAAAGAGTTACTGTCTGCCTGTCACACCAGAAAAATCCAGAAAGATCCGAATCCTCTCCCACTGGGAGAGGACTACATACATGCACAAGCTTAAAATTCTGAAACTTAACTTACACTAGTTTCCAGAAGGTACTTAGACTTCATAACAACACAATACCCTCAACCACAGACAACTGTGCTGGGAGGCGACCCTGGGAATAGAGTGTTAGCTTACAGGATGATCACGATTGTGAAGGCAAACTCTACTGCAGTGCTGGGCTGCAGAGAGGCCCTCAGAACCATCCCCAGGGGCTGCACCAATAGAACTTCAAAGCATCATTTACATACTGCCTGGAAAGAAAGGCAAGGCAGTTTTTTTCCAGCCCTGGCTTGGCAGAGCTCCACATCACAAGCCCTTTTGTTTTTGTTGTTTTCTAAATGGCAGAAGAGAAGTGCCTTGGCTCCAGGTTGGTCTTTGACATAATAAAGGAGACCTTTAGACTCAACTGTACTCAGGAAGGCCCTGCCCCCAACCCTTGGCTGGGCCAGGTGCAGCCATTCCCCTCCTGGAAGGAGGTGCGAGAGCCGCCTCCCCTCTCCTGGTCAGGTTAAGTGCTGCCTTCCCTGGTGACTGGTGACGGTGGCTTAGCTACTCACCTTCCCTCTCACTGCCAGTCTGGCTGCATCCTATGAAAGAACGACTATAAAGCCAAGTTCAAACACTAAGGGTCCCGTGCATTCCATGTCCTTACTTCGTCCCTCCCAAGGACAATGAGTAATAGCTTCTGACTGTGTCACTGTGAATTAGCACCTGCACTAGCAGAAGCACGGGCTGGGGAAGTTTTAATCAAGCCATGAATCGAGCTTTTAGCCTCACTGGGTTGTCGTAGGAGATCAAGTCAATATTGGACATCTAAGTATTAGGACTATGGATCAGGTCCAGTTTTTTAAGTTATTGGTATGTCACCACAGTTCTGAATAATCTTGAAAGTAGTCTGGTCCACAAATATTTTTTAAATGTTTTGGTCTATTGGGGTTGGTCTGCTAAGGCTGCTACAGTGAAATACCATGAACTGGTGTTAAACAATGGAAATTCATTTCTCTGAGTTCTGGAGGCTGGAAGTTGGGAATCAAGGTCCTGATGACTTGGTTTCTGGTAAGGTCTTTGTCCTCAGCCTATAGATGACTGTCCTTCCACTGTGTCTTTAAAAGGCAGAGAGAGAGGATTCTGCTCTCTTCCTCTTCTTGTAAGGGCACAATTCTGTTAAATTAGAGCCCCACACTTACTACTCCATTTAATCTTTATCACCTCCTTACAGGATTTATCTCCAAATATATTGTTGGAGAATAGACAGATGAGGATGGTGGGGACATGAGGTTCAGAGAATAATTCTATAAAATGGGCCCACTGTGCTGATCCCCACATGCTTTCTTTTCCAAGAAGCAATTTACCTAGAGCCCTGCCTGGCCTACGTGAGCAGGATAGGTCATATTCCTCAGCAACCTAGCTGTTAATTGCAGGAGAAACGCAGACCTAAGTTGACATCGATGGGAGGTACCCAAGAGACTTTTGTGACCAGATCCTGAAACTCTGGGAGGTAATGATAGTTCCTCCTAAACATAAAATCTGTAAAGATGTACGGTTAAGAATCCAATTAGAGCGGGTCAGCATGGACGGAGGTGACCTAGAGTTGCCATGGTAGTGGGGACTTGAAAGTTTGATGTCACCCTATTGTCAGTCAAAAGTCAAGGGACAGATCTGGGCAGGACTCTCTGGAAGCTTCTCTGGAATCCCCTATAAAACTGGAGTGCAGGAAAGACACACTGCCCCTCTCTTCTCTGAGAGGACCCACTTCTCCCTTCAGAGTGTCCCCTTTCCCTTTTGCTATGCATTTAATAAACTCACTTCTATACTCTGAGCAACACGTCTGAAATCTTTCTGACTTGATTGCAGGAATTGGGGTTTGAGGAGGGGGTCTTCACACTGCCTCAGTATCTCAGAAGGCCCCAGCTCCATAACAACATTGGGGGTTAGAGCTTCAATATGTGAATTTGAAGGGGATGCAATTCAGTCCATAGGACTATACTTCACCATTCAGAAAGGAAAATGTGATAGATCCCCTGTGCCCAAGGAACTTACATTCTAGAATCAATTTATACTAGAGATAGATGAGCCTTCAAGGCTTATGTAGTTTCTTCCTGCAAGCTCCAGGATTTCTTCTAGATGCAACGTAAGAATGGATCTTCTGCTTTAGTGTCAACTATTCACCCAATTTGTAGAAAGGGACACAGAGATATAGAGTGCTGAGGTAGCCTATGGCACTTTTGAGAATGCAAAGACATTACATTCAAATTGTGACTGTGTCCCTAGAAAGAGGCTAGCTATGCAAAGGTCCAGGGCATCTAGCACATTCCTGATCCTCAGACTCCTAACACTGAAAGGGCAGTAACTCCCAGGCCAGGATGTTTCCCAAGACTTCTTGGTTTAGAGTGTAGAGGGAGCATTATCTGGAGGTTCTGCCCTAGCCAAGATCAAGACTTTGGCTTGTTAGGAGAACTTTGCTGTTTGCCTGAATTATAAAGGCAAGATTTGTATGCCAATTAATTCAGCAAGTTCATAGCCAGAATAGCATAGCACATTAAAGAGAGCTTAGACCTGAGAAATACAAGGATTATGAAATAGACTCACTGAATTAAAAGCAGAAGTAACCTAAATAAATCCTTTGGTAGAAATTAGTCAGTGACAAACAAATAAAATTTCCTGAGCACCTGATATATGCCAGGTTCTAAGTCCTTTTCATTTATAATCTCAATCCTCATAGTAACTCTATAAAGGAGTGACAGTCATTATCCCCATCTAAATGATGAAGAAGCTGAAATATAGGATACTTAACTGGCTTCAGGACATACATCTAATAAATAAGCAAGTGAGCCCAAATGAGAAACTCTGGTTCTAGAACCCACACTCTAAGCCATTATCCTATGGCACATCCATGCCTTTATTTTACAATTACATTTTTCCTCTGAAAGTAGCAATCAAAGTTTGAAATGTATACTAGAATGCACATCCCAGAAGACAGAACCTGTTTAAATATTACCCTATACTTAGCATTTAAGATCACACAGAACATAGTAAGTGCTGAGTACTTATTGACTAAATAAATAATGGGTTAAATTTAGTGAAATTACTATAATAGTCTCATCATTTTCTCCCCCATTTTTATTTCATTTTGTATTCTTGTTATCAATTGCAAACCTTTTCTATCTATTGATAGCCAATTTAAGCACTGGCAGACAGCATCCAAGGATTCCCCTTCTTGGCTCCAAACACACTTCCAACCTTATTTCTTAATATTTTATTATACAAACACTCCACTGCCTGCTCCTGCCTGCTCCTGCTCCTGCCTTGGCCAACCCCCAGCCACATGCATTTCTACCAGTTTCTCTTCTCTCATCACATGAAGCTCATTTATCTTTCAATGTTTCATCTCTTCCAAGAAGCCTTATGTCAAGTTCAGTGATCTCCGTTTTTTGAGATGGATTCACCCAAAATGTATTACCTGTTCCTCATCCTTTCATATCTTCATAAACAAACTAATAATGTGGTAAAGGCAAGGGCCATATATTGCTATTTGTAGTATTCTCCCCAAAAAGCTGTGAAAGCTTGCCTTATAGAAGACACATAATTAACTCAGAGCAACTGAACAGTGCAGGTACATCTTGCCTAAATGCAAAACATTTTCTTCATTTTTAAAATAAAGGTTAAAATATTTTTTCATTGAAATTAAATTCACATAACCTAGAATTTATCATGTTAGCCATGTTATTCATTCATTGTCACTACTTGTCCCTATCTAGTTCCAGAACATTTCCAACTCTGAAAGAAAACTGAACATTCATTCCCCAACTCTCACTTCCCCCAAGTACCTGCAAAACATGAATCTATCTTCTGCTTGTAAGAATTTGCCTCTTCTAGCTATTTCATATAAAAGGAATCATAACCTATGTGGTTTTTGTGCTTGGCATCTTTCATTAATCATTATCTTTTCAAGGTTCATCCATGTTGTAGCATGTATCACATTTTCTTCCTTTTTACGACTGAATAATACTCCAATGTGTGGATATATCACATTTGGCTTATCTATTCATCAGTTGATGGGCATATGAGTTGTTTCTACCCCCTGAAATTATTTTTTGATATTTTGAATTATGCTTTTATGAACATTTATACACAAGATTTTTATGTGAACACCTGTTTTCAATTCTGCTGTTATCTTGGGGAAACAAGTTCACACTAGCACCTCATTGAATTCTTTAGTCAAGATAAATAACTCTGGTAAAACACTATTCTCATTTTAAAAAAAATGTATGCCCATGAGTGAATTTAACTGAATATTAAATTCCTTATAGTTTGTGTTAGAGACTACTCTTTCTAAATTCTGTTTTTAATTAATTTGATCTTATTTAAGCACTTGAATGATTCATTCATAAGAAGCATAAGCCAAACTGATTTACTAGATGTGTTAATTTTTCTTTCTCACTTAACATTATCTGGCATTAAATCATGACAAGCAATAATACTGGGAGCTTACTCTGAGCCTATCACTATGCTAAGTGCAACACTCTTTGAATTATATAATATTATCATTTATTTTCATGTAATGAAAAGAGGTTCAGAGAACTTCAGGAATCTGCCCAAGATCATGAAGCTTTAAGGATTAGGGATGAGATCCCAACCTAGATTGTCACATTACCTGCAGTAAATGACAGGGCCATTGAAATTTAGACCATCAAAATTTAGTCTCTTCAACTACAACTTTTAATCACATGGTTTGTGTAGTCAACATTTAACTTTAAAAGCCTACGTTCAAAAAGAGGTATACAGAGTGGATACTCAGAGAGGTGATAAGACACTCCAAAGTCAAGGGCCCCAAACTCTCCTTTGGAAAATAAATTGCTCGCATTTTCTCCATTTAAGTCTATCAGCTCCATGTTATACAAGAAAACTGGAATGTTCTATGAATGCAATGACCCAATCTGGTAGTCCACCCAGCCCCACATGGATGAATGACAGGGGTCCTCTAGACAGAAAAAGGACCACAGGCTGCTCTGGGGCAGGAAGCATCTTTTGGCTTCCAGGGCTGTTCTGCCTTCATAAATGATGCTGCTGGAGTTCACTGTGGAGTTTAGCAAGTGACAGCTGAAATAAGTAAGCAATATCACTGCACCTCAATGAAAAAACAATGGGAGAAAAAATGGGAAGCATTCCAAGTTAGACTTTAGGAGAGATGGCGTCTAAAGTTCCAGAAGGATATCCATGACCTAGAAAGCCTTTTCCTGATTTTTTTCTGGCAGATGACAATGAAGGGAGGACGGTGGAGAAGGAGATTTACAGCGTGGCCAACTCTGAGGGGTGCTTTGCTATAGATTCTAGAGGGGTTCCCTGCACTGTTGATCTCTAAGGCACCAGATTTGCTGCCTGCAAGAATATAACAATGGCTTTGATGGTACTGGCCCAGTGCTTTCTGACACTTGGCTCTTCTGGCTGTGGGTGAACCCACAGATATTTAAAGCTCTAGTCCTTACCAGACCCAACAGGGAGTATGAGGCAGATGGGGTTCCCGGTTGACCATTTCCCATCATAGCTAGCATTCAATTCTATGTTGAACATAGGCTTTAATTTTTGAACTTTTTATTAAAGTTTGAGATGCATACAAAAATGATACACAAATGTCAGCTGAACTGTTCAATCATCTTTCACAAACCAAACACATCCATACCACCAGTGCCCAATTACACCTAACAGTATCAGCAACCCAAAGACCCAACACAGGCACAGCTTTTGATTATGACAGAAATCTAAGTCTCAGCAAGCATCCTATGCCTAAAAGAGCATGTCATATTAAATGCGCTACCTGGGGCGTGAAAAACAACAAGAAGGAAAAAAGACCCGTGTAAATGTTCCTATTTTTTTCATCTGCACCTATGCAGAATTTCAAGTATAGCACAGTGATCATCCCTCAGAGCATTGAGGGATAACCTCTAGAAATCACACAAACTGCCAAAGGAAAGGCCTTAATGACAATGAATTGAAAATTAACTAATCAAGCTAGTATTTAACACAGTCCTTTGACCACCTGTGAATTCCTCATTTCTCATTCTCCACTCCAAAGGCATCTTATATCATTACCAAAACCAAATATCCATTTAGTAAGGAAGAAACAAACTGCAGGGGGTGGGGGGGTGGGAAGATAAGGAAGAAAACAAAGGCACTTGCCCCCTTGCAAGCCACTTGTTTCTCCTTCTTTAATGGATTTACAATGATAATCTATAATCAAGGTACAAGGCAGCCTTAATTATAAAGGAGCTCTAAGTGACCTCCAACAAATCATATATTGCCCTCTCCTGGGTACAAACCCACTTGAGTCAAATACTTACAGTCAGAAAACATTGTATCTCAGAGACAAAGGGATGCTACTGGCCAATGATGACTAGCTGCCCAAACACTCCATATAAATGGGTTCTCCAGAATCATCACATCCAGGAAAGGCCTTCCCCAATCTACCTAACCTAAGTTTATATTCTGTGCTGAAAGAAAGAAAAGGTAAGGAAGGAAAGAAGGAAGGAGAAGAGAATAGAGAAATGAAAAAGGAACACCATGCCCACAGGGACTAGGGACTAAGTCTTTCTTTGAAGGAAACCCAAAGGCAAGTTGAATGAATGACATACTTTTTTTTTTCATAAAGGGAGTAATCAGGCTCAAAGAACCATCCTGTTCCAAAAGTCTGTGACCTTTGCAAAGGCTGTGACCTTGAATTTGAATCTTCTGACACAAAGAATGCATCCAATTGTTGAGCTCAGGATTAGATCTTCACAGGAAGTTTACAACTCTCCCTCCAGGCTGGAATCCAATTTGGATATTGGGGGTGAGGAGTGGTATCTAAATGGCATCTAGAGAGTCCCAGCAACCTCCTATCTATCCAAATCATATCAATAACTTTCTAATTAATTTCATTGTGTTTGAACCCAAAAAAATTCTCAGCTTCAATGCTGCTATCCAAATCTAGATGTGGAAGGGAAATTTTTTTCTACTTCATACACACAATGACCATACCCAGAGCAAAGAACTTTGAGGCTAAAAGCCTTGGTTTAGGTGAGCCCTCAGATCAGACCCCTGTCTGCAATAAACCTGGGGGCAGAAGAGATTGAGAAGTGCACCCATGCCTGTCATAAATTGATTGAGATATTTTTACTTATAAAATCCAAGTAAAACTGCAATCAAATATGTCAGTGGACATGGCTGAGAACAATCCTTTCTTGGCCAAAGACCCACTAGAGTTCTTACAGCCTTGTGTCTTCCTAACACCATGTCAGCTCCTCCAAAACCAGCAGATTAATGAAGCTTCTACAGAGTTACTTTTCCCCTTCCCAAATCCTACCTCTGACACATTGCTGAAGTAGTTTAACTGAGGAAGGCCTTGACCTCCTTTCTTTGTCTCTCTGAATCAAGTGTGTCTGTTTCCTTGGGGCTACCAAGCTCAGTTGGAAGGCCGTACGGCTGGACAGAGCAGAGTGGAGCATCAGCCAACCCCCGAACAATGGGTCCCTTTCTCTGGCTGTCACATGAAAAGCGTTGTGTTACAGCCATTGTCCCTCCAAGTAAGGAAGAGAGGCACGGGTTTTCACAGACCAGCTATTCTCTGTGATCCCCTCTGGCCAAGTCACTAAAATTTGGGGAAAATATGGGGGCTGGAGAAAAGCATACCTTTCAAATGGGGTGGGGTACTATAACCCTGACCAGGATTCTGGTGCAATCATGGACCATCTGCATCAGTTAACCTGGTTAAAAATACACATCCCTGCTCCCACTCCATTTGTACCTACTGAATCAAAACCTAGAGAGACACCAGTATTTGTAGGTGATTCTCATGCCTCGGAAGTTTGAGAACTTGGACTGAACAGGTACCTCTAGCATTTCTAACCTCACTAATGGTCTTATGTTGCACATCTGTTTAAGTGACAAACCAGGGGTAAGGAGGATAGTGAAAGGGCTTTGTACCTCAGTACATTATATCACAGTTACCAAATATTAGTGTGAGAGGCAAAAGAAAAAAAAAACTAGGAAGAAGAGAGGTAAAAAAAAGACAAGGGCACCAGGGAAATATGGAAAAGTAGACAGGGACAATTTTTAAATGCTAATGGCTATTCAGAAGACAATAGGAGTATGGAAGGCGGGTCATCAATGATCAAGAGAGGAGAAGGAATGAAGAGAGTAGAGGGAGGGCGCTGGAGCAACCTGGTATAGGCTGAGATCTACAGAGAAGAAAGGACACTGAGAAAGTTCCAATGGCAGAATGAACTTTTAAAAATGCTTAATATTCTAAGTTTTAAAATATGAACTTTTCCCACAATTACAAACCTTAAAAGTAAACTCCCAAGCCACATGCTTGGTGGCATTTTATGAAGTGAAGGAATCAGAGTGATGTTCATGGTGGAGTGGAAGACTTCATGATAAAAGAGACAGTATAGTCATGTGGCAAAATAATCTTTAAACTTCATAACAACAAATATAAATTCAGATCCTAATGACACTAGAAAAAACATGAGCTCTGTCTCCATCCCTATAATGATTTATAGAATTCCCATAGTGATTGAAAGGAAAAACAGTTTCCCATTTCACACTCTCTCTCATGGAATGGGGTGGTGAACCTTTAGCCAATTTTTACTTGAATCTCAATAAGGTGTCCCAAACCATCTCTGGTTTATAAAATAAATAATGGCAGTATAACCTGAAGAGTATCTTTATACATTTAGTGCTATGGGTAGGGGAAGAATCCGCTTGTATGAATCCATAAATAATTTTCATAAAACAATTCTCAACTGTTAACCCAGCACTCCTGTGTAATGGTTTAGTTACTGTTATTTGAAGTTGTCTTGCAAATTTCTACCCACATATGTTGGCTGAGTCCATTCCCCTGCTTAAGATGCGCTATACATTGAAATCCTCTCTCTCACACTGCCAGGAAATCTCTGACGAGCACACAGAGCCATCTCCCTGGAATGAACTTCAGAGCAACTCTCAAAACTGCCCAACTGACCCCTAATGCAACTAGCCTTATCTGGTCAGGTGTATTTTTTTTTTTTTTTGGTAGTTACACATAGTATTTACACCTGGGCCCTGTATACCTAATAAATATCTGATGGAGAAGGAAAAACACAACCCTCAAACCAATTAATTTCTTAAAAAACCAAAGTCACATCTTGTCATCCAAAATTTGAGAAGGCACACCTCAAGATATCAATAGGATGGGTACTTAAATTTTTTGTTTTAATTAAAGGACTAGGACAAAGATTTCATAGTTCTATTTCATTCCCTAAGAAACAAGTTAAATTTGTGTATTTTGGTTTTTTTTTTTAATATTTATTTTTTAGTTTTAGGTAGACATTTATGTGGTTCTGAGGATCGAACCTAGTACCTCATGCATGCTAGGTGAGCACTCTACCACTGAGCCACAACCCCAGCCCTTGTATTTTGGTTTTCAATTTGCCATCAAAAATTTTTTGTAAGGGGTTGCGGGTACAACTCAGTGGTAGAGTACATGGTTAGCATACAGGAGTGCCTGGGTTCATCTCTAACACCAAAAACA
The DNA here is from genome assembly GCF_964194105.1 of Spermophilus citellus. Classification (NCBI taxonomy): domain Eukaryota; kingdom Metazoa; phylum Chordata; class Mammalia; order Rodentia; family Sciuridae; genus Spermophilus; species Spermophilus citellus. Next base: position 176,856,976 of record NC_138182.1, on the reverse strand, counting down.
TTATTTTTAAAAAAACAAAAAATGAGTCTTTACCAGAAAGTATTTAAAAGGTCCACTACAGGAACTACCAGCTATGGCCATGCTTGAGAACCAGCCAAATGTGTACAGCTCATCTGCATAAGACATGATGTAAATGTCAAGGCACTTGGTGGGTCCCTACAATGGGGCCTCCTCACTCCCAATGGTAAGATGTTTTTAACAGATGTTACTATCCTGCAAAGTACCCATAAAAACGAGGCTTTCCATACTGAAATTCCATTTTCTCTGTCTTAGAAGTAGGGAGGGGTACAATTTATTACCCTGTGGGCAGGAAACTGAGGTGGTTAAAATGCTTCACATAGTTTCTTTATCTAGGAGAATAAATTACTAGAAATGAAAACAGAGAGGAAATTGATAGAAATAAACGGTGATAATAACAGGATATATTATCACATTCACACTTTCAGGGTGGCTAATGGTACAGAGTATGCAGCATCAAACATGGCAACTTATTATAGTTCTGCAAATGAAGCCCTACAAGGGAAGGTTAACACTGGTTTGGATCTTACTGTTTTCCTCATAGTGTGAGAAATCCTTTTATTAAGTCCCCTGAATTAATCCACTACAATAACTATGTTTAAAGAGAGAAAGAATGATCACATGAAATGATCACCTTTTAAGCTAATTTAAAAGGTGAAGAAAAGAGAGATAAGAGATAAATATAAAACTTGGGGAAATTCAGATACAAGGAAGGAAGGAAGGAAGGGGAGAAGGAGAGGGGGGAAGGGGGAAGGGAAAGGAGGGAGGGAAGAGTGAATTAGGAAACCAGTTAAAAAATCATGCAAACGTCCTGGAAGAAAATGATATGAACTAACACTAAAGTTCAATTTTGGAAACAATTTAAAAAGAAGACAAGTCGGCAGAACTCAATGAATCTAACGTTAATTCTTAAAACTAAGCTCATTTTTAAAACTACAATACACACACCATTGAGAACCTGAGTACAGGCAGTCCTTAAGATGGCTGTGTTAGGTTAAATAGTCTGGATTCTGACTATTGATGCTGCTACTTCCGCACCCTGTGTCACAGATACTCATAACCAGCCTGTAATGGGACATTTCCTCTTATTTATTTTAAGGTACAGCTGCCCATCAGCTAACAGTTCAGTTTTTATAGCATGATCATCTTTGTCTTTACCCTGGGAATTGTCCACTCACTTATTCAACTGTTTCAGCATATTTTCATTATTACAAAAAAAAAATGGGGAATAGGGAAGTTAAAATCCTGAGAGTAATTATGAGAAGTATTTTTCTAATAAATTTAAGTGAGACAAAGATGAAAGTTATTACACATATCAAAAATGGCAAATCCTTCAAAGCCAGCCTCAGCAATTTAGCAAGGAGCTAAGCAACTCAGTGAGAACCTTTCTCTAAATTAAAAAAGAAAAAAAAATACATAATAGGGCAGAGGATGTGGCTCAGTGATCAAGTGCCCGAGTTCAATCCCTGGTACCCGACCCTCCAAAAATGGCAAATCTTTGACCCAAATCAGACCTTTATTGAACTTGAACAGTTCAACCTTTTTTAAATTAGGAGGGAATAACCAAAATTATAGAAATTTTAAAGAAAGTAGTATATACACTAAATTCTGTGTCTCAGTGGCAAGGGTAATTAGAGATTTTGCAATATATTTGGCTGTCTAGGGTCATCATCCCTTATAACACACAGGCTGTGCACAATCTTTGGACCTACTTTCAGGAATGCATCCTTTCAGGAAAGTAGGAAAGACAGGGTCAAACCAGTCACCATGTTTCTGATCAAATTCACAAATACATGCAAGATAAGATTTATTTTTATAAACTGAAAAGCATGAGGCAAAGTTAGTTATTTTTATTGGCATTGGCACTTGCATTCCCAGTTCCCTGACACTGTCATTTGCAACCAAAAATATAAAGGGAGCTCTTTTATCATAGTGCCTGTCACAACATCGAACATGTAACATTAATTCACTGGGATTTGGTGTTTCATATGTCCACCTGAAACAGTCTATCTTGTATTTTTTTCCACTCCGGACTATTGAATTTGTAGATTATGTCTGGCCAAACTGCAAATTCTCTACTGCCTTCTCCACAACACTTCATAGGTACATGGTGACTGTCCCAAACAATTTGTATGCTAAGAAAATATAAACTATCATTCATTTATTCGTTCTTCTCCCACACTCTCTGGACATTTTTTATATAACTACCATGTGCCAGCCACTTGGACAAGGGCTTTCAATAAGAACAAGGAATTCACCAATCTTTCAGGGATAAACATTCAGATAATAAGGTGATAGATTGCTATGTAAAAGTTATCCACAAAGAGGAACAGGACTCATGAGATACCCCTGGGTTAATGTGAGAAAGTGAGGAAAAGATCAGAGGGAAAGTCTGATTTAAACTGTATCTTGAAGGCTACATGAGTAGTAGGTTGTTGGTCAGAAAAGAGGAACAAAGACATTTCCAGCAGAGAGAACAGCACACATAGGTCATAGAGGAGTGAAAGAGCACAATATATTTGGAAAACTCACAAGATCAAGATCTGTGGGGGCCGGGGGGCTGGAGAGGGTTGTAGAGAAACAACCCTTAGAAGAGAGTGCAAAGGGGGTCTCATGTACCACAATAGAGAGGGTGAGCCTTATGCTATAAGCCAGTGTTTCTCCAAACGTGATTCTACCAGATTCACCTGTAGATGGGCTCAAAACACTGATTTCTGGCCCTTGCATCTGGGATGAAGCCCTGGAATCAGTATTTTCAGCAAGCACCTGGGTGACACTGATGTTCATAATCCAGAGAGCTACCAATGATTTTTAAAGGAGGCCATAATGTGATCGGATTTGTATTTTAGAAATACACTTCTGGACAAAGCAGACCATCTTGAAGAAGGCAGATCCATGGCTGCTGAAAGAGCTTGAGGCTTGACTTTGCATTAGAACCACCTGGGGAACTTGTAAAATCATAGATTTTTCACACCTCACCCAAGACTCACTGCATCTGAAGCAAGTTGGAGGGGGCTAGGATTTATATTAGGCTGAACCACATGAAATCTCATTTTTTATCTCAAAAATTATCAAATATTGGCAATTTCTCATATCTCAATCCAATATTTTTAACAACACCTCATCCCCATGTTTCTGATACAAATCAATGTCTGAACATAGCTGATGAATTACAAGCAGAGCTAAATGCTTTCCACTTTTTATTAATCACCTCTGTCATTACTCATGATGATTAATGTGCCAAGATAGAAGTTTCATAATGTATGTACCTAAAACAGATGTTTAAAGAAAAATGGGGGAGGGGTCAAAAATAGCTACCAATGAGGTAAGGCAACCAAGTAAAGATTTCAGAGTAAGAAGGAACACTGAAGATTAGCCAGCTCTTTCCCCAACACCCAACACAAGTTTATACATGAGGAAACCAGTGTCTAAATGGAGAAGCAACATGCTTATAGTCATACTGAATATTTTATTCAGTTCCTCAACAATATTACTTCCACATGCATTTTAAAAGCTATTGAACTAGGCACTGTGGCCTACACCTGTAAAATTGGTGTCTTGGAGGATAGAGGTAGGAGGATCAAAAGTTCAAGGTCAGCCTTGGAAACTTAGTGAGACCCTGCCTCAAATTAAAAAGGGCTGGTGACTTAGCTCAGTGATAAAGTGCTCCTGAGTTCAACCCCCACTACCAACAAATAAATAAAAGCAAAAGCTTTTCAAATCATCATAGTTTAGAAGTATCTAGGATTTAATTTAAAGAGTGCTAGCATCGCATGAAGGAAGCCCTAACATAGTTGAAATGAGATGGAGGTAGTCATAAGGCAAATACTTATGTGCATCCATTTTTAAAATCAAACCAAAGAACTTAAATAATACAAAATCCAGAACAGTGCTTGGAATATAATAGATGCTTAATAAATATTTATTGAGTGAATGAATGACCTCTAAAAAATAGGTTAAAGGAAGTATAGTAATGCAAAGCGTTTCTAAGGAAGAGTCCAGGAGGTGAACTGAGTGTAGATTTCCCATCTCCTCATGGGTTCCAAGCACCCTTTGGTGTCCATTATCATTGGTGGTAGTGAACCTCACAGAGGAGCAGTCTTTAAAGCCCATCCAAATAGAAATAATAACTAACACTTACTGATAGCTCATAAAAGTTACATAATAGCAATACACCCATAGCTAGCACTAGCTCTATACTAAAATAATAACTAGCACTTGCCTACTAGGAGTCAGGCTTGTCAGGACTTTGTGTACATTAACTCATTTAATCCCTGCAACAACCGTCTAGTGTAAGCACTGCTATTATTATTTTGATGTGGATGGAGAGGTTAAGTAACACAAAAGCACACAATTGGAAAGTAGCTGAGTGGAGTGTTGAACCCAGGTGACCTGGTCCCCAGAGTTTACCAACCAAACTCTCCAACCCCTCTGTGGGAAACAAAAAGCTGCCTGCAAGCTGACCCCTTGTAGCACTCAACGTCAGGAAGATGGCATTTCTGGATAATGAAATTTGGCCCTAGTCTTTTCATCCATAGGAATGAAACATGTTTTATTTGGAAAGACTATACACAAAGTGAGAGCCAGGAATCAACAAAATAAGGCAAGAAGAACCAAGAAGGACTGTTGTTATCTGCCTTGACCCAGAATGATCATCACTGCCTATGAATAGAAATAATGACTAATTTGAGCTAATAAAATGCCAAACTTGGACTCCTCCCCTTAAGAATGTGAGTCTTCATGTGAAGACACTTTCAAAAGATGCAGCAAATAAGGAATTTAAAATAAAAAGACCAACACAGGATAAATGTTTTCAAAATAAGTAACTATGGCTTGAAGAACTGTCCTTCCAGCACTCCCTGAGGAGCTGAGCGTTCTGACTAGGACCCCCTGGTACAAGCCATCCAGCCTGACACCCCTAAAGAACACTGAGAATGCAGGAATGGGGAGCATCCTGCAAGCCTGATGAGTTAACTGCACAACCTGAATATCAAGTACTAAAGAAAGAAAAGTTTAGAAAACAAGTCAAGATCCCAGAGAAATGAAGCAGATCTAAAGAGAAGGGCCCAGTTGAAACAGCTTTTCATTCCAGGATTCCAACCCCACCTCCCCAGTCTCCCTTCATCCAGCTATGTCACGGGTCAACATGAAACCAATACAGGCTAGGCAATATAAAGGCAGAAATTATGCAAAATAAAATGCATACTGGAGATGTCTTCCCAGGGGGGGAAAAAAAATACTCTTAAGAATTCCCTACACTTTCCCATAACAACAAACCATAACAACAAACTGCTGAGACACACATAAACAACCCCAGACTGCGCCCAATTCACCCCACTTCAAATCGTACTAGAGTATCCTGGCTGAGGGATAGGTGCCCTGTGCCCTTAAGAAGGCTCCCAGAGTCCGGCCAAGTCCAATGGCCTCTACAGTTGAGTTTGCCTAACTCTTACCCAAGTCCCAAGATCTTGAGATTCTCAGCGCAACCTTTTCCCCCACGGCCTTCGCTCAACGCCAGCCAAGATACAAAATCTGTTCCAAACCGCGCAGTTAACCTCCGAGCAGTGTCCCAGAAGAAAGCAATGCTTGGGAGTCTTCGCTTAGGCGCAGAGGTGGGAGGCGCGGGAAAGAGGTAGGTCGCAAAGTGTTTCCAGACACTGTGTTTTTCGCACCGGAGAAAGTACTCGCGACAAACTTGAACAAGGTCTTCCCTGTCTGGCCCGAGATGCTGGAGGAGGAGGAGGGGAGTAACCCGAGCTGGGGCCGGGATGCGCGCAGTTGCCGCTGCTGCAGCTGCTGCCGCCGGGGCAGTGGCCGCTGAGGGGGTGTCGTTTGGCGCCGCTCTCGGTCCCTATTGCAATAGACAGAATCCTTCTGGCGGGACTCCTTCACCCGGGTCGCAGTTCTCCCCTCTCAGAGAAGCTTCCACCTCTTGGGGTGACCCCGCCAATGGCCGGGTCACGAAGTTGGCAAACCTTTGGGGTCGCCGCAGGGGTTGAACGAAGTGGTGGCAGAGTGTGGTTCTGGTCTTCGTCCTGACCCACTTTCAGTGCGAACCCCTTGTCGAAGTCCACGGGAGGTGTTCTATACACTCTCTAAGGATTTGGGGGACCGGGCCAGCCCCCGAGCGGCCAACTGGAGTGGACGGCGCGTCCCCACTAGTGTCAAGGGAGGGAGGGCAAGTAAGAGAATGAGAAGGGGTAGGTGGCCACGCGGTGCCACCGTGCGCTATGCAGCAGCAAAGTGGTTGTGAACGTAGGTCAGGGAGGTGGGGATGGAGGGCGGAGGATGAGAGAGCCCGCTTTACAGAGGCGGGCGGGGAAGAAAACTCCTGGGACGCGCAAGAAAATCCCCCCAGGCCCTCTGCGAGGCCTCGCACGGTGATTTCTTGGGGAATGGCTCCCTCTGCCGACTTGGCGAGGAGGCCCCGGGAGACCAGTGATGGAATGTTCACACCGTGCACACGCTTTATTTACTCAGTGGATTGGACGGGAATCTGCTTCTCAGACTGTCCACCTTTAGCTTCCAGACTGAAGAATTTCCCCAACTCTAGACGACCCAGAAAGATACCAGCCTCTCTAACTGCTAGAAAGTTCTTCCTTATTATTTCTTATGCTAATTATACACACACACCCTCCAAAAAAAAAAAAAAGACTGGCTTGGGCCCCATAGTCACACCAAATAATCCTCTCCTACCAGGCTTCTTTTCTTCACGTTAATGTGAGCGCTCTCTCTCTCTCTCTCTCTCTCTCTCTCTCTCTCTCTCTCTCTCTCTCTCTCTCTCAAGATCTCAAGTGCATATGTGTCCCTAGTCAGTAACCACTCCTGGCAAATAGTCTGGACTCCGATTTACGTTTGAATGAACGCATATAAAGTATGAATGAGCATATTCATCGTGTGAACAAAAATGAACATGTTTGAAACCTATCCGTATCCTCCTGGCTCTCCCCTGGAAACACACTGGGGAAGACCGTTTCTGCGGGTGAGGTAGTTGGTTGGTTTAGGAGACGTCATTGCCGGTTCTCTGGTAACAGTAACAGTACCTACGTTTGTCTTTGGGTTACCACATCTGCCACACAGTACAGTGGGAAGGTCGTTTAGGATGGTTAGGTTTTGCCCTGCTCAGAAGTGGGCACCTCACCTAAACTAGCCCCTCATGCCTTCCCTGCCAGAAACCTGAAAGTTGATCAGAAAAGTCAAAGAGAGATCAACCTAGAGCTGATTGATCCATATCAAGGATATCAATAAGTAGTTTATACCACTTATTATCCAAAGTCATCCTGCTTTTGCTTTATAAAATTTGTTCTCTGCTTTCCTTTGGATGTTTTAATTGGCTTTATTGGAACAAAATTAATGTACATTCCATATATTCTCATATGAAGTGCACAGTCTGATGAGTTTCCAACAATGTTCACACCTGTGACCACTACCCCAATCAAGATAATGGACAATTACATTTCCCCTAAGATGCTCTTTGAAGTCAATCCTCCACCTCATACCACTCTAGGTCCACTGAGTTATTTTTATAACTACAGATTTATCTTTTCTAGAATTTCATGTGAATAAAATAATATAATGCATATTCCTTCATTCAGCATGTTTTTGAAATTTATCCTGTTGTTTTGCTTGTATCCAATTTTTTGATCATTTTTATTGCTGAGTTGTACTCCAGGAGTACAACACCATTTGCCCATTTACCAAACGTTGATGGACATTGAGGTTGTTTCCACTATAGGGGCATTATGAATAAAGCTGCTAGGAACATTCTTATACATGTTCTTTGTGGACATATGTTGTGGTTTCTCTTCTCTCATAGGAGTGGAATTAATAGTTCATACACAAGTGTGTGTTTAACTGTAGAATAGACTGTTGAACAAATTTCCTAAATGGTAGTATCAATTTACATTCCCATCAGCAATGCATGAGAGTTATCCTCTGCAAAAACTTGGTATTTGCTCTTTTTATTTAGTCATTCTTTTGGCTATGTAAAGGTATCTCATTGTAGTTTAAATTTGCATTTCCTTAATAGTAATAGTAGAGAGCATCAAAAATGTTTACTACCATTAAATTTTTTTAAAAAATTTATTTCATGTGCTTTTGTGACATTTGTTCTTTGGTAAAGTGTCCAAATTTTTGCTCGATCTTTAATTGAGTCATTTGTATTCTTGTTATTGGGTTAAAGGAGTTCTTTATATATTTTAAATACTAGGCCTTTGTCATACACACACACACACACATACATATATATACATATTTCTTATAAGGTATCTTTCTTAAAGGTATCTTTCAAGCTGTCGTTTTGCATTTTGATAAAATCCAATTTATTAATTTCTCTGTTTTGTGGTTGTACTTGTTATATAATCTGAATAATCTTTGCTTACTGCAAGGTCATGAACTAAAATAAGTCAATTTTTGTGCATAGTATGAGGTAAAGACTGAGGTTCATTATTGTTAACATGCATATGCAGTTGTTTCAGCACTATTTGTTTATAAATTAACTTTTTCCTATTGAATGACTTTGCTACTTTTAGTGAAAATCAATTGACCATATGTGAGTGTGTTTATTTTTAGTCTCACTATTTCTTTCATTTGATCTATATTTTTACTCTTTTACCAATACCCTACTGACTTGATTATTACAACTTTATAATAAAACTCCAACTTTGATAAAAATAAGTTTTCCGACTTTGCTCCTCTTTTTCCCAAAATTTGTTTAGCCCTTCTACTTTGTTTTGTTGCTTTGATCTGGCTTATCTCTTCCATATGATTTCAGAATTAATTTGTCAATGTTTTAAAAACTCACTTTTGAAATTGAGAGTGCTTTGGATCAATTGACAATTTTTTTTCCTTCTGTTAGTTTGCTCACCTTTTTTTTTCTACTGACCAATTTAGGAGCAATGACATGTGAATGATATTGAATTCTCCAATCTATGAACATGTTATGTACCTCCAACTAATTTATATATTAACTTACCTCGAAATATTTTATAGATTTTAGCATAGCAATTTTGCACATACGTAAATGTTATCCCATTTTTATATTTGATGCTATTGTAAATGGAATTATTTTTTTAATTTTAGTTTCCAATTGTGCAATGTTAGTATAGAGAAATAACATGGATTTTTAATATAGTGGTTATACTTTGCAACTTGGCTAAATTTACTTAGTTCTAGTAGCTTTCAAGGAATCTTTAGGATTTTCCACATGTAAATAAATACAGTTTTACCTTTTATAAAATAATTTCCTGAAGTGTTGGGGTTAGAAACAGGGCCTCATGTATGCTAGGTGAGCATTCTACCACTAAGCTATATTCCCACCCCCTTTTTAAAATTTATTTTAAGACAATATCTCACTAAATTACTCCAATTTACTTGCAATCTTCCTGCCTCAGCCTCCTGAGTAGCTGAGAAAACAGGTGTGCTCCACCATGCCCAGCCAGTTATACTTATTTCCTAGCCTTATTGCAGTGGGTAGGATAATCAGTATCGTGTTTCATAAACTGGTAATAGTTAATATCTTAGCATTGTTATTCATCTTAGGTCAAAAGCAGTCTCTTATCATTAGTATGTTGTATGTTTCATAAATCCCCTTTATTGACTAAGAAAGTTCCTTTCTATTCGTACTTCATTAAAAGTTGCTTATTTTACCATAAATAACTTTCTAATTTTGTCAAATGTTTTTCTGCATCAATTGAAACTATTTTATTATTTCTCTCTTTTTTGTGTGTTGGTCAATTGAATTAATTGGTAAACCTGCCTTGAATTGTATTAATTGTATTAAAGTCTGCTAGGTCAATGTGCATTATACCCTTATTTGAAACTAAAGACTGGTCCTTTGAATAGGTGGGAAAAAAATGGATGAACCTCCAACCAGGTAAAGAACAAAAATACAAACAAATGTTCTTCCTGAATATAGACACAAAAATCCTGAATAAAATTTTAGCAAATCAAATTTTAAAATATAAATAAATAAAAATAGGAGAGGCCATTGCAGAATGTAAGCTTATAAATATGGCAGATGATTAACTTTTTTTTACTTCATTCAATCCTAATAATGACCAGAGGTATGTATCCTTATTTCTTTTTCACAGGTAAGAAATAAAAGATTCAGAGAGATCAATTAACTTACTCCTGATCACAAAGCTAGTAAGAGGCAGAGGCAGGGCTGACCCCAGCTGATTTCAAAGCTTAGGCTCTCTCCACCACTTCACCTCTCTCAGAACTACCTTGATCTGTTCTGGTCTTCTGATTACCCACCATGTTTCTTTAGAGTTCACTGGTGTGCTATGTCTATTTATTTTTCCCCGTGGAATTTGAAGATATGCTCAGTATAGTTTGATTTTTCTTAGACAGAATCTTTAGGAGACTTAGGAGCTCTTGGGTAAATGCAGTTTCATCTCTCCTCACAACACAAACGCAGGCAAGACTGGCATAGGTCATATCTCTAATCACAGATGGGGAGAAGTGGAAAAGTGGAGTTCTTGGCCCGGGAGGGCCCCCTCCTTCCTCTTGTAGATTTTCTTTACACTCACTTCTCCAGGCTGATGTTTGTCCAGCTTTTTTAAAAGATTGCTCTCTTGGGGCTGTATCTCAGTGGTAAAGTACTCTTTCAATCCCCAGTACCTCAAAAAACAAACAGTGAAAAAAACCACTCTCTTTTAAAGGTAATGGATTTAAAAAGGGAGGAGAGTGCAAAGGATAAGGAAATAATATTTGTGGCACTTGACCCTCTAACAGAAACTGTGGGTAATTTTCTTTCTCCTTTATGTAGCACATCTCCACAGATAGAAGAGAATCCTGGTAGTCTTATGAAGAAGGGCAGGCAACAAAGGGATCCATATGCAGTTGTTCATTCCCCTAGTTCAGTGTTTTCTTTTTTAATTTTTTAAATGTGATCCACAGTGAGAAGTATATCTATCATCGTGACCAAATTCATTTCTTCATATGTATATGATTACAGCAAGTTTCATGAAACAACACTTACTATTCACAATGTACACTGATGGTTTCTGTACCAGTGCTTCTTGACAGTTAATGTGCACATTAATTCGTTAGGAAGTTTATTAAACATGAGATTCTGATTCACAATCTGGGATGGGGCTTGCAGTTATCAAACTCCTAGGTGGATGCCTCTCTTTCTGGGACAGCACCTTGGGCAGCAAAATTCTACACTATGTAAATTTATATAAATGATAAATTACTTTTATGACTTTGAAAAGCATTTGCACTGGCAGAATTGTAAAAGCATTGCTGTCGTATTTCCTGGTGTAACACCATGTTTAGGGCAGCTCTGGGATTGACAGCATGCCTGTCTGGGATGTTCTTGTAAAACTAGCTTTCCTGTAGAGTGGTGTCATATACCAAGAACAAAAATGATAGAGGTCAAAAGAAGGATATCTTTTTGACATCTTTTAATTGCAACACTTGACACAATTTAAAAATCTATTACAATTTGGACTAAATAAATATAAGCATTCTATCTAATGAGGACTCTTGTGTATATGAAACAAAGTCCACAGAAGATGATTGAGGGTGATGGTGACAATGACATACGTATCAGAAAAAAAAAAAAATTCTGTGGCCTCACCCTCTTTAATCTGCGATATGAATGCTTTCTGTGTCCGGGTCCCTGTTTTCAAGTAACAAAGGTCACCTGTGACTAGCCTAATAAAAACAAAACTGCGGAAAGTTTTTGAGGGATTCCAGAGAAATGGAATTTCAAGCAAAGTTGAAAGTGAGCAAGAACCCCTCTAGAAGACTGGAATGGAGGAATCAAATCCACGGTCCATAGTCTCAGAGTAGACCAGCCTGGGCAGGCTGCCCCCTCAAAGATTAATGAACTTGAACCATTTCTTTTCTTGGTCTTCACATCATGCTCTCAAGATCAAGATCAGAGTCACAGGAGAAAGCATCCACTTGGCTGAACTTATATTTCACATTCCTTCCTGGCTGTCCTTGGGAAAATAGGAAGAATTTGGCCCTTCAAACTTCCATAGCGGGGCAGATACCAAGAGATGATTCCTCCAGGAGCCCAGGAAAGTGAGATGAAATATGCCAAAAATAAGTCAGACTGCCAGTGAGAAGAGGCGATGCATGCTCAGCCATCAGTGAACTACACTGGAAGCAGCACTGGGAGTCAGTCAGGGCTGTTCCGACCAGTGTAACAGGGTGGTGAGTGGTGTTTTCCAGTGGCTACTATGTCAGAGCCAAGGTGGGGTCAGTGACCCTATTCTAATGAGTGGATCCAAACCTTGCAGGACTTAATAAAAGGCATCAGAAAACCAGCTCTAAGAGCACCAGCAACCACAGCCACCTGTCCCCCACAAAGACCCAATCCTATTATTTTACTCTCATAGGGGAAAAAAAAAAAAAAAAAACAACTAAAGAGTTCTAGCAGAGTTGTCAGAATTTCAGTCATGGGAACTCATTGCCCAACTGGCCACTTATCCCTTCCCAATATGAGAGACAAGGGCAAAATTTCTTTCCTCCCTGTAAAGGGTACGGATGGAGAAGAAGCAAGAGAAACAATCAGAGATGAAGAGTGCTAGCAAGAGTTGAAAGCTGGCACCTTCACCCCTTGTGAGCTTTCTATTTAGTGCATAAAGCAGGCCAATCTCTCTCCACATTTGAAAAGGAAAGGAATTGGAAAGAGACAACAATTGGAAGCTTCTGTTCTTTTCTGTGCCTCTCCCAAGGAGAGGCAAGAGCTTAATGTTCTTAGGGCCACATGGACATCCCTGGAGGGATCCAGATTTAAGCAATCTCATTGCCCTGTCTAAAAGGTTGCTGGTAGTAGAAAAGCAGGAGCTGACAGGGCAGAATGCAGAACTCAGCCTGCAGTGTGGCCCACATTACAGGCCTGTACAACTGGGCCCCAACAGGATCTCCACCCATGTGCTGCCCTTTGACAGTGTCTAGACATATGCCACAGGCACGATTGTGACATACAGCTGCAGTGGTCAAGCAGGAGGTGTCAATCTCTTCCCTCATCTCTCTCTCCAGGACCTCAACACTGTGTTTAGAGACAGAAAGATGGACCCAAGAGAGGAAGAAAGAGAAAGAAACAGAGAAGGAGAGAAGCAAAGTACACCCAGTTCCCCCTGTAGGGCCATTTGCAACATTGGTCAAAGCCTTGACTCATTAAAGTCTAAAAGTGTCTAGAATGCTGCAGGAGCTTCCCAAGATGATGTGAAGGGACATAAAACTCTACATTAAAGCACACCTGAAGACAATGTAGGGAAATAAAATAAAGGACTTCATGCCAGCATCCCACTGAGTTCAGACTCTTCAAGAAACTAGCTATACAGCACAAGAAAGTGGCTTTGAGTCATTTTGGCAATAATAATAATAATAATTTATTGGGATGCCACTGGAGCTCAATATAAAACACAAAAGGCTTGACAACTAGATTGGGAAGGTGCTCAGGGACAGAGGGAGGCTCTGCATCTAGAGCTAAAATCACTCAATGGAACTGGTCTGAGTAATCCTTGTTCCATCACCAAATGCCAGATACTGGACTTGTCAGCATCAACACCTCTAGCCCTGGACACCAACTCTGAGGAACAGAGGGTTGTTGCCTCCATTGAGCTGCCAGAAAGAATTCTCCATTGTCCAAGATCCTAATTCAAAGTCCATGGTAAATGCACTTGACTGAGCCTCAGTCACATGCCCAAGGCCCAGTTGCGAGAAGCAAGTATTTGTCCTTTGTTCTTTCTTTTCTATAAGGAAGGCTCTTCTTCTCATCAAGTTTCATAAGCAGAGTTGCTATTTTGTCCCAAATAGGGATAATACATGTCTCTATTAGCCAAATTAGCAAGTCTTCCCTTCTTACAGTGGTTACAGGCCATCATCAGGGTTAAGGGGGGAAATCATGTCTGGATTGCAGCCTCATTTCCCTGTCTGCTAGGAATCTGCACCCAGTGCACAAACTGAATGCTCATAAGGTGATCACTTCTCAAACTCAAAAGGTAGTACAACTGAGGTAGCAGCTGAGGGGAGACATCCAGCTCAGGGAGATGGATGATGAGCATGCCGCTTGATGAAGAACAGTTGAGAAGTGCTGTTAGGAAAGCAAAACAAGTGAGTGAGCAAAAACCTGGCAAAAATTGGACTTTCACACATCAAGTGAACCACCATCATGAGATGAGTGTGTCTTGGCATCATGTGTGGAATTTGACCTCTGAAGAATGAAGGCATCAGTGCCGTTGAGAGTGGGTAGGCACATCTGAATCGTCATGCAGAGTTACTTGGAACAAGTAAAAGCTTAAGGGTGTATTTGTTAAGATTTACATTGACTCCCTTCCTGAATCAGAAAATAATTTTCTCAAAAAATATTTATGAAAAAATATTATATTTTTATTAAAATTAATATTCATTTGTTCCAAATTATTACAATAATTTTGTCAACTGTGAAAGAAAAAGGCAGAAATTGTTTAGTACTACATAAAAATTAACATGTACTTTTACCTACATATACATTAACTTAAACACAAATAAGTTAGTACTGTTTTCATTCTGAAAAAAAAATAGAGTAGAAAAGAAAAGCAGATTGATCAGATCATTTGATATTGACTAATTGGAGAAAGTAGGTTTGATTCAATTAAATGATTTGTACATAGCATTTCCCTGCATCAGATCAATTGTACTGTCCATGTATTACATACTCAATGCTTCTGGGTTGGTTGACTATACAGATGCTATGTCTGTAAAGTTTCCACAGTGGAGGAGAGGGTTGAAAGTCTCTTTGGAGGGAGTTTACAACAGAATGGAAGGAGCAGCATCTCTAAGTGGGTAAAGAAAACAGAGCTGGGCAGAAGGAAGAAGGGACTGTAATCCAGTTGTTTTAGTCAGCTTTATCACTGCTATGATGGAAGGACCTGACCAGAATGATTTTAAAGGAGAAAAAGTTTATTTGGGGGCTTGTGGTTTCAGAGGTCTCAATCCATAGAGAGCAAGCTCCATTCCTCAGGGCTCAAGGTGAGGCAGGAAATCATGGTGGAAGAGTGTGGCAGAGGCAAGTGGCTCACGTGGTGATCAAGGAAGCAGAGAGAGAGATTTCCACTTGCTAGATACAAATATATACCCCAAATCCAGGACCCCAATGAACCACTTCCTCTAGCCACACCCCACCTGCCTCCAGTTATCACTCAGTTAATCCCATCAGGGATTAATTCACTGATAAGGTTAAGATTATAACCCAATGATTTCTCCTCCAAACCTTCTTTCATTGTCTTACATGTGAGCTTTTGGGGGACACCTCACATCCTAACCATAACACCAGTTAACCATGGGTTCTTCTAAGTGGGCTTGAGTTGAGGCAAAGGTACCCAAGTTTTACCTCATTCATGGAAGAGTGAAGGAATGCAAGCTGCCCTCAGAGTAAGAGTATAACCATGGGGAGGAAATTCTCTGCTGCTGAGGGGATTCCTGGTACAATGCAGCTGGAAGTTATCACAGCCAATAAACCTTTACAGCTAGGGAAATGAGTGCCTTGCTCCTGAACGTGCCTTGGTATCCACCACCCTATCCCCATACCTCTCAATTTCACCTCCTGCTAGTCGTCTGTTGCTCTATGCTCTAGGGACTTTGGTCTCCTGACTTTTCTTCAGATACAGTCAACTGGTTTCCACATTAGAGAGCCCTTGCTGTTCTCTGCCTGGATGGTGTGGTTTGCTCTCTGACCTCCTGAATGTCTTCTTTTATTTTGTGAGACTTCCTTTCAGTATGGCTGCCTACCCTGGCTTCCCCCACACAGCTGATCTCCTTTTCCACACTCTAGTTTTTCTTTTTTCTTTTTGTAACCCTTTTCACCTTATAATATCCTATATAACTTACCTATTCATGATAAGTATTGTTTGGTATCTGTCTTATCCCCACTAGAACATAAGCTTCACAAGGGAAAGGATCTTTATCTATTTTGTTCTTTATCTGTTTTGTTTACTGATCCATCTCAAGCACTGAGAGATGTCCTGGTGCATAGTAATTCTCAAATATAACGAACATATTTTAAATGAAAGTTTTACAGCTCAGTGGAGGATTTTTATTTTCCACTTGGAAATTATCTTTTTTAAGTAGGAAATTATTTTTAAGATCAGAGTCTTCTGAAAATGAATTTATTTAATTCACTTAATACATCTGCCCAAACCACAGAGTTGCCCAAAATACAGCTCTCAGGAGAGGCAGGTTTATCTCTCAGATTATAATCATTATCTCATTCCTGCTATTAAAGCAAAGAAAAGGAGGAGGAGCTGCAGACAAAGAATTAATTAATCAAGGCTTTAACTTTTCTGGAAACCAGGGAATTTGTATCAGCCTGCTCTGTTATTTACCTAACATTATCCTCTGGAATATTAATATTATATCTTGTGATTTACAGCCTTCTATGGCTACAACATGTACACAAAGGCAAAGAGCGAGTGCCCTGGAAAAATCTCTTCTTACAGAACTCACACATAATTTGCTTAAGAGCCTTCACGCCTTGGAATATCATTCGCATTAAAATGACAGACTATTTTACTAAAATTCAGTGTTTTGCAGCCCTTCCCATAACACAGTAAGAAAAGGATAGTCATGTTTATATTGCATGCTGGGGTGAACAAGGAATTGGAGCCCTGGGCAAGGCATCTCTGGTCACCCAGCCCTGCTCTGCAGCCCCTGGCAGCCCTCAGGCTGGTTGACCTATCAGTGGGGAAGCTCTGCAAGATCAGAGGATGTCAGAGCGAGTTAATTCTCAAACGGTGGGTGAAATCAGTTCTCCATGACAAACCTGATTAACAACTTCAAATTACTTTCATCCTCAATTTTCTTACAAATATATTTTCCTGTAACAAACAGACTCTATTCTCAATGTTTCAAGTATCAGCCCCTTGAATTTTTAAAATGAACATTTGAATATCATAGGAAAGTTCTTCACCTTTTCTATTGGATTTGTCCATTGACCCCCATTCCGCTTCATCAATTCTCTCTCCTTTACGTTTCAGAGGCAGCAAGCCCAAGAAGTATTTTCTTTCTCTGATGCTCCAGCCAGCACAGTCCTGGATACATTGTTATGCTGCATCTTACAGGTAAACTCACATGCTATTTGAAGGAGAAAGAAATATTTTTCTTCTTTCTCTGGGCACAGCAGAAGGCACAGCACCAGCCTTCCAGATGTTGAGTTTCTGCCATGACTTCAATGACTTCTCCAGCCATTCCACCAATCCTGGAGCAAATCCCATGAGATAAGTAGGAGCTCCTCATGTTCCAGACCCTGGGAAACAGAGGTGCACCTAGAAGCTAGTGGTAGACCCTTGATGCACTCTCTTTCTACCCTTGATCACCTAAGCACCTAAGGCCTCATATTAAATCCTCATTTTTCTTGTTCTAGTGTAAACCTCGACTGAAACGCCATTCTTGGGAAACTGATATAGAGACTCCACTTTTTTGATGTAAGGCAATAATATACAACTTTACCTTTCATCGCATGGTAACATGTTATCCCATGCTGAATACTCCCAAGCTTCATCCTAACTATTTACCAGGATGAAGTGGCCAGCAAACGGCTGTCTCTTCATGTCTCAGCAGACTCTCATTCTTTAAATTTCCTATTAAGCTACCAATAAGAACTATGGATTCTGCTCCAGTTATTTCTTGGCTCAAGATAAATTAAAGAAAATCAATCTTATAATTTCATTTCTGTACCACCCAAAAAAATATAACCAGAAAACAAGAGAGATGTGAGTATCTAAATGAAAATCAAGGGCTCTTTCTAGAGGGAAAAATGCAAATGAACTTAAAGAAGGAAACAAAACATTCACTATCATCTAACTATATAAAATAAAGTAATCTTTATCTCACATATTACAAATAGGTAGATAAAAAATTTAAGTGGTAAAAGAAACAAATAGGTAGATAAAAAATTTAAGTGGTAAAAGAAATAACCCATAAAAATAATAGAAGATAAATAACCCATAAAAATACTAGAAGATAATCTCAATGACTGTTTTTAAATTGCTTATTTGAGGGGATTCCAACATGGCGGCGGGCGCAGAGATATCAAGTCTCTAACCTCTTCAGCTGTGCAGCCATAGGGAGTCGTAAACAACCTAAATCTGTTTGCTCAGGATCACTAGGCAATGCTGAGCTGACGAGGATCTGGGGCTAACAGTCTGGGCCTCTCAGAACACACACTGAGCCCGGATCGGCTGAATTCAAGCTCCCGTTCGCCTGCTTCCCGCAGACAAACAGCTTGACTCAGCACTAATCCATCCAGCTGAAACAACTGGTCAGCCCTTCTCATCCTACGGAGGTAAATGCCTACCGAGCCTTCATAGGTAGTGGCCACAGGTTTGAAACGGGGCTTGGGAGAGACAGTACGGACCCACCCGTTGCATTGGTCGCCCGGCAAAGGGAAACGAACTGTCGCCATTTGCAAGAGATACCACCATGGCAGAGAACTGATGTCATCAGACTGCGGTGGAGGAGATAACTTCATTGAAACCTGCGGCTACAGGTGTGTAATTCCCTAGCCCTCCCTCTCCACACATCGGGGAAACCTTTAGGGCCCCTCCCAGCTCTCCCGTAAGGGCCCCTGCCAGCTCTCCCGTGAGCACGATAGCCAGACCGAGGGAATCAGAGGTGGCGCGGGACCCGCGGCGTGGAACTACCGCTCCCACCACTGCTGACAGCTGAGGTCTCTTGCACCAGCTACCAGGCGCGTGGCTACCGGAGGGCAAGTAAAATTCGCTGAGGATTCTCAGCCCCAAGCTCTACAAACTTAGGGTCTGAGGGAATGGCAAACTGGAAGAGTGTGCCCAGTCATTCATGAAAACAGGGCTCCCGGGAGCAGCAGACCTGGCGTGTAGCCACTATTGTGGTGAGCGGCACCCGTGAGAGGGGCCTGGCTAGAGAAAAAGTGGGAAGTGACTAGACACAAGAGGAGGCCCTAGGCACTCAGGATTGGAGACTTGCCCAGTCTGGGAGGAGCTGCTGCACAGTGATTGGTTCCCGCGTATTGACAGGAGAAACTTGGCCTGGTGGGCACAGCACCACCTACTGGAAGAGAAGTTAATCAAACTCTAAGACTGCATTTATTAGGTTTTTTCTTTTTTTATTTTCTCTTTTTTTTTTTTGATTTGGGTTTTTATTTCATTTTCATTTTTCTTTCTTGTTGTTTTTTTTTAAATTTTTTTTCTTCTAATTTTAATTTTAATTTTTTTTATTATTTTTTTAAAAAAATTCTTTTTTTCTTTTTTTATTTCCTATTTTTTTCTTTTGTCTTTTCACTTCTTTTCAATTATCTTATCCCCCCTTCCTTGAATTCTACCTGCTTACTCTCATTCTTTTTAGTGACTTCTTCCCTTCCCTTCTAATACCTTTCTTCCCAAGCATCTAATAAATTTATAGGAGTAAAACAGTAACTCAGCAGTCAAACAGAACAAGAAGTAACATGAGCAGCTTCAAAAAGCAAGGAAGAAAAGGAGTACAAACAATGCAGGAAAGCCTAAATATTCAGGAGGACCTAGAGTCATCAGAAAAATGGTCATATAAAGAACTCAAGGAATACCTTAGACAGATGGAATGGAACCTTAAAGAGGATACGAGACAGCAAATTCAAGCAGCGAAAGAACACATTGAGAATGAATTACATAAACAGATAAAAGAAGAAGTTAAGCATCATTATCAGGAGATAGAGATTATAAAAAATAATCAAACAATAATTCTAGAAATGAAGGAAACGATAAACCAAATTAAAAACTCAATTGAGAGTATCACTAACAGAGTGGAGCAAGTAGAAGCCAGAACGTCAGATAATGAAGACAAAATATATCATCTTGAAAAGAGTCTAGCCAACTCAGAAAGGCTGGTAAAAAATCACGAGAAAAACATCCAAGAGTTATGGGATAACATAAAAAAAAACAAACTTACGAGTCATCGGGATAGAAGAAGGTACAGAGATTCAAACCAAGGGAATGAGTAACCTGCTGAATGAAATAATTACAGAAAACTTTCCAGAAATAAAAAAGGAAACAGATATACAAATTGAAGATGCATACAGGACACCGAGCACACAAAATCACAGTAGACCAATGCCAAGACACATTGTTATGAAGATATCCAATATACAGAACAAAGAGAAAATATTAAAAGCTACAAGAGAAAGGAGACAGATTACATTCAGGGGTAAACCAATGAGGTTAACAATGGATTTTTCATCACAGACACTGAAAGCAAGAAGGTCATGGAACAACATATTTCAAACACTGAAAGACAAGGGATGCCAACCAAGAATTCTGTATCCAGCAAAATTAAGCTTCAGGTATGACAACGAAATAAAAATCTTTCATGATAAACAAAAGTTAAAAGAATTTGCAGCCAGGAAACCAGCATTGCAAAGCATTTTGAGCAAAACACTACACGAGGAAGAAATGAAAAACAATAACCAAAACCATCAGTGGGAAGTGCCTCGGTAAAGACAGAGGGCGAGGGGAAAGATAATCATGGAGAAACAAACTAAATTTTTTTTAAAAAAGGATAAATAATCAAACATGGATGGAAGTACAAACCATATATCAATAGTAACTCTGAATGTTAATGGCTTAAACTCTCCAATAAAGTGACATAGGCTGGTATCATGGATTAAAAAAAACAAATCCAACAATATGCTGCCTCCAGGAGACACATCTGATTGGAAAAGACATACACAGGCTGAAGGTGAAAGGATGGGGGAAAATATACCATGCACACGGTCCTCGTAAGCAAGCAGGGGTGGCCATCCTCATATCGAATAAAATCAACTTCAAGACTAAGTTAATCAAAAGGGATAAGGAAGGACATTATATACTGTTAAAAGGAACCATTCACCAACAAGACATAACAATTATCAATATTTATGCACCAAATAATGGTGCTGCAACATTCATAAAACAAATTCTCCTCAAGTTCAAGAATCAAATAGACCACAACACAATAATTATGGGTGACTTCAACACACCTCTCTCACCATTGGACAGATCCTCCAAACAAAAGTTGAATAAAGAAACTATAGAACTCAATATCACAATCAATAACCTAGACTTAACTGACATATATAGAATATATCAACCATCATCAAGTGGATATACTTTTTTCTCAGCAGTACATGGATCCTTCTCAAAAATAGACCATATATTATGCCATAGGGCAACCCTCAGTAAATATAAAGGGGTGGAGATAATACCTTGCATTTTATCTGATCATAATGGAATGAAACTGGAAATCAATGATAAAAGAAGGAAGGAAAAATCCTACATCACATGGAAAATGAACAATATGTTACTGAATGATCAATGGGTTACAGAAGACATAAAGGAGGAAATCAAAAAATTCTTAGAGATAAATGAAAATACAGACACAACATATCGGAATCTATGGGACACAATGAAAGCAGTTTTAAGAGGGAAATTCATCGCCTGGTGGTCATTCCTCAAAAAAAGAAAAAAACAACAAATAAATGAGCTCACACTTCATCTCAAAGCCCTAGAAAACGAAGAGCAAAACAACAGCAAATGTAGCAGAAGGCAAGAAATAATTAAAATCAGAGTGGAAATCAATGAAATTGAAACAAAAGAAACTATTGAAAAAATTAACAAAACTAAAAGTTGGTTCTTCGAAAAAATAAATAAAATAGACAGACCTTTAGCCATGCTAACAAAGAGAAGAAGAGAGAGAACTCAAATTACTAACATACGGGATGAAAAAGGCAATATCACAACAGATGCTACAGAAATTCAGAAGACAATTAGAAATTATTTTGAAAACCTATATTCCAATAAAATAGAAGATAGTGAAGACATCGATAAATTTCTTAAGTCATATGATTTGCCCAGACTGAGTCAGGAGGATACACACAATTTGAACAGACCAATATCAACGGATGAAATTGAAAAAGCCATCAAAAGACTACCAACCAAGAAAAGCCCAGGACCGAATGGGTATACAGCGGAGTTTTACAAAACCTTTAAAGAAGAATTAATACCAATACTTTTCAGGTTATTTCAGGAAATAGAAAAAGAGGGAGCTCTTCCAAATTCATTCTATGAGGCCAACATCACCCTGATTCCGAAACCAGACAAAGACACATCAAAGAAAGAAAACTACAGACCAATATCTCTAATGAACCTAGATGCAAAAATCCTCAATAAAATTCTGGCGAATCGAATACAAAAACACATCAAAAAAATTGTGCACCATGATCAAGTAGGATTCATCCCTGGGATGCAAGGATGGTTCAACATACGGAAATCAATAAATGTTATTCACCACATCAATAGACTTAAAGATAAGAACCATATGATCATCTCGATAGACGCAGAGAAAGCATTCGAAAAAGTACAGCATCCCTTTATGTTCAAAACATTAGAAAAACTAGGGATAACAGGAACTTACCTCGACATTGTAAAAGCTATCTATGCTAAGCCTCAGGCTAGCATCATTCTGAATGGACAAAAGTTAAAGGCATTCCCTCTAAAATCTGGAACAAGACAGGGATGCCCTCTATCTCCACTTCTATTCAATATAGTTCTCGAAACACTGGCCAGAGCAATTAGACGAAAGAAATTAAAGGCATAAGAATAGAAAAAGAAGAACTTAAATTATCACTATTTGCAGATGACATGATTCTATACCTAGAAGACCCAAAAGGGTCTACAAAGAAACTTCTAGAACTAATAAATGAATTCAGCAAAGTGGCAGGATATAAAATCAACACGCATAAATCAAAGGCATTTCTGTATATCAGCAACAAAACTTCTGAAACGGAAATGAGGAAAAACACTCCATTCACAATATCCTCAAAAAAAAAAATAAAATACTTGGGAATCAACCTAACAAAAGAGGTGAAAGATTTATACAATGAAAACTACAGAACCCTAAAGAGAGAAATAGAAGAAGATCTTAGAAGATGGAAAAATATACCCTGTTCATGGAAAGGCAGAACTAACATCATCAAAATGGCAATATTACCAAAAGTTCTCTATAGGTTTAATGCAATGCCAATCAAAATCCCAACGGCATTTCTTGTAGAAATAGATAAAGCAATCATGAAATTCATATGGAAAAATAAAAGACCCAGAATAGCAAAAGCAATTCTAAACAGGAAGTGTGAATCAGGCGGTATAGCAATACCAGATTTCAAACTATATTACAGAGCAATAGTGACAAAAACAGCATGGTACTGGTACCAAAACAGGCGGGTGGACCAATAGTATAGAATAGAGGACACAGAGACTAATCCACAAAGTTACAACTATCTTATATTTGATAAAGGGGCTAAAAGCATGCAATGAAGGAAGGATAGCATCTTCAACAAATGGTGTTGGGAAAACTGGAAATCCATATGCAACAAAAGGAAACTGAATCCCTTTCTCTCGCCATGCACAAAAGTTAACTCAAAATGGATCAAGGAGCTTGATGTCAAATCAGAGACTCTGCGTCTGATAGAAGAAAAAGTTGGCTCCGATCTACATATTGTGGGGTCGGGCTCCAAATTCCTTAATAGGACACCCATAGCACAAGAGTTAATAACAAGAATCAACAAATGGGACTTACTTAAACTAAAAAGTTTTTTCTCAGCAAGAGAAACAATAAGAGAGGTAAATAGGGAGCCTACATCCTGGGAACAAATTTTTACTCCTCACACTTCAGATAGAGCCCTAATATCCAGAGTATACAAAGAACTCAAAAAATTAGACAATAAGATAACAAATAACCCAATCAACAAATGGGCCAAGGACCTGAACAGACACTTCTCAGAGGAGGACATACAATCAATCAACAAGTACATGAAAAAATGCTCACCATCTCTAGCAGTCAGAGAAATGCAAATCAAAACCACCCTAAGATACCATCTCACTCCAGTAAGATTGGCAGCCACTATGAAGTCAAACAACAACAAGTGCTGGCAAGGATGTGGAGAAAAGGGTACACTTGTACATTGCTGGTGGGACTGCAAATTGGTGCGGCCAATTTGGAAAGCAGTTTGGAGATTCCTGGGAAAGCTGGGAATGGAACCACCATTTGACCCTGCTATTGCCCTTCTCAGACTATTCCCTCAAGACCTTAAAAGAGCATGCTACAGGGATACTGCCACATCGATGTTCATAGCAGCACAATTCACAATAGCTAGACTGTGGAACCAACCCAGATGCCCTTCAATAGATGAATGGATTAAAAAAATGTGGCATCTATACACAATGGAGTACTATGCAGCAATAAAAAATGACAAAATCATTGAATTTGCAGGGAAATGGATGGCACTAGAGCAGATTATGCTTAGTGAAGCTAGCCAATCCCTAAAAAACAAATACCAAATGTCTTCTTTGGTATAATGAGAGCAACTATGAACAGAGCAGGGAGGAAGAGCAGGAAGAAAAGATTAGCATTAAACAGAGACATGAGATGGGAGGGAAAGGTAGAGAAAAGGGAAATTGCATGGAAATGATGGGAGACCCTCACTGGTATACAAAATTACATATAAGAGGTTGTGAGGGGAATGGGAAAATTAACAAGGAGAGAAATGAATTACAGTAGATGGGGTAGAGAGAGAAGATGGGAGGGGAGGGGAGGGGGGATAGTAGGGGATAGGAAAGGTAGCAGAATACAACAATTACTAATAGGGCATTATGTAAAATTGTGGATGTGTAACCGACGTGATTCTGCAATCTGCATTTGGGGTAAAATTGGGGGTTCATAACCCACTTCAATCTAATGTATGAAATATGATATGTCAAGAGCTTTGTAATGTTGTGAACAACTAATCAAAAAAACAAAAATATTGCTTATTTGAGAAAACATTTTCTAAGTATGATACAGAACATAGAACCCACTTTTTAAAGATAGGGGTTTTTCCAATTTGGAAGTCTTAAAATACATCAGAATTAGAAGCAATAATACCTACCACCTAGATTTTAAACTTGTTTGCATTGGGCCAGTCTGTTTGTTCCTCTCTGTATTTTCATTTTATCATGCCAAAGCAAATTTAAAATATTAAAGATATTTCACTCCCAAATTCTTCAGCATGAATATCCAAAAAACTAGAATATACTCCTACAAAACCATGATATCTTTGTCACCTAATGAAACTGATCACTCCAAAACATCATCTATACTTGATCCACTTTTAAATTTTCTCTTTGAAATAAATAAATATATATATACACACACCTTAACTGTTTCTCTCAAGACCAGCACCAAGCATTACATTGGATTTTTATCTCTCTTAAACCTCTTAAGATCTGAAATATTCTCCTCTACTTCCACTTTTTCTTGGGGCATTGACTTTTCTAAACTCAAATCATTTTTTCTTATAGAAAATTCCATATTCTGGATTGATTGTTTCTCCATGTTGTTACTTAACTTGATTTAGACTGCAAGGTCCATTCTAAACAAGGAGAAAGAATTGATGCAGATATCCAGAGCTGTTCAATGACCTGTCAGTTGTGGTGGAAATAGTTCCTAGCTATGTGGTTCACCGTGGTAACCACTAGTCACATAGCTTTTCAGCACATGAAGCGTAGCTTGTGTGACCAAGAACTAGATCTTAATTGAATTGAATTTTAATTAATTTAATTTTAAAACTTAAATAGTCACACCTGGCTAGTGCCTGATGAATCATTTGGGTAATATATAAATGAATATAAAGTACCTATACTCTACATAAGTAGGTATTTGAAAAATGTTAACTCTTCTGCCTCCCAAATATATTTTAAAGAGAATATACTACAAAATATAGTATCCTGTAGTTGTAAATAAAGCTGTATGCTTGACTTTGTTGTATGATTAAGATCTTTTCAATAGGCATCTGTTTTCTTCAGGAATCTTCATGATTGGCACCAAGTGCTATAACTATCTAGGAGATAGATAGATAGATAGATAGATAGATAGATAGATAGATAGATAGATAGATTAATTAATATATTTTTTCAGTACTAGAGATTAAACCCAATGGTGCTCTACCACTGATCTATATCCCCAACCCTTTTTATTTTTTTATCTTGAGACAGTCTTGCTAAGTTGCTAAAGCTGGCCTTGAACTTGTGATCCTCTTGCTTCAACCTCCTTTTAGCTGGAATTGTAGGTGTTGTGCCACCATGCACAACTTGGAGTCTGTATCTTTAACACATGTACCTAAGACTTAAGAATTAGAATTCACATTTTCTGAAACACACATTTTCTATGTGTTCATTTTTCTTTCAAATTGCTTTATACCCTTGTGTTAGAATTACTTTGAACAAGCCAAAACAGTGAGATTCAATACTGAAACATTTATTCCAATTTACAAAGAGGATTCTTTTTTCCTCTTGGAGTGAGACTGGAAATATTGAAGCTGGGGCCCCCTGCAAGTACCAGATAGAGAGCAGCACAACAGTGAGAAAAGCAGAACTAAGACACAGAGGGGGAAAAAATGTTTCATTTTATTCTCTGGATCCAGCCATGCCTGCAGCCCAAAATGTAGACTGGGGAAGATCATGTGTATACTTTTCTGTTTTACAAGCCAGTAATATATTTATTGTCCCTAAACTAATTTGAATTGTATTTCTGTCTTTGGCACTGAAAGAGTGTTATCAAAATGTAGCCAACAGGGGCTGGGGATGTGGCTCAAGCGGTAGCACGCTCGCCTGGCATGCATGTGGCCCGGGTTCGATTCTCAGCACCACATACCAACAAAGATGTTGTGTCCACCGAGAACTAAAAAATAAATATTAAAAAAAAAATTTCTCTCTCTCTATTAAAAAAAAAATGTAGCCAACAAAAGATCACAGAATTTAAAAGGAGACAAACTGGATTCTAATAAATTTCAGATCTAGTTTCCACATGTGGAGATAACAATGGCCTAGGCCTTGTCACCAAGACTACACGAGAAGGTATGTTCTGCACTTTGGAGATGCTTCAAATATGCTAGCTCCCCTTTTGAAGTTCCCTTGACAGCTATGTGGATACTAAATCCTTGAGCTCTCGCATACTGTTTTTCTTTTCTGTTGCTCATTAAAAATTTCTCTGTTTATACCCATAGGAAATGTGAGATCCTCTGGATCCAATTTTAAAATGGAGAAGAGCATTTCAAACAACTGGTAACAGAACATTTCCCACCTAGTTTCTAAGAGAACCGGTTTAGGGAGCAATGAAATTTTCTTTGAGCCATACAAACCCCACATGGTGGCTGTGGACTCATGGCGATCTTCCCACAGTCTATTTTGATTTCTGTCATCAACATGATGGGGATTGGATTGTGCAGGCTCTAGCCACATGATTCAATTCCTTTTGCCTTCTCAAACAAAACTGTGTGCGGAATCTCCTTTATTGGCACTGAAGATTTATTCACTTTTTATGATCATACTAGATTTAAGTTAAGTAGCTTAATAATCAGCCTGAATATAATTAATTAATCATTTACAGGATTACCTAGGCTAAAAATC
This sequence comes from Spermophilus citellus, assembly GCF_964194105.1. Lineage (NCBI taxonomy): Eukaryota > Metazoa > Chordata > Mammalia > Rodentia > Sciuridae > Spermophilus > Spermophilus citellus. Next base: position 176,829,527 of record NC_138182.1, on the reverse strand, counting down.
GACACAGTAAAATAGAGTAAGCATGCTCCTGCCCATCTAAATCCCTGTGTTAATAAAGGTGATCAGATTATACAATTCAAATGCTTTTTTAAGGAAATATCCCTGGCATAAAGGATTAGAAATATGTTTAAACTAAATTTAGAATTCAGGAAAAGCAATCCTACAGCTTACTTTACCTTATTTTTTGCTCCAGCTAAGCTCTTAAGCTGAATAAATTAAAGTCTCCAAGATGTTTAAACAGTTCGGTATATATTAGTATGCTATGGTTCATTATAAAAATACAGTTGTAAAATTATTGCCAAATCACCCCTAATACCTGCTTAGTCATACCTGGAAATCCCTAGCAAAGGCATGAATGTCCTGCTTACCTGTTCATTTTAGCTTCTTGTCTATAATTTTTCACCTTTCTTTCCCAAAGTCTCATCCCTGGCTCTGACACAATGCATCACATTCATGAAACTATCTACCAACTCTGTCAGGAAAAGGGCTGCTTTCTACTAATAATCTATCTAAAATAATTTCTTGTACCTTTAATATTTTCTTTCATTCTTTTAAAAGTTTACCAGAGTATGTTTCAAAATTAGGAAAAGCAATGTCTTTAAAGATAAGCAACACCTACTTCTTCATATGTTTCTTAAAGGAGTAGGAATTGGGGTGGGGGTTGTGCTAAGGAGTGAACCCAGAATCTTGTGCATGCTAAGCACACATTTTCCACTGAGCTACTCTCCTAGCCCAGCAGTAGCATGGCCCCTATTGTTACTCTCTGTAATGAATTTGACCAATCTGTACCCGTCTCATCTCTACCTCCACCCATGAATGGCAGAATAAAGCTTCAAAGCATTAATTGATATAAAATTTTCTTCATCTCTTCCAAGGCTTTTCTTTTTAGTCCAGGCAATTTCACTTAAGGATCCAATTTAGGAGAGGAAAGAGATAGAGCTAGAAAACAAAAGTATGTTAGACAGAAATATCTATAAAGAGATATGACAATTTTTCTTAGACTCAATTTTAGAATTCTCTGGACTAGAATGGGAAAAGAACATAGAATATGATGACAAATGGAATAAAGTCAATTGAGCCCTACATCTGTGCCCCTTCCAAGATCATGGAGTAGTAAATTGATCCTTGATAGAGATGCGTGGACCTTTGAATAAAAGGAGGCTTGTGGCCTGCTTTCCATCTTGATACCCCAGTGATGGCAAGCCCCCACAGAGTCCTGGCATTGATGTTAACCGTGTGCCAGAGACTATTTTGGTTCCCACTCTTGAAGCTCTCCCTTGTAACATATGTTTCTTAAAACAGTAGAAATTGGGGGGGGGCGCTGCTAGATATTTAACACAGAGCCTTGTGCATGCTTAGCGCACAGATTACAGGGGAGAAAGAAGGCAGAGCCACATCCTCTGACCCTGGCTCTGACAGCAGAGGAACTGCACTGGCTCTGAAGGGACAAAGAGCATAGGTTTGGAGGAATTGGGGATTAAATAGGTGTGGTACCTGCAGCAGAAATAGCAGCTTCCCAAAGTTCATGAATATGGGTTCATGAAATTGGGGCTGGGGTTATAGCTCAGTTGGTGGAGTGCTTGCCTTGCATGCAAAGGCCCTGGGTTTGATCGCCAGCATCACAAAAATAAACAAAGTTCATGAATATGAACTAACGTCACCTTCTCACTCCCTCCCTTCTTTCTCTTTCATCCTCTCCAGTGATTTTGCACTTAATTCCCTGTGCTAAATCCCACTCTCATTTAAATCTCTAGAGTGGTTTGTTTTCTTAACTAGATTCTGATTGATATTATTGCCTAGAGAGCATCCATCCTCTTTATTCTCTGCCTAATAAATTCTTTATTTGTTCAGTCTTCATCTTTTCCCCAAGGATCTTAAGAGACAGTGACTCCACCCTCAGCTTCAGGATTTGGCCTGGTTTGGGTCAAAGGATAATTTCATTTCTCTTACTAGAAGATGATTCAGAAATGGGCATGTGGCCCTGCTATGCCAATGAAAGAAGAGGGGGCTTTGCCAGAGACTTCTGGGAATGCTCTTTTTAGGGGGGTGTGGGGGGAAACCGGGGTTGAACTAGGGCACATTCCATTCATATTTTGTATTTTATTTAGAGACAGCGTCTCACTGAGTTGCTCAGCATCTTGCTTTTTGCTGAGGCTGGCTTTGAGCTCACAATCTTTCTGCCTCAGCCTCCGAGCCACAGGGATTAAAGGTGATCACCACTGGGCCTGGCAACATTCTTCATTCTTAAGTGAGGATCATGAGAAACCAAATAGATATAAAAGAGAAAGCCCTAGTTCCTGATGATGGCTATAATGCAATCAAAACAGGAGCTTGATTTTTGAATGGTGATGATAGTATAGAGGCAGGGTACAGATAGAGAACCTAAGCATTTAAGTGCATTATTGAACTATTGGAACAATTCTGCCTAAAGCCCACCTCACTTCTTGACTTATATAAGCAAGCAACTTGCCTTAGGTCAGTGGAGATGAGTCTCCTGTTTTTCAAAGCTGGAAACAACTTACTAGATAATTTGAACCACCATGGTTTGGCAGAGAGTGCTTAAGACAACTCTCCAGTTTCCCACAGCCCCAGAGTGGCACAAGATATCATCTGAGTTACCCCTAAAGACTGATCAAGTTAGTTGAGAGAGGGATGGACCTACAGAGGCTTCATAGCCATGATGAGGGGACAAAGCAGCACAAGTCACAGAAAACCTTATAGGAACATAGGTATCACAATTGACTCCACAACAGGAGATAATGACCAGGAACCAGGTGGTGCCCACATCATGGCAAATGCATACAGGACAGATGGGCCACACTCTCTCCCCTTGACATGTCAATGCAACTCAAGACGTCTGCCTCCATCCCTCAAACCTTGGAAGGATGATGAATTGACTGTTCATTTTCCACCAGCAAATAAAATGGAAGCTAAAAATAGTGATTGTTAGATCATAGAAAATAAACAAAATTATAGGTTGAGAAATAAAAACCCTAGAAGTATACATCCCAATTAGGCAGAACTCATTCTGTGAATGGTAGATAGATAGCAGGTAGATAAGTCATGGTTGTCTTGGTCATCTGAAATAGCTCCCACCAGCTCTCTTTTTATCAATTATACCCTCATGGAGAGTCACAGTCAGCCTCACTGCATCCTCCTCTGCTGCTTGTTCTCATCTGGGACTGTTCAGACTTCAAGGTCAGACCGTCTCACCAATAGAACTGATGCTGTGATGGGCCCTGATCACAAGGCTTACAGTAGAATGGCCCCTTGGCCACTCTGCAGTAACCCTCACCACCACGGGCTTCTTGATCAAAAGATGGATGCATAACTAGGTGTCTTAGTTTATTTTGTGTTGCTACTGAGTAATTTATAATAAACCGAAATGTAGAGACTCAAGCTGAGATCCAACATGGCGGTGGGCACGGAGAGATCAAGTCTCTGACCTCTTCAGCTGCACGGGCATAGGGAGTCGTAAACCATCTAAATGCTGTTTGCTCAGGATCACTAGGCAATGCTGAGCTGACGTGGATCTGGGGCTAACAGTCTGGGCCTCTCAGAATGCACACCGAGCCCGGATTGGCTGAATTCAAGCTCCCGTTTGCCTGCTTCTCACAGACAAACTGCTGTGACTCAGCAAGCACTAAACGATCCCGCTGAATCAACTGGTCGGCCCTTCTGATCCTATGGAGGTTAATGCCAACCGAGCCTTCATAGGCAGTGGCCACAGGTTTGAAACGGGGCTTGGGAGAGACAGTCAGGACCCACCCGTTGCATTGGTCACCCGGCAAAGGGAACGAACTGTCGCCATTTGCATGGGATACCACTATGGCAGAGAACTGACGTCATCAGAATGCGGCGGAGGAGATAACTTCATTGAAACCTGCAGCTACAGGTGTGTAATTCCCTAGCCTTCCCTCTCCACACAGCAGGAAACCTTAAGGCCCCTCCCAGCTCTCCCGTGAGCGTGATAGCCAGACCGAGGGAATCAGGAGTGGCGCGGGACCCGCGGGACCCGCAGCACGGAACTGCCGGCTACCGCTCCCACCAGTGCTGACAACTGAGGTCTCTTGCACCAGCCACCAGGGGCGTGGCTATCGGAGGGCAAGCAAAATTCATTGAGGGTTCTCAGCCCCAAGCTCTACAAACTTAGGGTGTGAGGGAATGGCAAACAGGGAGAGTGTGCCCAGTCGTTCATGAAAACAGGGCTCCCGGGAGCAACAGACCTGGCGTGTAGCCAGTATTGTGGTGAGCGTCACCAGTGAGCGAGGCCTGGCTTGAGGAAAAGTGGGGAAGTGACTAGACACAAGAGAAGGCCCTAGGCACTTAGGATTGGAGACCCGCCCAGTCTGGGAGGGGGAGCTGCTGCACAGTGATTGGTTCCTGTGCATTGAGAGGAGAAGCTTGGCCCGGTGGGCACAGCTCCACCTACTGGAAGAGAAGTTAATCAAACTCTAAGACTGCATTTATTAATTTTTTTTAATTTGGTTTTTTTTCATTTTCATTTTTTGTTTTTTAAATTTTTTAAAAATTTTTTAAATTTTTTTTAATTTTAATTTTTATTTTTTTGTTATTTTTTAAATTTTTTTTCTTTTTTTAATTTTCTATTTTTTTGTCTTTTCATTTCTTTTCAATTTCCTTATTCCCCCTTCCTTGAATTTTACCTGCTTACTCTCATTCTCTTTAGTTACTTCTTCCCTTCCCTTCTAATACCTTTCCTCCCAAGCATCAAATAAATTTATAGGAGTAAACAGTAACTCAGCAGTCAAACAGAACAAGAAGTAACATGAACAGCATGAAAACGCAAGGAAGAAAAGGAGTACAAACAATGCAGGACAGCCTAAATATTCAGGAGGACCTAGAGTCATCAGAAAAATGGTCAAATAAAGAACTCAAGGAATACCTTAGACAGATGGAATGGAACCTTAAAGAGGATACAAGACAGCAAATTCAAACAGTGAAAGAACACATTGAGAATAAATTACATAAACAGATAAAAGAAGAAGTTAAGCATCTTTATCAGGAGATAGAGATTATAAAAAAATCAAAATAATTCTAGAAATGAAGGAAACTATAAACCAAATGAAAAACTCAAATGAGACTATCACTAACAGAGTGGAGCAAGTAGAAGCCAGAACGTCAGATAATGAAGACAAAATATATCATCTTGAAAAGAGTCTAGCCAACTCAGAAAGGCTGGTAAAAATCACAAGAAAAACATCCAAGAGATATGGGATAACATAAAAAAACCAAACTTACGAGTCATCGGGATAGAAGAAGGTATAGAGATTCAAACCAAGGGAATGAGTAACCTGCTGAATGAAATAATTACAGAAAACTTTCCAGAAATAAAAAAGGAAACAGATATACAAATTGTAGATGCATACAGGACACTGAGCAGACAAAATCACAGTAGACCAACGCCAAGACACATTGTTATGAAGATATCCAATATACAGAACAAAGAGAAAATATTAAAAGCTACAAGAGAAAGGAGGCAGATTACATTCAGGGGTAAACCAATAAGGTTAACAACAGATTTTTCATCACAGACACTGAAAGCAAGAAGATCCTGGAACAACGTATTTCAAACACTGAAAGACAATGGATGCCAACCAAGAATTCTGTATCCAGCAAAATTAAGCTTCAGGTATGACAACGAAATAAAAATCTTTCATGATAAACAAAAGTTAAAAGAATTTGCAGCCAGAAAACCAGCATTGCAAAGCATCTTGAGCAAAACACTACATGAGGAAGAAATGAAAAACAATAACCAAAATCATCAGTGGGAAGTGCCTCAGTAAAGACAGAGGGTGGGGGGAAAGATAATCTTGGAGAAACAAACTAAATTTTAAAAAAAAGATAAATAATCAAACATGGCTGGAAGTACAAACCATATATCAAAAGTAACTCTAAACATTAATGGCTTAAACTCTCCAATAAAGCAACATAGGCTGGTAACATGGATTAAAAAAACAAATCCAACAATATGCTGCCTCCAGGAGACACATCTGATTGGAAAAGACATACACAGGCTGAAGGTGAAAGGTTGGGAAAAAATATACCACGCACATGGTCCTCGTAAGCAAACAGGGGTGGCCATCCTCATATCAAATAAAATCGACTTCAAGACTAAGTTAATCAAAAGGGATAAGGAAGGACATTATATACAGTTAAAAGGAACGATTCACCAACAAGACATAACAATTATCAATATTTATGCACCAAATAATGGTGCTGCGACGTTCATAAAACAAATTCTCCTCAAGTTCAAGAATCAAATAGACCACAACACAATAATTATGGGTGACTCCAACACACCTCTCTCACCATTGGACAGATCCTCCAAACAAAAGTTGAATAAAGAAACTATAGAACTCAATATCACAATCAATAACCTAGACTTAACTGACATATATAGAATATATCAACCATCATCAAGTGGATATACTTTTTTCTCAGAAGCACATGGATCCTTCTCAAAAATAGACCATATATTATGCCATAGGGCAACCCTCAGTAAATATAAAGGGGTGGAGATAATACCTTGCATTTTATCTGATCATAATGGAATGAAACTGGAAATCAATGATAAAAGAAGGAAGGAAAAATCCTACATCACATGGAAATGAACAATACGTTACTGAATGATCAATGGGTTACAGAAGACATAAAGGAGGAAATAAAAAAATTCTTAGAGATAAATGAAAATACAGACACAACATATCGGAATCTATGGGACACAATGAAAGCAGTTTTAAGAGGGAAATTCATCGCCTGGTGGTCATTCCTCAAAAAAAGAAAAAACCAACAAATAAATGAGCTCACACTTCATCTCAAAGCCCTAGAAAAGGAAGAGCAAAACAACAGCAAATGTAGCAGAAGGCAAGAAATAATTAAAATCAGAGCGGAAATCAATGAAATTGAAACAAAAGAAAGTATTGAAAAAATGCATTATTTCTCATGGTTTGGGACTGGGAAGTCCAAGATCAAGGTGCTGACATTTTTTGATGGCCTTTTTGCTGCATCATGCTTGACAGGAGCATCACAAGGCACAGGAAAAAAGGGCAAGGGAGGAAAGAGAAGAGTGCAGTGAACGCAATTTCTCAATAACAGCCCTGGTGCATTCATGAGGGGGAGCCCTGAGGCCCTAAACACCTCTTAAAGGTCCCCCTCCCGATAACATCACATGACAGTTAAATGTCAGCATGAGCTTCAGAGGGAACAGGCATTCGAACCATAGCCTAGAACTAGATAAGAGAAATTTAGAGCATGCCCATAAATTCTATTCTGCGATCTTCTGCTTCCCTTCTAGGTCTTCTGAAATCACATTACTCCAAATCTGATGTAAAGAATAAGTTTCACATAACTATTGGTGCATGATATTCAACTCAAAGTGGTCTAACATTGAACATGAAAGCACCTACAACTATTTTCCCTAATTAATGTTGTGGAATATAGTATCTTGGAACACCTGCTGTCATCATGTAATTCCTTAGTTCTTAACTTTTACTTTCCTCATTTATGTGTTATAACCCCTTAAAGCCAATCCCATTTTCTTAGTGCTGCTGTACATGACCCTAAGTAGAGAGAAACTGATGCTAACACAAAGTCCCAATTCTGAGAGGAAATGTTTTCCATGTTTTTGTTCCACAGGAAGAGAATTTCCTGTGAGAACAGGAATACTAAACACAATTGGAGGAGTAAAACTAAAGGTCATATTGATGGGTCTCTATCTGATTCCTACTCAAACTTTTCTTAAGCCAGGTGCTGTGTCCCATGCCTTTAATCCCAGCCACTTGGGAGGCTGAGGTAAAAAGACTGCAAGTTTGAGACCAATCTGGGAAAGTTAGTGAGCCCCTATCTCAAAAAATAAAAAGGAATAGAGTGTGGGTCAGTGAAAGAGCACCCCTTAGCTAAATCCCAGTACCACTAAAATTAAATTAAAATTTTCTATTAAAGAAATTTAAACCCCTGACTTGCAGAAAATAATCTCATCTTTATATTTAAACACTCTATTAAAAGATTTTTTAGTTGAATTCTTGGTAGATAATGTTCCTGGAATCATAGAAACAGATATTAATGTTTTTAAAAATGTGAAAAAAATTATTTATTCTCTTTGCTAGCTCTCACAATTATTTAAACAGGTAAGTAACAGTTAACTATTATGTACATACCCATTACCAAGAAATTTAAATTATAATTATACTTATTCTGGAACTCACCACCAAAAAATTGAGTTTCTTCTTAGGCTTCCTAAAGACAAAGCTTTCTTACATTTGAACATTTATTTTTAAAAAAAATTTTAGTTATCGATGGACCTTTATTTAACTTATTTATATGAGGTGCTGAGAATCAAACCCAGTGCCTCACACATGCTAAGCAAGCACTCTACCATTAAGCTATAACCCCAGCCCCATTTATTTTTAAAGTTTATATAGAATGCTGATTCATAGACATGGATTTATACCATGTGTCATTGGCTAATATTTTTTTTTAATTATCAATGACACTTGTTAAAGATGGCAAGGCAGATCTCATTCAAAGGGAAGAGGCCAGGACAATAGCTATATAGACCAGTGCATCAGAGTCTTGTAGTAGGGGACTGAAATTGGACTCAATTCTAACTCCAACAAAGACGTGGGGATTTTTAACTGAGGAGCATGGTTTTCTTTTTAAACCAATTTGATAGGATTATTGCTGGAAGAACATCAGGAGGATATCAAGAGTGGTTGGATATCAAGAATGGAGGATTTTAAAGAAACAATAAGAGAGGTAAATAGGGAGCCTACATCCTGGGAACAAATTTTTACTCCTCACACTTCAGATAGAGCCCTAATATCCAGAGTATACAAAGAACTCAAAAAATTAGACAATAAGATAACAAATAACCCAATCAACTAATGGGCCAAGGACCTGAACAGACACTTCTCAGAGGAGGACATACAATCAATCAACAAGTACATGAAAAAATGCTCTCCATCTCTAGCAGTCAGAGAAATGCAAATCAAAACCACCCTAAGATACCATCTCACTCCAGTAAGATTGGCAGCCACTATGAAGTCAAACAACAACAAGTGCTGGCAAGGATGTGGAGAAAAGGGTACACTTGTACATTGCTGGTGGGACTGCAAATTGGTGCGGCCAATTTGGAAAGCAGTTTGGAGATTCCTGGGAAAGATGGGAATGGAACCACCATTTGACCCTGCTATTGCCCTTCTCGGACTATTCCCTGAAGACCTTAAAAGAACATGCTACAGGGATACTGCCACATCGATGTTCATAGCAGCACAATTCACAATTGCTAGACTGTGGAACCAACCCAGATGCCCTTCAATAGATGAATGGATAAAAAAATGTGGCATCTATACACAATGGAGTACTATGCAGCAATAAAAAATGACAAAATCATAGAATTTGCAGGGAAATGGATGGCACTAGAGCAGATTATGCTTAGTGAAGCTAGCCAATCCCTAAAAAACAAATACCAAATGACTTCTTTGATATAATGAGAGCAACTATGAACAGAGCAGGGAGGAAGAGCAGGAAGAAAAGATTAACATTAAACAGAGACATGAGATGGGAGGGAAAGGGAGAGAAAAGGGAAATTGCATGGAAATGAAGGGAGACCCTCATTGGTATACAAAATTACATATAAGAGGTTGTGAGGGGAATGGGAAAATAAACAAGGAGAGAAATGAGTTACAGTAGATGGGGTAGAGAGAGAAGTTGGGAGGGGAGGGGAGGGGGGATAGTAGGGGATAGGAAAGGTAGCAGAATACAACAATTACTAATAGGGCATTATGTAAAATTGTGGATGTGTAACCGACGTGATTCTGCAATCTGCATTTGGGGTAAAATTGGGGGTTCATAACCCACTTCAATCTAATGTATGAAATATGATATGTCAAGAGCTTTGTAATGTTGTGAACAACCAATAAAAAAAAAAAAAGAATGGAGGATTTTCCCCAAACTGACTTAGCAGGATTCTTGCTCTTAATGGATTCTATGAGAACAGGGAAGGACACTCAGAGTCAAACCTAGTTCAGCAGAGGACTCAGAGGAGCCTGACTAATATCTTGGTCACAGGAGAGTCTATCACTACTTTTACTGAAATAATTGCTGTTAAAAAATACAACTGTGTATATTAAACTAGGTTTGTCATAATAGGTAGTTTTACCCACCAACTTAGAATTATCCCGCTCAGGTACCACCTGATTGAGCTCAATTTTTTCCATCCTACATGAACCGAATGGGGATTTTTCTTAACATTAACATGTCTTAACATTTAGAAACATAAATTATGAAGATGTATTATTTAAAAAGGGCTTAACAGATTAATTTTAGAATACAGTGACAGAGTTTCTGGCATGCAGACTGCAGAGGCTTCTAGGGTTCTAAGGAGCAGTGATAGGAGCACAGTTCCCCCAGAGGATACCAGTCATAAGTCTGAGATGAAAGAGGCAGAGTGACAACAGTTTTCTCTAGGACCTAGTAGGACAAGAAGCCAATACTGTCACCCAGTTCCCTGGACTCTGATGAATAAAGTGTTTCCCATGTACAAGAGTGGAATTCATAAAAGAGGAAGACACAGAACCCAGCAAATGGGAACTCCAACATCAAAAAAGGAAAAGTTCTATTCCCAGGATGACAAGGAGAGATCCTTAAATGCAGACAGGTGACATATCCAGAGAGTGGGCATTCCTTTATAGAGTGGAAGGATGGGCCCACAATGCATATTCTCAAAAACTGAAACTCTTTTATTTTTATTTGTTCCAATTAGTTATGCCTGACAGCAGAATGTATTTTGACTCTTTGTACACAGATAGAGCACGACTTTTCATTTTTCTGGTTGTACACGATGTAGAGTCACACCATTTGTGCAATCATTCTGTACCTAGGGTAACAATTACTATCTCATTCCACTGTCCTTCCCACCCCAAACCCCTCCTCTCCCTTCCCTTCCCTCTGCCCAATCCAAAGTTCCTCCATTCTTCCCTTGCCCCCCACCCACTCCATTGTGGATCAGCATTCATATATTAGAGAAAACATTTGGCATTTGGTAAAATCTGGAATTCTTGAGCTGGGGTTGTGGCTCAGTGCTCGCCATGCATATGTGAGTCACTGGGTTTGATTCTCAGCAGCATATAAAAACAAATAAAATAAATAAAGATATTGTGTCCATCTACAACTAAAAACTATATATTTTAAAAAAAGAAAAATGGAATTCTTAGATTTTTCTCAAATGCTTAACTATACTGAGAAATTCTATTGAGATATTTTTTCATATTCATTCTCTCTCTCTTCCTCTCTCCCTCCTCCCTTCCCACTCTTTCTGCTTTTCCCCATCTCCAACAATAATAAAACAACTTTTAAAAAAGTAGATAATTAACAACAGGTACGGTTACAAGTTGATGGGAGGAATAAGTGCTACTGGTCTATAGCACAGTAGGGTGACTGTGATTAATGGTGATGTACTGTATATTACAAAGCAGCTAGAAAGGTTTTCAGATGCTCTCATTGCAAAGAAATGGTAACCGTATAAAATGATAAATATGCTATTTACTCTGATTTAACCATCTTATAATGTAAACAAGTTCACTTTGAACCCAATAAATATGTACAACTATTGTGTGCCAATTTTTTTTTTAAAATGCAAGCAATTTTGAGTCCTAGAAAAGCAAGTTACATATGAAAGATAATAAGATGCTGTTACACTCACCTGTGAGTAATATTTACATAGACGTTCTAATTTTAACATTGGATATACATAGAACCAAAAATATTAGAGTGGGAAGAGAAGAAGATGAAATGCCTGTTTTTGTGTAGTATGTTTGAATGATAAGAGTGTGACAGTTTGGGATTTGAGAAGAGGGTAAGAAAATTAAATCTATCTTCCACATTAGGAAATCAATAGGTAATATTCAAAACAAAAAGAGAAAAATGAAACTTAAATAGTTGAAAAAATCCACTTGTTTGAAAATACAGATATAAATATCAGTAAAAACTGCTTAAAGTGTTGAAAATTGTTGACTTGGGTATCAGAAGCTGGAAAGAAAAAAGCTAAGTATTGCTGTTCTAAGATAGCAGAACTCAGCATATTTAGAGTGAACATTTGTATCTTTGACAAAAATAAAGATTTATTCTCATCATGAAGAAATGATGAATGCTTAAGATGATAGATAACCTAAGTAACCTGAGCTGATCAAAACACAGTATATAGCCAGGCACATTTGCACAGGCTTGTAATCCCAGCAGCTCAGAATGCTGAGGTAGGACAATGGTGAGTTCAAAGCCAGCCTCAGCAAATTAGCAAGGCTCTAAGGAATTTAGCAAGACCTTTTCTTTAAATTAAGTATAAAATGGGATTTGACTCAGGAATTAAACATCCTTGGGTTCAATCCCCAGTACCAAAAATATATATGTACATATATATAAATATACCAAAATTTCACACTGTACCCCATAAAAATATGCAATTATTGCCAATAAAATTTTTCTAAAAATTAAATAAGAATCACTTCTAAATCTCCCCAAATCCCCTTACTCTTTTCATTGGAACTGCATTGAGTTTATAAAAATATAATTTTTAGGGAAAAAACATCTTTATAATCCTGAATATTTCCCTCTAGAAACATGGTTAAGACTTATTTTCTTTCCTCAAAAGAGTGTATCATGTTTTTTTCTAAAAAGTCCTATGTATTTTCTGCCATTTATGCCTAGGCACAGTATAATATTTTTTTTTTGTTACTGTGATGACATCTTTCCCCATTATATATTATAACTAAATGTTGCTAATACATAGGGAAGCTCTATATTTTCCTTGTAACTTACCACTTTACTGAATGCTTATCTCTTAATACTTTTTCAAATGATTATCTTCCATTTTCTAGGAAGACAATTACAAAAATATGCAAGTAATTATAATGGTGTATTATCATTTTTTTTCAGATACATATCACTCATTCCTTTTATTATCCTTTTGCATTAGATAGCACTTATGGAATACAGCTTTAATAATGGGGACATTTTGTTGTATTGTTCCCAACTTGAATGAGAACACTCCTGGTTTTCCCCAACATGCAATTTTTTTTATTAACATTAATCTATTTCTTCTATATATAGAACTTCCCCTACCTAAAAATTCCTCATATTTTAACATATTAGTGTTTGATATCACACCAGAACTAAGAATAATCCCAGGCCCAAAAAAATGTGTTGGATGAATGAATCAATGAATAGAAAAGTCACTATAGATAGCCAGGTGCTTTGTCTCTTTTAACCTATGAAAACATTAGTATTTGTCATAGTATTAAGCAACTTTTTCATTTGGAGAATAAGTATCACCTCATTATCAACGGGATTTTCTAGTACTTCACTTTAAATGCTTGCCTCTGTGTTTACAAGTATGAACTGTAGCTTTGTTTTTATTACCTTTATCAGATTCACTTTCAGCATTACATTACCATACCAAATTAATTAATTAAAATATTGCATGTCTTTGCTCTGCAACAACTTTAGTCCTAGGAGTTAGCTATGAAGTTAAGAGCATTTGCCAAGAAACAGTCTGCCTCATAGTGCAACTTCAACTTCTTTCATAGATATTCTGTTTCATTGACCTTTATAATATAGGATGTGCATCAGCAGGTTTTCATTATAAAATGTTAAAACTATAGCTAAGTATGAAGAATAAAAATGTGAGGATATACCTCACATCCCTACTTTTGCCCAGAATTAACCAGGGTTAACAGTTTAGTACTTTCTTTTCAGTATTTTTCTAATGTCTTCACATACTTACAGATAAACACATAATGCATGTGTGTGTGCATGCACACACACATGTAAAATAATAAATGGATGAATTATTTGGAAACTTTACTCTTTATCTTCCTACCAACAGATTATCAGTGGGCTAATTTGCCACATCCTTGCCAACTCTGGGTATTTTCAAGCCTTTATATTGTAGCTAATCAGATGAGTAAAAAATGATTAAACTGTTATCATATAAATTTACATTCTAGGATTGCCAATAAAGTCAAGCATTTTTGTAGGGTTTTCTGATTATATTTGTATTTCTTTTTATATGAATTGTTTTTTAATATTTTCTCTCACTTTTACATTTTAGTGTTTGTCTCTTTCCTATTGATTCATATTGATATCAATCCTTTCTAACATAATGCAAACACATTTCCAGATGTGGGTTGGCCATTGACATTGTACAATATGGGGTTTTTTGATACAGAAATTTATTTTTAGTTTTTAATGTATTTAAATAAGTGATTATTTTCCTTTGTGGCTTTAACAGTTTATTATTTTTTACTTAGGTAGGCTTCTTCATCCCAAGCTTATGAATATATATATTCTTTCTACAGTTCCACTTAGTTTTATATCAGTTTTGTCTAGTTTTTATACAGTTTTGTGTGTAGCTCTTTTGGTATGACTCAAAGTATATATGTCTAACTGTGTTTAAATCAATCATCTCTAACTATTTCTTTCAAAATGGGCAACCAAACTTTACCTTAACTAGTGGACTAATTCATCATCTTCCTACTAATTTGTCACCTTTATCATTAATAGCAATCACCCTCACATGATTCTGACTATATTCCACCCACTCATCTAAGGTATATTAACTTATTTAATATTTACAGCAACCACAAAGTATTGGTAGTATCATGATCTCCATCTTACATATAAGGAAACTAAGGCACAGAGAGTACCATTCCAGGAATGCATAGCTACTATGTGGCCTGCCTGGATTCCAATGTCCATATTACTTTCTCTAGATCATATTAAATCTTATTAACCAATATCTCTGCCTATACTTGCACGAACCTTCACCTTTACAATGATCTTTTCGAATGTGTTTTAATTTCTGAAAGAGAAGTTCCCCATTTTTTTCCTCCCAGAATTTTCAGGCTGGACTTGTTATTTTCTCTGCCATTTGACTTATAAGATCAACTTTGCAAATAATGACTTGTATTGCATGACATTTCTAAATTGACTTAGAAGGATTGATATTTCAAAATATTGTCTTTATATTTGGGAAGGGGCTATTGATTCTAATAAATTTTTCAAGTAATTTCTTGGATTTTCAAGGAAACTTTTTGTTTGTAAATAATTATAACTAAATCTCTCCTTTATAATATTCATGTCATGTTATTCTTTTTTTGTCTTCTTGCATTGAGTGAGGTAAGACCAAGTTCAAATGGCAACAATGCCAGGAGGAAGTTCATCTTATTTCTAGACTTAGTAGGAGTACCTCAACATTTTATATCAAATATTGTATTTGTTCTCAGTTTATGCTAATCTTTGTTTGTATAAGGAAATTCCTTCTATTGCTAGCTTACCAAAATTTATTTTTTACTTGTTAAAAACAAGTAAGAAGTGATTATCAAATTTTAGCAAATGAATTATATTGTTCATATTGATAGGTCATGAATTTTTTTCTCTTTTGATCTATTTATTTAGTAAATTACATTGAAGGATTTCCTAGTGTTGAGTCATCTTTATGTTAATAATAGCTACACTTAATGTACTCTTACTATGTGCCACAGTCTTTATTAAACCTTTATTACATAAATATACATATACATTTAAGCTTGTTGACTCCTCTGGATGAACTGACTTTTTCTATATGAATTTTTTATCTGTAGTAATAATAATCCTTGTCTTCAAGTCTACTTTATCTGATGTTAATACAGTCACATAAATTATTTTATGGTAACTGTTTGTATATATTCTTCATGTCTTTCAACCAATCTTCATGATCTTATTTAAAGAGTACTTCTTATGGATACCATTTAGTTGGCTTCTATTACAAAAGTCAGTCTAATAATCTTCACTTTTAATTATATATTTGGTACATTTTATGTTGAATATAGTTATTAATATGGTTGCCTTTAATTCTATCATTTGCAATTTCTTCTTTTTATCTCATCTCATGTTTGTTTCTTTGGTGGTAATTGTCTTCCTCCTTAGATTAATAAAGTATTTTTTTAATATTCCATTTTATGGAGCTTGTACTCATTCTTTGCTCTCGCATACTCTGTATGCATGTATGTGCACACATTTGTGTGTATTAATGATTGCTTTAGAAATTACTGTATAAATCCCTAAGTTACAATAATCTATTTCTAATGGATATCGTTACATTTAACATAGAATTTAAGATTTTTCCCAAAACAGAATTTCATTTACCCCATCAAATTTTAGTGCTGTTGTCATAGTTTAGTATTACATATGTTAGTAATGCCACAATACATTGTTATTACTTTTACTTGAACCAATACCTTATCTTTTAAAAAAGTTAAAGTTTAAAAAAACAAAATTCATTTATGCTTATATACAGATGTACTAGGTCTAATGATCTTCACTCTCTCCTATAGTTTCAAGTGTTATCTTCAGCCCTCAGAATTTTCTTAAGCATGTGGTTTAGTGGCATGAATACTGTAGACAAATTTCTTCAACTTATATTCACCTAAAAATATTTTTTAACCTTCACTCTTGAAGAATATTTTGAAAGAGATACTGTTTTGGTTTGTATGAGTCTCTTAAAACTAAAAGATTTACCTTTTTCACCAGTTTTTAATTTTTGTTACTGTTTCTTTTTTATTCTAATTAGGTATATATGACAGCAAATGCATTCTGATTTATTGTACACAATTGCAACACAACTTTTCATTTCTCTGGCTGTACTTGATGTAGCATCACACCCTATGTGCCATCTTATATATATCTAGGGTAATGATATCCACTCCATTCCATCATCTTTCCTGCCCCCATGAACCCTCTCAACCCTCCCTCCCCTTTGCCCAAAGTTCCTCCATTTTTCCCATGCCTCCCCCTCCCTCTTCCCATGCCTCCCCCCTCAGCATCCACTTATCAGAGAGAACATTCGACCTTTGGTTTTTTTGGCATTGGCATAATTCCTTTAGCACGATATTCTTCAACTCCATCCATTTACCTGCAAATGCCATACTTTTATTATCTTTTAAAGCTGAGTAATATTCTATTGTGTATATATACTACATTTTCTTCATCTGTTGAAGGGCATCTAGGTTGCCTCCACAATTTAGCTATTGTGAATTGAGCTGCTATGAACATTGATGTGGCTGCGTTACTATAGTATGCTGATTTTAAGTCCTTTGTGTATAGACTGAGGAGTCGGATAGCTGTGTCAAATGGCGGTTCCATTCCAAGTTTTCTAAGGCATCTTTATACTGCTTTCCATAGTGGTTGCACCAATTTGCAGTGCCACCAGCAATATATGAGTATGCCTTTTCCCCCACATCCTCACCAACATTTACTGTTGTCTGTATTCTTGAAAACTGCCATTCTGACTGGAGTGAAATGAAATCATAGAGTATTTTTGATTTGCATTTCTCTAATTACTAGAGATGTTGAACATTTTTTCATATATTTGTTGATCGAATGTGTATCTTCTTCTGAGAAGTGTCTGTTCAGCTCCTTAGCCCATTTATTGATTGGGTTGTTTGGTTTTTTGGTGTTAAGTTTTTTGAGTTCTTTATATTTCCTGGAGATTAGTGGTGTATCTGATATGTGTGTGGCAAAAATTTGCTCCCAAAATGTGGGCTCTCTCTTTACTTCATTGATTGTTTCTTTTGCTCAGAATAAGCTTTTTAGTTTGAATCCATCCCATTTAGGAATTCTTGATTTTATTTCTTGTGCTTCAGGAGTCTTGTTAAGGAAGTCATGGCCTAATTCGACATGATGAAGATTTGTGCCTACTTTTTCCTCTATTAGGCACAGGGTCTCTGGTCTAATTCTAGGTCCTTGATCCACTTTGTGTTGAGTTTTGTGCATGGTGAGAGATAGGGGTTTATTTTCAATTTGCTGCAAATGGATTTCCAGTTCTCCCAGCACCATTTGTTGAAGAGGCTATACCTCAACATTGTAAAAGCTGTATGTGCTAAACTCAAAGCCAACATCATTCTAAATGGCAAAATATTGGAAGCATTCCCTCTAAAAACTAGAACAAGACAGGGATGCCCTCTTTCACCATTTCTATTCAACATAGTCATTGAAACTCTAACCAGAGCAATTAGATGAAAGAAATTAAGGGGATACAGGGTACAAATAGGAAAAGAAGAACTCAAATTATCATTATTTGCTGACAACATGATTCTATACTTAGAGGATCCAAAAAACTCCACCAGAAAAATTTCTAGAATTAATTAATGAATTCATCACAGTAGCAGGATATAAAATCAATACCTATAAATCAAATGCATTTCTATACATCAGTGATGAATCTTCTGAAAGAGAAATTAGGAAAACTATTCACAATAGCCTCAAAATAAATAAAATATTTGGGAATCAACATAGAAGTGAAAGACCTCTACAATGAAAACTACAGAACACTAAAGAAAGAAATTGAAGAAAACCTTAGAAGATGGAAAGATCTCCCATATTCTTGGATAAGCAAAATTAATATTGTCAAAATGACCAAATTACCCAAAGCACTATACAGATTCAATGTGATTTCAATTAAAATCCCAACATCATTCCTTATAGAAATAGAAAAAGCAATTATGAAATTCATTTGGAAAAATAAGAGACTCAGAATAGTCAAAGCAATCCTTAGCAAGAAGAGTGTTATTGTTTCTTGAAGTAGTTCCAACCCATTCTCTTTTCCTTTGCTTCTGAGACTTAGATTACATGTGAACAATTGATATCATCTCATTAAATACTGAGGTTCTGTTAATTTTTTTTTAAAGAGAGAGCGAGAATCTTTTTTTTTTTTTTGTAGATGGACAAAACACAATGCCTTTATTTTTATTTTTTTTTTAATGTGGTGCTGAGAATCGAACCCAGGTCCCGCCAGTGCTAGCCGAATGCTCTACTGCTGAACCACAATCCCAGCCCTCTGTTAATTTTTAAATGTCTTTTTTTCTCTCTGACTTTCAGTTTTGATATTTTCTATTGATATGTTTTAAAGTCTTTTGACCTTTTATGCAGAAATGTTTATTCTCCTCTTTAACCATTGACGGAAACTATAACTTCTAATATTTTTAATTGTTTTTTTTAATTTTAAATTTATTTATTTATTCTAATTTGCTATACATGACAGCAGAATGCATTTCAATACATAGTACACATACAGAGCACAATTTTTCATGTCTCTGGTTGTTCACAAAGTAGAGTCACACCATTCATGTCTTAAAACATGTACATAGGGTAATAATGCCCATCTCATTCCACCATCTTTCCTACCTCCATACCCCCTACCTTCCCCTCCCTGCCCTTTGCCCTATCTAAAGTTCCTCCATTCCTCCCATGCTCCCCCCACATCCGCATTATGGATCAGCATCCATATATCAGAGAAAACTTTCAATAATTGGTTATTTTTAATATCTTGTATTTCTTTTTTGAGAGTTCCTTATGTCCATATTTTTCTTTAAATCCTCAAACATGTTTATATTCGTTGCCTTTAAAACAGTGTGATACAAGGGCTGGGGTTGTGGCTCAGCGGCAGAGCACTCACCTAGCATGTGCAGGGCACTGGGATTGATCCTCAGCACCAACCACATAAAAATAAAATAAGGTATTGTGTCCAGCTACAACTAAAGCAAAATATTTAAAAAAAAAAACAGTGTGATACAGTGAATCTAACCATTTCTATATCCACAAGGCACTAATTTTTAAAAAATACTATAAGTAAATAGCAGAAATATCAATAGAATAGAGGAGAGGGAGGAGGGAAGGGAAAGAGGAAGTACTGGGGACTGAATTAGAGCAAATTATATTCCATGCTTTTATATTTATGTCAAAATTAATCTTAATGGTATGAATGACTATAAAGAACTAATTTTTTAAAACCATGTGATAACTAAAATCTGAGCCATCTTGGGATCTCTCTATTGCATACTTAAAAACCATGATTAAGCTGAGCACAGTGGCATACACCTGTAATCTCAGCAACTTGGGAGGCTGAGGCAGGAGGATCACAATTCCAAAGCCAGCCTCAGCAACTGCGAGGAGCTGAGCAACTCAGTGAGACGCTGTCTCTAAATAAAATTCAAACTAGGTCTGGAGACGTGGCTCAGTGGATGAGTGACCTTGAGTTCAATCCCCAGTACCAAAAGAAAACCATGATTACAAGTCACATTTTTCTGTGTCTTTGCATATGTCATAATTTGATTATCAGGCCGTGTTATCTTTCTTTCAAAAGTGGAGAGTTTTCTTCTGGCCAATGACTACACTATTGACTTGTATTTGATCTTTCTGGCTTCATCATATACTTTGCTTGAGATGAATTATATAGATTGTTTTTGTCTTAATCTTCAGGTAATATATTACTCCTTGCTCCCTAAAGAGCGCCCTTTCTGAAGTCTCAATTGAATGACTGACATACTTGATAAAGTCTTTCACAACATTTGGATTAAAGTTCCAATGTCTCTTAGCACTGCAGACTTCTGGCATTTCTATCCATGCATTAGTTCCATAGCAGCCATTGCCTTGCAAACTCTTGACATCTTGCAGAATCTCAACCTGCACATGCAAAACTCATCCAAAGAGCTAAGAAGAATGCCCACAAAGATCTTGCAACCTCCTTCTGTATAGGTCCCTTTTCTCTGGAACCCCAGCTTAAAAATCCCAACTACCTCTCTAGTCCTGTATTTGAACTTTTGCCTACTCAGTAAGATAGGTGATCTTTACTTGGGATCCACCCCTATGTGTCATATTCAGGAAAGTACCCTCGGACATAAAATAATAGAGTCCACCTCATGTATTTTCTGTCTCTAAGACATGCCTGCACTGCCCATTTGCCAATGCTAAAAATAATTACCTCAACATATTTATGTTAGTTTCATAGTGGGAGGTGAAATCCAATAACGTTACTCTATTGAGGCCTGGAAATAAAATTATAATAGAGAAAACTAGTATATTCAAATAATAAACCTAATATTTCTTTTTATTCCTTTCATCTTATTTCATGGATTCTTTTAATCATATTTTCTTGTTGAACCTCCACAACACACACACACACACACACACACACACACACACATACACACAATTTGCCATCCTTTGGAATAATAAGAATGTCTTTATTTTTTAAGTAATTTTTATTTTATTCTGTTTAGTTATACATGACAGTAGAATGTATTTTGACATACCATACATAAATAGAGTATAACTTCCCATTCTTGTGGTTGTGCATGATGTATAGTTGTATTTCTTTTTCTTCTTTCTTACATAGTATTCTCTAATAGTCTCATTAAAATTAGTTTTATTTAAAATTCTTTAAAATACATTTTAATTTATTCTTTACTAATGTCAAGAACACAGTTAAATGTATAAACCCTCCTAGTTTTAAATAAAAATTTTATCTCACTTTACTTCCTCTTTCCCCACATCTCTCCTTACCATACACAAGTAGGGAACTGTAGGTCTTTTGTAATATTATAGATATTATATAGATCTAACACTGTTTTGTTAGAAATTGAAATTAGTTTCACAACCACCTTTCAAACAATCTTTACAGTTAAATTAAGTTTTTATTGCTCACCTCTACTTTTTCTAAAATATGGCCTTGCCTTTCTCAAATCCTCTTTTTTGAATAGTTTTTATTCAAGTGTCTACTTTAAGTTCTTTTATCCAAAAAGCATACATGAGTCATATAGCTTCTAAATTCTTATTCCAGTTCTGGAATTCAAATCAGGGTTTTATTTACCTTCACATTTAGACAACAATTTGGCTTGGTCTAGAGTTCTTAGAATATAATGCTTTCCCTTCAGAAGATTCCTCTGAGGTCTTCTAGCATTAGTATTGCCAGTGAGGAGTCTAATGCCAGACGTGTGTGTGTGTGTGTGTGTGTGTGTGTGTGTGTGTGTGTGTGGGAGAGAGAGAGAGAGAGAGAGAGAGAGAGAGAGAGAATTTTCCAGCATTTCCTCTTTTTCAAAGATATGGTAAACCTTATAAATACAATCCCTTTTTTATTATACTCAACTGGTCTTTGATAAAACTTCTTTTTCAACTCAGAAAAATTGTGTTCTTATATTTCTTCTATTACTGCCTGTCAGCTATTTCTATTGTTTTCCCCTTCTAGAACTCTTATGATGGCAATACTGCTACTCCTCTTCCAATCTTTTAAATTTCCAACTCTTGGAGTTTGTACTCAGAATTCTGGAAGAATATTCCATAGATACTCTTCTTTTTACTTCCAAGAGATAATGCTTCTTCTAGATTTTTACTTCTTTATAGAACTCTTTAATTACAAAAATTAATATAAGATCCTTTTGAATCTAAGAAAATTAGCTCCCCAAGTTCATATTTAATGGCAACTCAGTTTAATAGATGTTATTTAATCTGAGTGCACACATTTGATCCACCTCATTTGAACCACTGAATTTCTTAATTTATCTGGCAGTTTTTCTCTTATCATTACAGAGGAAGAATTAATTTTTCCAACATGAGCAGCCTAAATGTGAAAAGCGGGTGGTCAGTGCCCTCTTCATTCACTCCCAGGGCCTCCACCATTTCCAATCAAAACTCCACAGTCTCATGGATAAAGATAAGAATTTTCTGATGATGATACACAGTCTTGCTATATCCCTTTTATATTCCTTGGCCTGGAACAGGGAAGAGGAAAGCATCAAACATGTATTTAGAATACCATCTTTTCACAGAATTTTGCATTTATTTTTCCTAGATTATGATAAGAAAAAATTTTGTATTTGTTTCTAACTTATGAAAAATAAAATCCCTTAAAAGAAAAATTGAATATCCTTTAAATTCATTCTTATAGAGATGTAGAAAAGCTATTTTTATTTCAACATTCTTATGAAAGAAATAGTTTTGGAAGGGATGAATTTTTAAATTACTTCCCCCACTAAAAACATTTTGAAATACTTTCCTTGAAACCATCTTTTACAATCTTGAAATTACTGTAGACTTTTGTGTCCGACTGCCCAAACAAGGACAGGGAGATATGCCCATGAAAGTTAACCTCGGCTGAAAACAACCATGAGGTAGAAAAAACACTGGGAACATCTGTATTTTATCCTGCCAATATGTTCTCTCTTGTGCTGGGAGCACAGGATGTCTTTACTCTGTCAGCTGGAAAAATATTATCTCTCTGCTGGAATGAAACAAGTGTGGAATATATATTATGCTACCACATTACATGCATACCTAAGCAGAAAACAAAGAAAATAGCCATTTAATATATAACTCAATTTTGCCTCCAGGGACAGATAAAAAAATTTTATTATAATACCCAAATGGTACAGTACATAAATATACATGGGAAATGTGATAGGGCTAAGTTAGGCTCTTTGGCCAGATACTGATGGCTAAAAATTTATCATCTGATCTCCATCTTAATCCTTCCTTCCTAGAGACATGAAGTAGGCTATATTTTTTTTATGAAGGCCAGGAATTTGGGGCAAAGGAAACCAAAACTCATCACCATTTTTCAGCAGACCATTAATTTTTAAATGTCTGTGGAAAGTAGTTATTGGCTGATATCTCTCAGTTTCATTTCAAGCATTATACTTTATACAGTTTATTTAATAAACAAGCAAAATATTTTTTAAAAAGATAACGGAGGCTAAATTGGTAATTTAATAACTTCAGATGATTCTAGGAGCTTAGCTATGTTTGCCCTTTTGGAAATCAATAACTTTTCATTTGGAATTTAAATCCACTTTAATGAGCATTCTGCCAGCAGCAGTTTTATTCAGAATCTGAGCTTACACAAACAAAAGTAATAGAGGCTTTTACCTAGATAACAATTTACAGTTAACTTTTACAGACAATGTGACTGATTTGAATGTATAAGTCCCTTCAATTCCATCTTTATATGTTTCTTAAAACTGTTAAATATTTTGAACCTGAGAAAAGGTTATATGAGAAGAGTGTTCTCAATATGAGAAATCTTTTTATTGTTGTTCTTATAAGTTATACATGACAGTAGAATGTCTTTTGATATATTATACATATATGGAGTAGAACTTCCCATTATTCTGGCTGTACATGATCCAGAATTACATTGGTCGTGTATTCATATATGTACGTAGAAAAGTAATGTTCAATTCTCAATGTGAGGAATCAATGTTGCTCAATTATTTGTAACGGTACTCTTCTAGTACTGGTGCTCTCTTTGGAAGCCCATACAAAGCAATCATTTGGCTTTCTGATAGGCAGTAAATGAGAAACATCCTGTTTTGAAACCACTGACTTTCTATATAAGTTGCCTATTTTAGTGTATCATCAAATTGAAATATTTGTCAACATACAATATCCTATTTTCTTGAATCTTTTCATTTATCCTGACTCAACACTGGTAATGTGCTCTGTATTGCTTTCCTCCCAATAAGAAACCATTTGGGGTCTAGCAGTTTATCCCATAAAACTAATTAAAAGACTCTCCATTAAAAAAGAGGGCTAAGTCTACCATTTCTATAAGCACAATTCCCTGGCTCTGAGCCCCAGGGACCCAAGTAGCTCTGGGAGTCTCCAGAGGATGTTCAAGGAAGAAACTATAGTCTTTACACTCATCACTGCTTCTCTGTGAGATGCCATCTTGTCTTGTCTTTCAGCAACATAGCTGCAAAGCTATCACACCTATAGTGCACCAAGGTCGTGCTACATTCCCTTCGTAATTTTTTTATGAAATTCTTTGTAAAAAAGCAACTGTTTCACCCTCTTATAACTTAGACCCAAGGCTATATAAGTCATAGCTCCCATTTTGCCCTCTTCCCAGCAGCCTTTTAACAAAATCTCTGCATAAGCATAATTAATTAATTAATTAATTTGAATAAACAGAAAATAAAGCATATCACAAAATAGACATCGAGGCACACTCTAAATCCCAGTTTAGGTTCAGCTGAAACCCCTTTCCCCACTTGTAAACATCCAAGGTCAACCTATATCAACACTTACTATGTTGCTTAATGAATATTTCCTTGTTACCTGTAAGGAGAGAGCTTACCTGAGAATGACAGTAGCAAAATGGAAAGCAAGCCAGGAGCTGAAGAGAGGCCCCTGTCCCTTCATCTGAGCCCCTGAAACCAGCATCCCAACTTAGGTTTCCCCAGTTACAAATGCCAGTAAATTTCCTTTTTTGCTTAAGTCAGTTTGAATTTGGTTTTATGTCACTTTCAACTGAAATGATCCTGAATAATATACTAATAATTACCAAATTTTATAGGGTTATGTAAATATCACTGCCTCAGGAACTTGAAACAACAAATCCCAGAGATTACCAACTATAAATTCTATAGCCTAATAAGTGATTTAATTAAGCATGCACATATAGATCACTTTCCAAACTATATATATATATATATATATATATATATATATATATATATATATAGAGAGAGAGAGAGAGAGAGAGAGAGAGAGAGAGAAATAAGGAGAGACAAATCTGAAGAAGGAATGAACTTTTGCATCTTGAAACAATGTATTAAGCAGAAGACATCTGCCCAATGTCTAGAACCAGGAAGATAAATGATTCCATTTTATGTTGTTATTAAATTGTATTACTCTTCATTAAAGTTAAATGCATTTAGAGGAATTAAGCTTATCAAAAAGTTGGCAGTGCAATATAAGTGATGATTCTTTGTTTATTTGACAACATCCTCCTGTGAGTTGATTCACAATTTTAATTTTGGAAAACAATATTTCCTTGATGGGGGCTGACAGAATGATGTGAGTGGCTGCATCATTTTGCATGAAGTCATATCAATTGTGAAGGGAAACAGAAGCCAAGTGACTTAACCAATTTTTCAGGGAGCATTCTGACAATATAATGTTTCTATATTGTGAGAAAGAACCACATAAATTTAAGAATTGAAATTAAGCCTCAAGAGACCATCTTCAATCTTTTTAAGAAAACAACAATGGAACACTATAAAGACAAAAAATGCTAAATATTTTTAGTAAAAAAAATATTGATAAAAATATGTATCAGGCTGGGGATATAGCTCAGTTGGTAGAATACTTGCCTCAGATGCACAAGGCTCTGGGTTCAATCCCCAACACAAATATGTGTGTGTGTGTGTGTGTGTGTGTGTGTATATATATTACAAATACCTACTATTGACCCAACAGTGAACAAAATAGATTTCAAATAGCTAGCAACCCAGTGAGAGCAAAGTATTAATTCAAATAGCTAGCAACCCAGTGAGAGCAAAGTATTAATTCAATCCTAGAGAATTATAATTCCCATGGGAATATTACCACGGAAATTTTTGCCCACCATACTGGGGCTTTATCCTAGGCAGATAAGCCTGGAAAGAAGCTCATGAAAAGTGGTAGTAAATAATGAAGAAGCACTAAGGATCCATGAGCTGGTAAACCAGTGAAAAAAGCTGCAGAATATGGAGGACTCAAGCTGAGCTTGGGTGGTAAAAAGTTTCCTCCAAATACAATTGGCAGACCCTGAAGAGTTTGGGGGCAAGGCCTAGAATTTTGCATTTTTTAAAAATCAATTTGGCCTCCAGTTTAGAAATGCAGTGGGATGGGGCCAGGGTCTAGTCAAGAGAAAATGGTAGCTGGAGCTGAGTAGGAGTGATGTAAGTGGTTATGAGATACAGAAAGAGAAACCCTCTATCCTTCTTATGGAACATCTATTGAAATCAGCATCATAAAATCCAAATCATTCCCTTTTTTAATATATTTTTGGGGCAAATCTTGAATATCTAAAAATAACATAATGAATCCCTTTGTACTCAACATGAAGATTCAGCAACAGCCAACACTGGATTAATCTTGCTTGATTTTTAATCATATAAATAGATAAATAGATATCTCAAGCTTTCAGAAAAGTTGGGGAAATAGTACAATAATCACTCATTTATAATTTATCTAAATTTAGATAAATTTATAATTTATCTAAATTTAGTAATTGCTAACATTTTGCTAACTTTGTATTATGCAAACATATATGTACAATAAACATAGATTATTTGTTTTTTTGCATTATTTATTTCCCAAGAAAAAAGACAGTCTTATATAAAACTATTATATAATTATCACTCCAAAAATTTAACATTATCTAACATGCAGCACATATTCAAAACCTCCCATTTGTCACAAAAAATTCCTTTATATTTGTTTTCTCCCCTGATTCAAGATTTTAAAAAACAAAGATCATGCATTGCATTTTTTTGTTCTGTCCCTGTCATTTGCATCAATCTTAAGAGTTCCTCAGCCTTTTTGTCTTTCGTGACATTGATGCCTCTGATGGGTCCCGGCCAGTTGCTCTGTAGAATGTCCTTTGATGTGTATTTGTCTGATTGTTTCCTCATGATTACATTCAGGTGAAACAGTTTTAGCAGAACTATCACATAGGTGATGCTGTGTCCTTCTCAATGTATCACATCAGGAGCCATATGATGTCAGTTGTATCATTATTAATGATAATTCTTTCACTTTTTCAACCGATTGAATTCATATCCTGTAGACATAATCCATTACTGAGGAAACCAGACAAGGACTGCAAAATATAATTTCTATTTCCTCATGAGCCATCATGCCAAGAGACATTTACACAGGTCATTTATACAGACAGAGCTTTATTAGTTTTATTCAGGAAAGGAGGATATAGATCATAAATTGACACCCCTGGGGGATGAATATTCTGCAACAATTAGGAGAAATCGGCTGGCCTGGGAAATAGAATCCTGAGAGGAAGTGAAGTATGCAAATGAGGTGCATGCCCTCAGGAGCCAGACTATCAGGTGGGCATCCTGGTCCTGCTGCTAAACCTGTGTGATTTGGGGCAGGTTCTTAACCTTTCTGTACCTGCATGTATGAGCACTAAGTTGTTAGGTGGGCAATATTCAGCAGATGACATGCTCTCAATGGTGTGATATTGGTGACAGCAATGTTTCTAATGAACTCCCTGTGTTGACTAAAGGAAGACCATTGATCTTCCTTATAAAAGATACTGTCTCAAGTTTAGACTCTGTTAGAAATACTATACGATAAAATATCAATGTTTATGTAAAATCACTAACATCTTCAACTAATGAGAACTACTTTGGGCAGGCGGGAGAATTTGATCTTCACAATTAGATGACCAGCATTAATATTTCCCAAGCAACAAATATTAATTTTAACAATGAACAGTGTCCAACACAGGAAAATTCTTTAAAAGTTTTTATAGACCTCAAGTACCACTTAGATACTTTTAGCATACTGTTACCTAGATATATACAAACTTACAGGTAGGTGGAAGTATCTTATGCTTATAGCTCTTGCAATTGTGAAAATTTGCATATTAAATTTCCCATTGATACAATGAAAACACACATGTATAGGCAGGTACTGAAATCAATTGTCAATACTCAGTTCTAAGGCAGACTTCAGATAATTCACAATTGCTTATATTTTTTAAATGTCATCCAAATAGAAACACAATATTATTATTGGTGGTAATTTTAAATTTACCAATTATTTTCAGATCCTGGAATATACTGTTATGGAAGAAATCTAAGAATCAGATATTGGTGGTACAACAACTCAGCTAAAACTAGGTGAACCTAAGAAGTGACAATGGATTAGAGAGAAGGGGACATATTTGAGAATATTCAGTACACTATTTGGACAAAACTCTAACATCAAATTGTTGTGGGTGGGAAGGAACATGAGGGAGGATTCAGGAACAACTCCCAGGTTTCTGTCCCAGGCAAGTATGTTCAGTAGGGTGAGCAAACACAGAGGAGGTAGAAGTTTGGGACATAAAGACACTGAACATGCTGAATTTAAGGCATCTGTGAAACTAAGTCTGGCCATTAGAAGAAGCTGAATGAATAATTGCAAAAAAAAATGCATCTATGAATAAAATAAATTCAAGATACTCTATATTAACAAATTATACTTTACATAATATTAAATACCAATATAAAAATCATAAATGTGTCTTTGTGGATGCATTGAGGAGAAAAGAATTCACAGAATATAAACTCTGTTACCCAAAACTTGGTTTGCTCACTCAGAAGGCACATTAACTTGAATAAAATGGTATGGAATGTAGCAGTCACTGCTGGTTGCTTATTAAATATCCATTTCCCCTTCTTTATTAACAGAACCTTAATTTTTTCTCAGGGTGGCAATGTGCCAATCCAAAAAATGTCAATTCCAGCTCCTGTTGTACCCGTGAATGGCCATTTCACACTGTTCTGGCCAATGCAATACAAGCAGAAGTCAGTGGCTAGAACTTCTGGGACATCTCCTGAAAAGGAGCATGGACTTAGCTGACTAAATGTTTTGTTCTTGCCCTTCTTCCTGCCCAGAAACATAATGGTGGAGGGTAGAGCAAGTATATTGTGATCGTGAGACCCTAAGAACATGGTAAGAATTACTGAATCCAGACATAGGAGAATCTTAGGGACTTCATGAAGCCCCAGTATCAACCCTGGACTTCCTGCTTCCAGATATGAATAACTAAAAATAATAAACCCCTAATTTCATAACTCACTTTTTTCTGTTTCTTGAGGTTTGGTGAATTTCTACCAACATAGAAGCTCTATTTGAAACAGTCTTAAGTAAAAACTCCCTGCAGTTAATATAATGTCCAGAAAAAATTAAGGAGTTGATTCCCACCTAGATGCAACAAGAAACTTCTCAACCAGACTAGTATGTCTCCTGGTTCAGCCTCTGATTAGACAAAGTGAGGGGCTAAAGAAGGCTAGCAGCCAGATTATCAGGCTATGATAAATGAGTTCCAATAAGACTGTACCTATCGAATCTGCAAAATTTAACATCCTCCACCATTTTCTTGTTTTTCCTTTTTTTTTTTTTTGCTTTTCACTTCATTAACCTAAATATAAAGTTAATGAAAAAATAAAGTAAAAATGTTTCATTTTTCTTAACAATTATGATTACCTCCTCCTGCATTGCATGTGTATGTGTGTGGGGGGTGGGGGAGGTAGTATTAGTACAGGGAATAAAACCCAGGGACATTTTACCACTGAGCTACATCCTCAGCATTCTGTCTTTTTTTTTTTTTTTTTTTTTTTTTTCAGAGACACAGTCTCACAAAATGGATCAAGGACCTAGGAATTAAACCAGAGACTCTGTGTCTAATGGAAGAAAAAGTAGGCCCTAATCTTCATCATTTGGGATTAGGCCCCAACTTCCTTAATAAGATTCCTGTAGCACAAGAACTAAAACCAAGAATCTATAAATGGAATGAAATCAAACTAAAAAGTTTCTTCTCAGCAAAAGAAATAATCTGTGAGGTGAACAGAGAGCCTACATCCTGGGAGCAAATTTTTACCCCTCACACATCAGATAGAGCATTAATCTCTAGGGTATATAAAGAACTCAAAAAGCTAAGCACCAAAAAAACAAAAACAAAAATAATCAACAAATGGGCCAAGGACCTGAACAGACACTTCTCAGAAGAGGATATACAATTAATCAAGAAATATAGGGGCTGGGTATGTGGCTCAAGTGGTAGCGCGCTCGCCTGGCATGCGTGCGGCCCGGGTTCGATCCTCAGCACCACATACAAACAAAGATGTTGTGTCAGCTGAAAACTAAAAAATAAATATTAAAAATTCTCTCTGTCTCTCTCTCTCTCTCACCTCTCTCTTAAAAAAAAATAAATCTTTCCTTGTCTTTAAAAAAAAAAGAAATATATGAAAAAATGCTCATCATCTCTAGCAATCAGAGAAATGCAAATCAAAACTACTTTAAGATATCATCTCACTCCAGTCAGAAGGCAGCTATTATGAAGACAAACAACAATAAGTGTTGGCAAGGATGTGGGGAAAAAGGCACACTCATACATTGCTGGTGGGACTGCAAATTGGTGCGGCCAATATGCAAAGCAGTACGGAGATTCCTCAGAAAACTGGGAATGGAACCACCATTTGACCCAGCCATCCCTCTCCTTGGTCTATACCCAAAGGACTTAAAAACAGCATACTACAGGGACACAGCCACATCAATGTTTATAGCAGCACAATTCACAATAGCTAAACTGTGGAGCCAATCTAGATGCCCTTCAGTGGATGAATGAATAAAAAAAAATGTGGCATTTATACACAATGGAATTTTACTCAGCAATAAAAGAGAATAAAATCATGGCATTTGCAGGTAAATGGATGGTGTTGGAGAAGATAATACTAAATGAAGTTAGCCAATCCAAAAAAAAAAAAAAAAACAAATGCTGAATGTTTTCTCTGATATAAGGAGGCTGACTCATAGTGGGGTAGGGAGGGGGAGCATGGGAGGAATAGATGAATTCTAGATAGGGCAGAGGGGTGGGAGGGAAAGGGAGGGGACAGGGGATTAGCAAGGATGGTGGAATGTGATAGACATCATTGTCCAAAGTATATATATGAAGACACAAATTGGTGTCAGCATACTTTATATACAACCAGAGATATGAAAAATTGTGCTGTATATATGTAATAAGAATTGTAATGTATTTATTTTTTAAAATCAATAAAAATTTTTTTTTTAATAAAAAAAAAGAGACCCAGTCACACTAAATTCCTGAGGCTAGCCTCAAACTTAGAATCCTTCTGCCTCAACCTCTCTGGTCTATATATATCTTTAAAAAAAAATCACTGAATAACTGTTATGTACCCTAAAGACACTGACTATTTTACAGCACCTAGAATAGTATCATGCATGTGTTTATCCAGCAAATATTTTATAAGAATCTGTGTTCTGGATCCTGGGACATAAAATGAACTGAACATGGAACCTGTCCTTAAGGTTCTAGAAGTCTACAGATTATGCTCAAGGCTCACCTGCTTGTAAATGGTAAATTCTCAGTGAGTACTTACTCATCTTAATTGCTACCATTTTAAAGCTTCATTTAGTTACTCACGGGGAAATTTAAGCAGAATGGAGAAGATAATTGAGTTGAGGAGGGAGCTTTCAGATGCTTCTCTTACAAACATTATTATACTTACAAGCACAATAAAATAGCATGATAACTTAAAAGGGTGGTTTCATCATTTCCATTTTGAAAATAGATCATTTTTATTTACAAAGCAAATGTGCAAAATAAAAATATTGCCAACTTATTTGAAATCCACGAAAAATGCTGAAATGAGGAACTGTTCTTGAAAACTCACTTTCTGTTTCTAGGGTTTTTTCCCCTTAGCCTTTTATTATTTTCTGCAATTATGGCTGTTTTGGAATTCACTGTTAATGTGTAACAAGATCCCATCAAAAATGTTTGTGGATGAATCAAGAAACACTTACTGGAGATCGTGGCACAGGCCACAGTGGAGACAGAATTTCTGGGCTCCCTCTCTTCAGTTCTCAGCCTGTGTGCAGACTCTTCCTCTCCAGTTCCCCGTTCTGCTGATTCTACTTGCCTTCAAGGACAATATTTCTGTTTTCAATCTCCCAGGCATGCCACACAGTAGGCTAGCAAACGGTGGATGGGGCCTGCAATTAAGAAGGCTGAGATAATTTGGTTGTTTATTCATTTAACAAATATTTTTGACCATTTATTATGTGTCTAGCATTGATCTAAGCCCTGTAAAACAGTCATAAACAAGATATGTCTGCCCAGAGGAGCTTGCATCTCATGAAGGAGGATAATAAGTAAGTACATACACAATCTAGGAGATTATAGACAGAGCTATGAAAGAAATAAATGGAGTTATGTGATAGTCATTGATATTTTGATATTTAAGGAAAGACCTGATTGATGGAAAGTTGATAGATTCCAAGGAAAAAGATTTCAGGCATCTCGTCCTTAATGTGTCTAAGGCACACACAAAAAGAGAGAGAGAGAGAGAGAGAGAGAGAGAGAGAGAGAGAGAGAGAGAGACCAGTGTGGCAACAACAGGGAGCAGGAGAGAGAGAATGAACTGGTTAGGTCAATAGAAATGGATTAGCTTGTGGAGGACCTAGCAGTCACGCTGAGGAATTAGACTTTCATTTAAGAGTATAGAATGTATTTGATGTGGTTTAAGCAGAGGTATGAAGCTATTTGATTTTTAAATTATATCTATGATTACTAGGTGGATAGTAGAATTAGAAATAGCAATAGGAAACCACTACATAAAGTCAGGAGAGAGAAGGGGGAAAATTCAATTCTTTGGGATTGGAACTTATGGGACTTTCAGATGGAGTCACCAAGATGTTGGCTAGAAGACTTGGGTGGATGGCTATGCCCTTACCTAACACAGGAAAACATCCCAAACCCATCTTGTCTAACACTAGGCAATTTGGTTTGTTCAACTTTGAAATGAAGATGTTGAGAGAAATGAGATAGACCAACCACCATTTCAGCACTAAAATATCACACTTTTACCAAACACTAGGGCTTGACTATGTTTTCCTTGCTTTCCATTAGGAAAACAGCATAAGCTTTGGAATGACAGAAGCCAGGATTCAAATAAAACCTCCACAGAGCCATGTGACAAATTGCGTTTGTTTGCTTCAGTCTCCTCATCTGCAAAATGGAATTATCAGAGAGACCTGCCTCACTAGCAATATAATTATGTAAGGCCCCTGCAATATAATGGTGCAGTTAATCACACATTCTTCTCCTGACAGACTTGGCTTCATTTCTTCTCTTCTTTCATTCACTTCACTTTGTACAACTCTTAATTTGGTAACTTCTTATTTCCTCTGAGGTTAAAATAACTCCAAGATTGAGGACTTCCAGAGCACAATTGTCCTATGTCCCTTCCTCCCTGTGATGATCTCTTTGGTCCTCTCAGACATCTCAGCTAGATGCCACGCATTGCAAGGTGAGGCAACACAGGCAGCTGGGTACGAGAGGTTACCAACACCAGGTGTTTAACATTTAAGCTTAACTTCAATTTCTACACCTCTCCCTGTTTGACGGATCTGAGAAGGGAGAACGTGAACAGCAAGCACTCCATCTGAGAAGAAAAAGGGAAGGAACACTTTGGGCTACTGGTGAGGCCAGTCTGAAATCTCACCAATATGCCTTTTCTGCTGATGACCATGTTGCCAGACATTTAGAGGAACAAGACAGACAAACTACAACAAGGGATACTATAGTCTTATCGGCTGCCTGTGCCACATGTTTAGTTACCCCAAACTCAGAGTTTAGTAAAGAATGATTCACTTTTTTTCATTTATGCCTGTCCTTTTCATTTATCTTATCACTCCATTCCCACCCCACCCCTAGAAAGAGTTTCCCAATAAAAGAGTTCTCCAAGTGTCCACCAAAAGGTTTTTGAACATTTCTTGCTATCCAGCCAGAAACTCCTGTGGTTTCTGCTCTGGCAGCTAGAGGGCAGTGTAAGTCTCTGCACCCTCCCTTAGCCTCCTCACACACTACCTCTTGTGGCCTCCCAGCTAAGGGCATAGTGAGAGAAGACACACTGGATAGTGGGGGTAGATAATCATGTGCCAGAGCAGCAGAGGGAGAGAGAGAGAGACTTGAAGAAAAATAAGCACCACTTAGGTCACACACGGCCTTTCTGGCCTCTGGCTTCCTCCTGGCTCACACAGTAGTAGCTGCCTTCATGCTCATCCCCAGCAACCTCACCTTCCCTCAACCTGCTGGACATCCTCTCCCTACACCCAGTTTTTCAAATTCTTCACCTGTGAGCTCATGTCAGCCTCACCCTTTCAAGTTTACACACAAACTCACTGGGCACCTCCCTTAAGGTCATGCTGACAGGCCTCTGGACCTCTCCACCCTGCGTTGGCCCCTCAGGCCTCGTGGCTCTGGCTGGAAGAGGTGACTCGCTCTTAGGGCTTGGCGTACAATAACAAGGTTGGCCACACCAGCAGAGCTTAATTCCAGAGAGGCTGGCTGCTGGAGGGCTGCCAAGCGCCACAGGCAAGGAGGAGATAATATGTGAGTAAACCACAGAGCCCAAAGCACGAGTGCCCAAGATGCCACCAAGGGTCACAGGCGAAACAGGAGCAGCTGGTTTTGGTGGGCAGGTCCAGGTGTGGAACTAGAACCAGGATGAGAGAAGCAACGATAACATCACATCACCTTACAATTACAGAGAGCACTGTGCTTCCTAAATCTCACTCAGAATACCCTGCTTTACCTGTTACTTTGTGTAAGAAGGGCATGTATTATGGATACCCTTTTGATAAGTGAGAAAACTGAGCCCACTGGAAGGTCAAGCAGTTTGTTCAAATTGCAGACATTAATGACAGAGTTGGGCTAGACTCCATTACCAGGGTGACAAGTTTGCCCAAACACCACTGACCTATATAAAATCACCTAGCAGGAGCTTGGGAAGAAGGAGGTCAGATTACTCACCACCTCAAATACTACAGAGCCTTTACCGTGCCATTCAGTATGTCCAGGTGCTGAAAGGAAGGAGCAAGGAAGAGATCACAGCTGAGGCCAGAAGATATAAAAGGACTTTGAATGTGAGGGTTTCATCTCCCTCACACTGCAGACCCACTGGGCACAGCCTCTCACAAGAGATTGAGTCCTCTCCCCATGGGTTGAGTCCTTATAACCAGAATATTGTAACTGCAGGAGCTCATGGGAAAAAGGCTGTAACCCACTCACCCAAAATTTCTGCCCACAGGAAACTCTTCTGTTTGCAACTCAAATACAGGCTTTTTCCAATCCCCCCTGAATTTTTAAGGAAGAGAAAGAAAAGACCAAATATGAAAGCTCTCTTGTTGATAATCTATGGTTTGGAATGAGAAATGGGTGTTTCAGTTTTGTTTTTAAGCAAATTCTCCTTTTCTAAAAAATTTTCTTTCAAAAAATTTGGTAAGAGTCAAAGTGAATCAATGTGTATTCCATATTTTTGCATCCACATTAGTAGATTTTTAATGCACCAGGTGTGGTGGCACACGCCTATAATCCCAGTGGCTCCGGAGTCTGACAGGAGAATGGCAAGTTCAAAGCCAGCTTCAGCAATAGCAAGGCGCTAAGCAACTCGGTGAGACCCTGTCTCTAAATAAAACACAAAATAGGACTGGGAATGTGGCTCAGTCGTCACATGCCCCTGAGTTCAATCCCCAGTACAAAAAAAAAAAAAAAAAAAAACAGGTGACATAATAGGTAAAGTCAAACAGACACTTCTGTAAAGAGAAAAAACTTACTAGAAGAAACTATCTTACATACCTTACAAGAACCCAGTTGTATTAACAAAGCTCTGCTGCTGTGAAGAATACAGCTCATGGACAGGTGGATGAATGATTTGTACATTTTCAAACATTCACTGAATATCTTATGTATACATATATATTAACTTTGAAAAAGCTTTAATTGATAATTCCCAGATATACTTCATTTTTGTTCATCTTGTGGAAGAGGTTGTTTCAAGAGAAGACCAGGCAGGTCTGATTCAAAAACCCAGCCAAGACAGTTGGACACCAAGTCTCCTTTACCCTCTTCAGATATCAGATGGGTTTGAGGTACCAAATTGGAAATTCTCTTAGTCACATGAAATGCTAATAGTTTTAGTACTTGTCCTAGTTGTGTATCAGCTTGTGGTCATCCCATAGGAACAGTGGGGCAGGAAATGAGGAGCACTCAAAAAATGGGCAATGACTCAACTAACACCTGATTTTAGTCAATTTTAATATAATGCTTTGACTCCTCTTTGAATTTATCTATGACCCGTGTCAAGCTGTTCTCTTCCAGGACTCGCCTTGGTAAAAATGAAATTATAGCTTCCATCCACATCACAAATGCTATGTGAAGTGAGGGAGGTAACCTATCAGGCCATTTTGTAGAATAACCAAAACTAAACTAAACTTCTATTACTACCTCATGTCTTTAGAACACCTCCTTAAATTACCTATAGGAGTCTATTTTTCTTTCAATTTGGACTTTATTTTACTGAAGGAAAAAAAAAACTAGAGTGCAAAGAGCCAAAGTACATGTTAAGGTATCATGAGTCACGGAACCTCGCTCAAAGGTAGAGATTGCAGTTCTTTTTCCTGAAGAAATGTTTCATCTGAGAAGACAGCAAGTAGTGTGGCCACTTGCTGACCTCTTGATGAACTGCAGATCCTATGAGAAGGATCCTTAAATCACATTTCAGGATGGCTCCCTCAAAAGTCACAGGGCATTTACAATAAAGAAATGATGCAAGAATAGAGGCAGGACACCTCTGTTCTTAGGAAAAAAAGAATTCTTGAGGAGTATATTTTGAAGAATTTCATGGCAACAAAAAAAGAAGACAGAACCACATTATTGGATGAGCCAAAGCAAAAGAAGTCAAGGCCCAGAACACAATTTGGAAAAAGGCTACAACTCAGCTAGTAGCCAATTCCTATGGCAAAGTCCTTGCAGAACTTAAATTTATTGATGGGAAAAAAAATCAAAAGTAGAATGGAAAGCAGTCATCAGTATAATTAATTAAAGGACTATTTATGAAATACCTGGTCCAGGTAGTCCCTCCCACTGCATTCCTATCTCCTTGCATCAAAGCAATTAGACTGTGGAATTTGAGCTGCAGAACAGCTGCCTTCTTATGCCTTCCACACCCATAAGTCCTGAAGAAAAGCATGTCCCACCCACAGAGAGCTCACAGTCAGACCTCTCAGTCCTGAAGGTCAGCTGAGAAGATTGTAAAACAACACAAAAGCAAGGAAAACTCATGACAGCATTCATAGGATTGATCTCTCACCACTTAAAGATATCCACCATAGAGGTGAGAGATTAGAGAAGGGACCCAAGGGAACTTTTGGGATTGATGAAACTATTTACTATGTTGATTATGGTAGTAGAAAAAGGACTATGGGCATGTATGTTAGTCAACTTTATTTTAGGTATGTATGTTGGTCAGCTTTTCATGCTGACAAAAAAAAATACCTGAGAAAAACAACTTAGAAGGGGAAAGATTTACTTTGGTTCATGATTTAAGAGGTTTTAGTCCATGCTTGGATGACTCTATTGCTTTGGGCCTGAAGTGAGGCAAAACATCATGGTGGAAGGGTGTGGCAGAAGAAAGCTACTCACCTCATGACAGCCAGGATGGAGAGAGAGAGAGCAAGCAGAGGGGCTAGGGACAAGAAATATCCTTCCAGGGCACACACCCAGTGGCCTACTTCTTCCAACTAGGTCCTACCTCCCACAGCCTGCTCTACCTCCCAGTAATGTCATCAAATTATGAATCCATCAATGGAGGAGTCCACTGATGACCTCAGAGCCCTAATGATCCAGTCACCTTCACAAAGTTTCCACCTCTGAATGCTGCTGCATTGTGGACCACACCTTCAACATATGAGATTTTGGGAGACATTCGAGATCCAAGCCATAACAGCATTTATCAAAAATCATCAAACTGAACACGTTAAAAGGGTAAATTTTACTGTCTATAAATTTTACTTCAATAAAACTGAACTTCAAAAAAGAAGCAGAAAGCATGAGAGGAAAAAGAAGTAAAGTTGTTGACATTCATCGTGGCCCTGGAAAGTTTGCTTTTCTGATAGTACAGAGGAGAGGTGAATGGAAAGTTTGGTTCACCTTAACAAGGGCATTAGGGTTACCTGGTTGGCTCAGAAGCAGGAGGAAGAGAGAATACTGACTAGACAGAGAACACACCAGGCCAGGCATTCCAAAGGACTTTATTTTATTTAATTCAGTACAGTGAAAACATCTACCCAGAGAGATATTTCTCATCTCCCCAGGCAGGACGTTTCAAGATGTCTTACATTAACCTAAAACATCTAGATAGATGCCCAATAAATATGAACTAAATAACATGGAAATAAAAGTAAAACTAGAGTCTTCTTATTTAAAAAAGAAAAGAAAAAGGAATAACCAGAAAACAAGAAAAAGTTACTAAAAATTTAAAATATAGCTGATTAAAGGCCTTACCTACAACAGAAGGACGGAAAAATAAAGTCAAGGAAATCTACCAAAATGATGAGCAAAATCAAAAAGAAAAAGGAAAAGCAAAATAAAATATATGAAAAAAAAGTAAAAATCATGGAAAATCAATAGAACTCCTACTTACACCTAACAGAAATACCAGGAGAAGAGAACTGGAAAAAAATGCACAAAAGAAAATAATTAAAGAAACACTAGTTGAAGAATGGATAGGGAAAATGTAGTATTATACTATATGCATACAATGAAATGTCAGCCACCCATAAAAAGGAATGAAGTACTGATACATGCTACAATGTGGATGAACTTGGGAAACATTATGCTAAGTGGAAGAAACCGGGCACAAAGGCCACCCACGTATTATATGACTCCATTTATATGAAATATCCAGAAGAGACAAAACCATAGGGATGAAAAGTAGATTTAGTGGTTTATCAGGGGTTAGAGGAAGAAGTGACTGGGGAATGAGTGATTGCTAATGGATATGAGGCTTCTTTTGGGGGTGATGGAAATGTTGAAACTAGATGTGATGTTTGCACAGATTTACAAATATACAAAAACAATTGTGTGCTTCAGAAGTATGGATTATAATTTCTATGAATTAGGTAAAAAATTTTAAAAAAAGAAATGGTAAAAGGAAATTTCCAGAAATGCAAAAAATAAGAAGAGTATGATGTGAGTAAATATGTAGATTCTCAGTCCTAAGTCCATTCTTACAGAATCGAACACTAAAAAAAGCATGAAAGCTAAAAAGCATCAGGAAAAATAGTTATAGAAATATCAAAATGAAATTGGCATCAAACTTCTCATCTCCAATATTACTGGAAAATGGAACAGTGTCTTTCCACACTTCTGCACGAACACGTTATGGACTGATTAGAGTAGAAAGTCAGACACCTAAGAACATATAGAAGTTCCCTCTAAGATATCATCTCACTCCAGTCAGAAGGCAGCTATTATGAAGACAAAAAACAATAAGTGTTGGTGAGGATGGTGGGGGGGAGGCACACTCATACATTATTGGTGGGACTGCAAATTGGTGCAGCCAATATGGAAAGCAGTATGGAGATGCCTTGGAAATCTGGGAATGGAACCACCATTTGCTAGTCCTCTCCTCCATCCATACCCAAAAGACTTAAAAACAGCATACTACAGGGACACAGCCACATCAATGTTTATAGCAGCACAATTCACAATAGCTAAACTGTGGAGCCAATCTAGATGCCCTTCAGTGGATGAATGGATAAAAAAAAAATGTGGTATATATACACAATGGAATTTTACTCAGCAATAAAAGAGAATAAAATCATGGCATTTGCAGGTAAATGGATGGTGTTGGAGAAGTTAATGCTAAGTGAATTTAGCCAATCCCAAAAAAACAAATGCTGAATGTTTTCTCTAATATAAGGAAGATGACTCATAAGTGGGGTAGGGAGGGGGAGCATGGGAGGAATAGATGAATTCTAGATAGGGCAGAGGGGTGGGAGGGAAAGGGAGGGGGCAGGGGATTAGCAAGGATGGTGGAATGTGATAGACATCATTATCCAAAGTACATGTATGAAGACACGAATTGGTGTCAACAGACTTTATATACAACCAGAGAAATGAAAAAAAAATGTGCTGTATATGTGTAATAAGAATTCTAATGCATTCCACTGTCATTTACTTTTTAAAAAATCAATAAAAAAAGAAAAACTCTTAATGGAAATATTCAAAAAAATAAAGAAAGAAAGAAAGAAAATATAGTAGTTCCCACTTTTTCATGAGGGATAAGTTCTAACTGCCCCCAACAGAATGTCAAAAACTGCAGACAGTACCAAACCCTATATGTAGGGGTCCCCCCCCCATGCCTAAGATAAAGTTTAACTTATAAATTAGGCATATTAAGAGATTAACAACTAATTCTAGAATAGAATAAGAATGGCAATATATCATAACAAAGTATTATTTTTATCTTTTAACCTAAAGGAAGCACTTTACAGGGTCTCTGGCTTATCTTGACTTTCAGCATCAATATTCTAGTGTTTTGGGGGCATTATTCAGTAAAATAAGGGTTACTTTGAACACAAGCACTATTTCTACAACAATTCATCTGCCAAGACAGCTACTAAAATATAAATATGTGTAACATAGATTCACTGGACAAAGGGACAAGTCATGTCCCAGGTGGGATAGTATGGAAGAACATGAGATTTCATCACGCTACTCAGAATGGCATGCAATTAATTTATGCATTGTTTATTTTTGGAATATTTTATTTAATATTTTCAGATCGTATATCATACAGTTGACCATAGAGAACTAAAACTTTGGAAAGTGAGACTGGAAGTACAAATCATATCTCAATTGTAACCTTAAATGTTAATGGCCTAAACTCACCAATCAAGAGACATAGGCTAGTAACCTGGATCAAAAAAACAAATTCAACAATATGCTGCCTTCAAGAGACTCGTATGATAGGAAAAGACATACACAGGCAGGAGGTAAAAGGTTGGGAAAAATCATACCACTCACATGGCCCTCAGAAGCAAGCAGGAGTGGCCATACTCATATCGAATAAAATCAACTTTAAACCTAAGTTAATCAAGAAGGATAAAGAAGGACACTATATCCTGTTAAAAGGAACCATCCACCAACAAGACATAACAATTATCAATTTGTATGCACCAAACAATGGAGCTGCAACGTTCATAAAACAAACTCTCCTCAAGTTCAAGAGTCAAATAGACCACAACACAATAATTATGGGTGACTTCAACACACCGCTCTCGCCATTAGACAGATCCTCTAGACAAAAACTGAATAAAGAAACTATAGAACTCAACAGCACAATCAATAACCTAGACTTAACCGACATATATAGAATATATCAACCATCATCAAGTGGATACACGTTCTTCTCAGCAGCACATGGATCCTACTCAAAGATAGACCATATATTATGCCATAAGGCAACGCTTAGTAAATATAAAGGCATGGAGATAATACCATGCACCATACCTGATCACAATAGAATGAAATTGGAAATCAATGATAAAAGAAGGAAGGGAAAATCCTACATCACATGGAAAATGAACAATATGTTACGGAATGATCAATGGGTTACAGAAGACATAAAGGAGGAGATGAAAAAATTCTTAGAGACAAATGATAATACAGACACAACATACCGGAATCTATGGGACACAATGAAAGCAGTTTTAAAAGGAAAATTCATTTCTTGGAGTTCTTTCCTCAAAAAAAGAAATAACCAACAAATAAATGAACTCACACTACACCTCAAAAACCTAGAAAAGGAAGAGCAAAACAACAGCAAATGTAGTAGAAGACAAGAAATAATTAAAATTAGAGCAGAAATCAACGAAATTGAAACAAAAAAACCATTGAAAAAATTGATAAAACTAAAAGTTGGTTCTTTGAAAAAATAAATAAGATAGACAGGCCCTTAGCCATACTAACAAAGAGAAGAAGAGAGAGAACTCAAATTACTAACATACGGGATGAAAAAGGCAATATCACAACAGACACCACAGAAATAAAGAAGATAATTAGAAAGTATTTTGAAACCCTATATTCCAATAAAATAGAAGATAGTGAAGATATCGATAAATTTCTTAAGGCATATGATCTGCCCAGATTGAGACAGGAAGACACACACAATTTAAACAGACCAATAACAAAGGAAGAAATAGAAGAAGCCATCAAAAGACTACCAACCGAGAAAAGCCCAGGTGCCGCAGTCTTGGCTGGGCACAGAATCACGAGCCACTCAAGCAGGAACAAAACTTTATTTTGAAAAAGCCGCCAATACTCTGTAGGCGCTGGCAAGCCAAACCCGGTCCTCCCACGCGGGCCTCCACCGGAACCGCGCGTTCCCCGGAACCGGGGGTCCCCCGGACCTCCCCCGGAATTCCCTCCTACTATCCTTCCCCAACCAATGGGAACTCTCCATGAGTCCCGTAACATGAGTCCGGTAGCAGGCCAAGGTGAACAGGGGGAGTCCAATTTCCATATGAATGTAAATCTTAACATAATCATCTCAGTGGCTAGCTGGCATCACTTTACAACCAAAGGTGCCATACATCGTATATTTGCTTGTGGCTCCTAGCACCCAGGACCGGATGGGTATACAGCGGAGTTTTACAAAACCTTCAAAGAAGAATTAATACCAATACTTTTCAAGCTATTTCAAGAAATAGAAAAAGAAGGAGCTCTTCCAAATTCATTCTATGAGGCCAACATCACTCTGATCCCAAAACCAGACAAAGACACTTCAAAGAAAGAAAACTACAGACCAATATCTCTAATAAACTTGGATGCAAAAATTCTCAATAAAATTCTGGCGAATCGAATACAAAAACATATCAAAAAACTTGTGCACCATGATCAAGTAGGATTCATCCCTGGGATGCAAGGCTGGTTCAATATACGGAAATCAATAAATGCTATTCACCACATCAACAGACTTAAAGACAAGAACCATATGATCATCTCGATAGACGCAGAAAAAGCATTTGACAAAGTACAGCATCCCTTTATGTTCAAAACACTAGAAAAACTAGGGATAACAGGAACTTACCTCAACATTGTAAAAGCTATATATGCTAAACCTCAGGCTAGCATCATCCTAAACGGAAAAAAACTGAAGACATTCCCTCTAAAATCTGGAACAAGACAGGGATGCCCTCTATCACCACTTCTATTCAATTTAGTTCTCAAAGTACTAGCCAGAGCAATTAGACAGACAAAATAAATTAAAGGCATAAAAATAGGAAAAGAAGAAATTAAATTATCGCTATTTGCGGATGACATGATAATATACCTAACAGACCCAAAAGGGTCTACAAAGAAGCTGCTAGAGTTAATAAATGAATTCAGCAAAGTAGCAGGTTATAAAATCAACACGCATAAATCAAAGGCATTCCTGTATATCAGCAACAAAACCTCTGAAACGGAAATAAGGAAAACCACTCCATTCACAATATCCTCAAAGAAAATAAGATACTTGGGAATCAACCTAACAAAAGAGGTGAAAGATCTATACAATGAAAACTACAGAACCCTAAAGAGAGAGAGAGAAGAAGATCTCAGAAGATGGAAAAATGTACCCTGTTCATGGATAGGCAGAACTAACATCATCAAAATGGCGATATTACCCAAAGTTCTCTATAGGTTTAATGCGATGCCAATCAAAATACCAACGGCATTTCTTGTAGAAATAGACAAAGCAATCATGAAATTCATATGGAAAAACAAAAGACCCAGAATAGCAAAAGCAATTCTAAGCAGGAAGTGTGAATCTGGAGGTATAGCGATACCAGAGTTCAAACTGTACTACAAAGCAATAGTAACAAAAACAGCATGGTACTGGTACCAAAACAGGCAGGTGGACCAATGGTACAGAATAGAGGACACAAAGACTAATCCACAAAGTTACAACTATCTTATATTTGATAAAGGAGCTAAAAACATGCAATGGAGGAAGGATAGCATCTTCAACAAA
This sequence comes from Spermophilus citellus, assembly GCF_964194105.1. Taxonomy (NCBI): domain Eukaryota; kingdom Metazoa; phylum Chordata; class Mammalia; order Rodentia; family Sciuridae; genus Spermophilus; species Spermophilus citellus. The sequence goes on along the minus strand of NC_138182.1, from coordinate 176,785,266 downwards.
TGGTGCTGGGAAAATTGGAAATCCATATGCAACAAAATGAAATTGAATCCCTTTCTCTCACCATCCACAAAAGTTAACTCAAAATGGATCAAGGAGCTAGATATCAAATCAGAGACGGTGCGTCTGATAGAAGAAAAAGTTGGCTCCGATCTACATATAGTGGGGTCAGGCTCCAAATTCCTTAATAGGACGCCCATAGCCCAAGAGTTAATTACCAGAATAAACAAATGGGACTTACTTAAACTAAAAAGTTTTTTCTCAGCAAGAGAAACAATAAAAGAGGTAAATAGAGAGCCTACATCATGGGAACAAATTTTTACTCCTCACACCTCAGATAGAGCCCTAATATCCAGAATGTACAAAGAACTCAAAAAATTAAACAATAAGATAACAAACAACCCAATCAACAAATGGGCCAAGGACCTGAACAGACACTTCTCAGAGGAGGACATACAATCAATCAACAAGTACATGAAAAAATGCTCACCATCTCTAGCAATCAGAGAAATGCAAATCAAAACCACCCTAAGATACCATCTCACTCCAGTAAGATTGGCAGCCATTATGAAGTCAAACAACAATAAGTGTTGGCGGGGATGTGGGGAAAAGGGTACACTTGTACACTGCTGGTGGGACTGCAAAATGGTGCAGCCAATTTGGAAAGCAGTATGGAGATTCCTGGGAAAGCTGGGAATGGATCCACCATTCGACCCAGCTATCGCCCTTCTCGGACTATTCCCTGAGGACCTTAAAAGAGCGCACTATAGGGATACGGCCACATCAATGATTATAGCGGCACAATTCACAATAGCTAGACTGTGGAACCAACCTAGATGCCCTTCAATAGATGAATGGATAAAAAAAATGTGGCATCTATACACAATGGAGTATTATGCAGCACTAAGAAATGACAAAATCATAGAATTTTCAGGGAAATGGATGGCATTAGAGCAGATTATGCTAAGTGAAGCTAGCCAAGCCCTAAAAAACAAATGCCAAATGTCTTCTTTGATATAAAGAGAGCAACTAAGAACAGAACAGGAAGGAAGAGCATGAGGAAAAGACTAATAGTAAACAAAGACGAATGGGGGGAGAGAAAGGGAGAGAGAAGGGAAAGCATATGGAAATGGTAGGAGACCTTCAATGATACACAAAATTATAAGAGGTTATGAGGGGCAAGGGGGAGGGGGGAAAAAGGGGAGAGAATTGAACAACAGCAGAGGAGGTAGAGAGGGAAGATGGGAGGGGAGGGAAGAGGAGGGGGGATAGTAGGGGATAGGAAATGTAGCAGAATACAACAGTCACTAATATGCCATTATGTAATAATGTGAGTATGTAACAGTTGTGATTCTGCAATCTGTATTTGGGGTAAAAATGGGAGTTCAAAACCCAATTGAGTCTAATGTATGAAAGATGATATATCATGAGCTCTGTAATGTTTTGAACAATCAATAAAAAAAAGAAAGTGAGACTGAATAAGATGGGGCTTCTAAAATATCTTCTAAGAAAATGCTTTTCATTCAACAAATAGTGTGATTAATAAACTGGTTGTCTTAGTGATATAATAAAAACTCTGTACTCTCAACAAAAAAAATATAAGACAATAAGCAATTTGGGATAAATTGGTGGCATGATGACATCACCAAAGACCCAGGTTCCTCCCATCTTTTTGCTCTACCACCTAAGTGCTGGTGAGGGTCTCCACTCATGATCCAAATGGCTGCTGATTCCAGGTACTAGTTTTTGTACAACCACATCTGACATCAGGAAGGAAAATGGCAGAGACAAAAAAGACTAACTCCCACAAGATTATCTCCTTTTATTTCTTTTTCAAAAGTCATCATCCCTTCCCAATTCAACCTATTCAAATCCTTCCCTTTTGTTACATTTTGTTGGCCAGATTTAGGCCACCTCGTTTCCCCTAGACCAATCACCAGGCCAAGAAAATTTAGATTACTATAATCGATGTGTAACAATTACATGGTATCATCTGGGCCTGAGCACATTATTCCCTGAACAAAGCTCATGTTTTTTGACAAGGAAGAATAAGGGATTGACTATGGAATAGGCAATAACAAGGTCACCAGGCTGACTGACTGACCAATTAATTAACCAACTACCATCCCTCATGAGGACACCACTGCCAACCTGTCTATCAGACTCACAAAGCCCAGACTCCCTCGTGACAAAAGGCTCCACAGTCATGAGGCCTCAGTCCTATGTTAATTTAATGTATATTAATCTTTTGAGATAAAACCATTAGTCATGTGTTGGCATCTGCAAATTAACACTGGCTTCTGGGGAGAAACTCTCGAGAAAAAAAAAATCATACCACTGCATTTTTCAAAGGTTTAACATCAAAAATTTATCCAGTGTAAAAACCCAGTCTGTTTGATACTGTTAAAATGATTAATATTACAAATAGCTTCTAGAAACAAGGCACATATGACAACCTGAAGAATTGGAAGAGGAGGCAAACATTTTCCTTTCCGAATTAAGAAAATTTAGTTCCATCATTTGCATTTTCCCTCCCTCATATTATTTTCATGTCTCTGGCACTCTTCTTGATTCAAAGACTTTCCTGAGGATTCTATTTATCAGACAGTATTGACTTGTTTTTCAGCAACCCTATCATGGTTGATTTACTAATACATCCCACAGACTTTCTGTGAAATCTATATAGGTAAGGCCCATAGTGCCTCATAATTCCCACCTATTTTAAGTGAAGGACTTAATGCATAGATGGGATCTGACATATGAGTGTTGCTCACCGGTTCACTGTCAGAGCAGGTCTGAATAATTAGCACGAGCTGCTCTTCTTTCCAGATATTAATACCTTATATCATAAATGTCAAGCATTGCACAAAGATGCAACTGGAAAACCTCCGAAGGGAAGGGAGCCCATAATTCATGAAGGTTTCACTCTATTTTCCTTCCATTTTACTATCAGAAAGTAAATCCAAGGCAGTGAAATTTTAAATCCTGCCCTGTCTTAATTTATTACTTAACACTGTGCTTTCCCTGAAGCTGTACCCTGAAGCGAGGGCTGAGAGGGGAGGAGATTTCTCAGCTGGGCCATGGGAAGATAAGAATGCAAGAGGGGTTAATAGAAAATAAACCCTCATGAGGTTCTCCTGAAAAGTGGGTGCTCTTTACACCCAATGCTGCATCCTGGGTCTTTGGGACAGGGAGACCCAGCACTTGTAGAACACAGTCCCATGTGAGGAAGGTGTTTCTAAGACATCTTAGCCCCTTCCCTACTCAGTAAAGAAAATAATCTCTTTTATGGTTAGAGAATAAATATGAGAATGAATCTTATAATGTAATATTCATAAATTTTAATGAACTTGCTGAGGATATCAGGCTTTAAGTAAACAACCTACTCAAACTTGGTTCTGCAGTGAGGGCACATGCAAACCCAATAACAAGGATAATTCTTCCAATTGCGATCATAGGGTCTCTAGTGAAGAGATGAAGTCCCTGCTTTCTAAAAAAATAAATAAATAAAAACTTTAAAAAACCAATCAATTCTATCTTTAGAGACTGCTGGCTATTAGATAGTTCCAATCTTACTCAGCTGAGGTCAGTTTCTCCCAAACTCCTGTCAGTCCATCTTATTTATCCCTTCAGGGTCCCAAAGGGTAATTCCAGCTTTTTTTTTCTTCTAGAGTCCTTTGTGTATTTGAAAAATGCAATATCTAAGACTCCTGTAACTCAAGCTAAGCTCCCTAACCACTCTGCCTGTGACTCAGTTTCAGTCCCTCCTCTGAATTAAACACGGTCTCACTGTCTTTCTTAATGGGAGTTCACCCAAACAATAGGTAAAATAAAATCACAGCAACAAAAATAATTGTGCTTATTATTTCCTGAGCAATCACTATGTATCACACACCTCTGCTATGCATCTCACATTCATCATCTTATTTCATTCTTACAAAAATAGTATTATGGAACCTTTTTAATACTTCCAATATACAGAAAGAAACTGAAACTGAAAGACACAAGTCACTACCATTAGTCTCAAAATCCTGTATGAAACAAAGCCAGGATTAATCAGGGCAGAGCTTTTAGCCCCTATGCTATCTCGCATCCAAATCCAGAAGTATCACTTCCCTTCTTTTATGAATATGGATGAAGACCAAGTTTGCTCTTTTTTGTGGCTCACAGAATTTGTTCCCAAATCTGTATCTTCAGCCCATCCTAGGTTCTTATATCTAACAGCTCATTGGACATCAATCACTTAGACAACTCCTAACTGCCTCCAGCTCAACATATCCAATGCTGAATACATCATCTTCTCTTCCAAATATGCTCCTCTCCTGCTATTCTCCAGAATCAGAAAGTGGCTTCATTATCCTCTCAGTAATCTCAAGGCCGAACCTGGAGAGTCACCTTGAATTCTCCTCCTGCCCCCACATCCACATCACCAAGTCCTTCATTCCTCTTCTATGTCATTTTCATCTCTGCCCACTTCCCATCTGAAATGTCATTGTGGAAGCCACCAACATCTCACCTGAAATGGCTATAATAGCTTTCTAACAAGGTCACCTCTTGGGAGTGATGTTGGTGGGGAAAATCTGACCAAGTCACTTCCTGGTTTTCCATCCCACAAAAATAATATTCAAGCTCTTTAAGTGAATTGCAAAACCCTTTGACACCTGCCCCAGTCCTCCCTCTCCAACTTCATCCCTTGTTAATTACCTCACACCCTTTACACCTCAGTGTTAACAAATGTCCTCCCATTCCTTCAGTGATCTGTGTCATCTTACCTCCAGGCCTTTACACATGCTGTTCCCTCTTACTGAAACATTCCTTCTTCACCCCATTGCCTAGTGAGCTTTGATGTCACATTCTCAAGGTGAGCTTCCCAATGTTAAAGTGACATATTCCATAGGATACTGATTTTATTCTACCATTGCATATGCCCTCCTTTTTGGTTACTTCTTACTTAATTGTTTTCATAAAGAAATAAATTTATTTCTATATTGTTCCTCATTAAAACCCAGGACTGAACAAAGAATGAGCTTAAAAAAAATGTTTGTTGAACAAATGACTGAAGGAATGAAATAATAGCAGTCAAAATCCTGCTCAGTCATGATGCACCTAAGTTATGTTTCCTTCAGTATATATTTATAGTTGTGGCATTTGGATTCCAAAGAGGATATTGTATTTATCCCCCATCCTAACCTTTATGTCATTAGGTTCAGTTCATCATTTCAGATTGCTGAGATGTTTTTGGATCTTGATGCTCTAACGTATTCTCTAGCATATTAGCTATCACCTACCAATTGAGTGTTATCTGAAAACCTGATTAGCATACTTTCTATATCTTCATTAGGCAAGGACAGAGCCTAGTGACACCCATTAGACACCCACCTCCATTAATCAGCACCCATTGGATATGCTAATTCAATCACGTTCAAAGATGCTACATTTTTTCTTATCCTCAAAAATATCATGGGTAAACTTGTCAAGAGCCTTGATGAAGCCCAAATAAAGATTACTATAAATCTTCAATCCCATGATTCTTTTTTTTTTTTGGTAATGTAGCACTGACAGATAATATTCCAATAATATCCCCCAGGCATACTAAAGTTTTTGTGAAATTTCCAGAAACACATCTAAAATTCTACCTTTTTTTTTCCTCTCCCATTAAAGAAATTGCATTGGAAAGCAAGTGGGTGACTGAGGTACAGGGACAGACCAAGCAAGAGTCCCAATTGTTCTGGACTTGAAGTTCAGATGGTTTCAGATGGTAGCTGGAAACTGGTCACCAAGTGGTTATCCCACCCCCACAGCCTGCAGGCAATCTGTACTTGGTCAGTCAGTATTTCTCTCTCCTCCAAGGAAACACAACAGCCCAGCTCCCTTTCCTCTGACCTTGTCTCGGCACTCATTTCACATGGCACTGTATTCTTTCTAACATAGTTCCCTGGTAGGACTATGTTATTAAACTGATTCACTTAACATTAAGAGAGACTAAGAAAATGCAGGGACCTGAAGAACTAGGTAGTCCACCAAAAAAATTATACTCTGAAACATGAATTGACTGACCAATGTAGCACTCTCCTTTCCTCCTAGTTGACAGCCTCTGAATTACATGAGGTGATTAGTGCCAGATGGACTATGTCCATGAATAAAGCAGAGATCAGTGAGACAGTCATCATCCACAACACAGCATACTGGTTTCAGGGGGCATCAAAGTAAGGCAGAAAAAAAATTAAAATATGTTTTTTCTTCTAGTGAGACCACTTTAGCTCCTGGTGCTAGGTAAGATCTCTGGGGCAGGGTCCTTAAGGAATACTAGAATTTTATTTCCTTGTGAAAATGGGCTCCTAGAGTTATATTATAACATCCTATTTCTAAGATACCATGCTTTTGGACAAGACTCTACCTATAACCTATAAGGTCAGCAGCAAACAATGGTTTAGAGGAACTCAGAAAAAACTGAACTGAGATATGCCCCATGCTCAGGGAATGAGGGAAAGTGAATGTGAGATTGGAATGAAGAAAGTCATATTTTGACTCAATAAACTCAGAGACTAAAAATTAAAGAGATCTTTAACCCACAAACTTGTGACACAAGGGAACACAAGGGTTAGCTAGTTGTGGCAGACACTGTTAGTTGCCTCCCCCATGCTTCTCCCTATCATTTCCTTGTAAAAGAACCCTGAATTGATTTTAAGCAGGACACATTGTTATCCAGCTAAAAGATGACATGTCCCAGCTTCCCTTTCCGTCAACTTAGGACATAACTAGTTTGGGCTAATGAGCTGAAAGAAGAGGGGTTTTGTGCTAAGTTCAGGGAATCTTTTTGTAAGGGAAAGGGTACATTTCTTCTCTCACCTTCCTGCACCTTGCTGCTTGAAATGACAATATAATGGCTAGACCTGAGTAGCCATTGTAGGCTGTGAGGTGGCCTTGAGGATAGAAGACACACTGAGAATACAGAAAACTATGTGCAGTTTCCTGACATTGTTCCTGCCATACCAGCCCTGGATTGCCTTATCTCTGTTTCTTTTATGTGAGGGAGACATAAACTATCTTGTTTAAAATGTTATTTTGGGGATCATTTTTCTTACAGCCAAAGCTCAAAATCATCACTGATCCTTCTTCCATATGTTCACAAAAGACTCAGGCTCAGTCCAACTGTCTGACTGCCCAGGCTTATCACAAGAGGAGCTAGGCCAATTAGCTCAGGCATCACTCTTGCCAGGGGAACCAAAAGTAAACTTTTAACCTCTTCTCCAAATAAAATATTACATAGAATTTTGTGAGATTTATGATCTAAAAAGCATTATTTGTCTTGTCTGATGTAACCAAAATGTGCTGCCTCATTTGAAATCATGTTTTGGAAAATTATTTCTTTTTACTGTTCCAAGAACCTCCGATAAAGAGAAGTGACCCAAAGTCTAGTGGTGCCTCTGCTTGCTACCTTTGCTCTCCTACCAGTTGTGCTACAAAGCCCATTCTGAAATTTCTAGTCACTCATTTCCTCCAATCATCCCCAGAACAGGGTCCTGAATAGAGGGTCATAATGCCAAGGATACCAGTGAAGTTAGGGTTTGATCATTTAAAACTCATGTTTAAGGGAAGGGAGGGAAGAACAGATCATTCTCAGTTGTGGTGACTCAGTTCCTAACATCTCAGCAGGGGAAGAGGGAGGTAGGTTCCACACCTCTGATGAAGTTTAAGGTGAATGGGAAGATGCCGCGTGAGAGAGGAACTAGACAATAGCTTCTGCTGTCAACTTAGGACCCTCAACTCCAGCCTTTGTTAGAGAAGCTTCTTCCTAGTCAGCAGCCACAGTCACCAAGGTCTTCTGAGGAGAGTCAAGCTCAGATGCTACAGGTATCTCCTCCAAGGAAAGATGTCACTGAAAAACAGGAGCCCTATGACCATCTGAGGGAAAGTTGCTGTGGGATCCCTGGGAACTATAGAATGCACCCTTCTTCCTGTTTCCATATAATTCTACAGACAGCCTCACTGTCAACCAGGTGGCAGAGCTGGTAGGTCAGATGGCCATTCCTGATGCCCAGCTCATGGAATGATATGATCTAAATGGTTATTATCCTCAATAAACATTGTGTGAGGAGAAAAAATTGTCTTTCCCTGTGTTAGAAAGGCAAAAATCGCATCCCCAAATTCCAAACTCTGTCATTTGGAATTTATCTACATCCTTCTTAAAAACCTTTATACTTTCAATTTCTTACCTCTTGGGATAACATGTTCCATGGTTTCACTATCCATCATGTAAAGGGACTGGTAGTTCTACTGATTTGTTCTAAATTAACTCAACATCTTCAGGCCTGGATAATGCAACCTCGGTGACATGATAGTCATCCTGATTAAAAAGGCAAGAGACTGTGTCTGCCTGTCACAGGATTATTATTGAACTTGAACCACAGTCAGTGCTCAACTGGCATTCACAACCTAAGCCGAGTGCTTCAAGGACCAAGTGGCACCTATTCCTCTCCATCTTCTTGAGAACTCTAGAAAGCCATTGTTCAATCCTCTGTGCTCCATTTAATTTCTACCCCATAAGAGATGAAACTAGGGATCAGCCTCTAAGAAAATCATTGGGAAACTATTTGGTATTACCTTCAACAAAACAAGATTATTGTCTAGTGTCCTTCTTCAATGTCACCACCTCCCTGGGCACCTGCCCTGTCCCCATAACAAAAGTTAAATGATTCATCATCAAATCAAGACATGATTTATCTTCATCCAAATAGAGTAAGGCAGACTCAGGCCACACCTGAGCCTCTGTGTTAGGTATAGAATTGAATTCTTCCCGTGTGAATGTCTGTCCTTTCTGACTCTTCTTAGACTCTTTCTTCTCTGTGAACTTAAGCAATCCTGTCATTTTTAGCCAATGGCTGAACAAAAACAGATAAATTTCTGAATCCAAAATAGAGAGCAGTAGATCAAAAGAAACATTTTAAAGGATTTCAAGATACTAAGGGTATCTCAACATCCATATTTGAGCTTCATCTCATTCTTGTATATTTCAACTGGGAAATTTTAAAGTAATTATTCCAGGCTTCCTAGTTTTTACAAATAGTTTTTTTTTTCAGCTCTAAGAAATTATCTTCTGATGTACATTATGATCAGAAGTTCAGATTACTACAGGACTATCATGACTAGTTTGGAAAGAGTCAATATTTTTCAGTTGGAAAAACTGATTCTAAAATTTCAAGTGGGCATTGGTTGGCCATGCATTCAATTCATTCAGCCTGACAGTAATGATAATATCCTGAGTCACTGAGAGTTATCATTTACTTCCAAGACCTTGGTTGCTTACCATTGTCAGAGGCCTCATTCTGTGACCTATAAAGACTTTTCTCCTAGTTAATATCTAGGGAGTTTTCTGTTGGCACTTTTCACATATAAAGTCATCCATGTCACCCACCAATTCCATTTATCGTTTCCTAAAATAAAATTGACATGGGTCTGTGAGTTTGGAGAAGCTATCACACCCAAGTTTCAAGGAAATTTGAAACACAGGTTACCATTAGAGCTGGCTAACTTGGAATTGCTGAGCAATTCTTGATGCAAATATTGTACTGATGCTAACAGGAATGGCATTTGTAAAGATCTCACCTATTTTGGACATTGAAACCTAAATGTGTGACCATCTTAGGACCCATTATTAACATCATTGATCAGCTTGAAGAGTTAGTAAGACATAACATAGGCTCTCTTAGTGTGCTTCCCTCTCTGGGAAAGATATTTCTGATCTTTATGAATAAGATATTTTTCTTCAGTATATCTGAACCTATTCTCTAATATAATGCCAATTTGTGGCCAAATTTCCCTTATGAGAGACATTTTGGAAGCAGACATCTGACTTCACTTTATATATATCATTTTTACTCCACACATAGCATCTAGAGAATAACATACATTGCACATTTCTAACAAAAGTCTTTTAAGGTAAACTTGTGGACCTGGCATGGTGGCGCACACCTGTAATCCCAGCAGCTCGGGAGGCTGAGGCAGGAGGATTGAAAGTTCCAAGCCAGCCACAGCAAAAGCGAGGCCATAAGCAACTCAGGGAGACCTTGACTCTAAATAAAATGCAAATTAGGGCTGAGGATGTGGCTTAGTGGTCAAGTGCCCCTGAGTTCAATCCACGGTACAAGGAAAAATAGTAGACTTGTGGTTGAATCACAGAAGAGACTTTATTTTGAATATTCATGAAACTCCTCTCACTTGGTTATTTTTCAAAGAAGAATGAATGAGAGAGAGAAGAGAGACAGAGAGAAACAAAGAAAGAAAAGCAGCCTGACAATAGAAGTAGTATATCTCTCTGACAGAGTGGGGAAGGATACATAAAGACTATCTGAAAGTCTCAGTCCCTCCAGTGTGCCTCTGTGTCCAGTGGGCAAGCAGCAATTCGGCAAAATCCTGCTGGTTTTCAGTTTTTGCTTTGTCTTTTTACGAGCATAGCCCGCATGCTCTGGGCCCACAAGATGAGTGATTAGGGATGTGTCAAGTGGAGAGATGCTGCCAAGCCTTGCAAATGAGTTTGTAGTTAATGCTGTCGCCAGTTGCTTTCCAGATGCTTTCAAATACATGAAGGACGCTCCTTGAATGACGAGCTTTTAACCTTGCAGCTGGTCATTTATTTTTCTGATGAGGACATGCCACTGTCTCAACTTCCAGGTGGTTGTTCACTGTAGGCAATAATGGCCTCTTGTTTACTAATCTCCAAACTGCACCACGTGTCCTCGGCTCATTATTGTGTATGATCCTCTGAGAGCCAAACAATTGGGAATAATCGCTTTTGATCCTTCTTTGTTGTGTTATAGAGAATCATAAAGTCTAACATCTACTGAGAGAAACAGAAAATCGTATGGGAATGACTGTGTATGAGTGTGTGTGTGTGTGTGTGAGTGTACCTGTGTGTGTTTTAAGAACAAACTTGGAATCACAAGTTCCAAAAACCAGAGCAAACCCATCCAACAAAATATGCTTTCCAAAATAAAATAGTGAAAGACAAAAACCCCAGGTAAAAACTCTACTCCTTAGAAATGTTTGATGTTAGCCAGTCAAGCATAAGGGTTCCACATTCCTATTTTACAGCATACATTCCATTTATTGCATTTATAATTTACTTAATTTCTATCCCTGCATACTCATACCCCTTGTGAACTTTAATAAAATCAGGAATTTTATATAAATCCCCAGTGGTGGATGCTTTCAGAATTAGACAAAATCCTTTCATTATAGTAGATTCTGAATAATTGTTTCATTCTGTCGATGAGAGAAAGCCATGATTGCTAAGCCTACAGTGGTGCATAATATGGTAAATCAGCTTAATGATGTGTGAATAAAACTATATTAAGAAAAAAAAGCTTGTTTCCCTGGATTCAAAAGGGGAGAGAAAAAAAACAATCCTGGGTGCTTCAGGGAGACTGAAAAATCTATACTGCAGAGTTCTAGGATTTTTTGTTTGTTTGTTTTTTGTTTCCAAAGCCTTAAAACAACATGAGAAAAACTGAAGTAACTTGGACAAAAGGCAGTCTCATGAATAACCCACTAGGAGTGAGATCTCAGCTTGGTTTATATTTACACATTATATCCAGAAGTTAAAAATTTAAAAAGCTCTGAAGAACTAACCTTGGTTTGAAAGGCTGGGTAGGGGAGAGAGCTCTTTTTTTTTCCATATCAATATGAAATCTCAATGTTTGCTGCAGTTGTCATAACAACTGTTTTTAAATAAAATTTCTATTATTCAACAAATATTGGCATCCACAACATGGTACCACCTAAAAAGTATTATCTATTCTTATCCCCATAAAAATGGCTTATGTGGCTAAAGATGTAGGTGGAATTCCATGTCACGGCAGAAATTTCTCAGTTAGGGGTGGAAGGTTTCCAAGAATATATCATAGCCTCAATTTGATTCTCTAATTTCCCATTTTAACAAGTCATCACCTACCTGGGCCAAAAAATCGATAGGGGATAGAACACAATGGTTTCACCACCAAGACCGTTACTCAAGCTGCTCTCCACCAAGTGGGAAAATCTAGCAGCTCCAAATGAGGAATTTTTTTTTTTCAGGAAAACCTATATCTTGGAATTGCTGAGTTCCAAAACTCCTCTGTCACAGAGACTATATGAGAGACTTTATTTTGAATGTAAATTATAATTCTTACACACCATAAAAATTTCAACAACATAAATGACAATATGGTGAATCACAGCCCCTTTCCATCCTAAATTCCCTCAAAACTAACCTTAATACTAACTTGTACACATATTCAAACAGGTATTTTTTCCCCTTTTTTCCCTATTTAGAATAATATGTGCATTGTTCCATACTTGGCGCTTTTCATTTAATGTATCTTGGAGAGTATTCCATATCAGTATGTATATGGACAGTTGCTTTATTCTTTTTCAGAGTGGCATGATTCCATTCCTAATGTTTACTCTTTAAGTTGTTCAGCTGTTTTACCCCTGTAAATAATGCTGCAACGTATGTCCTTGTATTTTTGTCTGTTTATTGTTATAGCTATTTAACAATCCCCTTGTCTTGTATATTAACTTTCTCCAGTTTTCTAACCTTCCACATTCCTGGCAGAGTAGTATGTCTATAAAGCAAGATTGATCATGTCACACTCCTTCTTTAGCCCATCAACAGTTTTCTCATTGCCACAGAATATATCCAAATTCCTCAGCAAGTAAAAATCCACTGTCAGATCCCATCTGCCTTTTTAGCTTTAACTCCTATCACTCCTCATCACACATCCAAAATGCTACTCTGTTGAAACAACAGTCAAAATTTTTCTGGCTTGCTCATGCCCCTCATGCCCTACATCATTTATCTTTGTCCCTTCTGGGGACTGGTTGGATGGGCAAGTGGTCATGTTAGAATTGGCCTTTAGTTCTGAATAGGAACCTCCAGAAAAGCTATATTTATCTACTTGATTCCCACTTAGTTTCTACCTGAGGATCCCAGCTAAAACTCATCCCAGACATTGTAATAAACCCACTGTCACTTTTTGCATGGGGTAGGAGTTGAATGTTGATGTCATCTGTCTCCAAAGACCTTGCCTGGACTTCTGATCTTGCTCTACTATGGCCTCTGCAACCCATAACATGTGTGATGTCCTTGTATCCCCATACAAAAACTAACATTATTATGTGCCATAGAACATCAAATAGAGAAGCCGCACACTTTCAAACATGACTGTAGCTAATTGTATACCAGCCAGGCTCTGTGTTCAAGGGTGTGCTTGATATTGATATAATATGCCAAGCACAAAGCAGAGAGATCTTTAATCAATGCCAGCTAAAATGAATATTGAGTCTGCTTCCTCCCTTCCCTCTACAAGAACATTCCTGAGGGAGGTAGAAGGAATATTTTCTCTAGAGTAAGGTCACTGTTATGGGCAAATGGATGGACTGTCTCTGTGTCATGAAAAACATGAGGAAACTGATTTAAAACATACCCCCACAGGACTAATTGTTAGATTTATTTCCTTGCACTAAGGAATTGTCTACAGAAAAGCAATATTAAAATACAAATATCTCTTTTAGCAAGAGCAGCAACACATTAATGCAAAAAGAAAATCACCATACGTTTGTATTTAGCTTTTACTATTTTGTTCGAAAATATTTGAAAGTAGATTTTTAAGAAGAGTAAGATGTAAACCCTTTAAGAAATACATTGTTGTAAGAAATATTAATTATATCCTGTCAGGTGAAAAAAAGATTATAAATGAACGTTATAACATCCCATTTTTGTAAATGAAAAAAGAATGTTAAAATGCCAGACTCCCCTTTCTCCTAAAAGGATAGTAAAAATTGGCTTCGCAATGTTCATAGTATTAATAACTAACTGGTAGAATAGGGGTGATTTTTAATCCTCTTTTTATCTGCTCCTTTTGTTTTAATTTTTAATAAATATGCATTTCTATAAGAAGAAAACATCCATAAAATTTATAATTATATATATATATATATATATATACATATATATGTATGTATGTATGTATATATATTTCATACATTTTTCTGTATCTTTTGGAGAGTTAGGTTTTTTGATTTCTCTGTGTTTCTAGGTTTAATTAAAGCACGCCCTCAATGGAGATGAACATTTAATGTGAAGGAAAATGAATAAATGGGATTTGAAAGAGAAAAGGAGGCATTGTACAGATACTTTATCTCCTGAGAAGTGAACCATGTGACCTAAGGGAAATTTTTTTCTTCTCTGAGCCAAATGAGAGTCAAAGAGGTAAAAATCAGCAGAAAAACCCTGGGAATGCTTAGGGTACATGAGCACACCTTGCTTTTTCTTAGGGAATTCCATGAACATAACAAAATGGGAAAGAAATTGCCTTCGTAGGCTTTGACATTTAAGCAGAAACTTCCTAAGTCATGTGAATGGCTGTACAGATTTCATTTTAAAATTTTATTATTATATTTTATTGTAGTAAGAATACTTAACATGAGGTCTTCCCTCTTAACAATATTTTAAGTGTGCAATACATTGTTGTTATTACAGGTACAATGTTGTACAGCAGATCTCCAGAGCTCATTCATCTTGCTGAACTGAAACTTTATGCCTGAGATTTAGTAGCTCCATATTTTCCCCTTCCCACAATCCCTGGTAATCACCATTCCACTCTTTGGTTCTATGAATTTGACTATATTAGATACCTCATATAAATGGAATCATTTGTCTTTCTATGACAAGCTTATTTCATTTAGCATAATGCACTCAAGTTTCATCCATATTGTTGCACATTGCAGAATTTCCTTCCTTTTAAAGCTGATTAATATTACATTCTATATATTCAACACATCTTCCTTATCCATTCATCTGTTAATGAACATTTAGGTCATTTCCACATCTTGACTATTGTATACAATGCTGCAATGAGTGTGGATATCTTCGAGATTCTGATTTCACTTCTTATAAATAAATACCTGGAAGTGAGATTGCTGAATCATATGATAATTCTAATTTTTAAATATTTTAGGAAACTTCATGTTTTCCTTAACACCACACCTCTTTGCATTCATATAAGCACTGTGCAATGGCTCCAATTTCTCCACATTCTCATCAACACTTGTTGTCTTTGATTTTTTTGGTAATCATCATCCTGATAGGCATGAAGTGACTCCCATTATGGTTTTGACTTGTATATCCCTGATGATTAGTGACACTGAACATTTTTTTCTTTATATATTGGCCATTTGTGTATCTTCTTTAAAGAAACCTATTTATGATCCTAGCCCATTCTTTTTTGCATTATTAGTTTTTGTGCTCATGAGTTGTGAAAGTTCCTTGTATGCTTTGGAGAATAACCTCTTATCAGATGTATTATTTGCAAATATTTTCTCCCATTCCATACATTGTCATTTATTTGCTGGGCAGTAGCTCTTAGTTTGATGTTGTCCCACTTGTTTATTTTTGTTTTTGTTGTCTATGCTTTTGGTGTGATATCCATTGTGTTAGTCAGCTTTTTATCAGATCAATATATCTGACACAAACAATTTGGAGGAAGAAGGATTTATTTTGGCTTATGGTTTAAGAGGTCTCAGTCCATGATCGGCTGGCTCCATTGCTCTGGGCCTGAGGTGAAACAGACCATCCAGACAAAATCAATACCAAGACTGATGTCAGGAAGCTTCTGTCCTATGAGTTTTACAGTTTACAGCTTCACATTTAAATCTTTAATCCATTTTGAGATGATGTTTGTGTAGGCATAAGATTCTTATCTAATTCTTTTATTTGCATGTTTTTATATGCTTTTCCCAGTATCTTCTGTCCACAATACTATCCTTTCCTTATAATGTATTCCTGGCATCCTTATCAAACACCAAACAACTGTACATGCATAGATTTATTTTCTTCCATGGGCTATGTCCATTGTTATGCCAACACCACAGTGTTTTAATTACTGTTATCTTGTAAAATATTTTGAAATGAGGAAGTGTGATGCCTCCCGCTTTGACCTTTCTCAGGATCAGTTTAGCAATTCTTGGTCTTTTGGGATTTCATATGAATTATACGTTTTTTTCTATTTCTCTACCAAATGCTATTGAATTTAATAAGAATTGGATTGAATATAGATCACTGTGTGTAATATGGACATTTTAACCATAGGTCTTCCAGTGGGTGAACATATCTTTATCTATTGTGAATGTGAACTTTAATTTCTTTCAATAATGGTTTGTAGTTTTCAGTATATTTCACCTCCTCTGTTTATTCCTAAGTATTCTTTATTCTTGGTGTTATTGTAGTTGGGGATATTTTCCTAGTTTCCTTTTCAGGTAATTCATTTTAGCATATAGAAATGCAACTGATTTTTGTATGTTGATTTGGTATTCTGCAGTTGTACTAAATTCATTTACTAGTTCTTGCACGTTTTTTTAATGGAGTCTTCAGGGTTTTGTAAATATATAATATTGTTTGCAAATAGAGATAATTTTATTTTTTCCTCTCTAATGTGGATGCATTTTATTTCTTTTGCATTTTTAATTGTTCTGACTAGGATTTCCAGTATTATATTGAATACATGTGGTGAGAATGTACATTCCTGCTTTATTACTGATCTTAGAAGAAAAGCTTTCTGTTTTTCGCCATTTTGTATGATGTTAGTTGTGGGACTTTTTATATTTGGCTTTCATTTTATTGAGGCACTTTCTATTCCTAGTTTGTTATTTTTATAACAAGTGTTTTTTTCTGTATCTATTGAAAGGATAATATGATTTTATTCTTTATAATATTAATGTAATGTATCACATTAATTGATTTTCGTAATGTAAACCATATATGAAACCCAGTAGTAAATTCCACTTGTTCATGGTGTATGATCCTTTTAATATGCTGTTAGATTTGTTTTGTTAGTATTTTTTGAGGTTTCTTGCCGGGTTTCTGTTCTCATGACTAAAAGGTTCAGGGGTCACTCCAATTGAACTGGGCTGACTGAGCTACGCAAAATAACCACATAAGAGAGACAAATACCTTTTTATTTGAGGTGGCTGTGACGGCCTCTCTGACTTTAAGGGTCCACAGGAGAAGAGAGAGAGCTAGAGCACAGGCTGACCCCTTTTACTGAGGAGAAGCCATTCAAATTAGGCAAGGGGTCAGGATTCAGGGGGCTGAGTCTCTCTTCATGATGTCCACTGTCAGCAGGTTGACTGACACCTGGGTACGCCACACTCAAGGGCACAGTAAGAGAAGGGGACACACACAAGGCACTTCCATGGAAAATTCTATACTAAACAGGGCAAGGGCTTATATTACAAAGGAACAGGTGAGCATAGCTCCACCCATGGGGCTGTAGCAAGACACACCCATGCACGAGACACCGTCCCTCGAACCCAAGAAGGATGGGGAAAGCTCTGCCACATTTCTGTGACTGAGTGCCTCAGTACACAGCCAGGGAGTGTGACTCAGTCACGTGCAAGGTTGGTCTCCCACAGTTTCGTTTTTGTTTTAATCCAAATTCTTCAGAAATACTGGCCTATACTTTTCTTTCTTATAGTGTCTTTATCAGGTTTTGGTATCAGAGTAATTCTGGCCTCAGAATAGGAGTTTGGTAGTATTACTCTTCATCAGTGTTTTAGAAGAATTTAAGAAGATTTGGCATTAATTCTTCTTAAATATTTGGGAGAATTTACCAGTAAATCTAGTCCTGGCCTTTTCTTTGTTTGGAAGTTATGATTATTGATTCAATCTCCTGGTTAAAGAATTTTTTTTCTTAGTCTTGCTAAGCTATATGTTTCTAGACACTTATTCATTTCTTCTAGGTTACCCAGCTTTTTGGTGCATATAATTATTCCTAATGGTCTCTGATCATCCTTTTTATTTCTATAACACCAGTTGTAATATATTTTCTTTCATTTCTGATTTTATTTATTTGAGTCCTCTCTCTCTCTCTCTCTCTCTCTCTCTCTCTCTCTGTCTAGCTAATGGCTTTTCTATTTTATCTTTTTAAAAAACCTAATTCTGATTTTCATTAATTACTCTTTCTGTCTTCCATTTCATTTATTTCTGCTCTAATTTTGCTATTTCCTTCCTTTTGCTAACTTTTGGGCTTAGGTTGTCCTTTTTTCTTTAGCTCTTTAAGGTGTAAAGTTAGGTTGTTTATTTAAGATCTTTTTTTGTTGTTAAATAAAGGCTCATATCATTCTGACCTTCCCTTTTAGTACTGCTTTTGCTGCTTCCATAAGTTCTAAGTATGTTGTGTTTTCATTTTCATTTGTTTTGAGGTATTTTCCAATTTCCTTTTTTTAATTTTTCCTTTGACTCAGTAATTGTTCAAGAATCTCTCGTTTCACTTCCACATATTTGTGTATTCTTCAGCCTTCCTTTTGCTATTACTTTCTAGTTTCATTCCATCAAGGTAAGAAAAGATACTTGGTATAATTTTAATCTTCTGAAGTTTGGCAAAACTTGTTCTATAGTCTCATGTGATTTCTCTGGAGAACATTCTGTGTACTCAAGATTAGGTGCATTCTGCTCCTGTTGGGTGATATCTTCTGTATGTTTTTTTAGATCTGTTCGGTCTCTAGTTTTGTTCATGTCTTCTGTTTCCTTATTGATCTTCAGTCTGAATGTTCTGAGTAGCAAAGTCTCTTAGTGTTGTTGCGCTGCTGACTATTTCTTTCTTCTTTCAATGTTTGCTTTATATATATGCATTCTCATACAGGGTGCATATTATTTATTTCTGGTAGATTAAACTGTTTGACATTATATAGTGTTCTTTTTTCTCTCACAACAATTTTTTACTTAAAGCCTATTTTTGTCATACAAGTACAGCCTGCTTTGCTCTCTTTTAGTTACCATTTTAATGGACTGTGTATATGTGTGTGTTTGTGTGTGTGTGTGTGTGTGTGTGTGTGTGTCTTTCAGCCTATATGTATTGTTAAATCTAAGGTGAATTTCTTGTAAACAACATACAGTTGGTCTCATTTATTTTACCCATTTAATAATTTTGTGTCTTTTGATTAGGTAAGTTAAAACCACTTATGTTTAAAGTAATTATAGATAGGAAAGAATTCATTATTATCCTTTTACTAATTGTTTTCTGTTAGTCTTATAGAGTTTTTTGGTCTATCTTTTCATCTCCTGCTATCTTCCTTTGTTTTGTTGATTTTTTTTATATTGATAGGCTTTGATTCCTTTCTCTTTTTCTCTTTGTAATTTCTATAGGTTTTGTATATGTATGGATGTGGTTACCTTGGTGCTTATATAAGATAAAACAATCTGTTTTATAACTAATAACAATGTAAGTTGAATTATGTACAGAAATCTGTGCTTTAATTTCTCCTTCCCCATGCACATTTTATGTTTATGTTGTCACATTTAATGTTATTACTGTCACATTTTACATCTATCCATACTGTACATTTTAAACTATTTTTAGTCATATTTATTTTTGATATTTTTGTCTTTAACTTTTATACTAGAATTGGAAGTGGTTTTCCCATTACCATTACAGTAATACAGTATTTGTCTATATATTTAAGTTCCATACTTTCTTATGTTAAATGTTTCTGTTTAGCATCCTTTCATTTCAACTTCAAGAACTTTCTTTAACACTTCGTGTTAGGCAGATCTGGTAGTGATGGGCTTTGCAGCTTGTGTTTGTCCCAGAAAAATTATCACTTGGAATTAAATAGAGATACAGACTTCCTCAGACAAAAAAAAAAAGCTGAGGGATTTCATCATAAAGGAAATTTATCCATGAGTTGTGCTGAATTGATGTATTTGCAAAGGAGTAGAAGATCCAGGGCTTCCTACTCCACATCTTGCTAATGTCAGTTTCTATAGGTTTCTAAATAGCAGAAATATATTGGAGAAAAAAAACAAAAATTCTCTTCAAGAAACAAAAGGAAAAAAATAGAATAAGTAGCAATCAATTAAAGTTGTAATCAATTAAGTAGCAATCAATTAAATTTGATGCTTATGTGACAAATTTACCACATTATACATAGGTTAAATTGCATATAAATATTTATATAAAGAAAAATCAATATTTACTATTTAAAATAAAGCCTTATGTTTGAAGGGAGGAAAGCACATTTAGTTGACCATAGATTTTCCTGATATGCAACGCTATCCAGCCTCTCTTCACTCCCCTGACCTCCTCCATGATTCTCTCCTCCATAAGGTCAATGAAAAAAAAAAAAAAAAAAAAAAAGATAAGCTACAGCTTTACTTTCCCAGAAAAGCTATGCTGGTTTTATTTGCATGAGTTTATGCTGAATGGTCTACTAATCAAATCAGAGTGCAGGCTTTCAAAGCCTTTCATTTCTAAAGTCTGAGTAAAGCAATACATCAATTAATAAAAGGAGAGCCTTTTTGAAATTGCACAGTACCTTTTAGTTTATAAAATGCATTTCATCTTCAAGTCAACTCAATTTAAATAGCTACTTCAAGTGTCCATCTCTAGTTTTTCTCTGATCACAATCCATTCTCCCCACTTCTTTTGGTAATAGACCTCTTAGTTTTCCTTCAAGGAGGCACCCTCTCCACTCCCACATGATTCAGATGAGAATGACTTTATCCCATGCCCAAATCTAAGTATGAATTATATCTCAGGCTTGAGCAATCAGTGTATTCCACCTCTCTGGCCACAATGATTATTCTGAGACAAACATGGGACTTAAATCAATCACAAAGACTAAATTATGGGATTTTCCTGAAGTGAATAAACCCAGAGGCAGGTCATAGAAAGAAAATAAGACATAAAAGACTAATGTTCAAATTCACTATTTTTGCTGGAGCCAGTACTGCCAAAGAATATTCTTTGGGCCTGACCGTGTTGACCCATTGTTCCAGGTAGCCCTGGACTGAGGCATTTCCTAGGACATGAGATTTTCATTGCTAAAACCTGGAAAGTCCTGAGAAAGCCAGAGTGAACTGGTCACCACACTGCAGCACAAAGTGAGAGGACAGAGCCAGGAAGTGGGATTCAAATTCTCTTTCTTTACCAAGGGAGACAAATTGTGATTCTCTTTTTGTGTTCCAAGAAAAAAAGTGTCCACAGTTCCAGGCAGAAATTTTAGAGAAAATGAATCTAGCAGCGATCAGTTCCTTTATTCTATCTAATCCTTAAATGATTAGGAAAAAAATAATCTAAGTTCATTTTTAACAGCCTCATTTTTCAATTATCAAGTGCTGAATTAAAATGGAACGCAAACACTAAAATTTAACACACTGCTAAAAATGAACATGTCTAAAATATTAATAGCAACTCTAAATGATTTATCATGCCCTCTTGGGCGTATTTTATGATTTATTGATGTCATTTTAGCGGCTCCATGGGTGACAGTCACCTCACTGTGTGTGTGCTCTGGTGGGTTTCTAGGCTAGTTATTCAGTAAACTGCACACTCATACCTTTACTGCACACACATCAGATTGTAGATGAAGTAGAAAAAGTAAAGATGTTAATAGTTTCCATATATCAGAGAATTGTAGGACTAAAGAGCTTTAAAAGTGATTATTTCTCATTTTCTTGACTTCATACAGGGCCACACTGGAACTGTCTTCAATCAACCTCCCTTGTTAATTTATAATGTCAGTCTTTCTTGGCAAGAAATTCTCCTTTGAATCTAACCTTCGCCCTCTCTGCATCAAGCAAACCTGTTTTCTGGAGAATAGCTCATGATTTCTTTGTTAGTTAACTTCCCTTCTTTTACCCAATGATGCATTTTTCAAACCCTTCTGTTCATCTCATAGATAATACTGTTCAACCCTCTACTCTAAATTTTCTAAGACTCTGAGATTCTGATACCCAAAATCTTGTCTAACTGAAACTGGGATTGCTTTTACTTCTTCCCCTCACACTGGTCCTGATATCTCTCAGTAACCAAAAGCTCTCATTCTGCCTTCTGGATGAACGGACCTTCTTTCTTTCCATCTTCTCTTCACTATCAGGCACACACATCCAAGCAGAAGTCACACAGGCCCAAGCTTCTGGGGAATGGGCCCTGTTCAAAAATTACCAACCCATCCTCCACCTGCTTTGCCCTTTAAAACTTCACTCTCTTTAATATGGGAGTATGAGGATGGGAGGATTTGGAAAGGGGGCTTTCTGAGAGCCTACCAAATCAAATCATGTTGACAATTCTTGACTTCCTGTTTGAAATTATAACCAAAATCCAGAATTCTGAGTAGTATTAATAAACTAGAAAAAAGAAAACCTCATAGCCTTTTACTCTGCGTGTATTTTTCTGCATCCAATATTTCACTTGTTTTTTGAATTTGAGTTCAGTATTGTTGACTTGCAGTCACAATTTTTTTTTTTTTTACCAGACATGGCTAGCTACTTCTTGTCTTATTTTGGTGACGTTTGTTTTTCCTTATTATATTATTGTAATTATGTAGGCAGCAACCAATAATCCTCAGATGTAGTATGTGATTTCTAAAGTTTAACTTAGGCAAACAATTCACCTTAGGAACCAAAGAAGAAATAGAAGCAGGGTGCTAAATCTGCCACATTGCTACTTGATGTCAGACATTTAAGAGATGATTATGCTTGTGAAGTCATCAGAACAATGATTACTCAACATGTACCTTGAGTACTTATATATAATTTAGTACCTTCCTGGTCATAAATGTATAGGGAGTACAAGTCAGGCCTGGCCAGGCACCAGATAAGGGCCAGTGACTTGAATTAGGATTTCTGGAAGCTCCCATTTGAGTACTGAGAAGTGTTGGTTGGAACCTCTGGAGTGTAGACTCAGAGCTGGAGTTAGAAGTGCAAAAGACTCACTGCACTGGGGAATAACATTTATGAAAAGAGGAGGAGACAGGATTGCACATGGGGCACTGTCAGACTATGATGTTGATTTGACAAAGTCTCAGCTGGATGAGAAACTCTGAATAAAGATGACCCATTAGTAGGATCAGTGTTAGGGGATGGCTAGGCCTCATAGAAGCCCAAGAAGAGTTTGATGTGGAATCAAAAGCTGAAGCAGCCTGAAAAGAGTTAACATCAAGAATTGTCAACTAACTCTACTCTGGGAAGCTTTGCATGATGTTTTTTCTTGAACCAGGGCTTGGGCTAAGACAAAAAAATAAAAGTACAGGAAAGCTGAAGATCAAACTATATATGGAGCCAAGAATTCTAAACTCAGTGAAATAGGTTCAACTCAAATAGGGTCAGAATTATAAAGGATGGGAGGGAGGGTTATAGCTCAAGAATGACCTGAGCATTTTGTTTAACACCAGCTGGAATTTAAGTTATTCTTTTGTGGACAAGAGAAGGCACAAGGTCATTATGACTTAAAGAGTCAGGGATATGATATACCATTAAAAAATATAAAGCATTCGTCCTATGGCATTTGCTCTATGTTCTACTGCTTAGAAGCAGACGCTAAAATGACATAGTTCCCACTGTTCCATAGACATGCAGAGGTCTGGCAAGGTGGTTAAAAATGCAGGCTCTGAAATGACCCAATCAGTTCAAGTCCTAGTACCACTCCTTCAAGTTCTGTGACCTTGAGAACGTTCTTAATCCCTACAACTTCATTATATGTAAAATATAGACCAAAAAAGAGCATCAGTCAGACAGGATTATTGTTAAGATTTAAACCCATGTTATTCAAAACATGGGTCCTGGACCAGCAGCATCACCGTCATCAGGAAACCTCTTAGAAAGAAATGTAGAAGGATTTTGGATCCCATCAGAGAACTTAAGAATCAGAATCCACACTGTACAACATCTCCAGGAGATTTTTGTATACATTAAAGGTTGAAAAACACTGGGTTAATGATATGGTGTACATCAAACTCTTAATATAGTGTTTGGCATGTTCTAAACCACACAATAGACATGACTTGGTATTGTTTTGGTTAGTATAGTTATTTTCATTCTGAATCATCTTGGAAAGGCACATCACTTACAAACTATAAAAATGATAATAATGATCATGTCCAGCTACCTGAGGACCAGATAAACTTTTAAAGTCCTTTCAAACTCTAGGAGACCCTTGTGATGTCCTCATGATCATATAATGGTAATAATTAATATTTCACACGCATTTACTAAATGTTAGGTGCTGTTCTCAGTACTTTATATGTGTCATCTGATTTAATCATCCAAACAATGCTATGAGTATTATTTGTAACATTTATTTTATCACTGAATAAACTGAAACATGAGACATTAGATAACTTGCTCAATAAAACACACAGGGTTAGAGTCAGAATTTGAACTTTGGCAGTCTAACATAACAAACTACTTTCTCAATGTTGCCCCATTACAATCAGTGCTATCAACTATAGCAATGACACATCATGGCTCTAGCAGTTGACATTCAGACTGTGGGTTCTCAAACCTGACTGCACATTGTGCACCAAAGTATTTCTCAAATAGTGGAGATTTTTTAAAACGTATACATTAAGTCTCCTCCCTAGAGATTATTTCAGTAGATTAGAAAAGCAGCCAAGGTTCTTTTTTTTTAAGTTGTTAGAGATTAATCTGATGCAGAATCAAGATGAAGAATGTAGGGAAGACGGGATCAACTAGCCATTTCTTCTGCATTCAGTATGTGGTAGATTAAACTTCTTTCCAATAAAGAAAACAGAGAAAGAAGGGAAATAAAAGAGAGGGAGAGAGGTTGGTTATGAAAGTGTGAGCAATTCTCCCTAACTTTTGCAACAATCCTGGTGTTTACATGGCTTTCCTGCAGGTATGGCAGATGGTCATTGTGCGTTTCCTGAGCCGCTGTTGCTTGGGGGATGCTTAATGGCACCAATAGGAAATGTCTTGATGCCACTCAATGGACTGATCTATTTTCATTTTACCTCCACCAGGAAGAAACACTTTCACCCAAAATAAATTGAATAGGAGCCTCCATATAACCTAAGACATCAGTGAGAGGACCAAACCACTGCTGGAAGAGAACATGAATAAGGAGAGTGAGTGATCAGATGAGGAGAGAATGGAATCACAGAATCCACAGGTGTATAGGAGTGTAGAAGAATGATGACATTTTCCAGAGGGTTTCACATCTAAGCAGGTCTACAGAACCAGTTGACAAACCCTAGACTTGAAGCAAACTTCAGCCCTGACATACATGGAGCCAGAGAACAGTCTGAAAATAGCAATACAGACTCATCCCCACCCAGATAGGTAGCCAAGGGCATTGGTGAGTAGAGTCTGGAGACAAGAAGAGAAGTGCAGGAGAACAGAGATGCTAACAGAAAACAGTGCCTGAACCACTCACCTAGAGGAGGGAGAACTGAAAATGAGATTAAATTCTACCTTATGATAGCTTGTAGTTTGTTGTCTACATTAATGCTGAAGTTGAAAGCTAGTTTTAATTCCAGGATTTGGTTTCAATCATTCTTAACAGATCATTTTATTAACTCTGTAAAGCCTTAATTCAAGAAACCCTGAAGATTAACAAAGATACCTGGACCAAGTAGACCCAGGCTGAACATGACTGCTAGTCTGATGCCCAACTTGAGTAAACAGAAATGCCTGGAAATCTCTGCTCCTCGCTTATTTCACTCCTCGTGTGTAACACATCACACAACTATCCCTCAAAGGCTATAGAAAGATAACAGGTTAGCAAACAATGAGGAAAAAATTGCTCTTTCTGTGAATAGGGTATTTTGAATTGGAAATGATGGAATGATGTACTAGACTACAGCATACTTAGTAAGAATACTAGATTTCAATGGAGTGAAATCAACAGCTGAAATTTAGGTGGTATTTGGGTTAAAAACAATAGATAATGGTTTATAAATAAAGCTTTAATTAACATTTATTCTTAAATAAGATATTACAGATTTTACTTTGTTGTTTTTTAACATTCCAGAATTCTTCAGGGATGCTGTGGGTACAGGGACTACCCACAGTGGTGAATAATTCATGCAGCTGTAGAGCCACAGATAAAAAAGAGAAGAGAAGTTGATTGGGTTTTTTCCCAAGAAATTGTTAATGTTACATTACATTTTATTGAACTGGCCTCAAAAAATAACAGAGCCTGAACATTATTATTGCAGTTATTAGCTTTCCTTTCCAAGTGCCATATCTTGTTCTCTCTTGAGCTGATACATTCTGATTACTTTTGCTTACTTTAGAGATTTGCTTTTCCTAGGAAAAAATGTTTAACGAAAACCTCTCATATTTGAATTTCTTCAAGTTATAACCATTTTCTCTCAAATTTAAATAATTTCCGTTATCTTATTGGAATCAGTTTTTTCGTTTCCAACGTACATCTTCTACTTAACATATAACTATTCCTTGGTGCCCTTTCTCCCTAACTACAAAGGACAAATGTGTCTTTCATTAGTCACAGTCATAGCTACAGCCCACATTGCCCAAGGAATCAGGACAGCTGACACTTCTGCACAAATATGACTACAACAGAATTGAGTGTGACTGAAAGATTCCAAGAGGCCAATTCACCTTGGATTAAGCCAGAGAACCGATTTCCAGGACCTTGAAAACAGCTGTCATGAAGCAGACAGTCTATTCTGTGAGAGGCTCAGATGTGGGGCCCAGTTTGGGCTATTTGCTTCTTTCCATTCCCAGAGGAGCATCAGTGATCAATTCTACTGTTTCCCATCAGACTTATCACTGCTTTTTTGTTTTTTTGTTTTGTTTTGTTTTTTTCTTATTTTTTTTATTGGTTGTTCACAACATTACAAAGCTCTTGACATATCATATTTCATACATTAGATTGAAGTGGGTTATGAACCCCCAATTTTACCCCAAATGCAGATTGCAGAATCACGTCGGTTACACATCCACATTTTTACATACTGCCATATTAGTGACTGTTGTATTCTGCTACCTTTCCTATCCCCTACTATCCCCCCTCCCCTTCCCTCACATCTTCTCTCTCTACCCCATCTACTGTAATTCATTTCTCTCCTTGTTAATTTTCCCATTCCCCTCACAACCTCTTATATGTAATTTTGTATAGCAATGAGGGTCTCCCTTCATTTCCATGCAATTTCCCTTTTCTCTCCCTTTCCCTCCCATCTCATGTCTCTGTTTAATGTTAATCTTTTCTTCCTGCTCTTCCTCCCTGCTCTGTTCATAGTTGCTCTCATTATATCAAAGAAGACATTTGGTATTTTTTCTTAGGGATTGGCTAGCTTCACTAAGCATAATTTGCTCTAGTGCCATCCATTTCCCTGCACATTCTATGATTTTGTCATTTTTTATTGCTGCATAGTACTCCATTGTGTATAGATGCCACTTTTTTATCCATTCATCTATTGAAGGGCATCTGGGTTGGTTCCACAGTCTAGCTATTGTGAATTGTGCTGCTATGAACATCGATGTGGCAGTATCCCTGTAGTACGCTCTTTTAAGGTCTTCAGGGAATAGTCCGAGAAGGGCAATAGCAGGGTCAAATGGTGGTTCCATTCCCAGCTTTCCCAGGAATCTCCATACTGCTTTCCAAATTGGCCGCACAAATTTGCAGTCCCACCAGCAATGTACAAGTGTACCCTTTTCTCCACATCCTCGCCAGCACTTGTTGTTGTTTGACTTCATAATGGCTGCCTATCTTACTGGAGTGAAATGGTATCTTAGGGTGGTTTTGATTTGCATTTCTCTGACTGCTAGAGATGGTGAGCATTTTTTCATGTACTTGTTGATTGCTTGTATATCCTCCTCTGAGAAGTGTCTGTTCAGGTCCTTGGCCCGTTTGTTGATTGGGTTATTTGTTATCTTATTGTCTAATTTTTTGAGTTCTTTGTATACTCTGGATATTAGGGCTGTATCTGAAGTGTGAGGAGTAAAAATTTGTTCCCAGGATGTAGGCTCCCTATTTACCTCTCTTATTGTTTCTCTTGCTGAGAAAAAACTTTTTAGTTTAAGTAAGTCCCATTTGTTGATTCTTGTTATTAACTCTTGTGCTATGGGTGTCCTATTAAGGAATTTGGAGCCCAACCCCACAATATGTAGATCGGAGCCAACTTTTTCTTCTATCAGATGCAGAGTCTCTGATTTGATATCAAGCTCCTTGATCCATTTTAAGTTAACTTTTGTGCATGGCGAGAGAAAGGGATTCAGTTTCATTTTGTTGCATATGGATTTCCAGTTTTCCCAACACCATTTGTTGAAGATGCTATCCTTCCTCCATTGCATGCTTTTAGCCCCTTTATCAAATATAAGATAGGTGTAACTTTGTGGATTAGTCTCTGTGTCCTCTATTCTATACCATTGGTCCACCCGCCTGTTTTGGTACCAGTACCATGCTGTTTTTGTCACTATTGCTCTGTAATATAGTTTGAAATCTGGTATCGCTATACCGCCTGATTCACACTTCCTGCTTAGCATTGCTTTTGCTATTCTGGGTCTTTTATTTTTCCATATGAATTTCATGATTGCTTTATCTATTTCTACAAGAAATGCCGTTGGGAGGCCCTGCCTCCTTCCCAAGTCATTCAGTTCTGGATCCAGATTTTGAATGTGGCAGTAATGGAGATGACTGATGCACTCAGAACCACATGTCTGTAAACTAACAACTGGAAAATGAACTGAAAAAACTTCTTTGTTGATAATGCAGAATGTATAATGTAGGAAACTGTCAAAATAATGGGAGGATGGGTTCAAATATTGGAGGAAGCCAGAATGACAAATCACTCACTACTGCATACAAACTTTTACTTCTATGAATTCATTGTTAGGAAGATGATAGTAGCTCAAAGCAGAGAATGAATCATTGAAGAGAGATATGAATTAGGAAATTGGAGATCTAACATAGGGAGGTAGGCAAAGGAAATTCCCAAGGCGATGATGAGGGAAGATATAAAAAGCAATCCAGAGCAGAGCTATAGAGCTTGTGTGGGAGAGGAGAAAGGGAGAAGGGAGTAATTGGATGCATTACTTGATGTGCTAAACTCTATTGAAAGTACCCAAAACTGCCAGAAGATTACAATAGGCATAGAGATCACTGAACAACTTTAGGAGGAAGGGAGCAAGCATCAACCCTAAGAAAATTAAAAGTTATATATAAGGAAATATAAGGCTGGGGAATATAGCTCAGTGGTAGAGCACAGGCTTAGCATAAATAAAGCCCTGGTTTGAATCCTTAGCACCAAGAAAAAAATAAAGGTGGTAGGGAGGAAAGGAAGGAAGGAGGAATGGAAGGATGGATAAAAGAGAGAAAAAGAAAATTTTAGGTGCTGTATGTCTCAGGTGTGAGGAGCATTCACATGAACCTGATACTGTAAACACTGAATACTGTTGACAGAAGCAGAGACATAAGGGAGGATGGGAATAAGGAGGGGAAGAGAACCTGGGGGAAGGAAAATACTGTGGGCATAAGTGCCAAGTCCTCTTCGTCCACCTTAGGAGGTCAAGGATAATAGTCAACATTTCAGAACCAAGAAATAGCAATATAGACATTCTGTTGAGAATATGAAAGCAAATACCAGGGGAAAGAGAAAAAAAAAGTTGAAAATTGTTGCCTCCAGGGAGCAGAATTTTGTAACGAGAGGGAGCAAGGACTCTGTTGTCACAGTAAATGTAAATCTGACAGCACTGTCTCACTTTTGACCATATATATGTGTGTATATATGTATGTATGTGTGTATATGTTTGTGTGTATATACATGTATGTGTGTATATACATGTGTATATATATATATATATATATATATGTTTGTATATATATGTCACTTAAAATACACACATTAATTAAAATTAAAATTAGATATAGGAAAAAGCACTTCTTGCCATACACCTGTAGCCTCTCTTTAAGACTCATACATCTCCTGTCTCCAATTCTTCCCATTCTATGATACACCTGCTCATTCTATAAGCCATTCTCTCATCCTGTCAAGATGAAAAACTACATCGGCCACTGGCTCCTTTCCAAAAATCAACCCTAGAGAAACTATAGAAGCCAGAGGAAAATGGATTGAGGAACTAATAACAAAAAGTAAAATAAAATACTGTGAGGAGTCCTGGGGAGCCTGGAGACTTGAGAGCTGCTATTTGGTGGAGGGGAGGGTGGAAGGAGAGAATAGATTCTGCTTGGAGGATGGGAGTGAGAGGTGGCTGTGAGAAGGAGGTCAGAGGAGAATGATGTTTTCCTTGTGCCACAGGACAATCATAGCCTCCTCAGTTACCACAGATTTGCAGCAACCACCAAGACTGAGAAAGGTACAATCAGAGCAGGGCAAAAGCTATGCAGGAGTAAGAAAGACTGACGGACTAACCTTGGGCATCAGCTTTTGTAACCCTCCCACACCAAAGCTAGGGCAGGGGGATTAAATCCGTGGAGACTGCTTAGAGAGAGTTTAAATGTGAAAAACTAGAGGATGACAAGTGCAGGATGGTCACCATTAGCCTGAAGCCCCTGAGGCTCTGCACTCTGGGCTTCTCCCCTGGGCTTTAACTCAACTGGAAGTATTCAACTGGAGGCTTGGGTTTCGCACCCGTTGACTCCCCACACAACCATGTCTTGTAACTGATACTCCAAGGGAAAAAAGAGTTCTCAGAACATAGAAAGCCCTGAGTGGAATACAACTACTCTATTAGACAAGAATTCTCAATAATATAAGCCATCTAAGTTAGTATTATGGGAAGAAATGGATAAAGAAATTAAAATAATAATGATGGTGAATATATTAGGAGGTTAAGGCTGACCAGCAATATGAAGCAAGAATATGAAAACATTAAAAAGGGCAAAGTTGAATATTAGGTATGAGATATAGAAGAGTTGAGGTGAATAAAACAATAGATAAGATATATACCCAAATAGATAAAGGTGATGAATAAATCAGCACATTGGAAGATGAGATTGTAGAACTCTCCTAGAGATCAACAGAAAATGGTAGAGAGTGAGGAAATATCGAAGAAAGCTAGGCACTGTGGAGGGTGGAAATGAGAGTGTTAACATTTGTGGGCTGTGGCTTAGTAACGTGGCAGGGAGGCTGAACTTCATTTCCCCAAATTCCCTTTCTGTATATTTCACTTAGAGTGGGTGACAAGAACCTTGTGGAAGTTTTGCAGGGTGCTGTCTTTTTTGTGCTATGTGTTCCTTGATGTGAAGCCTCCAATTGCTGCACTTTCCTTGCTAAGCTTTTCTGATTCCTGGTCCAGGTGTGGGTTTGGCAACTGTGATGAAAGCCCCCTGTTTCTGCAAGAAATATACATTATCAAGGTTAGAGACAACAAGAACTAATATGAGTTTCAATCTGCCCTTGCAGGCACCAGTTCTTGAGCTTACTAGTGTGTCACATCTGTATTGGAGAAATACTGGAATGGCCCACTACTGTGTGTCTTCTTATAATGCTACATTCAATGACATCATACTGGTAGCATGAAATTGGTCATAGGGAGAGCATTCACAACACAAGGGCTGAAAATGCTGAAATCGGGACTTAAGGTGTTGTTTTGCTGATTGTATAGAACAGGAGTCACTGTGGCCTGTAGGCCAAATCCAACCTACCACCTATTTTGTAAATAAATTTTGATGGATCACAAACATATCCACTAGCTTACCCAGTGTCTGTGACAGCTCTCACTCTATAATGGCAGTTGAATAGTTGCAGTATACATCATCTGGACCATACAGCTTAATATATTTCTTGTCTGGCCCTTACAGACAAAATTGCTGGGCCATGGTGTAGACTTAAGCAAATAATGGAGAAAATGTTAACAATGTGGGTTAATTTTAAAAGGGCTTCAAGTTTATAGCTGTTACTTTGTAAATAGCACAAAAGACTGAAAATTAGTCATCCAATGTTTAAAAATTATTATACTATTCAGTAAAGAAGTAACTTACATCATGGACAAATGAGTCAAGATTCTACTTTTGTTTTTTCATTTCACTTCTCTCTTATCCATTAGTGTAAATGAAAGCATTAACCTACAGTCATGTGAAAACCACACTCATCAATTGCAACCACAGGTTGGTTATGGTAGAAAAGTTTGGTAAAGACTTTTTGCAGGCAAGGTTATGGGTCAAGAGCATGGGGTGGATTGCTCAGGAATTTCAGTGGTTCATGGGAGTTTTCTGAAATAAACCAGCTAAAATCTGGATACTAGGTGTACTTGTTTCTATTTGGTGTATTTGCTTCTTGGAACTTTCAGCTGTCGACCGTAAGGAATACATCCATGAATATACACTGCTATGGTTTGGATGCCACTACTAAAATTCATGTTAAAATTGAATCCTCAAGTGAGGTATGAAGAAGTGGGACCAGGTAATCTAGTCATAGGGTATGGATCAATTAATTAATGGATTAATGAATTAGCAGATTTGGGGGTTATTTTAAAGGTGCTTTTGTTAGAAAAGTGAGCTCCTCTGGTTTGCCAGGTAATGCCTCCCAGATCCAGTAGAAAGACCCTCCCCAGATGCCAAGCAGATGCTAATAGAATGCTTTTGGACTTCCAGAACTGTGAGCTAAATAGACCTCTTTTCTTTATAAATTATCCATCGGTAGTATTTAGTTGTAGCAACAGAAAATAAACTAAGATATACATACACACTCATACATATCGTATCTATACATACAAATATATATGCATATATACATACACATGTACATGTATATTTATATATATACATGAACACACAAACAGGTACACAACATATATATACATTTTTTAGAAATATTCTGTATCTATTAACTATATGGAATTTACAATAGAGAATGTTGTCTATTTCGTTACTACTTAAAATCACCTGCTAAACATCATTTACATTAGCAAAATTAAAAAATACATACATATGTGTGTGTTAAACATTTACCAGTACAGCACTGGTTACATAGCATACTGGTTCCACTTATTAAATGTTTATTGCCCTATAAAATCAATAAAATGGGATTGCATCAAATTAAAAAGCTTCCACACAGAAAGAAAACAGAGTGAGAATACAGCCTACAGAATAGGAGAAAAATCTTTGCCAGCTATTCCTTTGACAGAGGATTAATATTCAGAATATATAAGAACTCAAAAAAACTGAAAAAAAAGAATATAAGAAAAATTTTATTTTATAATAAATCCAAGGTTTTAATTATGAAGGCCTATTACCTCATTTCAAAATATAAAGTGTGGAAAGTACACCAAAAAAGATATAAAACAATGAAGTAAGTGTAAAACAAATGTTGATGTATATATTTCCCAGTTTGAGAAACTGACCATTAATAGATATTCTTTTAAAATATATTAATTTAATTTTTGCATGGGCAATAATTGTGTTTCAAGCAAAAATAGTTTTTATGATGATGTAAATTTTCTATAAACAATCTCTCCTGATAATACTATAAATTCAAGATAAAATGTAAAACCAACTAGCTGTGGATTCAGATGAGTAAATAAAAGCAGATGACTGTGAAAAAAAAACACTTAATACCAAAAACACAAACACTCCAATCAATAAATGGGCAATTAAATGAATTGACACTTCTCAAAAGCAGAAATATAAATGGTCAATAATTGCATGAAAAAAAAATGTTCAACACATTTAGATGTCAGGGAAATGCAAATCAAAACTGAATTGAAATTCCATCTCACCCCAGTCAGAATGACCATCATCAAGAAGACAACAAACAATAAATGCTGGCAAGGATGTGGGGTAAAAGAAACACTTATACACTATTAATGGGAATGTAAATTGGTACACCACTATGGAAATCCGTACGGAGATTCCTCAAAAACTCAAAAATAGAACTACCATATATGACCCAGCTATCCCATTCCTGTGAACATACCCAAAGGAATTAAAATCAGCCTATTATACAGATACCTAGGAACCCATGTTTATCACAGCACAATTATCGTAGCCAGTTATGAAATCAGCCTAGGTACCCATCAAAGGATGAAAAGATAAAGAAAATATGATATATTTATTCAGCCATAAAAAAGAAATAAAGAAATTATATTTTCAGGAAAATGGATAGAACTAGAGATCATAATGTTAAGTGAAATAAACTAGAAGAAAGACAAAGTATCACATGTTTTGCCTCATATGTGAACTCTAGGTTGGGGAGAGAGAGGATGAGATATATGAATGCAACAGAAAGACATTAAAGAATAGGAAAAGGCCTGGAGAAGGAGGGAGGAGAGTGTGGAGCGTAATGGAGTATATGCAATGAAACCCAGATTTCTGTATAATTAAAATGCACTAATAATAAAAAAAATGAGTTTATTGCTCTAGTTTAACATGAACAACATAATGAAAACATTCTATGATACTCATCCAGAACTATAAGCCAAGGAATAATGCTTTTTAATAGTTTGGTCAGCTAGGTTCCATTAATACACATCATAATTAAATTTTCCTAGCTGTGCTGATCTTTCTTCCTCTAATACTAAAAATACTTAATTTTTTAGAATTTCATCTTTCCTCACTGATTTGGGATGTTGCCTTTATTGTATGCTAAATTTCCATGTGCAAATTTGCATATTCCTTGTTTTTATTTTTGTCCCACAGTTTGTCTGTCTATTCATTGTCAATACCAAGCTGTCACCTATATGGGGTTGATGGCCCGTTTTAACGTTTGGTACCAGCAGCCCCTTCACTCTCTCACCCGATTGCTTTTTCTTGTCAGGGTGTTTGGCTATTCTTGCTTGCTTGTTGTTCAAATTACAAATTTTATAATTAACTGGTCTGGCTACAGAGATAAAAAATATCTGATGATGTGCTTACTGAAAACTTCATAAATTCATAAGTTAAAATAGAGAAAATTGATATTTTCATGATGCTGAATTTTTCTACCCAAGAACAAGGTCATTTTCCATTTGTTAAAATTGACTTTTGTGACTTTCAAGTGTGTTTTCCTCAAATAGGCATTTTTTTTAGGTTTATTTCTAATCAAGTTGATATCTTGGCACTTATTTTCTTTTTTATATCATAAATGTCATCCGCCTTCCCATTATAATTCGTTTATGCTTTTGTTTCCATCGTGAAAACTATTGACATATAAATGTTGAATTTCAAAGCTACTACTTTACTAATTATTTTAGTTTGAGGAAAACTTTTAATACATTCTTTTGTATTTTCTGGATATATAATCATGTCATTCCAAAATAGAATTCTAGCTTTTAGTTTCCAACTATTCTAACTTTTAGTTTTCTCTTGTCTGATTATAATAATTAATAGCTTCAAAATGATGTTATGTAGAAATAGAAACTGTATGACCCCTTTCTGGAACCTGACTTTGGTGGGGAAAATTTCAGTGTTTCCTCATTAAATAAGATGCCGGTTTGGGGGCTGAATTATACATATTTTATCATTTATAAAGTATGTCAGGTCCAATAATGGTCCCCAAAGATATCAGGTTCTATTCCCTAGAAATTGCAATTGTTACCTTCTAGGTCTAAGACTTTGCAGATAGGATTAAATTTAGGATGTTAGGATAAGAGATTATCCTGGATTATACACATGGGCCCTAAAAGTAATCACATGTATCCTCAAGAAGGGAGACAGGAGATTGGACATCTACAGTAGAAAAAAGGCAATGTGACAGAGTGATTCTGCCACAAGCCATAGAACACTGGCAGCCACCAAAAAAGTGGAAGAGGCAAGGAACAAATTGTCGCCTGGAGCCTCCAGAGAGCCTGCAGATAAGCCAAACCTCAACCTCAGTCTAGTGACACTGACTCCATATTTCTGATCTTCAGAACTATGTAGTAGTGTGTAAGAATAGCAGAACAATGAGCGAATACATTTCTGTGATTTTAAGTCACCAAGTTTATGATCATTTGTTACAACAGCCAGTAAACTGTAACAGGAAGTATCCAATAAGACTTTTTAACATGAATGGACAATGACATATCAAAAGTCTTCTTTTCATCTACAGATACAATCATGAGGTTTTTTCCCTAGCTCTGTTAATGTGATGGATTATATTTATGCATTTTCTTCGATTAAACCACCTTTGTATTCCCGTAATAAATTGCCCTGAGTAGTAATGTCTTATTTCAGACCTGCTTTATTAATTCTTTAAGATAGTAGAATGAAATGAATATTATTACTTTATATATACTTTATTTATGAATGCATGACCAATGGGATTCTACAACACGTATAATCAGAAAAATGAGAAGTTATACCACATCTATATACGATATATCAAGGTGCATAAATGCATTCTACTGTCATGTATAACTAATTAAAGCAAATTTTATAAATTTTTTAAAAACAATTTTGCTTCCATACCATAGGCAGTAACATTGATATGTTTTCTCTTTTGGTGCAATCTGTCTCAAGTTTTGAGATCACTATTATTCTCAAATTCATAAAACAAATTCAGAATTTTACTTTATTTTCTAGTCTTGGGAATGATTTAAGTAACCTGTTCAGATGCAAATATCTAGAGCTGGTGCTGCTTATTGTGGGGGAACTCATAAACTACTCTATTTCTATTTATTCAATAAAAATTGATCAATTAAGACTTTGTGTTTTTTAATTTTAAATTTTCTTTTAAAAAATTGATTTTACCTCAATATTATTTATACTTATTTGCATAGATTTGGGCAAAATTTTCTCATGATTTAAAAAATTTCACTTATTTTTTTATTCTTATTGCTCTCTTGTCACTTTTAATTTTTTTGTATTTTTCCTTTCTCCTTCGTTTCCTTCATTACATTAGTTTTTTTCGAAAAAAAATGTCAGTTTTTTTAATTCCATTGTTTTAAATTTATCTTATTAATTTCTGTTTTTGTTTTTATTAACTTTTCCTTCTTCTTTCTTCCAAAATACATTTTTTTCTAGCTCTTTGAATTTGGTGCTTAATTCGGTCTTATTTTTTAAAATCATTATTGCAATAGAAGTTAATGTCATGATATTTTCCCTGATATAGCTACACACCACAACTCTGGTATGTTGTGTTTCCATTATCAATGTTTTAAAACAGTTTTCAGTTTTATTTTGCATTTCCTTTAAACTCCCAAATCATTTAATAACAGGTTTCAAATTTACAAATTGAAGACCTCTTTTAACATTTTGTTATTAATTTCTATTTGTTACATAAAACTCAGAAAAAGTGTTTTATTTCTTTTTTTTTAGAATTCATTAAAGCTATTTAAGATAAGGTCAAATTTTCATGGCTGTTCTATTAGCACTTAACAAAAATATACAGTCTCCATTATCAGTGTTTGATACTTAATATATCTATAGAATTATGTTATTTATTATGCTGTTCTCTGTATTCTAGCTAAATTTTTTCCTCTTCTCTTATATACTTACAACGTCTACCACCGTTTATCTTTGAAGATTAAATTACCTTGATTTAAAGGTCACAACTCGAAAAAGATGGCAGCGATGGGAGTGCATCACCCCAGTGTGCCGCGTCACTGTGCGGGAGAAAGACGAGGTGAAACGGCTGAAGGCTACCTTGTTGGGAATTCCCAGTGAAATCGAGGTGCTCCAGAATCTAAAGGACAGATTTCCAGTGTGCGGGATTTGACTGCGGGGGCTCGGTCGCGGGCGATTTCTCCGCACGGAGGGTAGCAGAACCTGCTCGGCGGACGGCCCCGCGGATGGAGTCTGGGGCGCGCGCTGAGTAGCGGCGAGGTACCGAAGCGGGAGTACAGCGATGCGGATTCTGGGGGCTCCTGCCAGCGGTGCACTGGCTGTGCATAGTGCTGAGTTCCGGCTTTGAGACAGAGGAGAGAAGCAGTCCAGTTCGATTCTCGACACCGGTCGGACCACGAAGGAGGACAGCAGCCGCCATCTTGAGGAGCTGATGTAATGATCCCTGTTTTCTACTGATCTCAGCTCATTCAACTACGGAACAGGTGATTCCAGACTGGTATTTGCCTGTGTCTCGCAGACAGATCGCTCAGGCTCAGAACAGGAGAACCTGAGGAGAATACTCTTCGGGGCTCACTCTTGGCAAGGCGGGTGCCGGACTTTGAGCGGCCGGATTCTGGTTCCCCGGGCTGCTTTAGCCCAGGGCGGGGGAACCTGCAGGGACTGCGTGCCGACACCAGCTCCAAGTGGAACATGCGCTGAGGGGCGGCGGGGCTCTGACTCCCGGAACAGTTTTGGCCCGGAGCTGGGGAGCCCGCGGGGACTGCGTCTTTGACCCTGCTCCTAGCGGAGCGTGCACCGAGCCGGGAGAGTTTGGAGCGACTGGGCTCGGGCTTCCGGGGCTGCTTTGGCCTGGGGCTCGGGAACCCGCGGGGGTCGCTCTGTGGAGCCTGCTCCTAGAAGAGCGTGGCTGGGATCGGAGAGGCCGAGTTCTGGCTCCCGAAACTGCTTTAGCCCAGGGCTGGGGAACCTGCGGGGACTGCGAGCTGACGCCAGCTCCAGGTGGAACGTGCGCTGAGGGGCGGCAGTGCTCTGACTCCTGGAACAGTTTTGGCCTGGGGCTGGGGAGCCCGCGGGGACTGCGTCTTTGACCCTGCTCCTAGCGGAGCGTGCACCGAGCTGGGAGAGTTTGGAGTGGCCAGGCTTGGTCTCCTGGGGCTGCTTTGGCCTGGGGCTTGGGAATCCGCGGCGGTTGCTCTGTGGAGCCTGCTCCTAGCAGAGCGTGGCTGGGGTCGGAGAGGCCGGGTTCTGGCTCCCGAAGCTGCTTTGGCCCAGGGCTGGGGAACCTACAGGGTCTGCTTCTCGGTCCGGGTCCTGCTGGGTGCTGTGGGGGCCTGGGGGGCAGAGTGGAACTGCCACCTGCGCCCAGAGCAGGCCAAGTGACCGGCCGGCGTGGTATCACGACACCCCAACTGCAGCTGGGGCCGAGGAGAGTAGCCGCCCACGCCTGGAACAGGACCAGCGACCCGACTGCGCAGTAGCCAAGTCACCCCATTTGGAGTGGGGGCTGTGAAGAGCCGCCGTCTGAGCCTGCAAGGTAAGCAGACCTGCGACCCACTGGCAGGACAGGCCCGGCAGCCTGCCAGTGTGGTGGACAAGTAGCATCGAGGCAGTCACGTCACACTGGTTGGAGTGAGAGTTGAGCAGAGCCGCCGCCCGTATCCGGAAAAGGCCCAGCGACCCGTTGGAGAGGCAGTTAGGTACCCCCACTGGGAGTGGGGGTTGAGCAGAACTGCCGCCCGAGCCCGCAAGGTAGGCAGATCTGCGACCCACCGGCGGAACAGTCTTAGAGGCCAACCAGCGTGGTAGACACGTCACACCAATTGGAGTAGGGGCGGAGCAGAGCTGCTGCCCACATCCGGATCAGGTCCGACGACCCGAGGGCGTGGTAGTTACGTCACCACAATTGGAGTGGGGGCAGAGTAGAGCCGCCACCTGCGCCCGCAGGGTGGGCAGACCTGCGACCAAACAGCGTGGTAGATAGATCACCCTAATTAGAGGAGGAGCATAGCCACTACCCGCCCTGCAAGAGAGATCTCCCGACTATACAAGAGCAATATAAATAAATAGGGGGAAAATTTCAAAAACACAACAGTTTCACCAAGCAGAAAGAAACGTGAGCAGTATGAAAAAGACAAGGAAAGAAAGGACCACAAGCAATGCAGGTCAACTCAACTCTAGAGGAGGTAATAGCTGCAACAGATGGAATGTCTGATAAAGAGTTCAGGATATACATGCTTCAGATGATCTGGAGTCTCAAGGAAGACATGAGACAGCAAAACCAGACAATGAAAGATCACTTTGACAAGGAACTACATAAACAAATCCAGGAAGTAAAAGACCAATTTCACAGGGAGATAGAGGTAATAAAAAACAAACAAATAGAAATCCTAGATATGCAGGAAGCAATAAACCAACTTAAAACCTCAATTGACAATACTACCAGCAGAGTAGATCACTTAGAAGATAGAACATCAGACAATGAAGACAAAGTATTTCAACTTGAAAAGAACATAGACAGCTCAGCAAGTCTGCTAAGAAACCATGAACAGAACATCCAAGAAATATGGAATAACATTAAAATACCAAACTTAAGAGTCATTGGGATTCAGGAAGGCACAGAGCTCCAAACCAAAGGAATAAACAATCTGTTCAATGAAATAATACGAGAAAACTTCCCAGACTTGAAGAATGAAACAGAATACCAAATCCTAGAAGCCTACAGGACGCCGAAAGTGCAAAATCATAAGAGATCCACACCTAGACACATTATAATGAAGATGCCCAGCATACAGAATAAGGAGAGAATTTTAAAAGCTACAAGAGAAAGAAAGCAGATTACATTTAGGGGTAAACCAGTCAGGATAACAGCTGATCTCTCAACACAGACTCTGAAAGCTAGAAGATCCTGGAATAACATATTTCAAACACTGAAAGAAAATGGGTTCCAACCAAGAATCATGTATCCGGCGAAATTAAGCTTCAGGATGGAAGATGAAATTAAAACCTTCCACGATAAACAAAAGTTAAAAGAATTCGCAGCTAGAAAACCATCTCTTAAAAAAATCCTTGGCAAAACATTACAGGAAGAGGAAATCGAAACAACATTGAAAACCATCAGTGGGAGGTAGGACAGTAAAGGGGGGAAAGTAATCAAAGAGGAAAACAAATCAGGTTTAGTAACATTAATAAACAAATATGGCTGGAGGAACAAACCATATCTCAATAATAACCCTAAATGTTAATGGCTTAAACTCACCAATTAAGAGACACAGGCTAGTTGAATGGATCACAAAACAAGACCCAACAATATGTTGCCTACAGGAGACGCATTTGATAGGAAAAGATATACATAGACTGAAGGTGAAAGGCTGGGAAAAATCATTCCACTCATGGACTGCGGAAACAAGCAGGAGTGTCCGTTCTCATATCAAACAAAATAGATTTCAAGCCAAAGTTAATCAAAAGGGATAAAGAAGGACACTGCATACTGCTCAAGGGAACCATACACCAACAAGACATAACAATCATAAATATATATGCCCCAAACAATGGTGCAGCTACGTTCATCAAGCAAACTCTTCTCAAGTTCAAGAGTCTAATAGACCACCATACAATAATCATGGGAGACTTCAACACACCTCTCTCACCACTGGACAGATCTTCCAAACAAAAGTTAAATAAGGAAACTATAGAACTCAATAACACAATTAACAACCTAGACTTAATTGACATATATAGAATATACCACCCAACATCAAGTAGTTACACTTTTTTCTCAGCAGCACATGGATCCTTCTCAAAAATAGATCATATATTATGTCACAGGGCAACTCTTAGACAATATAAAGGAGTAGAGATAATACCACGCATCTTATCTGATCATAATGGAATGAAACTGAAAATCAACGATAAAAGAAGGAAGGAAAAATCATGCATCACTTGGAGAATGAACAATAGGTTACTGAATGATCAATGGGTTATAGAAGACATTAAGGAGGAAATTAAAAACTTCTTAGAGTTAAATGAAAACACAGACACAACATATCAGAATCTATGGGACACGTTGAAAGCAGTTCTAAGAGGAAAATTCATTGCTTGGAGCTCATTCCTTAAAAAAAGAAAAAACCAACAAATAAATGATCTCATATTTCATCTCAAAATCCTAGAAAAAGAAGAGCAAAACAATAGCAAAAGAAGTAGAAGGCAAGAAATAATTAAAATCAGAGCGGAAATTAATGAGATCGAAACGAAAGAAACAATTGAAAAAATTGACAAAACCAAAGTTGGTTCTTTGAAAAAATAAATAAAATCGACAGACCCTTAGCCATGCTAACGAAGAGAAGAAGAGAGAGAACCCAAATTACTAGCATACGGGATGAAAAAGGCAATATCACAACAGACACTTCAGAAATACAGAAGATAATCAGAAATTATTTTGAATCCTTATACTCCAATAAAATAGAAGATAGTGAAGGCATCGATAAATTTCTTAAGTCATATGATCTGCCCAGATTGAGTCAGGAAGATATAGACGACCTAAACAGACCAATAACAATAGAGGAAATAGAAGAAACCATCAAAAGACTACCAACTAAGAAAAGCCCAGGACCGGATGGGTATACAGCAGAGTTTTACAAAACCTTTAAAGAGGAACTAACACCAATACTTTTCAAGCTATTCCAGGAAGTAGAAAAAGAGGGAGAACTTCCAAATACATTCTACGAGGCCAACATCACCCTGATGCCTAAACCAGACAGAGACACTTCAAAGAAAGAAAACTACAGACCAATATCTCTAATGAACCTAGATGCAAAAACCCTCAATAAAATTCTGGCTAATCGGATTCAAATCATATCAAAAAAATTATACACCATGATCAAGTAGGATTCATCCCTGGGATGCAAGGCTGGTTCAATATACGAAAATCAATAAATGTTATTCACCACATCAATAGACTTAAAAATAAGAACCATATGATCATCTCTATAGATGCAGAAAAAGCATTTGACAAAGTACAGCATCCCTTTATGTTCAAAACTCTAGAAAAATTAGGGATAACAGGATCATACCTCAACATTGTAAAAGCAATCTATGATAAGCCACAGGCCAGCATCATTCTGAATGGAGAAAAATTGAAGGCATTCCCTCTAAGATCTGGAACAAGACAGGGATGCCCTCTCTCACCACTTCTGTTCAACATAGTCCTCGAAACACTGGCCAGAGCAATTAGACAGACGAAAGAAATTAAAGGCATAAAAATAGGAAAAGAAGAACTTAAATTATCACTATTTGCAGATGATATGATTCTATACCTAACAGACCCAAAAGGGTCTACAAAGAAACTATTAGAGCTAATAAATGAATTCAGCAAAGTGGCAGGATATAAAATCAACACGCATAAATCAAATGCATTCTTGTATATCAGTGACAAATCCTCTGAAACGGAAATGAGGACAACTACTCCATTCACAATATCCCCCCAAAAATACTTGGGAATCAACCTAACAAAAGAGGTGAAAGATTTATACAATGAAAACTACAGAACCCTAAAGAGAGATATAGAAGAAGACCTCAGAAGATGGAAAAATATTCCTTGTTCATGGATAGGCAGAACTAACATCATCAAAATGGCGATATTACCAAAAGTTCTCTATAAGTTCAATGCTATCCCAATCAAAATCCCAACAGCATTTCTTGTAGAAATAGATAAAACAATCATGAAATTCATATGGAATAATAAAAGACCCAGAATAGACAGGCTCCAAATTCCTTAATAGGACACCCATAGCACAAGAGTTAATAACAAGAATCAACAAATGGGACTTTCTTAAACTGAAAAGTTTTTTCTCAGCAAGAGAAACAATAAGAGAGGTAAATAGGGAGCCTACATCCTGGGAACAACTTTTTACTCCTCACACTTCAGATAGAGCCCTAATATCCAGAGTATACAAAGAACTCAAAAAATTAGACAATAAGAAAACAAACAACCCAATCAACAAATGGGCCAAGGACCTGAACAGACACTTCTCAGAGGAGGACATACAATCAATCAATAAGTACATGAAAAAATGCTCACCATCTCTAGCAGTCAAGGAAATGCAAATCAAAACCACCCTAAGATACCACCTCACCCCAGTAAGATTGGCAGCCATGATGAAGTCAAACAACAACAAGTGCTGGCGAGGATGTGGGGAAAAGGGTACTCTTGTACACTGCTGGTGGGACTGCAAACGGGTGCGGCCAATTTGGAAAGCAGTATGGAGATTCCTGGGAAAGCTGGGAATGGAACCACCATTTGACCCAGCTATTGCCCTACTCGGACTATTTCCTGAAGACCTTAAAAGAGCACACTACAGGGATACTGCCACATCGATGTTCATAGCAGCACAATTCACAATTGCTAGACTGTGGAATCAACCCAGATGCCCTTCAATAGATGAATGGATAAAAAAAATGTGGCATTTATATACCATGGAATATTACGCAGCACTAAAAAATGACAAAATCACGGAATTTGCAGGGAAATGGATGGCACTAGAGCAGATTATGCTTAGTGAAGCTAGCCAATCCCTAAAAAACAAATACCAAATGTCTTCTTTGATATAATGAGAGCAACTAAGAGCAGAACAGTGAGGCTGAGCAGGAAGAAAAGACTAGCATTAAACAGAGACATGAGGCGGGAGGGAAAGGGAGAAAAAAAAAAGGGAAATCACATGGAAATGGAGGGAGACCCTCATTGTAATACAAAATTATATATAAGAGTTTACGAGGGGAATGGGATAACAAACATGGAGGGAAATGAATTTCAATAGATGGGGTAGAGAGAGAAGATGGGAGGGAAGGGGAGGGGGGATTTTAGAGGATAGTAAAGGTAGCAGAATACAACAGACACTAATATGGCAGTATGTAAAAATGTGATGTGTAGCCGATGTGATTCTGCAATCTGTATTTGGGGTAAAAATGGGAGTTCATAACCCAATTGATTCTAATCTATGAAATATGATTTGTCATGAGTTTTGTAATGTTGTGAACATCCAATAAAAAAAAAAAGACCCAGAATAGCAAAAACAATGCTAAGCAGG
Organism: Spermophilus citellus; assembly: GCF_964194105.1. NCBI lineage: Eukaryota > Metazoa > Chordata > Mammalia > Rodentia > Sciuridae > Spermophilus > Spermophilus citellus. Next base: position 176,740,964 of record NC_138182.1, on the reverse strand, counting down.
AAGTGTGACTCAGGCGGTATAGCGATACCAGACTTCAAACTATACTACAGAGCAATAGTAACAAAAACAGCATGGTACTGGTACCAAAACAGGCGGGTGGACCAATGGTACAGAATAGAGGACACAGTAACCAATCCACAAAACTACAACTATCTTATATTTGATAAAGAGGCTAAAAGCATGCAATGGAGAAAGGATAGCATCTTCAACAAATGGTGCTGGGAAAACTGGAAATCCATTTGCATCAAAATGAAACTGAATCCCTTTCTCTCGCCATGCACAAAAGTTAACTCAAAATGGATTAAGGAGCTCGATATTAAATCAGAGACATAGCGTCTGATAGAAGAAAAAGTTGGCTATGATCTACATACTGTGGGGTCGGGCTCCAAATTCCTCAATAGGACACCCATAGCACAAGAGTTAACAACTAGAATCAACAAATGGGACTTACTCAAACTAAAAAGTTTTTTCTCAGCAAAAGAAACAATAAGAGAGATAAACAGGGAGCCTACATCCTGGGAACAAATCTTTACTCCTCACACTTCAGATAGAGCCGTAATATCCAGAGTATACAAGGAACTCAAAAAATTAGATAATAAGATAACAAACAACCCAATCAACAAATGGGCCAAGGACCTGAACAGATACTTCTCAGAGGAGGACATACAATCAATTAACAAGTACATGAAAAAATGCTCACCATCGCTAGCAGTCAGAGAAATGCAAATCAAAACCACCCTAAGATACCATCTCACTCCAGTAAGATTGGCAGCCATTAGGAAGTCCAACAACAACAAGTGCTGGCGAGGATGCGGGGAAAAAGGGTACACTTGTTCATTGTTGGTGGGACTGCAAATTGGTGCAGCCAATTTGGAAAGCAGTATGGAGATTTCTTGGAAAGCTGGGAATGGAACTACCATTTGACCCAGCTATTCCCCTTCTCCAGTCTATTCCCTAAAGACCTAATAAGAGCATGCTACAGGGACACTGCTACATCGATGTTCATAGCAGCACAATTCAAGATAGCAAGATTGTGGAACCAACCTAGATGCCCTTCAATAGATGAATGGATAAAAAAATGTGGCATTTATACACAATGTAGTATTACTCTGCTTTAAAAAATGACAAAATCATAGAATTTGGAGGGAAATGGATGGCATTAGAGCAGATTATGCTAAGCGAAGCTAGCCAATCCTTAAAAAACAAATGCCAAATGACTGCTTTGATATAAGGGGAGTAACCAAGGACAGGGTAGGGACGAAGAGCTTGAGAAGAAGATTAACATTAAACAGGGATGAGAGGTGGGAGGGAAAGGGAGTGAGAAGGGAAATCGCATGGAATTGGAAGGTGAGCGTCAGGGTCATACTCAATTACATATAAGAGGAAAGGAGGAGTAGGAGAAAAATAATACAAGTGAAGAAATGATTTACAGTAGAGGGGGTAGAGAGAGAAAAGGGGAGGGGAGGGGAGGGGAAGGGGGATAGTAGAGAATAGGATAAACAGCAGAATACATCAGTCACTAGAATGGCAATATGTAAATCAATGGAAGTGTAACTGATGTGATACAGCAATCGGTATACGGGGTAAAAATGGGAGTTCATAACCCACTTGAATCAAATTGTGAAATATGATATATTAAGAACTTTGTAATGTTTTGAACGACCAACAATAAATTTAAAAAAATAAAAAATAAAGGTCACAACTCAGTTTTTTCCTCTCCCTGATATACTTAGATACATTATATATCTTCTGCCCTAAATCAGTACTGTCATGAAGTCTGATGATAATCCATTTTCCTTTTTTTAATTTTTTTCCTTTCTCCTAAATGCCCAGAGAATTCTCTTTCCTTTTTATAACAAAGTCCAAAAGTTTTGCTAGACTTTAAATGTTAGCCGTTCTGGGTTGATTTTCCTGGGAACACAGTGGATCTTTTTAACATATGATTTCAAATTTTTTGAATTTTAGAAATATTTTCTTAAATCAACTTTCGCCATTTATTCTCTTTCATTTCTTTGGTTTACTTCCCTGGGGGCTCTTTTTATTTGCATGTTGAATCTTCCTTGCTTTGCATCATTATTCTCTCCTTCTCTCTCTTTTTTTTAAATTTATAAAATCTTTATCCTTACGACATTTTATTTCTTTTGAAATATTTTTTTGTTATATATATTTGACCTTTTTATTTCTGTAATATTTTTTCTTTCATTTCTAATCCTTTCTTGAGTCATCTCCCTCAAATAATTTTTTTCTTAATGGCCACATCTCCATATATAATCTCAATAGTTGTTCTCATTCTGTTTTATATTATTGTGTCCTAGGTTTTCTTTTTATTTCTCCATCTCATTTTGAAATATTAAGTAGCAATTTTAATTTCTTTTCACCTCTACAGATGTGTTTCTTTATCTATAGAAATGTTATCTTGCCTCTTAGTCTTTTCTCTTTACCAGCTTATATATGATGTGACCATACCTCTAGCTTGGTGGCTGACACTTTCTGAGAATCACCTTCTTTGCTCCCCTCAGCCTTTTTCTCTTTTCTTTGTCCCTATTGATTCTATTCAGCTTGATTTCAATCATATTCTGGTCAGTTTCTCCTCAGTGTAAAGTTCTGCTTTGAAAGAATGGATTTGCTTGTTAATTTTAAGAGTTTATAGACCAACATAATTCCAGAATAGTCAGACTATTGAAATCAGGTCCATCTGCATACTCCTGCAAATGTGACCTTGCAGAGCATTGTCCTCCCTACAGTTCCAGCTTTTTATCTCTTCTTGGCTCGCTGTGCTTTTCAATGAGTACACCATGGCCGTTGGGGGCATTTCCTATTCACGGGAACATCAGGAACCCTGATACTTTTCCTCCTCTTTTCCCACTCAGATTTTGATAATCAAAACTGGAATATGACAGTGTTTTTCCCACACCTATATATTTAGAGGCTCATTAGGATGCCTTTTAGATATTGTCTGAGTCTTTAGTTTAGACATTCTTATTCCTTTATTTTTATGAGTCAATATGGGAAGATTCAAAGTTATGCTGCCATATTCCCACAATGCTAATTATGATTACTGGAGAAATTTTGAGAGTGTTCCTTTTATGATTGGGACTACATCATGGATATGCACATACATTACTACTTTCCATACTCTAAAAGTCATGACCAAAGCTATTAAGAATAAAAACAGAGTGGACAGATTGAAAGAACAAAGATTAAAAAAAAATTTGATTGCTCCAATTTGCACTCCCACCAGCAGTATTTGAGTGTACCTTTCCCCCCACATCCTTGCTAACATTTATTGTTGCTTGTATTCTTGATAATTGCCATTCTGACTGGAGTAAAATGAAATCTTACAGTAGTTTTTGGTTTGTATTTCTTTAATTGTTAGAGATTATGAACATTTTTTCATATGTTTGTTTATCAATTGTACATCTTCTGTGAAGTGTCTGCTCAGTTCCTCAGCCCATTTATTGACTAGGTTGTTTGATTTTTTGGTTTTAAGTTTTTTGAGTTATTTATATATACTGGCAATTAGTACTCTATCTGAAGTGTGTGTGATCAAGACTTTTTCCCATTCTGTAGGCTCTCTCTTCATATTATTGATTATTTCCTTTGCTGAGAAGAAGCTTTTCAGTTTGAATCTATCTCATTTATTGATTCTTGATTTTACTTCTTGGGCTTTAGGAGTCTTTTTATACATTGCTGGTGGAACTGCAAATTAGTGCAACCACTATGGAAGGCAGTATGGAAATTCCTCAGAAAACTTGCACCATTTGACCCAACTATCCCACTCCTCAGTTTACACCCAAAGGACTTAAAATCAGCATACTACAGTGACACAGTCACTTCAATGTTTCTGGTGCAAACTGAATTGGAATTCAAGTCAGATTCTTAGTCTGACTCTAAGTGGCTCTGGGCATAATCTGAGATGGACGGATGGATGAATAGATAGATAGATATAATGGAATATTACTCCACCCGAAAGAAAAATAAAATTATGGCATTTGCAGGTAAATAGATAGAGCTGGAGAGTAATATGCTAAGCAAAATAAGCCAAACCCCAAAAACCAAAGTTTGAAAGTTTTCTCTGATAAGGGGATGCTGATCCATAATCAGGGGAGGGTGGGTAGAAAAGAATAAAGGAACTTTATATTGGGCAGAGGGGAGTGAGGAGAGGGGAGGGGGTGTGGGGGTAGGAAGGATGGTGAAATGAGATGAACACTATTACCCTATGTATATGTATGACTACACTACCAGAGTGACTCTGCACCATGTACAGCTAGAGGAATGAGAATTGTGCTCCATTTGTGTACAATATGTCAAAATGCATCCTACTATCATGTATAACTAACTAGAACAAATTTTTAAAAATAGAAGGAAGACCAGTAGAATAGAAGAAGGTGATCAGGGGAGAGAGGGGGAGAAAGGGGAGCTACTGAGGAATGAAATTGATCAAATTATACTATTTTATTGTGTGCATGTATGAATTATTATAACAAAAAATTATATAGTATCTAGGAATTAATTTAGACTTTGTAAGAAAAATTAAAACTATAATGAAGGATATAAGGATTATCTAACAACTGAAGATTAGATTCTTGGATGGTATGACTAAATATTATAAAGATGATAATTATCTCCAAGTTGATCTACTTCAATGCAATACCAATCAAAATGCTAGCTGCATTTTTTGATTAATTGATAAATCAAGTCTACATATTTTATCGAACAAATGTCTGTAAATAGCTAGATGAACAATGAAAGATTGAAGCAAGAAACTTGCTAACTCAGATTATTAGATATATGATGAAGCCTTTATTGAAATTTGTGGTATGCTTTGCAAAAACAGACAAATAGACCAAAGTAACAATGCAGAATGCTCAGATTATGCCCAGAGCCACTCAGAGGCATACCCAGAATCTGACTTTAATTCCAAATGAGGTTGCACCACAAATCAAATTGAAGAGTTTGTTATTTAGGAGTCAATGTTAGAAAAATTGATTTGCTATGTAAGGAAAAACAAAGTAACTCTTGGATCCAAATTGGTCAGCAAGTGGATTAAAGACTAAGCATTTAAAAAATGGAAAAATATATTTGTAACCTAGCCAGAAAGAAAAATATTTTTAAAAAACCTCAAAGACACAAACCATAAAACAAAAAAAAAAATATGGACTTGATTAAAGCAAAACTAAGGATCTCTATAGTCAGTGAACAAAATGTGGACAAAATTAACAGACAAAAAATTGAGAGAAGATATTTTCAAAATGTAAAACTAATAAGGGCCTAATATCTAGAGTACATGCAGAAATGCTGCACGGCAACTAGGAAAAGTCTCCCCAGGAGCAAATGGACAAAGGTTATGATCAGGTAATTCACAAGGAAGAAAATCAAAAGACTAAGAAATATGTGGAGAGCTATTCTAACTAATCAGTATTTATAGAAATGAAAAATAAACTTAATTGAAGTCAGTTCTTCCCAATTTGATCTACAGATTCATCACAATTCCACCAAAAAATCCTAGCAAGTTATTGTTTAGATAATGATCAACTGATTATAAATTTGTATGGAGAGGCAAAAGACCTAAAATAGCCAACACAATGGTGAAGAACAAAATTGAAAGACTGACACACCCCACTTCAAGGCTCACTACATATCTAAAATAATCAAGACACTGTGAGGCTGGGGTTTTGACTCAGTGGTAGAGTGCTTTCATAGCACATGTGAGGCACTGGGTTCAATCCTCAGCTCCACATAAAAAAATAAGCTAATAAAATAAAGTTTTAAAAAAGACACTGTGGTATTAGAGAAACAATAGACAAATTGATCAATAAAACAGAACAGAGAGCCCCAGTGATAGACCCACATAAAGACAGTCAATGGATCTTTGACAAGAAAGCAAAAGCACACCCGGCAAAAGATTATTTTCCACAAATAGTGCTGTAACAACTGGATGTTACACACCCAGAAAAAGTGAATATAGATACAGACTCACACCCTTTACAAAACTTAACTCAGACTGGATCCCAGATCTAAATATGAAATACAAAACTATCAAACACCTAGAAGATAATGTAGAAGAAAATCCAAATGGCCTTAGGTTTGGGGGTGAGTTTTTAGATATAACCCAAAGAAAGGACAATCCATGAAATAAATAATTGATAAACTGACTTCTCTAAAATTAAAAACTTTTCCTCTATGAAAGACATTGTCAAAGCAATGGGAAGATAATCCAAGACTGGTGAAAGTATTGTCGTCCAAAATATATGAATAACTCTTTGAACTGAAAAATAAGAAAGCAACCAACTAGATTTTAAAATAGGCAAAAGGCTTTAACAGACACCCACCAAAGAATTGATGCAGAAGACAAATAAGCATAGGAAAAAAGTGTTCCATGTTATATGCTATTAGATAAATACAAATTAAAATAATAATGGGATACAACCACACATGTATTAGAGTAATCAAACTCTAGAACACTTTACAACACCAAAAATGTTGATCAAAGATGTAGAGCAACAGGAACTCTCACTCATTGTTGGTGGGAATGCACAATGGTATAGCCACTGTAGAAGACAATTTGGCAGTTTCTTATAAAACTAAATATACTCTTATGATATGATGTAGCAAACATGATCCTTGAAATTAATCCAAAATGAGTTGAAAACAGATCCACCCATAAACCTCCACACATATGTTTATAACTATCTTATTCATAATTGCCAAAACTTGGAAGCAACTAAGACATCTTTTGGCAGGTGAATATATCCAAATGATGGAATATTATTCAGCACTAAAAGGAAAAAAAATTAATCAAGATATAGATGAACCTTTAAATGCAAGTTACTAAGTGAAAGAAGTCAATCTTTTATATTAATTAATTAATTAATTAATACTACTTATGTATTATGACAGTAGAATGCATTTTGATTCATTGTACACAATTGCAGCACAACTTTCATTTCTCTGGTTGTACACCATAAATGCAGTCATACCTGGACCTAGGGAAATGATGTCCATCTCATTCCACCATCATTCCTGCCCCCCTATCTCCTCCCTATATTGCCCTCCCCTTTGTCCCATCAAAGTTCCTCCATTTTTCCCATGCACTCCCCATTATGGATCAGGATCCACATATCAGAGGGAACATTCAGCCCTTGGATTTGGGGGATTAGCTTACTTCGCTTAGCATGATATTCTCCAACTCCACCCATTTACCTGCAAATGCCATAATTTTGTTTTCTTTTAATGCTGAGTAATATTCTATTGTGTACATATACCACAGTTTCTTTATACATTCATCTATTGAAGGGTATTTAGGTTGCTTCCACAATTTAGCTATTGTGAATTGAGCTGCTATGAACATTGATGTGGCTGTGTTACTATAGTATGCTGATTTTAAATCCTTTGGGTATAGACTGAGGAGTGGGATAGCTGGGTCAAATGGTGGTTCCATTCCAAGTTTTCTAAGTAATCTCCATATTGCTTGGTTGCACCAATTTGCAGTGCCACCAGCAATGTATGAGTATACCTTTTCCCCCACATCCTTGCTAACACTTATTGTTATCTGTATTTTTGATAACTGCCACTCTGACTAGAGCAAGATGAAATCTTAGAGTATTTTTGATTTGCACTTCTCTAATTACTATAGATGTTAAACATTTTTTCATATATTTGATAATAAAATGTATAACTTCTAAGATGTATCTGTTCAGCTCCTTAGCCCATTTATTGATTGGTGTTAAGTTTTTTAGTTTTTTTATATATCCTGGAGATTATGTTCTGTCTGACATGAGCATGGCAAAAATTTGCTCCCAAAACGTAAGATCTCTCTTCACCTCATTGATTGTTTCTTTTGCTGAGAAAAAGCTTTTTAATTTGAGCCTATCCCATTTATTAATTCTTGATTTTATTTCTTGCACTTTAGGAGTCTTATTAAGGAAGTCAGGGCCTAATCTGATGTGATGAAGATTTGAGCCTCCTTTTTCCTCTATCAGGCACAGGATCTCTGGTCTAATTTCTAGGTTTTGTGCATAGGAGTTTATTTTCATTTTTCTGCATATGGATTTCCAGTTCTCTCAGCACCATTTGTAGAAGAGGCTATCTTTTCTCCAATGTATGTTTTTGGCTCCTTTACTAGTATTAAATAACTATATTTATGTGATTTGTCTCTGTGTCTTCTATTTCGTACCATTGGTCTACCTGTCTGTTTTGGTGCCAATACCATGCCATTTGTGTTGGTATAGCTTTGTAGTATAATTTAAGGTCTGGTATTGTGATGCCTCCTGCTTTACTCTTCTTGCTAAGGATTGCTTTGGCTATTCTGGGTCTCTTATTTTTCCAAATGAATTGCATGATTGCTTTTTTCTATTTCTATAAGGAATGATGATGGGATTTTAAATGGAATCACATCTAATCTGTGTAGCACTTTGGGTACTATGGCCATTTTGACAATACTAATTTTGCCTATCCAAGAACATGGGAGATCTTTCCATCTTCTAAAGTCTTCTTCAATGTATTTCTTTAGTGTTCTATAGTTTTCATTCTAGAGGTCTTTCACCTCTTTTGTTGATTCCTAAGTTTTGCTTTGTTTTGTTTTTTGAGGCTATTGTGAATGGGGTGGTTTTCCTAATTTCTCTTTCAGAGGATTCATCAAGAAGACCATCTTAAAACTCTACATGCTGTATGATTCCAAATACATAACATTCTAGAAAAACAAAACCATGCAGATAGAAGAGCAGAGAATGGAGGGAAGGGAGGGCTGAATTAGTGAACTATAGAGAATTGTTAGGACAGTGAAACTGTTCTGTATGATGCTATAATGGAAGGTAGATGTATACATTTATCAAAACCTATTGAATGCCAAGAGCAAACACTAATGAAAACTATGGATTTGGTTGGTGATGATGTATCATTGCAGGTTCATTATAACAAATGTACTTCTCTGGTACTGGATGTTGATTGTGGGAGAAGGCAGTGAGAAGTACAGACAAGAGCTCAGGATATATTGAAATTCTGCACGTTCTGCTCAGTTTTACTGTGAATCTGAAATTATTCTAAAAAAATAAGTTTAATTAAAAGGAAAAATTGTGACCTCACTTTATTCCTATAATATAGGCACATAGAAAACCAGCTAATGCCAAGTGTTAGTAGAAAGCTGAGAATACCACGCACAGCTGGAGGTAAGGTAGACAATACACATTCTATATCACAATCTAAAAAATTCATAGCACCATTTAGTCAGATTGAGGGGGGACCCATTCCTGGGTACTTATCTAATAGTCTCACACATCTGGAAGGGGGCATACAAAGGACAAACATTTCAGTGTTGATTGTAGGAACAAAATTGTATCTGGGTGCTCATGCCTTGGAGAAAGGAGAAGAAGATGAATGGAAGAAGGATGATGGTTGCAGCAGCTAGAAAACCACAGACCTGATATATACATGACAACATGTATGATATTAAAATCAGTGAAGAAAGGACAGATTTAGAATGAGATATAGAATATAGTTTCATTAAAGCTATATTTAAAATATTCATATACACCAAAAAAACATATATCAATAAAATATTTGTATTCTATATATATTGAAATAATATTTAACAGATGAAGATAGGAGGGAGAAACATGCATAGAATCTTTAATAAAGTTTTTAAAAAACTAAATTCAATAGCAGCCTTGTGCATTCCTGTATATCAGCAACAAAACTTCTGAAATGGAAATGAGGAAAACTACCCCATTCACAATATCCTCAAAAAAAATAAAATACTTGGGAATCAACCTAACAAAAGAGGTGAAAGATTTATACAATGAAAACTACAGAACCCTAAAGAGAGAGGTAGAAGAAGATCTTAGAAGATGGAAAAATGTACCCTGTTCATGGATAGGCAGAACCAACATCATCAAAATGGCAATATTACCAAAAGTTCTCTACAGGTTCAACGCAATGCCAATCAAAATCCCAACGGCATTTCTTGTAGAAATAGATAAAGCTATCATGAAATTCATATGGAAAAACAAAAGACCCAGAATAGCAAAAGCAATTCTAAGCAGGAAGTGTGAATCAGGAGGTATAGCGATACCAGATTTCAAACTGTACTACAGAGCAATAGTAACAAAAACAGCATGGTACTGGTACCAAAACAGGCAGGTGGACCAATGGTACAGAATAGAGGACACAGAGACCAATCCACAAAATTACAACTTTCTTATATTTGATAAAGGGGCTAAAAGCATGCAATGGAGGAAGGATAGCATCTTCAACAAATGGTGTTGGGAAAACTGGAAATCCATATGCAACAAAATGAAGCTGAACCCCTTTCTCTTGCCATGCAAAAGTTAATTCAAAATGGATCAAGGAGCTAGATATCAAATCAGAGACTCTGCATCTGATAGAAGAAAAAGTTGGCTCTGATCTACATATTGTGGGGCCAGGCTCCAAATTCCTTAATAGGATGCCCATAGCCCAAGAGTTAAATTCAAGAATCAACAAATGGGACTTACTTAAACTAAAAAGTTTTTTCTCAGCAAGAGAAACAATAAGAGAGGTAAATAGGGAACCTACATCCTGGGAACAAATTTTCACTCCTCACACTTCAGATAGAGCCCTAATATCCAGAATATACAAAGAACTCAAAAAATTAAACAATAAGATAACAAACAACCCTATCAACAAATGGGCCAAGGACCTGAACAGACACTTCTCAGAGGAGGACATACAATCAATCAATAAGTACATGAAAAAATGCTCACCATCTCTAGCAGTCAGAGAAATGCAAATCAAAACCACCCTAAGATACCATCTCACTCCAGTAAGATAGGCAGCCATTATGAAGTCAAGCAACAATAAGTGCTGGCGAGGATGTGGGGAAAAGGGAACACTTGTACGTTGCCGGTGGGACTGCAAATTGGTGCGGCCAATATGGAAAGCAGTATGGAGATTCCTAGGAAAGCTGGGAATGGAACCACCATTTGACCCAGCTATCGCCCTTCTCGGTCTATTCCCTGAGGACCTTAAAAGAGCATACTATAGGGATACTGCCACATTAATGATCATAGCAGCACAATTCACAATAGCTATACTTTGGAATCATCCTAGATGCCCTTCAATAGATGAATGGATTAAAAAACTGTGGCATTTATACACAATGGAGTATTACGCAGCACTAAAAAAACGACAAAATCATGGATTTTGCAGGGAAATGGATGGCATTAGAGCAGATTATGCTAAGTGAAGCTAGCCAATCCTTAAAAAACAAATGCCAAATGTCTTCTTTGATATAAAGAGAGCAACTAAGATCAGAACGGGGAAGAAGAGCATGAGGAAAAGATTAACATTAAACAGAGACGAGTGGGGGGAGAGAAAGGGAGAGAGAAGGGAAACTGTATGGAAATAGAAGGAGACCCTCGTTGTTACACAAAATTACATATAAGAGTTTGTGAGGGGAAAGGGGAAAAAAACAAGGGAGAGAATTAAACAACAGCAGATGGGGTAGAGAGGGAAGATGAGAGGGAAGGGGAGGGGGGATAATAGGGGATAGGAAAGGTAGCAGAATACAACAGTCATTAATATGGTATTATGCAAAAATGTGGATGTGTAACCGATGTGATTCTGCAACTTGTATTTGGGGTAAAAAATGGGAGTTCATAACCCACTTGAATCAAATGTATGGAAGATGATATGTCATGAGCTTTGTAATGTTTTGAACAACCAATTAAAAAAATAGCAGCCTTGTGCAAGCTAATGGTAATAATATGCCATAAACTAAGGAATATAATTAATTTATACCTCTGCACCTGAGATTTAATTAATGAAAGAGAAGAGGCACAATATTAAAGAAATAATTCTCTCTATGATTATGGCCATTGAAATATTACCACTACCACCAACTTCAGAGTATGGTCAGTCCATTTGACCTTGTTTTTGTAACAAAAACAAAATTTGAAGGTTTCTTATTACCAGACATAAATACCAGGCATCCAGTCCTCCACTCTCAGTAAATCCTCTCCCACTTTTTACACTGCGTGCCAAGAGTTCTGATGCCTTCCCTGCTCATTATAGTCTGACATGAGCTAAGCTAATGGGATAATAGAGAAAAGGTTTCCCTACACAAGTGAGGGAGAGAACATCCTAGAAAGGAAGAAGAGCATCTGCAAATGCAGGATGCATAGAGGACACATCTGGAGGACTACATTTAGGCCATTTAGAAGCCTGGTATAACAGCAACTTAGAGTAGTTACACCAGAGAGCTCTAGAAGATGAATCTGCAGAGGGAGATAGGTCAGATTAGTTCAGAGGGTGCAGGTGAGCCTAAGGAGTCTCAACTTGGACCTCAGACAACTGTGGAATCATCAAAAAAAAAAAAATGCTAAGCAAAGAAAGGAGTGACTTGATTGAAATTTTGTTTAGAAAGATCACTGACAGCCAGGTGGAGGAAAGGGAACAGGAGCAAGGGAGCCCAGTCAGAGGATGCCATAGTCATCTATGCTAGAACCTTCATGAATTTAACAAGGGAACAAGTAGCCTGATTCTCTTAATGGATTAGATATCAGATTGTAAAGGCAGAGAACTAGATAAAAAAAAAAGGTTTCCACAGGTTCCTCCCTGCTCTATAATTTTTAAATTCTGCTTATTTTATATTCAATCAAAGGTGGGAATGATGAGGCATAAACAGAGAAATTTGCAAATTTGTGATCAATATTCAGAACTCACACTCAGCAGACAGGAGGCATTAAAGGCCATACATGATGCTGATTGCCTAGATAATTCCCTGTGATCAAGCACACTTTACAATTAATGATTAACTTTCAATTCATGTGAGAACTGCTGTTTTAAAAAGTTTTCGTGTTTGAAATGTCATGGCAAAACTCTGTTGAATTTAATGCTGAATATTCTAAATAAAGGCAGAAATATTTTAACTTCACTAGAGTCACTTCTGTGTCTCCCATCCTAAATAAGATTGGATTTGATAGAAAAATCTAGGCCATTGCCATGACAATTACCAGGCTTAGTCTTAGTTCCACTTAGGCTTTATATAACTCCAATCAGACAAAAAGCAAAGGTATATGAAGGCCAGAGTGGGAACTCACCCCTGCCTCTTGTTATTAGAACATTCTGACTCAACAGTAACTCAACATGACATTGGGCCACCAGTTCCCAACCCTGGCTGCGCATTAGAATCACCTGAGGATCTTTCAAAAATTGCTGGTGTCTGGGTCCTATCTCTGGAGTTCCTAAGTTAATTGGTCTGGAGTGAGAGGGGCTTTAAAAGCATCCCAGGCGATTTTAATGTGCAACCTGGGTTAAGAATCACAGCACCACGTAATTATCACAGCTCTCTAAAGGTGCTGCCCAAGGATAGCTAGAAGTAGGCAACATCTTCCAAGTGTCTGCCAGTCTGAATTATATTGTGGATTTGGGGGAAAAAAATACAGATGTATCACATTTAAAACAACTCAGCTATTGGGAGAAAATATTTGCAAACCATATATCTGATAAGGGATCAGTAGCCAAAATATATAAGAAGCTCAAAAACTCAACAGAAAAAAAGAAAAACCTGATTAAAAAATACACAGCACTTAAGTAGACATCTCTCAAAAGAAGACCTACAAATGGCCAAGTGTTTTAGTCAGTTTTTTCACTGCTGCAACTAAAAGACCCCACTCGAACAATTTTAGAAGGAAAGGTTTATTTGAGGGCTCATGATTGAAGAGGTCTTAGTCTATAAAAGGCTGGCTCCATTTCTCAGGGCTTGAGGTAAGGCAGAACATCATGATGGAAGAGTGTGGCAAAGGGAAGCTGCTCACATGGTGATCAGAAAGCAAAGAGGTCTCCACTTGCAAATATACATAGACCCCATAGCCATGTCTCCAATGAACCACTTCCTCCAGCCACATCCCATTTACCTCTAGTTACCACACAGTTAAGTCCATCAGGGAATTGATTTACTGATTAGGTTAAGGCTATAATTTAATTATTTCTCCTCCAAATCTTCTTACATTGTCTCGCACCTGAGCTTTTAGGGGACACCACATCCAAACCATAACACCAAATATATGAAAAATGCTCAACAACATTTATCAGCAGGGAAAATCAAGTCAAAACTAAAAAGATATATTACCTCACCTTTGTTAGAAAGGCTATCAAAAAGGAAGAGAGGGGCTGGGTTGTGGCTCAGTGGCCTGGCATGTGAGAGGCACTGGGTTTGATGCTCAGCACCATGGAAAAAAATAAATAAGTAAATAAGTGTATTGTGTCCATCTACAACTAAAAAAATATTAAAAAAAAAAAAAAAAGCAAGAGAGCCCAGTGCTGTGGCACAAGCCTATAATCCTAGAGACTGAGGAGGCTGAGACAGGAGGATTGCAAGTTCAAGGGCAGCCTTAGTAATTTAGTGAGATCCTGTCACAAAACACAAAAGAAGGAAGGAAGGAAGGAAGGAAGGAAGGAAGGAAGGAAGGAAGGAAGGAAGGAAGGAAGGAAGGGCACATAGCTCAGTGGTAAAATTGCCCCTGGGTTAAAAAAAAAAAAAGAAAAAGTGCCCCTAGGTTCAATCCCCAATATATATTAAAAAAAAAACAAGAGAGCATATAAAACTCTTATATATTGCTGATGGGAATGTACATTTTAGTATAGTCATTATGGTAAAAGTATGATGTTCCCTATAATAATTAAAAATAGAACTACCATATGATCCAACAACCTTACTTCTGGGCAATATTCATGACAGCATTATTCACAATAGCCGAATATGGAAACAACCTAAGTGTCCATTGATGGATGAATGGATAAAGAAAGTGTATATACACAATGGAATATTATCCAGTCATAAAAGAAGAAAATTCTGCTATTTGCTACAACATAAACAAACCTGGAAGACATTATACTAAGTGAAATAAACCAGACACAGAAAGACAATACTATAAGATCTCCCTTACATGTGGAATCTAAAAAAATCAAATTCATAGGAGCAAGAATAGAATGGTGGCTGCCAGGGGCTGGGGGGTAGAGGAAATAGGGAGATATTAGTCAACGAGTTCATTTATAAGAGGAATAAGTTTCTTGCCTTACTCATCAAGGGGGGGGGGGCTCCTTCTTTGCCTCTTCTTGACTTCTGATCGTTCGCTGGCAATCTCTGGTGTTTCTTGGTTTGCAGCTGTGTAACTCCAATCTGTGCATTCGTTGTCATATGGCATTCTCACCATGTGTCTGTGTCTTCACAGGGACATCTTCTTAAAAGGACACCAGTCATATTGAATTAAGAGCCCCCTATTTCAATATAACATCATCTTACCTAATTATATCTACAAAACCCTATTTCCAAATAAACTCACATTCTTAAGTTAGGACTTCAACATATCTTTTTTATTGTGGGGGTGGGGGCACAATTCAACCTATAATAATATCTGACTAGGTTATTTAGAGTTTAAAGATACGCAAAATCTTAACACTTATGGAACTGATTGACTTCCACATGCTGAGATAACTTTTGATAAAGCCATTTCATTTCCAATATTGTTTTGCAAAAAGCCCAAAAGTGAAGTGAGTCTCTGGGTTAATAAAAGAAATCCTTAACTAAAAGAATATACCCTTGGGGACTATTTTTCTGTAATTTATCTTCTTTTCAATTAAAGCAAAAGGAAAAGTGGAGGGAAACTTCTCTTCTGGTTACTTTTTGACTAAATTTTAGTTAAGAGTTCATCTTAAAACCTTGAGTCATGTTGTTAGAGAGGAGACTGTCTTTTGGGAATATGAAAAGCCATATACTTATCAGTGTGAAACATTAGAATTTAAAAAGACTGAGGAAAAAAAATCCACTCTAGTTTTTGAAATAAATATTTTCTGTTTGCAATACTTATGGCAATTTGAATTAGAAAGACCTTGATAATGCAATTTTATTCCTCAAGGTTTTTTATTGGTAAAATGACCCACATGGTTTTCAGTTCTATTGTATGAAATTTTATCTTTAAATCTATTGAACCAAAAAGAGTATCCCTATAAAGGATATCATGTCAAACAACCAAAAAGAAAAAAAATTTAAATTTTTTCTCTTTTGTATAGACTTATAGTACAAATTGATATACATAGGTAGGTGCATAAATATCAAAAGTTGAAATACATTGTATTTATTCACTACTGCTATAACAGAAAAAAAATGTATTTAAAACAGAACCAGACAGATCAGAAAGATAGAGTATCACAGATCAGAAAGATAACCCTCACATCCAAAGGAGCACCAAGGCATTACCTGGGCACCAAGAGAGATGTTCCCCTCATCCACACTGCCCAGCCCCTATGTGAGTGTGGTCATGGTTGTGCCTTACAATGACAGGTTGTAAATGACAGAAATCCAATACAAACTTCCCTAAGAAAAGAAAAAAATACTCATAGATAACTGAATACATAACTAACAAATTACAGCCAGAGAAAATGACAACAGTGGCATCAGAGTTCCACTCTCTTAATCTCTTCCCTTTGCTTTCTTTGGCATTGGCTTGGCTATCCATGTGGAGACACCAGGCACATTCACACTTTCAGCTTCAAGTTCAACATAAAGGAAGCACATCTCTGTAGTTCCAAGAGGAAGCCCTGCACCTGCAATATGCGTCCATTCTTGAGCATTGGCCAAGAGGATGAAAGCCCTTAATGGACAGGCTGAAGATCAGTGCCCTCTCAGAAATAGAGGAGATTGATCAGCATCACTTGGACTCCGAAGATTGAGGGAAGGAGAGACTGTGTCCTACACAAATCACTAACAGTCACCAGGGGCTTAGACACTAGACAGGCAAAAATAACCAATATCTACTTCAAATAAGAATAAAGAATCCAGAAGAGAAAGCGGTCTGGGGGGTGGGGGGCACACACAAAAAAACTGGACCTTAAGTCTTTTCTTTCTAAAGTTGTGAAATACACCATCTTTACTTTTTCTGCTGTCCATCAAAAGCAGTGATAACTGCTCCATGCTACAATGTGGATGAATCTTGAAACATAATACTAAATGAAAGAAGCCAGACACAAAAGGTCATATAAGACATTTGTCTGTTGACATGAATATTCACAAAAAACAAATCTATGGAAACAGAAAGCAGACTGGCAGTTATCAGTCACCAGGATAAGAGGGCAAGGGAGAATGAGCACTTAATGGTTACAGGATTTCAGGGGGTAGAGGTGGTGGAATATTTTGGAACTTAAAAAAGCATATATTTTAGAACTGTCTACAGGAGAGTGTTATGCGACATTGTGAATACACTAAAAGCTGCTGAACTTTAAAATAGTTAATTTATGTTATGTAAATTTCACCTCAATAAAAAATAAATAAGGGGGATTCCAGTTACTATGCAAGATGGGGTAGAAACCCTGATTGTTCTTTCCAATCACCTGTTCATGTGTTGATGGAGGTTAATTACCTATTTACCTTTTGTGACCTGGCCTACAGCATTCAATCTGCACTCTCAGAGAAGTGGTCTTCCCATCCTGTTTCTCTGCTAAAGCCAGCCATCTAGAAGTTTCCTGACCAGGTGGTTTTATAGGACTTAGCCTCTGATCCCTCACTTGCTCCCATTTCACCTTCATCAGCCTCCAGCAGATAGAGAGCTGGCATGCTTTGACTCAGGATGTATTCTATTCCCTTGTTTTCTGTCTTCTGCTAAGTTGGTTCTGTTTTCAGTGGCCAGGGGTTTAACTAACACCACATTGCCAAGTTCCCATTTCACATTTTGCAAATTCCAGCCAAGTCTCAACATTTAGGCCATGTAACATCCTGCTTAGAATGTTTTCAGCAGAGTCCAAGCCATTTGAAAGATGGCTCTGGTGGGTTTTGCTAAAGATTTTATTTCTTCTAAGTGTCATATCGAATTTTCTGGACTGAAGTTTCTGAATTCTGCATAGTTACCAGAAAATTGGTACCACAAGCAACCGCACAGTTTTGTGAAGACTGTGTAAATTTGTATATGAATCCTGCCTGTGAAATTTCAACAGTTCAAACAATGACAAGAGTAATTGTTTAAGACATATTTTGGGGAGAAAAATAAATTGATATAGTGGGAATGAATTTCAGTGAATATATTCAGGGATACCAGAAATAAAATTGTATTCTTCTATAGTAAAATATAACTTCTATTTAGAAGGCCTATCCGCCAGAATGCTGGAAGTTGTCTTCTAAGTTGAAGACTTTGACCCTTACCCCAGGGTTGTGGTTAAGTGCCAGCAGTCAACATCATGAGAGATTTCAGGAAGCAAAGCCTCTGGTCCTTATTTGCAGTCCATGCAGTCATGGCTAAGACATCCCCTGCTTCCATCACCTGACCCCATTTCCTACTTCCATGCACTATCATGATCATTCTGCTGATTCTCTGCTCAAGTGGGACATGGAAACCTTCAAAGCTGTCTATACCCTGTAAGTCCAGCCTCTATGAAGACATTCTCTTTCTGTAGTCTTTCAACCTCACCAGGACTCTGCTCAAGAAGCAGAATTTATTCCTCTTCTCAGATCTCCTCTTTCTCTTCTCACCTCAACTTCCCTTTATCTCTTTCCATTCACACCTCCCAGCATGCAAAACATGCAAACAAATACCCAGCTAGGGAGAATCTAGTGAGGATCCCAGAACTACCTAAAATGTAAGGGAGGGAATTGGTGTATATTTCAAAAATATTCTACTTGCTTTGTTGCTTTGAAGATTACAGACTAGGATAGTATGATATCACATGTGACTTTCCCTTGACTACCCACTGCCACAAAAATAGTTGACAAATCCCAGGCAAAAGAATTCACCTGGTTTCAAGACTTTAATACCAATTCTTTCCTGAGCTGGGGCACTGGCTTCTCTGTTTGCAGGCCCTCCCTAATCAAGGAGATGCATCACCTAACTGGGATACCTGCACATGTGTACTTGAACTTCAACATGATTGAGATAGGGAGAGTGCTCTAGCTTTAAAAATATTCAGAATGATGGCTAATGTCCTAAATATCTGTAAGAGCATTCTGATACACATCTCTAGTTAAGAATAAGAATCTGTTCCAGTGAGCATTTTTGCCTACATGAATGCAAAGACACTCAAATCTTGGTATTAGAATTTTGATAACCTATATTGTCATGTACTATTAAATATGCATTTGTTTACTGGGGAGCAGTATTTGTTCCCCAATTGATCCAGAGGGCTTGGACCATTTCACATTCCAGTGTTTGTTTGCCTCATTATTTTATTCTGTGTGCACAAAACAGTGTTCTGAAGATGCCTTAACAATACCTACACAAGAAGAAAAATGAATGAAAACTTTTACTATTAAGGCTAAAACAACCTTGAAAACTCATCTAGCTTTTCTGAAACCTTCAAGTGGACCATAATGAAGTCAAATAAAATAAATATTAATTGAAATTTTTAAAACTCCAGCAAAAAGAAATCTAAATCTGTTTTAAAAGATACTATTAACATGATATTCAACAACTCTATCTAAAACTTCCTCAACACACATAAACTGAATATTACAGCAATATTACAGCAAAACACACTGAGCCAGGGTCTGCAAATCTGGATGGCCTTGGTCCTTGCATCCCAAGGACTAACCTCAGCAACACCACTTACACTCTATGAGTTTCATTTGTAAAATTATTGGGATCAACCAGAGCACCACTAAGTCCACTTCCACCTACAAAATTTATCTATTTACCATCTTTTATTTCAGGACATAAATGGGTGAGGCTGTTTTAATATAGCAACTGAACCTTGTGGTATTCCTTCCCTTGCTTTACTTTTTTGAAAGGATAGAACATAAATGCTTTTCTAATTTTCCTGGGAAGAATGGAATATTAACAGCCTCTCCTGCCACCCCAGGAAGGAAGAATTAGATTTGGGATGGCTAATGCATACAGGGTCTATTTTTGAGGGGCCATTAAAGTCTATTTTTAAAGAGCAACAGAAAAGACGTTCATAAGAGAGGGCACATCTTTGATAAAACTCAGAGGGGAATTTCCTCCATACAAAAAGGAATTGAGATCATGAGCAAGGAATGTTTTGGGGAGAAACAGTTTGTGACGAAAATTGTAGTTCTATCCTGGGGAAGTTTCCCTTGAATTAAAAGGTACCTGTGAGTTCAGAGAAGTTCTTTAGAGCTGTGTCATTACTTACCACTGCCAGGGCTTTGGGCAAGGCATGAACCTCCCAAACCTGCATCAGAGCCCTCCCATTGATCCTCCTTTGGCTGTACTTTGAGTCTTCTTGGGGATGGACACCCACCAGTGCTAGGCTTTGTTCAGTTCTAGCCCAAGTACCCCATGGGAACAGCCATTGACACCATGCACCAGAAAACCCATAAACATGAGAATAGAATGGGGCAGGACATCTAAGGGAATGGTGGTTAAAAAAAAAAAATCAGACCTTTAGCCAAGACTCTGAAGCTATCTGTGAAGCCCCGAAAGAGGAAGACCCATGTTTTGGAGCTCAAAACATAGGCAATTTAAAACCCTTTTTAAGAAATAAATGCATTATACACGCAAAATTAGGCAAGAACAGGAAGATTTATTTAGTAGGATATAACAAATCACAAAATTTTAAAAACTGACAGAGACCACAAACATCATAAGATCCAGAAAAATAACCAAATATGCTTTATTCATTAACTACTTGACATAACTGCATCATTCTTGTTCTGTACATTTATTGGTTCATATTGTTTGATGGCCTTTTCACATGAATTATTTCATAACATTTTTATAGAGAAAGTAAAAAGATGTCAGTCTTTCTTCTAGCATGATTAATAAAGTTTTTATAGCTGGGATATGTAAAATGTGACTTCACACATGGTCATGATCACTGCTTTGTAGAGTGCTGTGAATTTGTGCTATTAATACAGAAATACTGATAGATTCTATTTTGTGCAAATCCCAACTAAAAAAAAACATGTAGGATGTTTATAATTCTATATACTACATTATGAAAAATATTTCTAATAGGTAAGAACTTCCAATTTAACTAGGTATCAATGAGAACATAATCCTCAACCTAAAACTTTACATATCAGATATGCTCAAAAGAATTAAAAGCAGACAGACATTACAGGCATGCCTGTAATACCAGCAACTGGAGAGGCTGAGGCAGGAGGAACACAAGTTCAAGGCCAGTCTCATCAACATAGAAAGGCCTTAAGCAACTTAACAAGACCGTGTCTCAAAACTTAAAAAGTAGAAAGGACTATGGATGTAGCTCAGTGGTAAAGTGCCCCTCTGTTCAATTCCCACACCCAAGGGGAAATTAAAAGAAGAAGAAAACAAACACAAACAAACTGGGATTTGTAGTATTTGTATAACCATTTTTATTAGCAGCATCATTCACAATAGCCAAAAGGTAGAAGCAATTCAAGAGTTCATCACTAGATTAGTGGATAAACAAAATGTGGTCCTCATATATAATGGAAGATGAATCAGCCTCAAAAAGGAAGGAAATTCTACATCTGGGGGTGTGGTTTAGTGGTAGAGTACTTGCCTAATATGTGCAGGCCCTGGATTCAATCCCTAGCACTGCAAAAATAAAAATAAAAAAAGGAGAAAGGGATGCTGACCCATGCACGAAGTGGATGAACCTTGAAGACATTATGCCAAGTGAAATATGCCAGTCACAAAAAGACAAATATTCTACCATTCCACTTATATGAAGTTCCTAAAGTATCCAAACTCGGGGTGGCGGGGGGAGGTAGAATGGTGTTTGCTGGGACCTAGGAGAAAGGGGAATGGAGAATGATTGTTTAATGGGTACAGAGTTTCAGTTTTGCAAGATGAAAAGAGTTTTGTGGATGGATGATTGTGATGATTAAACAACAATATGAATGTATTTAATACCACCAAATTATACATTTTAAAAATATTGATAAACTGTATGTCTATTTTACCAATATGTAAATGTCTCTTTTACCACAATTTTTTAAAAATTTTAAAAAATGCATCAGATGATTGAAAGAATGTTCCAGAGTACCTTATAGCCCTGTATATTTCAAACCTCTTCTCCTATACTACACAGATACTTCCAGATTTGGATGCTGTAGGACAATGTTTATATCACTATGTGACCTCTGGAACCACACCTTTATGGCATGATGCAGTGAACAGCAGTTCTCCTGGAGGTTACTTCTATCCCAAATAGCTGAGGACAACTTAAACTACTTATTGAAGTGATTGTTATCCTCATAATTGTGTTCCACTAAATGCAAACTAAAAGCATCCTTAACTCAATTTCCTCTTATTTGGATACTAGAGAGAGGCCTCCAGTCGTTCCAGCACCATCCAACACCAAAGGAAGTATGACAGAGGGGAAGTTGGATTGGAAACAGTGATCTGAACCGATTGTGTTTAAAATGTATTAATTACACAAATTTTTGCAAAAACAATAGAACGTGTGGATATATGTCTCTCACATTTCCTCAGTTATTAGAAGGGGTCCACACAAATAAGGGTACCTGAAGGGTCAGCTCCATTGGCCTCTTAAATCCACCTCTGAATGCCCACTTTACCATAAAATCCTTTCTATGTCAGGATATTCCCATTCGTTTTGTTCTCACATGAAATGTGAACTGCCAGGTCAAACTTTGTACAATAATCTTTTTCAATAGACATTTTATATCACCTTTTATATTCTTTTCAAATATTTCTATTTTTTAACTTGTCTTTGCAGCTATTTTTTTTCAAATATTTCATCATGCTTTTATCTGTGTGATCTATAACAGATTGTAAACTACTTGAAAACAAGAAATATTTGTCAGGAAACTCAGTGGAATAATACAGACATATATTTATCACATACTTGATAAGTACATGTGGACACTATGTGTGTGTGTGTGTGTGTGTGTGTGTGTGTGTGTGTAAGTGTAGTAGGGGCATCTACTCTCAGGAGCTTGCCAAATTATCCAAATACATCTTCAATTGTGGAATACAGAACCAGACACTGAACTCTGCCTGGGGTTAAAATTTTTGTTTGAGGTGTGTGTGTGTGTGTGTGCGCGCGCGCTTACTACAAAATATATACCCATCTGCATCAGTTAGGAATTGAGTTTGACTGTCAGTAGTAAAGACCTGCAAAAAGAGTGAATAAACTAATACAAATTTGTATATTTTTTCTCACATGATAAGTCCGATGGGGAGCCATTGGATTGCAAGGGAGCTCTCCATCATCACTAGGAAACCAGGTTTTTTTCAGATCAGTTTCAGCAGTGCTGGCTCTCAGCCTCATATTTACATGATTGTTACTGGAGCACAAGCCCTCTGTACCCAACGAATCCACATACCTAGCAGAAAGAAGGATAAAAGAAGTGGAAAAACAAAAAACAAAGAAAGAAATGTTTTTTAAGGACTTTTCCTGTTTTTCGGACTGTCCTGGAAAATTCTGCTAAATAACTTATGCCTGTATCTTATTGACCACCACTAGCTGCAAGGAGTAAGTTGGGGATGGGGTGGGGGTCTGGAAACAAGGTCTTTCATTGGATACATGTTCACCTAACATAAAATGGAGACTCAGGAACCACAGAGACAGATGGCTCTTGGTTCAGTTACCATCGCCTCTATTGCAACACCTCAGACTGCTCTGGCCCTAAGCAAACTGTGAAGAGCCATGGCGGCCCCTTGCCTGGCTTTTCTCCCTCCCACCTCCACCCAGAAACAAACATCTTCCTCCGTCAAGAAAAGAGCCAGACATTCATTCACACTTAGCAATATGATGAGAAATACTAAATGCCACCTTTCCCAGAATTGGTATTTTAATCAGGAGCAAAGCCTTGAAAGAGAAATAAAGCCATCTTCATACATATTCAGGTATCAGTAAGTAAGATACATATGATTAGGTTTGGGGAAAAGGTGTTTCTCTTGTTCAGAAAAAATCAGACCACACAAAACAATGTTCCTATGTTGCTGCTGCTGCTGCTTGCCTGATTTAATTTCAGTGCATCTCTGAGCACTAATGGTGAATGTTAACCGCCATGAATCCTAATGTTTTTTTTTCTTTTTTATTTGCACGCAGCTCATCATTTCCCTGATTATAACTATGTAATGTAGTATATTTTTTTCTCCCTGAAATGGGTGAAAGTCTTTTTAACACTAACACTAATTTGGGCTTTAGTGCCCGGGGTTTTTATTGGATGTTTATCATTCACACAGGCATAGTGGCAAAGTGCTTTTCATTTTGTGTTGTGGTTACTCAAGAGCAGGCCTGCTTCAGCACACACTTAGGCAGTGCGTGAGCGATGGCGGGTGACTTTTTATTCCACCAAGTCTGTCAAGTGGGCATTATGCAGAAAATGAGGCTTAGTTTCCCATGCTGCAATAAAACATATGCTTTAAAAAGGAATACAATTGCCTTTGAATTACTGTTGCTTCATTTTGTGCATTATGGGGTCTTCAGGCAAATATTTCTGCAAACAGTTTTTTAGAAAGGATGGCATTTGTGAAGCATGTTCTAGTTTTCAAAGCATTTTTATATTTATTGCCAGTGCCTAATTTTTCCGTCCTTAGCTGCTAGCAAGCAGGGATCTCAGTTGCAAACTCTGAGATGGCCTCTGGGACAAAGCTTTTGCTCTCCTTTGCCTCTACAATGGATACCATCAGTTTTAATAATGTCCTAAATCACAGGTTTCCAGAACAAAAGAAACTGACCATTTCCTGATCTTTTTCTACCCCCAGAATAACACTATTCCTTTTGAAGCAAATAGCTCCCTGCCAGAACAAGTCAGAAAGGGAGGGGGTGAGGCAATGATTACAAAATGGAGAGGAATGTTGGAAGCAAAGAATAATTCCTTTCCAACACTTTTTATCTTTTCCCCTGTTCTCTTTTCATGGTAGCCTAACTCAAGAAACCACTCTAGACCAACAAATGTATTTATGCCTCTTTGAGCCATCAATAAATCAATCAGTGAACCTCAGAGTTGACAGAAAACAAAAACAATCATTAAACCCAATCAGCCAGATCTGCACTAGTTGCCTTAGAATGGGACAGACTTAATCTTCTAGAAAAAGCAAAAGAATCAGGAGTTCTGATTCCCAGGAGGCAATAGGCAGTCCAAGTCAAAGATGATAAGACCTTGTTCCAGCCCAGCTTTCATCCTATCTTCTGAACATTTAATCCCTTAGACTATAAAAATGCTCAAGCATCTCCCATCGAAGAAGAAGAAGAAGAGGAGGAGGAGGAGGAGGAGGAGGAGGAGGAGGAGGAGGAGGAGGAGGAGGAGGAGGAGGAGGAAAGTAAAAGGAAGAAATGATCACTTAGAGTCTAATCACCTCAACTAATGCTTAGTACCTTTCAATCCTTTCTCATTCAAAATTCTCCTTATAGAGTTCCACACTGATCAACATCACTTCCCATCCAATCCTCAACCTATGGAAATCTGATTTATTCCTGTCACTGTTCTCCAAATCTTCCCCTCCTAATCTCCAACTTCTTACTGCTAAAAACCCAATGAACATTTTTCAATCTTTAATCACAAAACTGCAAAATTTGGCATGTTGACACTTTTTATTCTCTTGACTCTCCTGGCCTCTTCATACCTCCTTGGAGTTTGCTCTAACACCTTTCCAAGCTGCCTTCCCTGGTTCCTGCACTTCTTCCTCTCCTCACCTTCCTGGCTTAGCGCATTCCTTCCCTTCACTTTAACTACTACCTCTGTGCTAATGCTTCCTCAATCTGTACTTTGGGCCCAGATTTCTCCTTGCACTGCAGACTTGGATATCATTTTTTCCTAAAAGAATACCTCCACTGAATTGCCCTAAAACTAAATACATTGTCTTCCTTCAAACCATCGCCCTTTCCTACTCCATTTTTCATTTGATGCTTCTGCTATTCACTCATCCACCTGAGCAGGAAAGCCTAGAGAATCTTCTCTAGTCTACATTCAGTCTATATATTTCTCAGTCCACTTCCTCTCTCTATTTCTGCTGTTATGACTTTAGTTCATAACTTTGTCACCTCTTGCCTGAATGACTGCCACATCTCCTAACTGATTTCCATACTTGTGTATTATACTTCCAGGTGATTTATCTGAGGAAAAAAAAATCTAAGATTATTATTGTGGCACAAAGACTCTCACTGCTTTAATCCTAAGCTCCTTCTCCAAATCTCACTCTTCCATTCTATCTATCACGTCCTTTACATTCCTGCAAAATGGAGCTAGTGGCATCTCCCAGGACTTAACTATTTGTGATCTTTGCCTGTTTGTGGGCCTCTATGTTTGGAATGCTCCTTTCCCCTCTCCTTCATGTAGTTTAATAACACTCAGGTTTCAAAATTAATCAGGGGCAATTTCCACCAAGAAGCCATCCCTGACTCTGAAGGTTTAGGTGTCTTTCTGTGGTGCCTTCATAGTACACCCTGCATATTTTTACCTCAGAACTTGACCCCTTTAATACTTGCTTATCCACACAGGTGAGTTCCCCATGAAACTGAAGAAGCTTCAGGGTCTTCACCACATTGACCCCTTCCAAAGCCCTTACCTAAATATATACTACAGTATTGCATTTTTTTTCCTTAATGAGGGCTCCCACAAAATCAACATCCACTTCTTTTTGGGTCTATTTAACTTCCAGTCAGTGAATTCTATAGGGGCAGAGCCTAGGACTCATTTATCTTTGTATCAGCTACACACATTAGACACTGAATGATTGGTTGCTGAATGAATGAATGGCCCAGAAATCTAACACAAGTTTGGGGAAAAAGGAGAAAACCTGAAACAGGTGCAGGCTGAGGAAGGATACAGAAGATTAAGTTTCCCTGAGAAATGCCAGGAGAGGGACATTATACAAGACACCAGGATCAGAGCAAGGTGGTGAATCAGACCTCGCACAGAGAGCAAGGGTCAGAAGCCAGGCAGACAAACACAACCTGGAATGTGCAAATACCAGTGGGCAGAGCAGAGGAGAAGGTCCAAGTCCAGGCCAATAGCCAGGAAACAGAGGAGCAAGACAAGATTGGCAGGAAGACCGAAACAAAACAGCAACAACAAGCAAACACTTCCTGCATAGTTCTTCTATAGTTCTTTGGCTACAGAACCATCCCAGGAGGTCAGCTCACTGGTGGGTGGGAAAGGGGAGGGGGACAGGAATTCAGAGCACCCGGCCAAAAGATAGGGCATGTATGAAGGGGACAAAGGATTCTGGCTGTTAATGTTTTGTTGTTTTCCCACACACACACACTTGAGTTGGTGTCCAGGGGATATCTTTTTCCAAACCTGAGTATCTACTAGAAATTAAATCATTAAAATGCTGCTAAATTCACAAAGCCCTTAAAAAATTAAAAAAAAAAAAAAGAATCAAAACTCTGTATCTGCCCTGTTTTGAGGTATTCCTTTAAAGATTTGCTTTCAGTGATGGGACAATAAATGGTTATGGTGTAGTATGAAATCAGGACAGCAGTTATGTAAAGGAGGCAAAAATTGCTTCATTAAAATGCACGAAGGGAGAAGCGATGGATTATAGTATAGATCATGCTAGAGATGAGCAGATTACTGAGCACCAGGCACACAAGGGAGACAGATTAATGAAAAATAAATAAAGGGGCTTCAGAAAAATAGCATGAAGCTGAACACTGGTCTGCTGCATATCACAGAAT
The DNA here is from genome assembly GCF_964194105.1 of Spermophilus citellus. NCBI lineage: Eukaryota > Metazoa > Chordata > Mammalia > Rodentia > Sciuridae > Spermophilus > Spermophilus citellus. The sequence continues at coordinate 176,713,403 of NC_138182.1, read as the reverse complement.
ATAAGTGCAAAGGTGTGGGGGAAACCATTTCTTTTCATTTGGAATGCTGATTTGAAAGTTCATGCTATTTGCTTCTTTCCCTATTTCACATTTTATTCATCTTTTAGGTAATTAAAGATAATTTTCAATGATAGGAAACATCAACATGTTAGAGCATCTAATGCAGTTTTGTTACCCTTGAAAAAGTCAAGGACAATACAATACTCTCAATGATATGGATAATCCTTGAAAACTATAAATAAAAGGAATGGAGAATAGGCCCGGGTCCATCCTGCCAGCAGCAGACACACTCTGGAGCTCAGGCTCCAACACAGGACCACCTCTTCAGCAAACCACCACGGGAGCTCAGGCCTGGCCCAGATCCTCCCACACTGACCTGTGCAGGACCCAGGCTCACAGTAGACCGGGTCCATCCCACCACTGGCAGACACCAGCAGGAGCTTAGGCTCTGGAATAGGACTGCCTCTTCAGACCAGCAGACCACCATAGGAGCTCAGGCCTGGCCCAGATCCGCTCACACCGACATATGCGGCACCAAGGTCCAAGGGAGGTCCAAGTTCACCACCACCCCCCATCTGTGAGCCCAAGCCTAACCCACTTCCATCTTGGGACACTGCAGACATTGCCATAGCCTTCCCCACACAGAGGCCCTACATTTCTGACAACAGACAGGGCCTAGAAGCAGCTGCATCTCACAGCAGGCATCCCAAAGACAGTGTAAGGCCCATCCTTTCAGCCCCATCTCTGTAAGACATTGCATTCATCTTTGGGCACCTCCGCTATTATCTCGAGTTACCTCAGCTACTGCCACCACCACCTTTAGTTGCAGTAGCATACTTTGATGTTGGAAGCCCAACATCAAAGTGAGGTACAGACAATCTGCACAGGTACTATAAGAATATAGGGTAGAAACTGCAATGTCTCAGATCCACACTGCAAGAAAGGAAGACACATAGACAATATGAAAAAACAAGGAGGAAAGTGCCCCAAACAAACAGGATACTACAATAACAGAACCTATGGACAGCAAAGTTGATGAAATGTCAGAGAAGCAATTCAGAAGGTTCATAATTAAAATGATCTGTGAATTAAAGATTGACCTAAATGAGCAAATACAGGCAAAAATTGATCACTCCAACAAAGAGTTAAGAGAGCAAATACAGGTATCAAAAGATTAATTCAAGAAAGAGATAGAGACTCTGAAAAAAAAAAAAACAGTCAGAAATACTTGAAACAAAGGAAACAATAAACCAAATAAAAAACTCAATAGAAAGCATAACCAGCGCATTAGATCACTTGGAAGATAGAATGTCAGATAAGGGAGACAAAGCATACAATCTGGAAAATAAAGTTGACCACACAGTTAAGACAGTAAGAAAACATGAACAGAACATCCAAGAATTATGGGACAGCATCAAAAGACCAAATCTAAGAGTTAATGGGACAGGGGAAGGCACAGAGTTTCAAAACAAGGGAATGCACAATCTCTTCAATGAGATAATATCAGAAAATTTCCCAAGCATGAAGAATGAATTGGAAAACCAAATATAAGAGGTTTACAGGACACCAAACGTACAAAATTACATTAGATCTACACCAAGGCACATTAAAATGAAAATGCCTAGCATTCAGAATAAGGATAGAATCTTTTTTTTTTTATTGGTTGTTCACAACGTTACAAAACTCTTGACATATCATACTTCATACATTAGACTGAAGTGGGTTATGAACTCCCAATTTTACCCCAAATGCAGATTGCAGAGTCACATCGGTTACACATCCACAATTTTACATAATGCCCTATTGGTAATTGTTGTACTCTGCTCCCTTTCCTACCCCCCACTATCCCCCTTCCCCTCCCCACCCTTTTACTCTCTCTACCCCATCTACTGTAATCCATCTCCCTCCTTATTTATTTTCCCATTCCCCACCCAGCCTCTTATATGTAATTTTGTATAGCAATGAGGGTCTCCCTTCATTTCCATGCAATTTTCCTCATCTCTCCCTTTCCCTCCCATTTCATGTCATTGATTAATGTTACTCTTTTCTTCCTACTCTTCCTCCCTGCTCTGTTCATATTTGCTCTCATTATATCAAAGAAGACATTTGGCACTTGTTTTTTAGGGATTGGCTAGCTTCACTAAGCATAATCTGCTCTAGTGCTGTCCATTTCCCTGCAAATTCTATGATTTTGTCATTTTTTATTGCTGCATAGTACTCCATTGTGTATAGATGCCACATTTTTTTTATCCATTCATCTACTGAGGGGCATCTGGGTTGGTTCCACAGTCTAGCAATTGTGAATTGTGCTGCTATGAACATCGATGTGGCAGTATCCCTGTAGCATGCTCTTTTAAGGTCTTCAGGGAATAGTCCAAGAAGGGCAATAGCAGGGTCAAATGGTGGTTCCATTCCCATCTTTCCCAGGAATCTCCAAACTGCTTTCCAAATTGGCCGCACCAATTTGCAGTCCCACCAGCAATGTACAAGTGTACCCTTTTCTCCACAACCTCTCCAGCACTTGTTGTTGTTTGACTTCATAGTGGCTGCCAATCTTACTGGAGTGAAATGGTATCTTAGGGTGGTTTTGATTTGCATTTCTCTGACTGCTAGAGATGGTGAGCATTTTTTCATGTACTTATTGATTGACTGTATATCCTCCTCTGAGAGGTGTCTGTTCAGGTCCTTTGCCCATTTGTTGATTGGGTTATTTGTTATCTTATTGTCTAATTTTTTGAGTTCTTTGTATACTCTGGATATTAGGGCTGTATCTGAAGTGTGAGGAGTAAAGATTTGTTCCCAGGATGTAGGCTCCCTGTTTACCTCTCTTATTGTTTCTCTTGCTGAGAAAAAACTTTTAAGTTTAATTAAGTCCCATTTGTTGATTCTTGTTGTTAACTCTTGTGCTATGGGTGTCCTATTAAGGAATTTGGAGCCCGACCCCACAATCTGTAGATCGGATCCAACTTTTTCTTCTATCAGACGCAGAGTCTCTGGTTTGATATCAAGTTCCCTGATCCATTTTGAGTTAACTTTTGTGCATGGTGAGAGAAAGGGATTCAGTTTCATTTTGTTGCATATGGATTTCCAGTTTTCCCAACACCATTTGTTGAAGATGCTATCCTTCCTCCATTGCATGCTTTTAGCCCCTTTATCAAATATAAGATAGTTGTAACTTTGTGGATTAGTCTCTGTGTCCTCTATTCTATACCATTGGTCCACCCGCCTGTTTTGGTACCAGTACCATGCTGTTTTTGTCACTATTGCTCTGTAATATAGTTTGAAATCTGGTATCGCTATACCACCTGATTCACACTTCCTGTTTAGAATTGCTTTTGCTATTCTGGGAGGATAGAATCTTAAAAGCCGCAAGAGAGAGGAATCAGGTCACCTGTAGGGGGAAACCAATTTGTATCTTAGCAGATTTTTGAACCCAGACCCTCAAAGCCAGGAGATCATGGAATAACATATACCAAGCTCTGAAAGAAAATGGATGTAAACCAAGAATCTTATATCTGGAAAAATTAAGCTTTAGATTTGATTATGAAGTAAAAACCTGCCATGATAAACAAAAATTAAAAGAATTTACAACTAGAAAGCAGAACATCCTTGGCAAAATATTCCCCAAAGAGAAAATAAAAATAGTGTTGAAAATCAGCAGAGGGAGATATTACACTAAAGGAAAAACTAATCAGAGGAGAAACCAAGTCAAGTTAAATACCAAAAATAAACAAAAATGGCTGGGAATACAAATCATGTCTCAATAATAACCCAGAATGTTAATGGCCTAAACTCACCAATCAAAAAACATAGACTAGCAGATTGGACCAAAAAAAAAAAAAAACCCAACAATAGGCTGCCTCCAAGAGACTCATCTCATAGGAAAAGACATCCACAGACTGAAGGTGAAAGGTTGGGAAAAATTATACCACTCATATGGACTGTGGAAGCAAGCAGGGGTTTCTATCCTCATATCAAATAAAGTAGACTTCAAGCTAAAGTTAATCAAAGGGATAAAGAAGGACACTATATACTGCTCAAGGGAACCATACACCAACAAGACATTATAATTATAAATATATATGCTCCAAACAATGATGCATCTACGTTCATCAAACAAACTCTTCTCCAGTTCAAGAGTCAAATAGACCACAGCACAATAATTTTGCATGACTTTAATACACTTCTTTTACCACTGGATAGATCTTCCAAAAAAAAAGCTGAACAAAGAAACTGCAGAACTCAATAATACAACTAATAACTTAGACTTAACTGACATATATAGAATATTTCATCCTTCAACAAGCAAATACACTTTCTTCTCAGCAGCACATGGATCTTTCTCTGAAATAGACCATATATTATGCCACAAAGCAACTATTAGCAAATACAAAAAAGTAGAGATTCTACCCTGCATTCTATCAGATCATAATGGAATAAAATTAGACATCAATGATAAAATAAAAAATAAAAGCTACTCCAACACCTGGAGACTAAATAATATGCTACTGAATGAACAATGGGATGCAGAAGACATCAAATAGGAGAATAAAAAAATTAGAGGTAAATGAGAACACAGATACAACATATCAAAATCTATAGAACACTATGAAGGCAGTTCTAAGAGGAAAGTTCATTGCATGGAGTTCATTCCTTTAAAAAAGAAAAAGTCAACAAATAAATGACTTAACACTATATCTCAAAGCCCTAAAAAAGAAGAACAAATCAACACCAAAATCTGCAGAAAACAGGAAATAATTAAAATCAGAGCTAAAATCAATGAAATTTAAACAAAAGAAACAATTGAGAAAACAAAAAGTTGGTTCTTTGAAAAAATAAATAAATTGACACCTTTAGTCATGCTAACATAGAGAAGGAGAGAGAAAACTCAAATTACTAACATACATGATGAAAAAGGAAATATCAAAACAGACACTACAAAAATATAGAAGATAATTAGAAATTATTTTGGAAACTTGTACTCCCATAAAATGGAAAATATCGATGGCATCGAAAAATTTCTAGAGTCATATGATTTGCCCAGATTGAATCAGGATGATATACAGAATTTAAACAAGTCAATTTCAAGCAACAAAATAGAAGATGCCATCAGAAGCCTACAAACAAAGAAAATCCCAGGACCAGCTGGATACACAGCCGAGTTCTACAAGACCTTTAAAGAAGAATTAATACCAATACTCTTCGATTTACTTCAGGAAATAGAAAAAGAGGCAGCACTTCCAAACTCATTCTATGAGGCCAATATCCCCCTGATTCCAAAACCAGGCAAAGACACATCAAAAAAAGAAAACTTGGGCTGGGGATGTGGCTCAAGAGGTAACGCGCTCGCCTGGCATGCGTGCGGCCCGGGTTCGATCCTCAGCACCACATACAAACAAAGATGTTGTGTCCGCCAAAAAATAAAAAATAAATATTAAAAAATTCTCTCTCTCTCTCTCTCTCTCTCTTTCTCTCTCTCTCTCCGTCTCTCTCTCACTCTCTCTTTTAAAAAAAAGTAAAGAAAACTTTACATAGATGCAAAAATTCTCAATAAAATTCTGGTAAATTGAATACAAAAACATATCAAAAAGATCGAGCTCCACGATCAAGTGGGGTTCATTCCAGGGATGCAAGGTTGGTTCAACATATGGAAATCAATAAATATAATTCATCACATCAATAGACTTAAAGATAAGAATCATATGATCATCTCAATAGATGCAGAAAAAGCATTCGACAAAATACAGCATCCCTTCATGTTCAAAACACTAGAAAAACTAGGGATAACAGGAACATATTTCAACATTGTAAAAGCTATCTATGCTAAGCCCCAGGTCAACATTATTCTAAATGGAGAAAAATTGAAGGCATTCCCTCTAAAAACTGGAACAAGACCACTTCTATTTAACATATATGGTTCTTGAAACACTGGCCAGAGCAATTAGACAGACAAAGAAATTAAAGGGATACGCATAGGAAAAGAAGAACTCAAATTGGCACTATTTGCTGATGATATGATTCTATACCTAGAAGACCCTAAAAATTCCACCAGAAAACTTCTAGAACTAGTAAATGAATTCAGCAAAGCAGCAGGATACAAAATTAACACCCATAAATCAAAGGCATTTCTGTATATTAGTGACAAATCTTCTGAAAGGGAAATGAGGAAAACTTCCTCACTTAAAATAGCATCAAAAAATAAAATAAAATACTTTAGAATCAACTTAAAGAAAGAGGTGAAAGACTTCTAACCATGAAAATGACAGAACACTAAAGAGAGAAATTAAAGAAGATCTTAGAAAATGGAAAGATCTACCTTGTTCTTGGATAGGCAGAATTAATATTATCAATATGACCACTATCAAAAGCACTATACAGATTTAATGCAATTCCAATCAAAATCCCAATGACATTGCTCCTAGAAATAGAAAAAGCAGTCATGAAATTCATCTGGAAAAATAAGAGATCCAGAATAGCTAAAGTAATCCTTAGCAAGGAAAGTGAAGCCGGTAGCATCACTATACCAGAAGTTAAACTATACTACAGAGAAAGAGTAACAAAAACAGCATGGTATTGGCACCAAAATAGACTTGTAAATCAATGGTACAGAATAGAGGATACAGAGACTAACCCACATAATTATAGTTATCTTATATTTGAAAAGGGCACCAAAAATGGACATTGGAGAAAAGATAGCCTCTTCAACAAATAATGCTGGAAAAATTGGAAATCCATATGCAACAAAATGAAATTAAACCTCTGTCTCTCACCATGCACAAAACTCAACTCAAAATGGATCAAGGACCTAGGAATTAAACCAGAGACACTGCATCTATTAGAAGAAAAAGTAGGCCCAAATCTCCATTATGTCAGATTAGGCTCCAACTTCCTTAATAAGAATCCTATAGCGCAAGAATTAACATTAAGAATCAATAAATGGGATGGAATCAAACTAAAAAGCTTCTTCTCAGCAGAAAAAAAAAAACAATTAGTGAGGTGATCAGAGAGCCTACTAATTGGGAACAAATTATTACACCACGCACGTCAGATAGAGCACTCATCTCTAGGGTATATAAAGAACTCAAAAACCTTAACACCAAAAAAAATAATAATAATAACACAATCAATAAATGGGCCAAGGAACTGAAAAGACACTTCTCAGAAGAAGTTATAGAATCAATCAACAAATATATGAAAAAACATTCAACATCTCTAACAACTAGAGAAATGCAAATCAAAACTACTCTAAGATTTCATCCCACTCCAATCCGAATGGCAGCAATTATGAAGACAAATAACAATAAATGTTGGTGAGGTTGTGGGGGAAAAGGCACACTCACACATTACTGGTGGGACTGCAAATTGGTGCAGCCAATCTAGAAAGCAGTATGGAGAATCCTTGGAAATCTGGGAATGGAACCACCATTTGACCCAGCTATATCACTCCTTGGTCTATACCCAAAGGACTTAAAAACAGCACACTACAGGGACACAGCCACATCAATGTTTATAGCAGCACAATTCACAATAGCTTAAGTGTGGAACCAACCTAGATGCCCTTCAGTAGATGAATGGATAAAGAAACTGTGGTATATACGAAATATTACTCAGCATTAAAAGAGAATAAAATCATGTCACTTTCAGGTAAATGGATGGCATTGGAGAATCTTATGTTAAGTGAAATAAGCCAGTTCCAAAAAACCAAATGCTGAGTATTTTCTCTGATATGAGGATGCTGATCCATAATGCGGGGGCGGGTGTGGAACATGGGCGGAAACTTTAAATAGTAAAGGGGAGGGGGGAAGGAAGGGAGCAGGGGGTAGGAAAGACAATGTAAGGAGATGGACATCATTACCCTAAGTACATGTATGAAGACAGGAAGGATATAACTCTACTTTGTGTACAGAGATATGAAAAATTGTGCTGTATATGTGTAATATGAATTGTAATGCATTCATTGTCATATATAACAAATTAAAATTTAAAAAAATAAATGATACTTTTTTCATAACTTTACTGTACATTTTGCCTGAAAAACTTTATGGATGTTATTCTGAAGAGGAGTTCACTTCAAATATTGAAAAGAGACCAGAATTTAGGGTCTGATGAATTTAGGGTTCAAAAGCCAACTCTAACATTTCAAGTGTGTTATTAGGACAAATCACCAAGTACCTTTGAGTTTCAATATTTGGTAGGGGGAAAAAATGGTACCTACCATAATTATTCCAGCATTTTCAGTGTATCTTAGATGATATAAGAAAAGAGAATTTTAAAAGGCTGTGCAGACATGAAATGTCAACTGTATATAACAAGCTCCATCAGATTTCAACTAAATATCAGTTTCACATAATCATTAAATCCAATGTGTAAGAAAACATGCAGCAATCACCCCCCAAAAAAATTACACCCACCATTTATGTGTCAGTAGTGACAGAGAAAGACAGGTAGTAACTATTTTTAAGAATGATATTAGTTTCTGATTATTTACTTAATCGTTTTTAAATTAATCTTATAATTTCTACAATGTGTAAGGTTAAACAAACACCTCTTTTGAATTTAGTAAGCTGCATTAAAGAGTTTTTGATAATTATATATACTTCTGAGCATTTATGTGCTTAGAGGCTGAAAAGCTATGACGCAGATAAAAATAGCTGCGCAACATGTAGGAACTCTGAGGAAAAAAATGTAGGAAAATGCTAGCAAAGAAATAAAACTCTGTGACAACAAACAATGAAAACAAAAATGAAGCTTTGAGACAACTCTGTACTGGGACAGTCCCTCCATTGTTCACGGGCCTTTTTCCCTGAGGGGAAACTTAGGAGGAGGAGGTTAATGCTAAGGCTGCATTTGATCTTGAAACTATAACCAGTACCACCTTGATCCCTTGACCATCCTCCACTCTTCATTCTGACTTCACCTTACTCTCAGATATTACTTCGGCTGGTCTTGGTGTCTTACCTGGTTGTAAGATCCAAGCTTTTGTATGAAGTTTGGATCTTACAAGCAGGTAAGTTGCCAAGAGAACGTGGTACCATATAGAGGTCTCCACACTTGAGGTCCATTCCAATATGTCCATACACATGTGTCTACTTCTTCAATTTCCCAGTGTTTTCCTTCTATGCCCCTGACCAGCTTACCAGATCATTGGTTACTCTTACTTCACACACAGTGAATGACTGGATGTACCAATTACAGCTTTACTTGTTAGCAAGAGTTCCATTCATGGATGTCTTTCAAAGCTAAATCTTAAAGAAATTGTAACACAGACACTGTCTATATATGGTTTACACTAATAGACTGGACTTATTCACCTGTAAAACAAGTTTGGAGATTTTTTTTTATCTTTTTTGACATAAATGTGAGCTGAGAGATGGCTTTGGTGAAACTGGTGACAGGAGATATGGACCAACACTATTCATGCAGTTTATTCATTCCTCCTGATTTTCTTGGGCTTAATCCTAGAGGCACCATTTCTGACTTAAGATGTACTGTTGCTAGTTCTCTATTACTTTATGGTGCATGGTTACTTGGTACCACATATTCAAGCATCCCATTTATATCAGAGCCCTAAAATATGTCAGGAATTGATTCTCAAATAGCTGTGAAGTTTTCTGCTGGGATGATGAGGCTTTGTTCCGAAACTTCAGGCCTGCATTATAAATCCCACATGAATTTGTTCCCACCATCAACACCTCTAGCTTCTGTAGCTGGATCATGTGGCCTGGCAATAGAGCTGTTTGCATTGTAGTCGAAACCTGCTGACATAGGATATGGGACAAAGTAAGGTTCCTGTAGAATGTGCTACTTCTGGAGCCCAAACAGATGCTATGCTTCTTTATGGTAAGGGACATAAGATGTGATGACTTGTCTTTTACTTTAGAGGGTACCCTGACTAGTAGAACTCTAATAAAAGTTTCCTGAAAACATATCCAGAACAATGACAGCAAGTTGGATTACCATTTGATTGAATTTTTCCTAGTTTACAATCTTTCTTTAGTGTCCATTCAGTTTGGGTAGGATCCAGGCTAGTCTATTTTAAATAGAGATCTGATAAAGTGTAACCATTCCCACAGCCTTCAGGTCTTTAACAGTGGTTATTAATCCCCACCCTTCCCCCAGGATTTATTTATACTCTTGGCCATAGAGGATTGGGAGATTCAGGAGCTTCCACTTGACCTTTCCCATAGCTAAGGATCTAGTGTGGGGTTACTCCAACTGCTAAGTATATCAGTTCCAATAATGGATTCAGACATCAGAGAAATTATCTGGGCATATCTTACAGAACTTTGTACCTCCTAGAAGCCAGATATTAGCCAAGACTCCATTTATTTTTCTGACCCATGTAGCCCCAACTCTAATAAAGGCAGTCAAGATGGTGCTTGGGGCTCCAGGTGTCAATTCAGACCTATACACAATAGATCTCAAAATGTCTAAGAATCCCTTTCTCCAGAATACACTCACTCAAAGAGTCATCACAGCATATTCTTGCTGCAGTATTATAAAGTCCTTCTCTCTAGAAGACCAGCCATCCTTCAGTCAATAGGTTCGAGCTCTAAATAGGCTAAAATCCAAGCCAGTTGGAATAGAACAAGGGATTCAAGCTCCTGCTCTTCCATTCCTGTTTCCTGGTTGTAGATAGTCAGCAGCACCCTTGTTGGCTGACGGTCTAAGTTGCCTATAGAGATCTTTTGTTTTAGTAACCTCACAACTGCTCATAGGTCAAACGCCCTGGGCTGCCCCTCAAACCTTTTAGTCATAATAGTAATTATGACCTCCTAGCTTCAGTCAGTTAGATGTCAACACCTGTCCTCTATTACTGTGGAAAAGGGTGGGATTATTCTCATGGTTGTTAATGAAGTCAGCTCTGATGACTTGTGATCAACATTAGCCCTGCTGAGGAGAGCCTCCACTGGGCTTAGGGATGCTGGTGCCATTTTATTGGCACATTCATGATGGCCTTATAAGTGGTGTATTATCTAGACCCTCCCATAAAACACAATCCTTTGGTAGATCTCTTGGCCTCACATGTCCTATCCATTTTGCCCACTTCCCTAAGGCTTTTTATTTCTTCTTCCTCTACTAGCTTCCAAAGAGACTTGGGTCTTTCCATTTTTCTCCTCATGGGTGATAAGAGTCACCCTAGCAGCAATTTTGCCCCAGCTCCTGAAATTATTGCCAAGGTATTAAATTCCATATCCTGAAAAAGTGGCTCTGAACAATGAATTCTTAAAATCCAGTCTTGTGTTTGGCCACCTTAATAAAGGTCCCTCAGCATCCAATTCCAGAGAAACTCCCCTGGATCCTATGGCACAGGACAGCTAATGCTTACTAATCCTTCAGGGCATAATCTCTTTCCTCCCTTATTGGGTCTAGCATGTCACCACCCAGGCTTAACCCAAGCTGTGGATCTAATAGCCAGGAGAGGAGATGGGGAAAATTCCTGAGGGAGATCCAGTGCTTCTCAGTGTCTTCTCTCATGGAAGAAATGCTAGTTTTACTAAGAAGTGGTGGGCCAATGGCATAGGTTCTAAGGATTCAAAGTTTCTGCAGAGTTACCATCCTCAGGAAGGTTCATGCTGATGTTTCCATCTCATATCTCAGGTTCCCAGGTTTTTCCAGTCAAGGCTCTAAAGTTAGTGTAACAGATCTGCCTTTGCTGAGCACTTAATTGTATCCCAAACTGTTGTATTTAATTACAGTAAGATTCTGCTTCTCAGCTGTGTATGATCTACCAGGGAATAAGGGCCTTTTTGTAAGGCATCCAAGGCCTTCAGCACTCATATTTAGCCTTTAGTTAGTTGTTCCTTATCCACCTCAGTTTTTTTTTTTTCTTCTTCTTGTGTCCCTTACCTCACTACAATCTAGTAATAACCAGCCAACCTTGCAGCCTTGATAGGCATTATCCCCCCATTTCTTTCAAATACCTGAATTATCAGAATGGTAAAGGTTCCTCTCTACCTGGACATTTTCATGCTATTATGAGTAAAACATTTTCAGCAACTGGCCCACCATCTATGCCAGGAACTATCCACATCCTACTTTCCTTTCAGGATGGAATCTTTTTGCCAACCAGGTAGTGAGTGGTCCCCAGATCTTGTATTATAACTATTTTCTTAGACCACTACTGATATCACCTGTCATTTTGATTCTTACAAAAAGCAGACACCAAAACGGGATTAGATATGCAAGAGATTTATCGGCAAACATGCCTATTAAGGATAAGGTTGCAAAAAGCAGAAATGAGCAGAGCAAATGTGCAGACAGCAATGGATGTCTGACATCTGTGGATAAGGATGAGGAAAGAAGAGCCTCAGGGTGCAGTGCAGTTCTGAACATTTTTCAGCCAGGTCAATATGGAGACCCTATGCAGAGGCTGCCCATGAGAGGAGTCAAGAACATACCTGGTTCCAGTGGCTCTGCAATGCTCAGTTCATTGGCTGGGAGCATGACCTCTGTGTGAGCTCTGGGGCATATCAGAAGATACAGCAGCAGCACATACCAACTGCACTCCCATAGCAAGTTCTCTGAAAGGGAAATCTGAACAGCACTCCTCCAAGGCACTACACACATGCAACAAAACACACAGATAATGACATATTCAAGTAGAGGGCACAGCTATGAAATTCTGAGTATTTTGCATTCATAATGGTCATATTAATGGGCATCAGAGCTAATTACCACCTTAGTATGCTTCATATTAGGATCAAGACAGAACTAGATAAATAAAACATAAGACATTTTATTAATAAAAATTGTGATTTTCCAAAATGATATATGTTATGCTAGATTAAGAGTCAATAAGAAAGGCTACAGTGATAGTTCATTGCCTCTTTCTGATGAAGAAAGTAGACATCTATCAGCAATAAATCTGCAGAAAACACATCAAGAAAACATAAGAATGCCAGGCCTGTACATTTTTTCTCATTCTGTCATTTTTTTACTATTTTTTTGCTAAGTGTATATCATATTTACTCCAAAGTACAGATGTAAAGGGGGCATTAAATTTGCTAAAGACACAAACATATCCAACTAATCCTGTCTTTTAACCTTTAATGAAGACATTTTTCTTTCCCATATAATAACTTCTCTTTTCTGCATTTGAAAGACTCTTAAGGCAGTTATAATATGGTTCTGGGAGAGGATAATTATAGGTGTGATGCAAAGATTGTAATTACACAGCAATAACATGAAGAAGGGTGAGTTATACATATTATCTGATCAATATGGGTAGACACTCTGGCTAGTTCAAATTTCAAAGAGTTTGGGTGTTGTTCTTTTTAAGTGAAAAGATCTAGATTAGGGGTCTTTTATCATGGCTAATACACCAGATAATCTGCCTCATTTGTGCTGCTTTTACATAGTTCACTTCAATCTCTCCTTTTTCCAATGTCCTTGAGAACTTAATATTCATTCAATACAAATTTATTTGTGTTAATCATGATTTATAATAGCAATACTACTTTTTACTACCATTTTATGTTTTAGAAACTGTTAAGACTTGAGTATATAAAAATTAAGAGGGCACCCTGAGCTTGAGGAACTCACAATCTAAATGGTGAGACGAATATATAAACCCATAATTAAGTGGTGGTGTCAAGATATGGACAAAACACTCTGATGTTGTACAATGAACAATGGATGAATACTCTCCTACATGGTCCTTCAGCTGAATGGCGTATGGTCAAATCTCTGAAATCCCACACTTCTTTCCCAAGCACTGCTTCAGTTTGGCCTTATTCTTTCAGTGTACCTGGTAGATGGGGAAGGCAGAGCACCTCACCATCTGTATGACATAGTGGTCTTTGAAACATCATCCATCTATCCTTGGGGTGAAACCATTGCATTCCTGTACTTTGTCTCTATTAGTCCTTTTCTCCAGTCCAGCAGTCAGTCTTACCTCTCTTGTCTAATCTCATCAAATCCAATGGGGTACAAAATTCTAGGAAAACCCTGGCCCAATTTCACAAGGATTTCTTCAGTTCTTACAATTTCAGTTTCTCCTTTAAAAATTCTGAGATGTTACTCTTACAAAAAATTTTAAAAGCATTCCTTTTAGAAACAACACTGCCCTAGAGGAATATTGCCTTTCATAATGTCCTTCCTGGCAAACCTATTATTTTCCATTTATAGATAGAATTTTCATGTTCATTTCCTCTTCAGTGAACTACTTTCCAGAATTTCCTTTCCTCCTCCCTGTAATTAGTGCCACAAACACTGGTAAAAGACCAACATTATTAGAGAGAAGGAAGCCACAGGAGCATGTTGCATGTTCTTGAAGGAAAACAATCCATCATATGAGTTTACATAATCAAATAAGAAGTCGTATCCCACATGAGCAAATGGGAAACAAACACACTAGAAAGCTCTTTTTTCTTTATAGTATTCATTTACTCAACAGTTACTTAAAGAACAACTATTATATGCAAGATGTGTGGATCCTTTAGAATACAGAGTTGATTCTATACAAATATTGCCCTAAAGGAACTTATTGTCTAGAGAGGAGTAAATAGAGAAAAATCTTACCAAGGTGAGTGAAGTACAGATTGGGGAGAGATTTTTTTTTCCAAGCAGAAGTCTAAAGAAGTACAGTGAGAATAGATGGGGGTGGGAGTGGGATTTGAAGACCACAATGAAGAGGAGAAAAATGCCAAAGGAGAGAACTGAATGAGTATAGGACAGTATCTACAAGGAAGTTGGTCAATGCAGGGTACCAAGGATTAGAGCGCTCAGTAGTGTGCATGCAGGAGAATAAGAGAAGATAAAATGGGAAAGATGTTTAGAGACAAGCCTTGCAAAGCCGAGACTGCCTGAGGGAAAATAAGACAGTAAGAATCCTCCAGGGGATGTGTGATCAGAGGGAGAGCAAAAAGAGAGCACTGATGCATAGGAGGGTTAGACTGAGGCAACACTGGAAAACACCAGCCAATTATAGGGTTTTTGTAATCATAGGCTGGGCCTTGATTAAGTGGTAGGATAGCAGATCAGTAAAATTAGACGGGAGGAGGAAGATTCCAAAGATGTTTTGTAGATAGAATTGCTAGGATTTGGCATCTGCTGGACTGTGGAAGATGGGAAGGAGGTAGGAGTTGAGGTTCACCCTCAGAGTCTGAAGCTGGCTGATTGGGATGAAAAATGAAAATTAGGGGATGAATTATTTGGGAGGGGAAAATGTACATGGGAGAGGCTATAGAAAATGCCTAGTGACTATTGGAAAAATCATTTTTTTTTTCAGAAAAAAAATCAAAGCTGGAGGTACAAACAAATGTTGAAATCATCTGCACAAATGTGACAACCAAAGTCACGACTTTAAATGAGATTTTTAATCGAGAAAGAACCACAATTACTGTCTATACATCACAAAGTCAAATGGTGTTTTGCTAATTATCCATTTAGTTTGATGAATGTAGACAGCCAATATCAGATCATTACAGCCTAGATATTTTGCAAACTGAATGGCCCAGTTTCGTAGTCCACATCAATCAAACTAAACAAATCATTGTCAAATCTGCCCTTAGCTTTATGCTGTGTCAATACAGCCAGTGGGTACATACATACACTGAAACTGAAAACCTAACACAGGACCCTGAAATGCCAGTGATTTCCATGCCTCCAGGGATCTCAACTGTCACCTGGCCTTAGCACCCTGTAGTCCCACTGTGTACATACTTTATATAGCAGTTTCATGAATAGCATATTCTTTAAATGAGAGTCAAACATATTAGGTAGGTTTATTTCCATTATAAAATACAGATTCAGAAACCCAAGGCTTAGAGAGGGGCAAATTATCTAGGGTCATATGGCTGATAGAAAGTGTAGGTAAAGCTAGCAGGTAGGGATTCAGACTCAGTAAGTTGTAGGGAGGTGTTTGTTATACTAAACTACGCTGTGACTGCCTGATCTTTTTTAAAAAAGGACTGCGGGCTGGGGAAGTAGCTCAGTAGGAAAGCAGTTGCCTACCATGAGGGAAAACCTGGGTTTGAGCCCTAACACTGAAAAGAATAAAAAAGGAATGTTTTTCTCATTGCTAATTAGCATAGCTGAACAGGGCAGGAGGTTATCTGTGCTCATGGTTCATTTATTTGCCCTTATGGCCACCTCTTTTTCCTTCTCTGTATTATTTCATTGGACTTGGTTGAATGAATGGTGTATATACTCACACACACACACACACACACTCCTTCTCCACTAGTATCAACCCAGTGGGCCCACTTAGAAGGAAATAATACATATTGTCAAAATCATAGGGCTTGTTTCTAAGTGTACCTTTCATAGCTCTTGGAATGTAAAGCAACCAACATCAACAACCAAATCTGCATGTATCACAAAATAAATCTGAAATTCTGACACTCTTCAGAACATAACTTCTAAGCCAATCATCACACTGAATTTCAAACTTCCAAATAAAGGCCACTACATTGTACAAGAAAAGATCAGCATAAATGAGAATCAGGATTATTTTCCAGGTAAGATGGTAAAAAGAGTAAGAGGCTGGTAAAAATAATTTTCTATCTAACTCTATGCTTAATACACTTACAATATTTCTCCAAAGTCTGCTAGTTGCCAGTACAAAAGGTTCATGATACTGTAGTTCACATTGGATTTTAAAAAATAGTCTGAGAAAAAGCATCCTTGCCCCAGTTCTGTCTTTCCACCAAGAGTCAAAAAGAAGAATCCACTGGACATTTCTTAATTATAACAGACAGCTAAGATGAGGCAAGCATTTTATCTTAAGTGCATTTAGGGAATGGCCTAAAGAAATAGGCTCCCTCCCCTTTACCACTGGTACCCACTCATTATCATTGGAAATGAAGAGGTTCCCCAGAAACAAAAAGATCTGAGCTATCATACTATTGGAATTCAGACATAGATTACCATGTGGGTGGCCCTAGTGAAAGTCACACTATAAAGAGGATCCATGGGACTTCTGAGTGAACATCTCCACTAAAGCATAGAGTTGATAAATGTTACAATCCAAATGCCTTTATTTCCATGCAAAACTTCAGAGTTGGTAACAAGAATTGGTGAGACATCTCTTAGACTTTTCACTGATATGGAGGTCATGAAAACACCTAGTCTCAGAAAGAGGTCTTTGAAGAAAGAGGTTTTGTCTGAAGAAAACGATGCTCTGTGAGTCATGCCTCTCTCACCCAGTATGGCAGGGTGGGTGGAACCTGTTCCTGATCTCAAGCCTAATGACCAGAATTTCAATGCATGACTGTTTAGGGAGCACATGGGCTAGTGTCATTAAAAAATTTAAGTGGGTTGATGAATAAGTCAAAGAATATGTGGCTATGCTGAGCAGCCTATACTTTCAGAGTTTATCAAGGGGAAAAATGAGTGTTTCCCCCAGGTTGAAGTAGCTTGCCTAGGGAAGAATTAATGTGGGTCATTTTCAGTCCTGCCCAATCAGATTTCCCAGAGGGACAAACAGACCTTAGGGGAAAGAATCTAAGAATATTGCCAGATCTGGGGGTGCAGGAATCAATAGAGACACCTTCACCAATCACTTGTCAGGCCCACAGACCACAAACCCAACTCAAAATAGTTTCAGTCAGGAGAATATTGTCCTGCTCCTCTTTTTTCTTCTTCCCTACTCTATTCCAGGCTGGCAAGGTTGGAAGCAGACGGAAGAGGAGGAGGAGGAGGAGGTGGTGGAGGAGGAGGAGGAGGAGGAGGAGGAGGAGGAGGAGGCACTGACTCCATGCTTTCTACCTCCATGGATGTCCTCTCCTTCCCCAGGAGGGGCAAGGCTTAACGGGAGAGGGGAGATTTGATTTTAAATCCACTTTGGAATTTGACTTTTTATAGGCTGGACTTGCTAAATAAGGATTATATTGGCAACCTAAAATTTTTATCTGAGGGTTGAGAGAGACAAATAAAATTGTTTCATGGTACACCCCGAATTCTGTTTCTCCACCTGTCAATTGCACACACTCTTCCTCTCATTTATCCATTTGCAACCAGTGTTTTCCATTAGTCTGAGGAGTGTCCTTAGTGGAGGGAAACTAAAACTGTGCTGGGATTCAAACACACACAGCCACATGGGATGTATATTTACACAGCTTAGGAGGGAAGTGAAAGATTGCAAGGGAGTAGGTTGTCATCCAGACACCAGTTGGGGTCATCTTGTCCTGAGAATTATATAAAATGGGCCAACACCCTCCTACCAGGTGGTTACTGGAAATACAGTCTCCTTCTAAATATTTCTGTAAGAACTCCAAATGTCCCTAGCCTATCCCATTGCTGTTCAACTTGCTCTGCATTCTAGTTACTCAAATTTGGCTTGGAGATTTCTTTGGTTTTCCTTGAAACACAACTCACACAAGATCTGGCTGCAGGCTATTCAGCACAGAACAAGCTTACAACAGAACATAAACATCCTTGTCTTTGAATATCCTCTTGCCACTGGTAGTATCTAACCTGTGGCATTCCCCATAGACTAACAACCTTCCACTCTGTGGCTTGACCTCTTGCTTTTCCTGCTCCTTCCTTTCTCTGCTCTTCTCCCCAGAAAATCCTTGTTTACTTTTTGTGCTGATTGGCTTAGTTATAGCCTTATTCCAATGTTCCTTCCAAATCATGCCCTGGGGGCTTCATTTTTGCTAAATAAAAGGCTATTTACTCCAGAGAGAAATTATGCTACTTCCTTCCAGGCTGAAGCTGCTGCAGTCACTTATGGTTTTAAATAGAAATTGCTGTATCTCTGCCATAAGATCCAGCAGTGGCTTGATTTGGAGGGGAAAATAATTATGGTTACAGGGTGGTGGCAGGTTTCAAAGCTCTTGACACCCAAGGAAATTAATAGCATGCCTCTGTCCTGAGGAGAAAGGGGTTCTGTGTGTTGACTGAAAATACAATTCTGTGACTCTTTTGGTTCTGATAAACTCATCATGGGACCTTTTAACTTTTCCTTCATCTCCACCTCTCCACTTGCAATTGCATGTGTGCTTGCATGTGTACATGTGCGTGCGCACACACACACACACACACACACATATACACACATAAAAAAGGAGAGTGTACTTCATTTGGTGGCCATGAGATGACCTTGAACACAATGGAGGGTGGTGGACTTCCAGTTTTACCTGCATCCATGCATATATAACAAAGGCAATGGGAAGGAGTGTTAGAATCACACATCCATTCGAATTATTGTTCCTAGTCTCTTTGAAACCCTGGCTTTGCCACCTGTAGATGAGAAGAACTCTATCAGCCATTGCTCAAGCAACCTTGCCAGAGCACTCCCAGCCGAGTGTGAAATAATAAAAAAGAAAGATCCTCTGTCCTCATAAAACCAACAACAAGGATATTAAGCCTTGAGGTGCAGTGGTTTTGTTCTATTTTTTAAAACAACATCAGGTAGGGAAACGTCCATCTTCATTAGCCACAAAACAGTAGCACTGATGGAGCAGCTTGGAGAGCTTGGATCAGCACCTCTGGGGAAGTGAAGGGACATAGAGCTACAAGTCTGGGCTCAGCAAACAGTGATAAGGAATAATTGTGGACATATGCTAGCACCCCTCGGTAGGTGCTCTGTAAAAGATTGGGCTTCCTTGAGTCAACAAGTAGTCAGTCAAATGGGGTTTTGCTCACTGATATTGACATTTGGGGTTTAATATGATGTGACTGCATTTGCAATCAGCAGCTGCTAAATCCTGAGACACTTGGATTACATGACTATAAACGGCTTTTGTCTCTAAGTCCATGAAATTTGCAGACATACAAGGCTGCATTGCTGCAGAATTACTCAGTAACTTTAAACCATTCTACTGGCAGTGCTTTCTAGAACACCATAAAGAGATTTTCATACAAAATATTGTTAGAAAAACTAATAAGAATACCTGAATACCACCTATAAGTATTAAGTGCTTTACCCACCTTATCTCATTAAATCCCTACTGTTACCCTAAGAGGTAGATGTTCTTTATTCTCACTTTAGAAACATAAAAAAAGGTTCAGAGATTTTAAATAACTTCAGGTCAGATGACTAATAAACATTGAAACTACTTAAATGAAGATATGAAAATAAAGACTAAACTAGAACAGCCAAAAGATTCTGAAACATACCTCTCTGATACCCTTTCTCTTAAGCCAGGTTCCTGGAACCAGAATTTGAGATGAGGGTTCAAGTAGAAATGATTTAGTGGGGAGGTCCTCTTGGAAGTCACTGATAATGGGATAAAGGAGACAGCACTGGGAAGGGCAGGGAATCTAGCAAGTGGGATCTCTGATAAAGACACACAGAGAGTGACTTCACCTAATCCCACAGGGGTCCCCAGGCTAAAAGCTACTTCAGAGCTGTCCCAACAGAAGCGTTCTCACACCTGTCATTCAGGGCTATCCCCAAAGGAAACAAAGTCATAAATATTCTAAAAGCAAACAACACCAAACCAACTGGCACACACACACAGAGTAGAAAGGGACCTGAAGAGTCGGTCAGAGGACTGACATTAACCAATGTACCCATTAAATGGTAGAGCTGGTTCACAACCAGCTGCAATCCTTGAAAGCCATTTCCAGTGAGAGCAGAATTAGAGGGCATTTCCATAATTATGGCTTCAGACTGAGGGTGTATACTCACAAACCATACACATAGGTCAGATTTTTTCATTGTTGAACTGGTCTGTGAAGGGAAGCGAGGAATGAGAGACAGGTAAGTGAGAAATGAAAGACAGAGACCAGGCAGAGATTCACATAAGAGTTTATTTGTCAGAGCTGACAAATAAAGGCCTTCTGTCTATAGGAGAGAGAGGCAAAACGGCTTGAATTCTGGGACTTTTATGGGAGAGGCTCAGGAATCAGAGCCAGGAGGGTCCTAACGCAGGCAGTTAAAGGTTGGATTGGTAAGTGGTGAGGCTTTCTCAGAAATGCCCTTGGGCCAGGAAAGTGAAACTTTTTCCTTAAAATGGCGGCTGTCACTTAAGATGGCCATCCAGATGCCAAGCAAGGACCTTATAGTTTGTGATTCAGGAGTCCAGCATTTTCAGGTTTCAAAAGGTAAACAAGTGTGTTGTCAGTGAGGCAGCTTTATGTGGTCAAAGGATCTCTGTCTTTCAACCCACAGTTGAGGTATGCTTCCTGACATTCCCCCCACTGCCTGTCTCTGTGACCCTGGGCAAATTATTTAACCATCAGAGCCTCCCATCCTTTAGAAGGAGAAGGAAGAAAATTACCCACCCAGAGTTTACAGGAATAACCAAATGAGTTGATGTTTGCTAAAGTGCTTTGTAAATGGTCAGCATGATACAGATACAAGTTTTTAGTAGCATTAGGTAGTAGTTGGATTAAACAGAGCTGTTGAGAGCCACAGTTTAGTCAGAATGACGCCTGGCATTTTGCTAGAGGGAATGGTTGAAAGGTGACCCTGCTCCGGGATTAGGGTGGCTCTGGGATTAGGGCGGATCCTGCTGCCTGGCACCCAATACTTTGGAGTTCCGTTGAGTTCTCGTGGGGTTCCAGGAGAATCGGTGTGCGGAGCCCGATGGAGGGAGTGTGTTCCCCGGAAGTGTGTGTAGAGTCCCGGTGAGAGTTCGGGAATAAAGAGTTGCTGTTTGGGTTGGGGATGTGGCTCAAGCGGTAGCGCGCTCGCCTAGCTTGCATGCGGCCCGGGTTCGATCCTCAGCACCACATACCAACAAAGATGTTGTGTCCGCTGAAAAACTAAAAAATAAATATTAAAAAATTTTTTTTAAAAAAAAGAGTTGCTGTTTGAACCTACAAGGCTTTGTGGCGGCTCGGTTATTTTCAGACTGCGGCACAGAGAGAATCATATTTCCATTTAAATGGGCTGCATGTGAGTAGTGGTTGGATGTAAATTTCAAGAAAATGGAGGCTTTTTTCTTTCTTTCTTTCTTTTCTCTTTCTTTTTTTAATTCACAAAGAAGCTTGACTCTGTTCCCCAACATCTCTATCCAATCCATCATCCAGCTGGAGATTAGATGGATTTGGGAAGAGAGCAGCCTTGAGCTTCAGGAAATCCCTGCTCACAAGGACACAAAGTGGCCCCACATTCTGGAAGCTTCTACACTTCACATCTCTCACACATCCTGTAGCCCCAGCTCTGCAACCCTCCCTGCTAAACTTGCACTGAACTCCCAAGCACCAGGAGAATATGATAATGAACACATTCACATGAAGGTCAACTGGCATAACAGAATAAACATCCTCTCACTGTGGAGTGCAGCAACCTGGAGGAAAAGCTCTATGAAAAGCTGGTTACAGAGTATAGAGGTCAGATTTGGGCATGCAGGACAATAGTCTAGAAATTGCACCAGAGACATGATTTGCAGTTAAATAAAGTTACCATTCATTGTTCATGAGAAGAATGTTCCTCTTTAGAGTGACTTTCAAGTGCAGGACACAAAGGAACTCAATTATTACAGAATATTCCTTTCTCAACATCTCTTGAGCAAATGAATAAAGGAAGAGATGACTTCAGGATCAGAACAACTTGGATTTTATTCCTGGCTTCAATATTCACCACCTTGAAAATTAACTGAACCTCAGTTTTCCCATCTGTGAAATGGAAATAAGAGTACCTCTCTCATGAAGTTACTTCAAAAATAAAGTATATGTAAACTGCATGGCACAGTTCCTGCTTTATGGCAGATATTAAACAACTATTATCCATAAGACCAAAATAAATATAAAGGGAATAGACCAGTAACCTTGACTAGTACTATTACTGTTGTTATTATTATTACTGCTACTATGCTCCTCAGGTAGCATTTCAGTGGTTGGTACTTGATAAGCATATGATAAATATTGATTAAATTAATGAATATACAAAGGTTGAGGTCAACAAGCTTCTTAATCCATAGAGAAAAGAGAATACTTCTAAATTCCTTTCCTAAGAATCCCTTACATCATAAACATCTTAAAAAATGGCCCCAGTACCTCAGCTCAGGTTTCATGTACTATGCTGTCTTTGTGCCTTCCTGAATGACAGGCTGCACCTGAGGGCTGTGAGTCACCAACTGTTTCTGTCTGGGATCAAAGCAAAAAGTGTTGTGACTGTGGGTTGGCGCTAATTTCCTTGACTCCAAAGTCAAATGTCAGAAAAGAACATCACAGATATGTTTGTTTCTGGCACCTACTTTGACTTTGTGTAAAATGTGGAGCTATCAGATATTCAAACACATCTCCAGTGACAGTGAAGAAAGTATAGAAATACAGAACACCATCAGTATCACAATGAGATATTCTCACTTTCTCTTTATAGCTGCCTTGACTAATGCCAGACAGTCCTTCCTTAGAATATTTTGAAGGGGCAGAAGAAGGTGTATTTGCTTATTCAGCAACCAATCCTAGAGAGGCCTCTGTCTTTGTGAGCTAGACCTGACAAAAGCCAGAGGGAGGAAACTAGGATAGGAATGAGGGTGGCTGAACAACCCACAAAGAGATTACATTGGACACAGGAAAGAATCATATGGGCTGAAGCCCAGTTTCAAACAGATATCACAAGGGTAATGGCTGTGGAATTCTGGGGAATGAGAACTTCAGTGAGGAAGGGGAGAGAGGTAATATTTACTGATAATCTACATGACAATAACAACTGAGAACAGAGGATGACCTCTGTGCAAAAATCATCTCACAAATCTGCATAATAAGTTTATTATAACAGGTACAGTGTATGTTTGTTAGAGTTGTCATAACAAAATACACAGAGTTGATGGCTTAAAGAACAGAAATTTATTTTCTCACAGTTCTGGATGCAAGAAGTCCAAGACCAAGGCAGCAAGATTAGTTTTCACTGAGAAACATAATGGAAAGAACTGTCTAAGACTTTCTCCTTGATTTACAAACAGCCGTTCTGATGTCGTCTCTTTTGTTCTTATAAGGACACCATTCAGATTGGAATAAGAACCTCACTAAAGACGTCATTTTTACCTTTTTTAAAGCTGTATCTCCTAATCCAGTCACAATCCAAGGTTCTAGGGTTAGTGCTTTAAAATATGACTAGTAGAGGGTCATAATTCTAACCATAGTTGGTACTATGATTCTTATATTATCAATGAGGATTTTAAGGACTGCTATGTAAAACATAGCCAGTAAAATGATGAAAGCAAGATTTGAATTGAGCTCTATTCGACATGAAAGACCATTGTCTCCACAGTATGATACAGCTTCTAAAAGCTCATGAACAGTGCAAGGACATGAGGCTCAGAGTGGTATAAACATCAGTATTTATGGGCTACTGGCATGTCTAGAAGGGTTTGGTAGGTGGTTTACTTAGAAGCCTGTTTTGAAATGCATAATAAGTGTAAGTCCTGCAGTTGTGGATTAATTTACATTTTGTTCCTTCGTTACTATAGAAAATTTCTCTAAGCAACAGAAAAATCTGTAATCCGCCCCTGCACAGGCACATACCTGCCCTGACTAATTATTTAAGACATTGTTCAAAGCTGTGCTCCTAATTAATAGTGTGCACTGCCTATGCCAAAACATGAGCCCAGCATCCCTCACAGTTTGTAATCCATCTGGTCTCCCGGCCCACGCACCCATGTCAGGTATGGTTGCCGTCCCAACGGTCACCTCTCCTTCCCGCATGAGGTGGGAGGAGGGGTCCATGGTGGATAATGAATCAATAACACTCAACAAATTCCCTGGACTCTGTTGACATGCAAGGCCAGTTTTCTCTCATGATTAATTACTTTTGCTTTTGCAGGAGGATTAATTCACTTTTCTGGAGAGCTTTTCTGATTTTCTGCTATTAAAAAGCCAATCTCAACAATCACCCTAACTCGGAAGGAATGGAGTCCAGTTCAGTGTGGGTGACCAAAACTGTCAAAATCGATGGCTTAAAGAAAAAGCACAGTTACAACTAGAAGCATCGGAGTGTGTGTGGGTGCATGAATGTATGTGTCAGTGTAGATACATATAATATGCACATACATGAGTATACATATAAATCTCTTACAATTACGATTTTTCTCACTAGGGATCCTATATGTCCCCCTTTTAATGGCTGCTACCTATTTCACAAAGCCTACTAAATTAAATGTGCAAGCAAATCAGATACTGCACATTTCAGATAATAATACAGTCAAAAAAGAGGAGCAGATAATTGGAGACATATTCACAATTAGACATAACTCTCTTCAAACAAAGAACGACCTCCAGTTAATTAATGTTTGTCAAGCACTTTAAAATCATTTAATTCAACATCCTAGACATTCCTACCTAAAGATAGGAAGACAAAGAGTCGGGTGGAGGGGGAGCAGCTTAGGCTGGCTCTGAGTCTTGTCTTACTCAGTTATTCATCAAATTTACCAAATAGGGAGGGAAAGATCCATATATACACAAAGTAGTTGGAACTAAATTTCCTTAAAAGCTATTGCTCTGTCTCTTCCTCTCATTTTTCTTTATGAGTGAAGGGGGAATAATTCTTCTAAAAATCATTTCACAGGAGCAGTAACATCAATTCTTAATTATTAATATCACAATTTGTTATTTATTGAGCATCAACCGTGCATTAGAGGTTGCACAAAATAGATAGCACCAAGTCTTAAATCAAGGTGATTCACTTAGAAATTTGGATCTTTAGTCATTTTTGTTTTGTTTTGGATTTTTTTTCTTTTCTTTCTTTTCTGGATGGGTTCTTGGGCAATGAGCCGATTGATGAGGAACTACCTGCCTTGAAGGCAAGTGTCTTCCAAGCACTTAGATTTTATCCCCCACTACTTAGGTAAGAGCAAAGGATATACCTAAGAATTGAAGACCTCAAACTAGGGATGGACCTCAAAGAATGTCTCATCTAATAGTCTCCAAATTTAGCTGAAAACATTCTCATCTTAGTAAAATATTTGAGAAGCAGACACCCTATTATTTTTATGTATTCACTTATAAGCTGCATGCATACACTAGTTTACTAATACATCATAATTATTATACAATATATAAAATGAAAAATGTAAAAGACAACATGAAGATAAGATATTTAAAATGATTTTTGTTTTATTAAAAGGAAGAAAATTACAGTAGATGGGGTAGAGAGAGAAGTTGGGAGGGGAGGGGAGGGGGGATAGTAGGGGATAGGAAAGGTAGCAGAATACAACAATTACTAATAGGGCATTATGTAAAATTGTGGATGTGTAACCGACGTGATTCTGCAATCTGCATTTGGGGTAAAATTGGGGGTTCATAACCCACTTCAATCTAATGTATGAAATATGATATGTCAAGAGCTTTGTAATGTTGTGAACAACCAATAAAAAAAAAAATGAAAGTGCTTAATAACCTAAAAAAAAAAAGGAAGAAAATTTTTTTGCTCTCACTAAATAGATGCCGCCATTGATAACATTTCTCTACTGAGACTAAGCAATAGAATATTTCATTTTTAAAAAACCTTGGTTTAGTACTTTTGTGATACAGAGATTGAAAGTTTTGTGCAGCTTTAATTGCTGTCGTCACTAAGAAAAATGATTCCCCTACTGCCACATCAATGATCACAGCAGCACAATTCACAATAGCTAGACTGTGGAACCAACCTAGATGCCCTTCAATAGATGAATGGATAAAAAAAAATGAGGCATCTATACACAATGGAGTACTACGCAGCACTAAAAAATGACAAAATCATAGAATTTGCAGGGAAATGGATGGCATTAGAACAGATTATGCTAAGCGAAGCTAGCCAATCCTTAAAAAACAAATGCCAAATGTCTTCTTTGATATAAAGAGAGCAACTAAGAACAGAACAGGGAGGAAGAGCATGAGGAAAAGATTAACATTAAACAGAGACGAGTGGGGGGAGAGAAAGGGAGAGAGAAGGGAAAGCATATGGAAATGGTAGGAGACCCTCAATGTTACACAAAATTACATATAAGAGATTGTGAGGGGAAAGGCGGGGGGGAACAAGGGAGAGAACTGAACAACAGCAGATGAGGTAGAGAGGGAAGATGGGAGGGGAGGGGAGGGGGGATAGTAGGGGATAGGAAAGGTAGCAGAATACAACAGTCACTAATATGCCATTATGTAAAAACGTGAGTGTGTAACCGATGTGATTCTGCAATTTGTATTTGGGGTAAAAATGGGAGTTCATAACCCAATTGAGTCAAATGTATGAAAGATGATATATCATGAGCTTTGTAATGTTTTGAACAACCAATGAAAAACAAAAAAGAAAAGTAAAAAAAAAAACAACTTAACAATGCTCAAAAAAAAAGAAAAATGTTTCCCAAAAATATGTGTAACCAGAAATGAATATCATGCTAAGTGAAATAAGCCAGACTCAGAAACTCAAGAGTCAAATGTTTTCTCTCATATGCAAGAGAGAGAGAGAGAGAGAGAGAGAGAGAGAGAGAGAGAGAAAGAGAGAATATGAATATTTCATAAAAGGTGAGGAGAATCCCACGAAATTAGAAGGGAGACCAATAGAGTAGCGAATAGAGAGGAAGGAAGGAGAGGAGGGCATGGGGAAGTACTGGGAAATGAAATTTACTAAATTATAGTATGTCTATATATATATATATGTGTGTGTGTGTGTGTGTGTGTGTATAAACACAAATTAAAATGACAACAATAGTAGAAGGCAAAACAGTAGAACAATGGAATCAGAGAAAGGGAGGGAAAGGGAAGGTACTAGGGACCAAGATTGATCAAATTATGTTATGTGCATGTATGAATATGGCATAAAGAATCTCACTATTATGTATAATTATAATGCACCAATAAAATAAACTAAAATAAATAGTAAACAAAAGTTAAAAAGATATGATCACCTAAATTTTAGAAAAAAAATACATTGTTGGCTTCCTAAATATGTTACTTATTTTTAATTTCATCTACCAGTTATATGAAAGTTTTCATTGAAATTTGCTAATAAAATTATTTTTTCCTGCTCTATCATTTGCTCTTGCCAACAACTGGAATTTTCTATATTTGTGTTTATTTAATAAATGAGTGCCTCAAATATGCCCAAACTCTTTATTATAAAATCAGTTTTGAAATTCTTTCAGTAGGTTTTCTAAATTTGCAACAATTTTTAAAAGTTTGCACACTTATACAGCTTTGGCAACAAAAATAACATTAATGATTGAAACATTTTTGGTCATTATTTCCAAAATGCCTTCTCTGTAGCACAAGTTTTTCTCTCTTTCTTTCTTTCTTTTTTCAAAAAGGAACTGATTTCACCATAGAGAAATTTCTCACTGTAAACTATGGACTGATGAAAAGCCTTCACTTAAAGCCCACTTTTTCATTGATTAACTGAGTGACATTGAGGAAGTAACTTCACTTTTCTGGGTCTCTGTTTCTTTCTCTATAAAATGAAGCTAGTGGTCCCTACCTCCTAGCATTGCATGTTGTATTAACAGCTTAACCCATTTAGAACAGAACATTGTCTGGCCTGTATATGTATGGAATTGGAACCTGCTGAATGTGTTTATTTTTCCAAAAATTTTTAAGACACTTAGTGTCAATAGCTACTTATCATGGCAGGAGGTCAATATAATTGCATGTATCTTTTTGCTTAAAAGAAAGCAATGGAATGTTAGTTAAATAATTTAATCATAGTTAAAGCAAACTTTAACTATGATTAAATTATTTCACCCCAAGATAACCCACAAACCTATTTGTAACACTAAAGATTGTCATGGCTGATTCCTCATTTCATTTGAATTATTGTAAAGATTCTTCTGTTTGTAATTCTTCTATTTAACCTTTAACAAGGCCCAGTTGAACTCTTAAGACATAAAAACACACTAATGTGAATGAACAAATGAAGATGTTGCTGCAGTTCGTGCTGCTGGAGGACTCTGTCCCTCTTTGCTGCAGTACCTTGGTCTAGTATCTGGTTCATTAGACATCAGATACTAGTAAGCATACTATTTTTATTTAGTTTTAGATAAAATGGCAATAAATAAAAAGACAATTTCATTTCTCTTCTGGCCTCTATTGTGGAGTTTGCTGCCCTGGTCCAATGGTTACCTAACAAATGTTCCCCAGATCTACCCGAGTGACTAAGTCAGGCTCCTTGGTTGAGGCCTGTTGCTCCACCAGCTCCCAGCCAGCTTCAGTCTAACCCAGTGTTACCTATATAATATCCCCACCTGGGTGGCTCCTTTCTTATAGCTTTGACAGTTGGCCATCTTCCTGAACACTTCTGATAACAAATAGCTTATTACCTTTTGGTGCAGTCCATCTCATTTCTGGACTCCTGTAATTGTCTGGAAATGTGTTCTTCTGCCTTCTTGTAATTTTACCCTCTGCTATAGTAGTTTGCTCTCTGGTGACACACAGAAAATAATTCATACCATCCCATCTCCTGTCTCCCTATATCCTTAACTCAATCCCCATTTCATATGGTTTCTAGAATGTTTTCCCCATCCCAATTCACCTCTCCTGCCTATTTTCGTATTTGGAAATGATAACTCGCTATTCCTTATGTCATCAAGCCATGTCAGAGCACTGTAAGCATGTAACCTCCTCTGATTGCTGCTCAACGGCTTTGTTAATGCTAGAGAAATTCATCATCATCAGCTGAAGTTTGCCTGTTCTTTCCATTTAGATACTTCATATAGATGTACCACATATCTTTGTTGATAGTAGAAATACCTTTAATAATTGAATTGGGGGACATTTAAACTCTCTTCAAGACAGTCCCTGTGTCTACAGGTGTATAATATTCTGGTTCACACTGCAACATCCTACAAATATGGTATTATCTATTTGTGTCTCTTAGTCTCATTTGTTACCATTTAAAAAATATGGCATTAAAACAAACACTGAACCTGGAGTCATATCAACAGAAGGTCTAGCTCTGTTGTGTGACTTTCAGCAGGACACTTTTTCTAAACCTCTCAACCCACACCAAGAATGAGAATATCAGTGCCTACTCTCCAGACCTCCTAAAGTTTCAGTGAGATTTAAATGAGTTACAAATTGTGAAAGTCTTTTTAAATGGCTTCAAAAATATAATATGTATTATTATTGCAATACAACCTGTAGACCCTTAATAAATATTAATGGAGAAATGAAACAGATAAATGATAGAGAGCAGACTAAATAATGACAAGAAGGGAAAATCAGAGGAAAGATAAGACATAACATCAATTCAAGCTCTTGGCACCTCAAGCCAGTGTCTGTCGCCGATGGCAACACAAGGCGAATCACAATGCTTTAGGTCCAGTGCAGTGTCTAAAGAATGCAGGGCTTACTTTCTGGTGAGGGATCATACATGATTTCCATAGCTCCACACAGTTAATGAGTCATCTAGTAGCCCCTGTTCAGAATTTACCCAGGAAGAAATGTAATGGGTAAGAGGCAGGAGCCAAGAGGTGGGGCTCACATTCATCAATGCACATTGCTAATCTTCTGGGGACAGCAAAATATTTAACTGCTGAGCAGCAAATTCCATTTGACTGTTTAAGTAAGAGGTAATGATTAATATCAAGCTAAAAGTATGTGCCTTTCTACATTTTATTATATAAAATACACTAATGGCATATTTATGAATAAAATTGCATTTTCAACAAGTTTTTCATTCTCCCTTGAGATAAGCATCACAAGATGTTTTCTCCCATGCATTTAATCATTCATCCATTTCTTTAAACAAATATCTCTTAAGTGAATATTATGTTCCAGGCTTTATCCCAGGCATAGTAGGACTAAAAGATGAAAAACCTTGTAGTCCGGGTATGGGAGAGAGGGGAGGGGTAGAAATTGAAATGCACTGCGATATGATAGAACTCAGGATGCAGCCAGCTGATGGATGATCAGACGGGACTCAGCTGCAGATCAGAAAATCTACTCTAACAAGTTTAAGTAGAAAGGGATTTAATACAGGGAATTGGGTGTTAACAAAAATCTTCAAAATTCAGAAGGAGCAGTCTCTGTTAAACCTGAGGGAATGAGGGAAATGAGTTCTAGAACAATACCACAGAATTGTACCCCCAAGGGGAGCTGCCATATTCAGAAAGTTTGGAAATCAGGCCAATGCAACCACTGTGGTTACAGGAATATACCTCATTTGCAGCTCTCCACAGATCACACTTGTTAGTTCCTATTATATGCATACTGAAAGTTCTGAGTTTAAGTCTTTTGTCAACGCACCTGATCAGCAAAGCCCCCAAACCACAGCTGGAACTCTAGCTGTAAGGAAGTATCTTTCCAACCTCTGCTGTACAGGAACACAGAAAAAGGGTTGAATAGCAGCAAGTGAATCCATCAAGCTCACCCAGTTCAGCAGAAATCTTAAGGATGAAGAGATCTTTGGTCAGAGAAGAGAGAAGTGCTAAAGGCAAGAGAAACAGTATGTGTATGTACTAACCAGCACTGGAATCAATTCCCTGATGAACTTGAACAGAGCCAAGGACACTGTTTTAAATATCCAATCCTTTTTGGTCATCGGTGTTACTGACATTGTAACACTAAAGTCAAATTCACAAGTGTGGTATTCTGGTGGAATAAATATGAACTCAGAGCCCTCCCTGGCTCTGCCACTAACAATATCTCTTGGAAAATCATTTAACATCTCTGATTTCATTTTTCCCAGAAGTAAGATAGGAAGAGTTTCAATGACTCCCTGCTAAGAAGAATTATGAAGAAATAGAAACATCAAAATTCTATCATCTTGCTATGAGTAATTGTACATTCACTAAAATATCCTATTTAATGGAAGGAAGAGAGAACTTCATGGTATTTGCAGAGATTTACTTTGTCACCAGTAAATTCCTATCCTAATAATATCATATTGTAATTTTGTTAGAATAATTTTAGAGCAGCGGTCATTCAACAAATGCTCATTAACATGAAATAAAAGTGCAATAATTATGGAATTCAGATTTTTGGGAATGTAGGTCTCTTCCCAGCTCTCTTCTCATGGCATGTACCAGAAATCTATAATTATGCAGCACATGTTGATTGGCCAGGTAAATAAATGAGAGTCAGAGCTTTGCATTGTTTGCCAGGCCTTGGACTCAGCCAAGGTGAGTGCTTAGCAAGCAAAGGAGACTACGTTCTGCAGTTTTCATGAATATGTAAT
Source organism: Spermophilus citellus (assembly GCF_964194105.1). Lineage (NCBI taxonomy): Eukaryota > Metazoa > Chordata > Mammalia > Rodentia > Sciuridae > Spermophilus > Spermophilus citellus. Next base: position 176,681,419 of record NC_138182.1, on the reverse strand, counting down.
CATTGAGTCACAATAGATGTATTTCGTGCAGTTTGGAAAGCCACATGTTATTTCCTTGTTATAATGGCCTCTTCTGCCCTGTCTAGAGGTTTAGCAGCTGTTGAAGATCAGCTACCACAGAGTTATCCTACTCCTGCAGACAATAGAAACCATGTGGCATGTAAATCACCTGCAGGAGCACAGGCAGCATTAGATGATGAACTAACTTGAAACACCTCCTCTCTCTCTTTCTTTCTCTCCAGACCAAGAGGAAAAAGAAGTCTAAGCAAACTATGAAAGATAATGTACAATCAGATAAGGTTTTAAAATGGATAATGGGCAGAGACAATGCAATGAAACATGAACTATTCCTTTTGGTTAGTTTTTCTCCCTCATCATCGGCACTAATGTGAAAATCCATGATGACCAAAATGGAGAACAAACAAGCCACCAATAACCCACAGTGACAACAAAACCAAGAGTAGGTATCTTCAAAGTGACCATCTACCTCATGATAGTGGAAGGAAAGAGTAATACTTCCACTTTCCCCAGATGAATGGAGCTAATAATACAAGTCTCAGCTGTTGTCTTCTTTTCCTAATTTACATGTACACACACACACACACACACACACACACTCACACACACACACTTATGAGTCAGAAATTTCATAGAAATGCTCTATGCCGTAACCAATTAACAATTACAAAATAAGAAATATGACCACACTATAACTGAATTATCACCAACAGTACAGGAGGGCAATGCCAAAGTTTCCTTGTACTTATAATAAAGAGATCTTTCTTTTATCTCACCAAGTTCATGCCAATTTTAACTGTCTTCTCTCTTTGACTAATAAGAATAACTGACCCCATATTTTCTTTCTAACATTCATATTTGTCAAAAAAAATTGTTAGCTTTTAGTCTTTCTGCTTTTTCCCAGAAAGTAGTTACTGCTTTTGATTTTATAAAGAACTGTTTTAAGTTTATTGCCATTTTGAGAGATTGCTTCTGAATCTTAGACAAATTGACTTGGTATTCCTAAAAAAAATGAAATTTTTAAAATTTAAGAATGTTATATGTCTGCAGGGTAGTAAGCACCAATGAACAGCTGTGTGACTAGTTTAAGTTATATTTTTTTCCTCTATATTAATGTTCTTTTTAATGTGCAATAGGTAGCCATAGAGTCTGCACAAAGCTATGAGAAGACAGTGTTAGACTTGGGATGTGGTCAAAATAAGGGTGCCATGGATGCTGGCACATTTATAGGTTGGCTGAATAACTGTCTTTAAAGGGTTTTTGTGAAGACTGACAAGAGGCAGAGCAGGAACTATGGAAAAGAACCATACACAGACTGAAAAAGGCTGGCACCTAGTGTAGGCCTTGGGTCAAAGGCAACTTCAGAGACCATTCCTCCAGGACTTCTGGCCCTGAAATAAGTGCTTTTCCTGTGGAGGACAATTTCTCCCAGCCTACAAAAGCACATGCTTTGGTTTAAGGAAGATATCTACTCATTCTCAAAGGCTGAAGCGAATGAATAGCAGGTTCATCAAGAGAAACTGTATTTCCTTAGCCAGCAGAGAACAAAACTTACCCTGACATAATGCAGGGGAATGGATGGGTTAGCCAATTCCTTGAGGAGTAAGAAAAACATTATCCAGCCATTCCAACTAACAACTCATGCAGGACTCACAAAGTGGGAGAAGACCCCAGTGGTTTCTTGCCTTTATATCCAACCATACACTCATATTGTATTTGAGGTCTCTGGATCATTGTTCTGCTTTTTGCTTCATTCTGTCTGCATAGCCTCAGTGCTCATGAAGCACCTGTGATCTAAGGTGAAAGTTTCCACATAGGTACAATGTGTTAGCCACAAAGAATACCTTTATCTACTGCTCTGGCAAATGTTCCCATTTTCCTTGAGCTGCTTATAGAAAAAAAAAACTGCTTTATTAATTATTCTAACCATTTGCCAGTTACTTAGGTTTTAAGGAGGCTTTTATGTGCTTTAAAACCACATTTGTGTTAAATACCAATGTAAATGAACCACAGAAACGAACAGAAATGCTGTAGTGGAGGATTGTAGTTCATGGAGATGGTAGTTTCCCTCCCCACTTCAGGCTATTTCACTCTGAGGACATTAAACCATTATTAAGATTGTCTTCCCTTCAGGCCTCAAGGACGGATTTAATTTTGTACAACTCAGACTTGATGGCTAATAGCAATAATGCTGAACACAAACATCTGGACTCACTACAGGAAATCGTTTCCTCTGTTTTGAGTAGAGGCACCCACCTGAGTGAAAGGAGTGTAAGAGCTCCAGCACCTCAATCACCAATCCAGAAATAAAACACAAAGCTGTACTATGAAGTAAGCAAGGAGATCAACAAAAAATGAAAATTGAACTTCAGAGAGCAGCCTCCTACCACCAAAGCGATAGGCTATTTCCAATTTTTATATTTAGAAAATGGTAGGACAAGAGATGCAGGATTTTTTTTAAGTTCACAAGCATTCCTAACATAGCTAAAATCCTGCATGGTACCCTGAAAAGGCTGACAGCCCCAGAAAAGCTGAACATTTTTCACAATCATATTGGAAATCCAGTCCAACAAGATGGAGAGAAGGTGGTCAAAGGCCCTTGCTAGAGACTGGGAAGATCTTACATTCCTCTGAATATCTGGGTATATGGTGGTGGTGTAATGTGTGGGCATGTATAAGGGGGGCAGGGGGTTATTGGCTAACAGAATTACCTTTTTTCCCTCCAGCTTTCTAGCCTCTATTGAATTGCTCTCAGGTGGTGGATGATACCCTTTATGTTAGTGACCCTAAGTCAGGACCCAAGAGCTTCTCTGTGACTTCACTTATCACTTGACCCTCATCTCCACCATCAAAAGTTTAACACAAGCATAGAAAGAACTTTACTGAAAAGGTATAAGTCACACAATTAGTGCAGTGGGGATAAAAGCACTTTAAAACTGCTTTTAGTTCTTCCAGGCATCCTGCCCTGGCAATTTCTTACTGGTTGTTGCTAGTCTACATACTTAATCTCCCATGAGTTTTCAGATCCTCTTCCCCTCTCTCCCTTATGCCTACTATAGCTTGAATTGTTTCCCCAAATAAAAGTCCTGAACTCCAGTACTGTAAATGTGACTTTATTTTGAGATAGTCTTTACAGCTGTAAGCAAGTCAAGATGAAGTCATTATGGTGGTCTTAATCCAATGTGACTGGCATCTTTAGAAGAAAAAGAGGCTGGGAAGTGGGCAGCAGAAGCAGGGTTGGATGGATACAGCTGTAAATCAAGGAACACCAAATATTGCCAGCCACCAAAAGTGAGGAAGAGATGCTAGAAAAAGTGAGGAAGGATTCTCTGCAGAGCTTATGCTGCTACTTTGATTTCAAATTTCCAGTCTCCAAAACAGAGAGAATAAATGTCTGTTATTTTAAGCCACCTGTTTTTAGGACTTCATTATTGCCACCTTAGGAAATTAATACAAAAGCCCCCTTCTTTCTCACTCCCTCCCTCTTATTTTTCTCAGCAGAGATATTTAGCATCTCTTTTATTATCTTGACACTTACCCTCAGATCCTCATCTTTGACCCACAAGCTGCAGGTGAATGCAATTTCCTGAATAAGGACTGTTCCCTCCCTAAGAGAAATCCCAGGGCCAGAGGTTAAGAAAATATTTTTTTTTCTCCACCACCTGTTTAGACTGAAAATATGAAGGTCTAAACTTTACCAGTTGGCCCATTGTCAACAGGGATGAAGACCTCCATGCTTATCAAGAGTCTAGAAAGCTGGCATGCAGTGGACATGACCTCCCCTCTCCTTCATCCTTGACTACTCTCTGGTCCATCTACACTGGCTTCCAGCTTATTTTCAACATATACTTCCTTAGGCCTCACACCATTGACCCTGTGTGGGTGCCTGGAGCTTTCTTTCTCTAGGCTCCTGCTCCAGCCCTTCTGAATTAACTGTAATGACTTCTGATCTCAGTTCAACTGTGAGGTCCTCTGAAGTATCTTTCCTGGCTTCTCAGGACAAAGGCATATCCCTCAATTAAATACCTTTATGGCATCCATTGCTTTTCCTTAGAAATGCTTATTAGTTTTTAATTACAATAGAAGCTCTTTTAATTGCGCTCCTTAGGGACTTAACTGATGTTTTCAAATCCTTTAGTAAGATGTATTGACTGATTGCCCAGAGCATGATAAATGCTCCTAACTTCTGTCCCCCGCCCAGTACCCTCATCACATCCACTCCCACCAGCTGAGTTCCATACTTACTAAGAGTGGGTTGTTTTTGTTCCCAAACCTGTTTATGGCAGTTGTGCTTGATTACTATAATTACATAGTTTAATTAAATGTCATATAAACTATTCAAATATGAACATAAAAAGAGAGTTGCTGTTTCCATGAAAGCTAAGTTAAATGCTTTGGAAAGACCTAGAAATGCTGGGGGAAAATTGCTCTTAAATTAGTTGAAGGTAAGACAAGTGTAAAAGATTTGTAGAAAAAACTTAAAATCTAAATGAATTCAAATTAGTTCTTTCTCCATTTTAAAGAATCTGAAACTGGAAATTGTAGATAATAATATATATTGGATCATTTTGAGCAGGCTTCATGTGAGAAAGATGATATAAAAACTTCAATTACTGCACAGGTCCTCTAAGAAAGAATCTTGGATCTATCAAATTTGGCAATTGGATGTTGACCTTTGTGTCTTAAGTAAAAAATATAATGTTTAAATATAAATATATTTGATTTTCTATTTCACATTTTCCAATTAACTAGCTATTAACTAGAATTTCTATTCTCATTGGAGAAAGAGACTTATATAGCAAATACTTATTAATGTCATCATTTGATTATCTCCTTTACTTGACTCCATGTGTTTTTTTTTAACCCTGGAATTCCAGTGTTTAATGCTGAGACAATAATAGGCAATCAGTAAGCATTACTCTGAATAAATAAATGAAAGATAATTTTCCTTTGTTTTGTGCTATGTAGACATAGCAGATGATATGGTCAAATATTTAAGCATATTTCTCTGAAGGAGGTTCAAATCTGTAAAGTAAATAAATATATTTCCTTCAAAATTCTAAGCAATAAATGTTAAATTCAAAGATGTGGAAGATTATTCAGTATGTTGTAGGGGTAAATAGGGACTTAAGAACAGAGAAATACAGAATCTTAAGGGAAACACCCTCAAGCAACTGAGATGCAAAAAACACAGTTGCAAACCTTGGTCCATGCTCTTGTAAAATGAGGGAAATACACAAGTGCAGGAAAACTAGTGTCAAATTGTACAGCTCCACCCTGGATCCACCTTCAGCCTGGCCCCTGATACAGCCCTGCTATAAATATTGGACCCCTAGCCCAAGTCAAGTCTGCTTCTCATGCTCAAAACAGCTTGCATTCTCCCTTGAATGTCAATCTACCTTCTAAATAAACCCTCTCATGCCTTTTTCTGGCTTGTGCTGAAATTCTTTTCTGTCACATATGCCAAGAAACCCACTGGTCCTGACTTGAGTTCTCCCCTCTCATCTGGGAACTCCTCAGACCCTTCTCTGGAGACATCTCTTGTCCTGTGACAGGGGTATGTTTGAGGACAGCATTCCTTTTCTCTCTGATAGCTGCCTGGTTTTGCCTGACCAGGGCTCGCTGGATAGATGTGGATCTGACCAGGGAACCAAGGAGGTGCTTCACACTCTTCTCTCCTCTTTATGCTGTGAAAAAAAATCTATCCTCCTCCATCATCCAGTCTTAGTGAACATAACAGATGGGTTTAATCCATAAAAATGAAAAACTTTTCCCATTTCAAATCCGTTTCCTCCTCCCTAGGTAAAACAAAACTTTCCCTGAGGAAATGATGTAAATGTGCTCAAATATTCTTAAAAGATCCTACATAGCACAAAATATTGCTGCAACCTAAACCATATTTCTTTTCATTGTCACTTAAAAAGAATTATGAATGAGGTAGTGGAAAAAATATAGATAGGAGTTAGAAAATGCTTTCCAATCCCTGCTTCATTGTGATCTCCCTCCCTAATTTAATTTCCTTGTCAATAAAATGGGATTGATAAAAATATATGCCCTGGGCTGGGGATGTGGCTCAAGCAGTAGTGCGCTCGCCTGGTATGTGTGCGGCCTGGGTTCAATCCTCAGCACCACATAAAAACAAAGTTATGTTGTGTCCGCCGATAACTGAAAAATAAAATATTAAAAAAATTCTCTCTCTCTCTCTCTCTCTCTCTCTCTCTCCCTCTCCCTCTCCCTCTCCCTCTCTCACTCTCTCTTTAAAAAAAAAAATATGCCCTACCTATCTTACAGAATTATTGTCGGGGATCAAATCAACTAATATGTATGAAAACCCCTGAAATACTACAAAGGGTGATACAAATGAATATTGTTGATGTTCCAAGGTCCCCTACACCATTTTTCCTTAACAGCTTCAGTCCCTGAACTTCTTCCTTGTGTCTGGCAGGCTGCACAAGATTCATTGCCTTCAGCACAGACACAAGCAATCCTGTTATCACACATGAAAGAAGAATGGAGGGTACTGAGCTTGCAGTAGACAACAATGGTCTTGCTCCAACAAACCTTCTGGGGAGATCTACAAGATACGGAACCCCTAGCTCACCCCAAAGTCTTTTTAAGATATATAAAGAGGCGTGAATCAAGGTTCCTGTGAAAACATAATTTCATCACCAGTATAAGCTTAAACTTTAACAGCTTTGGTATCCATCTGTAAAAATGTCATTTCTGTTGGTTCCATCCTAGTAGCTCAAACAATAGAAAAATCACATATTACCTCCCTCAGTAAAATATAAAAGTCTACAGCCTCTATATAATGTATGGGCACTCAAGCTATACTAATTTATTCTACAATTACTTTTATTTTTTAGCATTTTTATTTGGCTCTTACACTACATAATTAATGGTGTTTACACAGAAAGGTTGTTTAACTAACGTAAATGGCATAAGTGGATTAGTGAGCAAGCCTTACAACAAATAAACATTTTTCTCCTTTGAAATTTTTTTTCACTCTCCTCTAAATGTCTGGCATTAGAGCGGAGTTTTAAAAATGTCAAGGGGATACAGAAATCAGTTTTCTGAGGTCCATTCTCCCCTGGTGGGAGAGGCTTATAATTCTGTTTCCTACAGTGGTTGGCCTAGGGGGAGTCAACAGTGACCCCAATGATATCCCAGATTCAGAAGGATGTCTTTTCCTTGGGAGGTTGCCACTGTTTTTCTCCATGGTCTTAAACATAACACAATATCTAGTTCTTACAGATTGTTTGCTGTAGAGTTTTCAGTACTAGGGATGACAGATTCATGAAATAAACAAATATGCTCACTCTACATACCAGAAAAACACAAGGGGAAAAATCCTACTAGGTTTCTGAATACCTTCATCACAATTACATCACCCAATTGTGGCAACTACTGGGATTGCTCCTCCTAGTCAAAGTTCAGATCACATGTTGTTTGAGTGGTAGCCTAGAGCCAAGTTACTGTAAAATAGAGACGGCATGATAGTCACTATCTGCCAAAATGCTATTTTTCTAAGCTATTCTGAAGGGAAAGGCTTGACATCAAAGGCCACATCTTTACTCCTGCTTTCCCAGAGGCAAAGCCAAGGAAGCAGAAATAAAGCTGCCTCTCTCCAAACCCGCATGTCTAGACTTAAGGAGGACTTAAAGAGAAAGGTTCGTTCCAAGTCATCTCTGTAAGAACAGATAATGTGTCCTGTAAAGTATTCATGAGTGATCTCAGGAGTTACAGACCAGACTGTCCATTCTGGCCATTCTCTAGAGTAGGCTTTTTGGACTCAGAGCCAGCCACTGAGCTGACAGGGCCGGAGATGTAAGAGAACAACTCAACCCAGGTGAGTTCTGAACTAATAGTCCAGAATTCAGAGACTCCTGCTCCAGTCCTATCCGGATTCCCAGGTCATGAATTAGAATTGGGTCCAGACTTAAGAGGACAAAATGCAGGTCAAATGCCTATGACAAGCATGTCTGAATGAACAAAATTGTACAAGACTCAGTGTCATTTTAAGATCTTCACTTATTTTCACATCACCTGAACATTAAAAGCTGTACATAGCCCACATATAATAATTTTTCTATAAAAGAATTTTTATAGATTTTACTTTTACATTATTTGTCTAAAGTAACTAGTATGTTGTAATGCTGTTATCACATACATTTAGGAATTCTCACTTGGTGAGAGCATCTCATTTAAAAAACTGTTTTCAAATGTGATGAAGTTGTTATGAATGCTAAATCTAGCAATTAAGCTGACATAATGTTCTATTTTGTGACCACTGAATAAATGTTTATTAATTTTGCTTTGGCTGTTCTTTTTTTTTTTTTTTTCTTGGAGACAATCATTTTTCCTGGTCAGACACCAGACATTTTCCCAAGCAGATCTCTATGCCCAGCACTGGAAATCCTGGACCTAGAGGTTAAACTGATCATCTGGAAAACTGGCCCTCAGTCAGGAACTCCCAGATTGGCTGGGCATCAACCATAGTGCATGGGGGATTCCCAGGCACCCTCAACTGAAAGGATAAAGAGGTGGTTCCATCACTTAAAACCCAAGAAATTAATTCTTAAAAATTAAACACAAATTCTGGAAATGAGTGAACTTTTGACTCCTTAGAGGAATTTGCCCATAACCAATGCTAAGAAACCTTCACTGTTAGCCTTTGGCGAAGCCATCCTTCTCCTGCAATTTGTGAAATCAGGTTTCATAAATCTAATTTATTTTACGAAGCTTCATTTTTCAACAAGAAATAAGATTTGGAAGCTGATCTGGAGTTATATTTCTAGAAAGCTTTTCTATCACTCCACGAAATGCAAGCTGTGCATGTTCTACCAACATGTTTATAACTGGACCCAAGATTACTTCTTTAAAGATATCCTATCAGCAACTATTATTTTTTCCCCAGAAAGATCAACTCCTAGGTTGATACTCTGATACACTTATCGGAATGTATCAACTTAAAAACAACCAGAGGTGGTCTATTTACAGTCACAAAATCCCCTCTATTACCTACTATGAAATGCAGAAGCAATAAAATATGAACTTGAAAATTCTACTTCCTAAATGTGTCCTGTAGCCATGGCATATAATCAGTGTGGTTTGCTTAAGGGATTCATTCCTGACCTTGGTTTGCTTCAAATCTTTTTAAAAGTCACTGAATACACATTGAGTGTACACTGGCAAGTTCATGAAGATTGGCAGCAGACAGCATGACATGGAATTTCAACTGCCTTTTTCAAGCTGTGAGAATTTGGGCAAGTTATAAGCCTCCATTTCTTCATCTGTAAAATGGTACTAATAATACTTAATAGGATTGTTGGCAGGATTAAACAAGTTAATGAGTGTAAAGCTTTGGATGAGCAATCAATAAATATTAGCTTTGAATATTACTATAATTATCAACCATCATTTTCTCTCTATTTAAGGTATCACCATTCAGGCCACCAAACCTGACACCCAGACTACTAGTCATTTCCGTACTTCCCTTCTTGTTCCACTCTTCCCTATTCTAAACGCTTATCTCCTTCCTGAAGCCGAGATCCTTTCAGAAAGTTAAAGTGATCAGTCCCAACCTCCCTCCCACATAAGGGCAGAAAGAATCAAATGTAAAATCCTCCAGCTGTCCTTCGCACAAACTTGAAAGACTCTGCTTGGCCACCTGGCCTGGCTCCATCTCACTCTCTCCCCCATTCTCTTTGTGCTTCAGCCATACTGCTCAGTTCTTCTGTACAAGGCCCATGCTGTGCTCTCTCAGCCTGGAAGGCTGTCCTGGTCCCCAGCCCTTCACATTGCAGCCCCAAAGCTACCTCTTCAACATTTCATAGGTCATATGCCTACCCCCCAAAGCTCTTAGTTTAATAAATACATGACCTACTTATAGGGTAATTTGCTAATGTCTGCCTTGCCTACACCATTTTAAGTTTTGCTTGTCCTGTTCTCCATAACCTAGTTCAGCTCAGAACCCGAGGACAGTAAATATTACTTTAATCAATGAATGAACGCATGCAGTGAGGAGTTAAAACGGTCTGGATTATAGTCTTGAAAAAGTTGGTTACTAAATGGTTCCTAAACTTGCGGAGTCACTTTTCCGTGGATTTTCATTTCAAGCTCCGGCGCCACTTTCCCTGTGAGCTGAGACCGGGCCGGATCCGAGATAAGCGAGACCCGCCGGCAGGGCGGCGGGCGCGGGGCGGAAGTGCGGGGCGCTGGGGCCGGCGCGGGCGGAAGCGCCAGCTCGGGCGGAAGCGGCGACGCAGGCGGCGCGAGGCTGAGGTGGGTGTCTGCGCCCGGGAGCCGGCGGCGTGCGCTGGCGGAACTGCGGTTCGGAGCCCGCGCGCCGGCCGCAGAGGGAGACCCGTGAGCCGTTTGCTGTGCCGTTCGCTGACAATTTCGATTGTCGTTGGAGGGAATTTAATTAAGCCGGGAGCTATAAGTCCATGAACCACCGAGAGACATTATAAGCGTGCGTGTGTATGTGTTGTGATGGCGCTCTGGGAAATGAATAAATGACGGCAGGGAAAAGGCAACTTTTTAAAGAGAAGGCAGAAAACATCTCAACTCAATGCTTCCAGTGATTCACAGATGCCCCAGTCCCGGGTTTAATTGAATTCTATGAAGTGGCAATATAATCACACTTGGCAGCCTGCTGAGATGACTGCCTTTAAATAAATATTTTTGAGCAGCCGTATTGACCTTTAATTGGGGTGAAAAGGTTGAAAAGTGCAGGAAAGAACATTGCGAGAGCTAGGGCTCTCTGGATCAGCTGCCTGCACCTTTTCTCTGCTTTACTGGGCAGAAGCAGTCTTCTGGGCACGACACAATGAGAGAATAAATCAGCGACTGTACAATTCCCAGCAAATGTTTAGCCTTGTCAGTCACCCCTGACAAATATCAGCTCATACAATTTTTTAATAAGTCTGAAGGGTAGAAAAGTCCCCACTAAATTGTTACTAACATGAATAGGCATGTGATTGTTTCTAGGGCTGTCTTTAGCAAGGAATTTTCTTCCTGGGTGATCTTTATTCTGGTTTCTAAACAAATAGTGTTTATATAGTACTTTATATTTTAATATGGCCAGCATGACCCCAAAATTCTCAGCTTCTCAAGAACATTTCCCAACAAAAAGCCAGGCTTCCCAAAACTATACACTTGGTTAAATAGTAACTCGAGCTGTGTGCCAGTGAGCAAACTGTGGTGGCTATAGAGGCCACAGTCTTCTCATTTAGTAATAATCTGTGGAATAGCTTGTAAAATGCAATTGAAGTTCTCTACCAATATTCAGAACCATATACATTGAGATGCCTTATAGGTAAATAACAGATTTAAAACTTGGAGAAATAAGTGAACCCCGGCAACACTGAGTGATTATTGTAACACTAGGACAAGGCAGAACTAATCATGGTTCTGTGTGAAATGTTATAGCCTAGTAACCTAGGTCCTGCTCTACTAAGGAATTGTGTGGAATCAGAAAGGCCCAGTTGTAAAACTTAAGATTTGTGAGGTTGGTGCTTTAGGCACATTCCAGATTTTCTTTCTTCCCAGTTTTCTGGTAATAGCCATTTGCCAAGAAAGGACCAATATTTTTGTTTTCTTACCAGAGGAATATATCATTATATAGTTTTTTTTTTAAGAGAGAGAGGAGAGAGAGATAATTTTTAATATTTATTTTTTAGTTCTCGGTGGACACAACATCTTTGTTGGTATGTGGTGCTGAGGATCGAACCCAGGCCGCACGCATGCCAGACGAGCGCACTACCGCCTGAGCCACATTCCCAGCCCCATTATATAGTTTTATTTAGATGGACTATTCACCTGTAATATAAATGAGAATTTTCCAACTTTAAATTTATTGGATTATGTTTCTGTCTTGTTCCAGATGCCTGGCTATATTCATACTCTGAAGTACCTAGAGGCAGTGCCTTCAAAATGAGTTTGTTTTTTAATTAAAAATTTTGTATTTCATAACTTGTATATACTTGAGCTGGCTGATACATTCAGTCACTCTAATACTAGGGCTTGGGGTTTCAAACATAGCAAGACCTTGAAGTGCTCTAGTATATGTAGTAAGTTTTTTATTTTAAATCTAATTTTTGTCACTGCTTTATTCAGGGCATACATCGGAAGAAGCCAAAAGCCAGCTGGAATAGCCCCTGAATGCGATTTTAATCTTGTTTGCAATTATTTTGAAGGAGAGAAACCATCTGTATCAGGTATGTTTAGCTACACAGGTAGCAAGGACAGCGTGAGTATCCACAATCATTCCCTTTTTATCACATAGCAAATTCTAAGGACAAACTCATTTGGAAAAGAATATGCAAAAAAAAAGTTGTAACTCAGTTTAGCATAGGTATATGATTCCATATCTCTAACTCACTATTCCAGTATAGACACAGGGGTGAAAACACTACTCTTTCTATTCCAATTCTTAATTAAGAATTAACTTATAAAGATGGAGGCAAAGTTCAAAGGATCTATGTTTCTAGAAAGTATCCATCTTCAAGAATTTCAGAACATTTCATTAGTATCTTATTCTTTCTTCTGTTGCTATAGCAAAATACCTTAAGCTGGGTAATTTATAGAGTGAAAAGGTTTATCTGATTTATAATTCTCATATCCAGAAGATCCAAACACTATGTCAATGTGGTCCTAGCAAGGGCCTTCAGCCAAGTCACAGCATGGTGGAGAAACAGAAAGGAAAATGGACATGTGCTAAAGGGGCAAAACGTGGGGTGACCTTGCTTTTATAATACCTGCTCTCCCAAGAACTAATTCACTCTAAGAGACCAACATTAATCCCTTTTGAGGGCAGTCCTCAATCCCTATGGATTACCTTCCACTAGACAAAACCTCTTAAAGATTCAGCCACCTCAACACTGCCACACTGGGGACAAATCTTTCAGCACATGAATCTTTGAGGAGTACACTCAAATCATATCTAAACGATAGAAACAAATAAAATCAAGTAACAGCCATTTTATTGCTATAGCCTTCATGACTGTGGTATTGTATTATCCATCTTTTCTCTGCCCAAGGTATGAGTTCTTTAAGGACAGGGACAATATTTTAATTGCTTATATTTATAGTACCTGGCATAATGCGTGGCACATTGCAAACACTACATTGCTATAGAAATGAAAGGGCAGTGTCCCGGAAGGGAAGCTGAATCTATAAGGGGCGTGAAAACATCACTAGGATGGTATAACAAGAATATGAAATAATAGTCTCCTTTTCAGAGTTTACTGGATAAAAGTAATGCTTTGATTAACAGCTTGGAGCAGTGAAGGGCATATTTGAGAATCTACACATGGTTACCAGACTGCCTTCCAAGGATTTCTGCCTGGCCAGTTGTGGAGCCTTTGTTGTGTTGAATGACATATACAAACTGAAAGGCCTCACCAGCCCTGTCTCCACACTCCCCCCAGGCCTGCCATGCTCAACTCTTAACTAAAACACCTATTTGGCAAATGTGTGAAGTGTGTCCATGAAGGTACACTAAATTACATACGGCACCAGTATTTTGCTTTGGCTCTGCATTAAGAGTAGAACACTGGATATTAGGGCTCTATCTGAAGTGTAAGGAGTAAAAATTTGTTCCCAGGATGTAGGCTCCCTGTTTACCTCTCTTATTGTTTCTCTTGCTGAGAAAAAACTTTTTAGTTTAAGTAAGTCCCATTTGTTGATTCCTGTTATTAACTCTTGTGCTATGGGTGTCCTATTAAGGAATTTGGAGCCCGACTCCACAATATGTAGATCGGAGCCAACCTTTTCTTCTATCAGACGCATAGTCTCTGATCTGATATCAAGCTCCTTGATCCATTTTGAGTTAACTTTTGTGCATGGCGTGAGAAGGGGATTCAGTTTCATTTTGTTGCATATGGATTTCCAGTTTTCCCAGCACCATTTGTTGAAGATCCTATCCTTCCTCCATTGCATGCTTTTAGCCCCTTTATTGAATATAAGATAGTTGTAATTTTGTGGATTGGTTTCTGTGTCCTCTATTCTATACCATTGGTCCACCCGCCTGTTTTGGTACCAATACCATGCTGTTTTTGTTACTATTACTCTGTAGTACAGTTTGAAATCTGGTATCACTACACCTCCTGATTCACACTTCCTGCTTAGAATTGCTTTTGCTCTTCTGGGTCTTTTATTTTTCCATATGAATTTCATGATTGCTTTATCTATTTCTATAAGAAATGCCGTTGGGATTTTGATTGGCATTGCATTGAACCTATAGAGAACTTTTGGTAATATCGCCATTTTGATGATGTTAGTTCTGCCTATCCATGAACAGGGTATATTTTTCCATCTTCTAAGATCTTCTTCTATTTCTCTCTTTAGGGTTCTGTAGTTTTCATTGTATAAATCTTTCACCTCTTTTGTTAGGTTGATTCCCAAGTATTTTATTTTTTTTTTTTGAGGATATTGTGAATGGGGTGGTTTTCCAAAGACCTGAACAGACACTTCTCAGAGGAGGACATACAATCAATCAACAAGTACATGAAAAAATGCTCACCATCTCTAGCAGTCAGAGAAATGCAAATCAAAACCACCCTAAGATACCATCTCAGTCCAGTAAGATTGGCAGCCATTATGAAGTCAAACAACAACAAGTGCTGGCAAGGATGTGGAGAAAAGGGTACACTTGTACATTGCTGGTGGGACTGCAAATTGGTGCGGCCAATTTGGAAAGCAGTATGGAGATTCCTGGGAAAGCTGGGAATGGAACCACCATTTGACCCAGCGATTGCCCTTCTTGGACTATTCCCTAAAGACCTTAAAAAAGCGTACTACAGGGATACTGCCACATCGATGTTCATAGCAGCACAATTCACAATAGCTAGACTGTGGAACCAACCCAGATGCCCTTCAATAGATGAATGGATTAAAAAAAATGTGGCATTTATACACAATGGAGTACTATGCAGCACTAAAAAATGACAAAATCATGGAATTTTGCAGGGAAATGGATGGCACTAGAGCAGATTATGCTAAGTGAAGCTAGCCAATCCCTAAAAAACAAATGCCAAATGTCTTCTTTGATATAATGAGAGCAACTAAGAACAGAGCAGGGAGGAAGAGCAGGAGGAAAAGATTAACATTAAACAGAGACATGAGGTGGGAGGGAAAGGGAGAGAAAAGGGAAATTGCATGGAAATGGAAGGAGACCCTCAATGATATATAAAATTACATATAAGAGGTTGTGAGGGGAATGGGGAAAAAAAGCAAGGAGAGAAATGAATTATAGTAGATGGGGTAGAGAGAGAAGATGGGAGGGGAGGGGAGGGGGGATAGTAGAGGATAGGAAAGGTAGCAGAATACAACAGTTACCAATATGGCAGTATGTAAAAATGTGGATGTGTAACCGACGTGATTCTGCAATCTTTGTAATGTTTTGAACAACCAATAAAATAAATAAATAAATAAATAAGAGGAAAAAAAAGAGTAGAACACTTATATTTAATCACTATTTTAAATCTAGATTTCTTAAATAATATTAAGAAAAAGTCACACTTGTCTTTTCTCCTTTATTAACAACATTACAAATAGTTCAAAGTTGACAGCGTTTTCTGTGGTAAAAGGGTAGTCATGGGTTAAACGCTGCTTCCTTCGGTTGCCAATGAAATTGCAGCAGAAATTAATGTTGCAACTGTAAACAAATGAACTTCTTCCAATTGTTCAGTATTTTTTCATATTAATAATGAAATAATAGGGAAATGGTTTTTAGCTTAGTCAGATGGAAAGGACATGACATTGAATTATATGATTTTTTAAAAAAACTCTTCTTAAAACATAATCTTTGTATTCAGTCAAAAAAAAAAAAGGATACTGTTACTTAATAGAAATTCAGTCAGATGAGGCAATTTGAGACATATGCTTGGAAAAAAGAGATCTAAATTAGGCTGTTTCTCCAGGTCTAAAATGAAATTAATGTGGATCTTCTTAAGAGTTAGAGATCAGAACCTCATTCTATGGTAAAAGAATTTTTCCATCTGAAACTGAGTCTTATTCTTTTCAACCTTAAAATAAGCCTTAAACAAAACTTGGTGTCTGTTACTTGAAATACACTGAGAATTAATATATAAGGCTTTTAGAGATTTTTAGAAGAAAGGGGGCTGAACTTAGAGTTATCTTCTAGTTCTGAAATTTTATGTTGGACTTATTATATATATAAAAATATGTCATTGTTCAAGGAGAAAATATAAAGAAATGAAGAAAGACTGTATGAAAAGATTTGGTTAAACAAGTCTTATCCATAAAGCAAGCAGAATTTCCAAAGACATTTCCCAGTTCTAAAATATTGAAATATTCCATCAATGGTGACTGTTAAAGAGTTGAATAGGACTTAGAAGATTATAGAATCTCATCAGGGCCTGATCTCAGGAGTGGATGATTCCCAATGTTCAGATTTGGCATTATACTTCTGTGAGCCTAGGTCTTGTTGATATCACAAGTTCAGTGGAGTGTATATGTAACATTTCATATGTCCAAAGCCATTTGCCACATAATGGCTAGAAATTAATGAAATATCTTTCAGGTCTTTTGTAGTCATAAGGATAACATTACCTCTTCATCAAGAAGCAATGGAAATGGGTAGAATATTAGTGACAAATGGATGACACTGCCTGAGTAGATGGATTTTGAATTGAAAACAGTTTTTAGGTTTGAGTTTATGTGCTTTTCAATACCAAGGAAACTAGTATTAGAAGCTGGAGACAATAAAACTAAGATGTTTAATAAAATTACCTTCTTTCTGGGTCAGTATGAAATATCAGAGACATCTTCAAAGGTAATGGGTCATGTTGGTTAAGAAGGATAATGTAGAAAGGAGTCTGAATAATTCCTATGCACTTTGTTCCCATTCCTTGAACTAGATGATTTTGCCCTCATCTTAATGCTATCTTTATGGAATGAAGGAATTTTAAAATTGGTTTTTAAACTCTATTAAGCTTTCATATATGATATAACCCAACCACATTATTCAGGTTTTCTTGGCTTTCAGGAACAGCTTTGCAGCCATTATGTCATAATTGAACTGAACATTGTTTCACACTTTGAATTTGGAATATGCTTCTCTGGCTCTTGACCAGTTGCTGAGTCAGTACCTTTAGGGTTGAGGATGGAGGTGGGGCCTCTGTGTTAAAGATGTGTTAACATATATTAGTCCAGAGTGCTCTTTGAACTCTTGGGTATTAGAGGGAGTGTATCATCAGAATACATTACTGTTCTTGATTAGCATCATCATTTTATTTTTCTTAGCTGAATGTTTTCTTGGAAACCTTTCTCTGACATTGTCATGTGAACCAACCCATTAACAAGTAGACTCTTCTGAAGCAACAATCTGGAAAGAGTGGCTGCTAAGGTCTGAAAATCCTAAAACAAACTCTTACTTACACTGAAGATTCCTCTCCCTTTCCACTCCACATTTGCATGGAAGAGAATACCAAGGTAAAGAGCATCTGTCATTTAAAAAATTCATTAAAATTTATCTAATAGTAAGAGAGAAAAATGCATTCTTTTTATAAAAGCTTTTCTATCTCAGGTGCTTAGATAGTTTCAAGATGGGTGCCCAGGTACTCTAATGTCCCCTCCTCCATTTCCTGACAGTCTTTTCTGACACCAAGGATTCCCAGTTATGATTGAAGAATGAAAAAAAGAGTGGGCAATGAAAAAAATGCCTTTACATCTCCCTGGATCTGTAAGTAATTTTGGTCCTCTTTAAAGGGCCAAGTATTTTAGTTTCCTTCAGACTACTTCAGATACTCTGTTCAAGGCCTTATGCAGTCATAGACTTTTGCCATGGAGTTTCTTCAGCATGAGATTTCCTCTTCTCAGATCAGGAAGAAGTTTGACACCCAAAGCCTGAGGGCATAGTTCCTCTGGGTCTCTGGAAAATGGGAGAACAAATGGTAGAATTTTCATTTTACAGTTGATGAGACTAAGGCTAAAGAGTTGAGGATTTGTGAGTCCAAAGCCAGCCTCAGCAAAAGCAAGATGCTAAGCAACTCAGTGAGACCCTGTCTCTAAAAATAATACAAAATTGGGCTGGGGATGTAGCTCAGTTGGCGAGTGCCCCTGAGTTCAATCCCTGGTACACCCCCTCCAAAAAAAAAAAAAACAAAACATTGAGCATTTGCCCAATGTCTCCTAATTAGCTAGTGTCAGTTACCTTTCTCTATGAGGTATATATTTATGTAATCATCACCTTAAAAGTGCATTCAGAGAACTCAAATGTAGAATTCCAACTGAAATGGCACGTGAAGAATAACTTTAAAGTTCTAAATGAAGTATTATACCATTTATGCTTACTTTCTCTGACTGATGAGTTAGCAGGAACGATGTTCATTTACATTGTTTTGACCCTTCTAGATAGTTTATTTAGTACCACTTGGGACAAGTTATATTTAAAGGTATTAATAAAGTCCAACTTTACCATTACATAGGCAGCTTCTGTTTTGACATTCATGGATCAAGAATAACATTGGTAAAGTAGTAAGATTCTGAATTTTTCCGTATTTGAAAAAAATAAAGGCAAGTACTAGAAAAGAGCAAGTGGAAATGGACTGGCCTTTGTTTTAAAAGCTATTGGGGTAAACTTTGATTCCTGAAAAGTTCAACTTCAGTGTGCTGTTTTGATATTTTGTGAAACCTGAGTGAACTAAGCCAATACCTCATACCAAGATATTAGCTGGTCAGTCTTACCTAGATTTAGTGACTTCCTTAATAGCAGATAAATATATTGGATCTTTGATCATTCATGTCATATCTGAGAGTTTCATACTTAAGTAATGCTTACAATCAATTTTTCAGCCATTTCTGTTAGAAATATTTTCAGTTTTATAATTCCCCATTTCTGAGATTGCTGTGATTTCTGAGATTTAAGTTTTCCATTTGAGGCCAATAAAAGCACATTTCTTTTAGTAGAATCATTATCATTATTATTGTTATTCATAAAATGCCTTAGAATGATTTATTAACCAATAGTCTTACTTCTCCATTTTGTTTTATGACTTACGCAAAGGTTTTTACATTTTTTATCCGTTTTTAAGGTACTCAGTCAACTTTTGCCTTCACTCTTCTCCCCCAACTCACTATCGCTATCCCTACCCAAAATCTTTCTCTTTAGTTAAGATGTTAAACTAGGTAAGAACCAGTCAAGATAGTTTGTTTTAGAGGTAGGCATTTATTGGAAGAATTAACTCCTTTGGAGCCACATTGGACATATCTCTTCTGGATGGTGTAGGTTATTTCTTTGCCCCTATTCTGGGCAAGTCTTCATCACTCTGTTTGAAAATGAACCATTCCCTCTTTCTAGAAACACTTTATAAATAAAACTAGTCTTGCCGGCATCTTATTCCAGTCCATGCCACCATCCTCTCTCAAACTGCTGTAGTCACCTGTTAACTAGGTCTCTGATTCCATCTTTGCTCTTCACTTGGAGCCTTTTCATTTACTATTTTCTCTTCCTGAAATATTCCTCTTTCAGATCTTTACACTGTCTCATCCTTTAGTTTTGGTTCGAACTATATCTGCACAGAGAATACCTTATTTAAAGAACCTCCCTTAGTCACTATCACATTTGAATCTCCTTCCTGTACACCTCACTGTCTGACACGGTAAGACATAATTAGACTCATAGGAGTCTCTTTGCTAGAATGTGCACCTCACGAGGGCAAGGTGTCTGGCTTTCTTGTTCACCACTGTACATACACCAGCACCTATAATAATATCTGGTACACAGAGAAATGTAGGTAATTGTTAAATGAACGAATACATCAGTGACCCTCATCCCACACCTGGATTATCAAACTGATCTCCATTTAGCTTTCCCCCATTCAATAGCCATGGCATTCCTACCTCAACACCTTTGTATCTATCCCTAAATTTGAAATGTTTTTCCTTTTATCTGTATATCCAAATCCTAAATGATTTAAAATCTTTCTTTTGTGAAACCACTTCCAGTCTCAACCCATTGTACTCTTCTTTCCCATTCTCTTATGGCATTTAAAATCACCTTTTATGTGATTTTAAATTGTTGTTAGTTTCCTGTTTTTATAATTTACCTGTATATTGGTACATGTCTTACCTTCCAACCAGATTTTTTAACTCTTCATGGGTGAGGATTCTCTATTCACTCTCAATCCTTTTTTCCCTCTTCACTTGTAGAATAAATGAATAAATGATATCATTAGTTTTCTGATTACTGAGAAGCCTATCATAATTTCTTGTTTCATTTAAAAATTTAACTCCCTTCTTTTCAACCCACTAAAATACAGCTAGAATTCTTGTTGCTCATATCTAATGTGTGAAGTTGACTACTTAAGAACTTTAGGAAGGAAAGAGATTGACTAAACAACAAGCAGGATAGAAAAAAAAACTAATGGCTTACTTAGTTTTACAGAGAATTAGAAGGAGGTAAAGGCAGTATGCATATATTAAATGGTGGACACATAAATGTCATATGTTTTTAGTGAAATCAATTTATTGGATAGGCAGAACCCATACTTCAAACAGCTAAAGAACTTTTTCACAGAGTACTTGCAAACTGGATGTGCGTGAATACAAATGAATGTAGCACCCATTGAGTCCAAACAGTGGAATAGAGACATCCAGATCCTTGGAAATCCCATGGTCATGATAATAATTTGAAGGGAAATTAAAAGGGTTTTGTCTGTGGGCACTCATGTGATCAGTCAGTCCTTTCTGGACTCTGATTCTCTACTAGTTCTCTAGTTCCCCGTGTGGAGAAACTGTTGGCACTGAGATCTGGACATAGAAACTGCAGGGAGGGAGTGTGGTATAAGGAGCTACTCCTTGCTTACCCAGGCCTGGGTCATGAAATAGGCCTATTTGTGGTTTACTGTGTTGTGTAGAAGCAAAGCAGATATCCAGATTGCCTAATCAGAACAAAGCTGAACAGGATGCCATGTGCAACAGACCCACAGGTGGATAGTTAGCTCAGGATCTTTGTTGCAACATCTTATCTGAATTGGCACCACCTTCTTAGTAGTTTCCCTGGCCAGGTGAATTAGGGCCCCATTTCAAGTTGGAGCTTCTACCCCCCCACACCCATTCCATATTTTCTGTTCTGTACCCTCATTTCCACTCCCATTTTAGCCCCCTGGAATTGACACCTCACAGTAGCTGTTCAGTTTTCAGTTTTGGATTTTTGTTTATATAGTGCCTTTCCTTGTCACTCTTGGCTTCACAAGGGCCATACACTCTCTCTCTCTCTCTCTCTTGTCCTTGTACCCAAAATCCCAGTGTAGACTGCCACTTGTTCAGGAGGAAATGAGGGTCAGACAGACATGACTGATCAGAAATACAGTAACACTGGAGAGGCATTTGTCCCTATTTTCCTGAATTAGGTAGAGACCCATGATCCAGAGGAGTCCCTTTAGAGAACCTCACTTCATTACATAAACTTCTGGTGATCCAAAATAATGGGATTTGTTCCCCCAAAGAGGTGTGTATCAGTGTCTGTTTCTGTTCATTCCAGGAAAAATAGGAATGTTATATTTAGATGATAATGAATGTGAAATGGAGCACTTAACTTCTCATATGGCACAAATGACCAAACGGAAGCCCTGAGCTCTCTTTATGGAACACAGGTTCAGCAAGAGCTATGGTAATAGTATTTGGTTAATGTCAGCTCAACATTAAATGTACATTATACTCTTGTGAAGAAGCTCCAGCATTATCTGTTAATAACCAAGGCGGTACCTGGGTTTATGTAGACTTTTTGATTTTGCACGTGAATTAACACTGCAGCTTGCTGATGAAGGATCATGTGAGCTTGGACTTTGGTGTGCCAAAGACTCTTTGTATGAATAAAATTCTGGTCAGTGAAGGTCAGTTTCTCTACTCAAGCGAGAACAATGTTGTTTCCCTCCTAATCAGATACACACAGTGTTAGAAAAATCCAGGAGCCCTGCATAAATGATGTGCAGCCATAGCCTGGGCAGCTCCTCATGCAAGAAATGAATAATCCTTAATAAAGGTTCAAACAACCCTGGCTTCTTTCTGTACTGTAATTGTTGCTTTAATGGTATGCCCTTCAGTGCTTTGCAGGGAAATTGCTATAAAGTTATCTTCCCTATCTTGTTTCAAGGAGGGCTGTCCAGTAGACTCCCTCCCTAATATTGTGTTTGATTCTGCCATAAAGACCACTGAAGTCAGCCTGAGTTTTGTTGAAAGGCCAGCATTCCCTTTCTCTTTTAGTGGGATCTATACCTCTGAGCAGCACTGGACTTGAAACAGCAGGAGTCACCATCTTTATTGTTAGGCTGTGGAATTTGTTTTAAGCACATTCTAAATCTAATCTTATATCTTTTGCTTCTTCTTTTTTTTTTTTTTTTGTAAGTCTGTGACAAAGGTGACCCAGTTGTACCTCTTTGATATTATGAACACAGCTCTTTTTGCTCATATCACAGAGATATATAACAAAATACAAAGGATAAAATTGTGTGTCTGTGTAATAAGGACACATATTTCATGACTAAATTCAATGACATAATCAAAAAAGTTGTTTTCTCTGCCATGAACTAATAAGCAGAGACCACTTTTCATGATTTTTTAATTTTTAATTTTTAATTTTTTTTAGTTGTCAATGGATCTTTTTTATTTTATTTATTTATTTATATGCAGTGCTGAGGATTGAACCCAGGGTCTCATGCATGCCAGGCAAGCAGTGTACTACTGAGTCACAACTCCAGCCCCTTAGGATTTTTTTAATAGTACTAAGGTACCATTCAAAAATAATTGAACTAGTGAAAATGTCACATTGACAAAGTAACCCATACTAAGATTTTACTTCAAGAAGGCTCTATATGGTGAATGTGACATTGACAGCAGTGGTGTTAGGGTTGACAGTTTTTCAGTAAGATGTTCTAAGAAGATAATTAAAGAGTTCCTACGGAAGTGTGTCATGTTGCATTTTATTTTTTCTAATACAAAGTGGACTCCACAAATTAAGGAATTTTAGCCTTACTGTCTGCCTAAGAGAGGGATAGGGAGTTTTTTCCTTTATATCAGATTCTAATATAGTTTTATAATATGATACTTCCAAAGAAATAAGTCAATTGAACACTATAGTAAAATGAATATGCCTTGAGCATTTAAAAAACATACGCAGGTTGTAAAATTGCATAGCATGGATACCTTTCCTGGTAAACGAATGTTTTATGATTTGATGATTAAAAATGCATAAAAAATAGAAATGGAGAATAATTGGAAAAAAGAGGGAGTTGTATGCAGAATGGTTGTAGCATCGCTAAAGACTTGACTTAGCTCTCTGTGTTGGTTTAACAAATATTCCAGCAAATCTGGAATGAATAGCAACTCTGTTTACTATGACAGGTTTTATTTGTCTTGGGTGCAACCAAGACCACATGCTGTGTTTTGTCATGTTGGAAATACTGAAGCAGATTTTCATTGTGCATGTGAATTTTTTTAAAGCCTTAACACCTCAGCCTCAACTCAGCTAGGTAAAAGCAATAAGTTTTACTTCCCTTACTGGCCATACATCAATAAATCTTCAGTCCCTCCACTAAAAGCATGTAGCTAGTTCACCATTCTGATTATTAGTCTTAGGTCACCACCATAGATGACCAGATCCTTCTGATTTTCAAAGGCTGTGTTTCTGTCTTTTATAAGGTTAATTTCCTATTTTATTTCTTCTTCATATATTGTATAACTTCTTTGACACTATATCCAGCATGCCACTGGTGACATAGAGCCTTTCCAAGTCCAGTGACTTAGAAATTTCTACATAATATGAACATGGCTAATATTCTATTTTTTCTCTTCATTTATGTCCTGTGTAGACAAAGGCTGTTTTTAGAAGCTGTGTCTCCAACAACACTTACTTATTGGAGTTGTTGATTTTGCTGAATTTACAGAGAATGTTGATACCAGGGCTTAACATTTAGTTGAAAGTAGAACAGAATATTGGAAATTATTTAGATCCACTTTCCATCTTGGAGTAACTCTGGATAGCACATCCTTGCAAAATTCTTATCACATTCCTTTTTTTTTTTTTTTTTTTTTAAAGATAGAGTGAGAGAGGGAGAGAGAGAGAGAGAGAGAATTTTTAATATTTATTTTTTAGTTCTCGGTGGACACAACATCTTTGTTGGTATGTGGTGCTGAGAATCGAACCCGGGCCGCACGCATGACAGACGAGCGCGCTACCGCTTGAGCCACATCCCCAGCCCTCACATTCCTTTTTTTATGCATTATCAAGATCAGTTAGTTAGCCAAGTGATCTGCTAAAACTAGAAGAGTAAGAAAGCCTTAACAATGAAGGCAAAATTACTGTTGTCGTGGATCATTATCTGATTTTTTTTTCCTGTGGTCTTTTTTTTCTTTTTAAAGAGAGAGGGAGAGAGGGAGAGAAAGAGAATTTTTTAATATTTATTTTTTAGTTATTGGCGGACACAACATCTTTGTTTTGTATGTGGTGCTGAGGATCGAACCCGGGCCGCACGCATGCCAGGCGAGCGCGCTACCGCTTGAGCCACATCCCCAACCCTCCTGTGGTCTTTACCATAGTTTGATATAGGTTAGTGGTTTTCTCTAAAGTCATATCATTCTGTTTGAAATGAGTTTAAAGCTAATCTTACACTCAGGAGTCTGATTGCCAGTAAAGTTTAACAATTAATGCAGTCATGCTCTGTGGAGCAGATCAGGAGGTGATTCAAGCTGGTGGCAGTGAAGATGTTAGAACCAGTTGCAGCACCTCAGCCCAAAATCTTGTGGACACCCTGAGGAGTATTAACGTTTAGTTATAAGGTAGGACTAAATAGTAACTGCTATACATACTGAATGATTGAAGGGAGTTAAAGGTGAGAGTGGGGAAACCTTATTCCAATACTTTTTTAAAACATTCAAACACATATTTAAGCATTTATTAAATGCCAGGTTGATTGTGGGTGCTTAGAGATAGAGGGTTGAACCTGCTCTAACAGAATTCACCTTGTAGTAGAGGCAACGGAATTCAGTTTATATAACAAAGGACAAAAGAAAGCTATTGCAAGGTATGAGGATGGAGAATTATGAACTGGCTAGCATTGGTAAGGTGGTCACTAAGACGTTTTCAAAGTAGGTGACAGGATACCCGGGCCAAATGAGTAGAAGCCACTTAGGAGATTTTCATGCAGAGGGGAAGCATGTGCAAAAATCCTGATGAAAAAATGATCTCTGGGTATTCAAGGACTAGAAGAGAACTTTTGCAGCTGCAACTCACCAAGGGAACAGAAGGAAAAGTGATAGATGAAGTTAGAGTAAAGTGAAGTTAAGAAATTGTGATCCCAGGAATGAGTTCATCTTGGGAATATTGATAAAGCCAACAGTGCACATGTGTTTTAAAAGTGAAATTATAATATTTGTAGTTTTAAAGACAAAGCTGGAGTCTCAATAGAATATCTAGAAATAATAGGGTGTCTTATGTCAAGCAAAGCAGGATGAGGGAGCTTCAAAGCCTACTGTTTGACATGCTGCTATTAAGCTGTTCTTGGAATCTCTCCAGTAGAAACACTAGTACATTTGTGTATGAAGTTATTGAAAATTATGGCAATCTCCTTTTAAAATACTTCTTAAGGAGTTGAGCAGAGATTTATTTTTTTCTTTTTTCTGACAAGTTAACTGAGTCTGATTCTCCTCTGTAGTTCCTTTAACTACAGTTTTATGTTTCCCCACCTCTTGCAGTGGAGTAGCATGGATCTCTAAAGAGATAGCCAGCACCTTTAGTGGGGACTTGTGCTTTTCATTTGCTTATTATTTCCCTTTCTGTGATGGTAGCTGAATGCTTGTCTGTCAGTAAGATAAGCTATCTCTTGGTGAAATGAAATTGATCAGATTATGTTATGTGCATGTACAAATATGTCACAATGAATCCCCCTGTTATATATGATTACTATGCACCAAAAAGATGTTTTTAAGGTCTGATTGGAATAAGAAAGTTTACTTAAAAAAAATAAGCAATCCCTGTGACTATATCAAGATACCTCTAATTTTAGGAAATCATCAGGATACCAGCAAAAATCTGCAGGTGATTTTGTATTCAAATTAATAAGCTCATGGAATTAACTTACAAAAAACAACTAGGCACACAACTAAGCCATAATGTGATTTTTTTCCCCATTCTGTTCTGTTTGGAATACAATGAATGTTGAGGCATTATGGAGACTTGCCAAACATCTGGGCACTCCTGGACTCCAAGGAGCAATTCTGAAGCCTTCAAATTCCATCATAAGCTTGCAGCTTAACTATTTGTATTATAAAGGGTAAAAATCTAAGGCACAGAAGTTTACTGGTTTATTTTTCTTTTGGCAGAATTAAGATGTTCTGGTTTCAAGGAAATAGCATGCAACTTGCTAAATCTTCCTTTGGACTCTACTTGAGAAATCTCTCTGCCTCTAAGACAACTTTGCCTGTGCTGACCTTATTCACAAAGGTACAGAGTGAAAAAATAAAATTACTACTTTAAAAATATAAAATATTAAGATTTTTGGTGCATACAGTTGTACATTTACAAATACAGGACAAATCTGAAAGGAAGACAGTGGAATAAACTCTCTTTAAACCTGCTCTCCAATTTCTCTCTCAGCACAGTTGCAGTAACTGTTTCCTTCCCAGACACTTCATTGTCTTCACAGTTATCAGAGAATAAATTAATATATTTAATTGACATCTGACCCCTATGTTAAAAAAGTATAGATTATATTATGTTTAAAAATGTATCATTTGCAATTTTAGTAAGGCTTTAAGCAACTTAGCAAGACCCAGTCTCAAAATTTAAAATAATAAATAAATAAAAGGGTTGAGGATGTGACTCAGTGGTTAAGCATCACTGGATTTGGTCCCTGGTACCAAAAAAAAAAAAAAAAAGTATCTTTGGAAATAAGTCAGTTTGTGGTAGTTATATTCTATAAAATCACCACAAACACAGAATTAGCAAATACTGAATCATTACTCCTAGAGAAAATACAGGATTAGGTTCCCATGAGCCTGGTCATAGTATTTTTTTCAAATGACCAAATATATAACCTTATGTATAGTTTTTAATATAAAAGCAAAATTTTTATTACATTTGGTATTTCTGAAAATAGGCATATTTTTATTTTAATAAAAGGCATAGCATTACTGTGTTAGACCTCAGTTTATAACAAGTGCTTTGGCAACTTGAATTTTTTATCACTCTCTGCATGTTCATGTACATAAATAACTGCAAAAGTGTTTCAAGTATCAATTTGAGGGTTTCAAATAAGTTTTAGCAAGTAGGCAAGTTCACAAATATGGAATTCATGAATAATGAAGATTGAATGTATTTCTTTTTCTTATCCCTAATACTACACCCCACCCCCACCCCCAGTACTAGGGATAGAAACCAGAGACACATTGCCACTGAGCTACATCCCCAGCCCTTTGTATTTTTTATTTTAAGGCAGGTTTCACTTAGTTGCTTAGGACCTCTCTAAGTTGCTGAGGCTGGCCTGAAACTTGGTATCCTCCTGCTTCAGCCTCTCCAACCTCTGGAATTACAGGCGTGCGCCATTGCACCTGGTTAGTTTAAAATTTTTAATTAGATTTTCTACTTGAAATTTATGACCAAACATTAATGATTTCTTTTTGCTAGTTTACATCAGTTTGTGCAATTTATAATCAAAAAAGAAAGTGCGGATGGGGCTGGGGATGTGGCTCAAGCGGTAGTGCGCTCGCCTGGCATGCGCAGGGTGCTGGGTTCGATCCTCAGCACCACATAAAAATAAAATAAAGAAGTTGTGTCCACTGAAAACTAAAAAATAAAATATGAAAAAATTTTCTCTCTCAAAACAAAAAAGAAAAAAGAAAGTGCAGAGTAATAGAAGCAACTTTTGTGAATAATTCTGCAATTCAAATAAAAAAGGGCTCTTAATAGTTTTTTTTAAAAAGATTTCAAACATTTTAACAATTTGAAAAAATCTAGCAGTTATCTAATAACGAAACTGAAGTAGTGTTTTTGAATGAATTTTTGTTGAGAATATTTAATTTGTACTACTTTTTATATCCATGAATATGCACTCTTGGGAATTAAGGAATAAAAATTATTTCATCATATGAGAATCTATGATGGCAAATTCATGTGAAAATTAACCACAAAAATAAATAATCCCTAAGGCTAATCGTACTCATTTGGCCTACTGTTGTGCACTGTTTTTCAGCTTGCGAACAGTTGAGAGTCAAAAACATTTATAAAACAGAACCAACAAAAACCAACAGTCCATTTAACTCAATATATGTACCAAACCCATGAGGCACATAATAAAGACATCTTAATGAAGTTTTGGATATAAAAGCAAAATCTTAATACATCTGATACTTTTGAAAATTAGTATGTTTGTGTTTTGTTTCTGCTTTTAAGGTCTTAGGTTAACTTTTTTCATACTTTGTCAGAAAATTTCAGCATGATTGACTTAAACTATAATCTGTTGTTGATGCTAATAACAATTTGGTAAGTCTCATTCTCTGACCCGGGAGAGTAGAGCCAAAAAGACCCAGAAAGATCTCTGTCCTTATATAAACCACGCTGTGAGTTAAACTGGAGGAAGGGTCTCTTTTTAACATAGTAGCTCATCCCTTCCTGATCTGTTAAAATGTAGATTTTATATAAACATCAATAATGTTGTATCTATCTTGAGCTCCTACAAGAGAACCTATAGCTAGTCCCTTTTCTTAGACTGACTGGCTGAGAATCCTTTAAAATCCGCTGATGATCAATAGTGTTCTCAACATACTTTTCCATGGTATGGTTGAAGAGTTTGTTACAAACAACAATGGATGCTAAAACTTCTTGCCTTTCAAGTAGAGTATTAGCATTAGAATACCTGTTGCTAATACTACTTATACAAGAAAATGGGTAAAATAATACAAATTGGTATCATTTTAAAAGATGGAACAATAACTAACTGTGTCATGAGGGGTTTATTCCTGCGGACTGATCAGGAAAAATAGGCCAGCAAAATTCAGCGTCTCCCAGTCAGAACAGACTATAAGCCATTCTGCTGGTGGCAGCCAGGCCACAGAGGTGCTCCTCAACTCAAGGAGCCTCTGGTAGATAGATCAGAGAAACAAATAATAAACATCTAAATTTATCATAAATCCACACATCCATGTATATATATATGAGAAAAATCAAAACACAAAACCAAAAGGTGCAGAGAGCTCACCTATCATGGAATAGTAGCTTTTTTTTTTTTTTTTAAAGATTCTATGGTAGTGTTTAGCTTTGAGAATAAAGCAGTCTAATTAACATGGCAGAAAACTGTCCTTTGAAGTAAATAAAACCTGTGGGTTTTTGGTTAGGCTGAAGATCATTCTTTAGGTTTAACAGCTTTATTTTTTTCCTTCTTGTAGGATCCATGCCCACTCTGTGATGAAGCCAAGGAAGTACTCAAGCCTTATAAAAACAGGGTAATAGTGTGGCTTTTATGAATGTGGAATGGATATTGTATGTGGTATAAAGTATCTATCTCCATCCTTTTTTTAGGAAAAGAGATTAAATAATTTTTCATTTAAATTTTCTTTCTATTCTTCAGAGAGAGAGTTTAGTGCTGATTTCCATAAAACTCATTACCCCTAAGTGTTTTTCTCTGAACAGTACTGATTTTCTTACTCTGACTCTTAATATGAGTCAAAGTTAACTAGCAGGTGCAATATTCATGTTTTCTTTAAACCTTTGTCCCCATTTCTTTTATCGTATTTCATAACTTCCATGGAAATGTTGTCATATAGCCAAACCATCACACCTTTACCATTCTTACAACCAAAACACTTCTTTCCTAGGCAGCTCCCCAGCTGGGATGTGTTTTATTTCATCAGAACTGAGCAGGGGTGTGATGCTGAATGTAGTAGGTGTAACAGAAAAGTAGCAAGATCTGTAGGTAGGGAATATGGTATAATGAAACCAGTCATTTTGGAAATTAGGGGCATTAGATCAAAGTGGACCTAAAACAAATGACCAAAACCTCTCAGCATTAGAAACTGCAAATTTGCATTGTTCTTAGTCTCTAAAATATAGAGCTTTAGCCTGTCTGTGCTTCAGTTTATTTTACAGGAGGTGGACATCACACTTCCAGAAAATTCTGCTTGGTATGAAAGGTATAAATTTGACATTCCTGTCTTTCATTTGAATGACCAGTTTCTAATGAAGCATCGAGTAAACACCTCAAAACTTGAGAAACAACTTCTGAAATTTGAGCAGCAAGGTGCTACAGACTGACTAATGCCTTCATGGTTTTCTACCCTCTCTGTCCATAATGCATCTTCCTAAGGAAATGACCATGGCCTCATACTCCTTTTGTCACTTTTCACAGAGCCCTAAGGCTGTTTTGAACTCAGTGGTGCCACATAAATGTTGCCATTCCTCTCTGATTGATGGAAGTACCCATGTGGGAACTGTTTACTTGTGGGCATTTTGTAAAATAAGAGGAGTATATTGGCAGGGAGGGGGATGATGGAAGGAGGTAGAAATCCATTTGTCTTACTTATTTTTCCCTTTTGTATTAATATGGAAGCACTTCACGTGAACTGGACAGTGCTGTTTATAGGAAGAAGGCTTTGCATTCCTGCGCTGCCCTGGAGGGCTTAACTTTTTAATGAAAGAATAAATGCTCTTCCACTCAGTAGATAAAGTGAAATGTGAATTGTTAATAACTGTGCACAGTCAATAAAGGGATGTTTTAACAAATACATCTGCATGAAGCCTATTTCAGTGGGATTTAATAATACCTGTTTAAATTTAGAGTTCATTTTTGTTGGGTAGAAGAGAATAATTATACTAGCCAAAGAGACTTCATTTCATAGAGACAAAAGAAAGACTTAAAACCCCAAAATGTATAGAAGAACCTAGCATGCTTTGCACAGACTCAGAGAATTGATCTGTAATATTGAGAACTGCCTTTGATAGTTATTCAGTTATCATCAATTAAGTTAATTCAACTTAAAAGACAGTAGTTTTGTCACTTTTTAATATATTAGGGAAAATTCACTTCTAATCATAACTGAATAGAAAAGTCATTTAAAGACAAAATACTCCTTCACTATTCTATATAAAGAATTAAAAGTGGAGTTTTATACCTGTATTTACATTTTGTCAAATCCAGCCAATCTAGGAATGAATTCACATAAAAACAAAACTTCCCTTTTTCTTTTAAAATCACATCACTGCAACTCCATCTGTAATGAAATTCTTTCATGAACTAGTTGGATAAATTTGGACATTACTGACCACTAGATTTTAATTTGATCACTATGATTTAGTCTTAGAAATTATAGAATACTGGAGCTAACAAATCTTAGATATTTTCTTCATTTTATACATGAGGAGGAACCTAAAATTCATCAAAGACTTAGCCTAAGATTGGTCACCCAGCCAGTTAGCTGGTGGGCTGGGTCTTGCCTCACAGTCCTGAATACCAGCTGAACTCTCTGCAGGGGTCTCGTGTTATTTCAATACAGCATCCCTAACCACTTTGGATCCAACATAAATTTGCAAACAATTTAAGTCCTCCAAAGTGACAATAGAAAAAAAAATCTTAGAGATGTTTATAATTTACAAGTCTGTGGAACACATTTAGAGATTATAAATATTTGTTGAGCTCTGTAGTAGGCAGAATTCTAATGACCCTAGTGACCTTGCTCTTATATAATTCCCTTCCCTTTAAGTGTGGGTGGAAATATTTCTGCTGTGATTATGTTACATTATATGGTGAAAGGAAAATTATCCTGGGTGGGCCTGATCTAGTTGGGTGAACTTTTAGAAGCAGAGAGTGCTGGCCAGGTGGTTTCAAAGAGGAAAATAGAATGTGCTCCAGCTAACCTGAAAACAAGCAAACATCCATTACTGCCTAGTGGGACCCCATGGCAAGAAACTGTGGGTGGCCTCTAGGAACTGAGTAGTTCTTGAACAACAGCCAATAGGAAAATGGGGATATCAGTCCTACAGTTTTGAGACAGTGAATTCTGTCAGTAATCAATAAGCTTAGAAGAGAACCCTGAGTGCCAGATGGGAACTACTGCCATGGCCAATGTCTTAATTTCAGCTTACTGAGGCTCTAATCAGAGAATCCAGCCACATGCCTAGACTTCTGATCCATAGAAGCTGTAAGCTAATAAACGTATGGTAATTTTCTGTGTAACATGTCCTTACAACATTGAAGTACAGTGTTGGGTGGTGAGAGTGCAGCAATGAAAAAGGCACAGCCCTTCCTTGTGTTTGAGGCACTCACTCTCTGAAGCAGGGAGAAGCAAATTGATAAAGCACAGCAACATAGTGCAGTGAGGGCTGAAACTGACACATGGAAAATGGTACAGTGGATTAGGAAAGTAGCAAGAAGGCTTCACAGGAAATTAGACTTAAGCTGACTCTTGATGGCTGAACAGAAGCTATGCAGGAGGCTCTGGTGTAGGGAAAGTAGGGAGAGTCTTCCATCCTGAGGGAGGAACATAGGTAAACTCTGGAGGTGTGGAAGGGCATGGCACAGTCAGGAAATGGGAAGTGGCTTTTTATGACAGAAATGAAGGAGAAGGGAGTTAGGAAGAGGAAACTGCAAGATGAATTGGGCTCTGCATTGTGAAGACCTGAGCTACTATGCTTTTTTCCCAGCAGATCCGCCATTGCTTCCTGCCTTCAACCAGATTCAGCCCTCCCAGTTCCTGATTCCTGTGGATAGCTGAGTTCTCTAGCCCCATCTATTGCAGTCCTTCTTCCAATCATTTAGCACACTGAGTGCAATAGTCCCCTGTAGTAGCTCTGCAGGACAGTTACCCACTCAGTAGAATCAGAAGGCACCATAAACAAGGTCCCTCACTTGTGAGTCTAGGTAGTCTGTGTTCTTTACAGCCTTCTCCAGTAGGGTGAGAGTTGTGTGGCCCCTGGGTCCTAGGGTTTCTGATCCTTCTCTTGGACCACCCTTGGGAAAGTCCTAACAGTTTGTCTCCTCAGGGAAGAGGGGGAGAATCCATTCAAAAAGCAGAGCTAGCCAGAAAACCTGGAGGTTTGTTCTTGGGCACTACTTTTCTGAGTGTAACCATGTGGTTACAGTGTATAGGAAATACAGAGACAAAAAGTAGAGTAGTACTTCATTCCAAACAATAAAGTTCTGCCATTCACATATTTTCTTACAGGATGTTCAAACTAAAGTATTGGTTAAAGAACCAAGAAATATTGTGTGATACTTTCCAGGAAATACTGTGTCTCCTCAAGGAGTGTTAGAGATTGGGGAAAGGATATTGAGAGGGTTTTTAATTTGTGTAAAGAAATATGTGCTCTCAGTTCCCACCAAAGTGAAAGGTTGGGAGTCACCTCACACCAAGACAGAGGGATATAAGTGTGTCTCATCAGAAAGCTGGATGTATATCCCTGGGTAGAAAACAGTGGTCTGACTTTATCTTGGGCAATCACACAAAAAGTGGGCTAGCAAGCATCTTCAGTATAGTTCAGGCAGCTGTTATTGCTTCAAGATTGTCCAGGGGAAGAGTGTGTATGTGTGTGTGTGGGGGGAAGGGGGGGGTTTCCTCCTGGATTGTATGTGGGCCAACCATGAGGGAGGGCTCCTTCAGTACAGATAGGGCTCAGAAGTGGAGAAGCAGAAGGGAAACACCAGGTAACTGGGCTGAGAAGTTTGCTTCACTGGAACACATTTGCACAAAGGGAACAATGGGCAAGACATTACTAGTAATGGCTGCAATCTCCCAGAACCACAACAACCTATACAAAATATGGCCTTCTTTAAACATTTAGCAGGTCCAGGAAAGCAGGATGACAGCTTATAGCTCCAGTGTTCAGATAAGAATATTCCCACTGCTTCCCATTTCTCTTTCCTTCTCCCATCCCACCCTAGAAGGATCAAAACCTTCCAGGAGCAAGCAGAGAAGGGCCTTCCTCTTCCTCAGCTTTGCACCTGTACATGGTTTCTCATGGGGAAACTGTTAGGACTTAATTTTCAATCAAGTCCTAAGTTTTTATTATGACATGAAATCAGATGCACTAAACATGGTTGGAAGTGACTGTGGGACTTTCTGTTACATGAGAATTCTGAAGAGTCCTGACATTGCCTGGGTTTTTAAACAGGAAAAAAAATAGTCTGAATACATTTATAGAGATAATGAGAGACCTAAGTAAAGATGCTTTCTGATAGTATCTCATATTCAAAATATTGATTAAATATGCCTAATATTCTTTTTAATCTATTAATCTTCAATAAATTTACTTATTTGAGAAAGGAATATGGTGATGTGACTAAGAATCCTGGAGATCTTCAGCATTTCCTCTAGTCCCCATCACTGGCAAAAGGAAAGACAGATATCTCAAATCATGGCATCTAAAAGGTAGTTTGATTATCCCACTATTAACAAATATTAGAAAAATGTTATATCAGTTACTGCAATAATTTGCGTGTGGTATTTGTAGCTGAGACTATTTTCCCTTTCTGAAATTATGTTTACAAGGGATCGATTTGTTCTTACATAAAGATTAAGTTTCACATCAGAAACTCATTATTAACCTTTCTTTCTTCCCCCTTAAGCTAATGCTTTAAGAACTGGAATAAACAGTGAGTTTGGGACTTCATTTTGCTGTCCTTAGCATCATCACATTGCTTCTTTCTTCCAGATGTCTCATCATAACATTATAAGGGCTTACTGGAACACATAATTGTTAGTTTATTGCAGGAAATAGGGGTTCACTCAGACTAGAGCTTTTGGTTTTATCTTGTTTTAATTGTGTAACAATCTTATGAACA
Organism: Spermophilus citellus; assembly: GCF_964194105.1. Lineage (NCBI taxonomy): Eukaryota > Metazoa > Chordata > Mammalia > Rodentia > Sciuridae > Spermophilus > Spermophilus citellus. Next base: position 176,646,608 of record NC_138182.1, on the reverse strand, counting down.
TGTGAAGTAGAAAACACAATGTGATTAGGCTTCAGAAAGTACAACTAAAGAACCATCAGACACTGAGACATCCTTTTCACAACTTCTTTCTTATCCTGTTCTCTCTGGGCTTCCAGCTCCCCAGCTCACACAATATCCACATCGCCATAACTGCGGCCTGCTCATGCCTGAACTTTCTTTTTAGCAAAACGTTGGTCTGAACAGCTTCAGACTAGCTTCTCTCAGCTTCTCTATTCAAAAATTTGAAAAGGAAAATTTTATTCAGCTTGTATTTAACAACCAGTCATCCAAGTTATAGATTGGCTGACCAAACCTATAGAAGATTTGGGACAAATGCCAATTCCTGGCCCAGTTGGCTATGAGTGCCAAGATCATGAAGGATGCAGATCATAATCACTGCCCATTCATCAGAGACTGGAAGCCGGGCAGGCAACAATCAGTAACCTGGTATACATCCAAAATTTTGAGTGTGTCATTCTAACATGTTCGAGAGAAGTTGAGAACAGAGTGGTAAGTTCACTTATATCCTATCCATGGAAATAATGAGGATTTGAACCAAGAAGTTAGAACTATAAGTAGTTTTTAAATCTGAGTTCGACAGAAGTTCATAGACTGGACTGAGGAGAGGATGGTGGTGGAGGAGGAAATAGAAAGCATGAAGTCTGGGATGACTCCCACTCTTCTTGCTCTGGCTATTGGGTAAAACCTAGTACTTGCTCACTGATAGAGAATTAGAGAAAGAAAATTTGGTTTTGGTTGTGCTTGGTGGATATGAAAGATAAGACATGGTGAATTTGTCGTGCTGTTCGACATCCAGATAAAGATAAAAGTTGGAAATACAAAACAGGTCTGGGCTTGAGTGCATGTATGAGAGCCTACAGGATGTAACTGGAACTGTGTCCACCTAGCATATTAGGAGAAAAAAAGCAGGCTAGCAATAAGCCCGGGGGAATACTAATCTTGACCCATGGGAACAGAAGAAGTTTCCAGTGAAGGAAAAAGAGAGTGAGATAGGATAGAACTAGAAATGAGAGAAGCTCATCCAATTTCTATTAGATGACGACTTTGGTGATTTGATAGTAGCAGGCACACTCAGTGCACTAGGAATAGAGCAATAAAAAAGATAGCCAGAGTTCTTACTCTCAGAGGCCTACATTCTAGAAGCAGAGACAAAGATATCATATCAATAGAAAATAACTATCTTGAAATTCGGGGGAGTCGCTTTTCCTAGAGTAACTGAAAGCCTCAAATATTCAAGGAGTTAGGATAGGGACGGAAAAAAACACTGGATTTGAAACTAAGAAATCAGTCTGCTATAGGCTGGATATTCAGGTTCTAATCCCTAGAATCTATGAATATTATTTATATGCAAAGGGAACTTTGCAGTTAAGGCTCTTGAGGTGGACCCTACAGAACTATAAGAAAATAAATTTATATTATTTTAAGCTATCAAGTTTATGATAATTGATACAGCAACAATAGGAAACTAAAAAAAAATGTTGGCCTTATTGAGAACAATTTTGGTAGGAAGAAGAGAAAGAGACTGAAAGAAAATTGTAGTAGGTTGATAAGTGAAAGATTTAGAAGGTATCCATCTGCTAGGAAGTTTTATATATTATAACCATCAGGATATGACAGAAATCCATGCTGACCACAGAGGCAAAGATAACATAGAATGACTTCGTGTGATAAGTTTGGTTTAGGCACTAAATTTTTGCATTTTACCACTCAAAATTTTTTTTAAAAAATGACTCCAAAGCTAAATGTCTAAATTTTAAAACCTAGAAGGTATAAATCTTCAGGAAAAGGGAAACATAATTATAGAAAAGATGGAGAATAGCAGCATATAGGAGCAGTTCCAGCCAATAAATTAGAGGCAATAAGAAGAAATCCAGCCATAGGCTCATACTGAAGAGCATCTCTTCCTCAAGTTGAAATACTTTATTTGAACTATTCCTGATAGAAAATTTACTATCAATTACAACTTTTCTTAATGATTGGGATCACCAAAAAGTAGAGAAGACAGGAGATACAGGCAAGTTGAACCTGTGACCTCACTGTGCTCCTCACAATGCACCAATAGGACCTGACTCCCCTCAGAAATCCTGACAGCCTAGGTGCAGGACTGCACTGCACAGAAGGCCCCAGCAACTATCCCAAGTCCTCATGACAACAAGGTCACTGAGACAGGAGAAAGGAAAACGATGTTTGGAAAACACTTCCCTCAAAAATGGGTTTAAATGTACAATGACATTATGGGACTATGTTAAGTGACAACTGGAATCTCCTTTATCCAAGGCAGCTTTTCTTGACTATGTAAGTGAGGTACTGATATATATTCTTGGTTATGAATTTAATGCTAAGAAGAGAAAATGGGCATTGATTCATAACCTGGGGAATAAAACGGCTTTGGAAGTTAGGAAAGAACTGCCAGAGGAACGAAATTTGGGAATTTAACTCCATGTCCTCCTGTATTTTCTTTGTAAAATTATTCTCAAAATTAAGCCGGTATCACTCTCAAGATCCGTGTAGATTAAGACATTTAGAAACCACAGATCGTGGGATTTATTCCCATTGTGATTGCTGGCTTCTAGTATCAGTCTCTTGTTCAGCATGGTAGCTTGTCTTGCAAACTAACAAGAGCTTTGAATTTGGCAAGAATCCTGCTCTGTGAAGCATATTCAAGTTAAGGGTTTTGGCAATGTCAGATTTCTCTAAGTCAGTAATAAAGAAAAGGTTGTGAGGGCAGAGGATGCCACTGAATCCTCACCTAATAGCACAAGACAACCCCTCAGCTGGCAGGTGCAGGCTGACACATCCAGGGTGGTCATGACCTTCCAGTTAGTCTTTCAAATCTCCTCAACTTACCATATAACTTTAGTGGATAAACTTAATTTAGATATGTCCCCCCTTTAACTATATTTATATATTGTGGTGTTTTTCTATTTATGTATACATACATGTACATGGAAAACATAATATTGTACTTCTTGATATGTTTATTAACTGCCCACATAATGAAACCCAATGATGACTTCAAGAGAAATAAAGGACACTGCTGTCATTCTAACTAAATTGTCCAGAGAAGGAAGGAAGAGTAGAACAGATGATTACAAATACTTAGGAAGAAACATCACTTTGCCACTGGTGCAGAGCCTGTAATTATGTGCAATTCCCTACTTAGACTTTTTAGCTATGCTGAACGTTGAAAAAACTAAATGATGGGAGGAGAAAAGAGAAAGGGGGAATTTAAACAGTCAACATAGATGTTCATTTAAATGGAGGCATTGCCTCACTGTAAGGGGGCAGTTAAGGATCTGATTGTCCCCCTAGCATGCTATTATTAAATTATTTTTTTAAAGCCATGGATTTGGGATCCTTATAAATCTTCATTTATTTTAAAGTCAAGAATAGTTCCTTCTCTTCACAAAACATGATCACTTTTCATTGATTTTTTTTTAATGCTGTGACTGGTTTTTGCATATCTGGAAAAGATAAATCTTCAAGCCTTGGAAATAAATCTTCCTTTTCCTCCCTGCCAAATCCATAATATGATCCTTTTCTATCACTGACAGCAGCATCAGATAAGTGGACGTGCCTTGCTTGGTTAGAAGTGTACTGTAATTTTCAGCAGGAACAAGAATGTAGTTATAGACCCAGATTAAGACATGTTCAGCACACATGGATACAGATTCTTTTTAATTGTTTTTGAGGTATCCTCTTAAGTCCCAATTTGATGATGGGAATGCTTATTCAAGGGCCAACATTCTTCCAAATTAAGTGTCCTACAGAGAAGAGAGAGAAAATCTTCACGATGTGAGCTACAGCAGGAGATAAAATGACAGGAAAGTAGATGAATACAGGGGCTTGGCCTTTTCAGATTCCTCTGGGCTTCCCTCATCCCTCACACTGGAAATAAGTTTATACTTGAATAGGTGCTCAGAACAAACTGGGGAGGGAAGGCAAATCTGAAGGTGAGTTCAGCTTTTCATTACTGTAACAAATACCTGAGATAATTAACTTCAAAGAGGAAATGTTTATTTTGGCTCACAGTTTTAGAGGTTTCAATCCATGGTTGCTTGGCCCTATTGCTTTTGGTCCTGTAACAAGGTCACACATCATGGCAGAGGAAGCTGCTTGCTTCATGGCAGTTAGGGAGCAAAGAAAGACAGGGACAGGCTGAAGAACAATGGCTCCTGCAGGAGCCTGACCACCTCCCATACCCTAACTTCCTGTCACTAGGCCCCATCTCTTTTTTTGTTGGTGGTGCATTATAATTATACATAATAGTGGGATTCATTGTTAAACGTTTGTACCTGCACACAATTTAACAATATAATTTGGTCAGTATCCTTCCCCAGCATAGGCCCTACTTTTTCAAGTTTCTACACCTCCCAATAGTGTCATGGGCTGGTGACGAAACCTTTAACACATGCATTTGGAGGACATTTCAGACCCAAACTATAGCAATAGCTAAACCATGAAACTATTCAGAAGTGTCTGAAAATTAAGTTTGAAATTCTACTATAGTACCAATATTTTTGTTATTATCTGTCATCATGTTTAAGTAAAAGGTATAATAAAAAAAGAAATGACAGTTACACTACACAAAATTGTATATACATTTTCTATTTTCCCCATCTCTATTTTTAAATATTTTTTTTTTATTTTACTCTTTCAGCAATCCCATGATATAAGTCAGGTTGGCATTATTATCCTTAATTGTGAGATGAAAACAGTGAAGCTCAGCAAGGGGAAATGAAATTTACAAGGTCATGTATTGAGTCAAAGACAGCCCAAGGGAAAATAAATACCTATTTGTGCTCTTATTTAATCAAAAACATTTACCATTCTGGCTTTACACATCCCTTTCCTTCTCCCTTTGGTGGTTCTCTTTAAACATGATCCCTCACCAACTGTGGAAGGAGATGAATCCATGTTCAGAGTTGCAGAGTAATGTTTAAAGTTCCCCCAGCAGGTGGGTTTTCACTGCTTACCCTGTTTAAGCCTGTGATGCAAGTTCCTTGAAGGTGGCTACTGGGCTTTTTCCCACTTAAGACTGTTGTAATTAGCTCCACTAACAACTGTGATTGAACCATGTCATAGTCATTATTTACTGACAGGCACAGATAAGCACATCTCAGTAAGTGGTTAGCTCTAAATGGTGTTATCTGCTTGGTAAACTCCTATAAGGCACTTGCCAGGGACACTGTTCTCAAATTCTGCTGGCAGCAGACAGTGTCATTGCAACACTTTCCAAAGCTCACAAAGGAGGCCTAAACAGATCCTCAGGGAGTATACTACTGTGCCCTGGGAGAGGCTATTTCTATTTTGACCTTGCCCAGGGTCTGGCTGCCCCTCCTTTTAATGGGAAGCATAGGTGTGACCTTACATGATTAAGAGAAAAGGTGTCTTTGTCTCCCTCATCTCTGAGATTCCATGGTTTCAGATCTTACCTATCAGAACACTTGTAAGTGAAAGTTAAAATGTATGATACAATCAACCTATACTTTTCAAAGCCTGTACTCTTTTTAGAATCAAAACAAAATGCTATTTATGAACACCTGCTGGAGAGGACCAAGCCAAGAGGCAGTGTGGGCGTTGGATAGGAGGTGTTGCCCTGGCAGTAAATCCAAGCTGCTCACACCAAAGGAAGTGTTTCTAGGGAAGCTGTCTGAGCAAGAGGTAAATACTTAGTCGTTTAGAAAAGGCCATAAATTAATGCTTCATCTCCAACAAGGGAGGCTCTGCTATGAGAGTACTCACAGAATGATAGGATAGTATTTCCCTCTTCAGTCCACCCTTGATTCACAATACACATTCCTTTGTTAAGAAACTAAGGCTCTCTGTAATCAAATCCTTGTCAACAAGATTTTAAAGAGCTATGATCTGGCTGTTAGATGTCATTTAAATAATAGTATTTGCATTATGAGGGGTGTGTGTGTGTGTGTGTGTGTGTGTGTGTGTGTGTGTTTATTTATTTATTTATTTATTTATGTATGTATGTATGTATGTATGTATGTACCAGAGTTGGAAAACAGAAGTGCTTTACCACTGAGCTACATCCCCATTTTTATTTTTTAGATGTTAGATGTCTTTTAAATAATAGTATTTGCATTATGAGTTTTGTGTGTGTGTGTATGTGTGTGTATATATATATATATATATATATATATATATGTGTGTGTGTGTGTGTGTGTGTATATATAATTAAAATAAATATATATATAATTTATTTTAATTTTTTTTTGTTCCAGAAGTAGAATCCAGGAGTGCTTTACCACTGAGCTACATCCCCAGTCATTTTTATTTTTTGAGACAGGTTCTGGCTAAGTTTGCTAAGGCTGGCTTCAAACTTGTAATCCTCCTGCCTCAGTCTACCAAGTTACTGAGATAATAGGTGTGTGCCATCATGCCTGGCTGTGTTAGGATACTAAATAGCAAATCAAAAAAGGACCTAAGCCATTATGTGGTCTCAAACTGGGCTATATATACCCCGTATTTTCTCACCTCCTCTCCATTATCAATGTTCTATGATTCTACTTCTTAACTATTTTCTGTCTCCTATTTCTGTCCTCATTGCTATTGTCATACTTGAGACTTCATTATCTCTCACATACACATTTCAGTAGCCTTGCTTCCTAAGTGGTCTTTCTTGCTCACTGCCCTTCCATACCATCTTCTATCTACCTCATGACCATCTCTAATTACCCTTCCAAATTACGTGTCTGATCAGGCCATTCATAATCACTTAAGGCATACCATGCCTACAAAAATGAAAAACAACCTTCGGCAGTAAAAGTCCTACATATAACCCCATTTACTTCATCCTTTATGTATCCTAAACTGTATCTATATTCCAGATAATTTGCCCTTGCATGAAGGCACCATCACTGACTATGTCTTTGAGCAAGACTTTTCTCCTTCCACCCTGGGCACCTTAAAAAAAAAATCACCTTTTTTGACTTGGCTCAAAGGGAATTTTATGCCACTTTTTAAAAAATCCAAATTAATTAATGACTCCTTCCTCCAAGTTTGTATAGTTAGATCTGTTTCTCTATCTATCTATCTATGTATTTATCTATCTATCTTATTGAGAGACATAATTCCCAGACAAAATGATTTACTCATTTGAAGTGCATGATTTAACAATTCTTAGTATAGTCAGCAGAGCTATGCAATTATTATAATTAATTTTGAACATTTTCATCACCCCAAAAAGAAACCAGTTACTTTAAAAGTCATTCCCCATTTTCTTTCAACCTTCTCCAGCCCCCAGCAACCTCTAATCTATTTTCTTTCTCTATAGATGTTCCTATTCATGACATTTAATAAAAGTGGAATCATATAATATGTGGCCCTTTATGACTGGTTTCTTTCACTTCGCGTAATGATTTTAAGGTTCATCCACATTGTAGCATATGTATGAGTACTTCATTCCATTTTATTGTTGCATAGTTGTTCATTGCATGGTTTTACCACATTTATTCATTTATTAGTTGATGAACATTTGAGTTGTTTCCACTTACATGAATAATGCCTAACACTTTGGTTTTACATTTTGATTATAATTTAATATGTATTTGATTGGTTGGTTGGTTGGTTGGTTTTGCCACTTGATTATAAACTCCTTGTGGCAAAGATCATTATTTTTACTCTGAAATCTCCACATAGCAGGTATTCAACCATGTTTGACAGATGGATGAATGGGCATGTACTATAGGTTCTTACTATGTGGATTATAAAGAAATACAAGATACTCAGAATAAAAACTTTAAAGTGGACCCATAAATAACCCAAAACCATGTTTGTGGTTGCTCTTGGCCTAACTGGGGTTATTACTGTAGTCTAGAGTAGTGGCTCTTGATTCTGACTGAGGATCAGAATCCTCCATGGAGCTTTTTAAGGCACAGATGATCTAGGCCCCCCTACCCAGATTATGATTTTGTAGGCTGCATTAAGACCCAGGTATTCTCATGTTCTAAAAACTTTGCAGACATTTCTCATATATAGCCAGGTTCAAGAATAACTATTTCAAAAGTCACTGTGAGGTTAAAAAAATTAATCTTATAGAGCATATAGAGACCTTACTCCTGGAGAATGTTTTACCCATCCTAGGATCATATCCACTAATACCGCCTAACATTTATAAGCACTTTTTATTTGGAAAGAGCTTTGCAGTCATCTTTTATTATCTAGGCTTGTATGCTGGGTGACCTTGTACAAATCACATAATCCCTTTGTGTCTTAAATTTCCTCATATGTAAACTGTAGGCAGTAATACTGACCCACCCTCAAAGGGTGATTATAAAGACTAATAGGGGACTGTAAATCATTCAGCAAACATAAAAATGTTTCATGAATGCTTATTAGACAGGTAAGAAGTTCTAGTCACAGCCTTTTAAAATGAGACAAATATCAAAATAAACACTTCATGGGCCTTCCTGTAACCTTCCTCATCATTTCAAGGATCTTTTCCTAACACCAAAGTACAGTAATTCTTCCTCACCACCAAGACTAATAAGCAGATACAGTGTGCAGTCATAGGAAAGACATGTCCAATCATGACAATAAATAAGTACATAAAATAGCCCTGAAATAAATGTGCTATTCTGCTATTTTTCATTTTTAATGCAATTAGAGATTATACCTATAAATATACTCATCTGAAAAATATTCTTAGAAAATATATATGAATGTTCACAAAAATCTTTAAGCTGACACTACTCACCCACCCTTGATGTTAAGCCTGAGTTGTTTTCTAGTTTATTGATAAGTCCTGTATAGTAATATTGAGCTTTTTCTCATTTCTTCTATTCGACTGAAAGAATATGTGGTCAAAATGACACCTTCACAACTCTTTCACATTGGGAAAAGGTGAGAAGGCAGATATAGGGAAAGAATATCTAACCTTGGAATTAAGGGCAGGTATCATAACAATGGTGACCCACAACTAAGGGTACATTTGTGCTATATACTCAGCTTCTTGAAAAAATGAGGCAGAAAACAAATATGTTTTTTCTTCTTTCCCATTTTGCTTTGAAAGGGTCACATATTTTAAAGTGCCAGGTCCATTTTATGTATGTCAATTCATTCACAATTAAATGATTTCTGTGACTCTGAATGAGAATTAGTGCCCTCCCAGTAGCTAATGTGAGCCGTGAGCCATGAACCATCAGCAAGTTTCTTTCTGGGCCACTTGACCTTGACCATGCTTTTTCCTCTTTGGGTCCCTCAGGGTTTAGGTTGTAGTCCCAAGGCAACTGACTTTTTTGGTTAAGCTCAGGACTTGCTAACAACTAAATTATATATATATATATATATATATATATATATATATATATATATATATATACACATACACACACACACACACACACATACATACATATACATACATACATACATATATACATACACACACACACAAACATACCCATACATACACATGTCTTTGTGGATAAAACTCTAGTGCTTGCTGTGGAGGCTGCCAATAGTCCCTTGAGATGCCTATGGCGTTGCCTTGGGTTCCCTGAGTCAGGGCAAGCTGTCAACCTCTCCATAGACTCCCAGGGTTTGGTCAGCTGACATACTAGTTTCCTGGAGACTCCTAGACTGGCTTTCAGCAGCTGGCAAATTAAAATGCCATTTTTTACTTCTCACACAACATTTTCCTGCTTGCGACAGCTATTAGACCCTGATCAGAATTCAGAAGCTCTGGTGGAAAGAGCGTCAGTGCAGTGAGCCACATTGGTTGGGGAAATTATCTATTATGCACAGTTATTGTTTTAAAAATAGGTTAATTCCAGCATATTTCTACCTCAGTAATCTTTGAGAATCTCAGCATTTTTGCTGAACTTCTGAGTAGGAGAAAGAGCCACATAGACTTCATTTCAGTAGTTTGAAGAAATTAATACTAATACAGCCTTTTCAATGGGATTCACTTAAGTATTCTTAACACTTTCGTCCATCAATATGGAAAATACCCAGAAGTGTGCGTGGTGGATTTTTCCCCTGTAAAGATATGTAAATGATTACAATAAGTTATACGATTTCTTTTGAGATTTTCAAAATTTTGTCTTCCCAATATCTCAAGGTAAATGTTCATTTGCTTTACAGATCTAGAAGTTGAGGAATCATTAATTCATTCCATCTTTTTCCTCAGTGAAACACAGTCCACCTGTGTTTACTTCACTGCCCTCCTTGAAATCAGAGAAAAGGTCATGGGATTTGAAAGATAGGGCAGCAATAGGTTCATTTTTTTTTTTTTTTTGGCCTAAAGCTTGTTTTTCATATCTTTCAAGGAGGAGCCTTAGGCTCTTATCTGAAACTTAATCACATTTGCATGTTAACTTTGCTTTCTTTCAACTTCCTAAAAAATAAAATAAAAAGAAGAAAAAACACTCAACCATTTACTTGTGAGTCTCCATAACTTGGATTAGAAAGTACAGTCTGCTAAACAAGGCACTGGAGGGTTGAGGGATAAGGAGAATGTTGCATATTGAATTAAAGATTTCAAATTTCCACATTTGGTGGTTTCCCAATTTTCTCTATGTAGAAGGTCAACAATAGCCCAACACTTGTGGTAAATATTTGCTTTAGAGAAAGACTTTTCTCACTGATCATAGACAGGAATTTTCCAAAAATATTATTCCTCAAAACCTGATCAATGAGAAGCACCCTATTAACAAATGTTAAATTTTTCTGTTTTAATTTTTATGTCACCTAAGTAACCACCCACCTCCTCAGAGCCTCTCTTTATTTTCTTATGGATATATTTAAATAAGCAATCTGTTTTCATTCTAAATATTTTTGGTTTAATGATAGTACTCCTCTCACTTGTATTTTAGTTTTGATGATTAAACATTAAAAATGCAAATTAGTAGCCTGTACCAAAAGCTATTTCTTGATGGGCAACACTTCAAGCTGGCATGTGTCCCTTATAGGGCACTAAGATAAATGGGTTAGGTTGCAGGGCTAAGGGGAAAGTTTTAAGGACCAAATTGACTAACTCTAGAGAAAGATTCTGTCTTAGTGGAAAGATTGAAAACAGAATGTATCAAAGATACCCATAAGACCAACATCATCAAAATGACAATATTTGTTGTAGGCCAGAAAAATAAGGGAAAATACCCTTTGTCTTTCTTTTTAACCCAGAACTGCCTTTAGACATAAAATAACCTACATGTTATGGAATTAATTTTATTTCCCTTTATGTTCCTCACTAATTCTGGGAAGATAGTTAGCTGTAGTGAGGGGCACATTATTGGATGGCTATCCTGAATATCTTATTCAGAATCTGCATCTGTTCTTTCCATTCTCTGAGCAGAAGTTAGCGGTCCTGTTTATGAATAACACATCTGTCAGTTATGAGCCATATGATTTTTTTAACTTAGTTGTAGATGAACACACAGTATATTTATTTATTTTTATGTGGTGCTGAGGATTGAACCCAGTGCCTCACACATGTGAGGCAAGCACTTTATCACTGAGCTACAGCCTCAGCCCTGAGCCATATGATCTTGTGCACAAGTCTCAACCTTCAAGTATATCCGCTTTGTTTATCCCCTAAAAGAGGAGTAATAACATGTATCTTTTTGGAATGATGTAAAGTTTTAAAAAGCCAATGTGTGGGAAAATACTGTAGACTAAGCATATATTAGCACTTTGTCTAACACATGTAGAATAATGAGTGAATGTGAGAAGTCAGAAGATGAGTCCAACCCCCAGTACCCACAAGCTGAAATCCATATATTTTTGCGGGGCATTCAGTGACCTGGAAAAGCTGTTCCTCCTCTTACTCTCCAGCCCTTTCCCCGTAACTGCTGTGCTATAGTCAGACATTCTCCAGGATGTCTTGAATTTGCCTACCTTCATGTCTCTGTGTCATTCCTACCTTCCATGACCTCCATTTATACGCACCCTCAAAGGGTCTTGAATCCCACTGTCTTCAGGAAGCTTATCAAACTCTCACTTTCTTTAAATCTTTGTCCTTGGTGTCTGGAATGTTCCTAAATGATAAACCACTTATTGCACCAGCAGACAGCAAGTTCTGCAAGGCAGAGGTCAAGTAGAGAGTACCCATCTGTGCGCACTGCCACCACATAGATGCTGGTGCTCTGCCAAGAGTGGTGCTGAATAGATTGAATGAATGATTTCTCACCCAGCCCCTATGGTGCTCTTGGACTAAACCCCTTGCCTCTTTCAGTCTCAGTTGCCTCAGCTATGAACAGAGGATAACAGCATGGATGTACTCCTCAGGTGTGTGTGAAGAATAAACCAATGACTGGAAAGCAATTTGAAAATGTAAAATGAAATGCTATATATAAATTTTACATAATCAAAATCATTTTCCTCTGTATTATGTTTTATTTGGCTTTATATCTTCAAATCCTTTGTGGGTTTCAGAATTTCACAGATGCAATACCATTCACATTAGCACCTAGATTCTCTTGGGTAATAAACAATTTTGTGTATTATAATTCACAGCTACTTTTCCCTGGCATGCTTACATGTGAATCTGTCATAATTGGGGTATTCATAATAACTAATGATATGATTCATTTCAAAAGGATAATCCATTTTTTTCACTGTTTGCCTGGTCAGTTATTCCAATACTGCTTCCTCAAGGGAACTAATTCCCACAAAGTCTAAAATCCAGTTGATGAGTACACGGTTTAGAAGCCCAAATATTTTAGGAGCTTACAATGAGACTTGGAAAATGATTTGGGGTTTTAAAGTACCACTCATTTTCTATCACTCTTTTTGTCCTAAATTCTAAGTCCCTACGTTGCTTTATTGTGATACATGTGCAACCATTGCAACTTGGCTTCTGAGGTATCAGGGAAGGGGTAAATTAGCTCTTTCCACATGAAAGCAAGGCAATGCTAGTTTAAGATGGTATTTTCATCTTTAATATGTTCAAGAAAGAGGATGTCCATAGAAAAATAAATTTTCCTAGAATATCTCTAGTTCCTATAAAAAGAGAATTTTTATTTTTAGTACATAGCAGGATATTATTCCTTGAATAGTCCTTCAACTTAGGAACTCTAAGGAAGAGAAGATGGCAGCAATATTATAAGCTTATCATGAGGATCAATTAAGTCATTAGATGTAGAAGTTTAAAAAGAGCATAACACCTAGTAATAAATACGAAGAATTATTATCAGTAGAGATAGGCCCTGTGCTAGGCTCTCATTTGAACTTCAAAACAACCTCATGAGACAAACCGAATCACGTCCACATCCACTCCATTTGGTTTAGAGAAGCTAAGTCACCTGCCCAAGATCTCACTTGTCCAAAGCCCATACTCTTCACACATTGAGAACTTCCTCCTGTTTTTATTGTATTTGTGATTGTTAATTTTATGTGTCAACTTGACTATGCCATGGACTGTCCAGATTAAATATTATTTCTGGGTGTGTGTGTGTTTCTGAATGAGATTAGCATTTAAACAGGTGGAATCAGTAACGCAGATTGCCTTCCCCAATTTAGGTGGGCATCATTCAATTTACTGAGGCCTTTAATAAAACAAAAAGGCTGAGGAAGTAGGAATTCAACCCTTTGCTTCCTTTCTGTCTGCTTGACTGGGACATCAGTAATTTCCTGGGAATTATACCATCCTATCGGCTCACCTGGTTCTCAGGCCTTCTCACTTGGACTGGTGTTAAATCACTGAAGGGTCTCGGGTTGTAGAGAGCAGATTCTGGGACTTTTCTTTGCAATACTGTGTGTGTGTGTGTATATACATATATATGTATATGTATATCCTAATTCCTTGTTTTCTGGAGAACCCCACTAATAAGAATCTATTCCTAACACCCCTCCTTCCACCCTGACCTCCAGCACATGGCACATAATCCTCCATTTCCAAATGGCTGTCTAGTCCATTAGGGCTATTCATTTTATAATTAATTTTAAAAACTAGGAGTATTTTTTGAAGTCTCTTGCAGTGGATTCCTGGACAGTCTGTCTAGTTTTATATCCAGCTATCATTTACCAAAGTCACTGTGGTCTCCTATCAATTGTCTTCAGTGGCATCAATTCTTAATTAGTTCAGTATAGTTTTTCTTCCAAGGAATGTATGATAAAATCCAAAATTTTTGTGCAAAAATTGCCCTTCCCTACCCATTTCTGTTAGCACATTTTAGGTTAGTTGGTCCTGTGGCAATATAACTCAATGGGGAAGTTGCTTTGGCTTTCAAATGTAATGAAATAGCATTGTTTGGTGGGTGGTATCATACTTGCTACAGATACCATGCCAGAAAAATGTCTCTGCTATAAAAATATCTCCTAGTTGCTGTATACAAACCAACACCATTTAGTTTGCCCAAAATACCTACATGATATTTTATAGTCTAATCATCAATTAATATTTCAAAGTGCACTTTTTATTAGTTATCTCTCCCATCTCCAAAATTGGTCAGAAGTATCACTGCAGTGTCATAGATGGGAAACTAAATATGAAAGATAAATGACCTGGACAAGGTCTCAGAATGAATTCATAGCAGAGCTGGTATTAGAACCTGTAGCTTCTGACAGGAATTTAGAAATAAACTTCTTTTTCTTTCTTTCCTCCTTCCCCTTCCCCTACCCACCTTCTTTCCTTCCTTCCCTCCCTCCCTCCCTCCTCCCTTCCCTCCTCCCTCTCCCTTCCCTCCCTCCCTCCTCCCTTTCCTCTTTCCTTCCTTCCCTCCCTTCCTTCAGTAATTTCCTGGGATTTATATCATCCCATCCTACTGGTGATTGAACCTAGAAGTCCTCTACCATTGAGCCACAACCAAGCTCATTTTGAGACTGGGTCTTGCCAAGTTGATTAGGCTGGCCTCAAATTTGTGATCCTCCTGCCTCAGCCTCCTGAGTTGCTGGGATTGTAGGTATATGCCACCACACCCAGGCAAAAATGTAGAAATTTCTGCATTTCTTTGCCAAGATTTTTAGTGCAAACTGTTCAGGTTGTAAACAATTTTAAAAGCAAATCTATGTTGAGAGGTGATAGGAATGGAAAAGAGGGAAACATACTATTCACTTATGTAAAATTTTCCTCAACTCTAGGTTTGCTTTTTGTTTGGTGACCCATTCCCATTTACAGCTTCCATGTGGTAACTGAAGAAAGATAGTAAAGGGCCTTTCCCCCTCATTTCCATTTATGGAAGGTCAAGAATCTAATGACTGAAATAGATAGAAATTTAGTGTATAAAAAACTGTTCAGAGCACTCTGTTTTCCCATCTCAACCTCACTTTCTCCTCCTTTTCAAAAATCAGTTTTATTATAAGCACAATGGACTTACAGTCTTTGTAACCACTGTCATGGGGTCCCCCTTGAGCAACTAAACAAAGTAGGCAAATTCTGCCACCATTGTTGACCAAGGAAGCATGGGGAAAAGGAGGTTATCAGAAATGCTTACCACTAAAGCCACTCAGATTAGAAGCCATCAAATTGAGAAGGTTCGAAAATATTGTTTTAGTGTCAGAGAGGGATGATAATACCTGAAGATAACTTTATCATTCACAAAGGAACCAGCCCTATTTCCATGATTCCACATGAGTCTTCTCATCCTCAAGTTATTCCAGAAACTTCCTGATTCCTTTGAGTGAAATAAATTTCCTTTCATGCAAAAGGTTGGAAGTAAGAAAATAACTTCCACATCATTTTTTTAAAGAGAGAGAGAAGAGAGAGAGAGAGAGAATTTTTTAATATTTATTTTTCAGTTTTCGGTGGACACAACATCTTTATTTTATTTTATGTGGTGCTGAGGATCAAACCCAGCGCCCCGCACAAGCCAGGCAAGCACGTTACCGCTTGAGCCACATTCCCAGCCTCTCCACATCACTTTTTAATGGTTTTCTGTTTGTTTCATACATATTAGTGTGAGTTCTCAGGAACAGATCTCATTTTCCTTTGTAGAATATCAAGCTCACCCAAACTCAAAAGATTACAGCTGGGGTTAGGGATTTAGCTCAGTGGCAGAGTTCTTGCCTAGCATGCATAAAGTGCTGGTTTCGGTCCGTCTTGAAAAAAATAAAAGATGTTAATAAAAGAAATGTAAGTCTTGTGTTCAAGTGATGAGCTTTTGTTGAAAACCAATTATAACAAAAGAAATTGTAGAAATATGAATGTAGCCCAAATATGCTCTTTTCTGTCATGTACTCTAAAAGAGAAAATGAAACCTGCTACTTGACAAAGAACCATGGACAGACCTGTCTGTATGAAACAAATGAAAAACCTTAGAAATTGGGACATGAAAGTCACCTAATTCTAACTTATTTCACAAAGGAAATTTCCTTTTTCCATCATCTAACATAAATACTTTGGTAAGTTTAGTCACCAGCCAGTCCTTGGCTCCTATTAACCAGGTGATTTGGAAAATAATCAGTATCTGTGAAACACCTTCACAGGATATGAAAATGATAAGCACTTTTGGCAGACTTTGTCTCTAGTTTTTGTTTGGTGACTCAGGAGTGTAGGGAGGAAAATCCAAAGAAATATATTTTTTTTCCCCTGAGAATTCCAATCAAGGATGATGCTTCATGGTAGGTTTCAATGGAAAGCTTACAGAGGTTTATGAAAACAAACAGAAGAGCACAATTTTTAAAAAATGATCAAAGTGAAGTTTTTCTGCTTGCTATAGATTGTTAACATCCCCTAAAGGCCCATGTATAAAAAGGTCATTCCCCAGCCTGTGGCACTACTGAAAGGTGGTAGAAGGTAGGGCCTACTTTAAGAACCTTATTCCATTGGAGATTATGCTCTTGAAGGGGATATTGGGAAGCCCATCTCTTCCTCTCTCTTTGCCTCCTGGACACCATAAGGTGAGCAGCCTTGTTCTATCC
This sequence comes from Spermophilus citellus, assembly GCF_964194105.1. Classification (NCBI taxonomy): domain Eukaryota; kingdom Metazoa; phylum Chordata; class Mammalia; order Rodentia; family Sciuridae; genus Spermophilus; species Spermophilus citellus. The sequence continues at coordinate 176,629,775 of NC_138182.1, read as the reverse complement.
CATGCTCCCACCATGAAGTACTCTGCTGCCACTGACCAAAAGAGGTCAAGTAATAATGGACTGAAACCTCTGAAGGTGCAAGCCAAAATAAACCTTTCTTCCTTAAAGTTGATTTTCTCAGATAAAATTTTGTCACAGTGATGAACAGCTAACATTACTGCTAGAACCAGGATAGGAAGTAACATCTTCTCCTAAGCCTTCCCTTCTTCTGTCTGGCACCTCCAGCCCTGTTACCACATCCCCCACTCATCCCAACATTGGCAGATACTTAATGTGTATTTCATTCATGTGGTCTACATCTAATTCTTTGTGGGCAAGGGTCATTCTCCTCAGTCATGCAGCAGCATACTGAGTAATCCCTAGAAATTAATAAGGATGGTCTTCCTCATCTGTACCAGACTTCCTGTTCACTAGGCAAGGAGGGGTTTAAATATGTACCATTTAGGCATCACTTACCAATTTTTTAGGGCTGCTAAGTACTGTCCAGGCCCTATTCTTGCCCTTTTGATAGCCTACCTATGAACCTTCCCCCACTGAGAAGGGGATCTGAGGAGACTCATTGAAACTCAACCCAGCAGAGAGCTCATCAAAGAGTTGCAGCCTTCCCTACCACAGGGCCATCTGCTTTCCAGTCACAGGCCAGTCCTTTGCCTTTCTTTTCCCTAGTGACCTCATTAGAACCTTCTTGTGAGAGGTCAGCTGTGATGCAGGACCTTATGGATGGCCATTAAAATAATTCCTGAGGCTCCCTCACATATTAACAGTTCCTTACACTGAGAGACTAAATTCTAAAGGACTTATGGAATTCAAGAGAGACAATGCTCTCAAGGGCTTGAGCTAGAAGCAAAAGGATGGGGAAGGGGTGGGGGGTTGTCTCTGCAGGTGTCAGGGTGCTAGGAAGTTTGGTCTATTTCTTGTCTTGCATTCCTATATTCCTACTAACATGGGTTGGGTGCCTATCTATGGCAGGTGCAGTTTTAGGCAGAGGCTCCTCCCACCTGGAGCAGACAGTCTAGGGCTCACTTACATTATAGGCCTCAGATGGAAAGTAAGAGCACCCAACCCTCTGCTTTTGATAATACATTTGCACGTGTATGTGTGTGTGTTATACCCAGGATGAGGGCTTAAAATGAGCAGCAGCAGTGACCCGGACAGCTAGGTGGGCTAAATCCACAAAGCCATATTCCAGAGCTGTTCTGCGATAAGTGATCCACATAGCTCAGGCTACTGATGCCCTCTTATTGACATTTCTGAGATGGCTCCATGTCTCCCTCCCAGCCTGGGAGGTGGAAGGAGTGGAAACACACAGTGGGACAGATACGGCTCCTCAGCAGCTTCCTGACCACAAAGATGGATGATCTTGGTCCCTCGAGAATCCTGGTAGACCCAGAAGACAGTCACAGAAGCCACCCCTGAGGATGCTACTCTGCAGGTCAGCCCGCCTGAGAGGGGGAGGGTCTTGCAGATTCTGGCGCCTTCCAGCACTGGTGCCTATTCCTGGTCCCGGCTCAGAGCTAGTGCCCCGGACGTCATGTGTAGGGAAGAAGGGACCTAGGCACCTGTAAGGTTTCCTAAGACAGTGGTGTGGAGGGCAAGAGTGAGGAGGAGGGCCTATACTGAACTTTTCGTGAGGTTTCTGGAGCTCGTGTTTTGTTTCGATGATGATAATCTTTAGATCAAGATCAGAACGTTTTCCAGGGAGCCCGGGGCTCTCAGTCTCTGGCCCAGTCTTCCACTGGTGGCTGGGTGGTCGGTCCTGGGCCTCACCTTGGGGTCCTCTGTTTCCTCCGACGGCGGGGGCTCCTTTGGAGCAGCCACGTTCCGCGCCTCTGGCAGGTTCCAGATACAAGCGTAGTCAACCGGGTCTCTGCCTGCGCTGCGGTTGGGCTTCTAGCTCCACAGTACGCCGACACGTGATGGCTCTGGGGCCTCCCGACCTCTCTCGGCTAGGGGGCTTCAGGGGCCGCCGCCTCCCTCCTGAAGCGTCCAGGTCCCACTGCAGCAAGCCATGCAAAACCCGCCAGCAGCCACCACACTTTGCAGTAGCCAACTTCGCCGCCGCCAGAAAATACCCCCAGCCAGTCCTTGGCCGCAGGCGATTGGATAGTGTCTGCGGGGCGGGAACGGGTGCTAAGCACAGCCCGCGGTCGTCGAAGGTCCTGGCGCCACTACGATTGGCTGTCGGCTCCATCAGTCACGGGTTGATTGACGCCCCGCCCCGCGAGGCCGGCCCGGGTCTGGCTCCGCCCCCCTCACCGTCGGGTCCCGCCTCCCTCCGGAGCCTGATCTGCTCAGCCCGGCGTTCCGCCTCATTCGCTGATCAGGTCCGCGAATTGTCAGCGCGCTCCGGAGACTGCTGAGCCGGGGCGGCCGCCTGGCTTGCGGTGCTCCCTTCGAGGTGCGGGTCAGATTCAGTGTGTCCTGGCCCGCCGGGGCGTGAGAAACCACCGGTTCGGGGCAACTTGGAACTGAGAACCTGCAGAAGGGGCGTCGGTCTGCGATCGGGACTCGGCAAGGAGGGTGAGTGGCCGCGCGCCGGGCGAGCGGCTCCTCTCAGCGCCGTTCCGCGGCCGGCGAACCGAGAGACCGGACGCTTCCTGGCGTTCTTCTGTCGGTCAGTCAGAGCGTGGCCGCTGTGGGAGGTCAGATGGGCGAAATTTACTCAATGCCAATATGCCCACTCCCGAACTTGTTTTCAAAGCATCCCAACTCGGCCCCGAACGCGATTCGCTGTACGCACCAACTTGGCGTAATTGCCATTATTAGGTCCGGACGCGTCCCCTGTCCCTCTGCGGCGGCGACATCGCGCAGGGGGTCGGCTACCGTGCCCTCCGGTGTGCGGACAGCAGTTCCTAGATGACGTGCGGACGGGTGCCTCAAACATTAACCGGCGTCCCAGCCGGTGCGGTGCGGTAACCCGGCGTTGGCATCTGAACCCGTGGGCTGAGCGAGCGTTCGTGTTCTGGGTGGGTCTTCAGCCGCCAGAAATTGGCCAGCCGGGTGGGCACCACAGCGGGGGCTTCAGTGCTTTGCAGATGGAAAGGAATTGACAGCGCTGCTGGACGTTAAACTTTGTAAAGTAATTACTTCCTATCAGCAGTTGCATCCGCTCCCCTCTTGAGGGGCTCCAACCTCCGAGACATCCACCCGCAAGATGTGTCTGAGGGACTTAATTAGGACCGGGGTGGGGGTGGGGGAGCTGCTGTGTCTAACACTGCCTCAGCCCGGGAGAGACCGAGGCAAGACTGCGAAAGGGACCGCTAGCTGGTCCGGTGGCGTTTGTTTGAGCACCTGTGTGTTTAAGTGATGAAGTTGTGGCAAGAACTGACAACAGAGGAGTCAAGGTTAAACCTGACACTTTGTGACTCGGTCTGGATTAGATTTCCTTTTTGTCTTTTAATGCAGCTTGTTTTATCTGAGGGCAATTACATACATGAAGTTTATGTTATGTGTTGACTAAATAGTATCCAGTACAATATTTTCTTCTCATTCTTATTTGAAATGAATGAGAGCTTATTGAGAGTACTAGAAAGAGACGTGGGTCCAGAATTTGGGAATAGCTCTTTGAAAAATACATAAAATGTTGACATATATAGTTATATGTGTGTATGTGTGTATGCATATGTGGATGTACATATATATGTATTCACACATATATATATACATATATATACATACATATACACATACTCGTATATATATGTATGTGTGAAATTGATAGGTAGATGAGGTAAAAATATATGAAGGGGAAACAGCCTTGAACTTTCCCTGGGTCACAGAGATGAGCCCTTTGAGCTGTGGAGTGTATGGTGAGTGTATATGTGTAAGCATGTCTGCATCTGCCTAGTCTGTCTGGGTCAGTGTTATGTCCATGAACTTTACGAGCATTCAGTTCAATATCACTAGGTGCAGATTCCGCCTTCCTGTTTTACAGCCCAGCAGCCGCCAGCCTTCCCATCTGTTAAAACATAATATGTATACTTGAGTCAGAGAACTGGAGTGGAGGGTGAATAGGGGGCAACCCTTTAGCAGAACTAACGTGCTACAAACAAAGCCTGCCTCTCAAGTTCTATTTTCATTCATTGTTTGTCCTGAACTTGCAGTTTTAGTGAGGGAGAAAGGAAAAAAGGGAATATTGTCTCTAGAAGTCACAAATTGTATTTTGTGAAATAATTGTAGCCATGATTTCAGGGAGGGAGAGCTTAATGGAGAAAAAATAATCCCTCTAGAAAAAGGAATGTGGTGCTTGTCACATCACCATGCAACACTGGTTTACTGCTTTGCAGTAGTGTGTATATCAGAAACTGTTTTCTTTTTCTTCTTAAGAGAATGCATTGAAACTGAATTATTTTGTACCCCACAAAAAGACACTTTAATATAAGTAAAGAGAGCTTTATTGCAGAGACTGGAGTTAAGACTGTCTTAGTAATTTTAATGAAACATGCTTTTAAGGAATTTATAACTTGGACATAAATTCATATTCAGCCTAAACACTAGTAGCAATGTTTCACAATTTATAGTTTAAAAATGATAAAAAGGCTTTATCACAAAAATTCTGATGACTAAAAGGGTATGGGAGGAGTACAGCAGCTTAATAAGTTCCTGAACCCAAATGACTGATATTTTTTAAAACTATAAATTCCTTTAATAGCATTTGGGTGACAATAAAGGCAGTATTTTTTAAAAGCATAGTTGATATTTTCACAATAATTTTATGCTCATAATTACATTTTAATAATGGTTTTCATTATATGTGGGCAGAATAAACTGGAATGGTTTTGGGAACTCACCACAAGAAGTATTGTCTTCACTTCTATGGTATATATAAACATTTTGGGGCAAATATACAAATCCCTAATATTTGCATGTCTAAATTTCTAAGAGCTATATAGATACAGTAATTCTCCTGCCTTAATATGAACCGTCCAAATCAACTGGGTTGCTCCTTAGAAATTTAGTTTTTAGGATGGACTCTAGTCCTAGGGATTCAATTCTGGGGTCTAGGGTGGTGCTTAGGAATCTGAATTTTCAACAGTTACACCTAAATGATTCTAATACCAGGGATTCCCTCAGGGAAATCAAGAAACACTGGAATGGTGTTTTGTGATATAAAAGGACATAGGCTGTGAACTGATTTAACAAATAATTGTTCAGAAATTTCCAGGTGGCATTTACTGGCCTTGTGAAATTTATAGGTAATGCATTAACTCCCTTTCCTCAACAATGGGTCCCTTTTGTCCAGTGTTTAGAGTTGTTTTGGAATCTTCAGCTATTCCTATTGCAGGTTGGGCCCAGTTCTAAGGAAGTTTGTCTTAGGAAGCAAGGTAGTTTAAGATCCCTGCCTAATCTTATTCCTTCTACCACCCACTCCCACTCCTGGTTCCTGGGAAGCTGTGAGTTGATTTGGCCAGCCCTAGTACATATTGTTGGACATTTCTCCCTGGAGGTTAGGAGAGGAGACACCTTTCTTCTTTCTAAAAGACATTTCAGGATGGAAGCTGAAACCAAAGTGCACACTTCAGCTGAGCTAATACAGACGTATGTATCAGGGGTCTCCTTGGGAAGTTTCACTGCTCTGTTGTTAGCCAGCAGACTATCCCAGGCCACCTACTCATGAGCCCATGGTTTTTTTTTGTTTGTTTGTTTTTTTTTGTTTTTTTTTTTTTTTGTTGTTGTTGTTGTTGTTTTGGGCACCAGGGATTGAACTCAGGACCACTTAACCACTAAACCATATCCCCAGCCCTTTCTGGTCTCACTGAGTTGATTAGGGCTTAGGGCCTTGCTAAGTTGCTGAGGCTAGCTTTGAGCTCATGATCCTCATCCTACCTCAGCCTCCCAAGCTGCTGGGATTACAGGTGTGCATCACCGCACCCTGACAGGGATACTCAGCTTCTGAAAGTCACCTTAGAAGAATCTTGAAGTATTTGTCTAATTAATTAGGTGAATTTTCATTTTATCAGAGAAAGATGCATTGAGAATTGGTTGTTACTTCTCTTTTCACTAAAATTAGTGTGGATTTTGATTTATTAATTATTGTCAATTAGTTTTTTATTTATCATTTGATACTGACATCTGGATTCTGTTTTACCATTTCAGAATATATATATATAATTTTCCATAAAAGACTCCTAAATAAGATATGAAAGAGAATGAATCTATTAAAGCTGCCCTTCCCTTTTTCTACCATTCTAGTACTTAAAATACTAAATGACTTCTCAGAGGTCAAAAGTGCTCAGAATATTTACTTCCCTGATGACAAAAGGACGTGGGCCAGAGCATTGAACTTGGATTGTTCCAGACCATTGGATCATCGCTGGGATTTTATGGAGCAATTTCTGTTTAAAGAAGCACTTGGCAAGCATGTTGATAGGTCACTTATCTTAACAATCCTTTGAGGACACTGATTTTTTCCCACTTTGTTCCACATGAGCAAACAGCAGCCACAAAAGGATAATATTTAGATCCTGTCTTTCATATTCAAATATGACATCAATAGCTGAGAAGCTGGGCTTATGTTTTGAACTGTTTTTATTTAGCATTGTGGTGATAAGATAGGGTTATGCTTAGTCATTTATACCATATATCTTTTTTTTATTCTTTTCTTTTAATCTTTTCATACTGAATGTGACATTATAACAGTTTTCTTTATAAAGTTAACCATCATATATGATAATTGGTTCAATAATCCTGACCTTAATCAGCCAACCTTGACCTAGAGAGGCAAATAATTTGCTAAAGTTCCCAGAGCCCAACGGAGCAAAGCCTATGTGAATTCTTTGGGCCTGTATTTTAACCTTGTGCTGGTTTGTCTATTGTCATGTCATGCTACCTAGAATGTTTTTAAACTTGCAAAATAGAATTACTTATATTTTATTTGCCTAGCTTCTGCATGATTTGATGGACTAACAAAAGTTGAAAAGCCTGAGGTATACCACAGTCCCTGACCATACAATGGCCCTGGTTTGAGCCTAATTTAAAAACAAAAACAAAACTTCAGTGAATTGCTGCTTTTCTTAAAACTAGGCCATAGGTCATTGTTTCTATGTAACAATTTTAACTTTTTTTTTTGGCCATGGCATACTTCTGGCATCTAACTTTGACAAACTCTTTTCAAGTTTTTGACCCTTCTTTCCTTATCCTTATTCCCATGGTGAAGTCAACTTGTAAAAAATCCACTTTTCAAGTCAATCTGTTCTTTTAGCTTCTACTGATACTTAAATGTTAGACATTTTAACTAACATGTCTCCAAAACATTCCTTCAAGCTCCTACCTTTGCTGTAAATTTGTGGGTCTACTAATATCTCCTAACAGTGCATCTATTTGAGCTAGAGAAGTTTTACTTTAGCTTTAGCTTTGTGGATTTAATGAAACAGCGGTTTAAAAAAAAAAAAGAAAAAGAAAAAAGTGAAGGATGATATTGAAGTCATGTTGATATGTGTATCATATTAGATATCCCAGCTTATAGTGTCAGTGGGAAATTTAAGATCCAGAAGAATGAAGTGACAGATGCTCTCATCTGTGGCCTTACAGACACTCATCTAACATAAGCTGAAAAACATAGCTGAAGACAGCAGATCCAGGGTTACACAAGGAAAACAAATGTTAAGCTCTGAAAAAAGAATTGGGCCAAAAGTAAAGGGTCAGGAATGGGGATGGGATGGGGAACATGTGGGAAAGAAATACCTCTATTAAAAAGCCAGGCAGGGCAGTAAGAAATTTATAGAGGTGCAAATGGTTTGGGGTTTCTTGGGGACATTGATTCTGTTTTATACTATCTTCACAACCCACTCACCCTGCTTGCTTTAAATAATTTATTATAGCAGAAGGCCTTCCCCTGGTTAGTTCCTTTTTTTATATAACTTCTTCCTTCTCATCTCCGGGTCTAATCAGAGGCATATATAATAGTGTGGCTGCTCTTGAGTACTTAGGAAAATCCATGATCAATATCACTACATCATAAACCCATAGCCATTCTGTTCTATTTTGTAGTGTTTTCTTTCCTGTTATATTAACTTGGTATCTATGTTTTAAATGATATTTTATTAATCTTTGTACAATGAGACTTCTGGTCTTATTCTTCTTGGCTGGAACTATCTTTTGAGTAATCCATCATCGGACCACCATTGATCTAATGATGTATTTATTGCTTACTATTGCAGCACTGGCAAGAAATCCAGTATGGGTCTAAAAATTTGATTAAAAAGAAATCAAGTTTTTGCAAGGCGTAGCCATGCAATTACGTTAGGAGCTGCCAAGTGTATTTTATGCTAAAATATACACACATATTTCAAGTGAGCAAAATGTGTTCTTTTTTGAAGGTTTAAAAAACTTTTTGCTATGAAATAAATACAAGAAGAAGATGCCTTGTAATTGGAAAAATTATGAGTGTACTTTCCCACCCCAGCTAAAGATAAGATGCAATATTTTTTCAGATTGTTATTATTGACCGATAAAATTGATAGATTTGTTTTTTAAAAGGACAATAATAAAAACAAAGGCAAAAAAAAAAAAAGGCGATAAGAACTAGCTCCAAGTCCTTAAGTGATCTTCCAGGTACTCAGTACAAACAAAAATGAACTGAAATTAATTAACAAATATTAATTGAATACCCACCATGGGTAGTACCTCTTCTTTGCTTAGCTAATTCAAAATTCAGTTCAAGTATTAGTGGCTTTGGGAAGATTTTCCTTGTGCCCCTTTGGTCCAGTACCCTCTTTGGGAAAAGCCCTTATCTTCTGTATTCTGCCCTCCAGACTGGGAGCCTCTTGAGGGCAGGGATCACACTTTTCATCTTGTAGTTTCTTGAGAAAGTTTACTAAAAAAAAAAAAAGAAAAAGTAGTTGCTAGGTGCATTAAAGGCTACGAAGAATTATAAGTGAACATCTAAGGCCTTCAAAAGATGTGCAATTGTAGGGCTCTGCTGTCAGCTTTAGTACCACTCTCAGTACTTCACACAAGATCACTTATTCCTACCTCACCCATCTTCAAAGTCCTTTTGCTTCGTTCCTGTCTCACTGCCTCCTCTCATTCCTGTGTGTCTTCAAGGATGTCACAATCCCTGTCTAGGCCATCTCCTCTCCTGGCTCCTCTTTTGTTTGCATGTCCCTTGTTATATCTTAAAAGGTGGTTGATTTGTGGGTCATGCTTTGAGATTTGAAATAGCCTTTCCTGTCCTGTGAAGTTTCAGATGTTTTGGTTCCTTGGGCCATCAGATGCAGGTTACTAGGTAGCTTTGACCATGGGTTTGGGAGACCTTTGAGGAGCAAGATGGTACTGTGCCTAGAGGCAGCTGGTGTCCAAAGCTCAATGTTATAGGGAAGTTTTTTTTTTTTTTTTAATAGTTTTCATTTATAAATCTTGCTTTCTTCAGGATACATCCTCAACATGATCATTTTTGTGACACAATCTTTTGGCTTACATGAACACTACTCCTGGGAGCTGTATTTTTGAGGTTGTGTATAGACCATGGTCCAGGTGGAATTTGTGGTTTAACTGAATTAAGCATAACTGCCTGAAATAAAGACCATTAGGATATCCCTTTTATATTAGATCTCTTTTTTTTTGAAGCAATTTTTTTATTATTTTTTTATTTGTTTTAATTAGTTATACATGACAGTAGAATGCATTTATGCACTTTGATATATCATACATAGATGGGATATAATTTCTCATTTTTCTGAGTGTACATGTTGCAGAATCATATTGGTGATGTAGTCACATATATACTATAAAGTAATAATATCTGTTTCATTCTACTATCTTTCCTATTCCCACATCCCCTCTCCCCCACCATCACTTCCCTCTACCTAATCTAAGGTTAATGGTGTTCTTCTCTAGTGCCTCCTGCCTTATTGTGAATTAGCATCTGCATATGAGAGGAAACATTTGGCCTTTATTTTGTGGGATTCATTTATTTCACTTAGCATGATATTCTCCAACTCCATCCATTTACTGGAGAATGCCATAATTTCACTCTTCTTTAAAGCTGAGTAATATTCCATTGAGTATATATACCACATTTTCTTTATCCATTCATCTATTGAGGGACACTTAGTTGGTTCCGTAGCTTAGCTATTGTGAATTGAGCTGCTATAAACCTTGATGTGGCTGCATTACTGTAGTATGCTGACTATAAGTCCTTTGGGTATAAACCAAGGAGTGGGATGGCTGTGACTGTGGCTCAGTGGTAGCACACTTGCCTGGCATGTGTTAGGCACATGGTTCGATTCTCAGCACCACATATAAATACATAAATAAAATAAAAGTCAAATCAACAACTAAAACAAAAAAATAAATTTTTAAATGGTGGGTCCATTCTCAGTTTTCTGAGGAATCTCTGTACTGCTTTCCATGGTGGTTGTACCAATTTGCAGGCCCACCAGCAATATATGAGTGTACCCTTTTCCCCACATCCTCACCAACACTTATTGTTTTCTGTATTCTTGATGATTGCCATTCTGACGGGAGATGAAATCTTAGTGTAGTTTTGATTTGCGTTTCTCTAATTGCTAAAGATGTTGAACACTTTTTCATGTATTTTTTGATTGTATTTCTTCTTCTTTGAAGTGTCTATTCAGTTTCTTAGCCCATTTATTGATTGGGTTATTTGTATTTTTGGTGTTAAGTTTCTTGAGTTCTTTATATATCCTAGAGATTAATACTTTATCTGAGGTGCATATGGTAAAGATTTTCTCCCCATCTGTAGGCTGTCTCCTCATGGTATTGATTGTTTCCTTTGCTGAGAAGAAGCTTTTTAATTTGAATCCATCCCATTTATTGATTCTTGATTTTACTTCTTGTGCTTTAGGAGTCTTTTTAAGGAAATCATATCCTAGGCTGACATGGTGATTTGGGCCTACTTTTTCTTCCATTAGGCTCAGGGTCTCTGTTCTAGTGCCTAAGTCTTTGATCCATTTTGAGTTGATTTTTGTGCAAGATGAGAGATAGAGGTTTAATTTCATTTTGCTACATATGGATTTCCAATTTTGCCAGCACCATTTGTTGAATAGGCTATCTTTTTTCCAGTGAATGTTTTTGGCACTTTGTCTAGTATGACAAAACCGTATTTATGTGGGTTTGTCTCTGTGTCCCCTATTCTGTACCATTGGTCTCCAAGTCTGTGTTCTTGACAATACCATGCTGTTTTTGTTGCTATAGCTCTGTTGTATAGTTTAAGTTCTGGTATTGTGATGCCTCCTGCTTCACTTTTCTTGCTAAGGATTGCTTTAGCTATTCTGGGTCTCTTATTTTTCAAATAAATTTTATGATTGCTTTTTCTATTTGTATGAAGAATGTCATTGGGATTTTAATAGGAATTGCATTAAATCTGTATAATGCTTTTGGTAATATAGCCATTTTGACAATATTAATTCTGCCTATCCAGGAACATGGGAGATCTTTCCATCTTCTGGGGTTTTCTTCAATTTCTTTCTTTAGTGCTCCATAGTTTTCATTGTAGAGGTCTTTCACCTCTTTTGTTAGATTGATTCCCAGGTATTCTTTTTTTTTTTTTTTAAGGCTATTGTGAATGGAGTAGTTTTCCTAATTTCTCTTTCAGTGGATTCATCGCTAATATATAGGAATGTGTTTGATTTATGGGTATTGATTTTATATCCGCCTACTTTGCTGAATTCATTTATTAGTTCTAAAACTTTTCTGGTGGAATTTTTTGGATCTTCTAAATATAGAATCATGTTATCAGCAAACAGTGATAGTTTGAATTCTTCTTTACCTATTTGTATCTCTTTAATTTCTTTCTTTTGTCTAATTGCTCTGGCTGGAGTTTCAAGGATGATGTTGAATAGAAATAGTGAAAGAGGACATCTTTGTCTTGTTCCAGTTTTTAGAGGGAATGCTTTCAATTTTTCTCCATTTAGAATGACGCTGGCCTTGGGTTTAGCATTTTATATTAGATCTTATGGGTCTTTAGAGGATGTAGGAGATCAAAGACTCCAATTATCTCTCTCATCTGGGAGATTGAGTCTCACTTAATATAGGTACTTTTTCTCATACCTGCCAAGAAGATATTAGAAAAATGAATGATTACATCAGAAGATATCTAGATATTCAAGGCCATAGAGAAGAGGAGCAACCCTGGATTAGGTTCTAGGCTTAAACACTGGTTTCATTTGGATCTTATAAGTCAGGAGCACCTGTCCCTGCACATGCAGGACTTTCCTTTAATCTTTTAAGGTGGGGGCCTGGCAGGACAGGACCCCAGGGAGACTTCAAGTAAGTGTGTAGAGGCCAACATCTGTGGGACAATCAGCTATTCCCTTCTCTGCAATGAGTAAATATTCTCCTTGTGGTGTTTTGCTTTGCATTTTCTCAAATCTGCTTTTCTTGTCTCAGATATCAAATCTTCCTTTTATACTTTGTATATATGCAGCACAAACAGAGGCTCTCAGTCAGAAAGTTGTTATTCCTTAATCTTTAAGTATCCCTGATTTCAACTTCTCTCCTTAATTCAGTCCCCACCCTCCAATAATGTTTTCATTTCTTTGATACTCTCTTTCCCTTCTCTTCAGGTAGAACTCCACTTTATAAAAGCCCTACTACAATCAGTGTCACCATTAATCTTTTCCCTGCCAGAGTAACTACATTCTTGACCATTATCAGAGGACTTCTTAGAGTACTCCAGTGTATTTTTCTGATGGGATATTGCATGCCCTGACAGCCTCATACGGTGCAAAAGTGATTAGCCCACAAAACCTCAGTTTTTACCAATGTTAACATCCTTACCAGTCATACCCTCTACCTGCCTAATCACTCTTATCAACTCCTGCTCACTTACCTGTCATTAAGGAGCAAGATCATAAAGCTTCACTGGCAATAGACATGTTTATTACAACCAAGGAGATGAAACTTTGTACAAAACCCAAAGAGATACACACTGAATAGGGAGAATAACGGTAAGGCTGCCTTGATTTCTTTAAAAACAGGATGTGTAGACTGATGTGACTCTTCTCCAATTCTTAACTTCTTGTTCACTAGCCATAGCCTATTTCTCTTTAAGGCTGGCATGTTAATTGCCTTGTACCCAATGTCAACAGTTGTCACTTTTTCTTTCCTTTCAGAATTATTGCCAGTGAACTTCAGTTTTCTCTTCTTCATTTGTTTTTTACTTAGTTTTCATTTCTGGTGTTTCAGGTTGTTTTTCCTTACTTATCTAATTAAGTTGTGTTGTTTCACATCATATATTTTTCTACCACTTTCATGCCCCTGGCAATATCTCACAGTTAGATACTCTCGTCACATTGAATGAATTTCCACTTTTGCTGCAGATTAGTAATGAAGACATTAAATGGAATCCTGATAGTGACCCTTTCAAAAACTAAGACACCATTTACTATTCTGCTTTAATTATGGTCTCTTAGCAAATTTTCGCCAGTTATAATGTTCGCTCCATTTTCCAAGTAATGTTTCTCAAATACTGTATGAAATTATAAAATCTGTATGCATTACATTTTCTGTTCTCCATTATGTGCTAAATTTATAATTCTATAATTTTCTTTTAGGAAAAATGCTTATTAGACTGGAATGGTTAATTTGATTTCCACCCATACTGGTTTTTTTTTTTTTTTTTTTTTTTTGCTTGTTATGAACCCTTAGACATTTATGTAATCCTTTATTGACTTCATTCTCAATCCCCACCATAAGCTCCCCAAGCAGTAGTCCTGCTCCAGCTCTTCCCTTCACCTATTTCATCTATGCTTTTTTCACAAAATAAATTTTACTGATCCCTGATATTTTCGTTTTTTTAAAATTCCACATATCATTTGATGGTGTCTTAGTTTGTTTGGGCTGCCATAAGGGAACCATGAAGTCAGAGCCCTCATGACCTAATAACTTCCCAAAGGTCCCCCTTTCTAATACTGTTACATTCGGGAATTAGATTTCAATGTATGAAATTTGCAGGGGATGCAAATATTCCTACCTATGGTTAGGATGTTTTTTTCCTTCCTTTTTAGATAAGTCTACCTCCTGACTAGAAATCCCAGCACTCTACATCTTCTCTGGAGTACTTCTCCCACCTAGTCCTTATGTCTGCAAAGTATAAAGCTTCTTTTGATTCCTTAACTTCTGACCTGTGCCTGGGTCTATGATAGTCCATGTGATCTCTTTTGAAACTCTTATAATTAGATAAAGATGGAGTTGGCAGCCTTAAAGAATAAAAGATTCATGAGAAGTATGCTTCTTAGGAGAAGAACGGATGTCCCAAATGGGTGGGAGGCAAAAGTAAATATTTTAAATAAGTAGGGAAAGCCACAAACTATTTGGTCCTGGCTACCCATTTTCTTGTTTTGATTTCTAGAGTGTTTACCCTTGGGATTTTCTAGTTGACTATCCCAGTGTTACAAATTAAGATGCTCTTATCCCATAACTTAGTGTTCTTGGAATTCAGTGAACTAGAATCAGAGTCCTCATTCCAATCCTAGACCTTCTCAGAGTCAGAGAAATGAGTGATTTTTTTCCCCCAAGAATGGAACTGTCCACATGGAGAGGTAATAGAGTCCACTTGCTGAGATCTTCTACATATAAAACAAAAGACTCCAACTTAAATTGGCATACACAGTAAGGCAATGCATTATCCTATGTGAGAAACAGAGCAGATGACAGGATTGGTTGATCTACTTACACAATGTCATCATCAAGGATACAGGTCCGTTTCTTCTCTCTGCCTCTGTTGTCCTTGGGGACTGGTTCACAGTAGGACTAGTCATTCTCATACTCGCAAGATGGCTACAGCAGTTCAGATGTCTCTTGCAGCCACGACAATATCTAGAGCACAGAAGATGAAACAACTGACTGCATTCCAAGGTTTCCTTTTAAAGACTATGAAAACATTATTAAGAAGATTCCCAGAGGGCCTCTCACTCATTGATTGGAATTGGTTCATATCCTCATCTCTCAGTCAGTCACTAGCAGGGAATCATTGCCTGAGAGAGAAGATGGATGTGAACAAACTTAGGATTCTTTTAGCAAAAAAGATGTATGGTGTATGTGTTTTGGGGGAGGGGAGGTGGGGAAGGTAGATTACTGGGGTATCTGTGTCTTGTTGTGACTTGGAAAATAACTGAAATTCCCTTCTTGACTGCTGTATAGTTGGTAGATACCACTGAATGGCTACACATTTCTGGACACGAAAGGGCAAGACCTAGGTAGACAGACAAAAAAAAAAAAAAAAAAAGCCACAATACAGAACAATTAAAGGAAAAATGATCCAGAATCAATAATTGTCCTGATTAGAATCACAATAAACCCTACTGAATTTGAATGTACTAATTTATGTCTTTTAATCCTCAATAAATGTATGATCTTTACTGAATAAAAAGAGATTAAATAACTTATTTATTTGTCAATAATTCTGTATTTCCAATATGTTATTTTGCATTGTAGGCCTATTTAAATGTAAACTTTTTTATTAACTTTATTTCTATATCATAGTGTTAATAAGACTGATGATTACTGATGATTACAAATGACTATTGTTGAGGGCCCTTTCATAAATTAGGATTTTAGCATCCAAGGAGAGCTGGTAATTTGCTTTTGTCACACAACAAACATATAAGTGGCTAAGCTAGGATTTGGACTTAGGTTCATCTGCCTAACCCTTCCTACTCTCCATGGCTTCCCTTCACTTGGAAAACAGTCCCCAGTCTACCATGATCTGCAGGGTATTAGGTGATAAGGCCCTGACCAAACTTCAAAACCTGTGACCTTATTACTTACCCTGTTGCCCTCACTCAGTTTGCCAACCATATGTCTTCCTCATTAGTCTAATAAGCCAGACGCATTCCCACTTGTGACCCTTTGCATTTGCTCTTCCCTCTGCTTAAATCACATGTATTTGGTTCTTACAGCTACATCTTCCCCTTCAGGCCTTTAAATGTCTCCTCTTCACAGGTACCCCTTATTTTTATCTGTCTCCTCCACTAGAATATAAGTTCCATGAGGGCTGAAACTTACAGTAAAATGAGTGAAAAAAACAAGTGAATAAGTTAATGAATGAATATTTATAAGTTTTGATTTCTAATAATCCACAGTCAGTCTTTATTGCCTTCCCTAAAAATAAGGTAAGATGTCAGTTGTCATTTAAACTTGAATATGTCCATCTCAGATTTTTCCCTATAAAATTTGAGGACAAACAAAACTTATATTTCACTCTGTTTGAGGGCAAGAATAGATATGGATATCAAAATTCTTTAGAGAAGATATACTTACTATGGTAGTATTATGTGGGAGTTTTGAGAGAGCCTAGAACAAGAGGGAATTTGAGTCATACTCTCTAGGTTTTTAAAAATTTATTATAGTTTTGAGGATATCACCAACACTTTTATTTTGGCATAAGCCCTTAAAAAATGAAGTTACTTCTAAGGCTGAGTTGTAAACTGGGAGAAATTTTAATTGCATCATTCGTGATGGCAGATTCATGTAAACAAAATAAAATTGTTTTCTTGGCATACACATAATTTTTCATTTGAACTCATGTATCTGCTAAAGTGATTTCTTCTCAGAACTGTATTCTTAATTATTTTGAAGTAATTATGAAGGTGCAAATTGAAAACTAGCTTTACCTTACATATTAATTTCCAAGGGATCAACAGAAATAAAACAGGGTGCTTCTTTGCAAAGTTCCTTTTCTCTGGCTTTCACCTTCCCCACTTATGTAGTTATTTTGTGGAATGTTGTTCTTCTTCTTTAACTGTTTCTCTTTGGGTTGTGGTGCTATTTGCTAACTGTTATGCGGCATTATTTTTGAGACTTGCAGTGTGAGTGTCTGAGACTCATTTGACTTTGACAAGAACTTTGCATTCCCCTCCTCCCTGTTTATCTTCCTGAGGCTCTCCCCAGGCGCTCTCACAAGCTCTGGTGGTTCTGCACATCATATCATTCTAAATCCTTTTGTCTTCGTTTTCTGTCTCCTGATGTACCCACTATCAGAAAAACCTGTTAGAGTCACTTACAATGATATATACTTCTGAGCTAAACTCCCCATATCGGATTTCCAAAAACAGATCTAAATTTTATGGTGAGTAAAAACACATCTGTATTTAGAGTCATTTTTAATCCAGTTCTTGCAGATTGTTTTTAGGTTATGTCTCAGAAACAAGTCATAAAAAATGGAGGGGAAAGAAAGGGAAGAGGATATTATGCTGTTTGCCTGATACTATGTATGCTAGCGGGGACTACTTTCTTCCTTACTTTATTCTCATTTTATAACCTGAGTATAGTTGGGTGTATAATTGTGTGAATTTATCAGGGATCCAGGTGAAAATGAGATCAATAATTAAAGGACTTAGTCCATGAACCATTATTATTTAAGTTCAACAGGTGTACAGTCTATGTAAGCTCTTGACAGCCTGCCTTTGACAGGGCAGTTTTCATATACAATAGATTGGCCCTTTTATGGATCAACTGAAGTTCCCCCCACCTTTTTTTTCTTTTCTTTTTTTTTTCTTTTCTATGTGGGTGAAAAACAGCATGACACTATAGAAAATGTATAGCAAAAGCTGTAGCAATGAGAACGAATCCATAATGGGTACACACACATTGCTGGAATATTTCCCAAGTACTTTGGGGGATGGCAGTGAGACTTCTTTGGCTGAGGCAAAGTGGAACATGTGCTTTTCCATGTGTGAATACTGTGATTTGAAAGGTCCTTTTATGATTCACAAAAGCAGCTGCTTTTGAGTTGGTGTAGTTATGGAGTTTTGGAGATTCATTTAAATAGGTGTATTGCAGACTCCTGACATCTGTTCTGGAGATTTGGTTGGGTTTTAGGAACTTGCTTATTCACAAGTGACATAGAACAAGTATCCTTCATTGAACCCTTTGCTTGTTTCTTTAGGATTTGTGGAGCAAAGCTAACAAAAAGACAAAATTTAGAAGAGTCATTTACTGTGTTACATACATCTGCAAGGATGGCCTTCCTAATTTTAAAAACTATGAATAGCAGTTTTTCTTTGCCTAGTAAAACATTATGAGTTACCCTCAGGCATATTTTGTTGCATTGGAAATCTTTCTTGTTATATATTTGTAACTACTGGGGCATTATTTTTCAGTGAGTTTTTCATTTTTTTCCCCATAGTTTTACCTAAGGAAAAGTGTGAATCTTATCTATATTTCTATTCCATCTCTCAGTATTAGTTTTTGTCTACTCTTTTTTGTCATTATGAAGTTATTTTCTCTTTTCTAAGGATTTTAGTCCTAAATGATACTAGCAATATTGTTTCCTATCAGGCACTTTCAACAAAGGTCATTTGTGATCAGTTCTTCAAATGAGATAATATATAACTAGGATATGATTCACTTTTTTCTAGTTGGTTTTCAATTTATTAGATACTGATATAATTTAGCATTTTTACAGGTTCCTTTAAAATGAATGTGAAGGTTTTTTTTTTTTAACGGATGATAACTATTATGTTTCTAAATGACAAAGCAAAAAAAAAAAAAAAAAGATTACCCCAAAACAAGATTAGTGTGGATATCTTGAGCTGGAAATCATCTGAAATGTTTCATGGCTACATTTGTGCTAAATATAAAAATAATTGTGTTGCCCATGTGTGAGCATCAAAAGTCCCAGTTGGAAAACCGCGTGGTATAGCAAGTAGGTCACTATTGATGGTAGAACATGAGACAGGAAATGTCAGAGCTAAGATTAGAGGCCCAAGCAATATGTCTCGCCATGCTTGCTGCATTGGTCATCCAAAGAAGAAGAAGGACTCGACAGGGTATAACTAACTTTAGCCCAATTTGAAAGTATTAGCAAGGGTTGCCTTTTAATCTGTCATTCCCATTTGTTTCTAGATAACTCACTTCTCCAGTTGGGCAAAATAATTGAGCTGCCTGGGTTTGCACATTGACAGATCTCTGATGCCAATTAGAATGGCAGCCTTGACATTCTAAAAGTATACATGGAAAGCAATAATCAGTTATGTACATCTGTGGATTTACCTGGTATTTGAAACTGTTTTTTAGGGAATAACCAATCAGTTAAATGTGAATTATCTTAAAAATCTGATTTATCTTTATATTTGAAGGTGTGGTAGTATAGGGGAGAATGGAGGGGAGTACACTTTTAGGGAATGCTGTAAACTTTTCCTTTTTGAGGGGGGCAGTAAGAGGGAGATTTATTATTCATATATTGGAATTTTTCATCACAGAAGGTATTTGATGTTTGTAAGCATACTTGCATGTACTAATTTTTAAGCAAAAGGCTAGGGGGAAAAAAACAGTGCTCTCCTGGCTCTGCTCTGATGAGAGTTAATACCACATTCTTGGGCTCAAATCAAGATGGTTCCTTGGATTCTGAGCATAGCCATCCCCTTATGCTAGATTAAGCAGTTGAACACATGCCCAAAGAGCCTGCAGTTATTTGGATGAGTAGATAGAGGCATGCCGTGTTGATTGAATTTGGATCTGTCGTTAGAGCCGTATTCATTCATTTCCAGCACAGAGTCCTTCACAGAAGTACCCTGGCTTATGGATTCAGTGAACTTTGAGTGGCTAGTTTTATTGCTTGAATCTCAGAGGCCTTCCTAGGCTCATTTTTTTCAAAGGTTATTAATGCAGATTGAAACACTCTACTTTGAGCTAGGATTATTTTGTGTAGGTTATAACTTTTAAGAGGAGAGGTGAGTTGTGTGAAGTCTCAATGGAAAAAAGTACTTTTAAAAATGTATTATTTTATGGTGGTGAAATACAAATATAACATAAAATTTAACTATCTTAACCATTTTAAGGCATACAGATCAGTGGTATCAATCCATTCATGATGATGTACAACCACCTCCAGAACTTTTTTTATCCTTTGTAAAACTAAAACTCTTTAAACAGTAACTCCTATTGTCTCCTTCCCTGGCCCTTGGCAACCATTGTGCTCCTTTCTGTCTTTATTATTTTGACTACTCCATCTCATATAAGTGGAATTATATATATTTGTCCTTTTGTGACTGGCTTATTTCACTTAGCATAATGTTGTCAAGGATCTGACATGTTATAGCACATGTCAGAATTTCCTTCCTTATTGAAGCAGAATCATATTCCTCAGGTGGAAAAGAATTACAACAGTGTTTTTAGTGTTTATTAATTCTCCATATTAAACATTGAGCCTATATTTTCATGCCTGATCCAGGTATAGTATATTGAGAAAGGGTTGGAAGCACAACCCTCTCAGATGGTTCTTCAGAATGAAAATTCTGGGAATGGTTTCGGAGTGGCAGTAAGAGATCTGTCTGTTGGCTTCTGGTTGGAGAATACACTAGAAGTGTGACAGTTGTTGTGTCAGCTGGGCCTGGTTCATGTTGTGTGCCTGGTTATCAGCCATGATGGAGGAGATGGTTGGAAGCTATGGAGTTAGCTTATTGCCTAGGCCTCTGTCAGGGAATGTGGGCAGACAGTTTGATGGGACCATGCTATAAAATATCTAAAAGTATCTGAAATATATTTTTTATTTGGAAAGAAGGTTTAGATTTTGGTTCCCCTTTCTAGTTTCAAGAATGTATGAGTAACTAATAAATATTTAAATCTTGATGTGCCTGGTGGAACCACTTACTACTTTATGAATTTAGTTGCCTAATTTTGGTTGCTGCTATGAGATCTCTCTCTCTCTCTCTCTCTCTCAAGTCAGTGTAAATGATCAGATGGCCATGTCCCCGATTCTGCTTCCTCCCCAGTTGGAGCCCTGAATCCCAGCCCTGGCTGTGCTTCTGACTGGAGATGGATGTAGAGAGTCGCCAGGCTCCTTCCTAGGCCTTATGTTCTTCTAGGAAAGGAAAGAAAACTGGATCACTGCTGTAGACTTGTTCTGGTGTTTAATACTATATGATTTCATTCATCTTTCAAGTCTGTTGATGTTGATTTCTCCCTTTTTTGGGGGGGGGGTAACTAGATATTGAATTCAATTCACTTACCTTACCACTGAGCCACATCCCTAGCCCATTGTTTCACTTTTTATTTTGAGACAGGGTCTCACTAAGTTTCTTAGGGACTCGATAAGTTGCTGAAGCTGGCTTTGAACTTGTGGTCCTCTTGCCTCAGCCTCCTGAGCTGCTGGAATTACAGACATGCACCACCATGTTGGGCTATTTTTCCTTTTTGTCAGTGGAAACATGTAAACTTGGTTTCTAATTAGTGACTTTTATTGTAAAGACAATACTCCCCAGGTTACTGACTGGCTGCTGAAGTTGCTCTTGTGACTGTTTCTTTAATCTGTGTTGTATGCTGCATATTTTGATGCAAAGAGAAGCAAGATCTTTTCTAAACAGAGTGGGGTGGTTGGGGTTGGCTGAGTATGGAGGGTCTAATTTCATGGTAAAATAAAGAGGGGGAATCCAATATGCAAACATGTAACAGGAACCCAGTGAGGATGCACGTAGTTAATAACCTCTGTCCCTTCATGGAGGAAATGCAATACCAGTGCTTATAAACCTATGTGTAAAGATGAAGTACAAATAAAAGTGCCATTTATAAGAGCCATCTCGTCCCTTTCCAAAAGACCAAAATAGAAGAGGTATTATAACTTTAAATAAGATACAAACAACCCTTTCTTTTACTTAGACTCTCTGATGATAGATAATGTTGGTTGAATCTCTAAAATAGCAAAAAACAATCTAGACCTGTTTCTTTCTCTTGTCATTTAGTTAACAAAACTTTTTTCCAAACAAAAAAGTACCAAATGGCATCTACATTGTATCTACATTCCTGTCCTCAAACACAGACATAGCCAATCAACCATTTTCCTCAGGGCAAATTATTCTTATCTTTTATGAAGCACTCCCGTTAGGAGAGTGATTAACCCCTGGAAGGAATTGAAGAACAAGACAGAAGTTCATTTTCATGGAGAAAATTTGACCAGACAGATTTTAAAGGGCATGGCTTGGTACTTTCTTTCTTTTAAAACTTACCTTTGTTATTGTAAATTAGGATCTTAAGAGATTTTACTTATGGATGACTAGTTCTTGCTGCTATAGAAATGATTTCTCCTCAATGTTTATAACTGTCTTTTCAGACTCTTAATATTGGCTTTGCCCACTGGACCTGGTTGCAGCCTGCTGATGGTGTATAGCTTCATTCCCCCTACCTGCAATGGTACACATTGGAGTTCCTGAGCTCCTGCCCCTTGGCGTACCACATGCAGAAAACTTTGTTTAAAGCAAATAATCCAAGTGGTAAAGACTAGATTTAGAAAACTTTTACTTTCTACATAATAAAATAGGGTCAATTTCTTCTTCCCATACAAAATAGAACTGTCCAGAAGAAAAGCCATGAAAATGCATGACCCCATCACATTCCTCCCACCATTTGCAGCTGTTATATCTTCCAAATACAATTTGTATCCAGTGAATAATTTTGTTTTGAAAGAGACTTGTTGACATTTCTCAGTTCTTCTCCCAACTCTGAGAGGATTCACCACTCAGAGGTGAGTGACTACAGGAGAAAACTCACCTATCAACCTTCCTGCATTCTTTATAGGGTGGGCTTCTGAATGGAGGGTTTCTCTGGAGCCAATAAGTGGAAACATGAATTTGGGGATAGTCAATAGTCAGACAACGAGGGCCTGTGTTCTTCTAGCATAACCTCCATTGACTTCATTTATGAGTTGAAAATGGCATTCAGGATTATCTAAACTAGGTCTCCAGAGTGGAGTTTGCAAGATTAACTACTTGGAGTATGGGAGAAAATACTAAAACTTTAATTTTTTTATATTCAAAAAATAAGAAAGGTTACATTTTACTATCTACAACATATGAATCAATATAGGCACCCACTCCTGTTCTTTAGGTCAGAAAGCCATGTGTTAAATAGGATATAGGCAGTGCCATGAGAAGGGAGTGCATTTCTCTTACTTGGAGACTTCCACTGTTGTTCCCTCTCGCGTGGGCAGCAAGTTGCCTTGTATTTATATGTGCTCAGGTAAGTCAGTTTTCAGAAGATTAGTTATTTTCAGACCTCAACACCAGTGACACCAGACCTCACCACCAACAATAGAACAAGAATTCTGGGGGTGGAGTGGGGGGAATGAAAGCAAACACCAAGTATGATTGAAGCTCTCATTGTCTGTGCCAACAAGCACAAATGAACAAATAAAAAATGGATGAGTTGACACTTGGCTAAGTTATTAGCCAAGTTGTGGGTTAAAAACAATAACAATCCATCAAGTCTTATAAGTTGGCCCTCTGATCTCAAAATTGAGATAACTAATTAAAATACAGATTTATATCTACTATCATTAATAATGAGCATGTTGAAAGGAAGGGTATACTTTGCTCTGAAAAACTTCCTAATGATAATATGAAGATGTCATGATTAGAAAAACAGAGAATAACCTCTACAATTTTTCCTTCATGTCTAATTCACCTACTAATCCATGAGTGTGTACTGGATAGAGAATGGTGGAGACTGAATCCAGGCCCTCACACACGTTCAGCTTGTGCTTTACCATTGAGTGGCATCCCAGGCCCCTTACCTAATTATGTGAATAAAAATTCACTAAACTAAATGGCAATCGTTTTGAATCCTCTCTTGAAATTTTATACTCATATGCAAAAATATAGAAGCTATCTATCTTTCAAAACACTTGTTCTGCCCCTAACTTTTGTCCTTCCTGCTTGTTCTTGTCCTAAAACAAGATAAGATAATATGTTGAAAAAACACAATCTAAAATGAGTTTCTTTGTCAGAAAAGGCCTTTGAAGGAATTGGTAAAAATGTTGCCAAAATCTTAAAGAAACCATATGAGAACAGATCACAATAGGCCAAAGTCTTGCTCTACCTTTAGAAGATGTTAGATCTGACCTATTGAGCTTGTTAATTTCTGTTTCACTGATGAAAATATACCAAGAACTGCTTTTTGATCAATTACCACTAGAGATTAGCTTACAAAGTTTATAAAAATGTTTTTTTTAGCGGGGGGAGGGGACCTGCATAGCTTTTCCTCTTAAGACGCAGCTGTTTCTTAGAGAAAGATTCCAGGGTAAAGTTACAAGAGATAAGTTTATTCACTGTATCATTAATTAGCAACCTAGTGCAGCCAAAATGTTGATACCCAAAGTACAGGAAATGTTACAGATGTTACTAATGAGATTAATTTTATAAAAACAAACCTTTAATATATAATGTAGTAGAGGCCTACAATATCTGAAAGAGGATCCATGAAAATCTTTTTACCTCACAGAGGTTTGCTAAGTAGCTTTATTGTTTGACAAATAGTTGTAAACCTTTCAGATAAGTTATATTCATTTTTCTTATTATAAAAGGAAATGTCCCATATTTTGTTGACCATTTCTGTGATAACCGCAACTTCAATAGTGTGCTACCTAGCAGTAAAAGAACTAAATGTAATGAATCTGTCCTTTCAAGATAAATGTGTCATTTTTAAAATGATAAGAAAATAACTGAACTATAAAGAAACTGAGTTTCTCAACTGTGTTGAGAGAGAATATTATGAAAAACAGCTCTTAGAAATGTTTATATTATGTGTGATTTTATTGCTTTAAACTATGACAGTCACTAAAATCCAGCTATTATAAAATAAATTGAACTTAGAACAACACTTTCAAATTAACATATCACAAATAATTAGACCTAGAGTTTCAAACACAATAAAGCATATTCTAGTCACATTCCTCTTGATTAAAATGATTATTTAGTAAGATAAAAAAAGAATGTGTACTGTTAGAGATATTTAAAGAAAATATTTTAAAGTATTATTTAATATTTATATCATGTTTTATAATTTCAATGTTTGTTTTACAGTGTACATAGTATGGCACATGAATGTATATCTAGTACACCAACAGATATTCATACCCAAAAGTTTATCAGTGTTTGGATTTATAATCTAATAATTTTCATATTAAGATTCAAAATTTAATAATTTTCTTTTTTAGCTTTAGTCTTAAAGATTCTTAAACTTGTGAGTCCAGAGAATGATTATTTAAACTACTTTGAGATAATAAAAGACATGTACCTTCAGAAAAACTATACATATTCTGCCAAATAAAATTTTGCCCAGAATTTCAGGGTAATCATATGCTCACTATTGGCTGCTGTCATGGTCGCTAGTTAAATCCCCTGCATGAGGACATGAATACCTGTGTAACATAGCCAGGGTCGTATAGTGACATAATCGGATCTTTTGATCAAGACTTCCTGAGCATGTGTAACATTCCAGGCTTGGGTCTGGCTACTGAGGATGCAAACATGAGGATGGAACTTTCAGATCCCTCCCAAAGTTCCCAAGTCCAGTCGGGACTCCAGATTCAACAAATAATCACAATAGACTTGTGTTTAGAATAAACTTGTTTTTCTTGTGGGCATCAGCTGACACCAACTGTGTGAGGGTATTTTGCTAAAATCCTGGGAATTACAGAAACGAATAAGGCAACCTCTGTAGAGAATCAGGTCCCAATTACTTTATTTGGCAAAATATGTTGCAGTGTGGCTTTTTCTAACATGCCTTTTATATTGGGGATCCTCATGGCAGTCCTCATTGATATTTTGCAGCAATTTTTCTCTTGCATGAATGATGATGTACATGTAAAAGAAGGTGAGGCAGAAAGTCAGACTCCTTCCTATTTCTGAGCAACCCAAAGCTCTCTCTTTGGGTTTATGTGCATTGACATGTACTTTTTTTTTTTTTTTTTTTTTTTTTTTTGCCTGTGGGATAAAGAACTGAACTCTTAGATAAATTGGCAAATGGAAGAAAACAGGGAGTAATAAAGGAGGTGTGGAATTTTATAAGCTTCATGATCTCCTTCCCCAAAGGCCTGAATCTATGTAATGAGGTAGTAGAATAAGTGCCTGCTGAGTCTGAATTTATTTCTACAAAAAAAGAAAGTAAAAATAAATTAAAATTTTTCTGTCTTGGTCTTTAGTTGGTGGTATACCTGAAGGTGATATGGAGTTTTTCCTACAAACATTGGACTCTGTGTAGGGGGCTAAAAATCAACAGAGCAGCATGGGGAAATGGGCAGGCATTATTGATCTCTGTGGGGGCTATTTCTACTTTAATGTTTGCAAAAGGCACAGCCTAGTTTCGCAACCTATTTATAGAGAGAAGATCATTCTTTGCTATATACAGATGATAAAAACAAGGTGGATTGTCAGGTAAATTTTGGTTCATATCAGGAAATAGAACTAGAAGGGATCTCCCTGGGAATGAGTGAAAGGGGCTCCTCCATGGGGTTTCTGTGGAACAAAGAGCCTGGAGTTAAGTACCTGGAGCTGCCTTGCTGGTGGATGTGCCTCCCTGCTGAATTCCACCTCCACTTGGTGTTTGTCCTCACTGACGCCCCCAGCCTCCTCAACCACCTTGCTTCCCTGTCCTGGGTGCTAAAACCAACCCAGAGTGCCTCCCAGAGCCCTCTGCCTTTCATCCTTCTAGTGAGTTCTAATTCCCCATTGTTATTTATTCTGTGTGTGCACACATGTGTGACAAATGTGTGTATGTGCACACCTGTGTATAATTGTCCTGTTTTTTATGGAATGCTTTTTAAATTTAATTCTCCATCCATTTTGGGGGATAAATTTTTGTAATTTTTTCTCTCTATTCCTCTGGTCCCAAAGTTGTTTACTCCTCCAGTACTCTCAAACCCTTAATTTCCTTCAGTTTCCCACCCCACTCTCCAAGCTTCTACCTCTTAGCCTTTTCTTTTTCTTTTTTTCTCCTTTTCTTATAGTTGTTGTCAGTTCAACAAGCATTTTGTGAATGCTGGGCACCTGTTAGGTTCTGGGGCTAAAGAGATAAATAAGACAGAATCTCTGTCCCCAAGTTGCTCAGTCCAGTGAGACCTGCGGTCATTTCTCTGCTTTCTTCTCTACTCTGCTTATCGATTGCTCCCTCCAGGCAGAGTTTCTGCCAGCACACTCCATTGCAACAACAGCTAAGCAGTAGCCCGGTGGAAATTAATTCCATCTTAAACCCCTTGTTATGTCTGATTTATGGAAGGATCTGGGCTTTAGAAAGGGGCTCACCCTTCCAGAAAAATGGTATGAGAAAGGGTTGGATTCTCTGTAGAATGCCCAAGAGATGCAAAACGCCTGGCTACCTTTGGAAACCTGCAGTGATGCTGTTTCACCTGAGAGCAAAGTGGTCCTGGCCACAGCAAATGGCTTTTTGACAGTTTACCCTCTGACATGGTCATCTTAGTGCCAGTGCAGCACCAAAATAGCTAAGCATTTTTAAATCAGTACAGAAAACAAACCAACCCTCCTTAGCCATGGTAACTGTTTATTCTAGTTTGTGGCTAGTGAAATTGCTTTTCATCTCTATGCCCATTTCTTCCCTTTAGATCTTTTACGTGTTCAAGTTTCTCTGTCCATTCAAATACAACAGGCATCAGTTTTTTGGGTTGTTTTTTGTTTGTTTGTTTGTTTGTGGTTTTGTGTGTGCATGTGTGTGTGTGTGTGTGTGTGTGTGTGTGTGTTTCTTTTTTCAGTAAGAGAGCCACCAAGAATAGAGACAGGCAGATAGATAAATCTTTCACAGTCACAAAACTATGCCAGTTGTATATAGGCCAGACTTAAGTGGTGGGGAAGGAACTTGAAAGCTAACAAACATTTAAATATAACCCTCATCTCTATTGCTCAGTCTTCTGGTAATCACCAGACAAATGGTATCAAGGCTGAGATAATGCAAGATCTTTTCCCTTAAAGGCCGTGTTGTTTGGCTGGAATTCTTAACCGGTTTGATCACTAGTGATAGAGTAACATCTTCCTGGTGGCTGGGTATCATTGGTTTCCCAGCTTCATTCTTTAAATCCTTTCATGCCTTGTCATTCTTCACTAAGTCTATTCGATTCATCCTCTGTCTTTCCCTGTTTCTCATTCCATACCCTCTGGAATGTGTCACTATGTGTAGTGTCCATTCTGTAGTGTTCTAAGTGGCATGCATCCAATTGATTACAGCTGTCTTACTTCAGTCCTACATGAAGTAATTCATTCTTGCCTTTTTCAAGTGTAGTGATGCCATGAGATCACCAGCTCTAAGAGATTCAAATTACCCCTCATCCTCCTGTATGTTATATCACTGCCCAGTACACAATGTCAGATTTGTTGGGACCAAATTTACCATGACTTACTTGCACGCTATGAGCACCCTGATCATTAGCTGCTTTGTGGAGAATAGATTGTACAGGAACAAAAGTGGAAGCAAGGTAAAAAGTTAGGAGGTTACCACAGTATCCCAGAAGACACCTGATGATGATTTGGGTAAGGTGATAGCAGTGAACTCGGAGAGAAGGGTGTGATTTCCAGGTGGCAGAACAAATAGGGCTTGATAATGAATCGGGTATGTAGAATGAGGAATTGTAAGGAAGCAAAAATGATGCCCAAGTTTGGGGGCTGAGCACCTGGGTAGATAGTAGCATCATAGAAGAGAGGCAGGTTTTCATATGTGGAATCAAGAGTTATTGGCTACATTAAGTGGCATTTTATAGACAATGTTGAAGTTCAATTCTAAATAGAATTAGATCAGAATAGTTAGGCCATGATATGTGAAAAAAGAATCTTTTTGACCTATTATTATAAAATGGCAGGAGTAAAACTGGATTACCAAATTTCTACATTTTTTTGTCAACAATATTAAAAAGCTTCTAAAATTCTACCAGTAGAACTTCTAAAAAGTGCAAACTCAAGAGTCATAAATCATCACCTTATCTATCCAAACTCCCTTTTTTTCTGCCTTGTTGGTGAATTCAAGTCGAATGAACTATTAAGTGTTCTTTGCTCGTAGGAGTGTGTGGACTGAGGATCATTCAAGCAGTATTTATTTCTGCTTGGTCCTACCTGTTAACTCCTTTCAGTGGATGACTTGATACTGTTAGGTTGTTTGGAGGTATAGGGATGATTGAAAGACCAAAGATCCTTTGGCTCTGCTGCCATATAACTCACTTAGCCACCCTGGGCTTATTGAACTCTTCAACCTAGATCTGATCTGTCATGTCATTTTGGGCTCCCAAATTTTGTTTCTTCTAGCAGACCAGGCATTAAATAGATAACCCAGAATTAGGAAACATGTTTCTAAAATATTCTTATTGAGGCTATAGAGAGAGGGAGATTTATGAGGAAGATATGCTAAAATGGATAGGAATAGAGGTAGCACAAATAAGGTTGGTTAAATGATGTTAAGGGTGGGCCTCTTTCAATTCACTAGTAATAATTTGACCTGAGATCATTAACATATACGTATATATATATGTATATTTATACACACACACACACACACATATGATCCATGTGAAAACTATAAAGTTTAAAATGAATCTGAAGTAGTAGTATTATTTTGCTTTGGTTCCATAATATGACTTTGCTGGGATTGGCTGATTTCTATCCAGTGTGGTATATTAGTAATAGGTAAGTGCTCTGAGGACCAGAAGAGTGCCTTATTAATTGTACCTTTGGCACTAACAATCTTTCAATAAGAGATGTTTAGTATGTTTGTTGAACAAGTTATATTTTATTTCTGGAGAATTTTTATAATCTGAAAGCAAATAACATGTTTTTTGAAAATATATCACTCTGTAAGGGGTAATAGTACTCCCCTCTGAAGTGGTCAGGTGCCAGAGTACCAGGGACCAGGTTAGGTAGGAGACATTACTGCAAAGTGGCTGATGGGCTGGTGAAATAGTAATGGAGGTTAGGTAAATGTATGCCTAGAAATAGAACAGTGGGGGTCAAATCTGAAGTTCAGGGAGAGAGTAACCTTGGAGGTACAGGATGTAGGTCAGCCTAACCAGGACCTTGTTTACAGATAGACTCCCAGTCCCCAGGGGTCAGACTGCCTAGGAAGTTATGCTGACCTGCCTGGCTCTAATGGACTCATTGAACGCCAGTCTGGGCATAATTGTCATAAAAATGGGCATTGTATAAGAAAAAAGAAGTCTGCCGTCTGGAAAAAGGAATAAAATGGACACATTTTCTGCATCATCTACATTAAATAAAAACTTATTTTGCAGGTTGGCAATATTTCATGTGTTTGACCAGATTGAGTCCTATACCTCACAGACCTGCCAGTACTATAGGATCAATATAAAAATTCCTGTTATTTTGCTGACTTAGGTATTCACTGAGGAATTATTTGGGAGGCAGACCTGAAAAGCAATTATGTGAAAAGTACAATATGCTTGTTCTCCTTGAGAGGGGTTGCTGAGAAGGAACTTTCTGGGAGCCTCTCTAGATTTTTGGCACATATGCTTTCCTCCTGATGTCTTGTGGCATGTGCTGATATTTCTTCCAGTTCTAAGTCACAGTTTTTTACTTTAATCCATCATTTTAGATCTTCTTCAGGTAACATTTGCAGATATTTTGGAGCTTTTTCTTTCATCCACAAATCTTTACAGCTTCTCAATTTGCTGTGGCATGGTTCTGGGGATTGACAGGGAGGGAGTGGAACAGGGGAATGAGTGAGTTGCTTAAAAATGGCTTTTCTCAGGTTGACATCCACAGAAATATCCATGAGTTGTCTCTCTTAGATGGCTTTTAAAATATTCATGAGGCATCCTCCTCCTCACCCTCTTCTTGACCTTCTCCCTCCCTATCTCCCTGTCTGTTTTCTCTGTGTGAGAAAGTATATTGGTGGCATGTCCACCTGATGGTGTGTGTGGCCTCAGCTGTGGAATGCTGAATGTTTGCATGGGGTTTGCTAGGAGCTGAATCTAGGAATAAGCGTGTTGGAGAGAGGCCAATGCCCATCTAGTGTAGCTTCTCTGGTTTCATTCTTGATCCAAGCTGGGGTACATTCTCAAAGTTGGAGAAAGCCAAGGAGTGGCTTGAAATGAAACCAGGAACTTTGTGCTTTATTCTTAGCCACTAGAGCATAATTCTGATCTAGACTAAGTCAGCACTTGCTGTTTCTGATCAGCAGACGGGCCCATTTAATTCTGGGTTAGGCAGCTCTCTGGCTGCCACATGGACCACTTGGTAGTGGTTTGTGCTTCCCCAACTCCTCCTTCCCCCTGCACATGGAGTTTTCTAATTTACTTTGTGACCTACAAAAAATTAAAAGAAAAAAAATCCACCGAGACCTAAGATTTCCCATGTTGTGAGATATATTATTTCTTGCTGTTGAAAAAGTTGTTTTATGATTCCAGCCAGGAGAGTTTTTAGAAACAGGGTAATATTCCTTTTTTTTTTTCTCTCAATATTTCCTCAGTTGTTCTTAAACTGCCTATAGCCTCAATAGTTTTCATAAGAAAAGTGCTTCAGTATTCTCTTTCTAGTGATAAATAATCAGCATTTTTATTATGATCATTTTCCAAAATAACTGGCAGTGTTTCTTTGCTTTGTTGATACTATAGCACAAATAATTCCTCAAGGGTGGTAGCAGTCAAGCCTGGCTTGACTAAATGTACCCATTTGACAAAGAGAATTATTACAGACCTAACATAATTTCTCAAGAGAAAAAGAGGGGGAAATTTTGAAGGAAAAAAAAAAGGATAATCGGATTTAAAAAGTATCCAGTCAACATGGATAAACTTGGAATTTAGAGAAATAAATTGAATTAGTTGTTATTCTGCGGTATCTGGGATGGTGAGAGACAGCAAGCCTACTGATTACGGAGGTGGTTTTCTCTAATCTGAAGACTTACTCCCATCCCCAACATTTGCAAAAATGGGACAGTGTTTCTCAAGGAGACTCTCAGGATTGAGCTCTCATCAAATATTACTTTAAATATGTGGCAAAGCTTCTATATTTAGCAAAGAAAAAATCAGAATTTGCTTTAAAATGCATTTGTACACATTAAAGCATGCATGAGGGCAAGAATTCTTAGTGTTTTCCCATTATTAAGTCAAATTCATGAGTCTTGATCCACTTTGGTTCAGTCTTTGGAGTCTTTTTTGGAAAGGTATCTGTTTTCTGTTTGAGAGGGATCGAGATATTCAGGTTTGGGGATTCTTTTTTGCTTCCAGTACTAATTGGATCTAAAAAATAATTGAGAAAAGGCAAGTGCCTTTTTGTTTTAGAGTCATATCCTCAGAGACTAGGCTGGATAGGATCAGGACTTTTAGAGCACTCCCCAGGAATACATCAAGCAGACTTAGTTTGGGCAACCCACTGGAAAGGGTATGTATTTTAATCCCCAAACTCAGGGGGATGAGAAACATTCCATCCTTTAAAAAATAATAATCAGCTTATATCACACTGTAAGCACCTAATCTTCTGTGCTGGCTCAGTTTGCCTTTGTTGATGTCTCTTTCCTCTTTCCTCAGTTATACAAATTTCCCAGGCTCTAGGCAGTGCTAATGCATTCAGAGGCCTCTCCTTGTCACCAGTCTCATCTTGGTACATACTGGTTAATACTGAGCTATCTAGTTTCTTAGCCCCCATTCTGGGTCAGTGGTTCCCAGCCACACCAGTGCGGTGCTGAGTGGTCCAGGAGTGCAGTAAGGGGCACCCTTTCACTTTCCCTTCTGAGGTGAGTTCTCACCACATTGACTTCCCTCTTTGTCAGGTGAAAAGCTCACCATGTTTTTGTTTTGTTTTTTTTCTTGCCTTCTTATTTTCTTGCTTACTCTGCGTTTTTTCTACCTCATCAATTCAAACATAATCCTCAGCCCCACCAGGAAGTCTTCTCTGACTGCCTGGCTTTCCAAGTGCTAGGAAATAGAAATTCACATCACATCTGCTGACTTTCTTTTTGTCTTGTTGCTATGCCCTATTGTCAGCTGCTTGAAGATTGGACAATAATATTCCCACTACCTATTAAGTTAAACTTTTTTAATAGTTGCTGAATTTAACTTCTAGTGCTCATTGGTCCTTTTACAACAGTAGCCACTGTTTTTATACTATATCTCAGGCCAACCCCAGAAAGTATTCTTTAATACTTAATGTCGTTGTCATTGTCTTCATCATCATCATCATCATCAACATCTGCATGGTTGAAAATAAACAAGCTCTTGTCAATGTGATCTTTGTGAGATTCCACAATGGCATACTATATAGCCAGAGCCAAAAAATTACAGGTGTTGGTATACCCGATCTCATTTTCAGATATTTACAAAATAGATGCAGGATGCAGGTGTGGCTCTATGAACAAGTGAACATGCAGGTGGAGGGCTGTATTATTGTTTTTAATGAGTACATGAACCTTGTATTAGATGATACAGAGGATTCATTCTTAAAAAAAATTCTAAGAACTAACTGGGGCGGATCATGCTAAAAGGAGATGATAATATTCTGCTACAAAGTGTCTGCAACTAGAAATGTTCAATGAAGTGAGAAATTGCTAAGAAGACAACACAGTTTTGTTTGTTGGTTTGTTTTTCAAGTGCCCTTTGTTAGGAGTACACTTTTCAAACATTTGTTCATATTGTTTTTTAAAAAATATTTATTTTTTAGTTGTAGTTGGATACAATACCTTCATTTAGCTTATTTATTTTTATGTGGTGGTGAGGATAGAACCCAGGGTCTCACATGTACGAGGCGAGTGCTCTACCGCTGAGCCACAACCCCAGCCCCCTGTTCATATTGTTTTGATTACCCAATGTTATAACCAGATGAAAATAAATTATGTGGGATTGCTTTTATTAAGTAGATAAATAGTTACAAAAGGGTATAAGCTGAACAGCGGAGTTTTCTTTCTCCTTCCCTCAGTTTACATTCCCCAGATATTACCATCATTAATAATTTTTATGTGACCTTCCATAAATTTGTATACAAATGTAAACATATATAGAAGACTATTTTACATACTCTTCTACACTGATTTTTAAATAATTTATTATAGAGTTCACACTTATTTTTTTTCCTTACTGGCTTCATTGTATGCCATGTACACATAATCATTTATTGATTTAAGAAGTTCTCTGTTGATGAACATTTAGGTGATTTCCAGTTTTTCATTAGAAATGATAATACTGCAGCAATAGTTTTCCTGATACATTATTAGTTCTTTTCGTCAATACATTCCCTGAGGGGATTAAAGATCCTGGATGCATACTGCACTGGAGGAGAGCAAGTGCTGCTGCCTGTCTTGAAGCCTGCACCCAGTGTGGCCTCTTCTCCTTTTTCTGTTCTTTCTCACACTCCCCTCTCTACAATCCTGTGCTTGACCCATCAATATGTTTAAACCAGGGTCCTTGCTAAAATGCCTTAATGGACCAGGTGGTGACTGAAATATGTGAAGCTATAGCAAGTAAGAGGACCTCACCAGATCTTGTGCCCACTGTCTGCTAAAATAAATTTTCCTGTCAAAGCTGCTTCATGATTTCTTAATCAACTCAGATGATTGGTTCTGTTCTGCAGGCAATATGCTACAACATTCAGAACTATTACTATCCCCACCTAGTGCTCTCTTAGGATACAGTAGTCTTTATGGAGAACCGGAGGGATCTGAGGCCTGAAGACATTGAATTTGACTAAATAAATAAATAAATAATTTGAGTGCCCTTGACTTTCAGGCTTCACCATACTAGCAAATAGTGACTGATATAAATAAATGTGAACTGAAAGTATGTAAAGTATTCTCTTAGTCTGGAATATCTAGAGTCTCACATCTTATGCATCCTTCAAGGATCCCGCTTAAATTCCATCTTCCTAGATTGTTCCAATCTTCCCTCCTTGCTGCCTGAGCAGTATATTTATGCCTCTGCTTATAACACACCACATGCTGCCTTCCATTGGAGATATTAGTTTCATGTCACAGCCATTCGAAATGGAGGTGGTATATTATGGTCTTGGCATCTGTGTTAAGTCACATTCCTGTTGCTGTGACAAAATACCTGAGATAAACATCTTAGAGGAGGAAAGATTTATTTTGGTTCCTGATTTCAGAGGTTTGAGTTTATGGTTATCTGGCTCCATTGCTTTGGGCCTGAGGTGAGGCAGAATATCATGACAGAAGGGCATGGTGGAAGAAAACTACTCAGCTCATGGTAGCCAGGAAGCAGAGGGGTTGGGGAGGGTCTGGGGACAAGAAATATTCTTCTGGGTATACCCCAGGCGACCTACTTCCTCTAACTAAATCCTGCCTCCTACACCTTCCAATAAGGTCCTCAAATTATGATTCCATCAGTGGATTAATCCACTGACTCGATCAGAGCCCTCATGATCTCGTCACTTTTCCCCAAAGTTCCACCTCTAAACAAACCTCCAAACTCTAAATGTTGAGCACCAAGTCTTCGACATGTATGCCTTTGGAAGATATTCTAGATTCAAATCATAACAGCATCCAATAGAATATTAAACTAAAACCTTTGAATGTCCAAGACCTGGATATTTTTTCTGCCAAAAATAATTTTGTAGAAGTCATCTATGAAAATATTACTGAATTAAGGAAGTCCCTTATCTTTGTGTTATGTCCTGTCAGAATAATAAAGATTAATTTGCTTCATCATAGAAAACACACTTGACTGGCTCAGATTCTCAATCTGAAATAATTTTTTTATTCCATGATTATGATACCAGTGGTATCCAGGTAGTTAGAACTCCAGGCAAGAACATGCACAGCAATCTGCAAAACAAATGAGACTTTAATATCAGAATATTAGAAGCTTTCATGAAGAACAGGCTTAAAAACATCAAATATCATAGTGATACAGGTGCAATTGATTTACATATTAGTGCTTTATTTAAACTGTGTCCTAAAGTAAAGGGGCATGTGTTTCTAGAGTGTTGCCAGACCCAGCCCAGGAGAAAGCCTCCAGGTCTTGACAGAATTGGTAAATTAATCTGGTCTTTTTTTTTTTTTTTTTTTGGTGTTTTTTGTTTTTCAGTACTAGAAATTGAACCCAGGGTCACTCTTACAATAAGCTACACCAGCCTATTATTTAAATTATTTTGAGATAGGATCTTATTAAGTTGCTAGGGCTGGCCTTGAACCTGTGGCCTTGAACTAGCAGCCTTGAACTTAAATTCATCCTGCCACAGCCTCCCCAATGGCTAGGATTAGAAGTGTGCACCATTACACCCAGCTTGAAGTCTGTTTCTTACATTGAATATTTTACATATATTTTGCTTTTAAGGTAGAGTTTTTGAGATACAACTTACGTATTGTAAAATTTCTTACATACAGTGCTATGCATTTTGGCAAATAAATGTAACTACCACCACAGTCAAGGTATGGAACAATGCCCTCACTCCCCAAAATTCTCTGGTGTCCTTTTGTAGTCAACTCTTCCTTCACCCACAGTCTCTGCCCACACTGACCTGATTTCTGACCTTATATTTTCTGACCTTGCCTTTTTTAGTATGTTACATAAATGGAATAATATATAGCTATTTGAGATCTGTCTATATTGATGTATATATCACTAGTTTAAAAAAAGTTGCTTTTTATTGCTGAGTAGTATTCCTTGGTGTATGTGCAATTGATTTAATCACCAGCTAATTTTAATTGTTTGAATTCCAGCATTTGTTTCTATTTGAATTGTTTCCAGATTTGGGTCATCATGAATAAATCCACTGTAAATATTTGTATACTGTTTTTGTATGAACTTATATTTTCATTTCTCATACCTATGTACCAAAGCATGAGATTACTGGGTAGAATGACAGATGTATGTTCAATTTTTGTAAGAAACTGTTGAATCATTTTCCAAATTGCTGAACTATTTTGTATTCCTGTAATATTCATAAGAATTTAAAGGTCTAGAATTAAGGTTACATCTATACCATTTTAGATCCTTTCAATAAGATTACATGCATAGGTAGCTTGAAAGTCAGTTAAAGGTTTTGATTGGGTTGTTCTGCCTCGACTGCAGGTGATTAAGAGGAAGGGAGAGATGTGGAAAAGGGATGTAGACCCTATCTCAATGGGTTAAGCTTTTTATTTATATACAGAAATATTTCTTTTCTTGCCTGAAAATGATTAAAGTGAGTATTTGGCTGCTTGGCAAGTGTCTGCCCTGATATTCAGGGGCGATTAGAGCAGCTTTGCAGATAAGCTCAGAAAATCTACTGGGCCACACTGTGATTTCCCAGGCCCTTCAGGCAACACCCAGTGTTGATGGCATCTGATAATGTTGTGTATTGGAAACTTGAAGATGGACATATCTTTACTTATACAGTATTTCCAAGTTTTATTCAAATTCTCAATTGTCCAATAGCTGCTTCCTTTAGCTCCTTGTCTGAATGTTTTCAGATTCTGACCACTGGAGACGCTTTGCTTGTAAGGCTTCTTATCATATAAATTTTATGTGGTTGAAATAGGGGATTATAGACTTGGCTTCTACACCTGGCCTTGGAACTTTGGCCCTAATTCCAAAGGGATGTGTCTGTGTACTGCCTGGCTATTGCTGCCGTCAGCATCTTTTGTACTGAACAGAGAAATCAGTGCAAAGGCTATGTGGTGAAGGCCTCATCTGTCTGTGGCCTGTTATGGGTCATGGCGATCTGCTTTAGAATCCAATCAGATGGCTGTCAAAAACAGGAAGAAAAAAGAACCAGTAACTTGTGGACCTCTGATGTCCCTTGGTAACCTTCAGAGTTCTATGGTAACTGTCTCAGCACCCCCGCCTGGAAATCTGGGCAGTAACCTCAGGGAAGCGGTAACTCAAGGATTAAGCAGGAATTAACTGAAGGATCCTGACTAAGGAAAACATTCAGCCAAGGGCACCAGAAACCCAGTGGATTTTTTGTGTTTCACTCACAACTCTACTTTAACAAAATAGGAAGCAGATGAGAAAACAAATGGAAAATGATTATTTTCTGTGTGATTATGCTTCGGGAATGTCCGTTCAGGCGCCTATCAGTCACAGTGCTCCTGCTTCCCTCCTTGGGCTGTCTTCTTGAAGGAGCCTTTGCAGCATCATCAAGGGGTGCATGTGTTGCAGGTTGATTGACATTCTTATGAATGTCACTTTGGATAGGGTGGTAAAGACTAAGAAGTCTGATATCCTGTGGTCTGGAGATGAAGAAGTTTATTTTGTTTCCAGCTACAGATTTGACAGCTGGTGAACTTTTTAGGGCTGAACTGTCAGAATATGAGAGCAAAGAGAAGCTGGGGGAAAACAATCACAGTTTTTGATTGTACCAAATACCCTGGAGCATCCAGCAGTTTTGTAACTGTTCACTTGGCATTAACCAAGCCCACAGGATGTCTTTCCCTTTTATTGCCCAGTAAATTATTTTCCCAGACTGCTAGTGAGTGCAGCCCGAGTGAATTGTTCAACATTGTATATTCCACGTGGCCTGAAGAAGATCCACTAGACAGAACCTACAGATCAATTCAGAAAGGCAGTAAGTGAATGGAAATATCTTTGAGCATTCTTGCTAGGCATGGGAGTTCATAAAGCCAGACATTTGATCAGGCTCAGGAATACAGTTGCCAAGGAAAAGAATGCAGTGATAATGGATGCAGGGAGGAGAAATGCAGTAATGAAAGAAGCCTGCATGCCACTTCTTAATAAAGGCAAGTTGATATGATTGCAGAAGACACCAAAGATCAGTGCATAATATAATAGGAAGCTGTTCATAATTATCATTGATGTGCTTTAAGCATTATAATTAATATATTCATATTACTACTATCAGTGAAACATTCCCTTTTTCTACAAGCCTTACAATTTATGGTTTGCTACATCACAGAACTGATCATAGAACACTCCACAAATCTCACTCAGCCAAAGAAAGACATCAAGATGAATCTGTGTCCCAGCTTGTAAAGTTATTGGTGCATTTTTGCATTTGGATTTACAATGAATTGCACTCATAATACTGATGAGATTGCCACAGGGGAAAGAAGAGGGCAACTAAATTGTTGATTAATTTTCTTCTTTAAAAAATCTTTTTTGGGGGCTGTGGTTGTAGCTCAGTGGTAGAGCACTTGCCTAGCATGTGTGAGGCACTGGGTTCGATTCTCAGCACCAAATAAATAAATAAATAAATAAATAGTGTTCATCTACAAATAAAAAATAAAATATAAAAATATTTTTTTAAGAGAGAGTGAGAGAGGAGGGAGAGAGAGAGAGAGAGAGAGAGAGAGAATTTTTAATATTTATTGTTTTAGTTCTCGGCGGACACAACATCTTTGTTGGTATGTGGTGCTGAGGATCGAACCCGGGCCGCACGCATGCCAGGCGAGCGCGCTACCGCTTGAGCCACATCCCCAGCCCCTATAAAAATATTTTAAAAACAAAACAACGACAACAAAAAACCTTTCTTTGCTTTCTGACAAAGAGGTCAGTGTAGAAATTCCCAAATTGTCCTGTTGCTAGAACCCCTGAATCTGCTTTTGAAATTATTCCCCTTTAGTCCTATCATTATAGATGTTTTTCTTCTTCTATCAAGTGTGTTGGTGATGTCTGTGGGAGTTACTTACATTTAAAAATCTCCTTTTTCATATCTGATAGAATATTTTTGAAGAAATTTCTTCCCTTTAAGTTTTTGTGAAAAATATATGCATAGGTTAAGAAATAAAACAGCACATAAATGTTTATAATGAAAAATCATGTTTCCCTTTCCCAGGACAAAATTTCTTTTGGGAGCAGATGTTCAGGCAGTGAATGACTGGCTTAATGGGTTGATAATAATAATAATAATCTTACATACTGCTGCCTTTTTGCTGTTTGTTCACTTATGTTACCCTTGTCCCTAAGTTGCTAGTTGTTATTTTAATCATTCTACTGATGATCTTGGTAACTTAAAAATAATAGTTTTAAGCCTCCATTATTTGTCCTGTCGATTTATGTAATTTCTCTCAACTCTCCAGTCTGTTAGATGAAAATATCAATAATCCCTGTGGAAATGGAGTCTGAGTTCTCTTTAAATTTCTCATGCTTTCTGAGTTGTCTGTTTCTTTGAGAATCAGATGTCATGTTTAATTACTTGACTTTTCTCTTTGATGCTTGCATTTTGTTTTTAAATATGGGTAGTGAGGTTTGGTTATCCATCCATATTTAAGAACAAAGGGCTGGGTCTTATTTTTCTTAATAGATGGTGTGGATTTCCCCTGCTGTTCTATATGTAGATCTGATTTCCTGTTATTGCTGCCCATGAATAGGAAGTCTTTGTGGAACCTTGATGGGTGTGGGGGGCCGTCTCCTAGTAGTTTCACTTTAGGATCAACTGAGAGTAGGCAGGATTTTAGTCAGAGGTTTATGTGGGTGTGGGGAGCAGGGCAGATATCAAGGAGGGGGTGTTTCACTCTGGAGTGTTGACTCTGGCCCTCCTAGCTCTCTCCAGTTTTCACTTTTTATTTTGATCTAATTTTAGACATAGAGACAAGTTACAAAAGTAATACAGAGTTTTTGTATATACCTCACCCAGGTTCCCCTTATATTAATGTCTTATCTACCGTAAAATTTCCAAGCAGTTTTTAAATTTCTTTATAGATAAAAAGTCCTCTGATATTTCTGCAGCAAGTTCAATTGTGTGTTCCCATCACAGTGCAGGAACCTAAGGCAGCTAAGGCCAGTGTTGTAAGGAGGAGAATGGGGGGTGCCCCAGGCCAGTGAACCTCAGGCAGCCTTCAATTCCCTTCTGTCTTTTCCACCCCAATTTGAAATCCCAGTTTCCATTGCTTCCGGCAGTAAGCTTGGAATTTTAGAGGAATTTGGCCATACAGCTCACTCCCACCCTCCCACCTTCCTAGTTTTTTCCTGGGTATTTGAGGCTTTTATATACTCTTTTTGTGTCAGTTTTCTCCACAGAGAGAAAAAAATGGGAGAGGGAGGAAAACAGAAAGAGAGATAAAAATATTTGCTTCTGGTTTACCCAATAGTGGGTGCTGCATAGACCGAGATCCACAGGGCAGGCAGACATTCCAAAAATTCAGGTAAAAGTTGATATTGTGGCTGGGGTTGTGGCTCAGTGGCAGAGAGCTTGCCTAGCATGTGTGAGGCACATGGTTCGATTCTCAGCACCACATAAAAATAAATAAAGGTCCATTGACAACTAAAAATATTTTTTTAAAAAGAGTTGATGTTGCAGTTTTGAGTCCTGACACCATAGGGCAAGCAAGCAGACTGAACACCAGGCAGGATTTCTATTTCAAATTATTACCATTATTATTATTATTATTATTATTTTAAAAATGCAACATGAGATCTACCCTCTTGATAAATTTTTTCAGTACACAATACACTACTGTTATATGGTTATAGGTACAACGCTGCACAGCAGATCTCTAGGGAATATTCATGTTGTTTGAAATTTTATTTATTTATTCTAATTTGTTATATATGACAGCATTTCAATTCATAGTACACATATAGAGCACAATCCTGTTTTCTATGCTGCAGTCTTCAGGAGAATTCCTTCCCCAGGAAACCTCAGTTTTTGCCCTTCAGGCCTCAGCTGATTGGATGAGGCCCACCCATATTATGGAGGGTAGTCTGCTCAACTTGAAGACAGTGGATAGAGATAGCCACCTCCCTGCACCTATACCTTCACAGCAATATCTAGACTTGTATCTAACCTCTAACCGAACACCTGGGCACTGTAGCCCAGCTGAGGTGACACATAAAACTAATCATCATTTCTACACTAAATGTTATCTTCTTCCTCACCTCCAGAATTCTGTTTACTCTCTCTTTCCCTGATGTTCCTCTCCCAGTTTCTTCAATGTCACATCCTTCCCTTTTAGTATCATTGTATATGAGTATAAAGAGACTAAGGCTAGTACTCATTCTACCTTCTACTAAAACCAAAGTTCAGTTGTTAAAGAGAACCCAGTTGTTTCCAGGTGCCCCTTCTAAACATAGGCATAGGCCAGCAGTCTTCTTGAGATTAAAAATTCACTTGCTTTACATATACTCCAGACAAGCTCAGCAATGTTGATTCTTAGACATTTATTACATTGTAATTGTTTGATATTTTTCACATACTCATTTTATTTACTATAACTTATATAAATGGAACTGGCTTCTTTTTTGGATCTAAGTCCACCCAATTTGAAATGTTTTTAAAAATCTTCATAATATGAGTTTGGTTGTAAAATAAACAGATATTTGAAGGGCTTATTTGCTAGAGCAATACTTTGTTCAAATTAGGCACTGAAAGTTTTTTTTTAATACATTTAAGTTTTCTAAAAATTCTTTAGCTTTATATAATAATGGCATAATTTAATATGTCACTTTAGAGATTTCAAGTGTTTAATTTCTGATATTTCATTTATTGCTCATATTTTTTGTTCTTTGGTATTTATTTATTTATTTATTTATTTGCAGTGGTGCGGAGGATTGAACCCATGGTCTTGCACATGCTAGGCAAGCACTCTACCACTGAGTTACATCCTCTGCTGTTCACATTTGATGACTGCTTGTGAGGAAGGAGGTGGCAGGCATATTTAATCTCATTTTGTATGTAGAATATTTGGACTGTGTCGGAAATGTTCTATAATTTGCCTGAGGTCATATGCCTTTGTCTCAAGACTATTACATACTTCAGGTCTTCTGACTCCTAATTTCTGTGCTCTTTAT
Source organism: Spermophilus citellus (assembly GCF_964194105.1). Classification (NCBI taxonomy): domain Eukaryota; kingdom Metazoa; phylum Chordata; class Mammalia; order Rodentia; family Sciuridae; genus Spermophilus; species Spermophilus citellus. The sequence continues at coordinate 176,587,414 of NC_138182.1, read as the reverse complement.
TTTGCATATGTTTCAATATACTGTACACATCCTTGGGGAACATTTGACAAGGAGCATATTTCTGTAAATCCTAGTACCTTTAGGTAGGTTGGCAATGGACTCACATAAGACATGTTCTGCTTATAATTTAAACAATCTCTTTCGTGAGAATCTAAGTTTCCTTGGACAATCATTCTGCCCCACTGTGTCCCTTGCATGTTGCATACCCAGGGACCAATTCAAGTCATGCATGAAAAGTCCTCCCAAGGTCAGTTTTTCAGCAAAAGTGTGTTTAAGAATCAAAATCTACTGTATATTTTCAGAACCAGAGCTTTTCCATCACTCCTAAAAACTCATCCATACAAGGCTGGGGATGTAACTCAGCGGTAGAGCACTTGCCTAGCTTGTGCAAAGCCCTGGGTTCTCTCCCCAGTACTGAAAAAAAAAAAACCCACACATACTAAAAAAACATGCTCTAATATTGATACAAAACACCAAATTAAATCAATTGCATAATTCACTAATATCACATGTAGCTGTTCCTCTCTCCTGCCCATACCTCCCAAGTTGTATCTTTCAAGAGTCAAATTGTGGTTATCATCAACAACCAGATGAAATGTAACAATGCCTATATTGAGAGAAAGAGAGAGAGAGAGAGAGAGAAAGGCATCATTTCAGTATGTATTTTTGTATACATACTTTTTATTTTTCTTTGTTTTAGAAATGCTATGTGCCTTAATGTACTACAAAATATATGCTACAAAAGCTAAGAGTAGTTCCCAAAAGTAGAGTCCCAGCGTCAGGACCCTCTATCGATGTTCAGAATTACCACCTGCCATGAATAGGAGCACAGTTTTCTCACCATCACCCGCCAACTTTGTTTTTTCAATTATGCTATATTTCTCTTTTCTTCCAGGGCTGCCTCTGAGACCTCCCTTCCACCCTCCCAGCCCCCACCTTTCCCCTGGAATCAGGCCCACACTGTCAGCTTAAGTGCCTAACTAATCTTTGCTGCAAATTATGTATTATTCACACCGGTTTCAGGCCAGGCTTCATATTATTCCACTTAGTTTGCCAGAGGTTTAAAGGATTAAACAATCCTTCAAGTATTTCCTGTTATCACTCCTCTTCTTTCTGAGCATAGATACATCCTCCAGGCCTGGGGTTCATAACCTTGGGTCTGTGCCCTGGCTTTTGGGGACCTGTAAATCCCCAGAAGTGAAAGGTAGAATATGTGAGCATTGGTGAATTTTCTTGGGAATTGGCTCTGAGGTTTTCCTCAGATCCTAAAAGATATCCATGACCCCAAAATGTTGAAGAAGCATGGCTGCTCTCAGAGGCACTCTGGGCACCCCTGCTCACCAGCTCCTTCTGTATCCACTGAAGCCCTGGGCTGGGTTCTGACAGTGATACCATAGGCCCTAGAGCAACAGATTATTTCCTGCTGATTGCCCTGTCAATCTCACCTCATCTGACCTGTAGGGTTGTGCCTCCTCTAGTCTTTCTCCAGAATGCTGTCCCCTTCACTGGACCTAACCTGCCTGACTTCCCTTATTCCTTTCCATAGCCCACTGACCCACTTCAGAAGGTGTTTCTGTCTTATTTCCCAAGCACCTTTACTCTGTATTGGTCTACCCCAGAGTTTCTTTTCTGAATATAGAGTATCACTAGAAGTTTTTGTTTTCTTTTCAATTTCTACCCCCTCATCAGTATACCTGGCCCATTCCAGAGCCATTGTCCTCTTCAGAGATGGCATATTACCTTCTCAGGGAATGATGTGTCTCAAAAAGACCATGAACATCCAATGCCCTGAGAAATCCTGGCATTATCTTTGCTCCCAGCTCCCTAAGATTGCAAGATCTCAATCAGCATTAGATGCTATTCCTCCACTCCAGCCTAGAGCTAGCTGAGACCAAAAGCCAGTTTGCCTTGCTACAACCTGAACTAACAACTGCTCTCTCTCTTAGTCCTTTGATAGTAGTTTCTACATTTTCTAGTTAATTTCTCAATATTGAAATTGGGAGGGGAGAATAGCCATATTATTCCACTTCATGTGATTGAATATGAAAATAAAATCAAGGAAAATAAAAAGAAAAAGGAAAGGTACAGGAATACAGACTTTCAATAGTTTCTTTTGGTTTAGGTCTTTGCTTGGGGCCATTTCTGAGAGAATCCTTTTTGTCCTGTGCTCCTTCTGATTTGCATCTGAGAGCAGAAAGGGTGCAGTTAGAAAGTAAGTTGAGGGTTCTGGCTCTTTGGCCCTGTGAGTCTCAGTGGACTGAGCCCAGTATCATAAGTTGGCAGCAAGGGTAGATTTGGGGCCCTCAGCAAACTGCCATTCCAGTCCAAAGTTAGCTGCCAGTGAGGTTTGCATTCTGAGCCTGCTGACACTTCCGATAGCCTTTGCTGATATCCAAAGGAGAGAATTCCAGCCTTGCCATATTTAGATTCCTGCTCTAAGTCAGAGTTCTGAGCTGTTTAGTCTGACACAGGATCCTCTGCTAAGGAAGTGACTAGACTGTGGCCTTTTTGACTCACAGCAAAGCTCAGTCAAGGGCAGAGACCTAGCTGGTTCCCATCCTCAGATAGGGATGGAGGCACCACCAGATCACTTGCCCTCCCACCCATTCTCTTCCTTTCCCTTCTGAAGCTGACTTTTCAGAAGATATTATTTGTCCCTTCATTAACTGAAAAGTAAGCAGCATTTTTATGAAGCCAAAGCCAACTCCCTTTTGGGGCCTATGGCGGCTGTTGGAGCAGTAGTGCCATGCAGTTATGTGAGTCTTCCACACATCTCTAATCCAGTGCTTCTTCTGCAGCAGGAAGACAGAGCACAAAGAAAAGCAGACAGCTGACTCCACACTGCCTCCATGCACCTCAGCTCCTCTCACCTTTGAAGAAATTAAAACAACATACAGTGTTGGGATATCTGTGCACCTGTGCCAGGATTAGTTGTCAGGTCCCAAGTATGCTCGAGCATAAGTCAGCTGAGCCATTTCTCTTTCATCAAAGGAGTCACCCGAATGTGGGGCCTTGTGAGAGACAAACAAAACAGTTGTCCTTCAGCCAAATTAACTGTGATGAAGACAATTCAGAACAAGACATCTATACTTCACTCTGCTCCCCCTCTCTAAGTGCCTTTTATGTGCCTGGCACTCTATTTGTATTTCACATCTGACCTAATTAATACCCAGAGCATTTCTGTTAGGGTGTATTTATCCCATGTTGCAGATGAGAAAATTGAAGGTAGAGTTAATGTGCCCCAGATATCACATCTAGCCTTTGGTAAACCTAAGTTTGACCCTCTAGATCCCTCACTTGTCTTACTGCACCATGTCATCTGGTAGACCCTGGGGCTGTACCTTAGAATCGTGGCAGGGGTGGTCTGAAAATAATTCAGAATCTCTGCAAGTGGAACCTATGCCACCTAGGGAAGAGATGTGAGCATGTCAGCTTACTCTTCTGCCCTGATAGGACAGCCTGGCTTTCTTTCCATTAATCATATGTGTCCTAATGTGGGTCCAAGCAAAACCACCAGCTCTCCTATGGTTCCTGCCCCATGTCTGCCTTCAAGACTGAGCCATTTGCTGAAGTTCATCCAGTGCAGAACTCATCCTTGGTCGAGGGAAGATTGATGCTGGGAGAGACAAAAGCAGTCATGAAGAGGGACTGGGTCAGGGAGTATCTCTGAGGATGCAGTCAAGACATTGTTTGGAGGCTGAAGAACAACAGTTCCAGCATAGTGATGGATGAATTAGGTTTGAATGAAGTAAAAATGACTAGGTTTTAAAGTTCTGGTGGACAGATGGTTCTACAGTTAATGAAAATGAGTACATTGAAGATAAATATTGGGTTTGGAGAGGGAAAATGGTGAGATTAACATGTTCACAGAAGCTTCAGGGCAACAGGCCCTAACAATAAGATGTCTACTGGCAAGTGAAAATTTTAGTTGAGAGACAGACTTTCTGAGTGGCTCAAATGCTTCAAGCAGTGATGTAAATAATCCAAAGAGGGTGAGAAAGCAAACAGTAAGAACAGGCTGCCCAGGTCCTTATGGCACATTCAGACAATGTCCTTGTGTACCTCTGGCACTTAATTTAAATACAGGTGAACATGGTTGAACCTCGAAAACATAATGCTAAGTGAAAAACACCAGAACCAAAAGGCCACATATTGTATGATACTATTTATACAAAATATCCAGAATAGATAAACTTGTAAAGACAAAAAGTAGATTAGTGGTTGCCAAGGGCTGGGGGATGAATGAGTGAAGAGTGACTACTGAGGGGTATGCAGTTTTGTTATGGTTTAGATATTAGGTATCCCCCTAAAAGCTCATGTGTAAGACGATGCAAGAAAGCATAGAGGTGAAATGATTGGGTTAGGAAAATCTTAACCTAATCAGTGCATTCATCTATCCACAGGGATTAACCAGATGGTAACTGTAGGCAAGTGGAGTGTGACTGGAAGAGGTGGGTAGATGGGCTGTTCCCTTGGGGTATATATTTCATCTGTGGTAAGGGGAGCTCTCTCTCTTCTTCCTGGTGCCATGTTCTGAGCTATACCTTTCCACCATGATGTTCTGCCTCACCTGGAGCCCTGAGGAATGGAGATGGTTGTCTTTGGACTGAGACCATGAAACCATGATCCCCCAAATAAAATTTTCCTCTCTAAAATTGTTCTTGTCAAGTCTTTTGGTTACAGCAGTGAAAAAGCTGACCAAAACAAGTTTCTATTGGGGTGATGAAGATGTTTTAAATTAACATTGGTGATGGTTGTACAACTCTGTAAATGTACTAAAATTCACTCTGAGTGAATTTTTGTAAATAATGTCTGAAATTTAAAAATAAGAATATGTATGTGTGTGTGTGTGTATATATATATATATATATATATATATATATATATATCCTGCTCAAGTTGTCATTATTTACTTGATGAAAATAAAATCCAAACAAACTAATTTCTAAATTATATCTAACCTTTGGTTCTCAAATATATTAGGTACCTGGACTCCTTATGCAGAGAAGATATACCACTTTATTCAGCTACCCTTGGTAGATTACCTTAACTGTCAGCATGAGAAACAACTGGGGAGAGGGAAATCAGCTTAAGGAATAATTAAATTCTCCATTTCAAGACCATATTTATTGGAGGAAAGAGAAAACTCTTGTTTGTTGTATTGCTTGATCCTTGTGAAAACCAATTCTTATTTAGTCTCTTTTTAACATACAGGTTCTTGTATATCTAGGAATTGAAAAAAGTAGGATAAAAAGGAGAGATTGAACATAGGTTCTTTTGGGGGACTTGCATTGAAATATGACCTAGGTCTACAAATTTTCAGCATGAGAAGCACAAACATTTAGCCATGGAACCAGGTTTCATCATCACTGGGTTGTCCTCATAACATGCTGGAACTGGGCACTGGAAAGTCTGAGATAGCCTGAAATTAGAAAGTCACAATGTACCAAGTTAACATATTAGAAAAGGAAGTTGTTAACAAAAGTGGAAAATGCCTTTTGGAAACAGCCTTAGATATTTCACACACACACACACACACACACACACACACACACACACACACACCAAACCCTTGTGACTACTCCAGTACAGGGATTCTAAAAGCCATAGTAGTCAAGTTATGTATTTTCCTTCTAAAATTAAAAGGAACATGCCTGACAGCCAATGAAAAGCTGTTTTATTCCGTATATATTTGATATTGTTCATACTTCAGTACTCTATTGCTTTTGGCTTGGGATTCTCTCTTATTTACAGAAAAAAGGTTGGGTCATTCTCAGTTTGATGGTACTATATTAGAGGGAGGGATATCTGGTACACACACAAACAGAAATCCTTTCCACTAAACACCTCCAGTTTGAAAAGTAAGTGTATTTAGTATTATTTCCCCAACCTTGCAAAGTTCATTAATATTCTGCATCCATCTCACTAATGTATTTAAAGAAAATAAGGCTCAAGGAAGCTTTTTCCAAGTACATTCTTAGATCTGCAGCAGAAACTAATTCCTAAAGGTCTTAGAAGTCTCATCTTTCTAAATTGTGCTTTTGCATGGCTTCCTCTATGAAAGCCACAGAGATTATGCTGTCCAAGAAGTAGGCAGAGGGCCTGAGTACTCATATGCCAGAATAGTAGATCCCTGAATGGATGCAGATTTATTTGGTGTTTTGCACAGCCTTGCCTGGGTAAAAGGAGAAGTATGGTCCTCTTGTTACCAGAGGTTCCATTCTTCAGAGAAGCTTTTCTTCCTTTCTGGTCAGTGACTGTCCACAGACGCCCTGGAAGCAGTCATTGTTCACTGCTGTAGGCTGATTTGCTGCCCCTCAAGTACATGCAGTGTAAAAAGACATGCAGCAGGTTGTGGATTTTTTTTTTTGCAGATTCAGCAGAGTGCTATACACTAACAATCAGCTTGAAGAATGCTGAAGTCATGTGTCAGTGCACACCAGGCCAATTCGTTGTGCAGCAGAAAGCTTGACTGGTAGCTTATGGGAGAAAGTTATACACAATAGTACCACCCTCTCTTGACACTGGGTCTGGTGCCATGGACAGCATATTTCAAATCCACAGATAGCCTGAAAGCAATTTTAGTCCCTCTCTCAAACATTTCCCCCCAACAAACCCATCAGAAAAGATGCTAACAAGTAGCAAAACTGAAATCATTGATCTCACCTTCCTCCGTACCCTTAATCTGCCAGACTGGGCAGAAAATTGCTCTGGATATTACCCACATTTGCAAACTGGTGACCCACAGGCTCACCCAGCCATATGTGATGTGTTTTACTGGTTTTCAAAAAGTATTTGAGTGAGTTGTCAGCATCTAAAACCCAGGAAGTTCCATATACAATCTACATTTCTGGCTTCTCTTTACAATTCTGAAAATCCAGTCACCTTGGGCCCACACTCTCAAATGACAATGACACAGTGAAGCCAAGAGACAGCTCTTTCCTCCAGAATGGATGCAGGCTCCCCTTCTGGCCATCCTGCTTCCCAGCAGCATTCATTTTACTTCTATTCCCTATTAAACCCTGTAACATCAGAGTTTGAGGACCCCAACAAGAAAAGGAGCTCAGAAAAAGAAAGATTTGCTTTCATCCTAGATATCCATGGTGGCAAGCTCCTGTCAATCAGATTTCAATTTGATCTACTAATGAACAAGATTCTCCTATGCCAGAGTGCCAGAATCAGAGATAGTTAAACAAGTTCAATTTAGTATACAGGGTTTTACTTCCATTTCTAATGAGGAATAAAGACAATTTCAAACAAAGTTAGGAAAACAAAGAAGAACATACTTATGTGAAAGACAAGTAACTAGAGTTTCTGATGCAATCCCCTCCCCATTGCTGTTACCTAGTTTCTTTATCCACATGATGGAAAGGGTTATCCATCACCTCATTCTGCATTCATTCATTCAACAGAATTTACAGAGAGCTGTTGACATTGAGGGTTCAGAATCTTCCAAACTTGGATCTGCACTTAGACTTCATTTGCCTCATCTATAAAATAAGAATCATAATAATAAACACCTCGGTGTCTAGTGTACTCTGAAGACTGTCATTGTGAACTTTCATTATTTATCAAGTACCAACTGTTTGCCAAGCTTTATGCCAGGCTTTTGAAATACAATATAAAGACATGAGCTCAATGTCTTAAAGAGCTTCAGCATAGTTGAGGGAAAAAATTCTGGGCTAGCAAGTGGAGTCAGTGACCTAAAGAAAAGCTCCTGAGAATGACTGCACTATTACTGAAACATTAATAGGTGGGTGAGCTCACCGCTTGTTGCAACATCATATTAAATTAAGGACAGTTTCATGTGCAGCGCCGGCCTTTAGGGATATGTACGTATATACTTATAGGGTGTGTACATATATGCATAGAATGCAGAAGCAGGTTCCAGAAGAGGGTCTCAGTTACAAAGAAAGAAGTTACAGAGAGTGGTTCTGTGTGCAGGCAAAGGACTGGGGTACACAGAGGCAAAGTGGCCCATGAGAGGGATTTTTTTAATGAGAAATAGTTTCCATTTTTTTTCTAGATAAAGCAGATATTCCTGTAACAAATAATGTAGTCAGAGCTAGCACTTGGTATATCTGCCATGTGCATAATTATGGCCACTCTGACTCATGTTAAATTCTGGAATTATCTTCTCTCCTGTGACCCTATCAACCTTTTCCTAAATTACCACCTGCCATCTGGGTATTTTGAAAAGGAGTCTCAATATTTATTAAGCCAGACCATTGCTTCTGCATGTGGATTTCGATTTGGCTTATTTGCTCTTTTCCCTCATACTCCAGTCTTCCTAGTTTTGACTTTCAATTCCCAATATGTGCAGAACTGACTCCACATGGGACCTGATTATCTATGGTGACCCGGATGGTCTGGGCCCTCTGGGCAGCCTATATCCTTGACCCTCTCTGACCTTTAGGTCATATGCAACACTTTATCACATTCCCTTCAAAATAAACCCAACTGCAAAAGTATTGGGAAATAAGGTAGGTTTTACTGAGAGTTTGGGAGGCAATTTGAAGAACTCCCCATATATAGAAAAAATATCACAAAATCCCCATGGTGCAACCCTCAACTGCCAAGGCCTTTCTCTTCAAAGGCCAGCCTCCACACCTTTCGACTTTACTACCATCTCCTGCAACTGTGCTCTGTAGCTTGTGCTCTCCAGTCCATAAAGGTAGCCCCCTTTGCTTTCTCATGCCTGTCATTTAATAATGCTTTTTATTAGGGGAAAGACTGGGCCGAGCATGACAATTCATTAGTATTCCAAAATGCACATAAGCCATCCTTAGTACTTGCGCTATTTGTGGCGGGATTGGCAAGAGATTTAAATAAAAAATATATCTACTTTCCCAAACCCAACCATCAGTTTCCTTATTATTCACTGAATACACTAGAGGCATCCTTGATGTTTGGACATATAAGTTCATCTCTCATTTTTGAATGGCTGCATAGTGTTCCCTTGGATACATACAACATGATGTATTTAGCCATTCCTAGACATTTATCTTATTTTATTTTTCTATTAAAAACAATGTTATGATCAAATAGTGCACACTCATGTGAGTGTGACTATAGGATAAATTTCTGGAATTGGTATTTTGGTGTCATGAATATTGTGCATTGTAACATTTACTAGACATTGCTCTCCAGAAATTTATATTCTAACCAACTGTATAAGCAAGATGCTGTTTCGATTTTTCATAACTTACCTTGTTTTATATGTCTGTTTGTTTATGTCCCACCTTGATTCAGGAAGGGCTTAAGGTGGCTGGCAAGGAAATATAAATTAGAGGTAGATGGGAAGGAAAGGTCAAAAATAAAAGTAAGGAATAAAATGGAGTAGTGATTAAGATTATTTTAAAAATTCACTCGAATTCATTCTAAGCCCTAGGCAACTTTCAGGTTTAGTACTAAGCTTTCTTGCAGCCATTGTAAAGAAGAGAAACTGATAATAATGGATTCTATTGCTAAGACAAAGCCATGTCTTGGGACCTCATAAAAAGGACGTTGCGCAGTGTGATGATGTCATTAGTAGTATGACCTGTGAAGCCCTCCACACCTCTGTATCTGCCCATTTGCCTCGAACCCAAATTTGTTCCCGGAGAGCAGAGCCTGTCTTCAGTCACGCACACATGCTAATACTGTCGGATGGAGAACATCCTGGCCAAGACTGATAAGCCAACACTCTGACCCCCAGTGGGGCCAGATGGCAGGACAGGTCATCACTTCTACACTTAGACCTTCCTTTCTCCTAAAAGCTTCTAGGAATTGCCTTGTAGTATGGGAACAGAAGCAAATATGGGATAGGAACCTGGAAACCAGGTCAGGACCACACCAGGCAGGATGTGAGCTGCCTGCCAGGCCAGCAGGCAGAGTGCCAGAGGGGTGTGCCCTCCCTGCTGTCCAAAATTAGGGCAAGGATCTCCAGAAGAAGTGAAGCACAAGGGACCACCTATGCAACTGTATATGCTGAGGAGTGGCCTCCCAAAGAAGTTTGGGGCATTTTAATTCCTGACTTCAGAAACAGGAGTCAGGAGGAAGCCAGAGTGAGTTGAGCTGGGTGGGGAGAGTGAGCTAATCAGCTGCTCTGATGTGGGGTGGGCCGGGTGCAGTCAAGGATAGATAAAAAGAGCACAGGGCTCAGCTTCACAAACAGCCTGAATGCTCTGGCAAAGGGTCACGTGACTTGCAAGGAAGCCATTTGGCCTGAAGCAGAAGCAGTGGAGCTGGACATCAAGTAGCAAAGGAACTGAGAGAGCAGACTTGGATCTGAATCTGAAGTCAGAGCAAACTAATAAGAAAAGTACATGACTTCTAGGGTTAGGGATGGCAAAATTGATTGAGTCATAGGAGATTTTGTCTCCAGACACCCCTAAGAATTTTACCCTCAAGGTATTCCATACTGTAGTATGGACACCCAGACACATCCTAGAAAGGACTTGACATTAGGAATATATCACGAACAAGGTCAAAAAAGCGTTAAAAACATGTACCTCAGTCCCATTAACATAGAAAGAGAAATATCCCCCTTTGTCATTTCCTGGGTGATAGTAGGAGAAAGTAATCCCAATGGAAAAAAGACAGTGGAAACCTGATCGAAGGAGCTTTTTTGAGCATCACCCTGGGGAGCCACAAGAGATAGGCAGGAAAGAACAGCAGGCAGCTACAAGGAAAGTAAAAGAAACCAAAAGAGACAGGCCTAGTGGGGAAATGATATGGCAAGGGAAGAAAATGAGGTACATTTTCTAGTTAAAGAAGATTGATGTATTCAAAAGGCTTTCAGTTTCCTGGATTCTTTTGGGTGTATCCATGGGAAGGTTTAAGTTTTGAATCATCCTGAGTTTTAGCCAGTACAATTCTGGCTTTTAGCCTCCCCAATGTAGATCCTGGTCTACTATCTACTGCCCTTCTGAGAGCCATTAGATTCTGCATTTGCTCTACCTGGTAGATTCCTCCTCCTCACCTTCTGCATCCCCCCAGATGGCAGTGAAGTGCTTCCCCAGGCATCTGGCCCATAGCTTTGGCAGAACATGGCCATTGTGGACATAGACCCCCAAAACAGGCTGTTTTGCCAGAATGTATAAAAGTTAAAAAATAATTTGAATTTAAATATGGGAAAACTATGAAATATAATAGTAAAATATCAATGTTAGAATACCATATTCTACTTTAAAATAGATTTAAGAAGGAATGTTAGCCAAATGACTTCAGCTGGCACATGTAACTTACAAAACTTTTTTTTTTTTTTTAGAGATATCAACAAATGTATTTGGAGGCAGACAGCTCTTTTAAAACAAGTTTTTTGTTAGACTTTTAAGTCAGAGATAAAATTAATTTATTGGAAAAAAAAGTAATGATCAGAGCATGATTGAATATGTACAAACTTACTAAGAAATGCATCTTAGCTTACAAAAAGAGGGCCATTTTCTTATTGTCTAACTAGCCATCATGTCTACAACTTTAATCTGGTGTTCTGAAATCTTGGCCAACACTTGAAAGCTATTTTAAAATGAGTTCATCTGTTGAACAGTGCTATAAGTCCTACTTTTGATCAATGTAATGATTTTAATTTAAAAATCTCCAATTGATGTTCTTAATTATTTCCCTGGTGACATAGAATTTTGAACAAACCACAAGGGTAAGAGTATTCTGCAAAGGTTATTTATTTTCCCTTCGCCTTTGATTACCCAGAGAATTATGCCAAAATATAGAGGAGGTGAGCAGAGGGCTCTTTTGATTCAAAGAACAGAAGTCAGAGTAGAACCCACTGGGGAGGCTTCTCCCTCCTACTGTGGTTTTCTCCAGTATTGTTTCCCCTTAATGAGGTGTAGCTCTGACAGGGGAAGGTAAGAACCAAGGGCCTGGACCATGGTTCCCAGCAACCAGACTCTCCTGGGGAATGGAGGGTTTCCTTCCATCTTTCCTTCATTCTGGTCTCCCCAGCTTGAAAAATAGCTTTTACTTGGTGTTCTAGATATGAAGTACATAGTTTCCCTAAGACATCCTTCATTCCCCAAATAATAATTAATGTTTTAAAATAATGTCTTTTTCTGCCATCACTTTAAGTGGTTTATATAGTGATGAGCTACAAAAATGTATATCACATATGTTCTAACAGATAATTTACTGATTTATAATTGCTTAGAAGCAGTAATCCTTACACAAACTTGTTTTCTAGTACTATGGAACTAGATGGAGTCATTTACACGTATTTAAGCAAAGGGGAGTGGTGTGAGAGTTGAGAATTACCCACTGCCCCCTATTCCCTATTTACATTATTACCTTCTGTACTCCTGCTTGTGCTTTAGCATCTAAGTGTTAGAGACTCAGTTGTAGCATGAATCAAGAGGTGTGACCTCAGGGCTGCCAGGGTTGCAGATGCATCCCCCGCAGGTGTATCCCCTTACTCTAGGTTTGTTCCACCTAGAGGAAGCCTAGAAGAGTGGAATTCCACATGTTGTGCTCAGGTATCCACAAAGCACGGGCTGCTGCAGAGTGTGTTTACTGGGTTAGTGTGACCCAGCACACAAACATGTGAACACAGGGTAAGTACAACTCCCACAGCAGCCCACAGGAACTATGCAGGTCAGATTTTGAAAGAGCACCCAGAGTGATTTAGAAGGGCGTTTGGAATTCATGAAGAGATTGGTTTTGTTTTAAATAATGTTCATGGCACCAATAGAAAACAATGAGTGTTGATTACACTTTTATTCTAACTTTGGTGATTCTCAAGGGAGATATCTGCTATGTGATTCTCCAGGGAGATGTGGTGACATGAAACTAGGTCCTGTAACCAGGTGTATGGCAAAAATAATAACGAAGAGAATGGGAAAAAAAATACTGAAATTGTAAGAAAGTTAAAATGTGATACTATAAAATTATGAACAAAGGGATCATTTGTAATCAAGGCAAAAAGAAAATATTTTCAAACTGATTAGGTATCAAGTAATGTAGAGAAATAGGTATATAATTTTTGTTGGGTATTGGGGAAAATGCTATATATAAATTATGAAAAAAATTTCTCCATAGATGGAGGGTATTTGGGACTGATATCAAAACTCTAATAATGAGGGTTTTGTGTGTGTGTGTGTGTGTGTGTGTGTGTGTGTTTTATATCCAGTCTCAACATCTATAGACATTTGGTCCCCTCCCCCAAGCTCTGTATATTTTTTCCCCCATTTGAACAAGAGACCAATGAGAATAAATTCATGCATACAATTATAAAAGCCCCTCTCTTCCTCCACTTAGCTTTTGACAAGCAACCACACAAAACAAAACCTACCAGGCACGTAAATGGATGGTGGATGGTGGTAAGGCAATCCCAGGTGGGAGGAATATGCTGATGGAGGAATCTGGCCCTGGGTTAAAGAATGGCATCAACACCTTTCATGTTGAATGGTGTACCTGGTGCCTAGGTGAGACAAGCAGGAAGAGGGAGATCCTATCTTGTTAATTGTCCTAATCTCACCTCCTCCCCTTAAGAGACTTGTAACACAGAACTTCCTTTAATTCATCAGACTTCCTCACCCAGAGAGGACACAGCAGTGATTATGAATTATGATAATGAATGGAGAGATACTTTGCCCCCACTTCTTGCCATTATTTCCTCTATAACTTTACTTAAGAGAAAGCTGACATGTTACTGACTCCTTGGGTGGGGGCAGGAGGGGATGTCAGTTTTTTAGAATAAAATTTTTTGGTTTTTAGTCCTTTAATTTTAAGCAGTCAAATCCTCTGTTTCAAAAGGAGTGCAAATCCTATCCATTATATTTATAACTTTGTATTATAAACGTTGGACTCTGTGAAAGCAGCAACAATAATGGCGTAACCAGTGTGGATAATGAAAGCTTTTGGTCTGGGAAAGGAATAAATGAAAAGACCTGTTCAGAATTGCAGAGCCAGGGAGTCTGGCAGTTTTCCCTCATATTTCTCAGTGATAGACAAATTGTTAGTTCCCACATGTATAATTTATTAGTAATTGCTCTAATTTGCCTCCTAAGTTTCTAAGTTGCCAGTTCACTGAGATCAACTATTTTGTACCCATAAAATAGGAATCATACAGTAATTTAATGAAGTAGCTAACCAGTTAGGGCGATTTCGGTACAAATGCAGTTACTGTCATTGTAATTTAGAAAAGTAGGGGAGGAATAACAGTGTCAAATTTCTTAGAAGACCAGTGACTGTTATCACTCACTAGGATAAAAACACTACACATATTTTCCTCTGGTGGACATATGTGTACTAAGATAACTGGCTTTCCTCTGGGTCTTATTGCAGTCTGTTTAAAAGATACTTCCTACATGCATGTACAAATATGTACCAATAAATCCCATCAATATGTACAACTATAATGCACCATTAAGAATATGGGAAAAAACAAAAATAAAATAAAAAGATACTTTCTCGGGGCTGATGCTGTGGCTCAGTGGTACTGCGCTTGCCTAGCATGTGTGAGGCACTGGGTTCAATTCTCAGCACCACATATAAATTAACAAATAAAATAAAGGTCCATACATCTAAAAAAAAAATTTTAAAAATACTTTCTCCTTGGAGCATTGCAAGGACTTCCCTTTGATAGACTCTGAAGTCCTCCCGTGTGATCTGGGAGGCAGAGCACCACAGGGGAGATGAAGCCACAGGTGGACATGCTATGAGGAGGTTGGAGACAGGGTTGGCATAGAACTTGTATTTTCTTCTTGAAGGAAATGTTCTATTTTCCTCCAAACAATTAATTGACTTTAGGTATGGCTATAAGAGTATAAATACAAAAATGACTTTTTGTGGCCAGCCTGATAAAATTCTGTCTATTCTTGAAACTCCTCAATTTACCAACAAAAACAAATTTTCTACTTATCTTCTTTACTGAAGAGCCAAATGAGCTAAGGTCTCATTCTTCTTCATGTGACATCAGCAAAACTGTCAACTCCCTTCTGCTTGCTGAACTCTAGTTTTGCTGATTTGTAAAGAGGCAGGAACATTGCTTAACATTTGGTTTTCATGTATAAGCTTATGGTCTTGGAAATGGCATAAAGTAGGAAAATGAAGTTTTTAGCCAGGCTTTGAGAAAATTGGATGTAGAGGTGACAGAATAAATGTAGATTGCTCTAGACATTTTTGGAAAGTCACCCTTTTACCCAACTCAGCTGGCAACCATCCTAGGACTGATAAAATTCCTTTGCACTTCATCAGGATTTAACTTTGGCTCAATCTGTCAAAGTCACAGCCACATCTCTCAGGAGTACCATTTGGCCACAGGTCAAATACATTATCACAAACACAGTGGATGTTCCTGAATAGCATTCCTAACCCACAGCCAGTGACCACATGCATTTAGCAACATCAAATACCAAAAAATATCTGAAAAAACAAAAACCATTTAGATCATCTCTGATGATTTTATCGAAATCAAGATACTTTCCTAAGTGACTAAATGGCATTTGGGAAAAATCATAATCCTAGAACATGAAATGTGACTATTAGTGATTAGAAATTTTAACCAAATTTAGAAACCATACTTAGAGCCTCTTGACTTCTTTAGTATACTGCTGGCATATTCATCACCAGGCAGGATTACCAGATGAATCTCTTGACCTAATGTTTACTCCACGTTCAGTAAGCACCAGGGCAGGAGACTCAGTCCATATATCTGCTGAAAGTATGGTTTCAGGGACAGTATTGTCATCAGCATCATCTGAAAGCCCGTTGGAGAGGCAAATTCATGGTATGGAGCCCAAAAATCTTTTTTTTTTCTTAATTTAAATATAATGTTTATTTAAATTAGCAAAATGCACATTCAAACACAATTACCAATTGTTATAAACACATTAGACATTAAAAATGTATTCCAATCACCTGATAGTGGGTGAAGTGAGTGATATGAAGGAGGAAAATGGAAAACACAAAAATAAAAAGTGCAAAACTAAGGATAAATTGCTATAAACTGAAAATGTGTGATTTTAGCTCACCTCTTTGAACCTGAGGTCAAATTCAAATTGTGGAAAACACAAAATAAGATGAAAGACTTAAATTCAAATATATTAATAATCATAATAAATGTAATTAGATTAAATTTATCTGTTACAAGATATAAAATCCCAGATTAAAAGGAAAACTTTTTGTTTTCTAATTAGAAAAGACAGGGAAACCTGAAAGGCCAAAACTAAAGAGACAGAAAAAATGCATATCAGAGAAACACTAACCCAAAGAAACCATATAAAAATTTTAATACCAAACTAAAAGATTTGAAGTGACCAATGGTGTAGGGATAAATAGTGTTTTATCAACTTTTTTGCCGCTATGACCAAAAGACCTGACAAGAACAATATTAGAGGAGGAAAAGTTTATTTGGGGCTCATAGTTTCAGAAGTCTCAGTCCATAGATGGCTGGCTTCATTGTTCTAGGCCCAAGATGTGAGAGAGCTTCATGATAGAAGTGTGTGATAGAAGAAAGTGGTTCAGGACATGACCACCAGGAAGCAAAGACTTCTCTCACCAGCAGTCAAATATATACTATACCCCAAAGGCACACCCCAATGTCCCACCTCCTCCACCACACCCTACCTGCCTACAGTTATTACCTAATTAATCCATTTCAGGGGAGTAATGCATTGATTAAAACTCTCATAATCCAATTTACACTTTCTTGCATTATGATTTTACAAGCTCTCAAACTGATTCTGATTCAAATTTGAGAGCCACTGGCCTCTTTATTTCTGGAACAAACTGTCAACCAGCAGTTGATGTTGGTGGTTGTGC
Organism: Spermophilus citellus; assembly: GCF_964194105.1. Lineage (NCBI taxonomy): Eukaryota > Metazoa > Chordata > Mammalia > Rodentia > Sciuridae > Spermophilus > Spermophilus citellus. Next base: position 176,570,659 of record NC_138182.1, on the reverse strand, counting down.
CTCAGTGTCTTCTTTCTGCCGATGAAAGAAATATGCCTAAACATGCCATACTTTCTTGGTTGGAAACCAGGTCCCAGATGCTAATATTTGCATCCTTTTCTCTACAGCATCTCCCAATACCTGGATCAGAACTGTGGGGCACCATATGTTGAAAATATTTTATAACAACAGTTTGTATTTTTAAATTTAAAACTGTAAGGAGCTTTTCCTAAACAAGTTTATACTAATTTGTTTTATTAGTACTATGAGCTGACCATATACAAAAACAATAGTACACCTTTCTAGAATCATCTGTGAATATCTGTGGACTTTTTAACCATCTGCAAAATAGGAAAAAAGAAAACAAAAAAAACAGAAAGCAGATCAAAATAGGTCTCTGATCATTGGACATGTTTCACAAATCCCACACCAAAATTGATACTTTTTTTCTGAACTCTAGGAGGCTATCAAAATCTACTTGCTCTTTCTTTCCCAAACTGGTTTGCTATTAAAGTACATGAGTTTAAAAGTTTAGATGCAGAAGACTTAAGTTTAAGATATAAGGCTATAAAACTCTTAGAAGAAAACATTGGATGACATTGAATTAGGTAATAGTTTCTTAGATATATAATCTCTAACAAACAATAAAAGAAAAAAATTGAAATTAAAAAGTTTTGGGGACTGGAAGAGTCCTTTCCTAGCAAAAAAAACGAAAACCTTTTGCACTTCAAAGGACACTATCAAGATAGAAAGTGGGGGAAAAAAAACTGCAACCCATGGATTGGAAAGAAATTTTTGCATATCATTTATCTGAAAAGAGTTTAGTATCCAGAACATATTTTTTAAAACTCTTTCATCCCAACAGTAAAACAAACAACAACAACAAAAACAGATAACCCAATTAAAAAGTGGTGAAATATTTGATTAGATATTCTCCAAAGATATACAAATAGTCAACGTGCACATGGAAAGATGCGCCACACCATTAGTCATTAATGAAATGCAAATCAAAACCACAATGAGATGCTACTTCACACCCACTAGGATGGCTAGAATAAAAAAGATGAATGATAACAAGTGTTGATGAGAATTTGGGAAAACTGGACCCTTCATACATTGTTGGTGGAAATATAACATGGCATAACCACTTTGGAGAACAGTTGGGCACTTCTTCAAAAATTTGAACAGTGGTGACTATATGATCCAGCTATTTGAACTAAAATTCAGTAAGAAGTATGAACACAATGGAAACAAAACATATTCCTACTAAAACTCATATATGAATGTTCACAGCAGCATTGTTAATAACAGCTAAAAAGTGGAAACAATACAACTATCCAGTTGATGAATGGAAAAACAAAACGTATATATTTTTACAGCATGATATTATTTACTCATAGAAAGGAATAAAGTGCTGATTTATGTTATAACATAGGTGAACCAAGAAACCATTAATGTATTTGAAAGAAACAGGACAGAAAAAGCCACATAATGCATGATTGCATTTACTTGAAATGTCTAGGATAGGCAAAGCTGTAGAGGCAGAAAGTTGGTTAACAATTTTTAAGGGCTGCAAAGGTGGAAAATAAGTGACTGCTGATGAGTGTTGGGTTTCTTTTGGAGTGAGGACAATGCCTTAGAATTCAATTATGTTGATCTTTATACAACTTTGTGAAATGCAAAAAAACAATGAATTGTACACTTTAAGAGAATGAATTTTATGGCATAAGGATTATGTCTCTATTTTTAAAATTAGGCAGCAGATTGAACCTGTTTTGTGGGATGATGGATTGCCACCCTTAGTTCTAGTGGGGGGAAAAAAAGAGCAGGGGGCAGATAAATGAAAAAGATTGATGAGATATTGAATATTCTTGAAGCTGGATGATATGTATATGGTGGTTCATTATACTATTTTCTCTACTTTTGTGTATGTCCAATATATACAAACATATTTCTATAATTTACAAATCATGTATGGCTGGATATGGTGGTGTATACCTATAATCCCAGCTGCTTAGGAAGTTGAGGCAGGAGATCCTGGGTTTGAAGCTAGCCTCAGCAACTTAGACCCTGTCTTAAAATGAAATTTAAAAGGTGGTAGGGAACTAGGAATAGGAACACAGCTCAGTGGTAGAATGCTTACCTAGAATGGGCAAGGCCCTAGGTTGAATCCTCAGTCCCATGCACACATACACACACACATACATAAAATCATGTATGATGCTCACTGAGTAGATATTAGAATCACCAAGGTTGAGGCATACACATCTGTCATTTTAACAGGTTTCTGGTTCTTTTGAAACCAATAAATTGCTGGTTTGAAAATCAATATAAATCACTGCTCTCTATATAGTTCTGTTAACTTGATTGTCTTAGCAGTTTAGAAAAAAGGAAAGCCAACTTCAATGTGAGACAAATAGGCAATAGGAAGCGGGGTGGGGGTGAGGTGGAGGGAGGATGTTAACAGCTCAACAAGAGAGAAACTGAAAAGAAAAGTCACAAATACAAGAACTTTAGAAATTCAGTATTTTGAGACCACTTAGCATAGAAGCAAACAGCCCTATGTGCCATAACAAACTTTTAAATCATCACTGTTTACAGAATAGCATGACTTTTTATCTTCATAATGATGACCTGGAAGCATTCAGAGAGGATTGAATTATGTCCAGTAAATGTTGTTTAAGCCTTATGGAGGTAAATGCTTATTTCAGAAAATAGTATTTTAAGAAAACTACATTCTTAAAACCTCAAACATTTAGGACATCTGATTAGCCAGGAAAAAAATGGTTTAAAAATCCTTAATAGCTTTATTTCAAGGTCTTCTAATTTTTCCACTTGACATTTATAAACAAAAATCTACCTTGCAACTAAGGAAAAATAACAGGATATAAACTTCCTTTCTGAAAAAAGCCCTGAATATGGAAAACATTTTGAAGAAGAAAAACTGAGATGGAAGAGTTTTTATTTTGCTTTTAATGCATACTCTCTTCTAAGCCACAATCTTTTTTAAATCAACTTTATTGAAATAAAATTTACATGTAATAAAATACTTTATGTATATCAGCTGAATACTCCTGACAAATGTATATACTCTTTTGTAACCACCATCCAGGTCAATATGTAGAACATCCCCAGATTCTGTGCCCCTTTGCATTCAGTCTTCCCCCCAACACCTATTTTGCCCTTGGAAACCACTGAAGGGATTTCTGTCACCAATGATTAGTTTTGCCCCAAGAATTTTATATAAACAAATTCAAACTGTGTGTGCTAGTGTCCAGCTTCTTTGCTTCACCATACCTATGGGCTGCATCCATGTTGTTGCATGTTGTAAGTTGTTCATTTCATTTTATTGCTGCACATCTGTCATTAAGTGAATATACCTCAGATTATTTATCCATTCTCTTGTTGTTTCTGTTTGTGTAAATAATAATGCATAACTGTTTGGGGGGATATGTTTTCATTTTTCTTAGGTAAATGCTCAATGCAAGGTCATATATTAAATATATGTTTAACTTTTTAAGAAACTGTCAAACTCTTTTCTCAAGTAATTTCATCATTTAATACTCCCACTATTCAATGAATAAAATTGCCAGTTAAAGCCCATAACCTTGACCTAAAAAATAGCAAACAGAAATATTTATAAATTCTTTTTTAATTTTTATTATTCACTATTTTTTAAGAGTTTCACCTTGTATATATGTAAAACCTCACTGATATGGTTCTAAACCCTTCTTAAGCTTCAATCAAGCATTAATATCAGCTCAACTAAAGTCTTAAGTACAATTTATTTTTTCCAAACACCAATAGCTAGAAAACTGTTTCTAAAAGGACATTTATTTATGTTCCTTTCTATTAAGTAGGCAATGAATGTAAGTTTTGAACTATTCAATATCTTGGCAGCTTTTGTGGCCTACCATTTTGAATGTTGACTTCCTATAGAAGTCAGCACCTCTGTTCAAGAAAGAGGAGCAGTTCAGTGTAGGGACAAAGAGCCCAGCTTGAAGAGGTAATCAAAGTCTCTTCAAAGCCAAGGTATGAGAACCTTGGCTTCTTTCCATGGACCAATTTTGTAACTTATACAACCTTGGTTTCCTCATCTGTAATCTAGGTTGTAGGGGCCATAATTATCTTTATCTCATATGATTGTTGTAAAGACAGTGATCTCATTTATGTAAAGCCTTTGGCAATGTTCCTGGTCAAATTTATTGCTCAGCAAATGGATGCTTTAAAAGAAGACATGTTCCAATATGATTGAAACAAGGTCATCATAAGAAACATAGAGGATGTATCGTTCAAGGATTAAATTCCCTCTTCTTTCTGCTTTGACCTGGAGCATTTTCCCTCTCCCCTTTAAAGTCAGGAAGCTCCCATTCCATCAGCTTCCAATAAGCCCAGTCTTCTTCAAGATTATTCCCTCCCCAATGTCCACTCCTGCCCGCTGTTCAGTATGAGAAGGAAGTGTGATCCTTCTCTCACCAGGTTCCAGTCTAGTTCAGTTGTTCAGTGGCCTGTACACGAAACATGGTTGCTCTCTGCCTCACCTATTTCAACTCATCTCACACTGAAACATCCTGCTTCCTTTCACAAGTTGGCCTTGATGTCCCACATACTCAAGAATCTTAAAAAAAAAAAAAATCAATGGACTGAGAGATTAAGATGCATCAGCTCAGGGCTGGGTTATGGCTCAGCGGTAGTGCGCTCGCCTCACACATGCAAGGGTTCAATCCTCAGCACTGCATATAAATAAATAAAATAAAGTTATTAAAAAAATGTATCAGCTTTGTGGTCCCAGACTAACTATGGAATCTCTCTTATCTCTTTCTCTTGAAAAACAACCATGGTAGGAAATAGGAAAACGTTCACTGAATTCACATCTTAAAATTCCAAAAAATGGTTCTTAATTTTCCAAAGATATGTGCCATAAGGAAGAAAAATTGCCCAGTCTCAGCCTTCCCATTTAAAGACCATTTTGTAAATGCTTCTCTTGGCCCTTGCACTTAGGGCCTTTACAGAGTAACCAGCATTGTATTTCCCCAGCTACTGAATCTGTAGAAATTGAAGTCTATAAGGAAGTGAGTGAATCATACCAGATAGATCAATCTCTAGCAAATGGAGCATCCAGAGACACTCTCTAATGCACTCATCATGTCAGACTCTCCACCTGAACTCCCATCAGTTCCATTCTTATTATTCTCACCTGTATGTATGCTATGTTTTTTTTTATTTATGCAGTTAGTCTCATCTTCAGGGCAAGGATGAGACATAGCAAAGAGGAAGATGTGGATGCTGGATTTGGTTTCCTTTTTAGTTTTCTTTTTACATGCAACATTTCCTTTTACTTTTTTACTATTCAACCCTAAATTTCTAAGGATTTTTTTTCTCCTTTGGAACTTGTGACAAGTTACTTAAGACTGTTCAGATCTTCTATTTTGGTGTATGTGGGTATTATAATTAATGCTGTCTGGGTTTTTCCTGCAAAATACAAACATGATGTATAATTAGTTTATCTTTAAAAAAGGAATTGCATTATTTTAGGATTCTCTCTTTTTTGTTGAAAAATGTATCACTAAAATTCAAATGTTTCTTTAACTATAATTCATCAAAAATATTTTTGTAATAATTCATAAAAATAGTTTTCCTTCCAAGGAGACAACCATAAGACTAGTAATTCTTTGCTCACTTGTTTCATAAGAAAAATAAAGATGATTATAATAAATATAATAGAAAAAGGCTACTGAGTGCCTGCTGGCACTAAATGTACCTACATTATCTAGGTAATGCTTACAACATGTTATAAACAATGATAGGAGCCACCATTACTTTAATTTTGCATATAAGGAAAACAAAACTGAGAGAATATCAATTTGTCCATTGTTACATGGGAAGAAAATATTTTGTTATTTAAAAAATAATAAAATGGATTCAGTAGCAAGTTACAGAATCACAAATACATATTAGTTTTGTTTTGTTGCTCTTATTGGAAGCATATAGTTATACATACATATACACACATATACACATGATTATTGTTACATAATCTTAGACTGGAAGGGAACCACTATGGAACATCTGATATCCTCATTTTCCAAATGAAGGAATTAAGGACTACAGAAGTAAAATGATTCACCCACAGGGACACAACTAGTTCATTGAATTTCAGGATCGATCAGTAGATGTATATCCTGTGCCTGCTGTGAACACAAGTTCCCTGAACATCGGCAATTTGGCCAAAACTTCCTTCCCTGAGTTCTCATGTAGCAAACTATAAAGTTAATGTCATGGACCCATACTTGTGCCTTCACATGATGCTTCCTCCCTAACTCTGTAGGTCAAGGGCATGTACTACATATTCGTGTTCAGTCTGGCAGATGCCTGTTGGTTTCGTTGTGAATGGGCAACCATGGTAGCTTCAGCATTATCACTCACAGGCCTGTCCATGTAATTCTGTAGTGGTGTCACTGGGGTTGTGAAACAACTAATAATATTTTTCTTTGTGTTTATATTTAGCCATGACTGTTAATGGCGTGATTATAGAATGTAAACAAGCTCCACCCAGAGCAAGCACAAATGACTCAATGATTGCCTGGGGACAGGTTGCCCAATGTGATTGCACTCTGCAATGAAAATATCCAGCTTAAACAACTTCATTATGACTATAAATTTGGCTTCCTACTATTACCACTTCAAGCCAAATTATATATGTTTGATGAGGCATAATTTCTTATTAGATCCAGAGAATACTAGGGCAGACTACATTGTGATGGAATTATAATTTGAATTTTAATCAAGTTTTGTTCATTCCCAAGCATTAGCTAATGAAATAAATTCAGTACTGTAGTTATACAAGCGAATAGAGGACAATATGCAACAAAAAACAAGAACAAATTATATTGCTTATCATAATTTTTTTTTAAAGAGAGTGAGAGAAGAGAGGGAGAAAGAGAGAGAATTTTAATATTTATTTTTTAGTTTTCGGCGGACACAACATCTTTGTTTGTATGTGGTGCTGAGGATCGAACCCGGGCCGCACGCATGCCAGGCGAGTGCGCTACCGCTTGAGCCACATCCCCAGCCCAATATTTTTTATAATAGAAGTAATTGTTGGCATTTTTTTCTGACCTTTCCATGAACTCTCTTTCATCAGCCTTGTGTTTGGTCGCTTCTGAAAGACAGATGTCTGGCTCTGAGTTTTGGCATCTCTGGATTTAATGCACCATATTCTGCTTTCTGACAGTTCTCTAAAATTTTGTTTTGATAACCTCTACACAAACCCTGCATGTAGATCAATGTTCCCTGTTTCTGACAAAGAGAATATGTTGAGGGCTGGGGTTGTGGCTCAGTGGCAGAGCACTTGCCTCACACATGTGAGGCACTGGGTAAGATCCTCAGCACCACATAAAAATGAATAAATAAAATAAAGACATGGTGTCCATGTATAACTAAAAGAAAAAAATTTAAAAAGAATATGTTGAAAGCTTTCCAATAAAATATCATTAGTGAAGTGGGGAAGGAATTTCATGTGAAGAATTTTGGTTTCTTTGGTTCTGCTTGCTGTATTTCTCTTTTCTTCATCCAGCACATCCGGGATTCAGACGTTTGAAATAAATATTACAAGGGGTGTCATTGAATATATGAAGTCATAGCTGGAATTGCCACTAACACATTATCTTATCTGTGCTAACCACACCATGAGCTTCATGAGATTAACATAAATAATATAAACATTGAGTTACCCACATAACGAGCTGTTTCTCCTTAGTCTTAGCCACTTTTAATTCATGCTAATGAGTACTTAGCTCTTCAGGAGGGTATTTACTGTCTGGTCATTTTTCTATATTACAGTTGCATATTTGAATATGTGAACAATTACAGTCATAAGAGTTAACGTGTCACAAAGAACAATCCAAGGGAAACAAGGTGATAGATTTTTGAATACTATAGTATTTGCCAAAGTGCCAGATAGTCTTCTCTTTTTTAATGCATGAGAAATAGCAAAATATCATTGCTATAAATGGCGTGGAGACCTGGTAATATATTACGTTTCTAAGTATTTAAGTCATCAAAACAGTAGCAAGAGGTCAGTGTCCAGTGTTGCTTAATAGCTGGAGGCAGATTAGGAAGATCTTAGATTTATATTTCAAGACATTTTCACAGGGGAAAATATTAATCAACATTAATAAAAAATTAAAAAGAAAAGTTTTAGGGCTTGCATAAAATAAGCGGGAATAAGATTTATGCTCTGTCTCTGTAAAGGTATTGAATATCATTTCAATTTGCAAATATTGATACAACTGTCATATTATTTTCACATTGCGACAATTTGAGTTTTCTTCACTTGAAACGTTGTCCCAGGGGGCATTGTGACTATTAAACTAATCTTTATTCATGATTTATACAGCTTGAACTCAAATCTCTAGAACAAAATTAATAAATCATATGTCAATGAAGAGTATTGTAGAGAATGTGAACAATTGGATGAATAATTTTTAGGTAAATGGTTACCACTTATGTCAACTTTTTGTTTATGGAAAATTTCTATTTGGAATATGAAAATTATCAGGACTGTCTGGAAACTATAGAAATTCACTTTCTTGCCAGATTTACTCCAGGAAGGGCTAAATTTAGGCTGGACCAAATCATCGTTTGGTCAACTCACACTTTAAAAGGTAATCAGCAAGGAATATCACATAGCTAGCCTTCATAGCACAGCGAAGCGCAACTCTAACTCAAACACTCTGCTTAGATTTCTATCCATTTTCTTGCTGTTTTCTCAGAGGACCTCTTACAGCATAACCGAGTGCCCCCTGTGGAACCATAGCTAAGCAATAACCTAGAAGACAAAGGTACACCGGTAATTAGTCCAGGAAGCAATGCTGGTTGGAATACCAAGCAGAGCTGACTGGCTGTTCACTGAGTCATTTTCCATGGAGATATAGTAATCACAGCTCTAAGGATGCACAGGAATTATTGACTATGACCACTTAAGGTGTGACTTTTAAATAAACTCATTTTTAGAACAGTTTTGTATTTACAGAAAAATGAATGTCGAAGATAGTACAGGGAGTTGACATTATTAACTATTAGTTTCCCTTATTTTGGGGGGGGGGGCGGGGTAACCGGGTATTGAACTCAGGGGCACTCAACCACTGAGCAACATCCCCAGCCCTATTTTGTATTTTATTAGAGACAGGGTCTCACTGAGTTGCTTAGCATCTTGCTTTTGCTGAGGCTGGTTTTGAACTCAAGATCCTCCTGCCTCTGCCTCCCAAGCAGCTAGGATTACAGGTGTGCGCCACCGCACCTGGCCTAGTTTCCCTTATTATTAAAATCTTATGTTAGTATCAGACATTTGTTACAACTAATGAACCAAGATTAAGGCATTATTTTTAATAAGACCATACTTTTTTATTCATCATTTTTTAAAGACCATGCTTAATTCAGATTTCCTTAGGTTTTTTTAATTTAAATTGAATTTCTAAGCTCATACCGTAAAAAAGTGTATATATTTTATAAGTATCACGTGATATTTCAATACAGATATACATTGTGCAGTGTTCAATCAGGGTAAACATTTACTTCCTCAAATCAAATTTCCTTAATTTTTACCAAACATCCTTTTTCTGAGCAGGATTCCATCCAAGATCTTATGGTACAGTTTCTCCTTAGGCTTCTCTTGGCTGTGATAGTTTCTCACACACTCCTTTTTTTTTTTTATTAATATTTATTTGTTTGTTTTTTGGGTACCAGAGACTGAACTCTAGGGCACTCAACCACTGAGCCACATCCCCAGCCCTATTTTGTATTTTATTTAGAGACAGGATCTCACTGAGTTGTTTGGCACCTCTCTATTGCTGAGGCTGGCTTTGAACTCTCAATCCTCCCACCTCAGCCTCCCAAGCCACTGGGATTACAAGTGTGCACCACCGTGACCAGCCCCTTGTGACCAGCTCCTTCCTTGTTTTTAATGAGGTTGATTAACAGTTTCAAAAGTACTAATCAAACATTTTGTAGAATGTCCCCAAATTGGGACTTTTCTGGTATTTGTTTTTTCATAAATAGACTGGGGTTATGGAATTTGGAAAGGAATAAGTAAAAGTACCATTTTCATCACATCACATCAAAGAAACATACTATCAACATGATTTATTGTTGAGGTTGACCTTGATCACCTGGCTGAGGTAGAGTTTTGTCAGGTTCCTCCATAGTAAGGTTATTCTTTTTTTAATTTTATTTGTTCTTTTTAGATATACATGACAGTAGAATATATTTTGACATATTTATCCAAACATGGAGTATATCTTATTCTAATTAGTATCCCAATCTTGTGGTTGTACATGATGTGGAGATTCACTGTGGTGTATTCATATATGTACATAGGAAAATTGTGTCAGATTCATTCCACTGTCGTTTCCTATTTCTATCTCCCCTTCCTTACCTTCATTCCCCTTTGAGTAAGGTTATTATTTTTCCCACTGCAAACACTTTTAAAGGAAGTCACTATGCCCAGCCCACACTTAAGGAACGGGGAGAAGGAACGGGGAGTTGTGCTCTACCTCCTTGAAGTCAAAGTATATACATAAATTATCTGGATTTCTTCTACACAAGAGATTTGTCTTCTTCCCTTTATTTATGAAATCATTTATTTGAATCAGTATGGACTAATGGATATTTATTTATACTTTGGGCTATAAGGTAATGCTACTTTATTTTGTTGTTGATCGCTCTGTCCTTGGCAATTGGGTGCTCATTCACTTGGATCCTGTGTCCCTTTAAATAGTTTCATCATTATGGGGTTGGGTTTTTTTTGTTTTGTTTTATTTTAATGATTGTCTTTAAGTTGATTGTATATTGCACCGAAAACTCAAACTTTTCTCCTATTCCAGTGAACAAGTGGCATTTTAAAATCAAGTCATATTTGATTATTCAGATACTATTCATACCATTAGTTTTTCTTCTTCAATATAATACCAGTTCTTATACCCTTTTTGGATTCAAAGATTAATTATTTTAACATCAGTGATGAACAGATTCAATCAGAATTAGCTAGGGAGGTAGCATGAATTTGAAGAATTAGATGATGAAAAACAAAAAAAAATAGATACTATAAAAGCAATGGGCTTTTGGAAATAAAAAAGTGAAATGTGTTTTTTAAAACCTTATAATTCAAGAAAAGTAAATGAATTAGACCATCTATTAAACTAACTTCTTAATAAAATCAAGAATGCCTCAGTCAGAGAAACAACATAGAGCATCTTAATGGTAAACCAGAAGCACCTCATTAAAATCATAAACAAAACAAAGATACAGAAGTCACTTTTCATCAAGACCATTCATTATTATCCTGAAGCTACAGCCCATCTAAGAAACAAAAATCAGGGGAAAGGAGGAGAAAGATAATATGACTTTTATGTTATATTTCAGTTTACCTAGAAACTTAAAATAGTTAATAGAAAGTAATGTAATAAATAAAAATTTGATAAAATAAAAAATCTATATACAAAATAAACTATAATCAATAATTTTCCTACCTTTGGGCAGGAAAATGGAAATATATGATGGAAATATCCCTTTACATGAATCTAAGATATTCAGTAATAAATCTATATTTGGAAAACTAACATACTTTATTGAGCAAACAAAAGAAAATTTGAAAAAATACTATGTTCCTAGATGAGAAAACTAAATATTTTCAAGATCTACTTTTTTCTATATTATTATTTAGATTAACCCATTTAAAACACAGTATCAACTTTAACATCACATAATACCCCAAAATAAATTATAAATAGACTAAAGAATATATGAAATCATAAAACCTACAGAAAATCTAGGGTGATCGTTTACTAGCACCTGTAATCATAAGAACAAAAGAAAAGAATGAAAAGAAAATTATCAATAGGTTTAACTTCTATAACCTGTTTGTCAAGTAGACGATAAACAAAATTAGAAAACAAATGACGGGAATTTTTTAAAGCTAAAAATACATGACAAAGGGTTACTATCCTTAATATATACACAGGTAATTCTTAAACATTACTAAGAAAAGGACAAGAAAATAGAAAACTATGGAAAAAAGACATGTCTAGACAAATCATAAAAACTAAATACTATGGCCAAGAAACACATAGTGAAGTTCTAAAAAAAATTATTATTTAATACTTATTTTAGTGTTTATGTCCAGAAGCTGTAATAATAAAATAGCCTTAACCTGCCAATTTGTAGAGATGTTTTAAATGACAAAACCCAGTCTTGGCAAAGATTTGGTGAAATGGGCAGTTTCATTCAACTACTAGTAGAAATAAAAATTTGACAGAAAATGGATACTTTGGGGGAGGGGGGTGTCAGTGGAGGGAGAGAGGACTAGAATGTAGATTAAGGCCCTAGTCCAAGCTTTCCAGCTGTCTTATTGTGTGGACCTATACGGGAAGTATAAGATTCTGTACCTTCATTTCTTCATCTGTGAACAAAGAGGTTTGATTGAAAAATATGGTCAGTGGAAGTGAAGAGGTGTCCTAAATTTGGGGAAAAGATGGACAATTTAGAGAACATAAGAAAATTGTTTTTTAAAAAAGATTCTGACAAAAATCTGAGCACTATTCATTGTAACAGTGTAGAAACCCCCAGGGACAATCCACCAAAATATATAGAGGAACATGGTCTAGAGTAGACTAGCCATTAAAAGTGGGTGGAACAACTGTAATACACTAATAAAAAATGTGGAAAAAATAGGTGAGAAAAGAAAGGATTCATTAATAAATGATTTATCTCTCATAATGAAAAAGAATAGTCTCATCCCATATAGATGGATACAATCTTAGATGTATTAAGGGCCTGAATGTGGACAATAAAACTTTAAAATTATTAGAAGGAAATTCAGGAGAATATCTTTATGACTGCAGGGAAGAGATTATTTCTCATTCAGTACACAAAAAGGATAGTTCATAAAGGAAAAGATTACATTAAGAAGTAAAACTCTTATGCAAAGTCCTCATAAATAAAACTAAGAGACAAACCTTGGACTAGAAAAATGTATTTTTAACACATAAAGCATAAAATATGTTCATTCATTTTCAGACTATATAGATGGGGAATCCTTACAAATCACTATGAAAAAGAAACAGCTGACTATGAAAATGGATAGCAAAAGATACCTTCAGGTAATACGCAGAGAAGGAGATTTAAAGGACCAATAAATATGAGTGAGAAATGATACTGAACCTTGCTAACAATTAAGAGAAATGCCTGCTAAAACAAAAACATACCCCTCCTCGCCCATCATAATGGCAAAAATAGGAGGCAAAACTGTTCAGTTGTTGGGCAGGATGAGTTGAATGGAGAATTTTCTGGGCTTGCTGGGCATGTGCCCTAGTTCACCACCTCAGAAAGATAGCTAATGGGCAAAGCCTGGTAAATTCAAAATGTTATCTATGACTCAGCAGATTTACCCCTAGAAATAGCCCTTAGAAAAGCACTTGTGTAAAAGAAGGCCTGTACAAGGACATTCACCAAAGCTTTTTTTTTCCCCCCCAGTCATGGCAAAACTTAATGTCTCTTAATGGAAGTAAGATAACCTAAGAGTATGTTCACATTGTGTGTGTGTGTGTGTGTGTGTGTGTGTGTGTGTGTGTGTTCTTCGTTGCTGTGTCTTCTGCCACCAGAACAGTTCCTAGAACATTGCTGATTCACATAAATATTTGTTGAATAAACGAATATGATGGAACACTCAAATAGATTTGAATGTATCAACATGGATGAATTTCAGAAACAGTGGGAAACAAAATGCTTTGGGAATATGTATGTTATGGTATAATTTTAATACACATAAAACAATCTTATATATTGTTTATAGCTACTTGTATAAGTGGTAAAAATATTAAAACATGGACTGGAAATAAACCAAAGTTTACAATGGTGATTGCTTCTGGGAAGAGAAGAAAGAATGGTAAGAAAGAGAAAGAAGGAAGGAGGAAGCTAAAGGAAGGGAAGGAAAGAAGGAAGCTAAGAAACAAAAGGAAGACTTGGTTTATATCTGTGGCTATTATAGTTTGGATCTTTAAAGTCTCCAAAAGCTCATCTGTTGAAGGCTTGGTCCCAGCTGATGGCGCTGTTGGGAGGTGGTAGAATCCTTAGGAGTTGGCTTATGGCATTTGCCATGTACCCTTGAAGGGTAGGGATCTTGGCTCTTCCCTCACCACCACCTCTCTTTCTCTCCCTCGCTTTTCTTCGTGGCCTCCATGATGGGAGTAGCTTTGCTCCACTGCTTGCTCCTCACCATGATGTTTTCCCTCACCCCAGGCCCAAAAGCAGTGGAACCAGCCAACCATGGACTGAAACCTTTGAAATCATGAACCAAAATAAATCATTTCATAATGGCTGCCAATCTTACTACAGTGAGATGGTATCTTAGGGTGGTTTTGATTTGCATTTCTCTGACTGCTAGAGATGGTGAGCATTTTTTCATGTACTTGTTGATTGATTTTATGTCCTCCTCTGAGAAGTGTCTGTTCAGGTCCTTGGCCCATTTGTTGATTGGGTTATTTGTTATCTTATTGTCTAATTTTTTGAGTTCTTTGTATACTCTGGTATTAGGGCTCTATCTGAAGTGTGAGGAGTAAAAATTTGTTCCCATGATGTAGGCTCCCTATTTACCTCTCTTATTGTTTCTCTTGCTGAGAAAAAACTTTTTAGTTTAAGTAAGTCCCATTTGTTGATTCTTGTTATTAACTCTTGTGCTATGGGTGTCCTATTAAGAAATTTGGAGCCCGACCCCACAGTCTGTAGATCAGAGCCAACTTTTTCTTCTATCAGACGCAGAGTCTCTGATTTGATATCAAGCTCCTTGATCCATTTTGAGTTAACTTTTGTGCATGGCGAGAGAAAGGGATTCATCTCACTCCAGTGAGATTGGCAGCCATTATGAAGTCAAACAACAACAAGTGCTGGTGAGGATGTGGGGAAAAGGGTACACTTGTACATTGCTGGTGGGACTGTAAATTGGTGTGGCCAATTTGGAAAGCAGTATGGAGATTCCTTGGAAAGCTGGGAATGGAACCACCATTTGACCCAGCTATTCCCCTTCTTAGACTATTCCCTAAAGACCTTAAAAGAGCGTGCTATAGGGACACAGCTACAACAATGTTCATAGCAGCACAATTCACAATAGCTAGACTGTGGAACCAACCTAGATGCCCTTCAATAGATGAATGAATAAAAAAAATGTGGCATTTATACACAATGGAGTATTACTCTGCACTAAAAAATGACAAAATCATAGAATTTGCAGGGAAATGGATGGCACTAGAGCAGATTATGCTAAGTGAAGCGAGCCAGTCCCTAAAAAATAAATGCCAAATGTCTTCTTTGATATAAGGAGAGCAACTAAGAACAGAATAGAGAGGAAGAGCATGAGAAGATCACCACTAAACAGGGATGAGAGGGGGGAGGGAAAGAGAGAGAGAAGGGAAATTGCATGGTAAAGGAAAGAGACCCTCATTGTTACACAAAATTACATATAAGAGGAAGTGAGGGGAAAGGGGGAAAAAAACAAGAGAGAGAAATGAATTACAGTAGATGGGGTAGGGAGAAAAGACGGGAAGGGAGGGGATGGGAGGGGAGGGAAGAGGAGGGGAGGGGGGATAGTAGAGGTTAGGAAAGGCAGCAGAATACAACATACACTAGTATGGCAGTAGGTAAAAAAGTGGATGTGTAACCGATGTGAATCTGCATTATGTATATAGGGTAAAAATGGGAGTTCATAATCCGCTTGAATCAAATGTATGAAATATGATATGTCAAGAACTTTGTAATGTTTTGAACAACTAATAAAAATAAATAAATAAATAAATCATTTCCTCTTTTAAGATGAGTTTTCTTAGGTATTTTGTCACAGTGACAGAAAGCTGACTAAAATAATGGCCTTATTTCTTTTAATAAGAATAAGAAAATTCGCCTGAAATGTAAACTTTATAAATATTCAGAGTTTAAATACATTATCTTCTCTACTTAATAAATTTTTAAATAAAAAGATTTTTTTCCATAAAATAAGAAAAATTTATTTTTTAATTCTCTATGTAAATGGGAATTAGCAATAAAAAACAGTAGAAATGTAAAATATGATGGGTGAAATTTAAAATCCATTTACTAGATCTAAAACAAAGTAAAAAAATCTCTTGAACCATAGGAAAATGATAAAAAGAGAGAATATTCCAGAGAAAATTTAAATTTAATGGTCATAGATATCCAGTCCTAGAAGTCTAACATCTGGTTACTAAGAGATTCAGGAAAATTGAACAAAGACTAGGAAAAGGAATAGCAATTAAAGAGATAACAGAACATGTCTCTTAACTGAAGAGGGGGCAGAGCCTTCAGATTATAAGGGAAAATCTTTATGAAATTTTAAATGCCAAAAAAATTTGAGGAGACTGGAGGAATTGAAAAAAAATAATCAAACTGGTGTTTTACTTCCAAATTTTATAGCAATATGACATTAAAGGAATAACTCTAAAATTCTGAGAGAAAATTATTTTGAACATAGAATTTATGTACTTTCAAGCTATTAGTTAATACAAAGCCAAAATAAAGATTTTTTAATATCTTTGGAATAATGATTTCTGAAGAAAAAAAAACAATTGAGAATGTTCTCTAGCAAAAGAAACAGGGAAACTAAAAGAGAAAAGAAACATCATTCAAGAAAATATTGAACCTAATCTCAAAGAACAATGAAAAAAAATTGTAGGGTACTGGCAGGTTTAGAAAGCAACATATCTGAATTACAACACAGAGTCAGAAAGCAGCAGGAACATGTCATCAAGAAGAATCTGGATTTCCCACAATGATTTGATTGTAGCTGTGATCTTAGCATTCAGGCAAACAGTTTCTCTCATCAACAAGGGGAAAGAAAACAAAGGCAATGAGAACTGTCAGGAAAAACAAAATCTTCCATAAGAAATACAGAGTCCAACTATGAAGCAAATGGAAATATATTTTGATTTTGAAGAATTGGTCAAATAAAATTAAAAAGGCTTGACCTTGAAGATTGGAGCATTCCCTTTCAAGTGTAGTTAAAGAACCCAGAGTCTCTCTCCTAGGGTTCAACCACAGTACTTGGTCCTCAAGTAAATAATACCTTTAGAAGCATAATATTGAAATGTTCTTCCACTTCTGGAATTGTTTTTTCTCAAGAATCTTTGGAAGACAATTATGATTACAAACAACTCAAGTTATAAATTTTAAGAATGTAAAACTGATTATATGGCTGAGAGAATCTGGGTGCTGGGAGAAGAAGGAGCAAGGAAAAGAAGTGCCTGTTTCCTCAATCTGCACAAAAATTTGGAGATGGTTAAGAGATATTTCCCTAAATTGATGGAAAAATTAAGAAATAAATATGTAGGCATATTATTTAAAGCTGTAAAGTTACATTATGGTTTTGATCACACATGACCCCAAAAGACTCACCTTTTAAAGGTGTGCATGCCAGCCTGTGATACTGTTGGGGAGCCTATGACCCAGTGACCTAGAGAGTTAGGTTAGTGGGAGAATGCCCTTGAAAGGTATATTGGGACCCAGGCCCCTCCCTGACTTTTCTCTTTGCTCCCTGGCTGCCATGAGTTGAATAGCTTTTCTCCTCCCTGCACTCCCCTGCCATGATGTAATTGTTACCACAGGCAAAGCAATGTAGCCAGTGACAATGGACTGAAACCTCTGAAACTGTGATCCAAATAAACTTTTCCTTCTTTAAATTGATTATCTGTGGTCTTTTGTCACAAAAGAAATCTGACAAATATAGCAAAAAACTTAAAAGAAAAAATATGGGAATTGAGAAAGGAGAGAACAAAAGTAAGAGCTAAGTTTCTAATTTTTTTAACATAAGTTAATAGATACCATGTAAAGTCACTAAATCAAGAGAGGATTTAGAAGCATTAAGAGAAGAACTAAAACTAAGAATTATTTCGAAATTACTAGGACTAGGGATGGTAAGTGAACTGGAGATGCCAAGCCTTCACTTATTTCCCCCTTTGAGGATTGGATTTACATTATCACGAGTATAGGCTGCTTCAGTAACAAATTTTGATAGGGGGATTTTAAAAAATTTAAGGTCCACTTCCCATCTTGATTCTCTCTCTTCTCTCCACCTGCAATAAAAAGTCTGACTGGAAAAAATGTTGACTTGTTGGGAAGCTGTTGAGTAATATTTGTATCCTCCTTAGAGAGTGGGGATTCTGGTTCACAGTTGTGCCAAAACAGAAAAATCTAGAGGAAACACTGAACAATGGAGGAAAATATCGAAAAAACTCAAATGGAAACATTAGAGGTCAGTGCCTTACAGACAGAACTATTGTGTACATCTAATCTACTCTTAACCAGATGCATTAAACATGGTCCAAAATTAGCAGGGAAGAGATGAATCCTGTAAACATAGACAATAGAGAAATAAGTGGGCTCAGAATGGTTTGGGTGAGGCGAGGAGTGGTATAATAACCAAGATGAGGTTGTCCACTCAAGTTCATTGTTCATTTGAAGGAAGTTACTTTTGTCAAAGAATGTCTCAAAATATTTCATGAAAAAAATTTTGCAAGTAGTACTACATATAATTTGGTACTTTTAACTCCATGTTTATTATAAAAGAATAATACTAATAACTAACACTTTACTGAGTGTTTAGTACATGCCTGATACTGTGCTGATGCTTTACATATATTATTTCATTTAATCTTCAAAGGTATCCAAAGAAACTGTTAGGATGCCCATATTAAAAAAAAAGAAAAGAAAAGAAAGAAAAAGAAATGGAGTCATCTAAGTTAAATAGAGTCATTTAAGTTAAAAAATTGGCCCAGACTTGCAGAACCAGTCAGAAATGGAACAAAAATTAGATCCCAAATCTGCCTAAATCCAAAACGTGTGACTTTAGAAAACATGAACACATTTTAAAAATTTATTTCTTTATTTATTTTAATTAGGTATATATGACAGCAAAATGCATTTTGATTCATTGTACACAATTGCAGCACATCTTTTCATTTCTCTGGTTGTACATGATGTAGCGTCACACCCTGTGTGCAGTCGTACTTGAACCTAGGGTAATGATGTCCATCTCATTCTACCATCTTTCCTGTGTTGTTTCCACATTGGGGCTTTCATGAATCGATATTGCTATGAACATTCATATGCAAGTTCTTATGGGAACATATGTTTTCACTTGTCTTGCATATATAAATAGGATTTATTAGGAATTGTTAGGTCACGTAGTAACTCTGTGTTTAACTTCTTACCAGATGTTTTTCCAAAGTGACTGCAACAGGGAGAAAGCACTTTAAGCAGCCAGTGCAAAAGCATACCAGAGAAACCAGGAAACAGAGTGGAGCCAGTGAGTCAGACATAAAGCCATAATGGGGGAAGGGCTAGAATATGTACATCTTTTAATGCCATAATAGCAATTATGGCTTTTATTCTAAGTGGATCCATTGGAAGATTTGGAACAGAGGGTTGATTTTTTTTTCAAGAATCAATATGGCTTCCATATGAAGAATGGACAATAGGGGAAAGAAGATTCAGAGACCATTATGATCCAAGCAAGAGATGACAGTGGCTTAAGACCAGGGTGGAAGCAATGGAGGTAGTAAAAGTGATTAGATTTTAGATATGTTTTACAAATAGGGCCACCTAGATTTTCTGATGGAATTTTGGTGGCAGGGATGAAAGAAACTAATCATGAATAACTAAGTCTCTGATGGATGGCCTGGGCTTTTGGAAGGATGGAAATGCCATCAATTGAGATGAAGATACCTACAAGTGGAACAACTTTTTGTTGGGGATGGTGGATTCAGGAGTTCTACTTTTGTCATATTTGAGAGGACTCTACTCAGCAATATGGAGATATTAAATAGGCAGTTGGGCATATGAGTATGAAGTAGAGGAGAGAGGTCTGGGATAGAGATATAAATTTAGGGTTAACCATTCTACTGGCTGAGGATCATAAAAGGAGTCAGTGTAGATGGAGAGAAGAGGATCATGGGGCTCTCTAGTGTAAGATGATTAGTAAGAAGGGGAGGCACTAGTGAGCAGCATGGGTGAGAGGTAGGAGGAAAACCAATCAAGTGTAATGTCCCAGAAGTCAAGTGAAGAAAGTGTTCCACAGTGGAAGGAGAAAACAATTAGGTGGCATGTTGTGAAGAGGTCAAATAAGATGAGAACCAAGGGCTGGCTCTTGGATTTAACAATGTGAGATGACCCATGACTTTGATGCGTGGTTTCAGTGCATGTCCATGCCAGAAGCTTGATTGGAATGGGTATAAGAGAGAAGGGAAAGATGCAGAAAGAAATTCTGGAGTGTGATAGAAAGATTTATTTTCTTGATTGTGGTTGTGGTCTTATGGCATATACAGATGTCAAAACTGATCACATTATATATTTTCAGTTTGTGCACTTTAGAGTATTTCATTTGTACCTCAATAAAACTTAAAAAGAAAGGAAAGAAATGGAGAAACTCTATCTTTTAAGGAGATATTTTTTCCAAGGGGAGCAGAAAAAAAAATAGGTGATTAGCTACAGAATACATGAGGCAAAAGAAGAATCTCTCTCTCTCTCTTCTCTCTCTCTCTCTCTCTCTCTCTCTCTCTCTCTCTCTCTCGGATGGGAGGAATAACCACATATTTATATGGTATGAAAAATAGTCCAAAAAGGGAGAAATTTGATTATGTTGAAAAGATTGAGAGCTGCTAGAGTCCTGTACACAGCCATATAGGGGGATGGGATCTAGCACAGAAATGGAGGAGCAGCACAATGATTCACATGTGGTCACAGGTGGAGGTATAGAATCTATGAAGGTGAGGGGTTAGGGGTGGGGTCTGTGGAAGTTCTCTTTGGATTGCTTCACTTTCTCCATGAAGTGGGAAGCCAGGTTATCAGCTTCCAGTGAGGATGGGGAGAAGAGATTGAGGTTTGAGGGGAGAAAGGTCCTTGTGAACTTGTCAAGGAGAGTGAGAACGTGTAAATGAATGGAGTGAGGAGTGATTGCTGGCAGCATGAATCCCTGAGTCATGAATTGAAAGCAAATCTGTTAAACACAGTCTGTTTTTCTCTAGCGGTGTTGAGCTGCACGAGTGCAAGCATAGGTGTGTTAGAGTTGGATCATAGTTTTGCCAAGCCTAGACAGTACATGTAAGAGATTGATTGTAATTATGGACCACTTGATTAAACTGAGTCAGAAGTGAATAGAGGTTACATAAAGGGGTGCAGAGAAAATGAAAAGCAATGGATCACTTGATTAAAGTTCCCAGCGAGTCGAAAGATTGTTGGAGCTAGATGTGGTAGTGCACCCCTGTAATCTCAGCAACTTGGGAGGCAGAGGCAGGAGGATCACAAGTTCAAAACCAGCCTCAGCAAATTTAGCAAGACCCTGCCTCAAAATAAAAATTTAAAAGGGCTGGAAACTGGGCACCGTGGCGCACACCCTATAATCCCAGCAGTTCAAGAAGCTGAGGCAGGAGGATCGTGAATTCAAAGCCAGCCTCAGCAAAAGCAAGGCACTAAGCAACTCAGTGAGACTCGGTCTCTAAATAAAATAGAAAATAGGGCTGAGGGGGCTGGGGTTGTGGTTCAGTGGTAGAGCACTTGCTTAGAATGTGTGAGGCACTGGGTTCAAGTCTCAGCACCACATATAAATAAATTAAACAAAGGTCCATTGACAACTAAAAAATATTAAAAAGAAAAAAAAAAGAAGAAAGAAAGAAAATAGGGCTGGGGATATGGCTCACTGATAGAGTGCCCCTGAGTTTAATCCCCAGTACCAAAATAAAAAAATTTCTAAAAAGTGCTGGGGATGAGAAGGGAAATTGCATGGAAATGGAAGGAGACCCTCAGGGTTATACAAAATTTCATACAAGAGGAAGTGAGGGGAAAGGGAAAAATAATACAAGGGGGAGAAATGAATTATAGTAGAGGGGGTAGAGAGAGAAGAGGGGAGGGGACGGGAGGGGAGGGGGGATAGTAGAGGATAGGAAAGGCAGCAGAATACAACAGACACTAGTATGGCAATATGTAAATCAATGGAAGTGTAACTGATGTGATTCTGCAATCTGTATATGGGGTGAAAATGGGAGTTCATAACCCACTTGAATCAAAGTGTGAAATATGATATATCAAGAACTATGTAATGTTTTGAACAACCAACAATAAAAAAATAAAAAAAAGAAAAATAATTATTTCAGTAAAAAATAAATAAATAAATAAAAAGTGCTGGGGATGTGGCTCAGGGGTTAAGTGCCCTGGATTCAATCCCTGGTACAAAAAAAAAAAAAAAGATTTTTGGAGTTGGGATACTTGAGGGAATGAACTGAAAAGGTAGGAGTGGAAGTCAAAGAATAGGATGCATAATATAGTGTCACATTATATAGATGTACAAATTATGTCTACCCAGTTAGGATCCCTTCCTAAGAGATGACAGTAGGATCACAAAAGCTATCTCCATTACTTCTGCCATAGCTATTTCTTGCCCATTGCTGTTTCTCCCTGAGGTCCCACGAATTTTGGCAATCCTCAGATCACCTAACCCCAACCTAACTATTCTCTGTAACTAAGGAAGGAAATACCTTAAGAGTATTTCCTTTGCTTGTCTGATCTCAACTCCCTGACAACATCTGCCCTTGAATCATACTGGGAATTCTATGATTCCTTTGGCAACCAGAAGGGAAGTGAGAGGTTATGCATGTGCTTGCCATGTGTCTGTCCCTTCGGGACCTCCTGAGAGGTACTCCCCTGTGTCAGCAGCTGGGTCATAGATGAAGGGTGGCTAGAAGGGAGGGAGGTAAAGTATTTCCCTTTCACAGCTTAGGTCCAACTCCCTGACCCAGGACTGCAAAGGGATATAGTTCAACCTTTGGAGTTGGGATATTTGAGGGAATGAACTGGAAAGGTAGGAATGGGGGTCAAAGAATAGGATGCTCACAGTGTTGAATGTGATCTGTCCTAGAAAACATTCTATATTTTCTGTTCCATCAGTACCAGTCTAAACATTATTTGTAAATACACCAATCATTGCAATGTCCCCATACTTTGCTTGGTTCAAATGATTAGTGTGTTATAATCTTTAATGGGAAATCAGTTTCATAAGATAATTAAATCCTCTAGGGAGGATTAATTTGAGATTCCACATCATTTATTAGCTTGCAAGTGCCTTGTTTTCTTTAACATATGTTCATGTAGGAGTGAAAGCATTTGTAACTATGTTTACCTCCTAAGCAATGTTTTTTAAGGTATTTCCTCCACTGGGATTTCCTTTGAATAAAGCTAAAATTCTGTTCAAAAAAATTTTATGCTTATATTATAAGCCTTGTTAATTACCAAGATTTTTCTTCAGGATGGGAAGAATCCTCTGTCCTCTCTAGCTGCCCTTATTGTTCATCTTCCCCACCTGCACAGCTGCAAGCCAACAAAGGCACACTTAGAAAAATGCACACAATTGCCACCTGTCCAAGAAGCCTGCTCTCACCATGACACCTTTCTTAGCTCACTTCTGCCTGGTGGAGATATTTAAGCTATCCTTTATAACATCACATCAGCACCAACCCATGGAGGGTACACCCACAATTCTGAGTTCCTTGTGGCTTCTGTCCTGTTTGTACACCAGTCTTTCTATAGTTATCACCAAGTTCCTTGACACAGAGTTGATGAATCCATGGGCACTTAAGAAATAATTCCCCTAAGACCTAGCTGAAAGATCATACAGAACTTCATTGTAACAGAGACTCCAGGGCCACAACAGGAGGTTACTTTTAGCTTTTGGTTCTCCCATGCATTTTCATTCTATGTATTGTTTCTCCATGGAGCATGGAAGTTATCAGGGGTAAAGCTTTCTTTTTCCTTTGTGTGATTCACGCACTGATGTTCAAATAGAAATTATTAACAGACTATGAAAATGGGCAGTCCCACTGAGGTACCCAGTGGAACCTGACCGGGGCCTATCTGGGGTTGGGATAAGAAAGGCTCCTGATAAGGTCTGGGAAAAAGGAGTGGGCAGTTCCTACCTTGGCACTGTTTCATTGACTGGAAAGTATATATTGCGTTTTTCCCTCCACTAAAAGTTGCTTTTGATGAGGGGAAAGTATGGTAGGAAAAAGAAGTTAAGCCAGGAATTGGGTACCTGCAGATCATTAAAAAGAGGTCCTGTTCTTAGGCTGCCCCACCCCCACACTCCCACACCCTGTGTGAGGGTGGTCTCAATGCCTGTGATTTCGAATTGGCATGTAAGATCCTTCACTAAGGAAAAGCTTTTCCGTGAATATATTAAATTTATTTGGGTTAGTTTTATAAAACTAAAAACTTTTTTCTTAAAGGATTTGAAAATTGAGAACAATTGAGAGTTGGGTACAGAGATTTCTTATATAACTATAACCCCACACACGTACACACAGTCACCCACATCATCAACATCCCCCAGTGGATGGGCACATGCATACAATTGATGGACCCACTCTGACACATCATAATCATCACCCAAAGCCCATAGTTCACATTAGGGCTGCTGTGGTGTTGTGCACTCTCTAGAGTTGGACAAATGTGTAATGAGTCCATCATATAGTACCATTTGGAATAGTTTCACTGCCCTAAAAATCCTCTATGCTCTGCCTGCTCCCACCCCGCCTCCTGCCATGTTCTTTTGTTCTTTTCTCCTGCACCTTCCACAGTGGAATCAAGCAAGGGTTTAAGAGGTTATTTTTAGCCACTTTTATCAGGAGGGAAAAGAGGAAAGTAAAGGAGCCCTGATGTCAGTCACAGCTCCCTGTAAAGAATGGGCTTTAAAAAAAACATCATTGGTGAAGATTAATTCCTTTGTCAATAAATGTCGGTAGCTAATCTAGTGCCAATTGCATATGCCTGGGGAGTGAGCCCTGTGGTGACTGAGGAAACTAAATCATCATGGGGTGCTTGTTTTTTTCTGCCAAACACTGACCAGGACTCTGCCATTACTTTCCATTTTTTAAACTGAAAAGGAAAAAAAGAAATACCAAACAGTTTTTGCAGCTCCAAAGGGCAAACTGGATATGTTTTGACATATGTTGAAAATAAATTATTCTAAAATCTGTTCACATATAGAATTATCTTTCTGGGAGACACCAAACTAAAAGTCAATTTCACATGCTTAGTTCCTTTGTGTGCCAAGTGGTTGGGCAGCAACTTGCCTTTCATGGTTCCAGTAACTGACTTTGACTCACTAGTAATAGTCCAAACAGGGCAGTTGCAAGTCCTTAGTTCCCATCCCCCAAAACACGCACACCCCTATGTAGAAGAAGCCCTCTCCCTCTCTGGCCTTTGGGGCCTCTTCCATGAGCTTTCCTCTTTCTTGGTTTTAGAGGGGACAGATAAAGCCTAGGCTTTTGCCTGGTGGAGGTAGGATCGATTTATTTTAATTGGAAACCAAAAAGTCCTGGAAACCCAGAGGAAAGAATCCCTAACTGAGATGTTTCTGGCTCCTGAGGTTGGGAAAGGGCAGGCTGGCTCTGCTTGTCTTGTCCTCTTCCAGCCCCCAGAGTTTGTAGGAGGTTTCCTGTTGAAGCAGGGGTTTTCACACTTCTTAACGCTGGTCCTCAGGAATGTATTTCTCAAGGCAAGCCATCTCACACTTCCATAAAACTTACGCTTAAAACGTACAGTGGACTCTGGTGATTTTTATTCAATTTTATTTCATTTTTGAAGTGCTGCTCAAGACTTACTAAACTTAGATTTCAACACTAACTAATGGGTCCGCATCCAGAATGTGAGAAACTAACCTGGATCAGTAGACAAGCAGAGTTTTAAGGCAGCAGACAAGTCCCCACCCCTGCAGAACATGTGCTTCTGCTTCCTGGTTAGTGCTCTGTGCTCGGATGCCTCCGGGACAACTGAGGAGCCAGGCATGTGAGGAGATCTTTACCTCCACCTTCACAACCACCCCAGGAGGTGTGAGTGCTACAATTACCCCCACTTTATAGGGAGGCTTAGCTGTCATCTGAGGCAAGAGGCTCCCCTGAGGTCACCCAGATGAAGAGCCAGAATTCAAATGCCATCTCTCTGACTCTGAACCCCACACTTAACCTGCCTGCTCAAAGCCCATTGGTAGCCACCCACTGTCCTCAGGGTCAAATTGCACCTCTTACCTCTTGGACCTCATTCTTCTCCCCTCCCTTCTACTGTGCACCACAGCAATAAGAAATTGCCTGCTGTTTCTCTAACACTGTGGATCTCTGCACCTATGGTTACCTCTACCTGGAACTCTCTTCTCCCTCCTCTTTACCTGCCTGACTCCTTTCATCATTAACATCTCAGCTTAAGATTCATTTCTTCCAGGACACTTCTGAATGCCACTGCCCACATGCCATAACTATGGTAAGTGATCTCTCATGCTTCCAGGCCACTATGGACTATCTCCTTCTTAACATTTGTGATACTTTACTATTTTACTTCTAAATCCAAGAGGTGTGCTGGTAAATGTTTAATAACCAGTTCTCTGGATGGAAGAGAAGGGAAGTAGTTTATAACATTTTCTGATTCCATAACATAAATACTCTCACTATTGCCAATTCTAAGCCATCAATATGGCTTCACTGAATGCAGAGTCGGGAAGAGAAGGATGAGACAGTACCAGCTGACTCCTGCACCATTGTATGTCTTGTCATCTCTGTTGGGGGTACAGTGAAAAGGAGGGATCATCTTGCTTTGCTGAACATTGTATATCTCCTTAGTGAATAAAAAGAAAGGAGGAATGGGAAAAGAAGCATCAGGCAACAGAAAGGTGTGTAAGATGTAAAGTCAAATGTATTGCTTTTTCATAAAAAGTGTGGACAGAATGGAAGAGGCAAGGAAAATACCATGTAATAAAAATAATGATCAACAATTACTCATTCCTTATAAATAATGATACTTCTACATACATTGTGTTATTTGGTCATATCCGTAAGGAGGTCAGTGTTGTTTTGCAGATGAAGAAACTGGGTCTCCCAGAGGTCAAGTGATCTATCCAGAGCCACACAGCTCACCCCTGATCTAAGACCTAGGACTCCTAAGTTCCAGCCCCACCTTCCTTTACTAGTCAGGACAGCTCCCCATAACCACATACCTACTCAGAGTATAAAAGCAGATAGTTGGACACATGAAAAAACTGAAAGATGGAGGGGAAAGATGCAGGGAAGGCTGAATACTTTATGGATATAATGCATGTTGGGTGGTAAAGATCAGAGATGTGAATTCATTGCTTAGGTTTAAATTCTGATATATGACCATGGGTAAGAAACAACCCCTTTGTGCTGTAATTTCCTACTTATACAGAAATAACAATGAAAAAATAGTCTCTGTCTCAAGGAATCATTGTAAGAATTAAATGAGATGGTACAGGCTAAATGCTATGATCATAGCTTGTCATATAGCAAACACTCAATATTGTCTTTATGTTCTTTAATAACTTTCTGTTTTTTTCTCAATAAGACACTAAGGCGGCTGGGGATATAGCTCAGTTGGTAGAGTTCTTGCCTAGCATTCACAAGCTCCTGGATTCGATTGCCAGCACCACTAAAAAAAAAGAAAAGAAAAGAAAAAGACACTAAGGCATTTTAACATCCTTGTTTGATGTAAACCCTAGGAAAGGAAAACCTAGCCAACAGTGCTGTTAATACAGTAGGGGATACGATGCTATCTAGCATTTGAGTTTGGGAATGTTTTAGTAAGCGGTGTTTCTGAAGAAATTTCCAAACAGTTGTCAGAAAACTGCCCCAAGATAGTACAGAGTTAATAATGAGAGATGACAAGAACTCTGATGATTTTTCTTCTTTATGTAAATTCACCAGTGACTTTAAATGGCCTAAGACATCCCTTGCAAAATACAGTCATCAGTAAAAACTTATAAGGATATTAAAAATCTAGCATCAGAGGTTTACCTTAACCCATCATCTTACAGAGTCAGGTGTAGTTATTTCTCCAGATTGTGTTTGCATGTTTGCATCAATGTTCATTGCTTTAAATGGTAAATTCCCATAGGGCAGGCACTATATCTGCAGTTTCAGACCAAGATAATTACTTTTACATTCCTAAATTTTTTTAAACAAAACTAAAAGGAAGACTAGTATTTTATGACACATGAAAATTACATAAAATTTGAATTTCAGTGTCCAAAATTAAAAGTTTATTGAAATACAGTTGTGCTCATTTGTTTAATGCCTGGAGCTGTTTCCATGCTACAATAGCAGAGTTGAGTGGTTGTGACAGAGACCATATAGTCACAAGACCTAAAATATTTACTATCTGTCCCATTACAGAAAAGATTTGCTGGCTTCTGCCTAGAATAACTAATAGATAGATCCCCTAAAGAGTTAATATTTAATCAGTAAATGCTACAGTGGCTATGTGAAGGCTTTCGAGGTTTTTATTGCTTCTTAAACCATGTGGGGAATGCTGGAAATTGTTGCAATACCATTTTTTAAAGCCACAATATGATTAGCTAGAATGCTCAAGAGTGCTTCTTTTCAGTCTCCAAGATAGCTGTGGTGGGGTTATGAGTTAATTTTAGGTAGGAAGCACTAAGCGGGAAGATGGCACCTTGATTCTAGACAGCACCACCATTGTATAAACCAGGAATAATAATATACTGCACAGAGCTGCTTCAAGTAACTGAGATGAACTGTTTGGTATCACTGGATATGAGATACCTACACTGTGTGCATATACCTCACAGGATCAGCTCTCATCTCCCTCCAACACCTCTTCCACAGGCTGAATGCTGGAATGTCTGACTTAGATGGAAGCAATGGTAGCAATGGGATCAAGGTACATGATAGCAGTTCTAACAGCAGAAGGGCCCCAGGCACACACTTGCATGATGGGCTTGTTTACAAACTGACAAATAAATGAGTGAGTGAATGAATGAATGAATGAGTATGCTTTCCAGGGGTCAGGTCCAAACATGAATAGTCATCCTGCCAGAATCTTATTTTAATGTTGTCCTAGACTTAAGTACAAATCTGTCCTGCCTCATTCAGATTCTACTCCTTGGGGCACTATTAGCATATATAACATACTTTGGCTTAAGTTTTGAAAACCCAAGCACAATTCTGAAAACTGTTTCTAACAAGTGTGAATCTTCCCACCTAGTTTGGTTTTTTTCTATTTATTACACCTCCTTGTTGGGTAAATGGTGTCAAGATTTTCCACCACAGTTTAGAGAAGTCAACAACTTTTAAAAACCTGATTTGAACTTCTGATCTTACCTGCAGTGTTGGAAAGCTCCTGAAATGCAATTCAGCACAAAAGCATTTAAAAGGACAGGGGCATATGTTTTGCATATATTCCATTTAGCACCTTTCCTTTTCTAGAGTTCTTAGTAATTGTTCATCATTGTATTAAATTCTGAATAGACCCTTTTCTGAAGCTGAGTAAGTTATAATGCATTTAATGGTAGTTTTACCTGGATTATAAAAGTAACTTTTGAATTTTTTTAGTGCTAACTCAGACTCAAAACTTTTCCCATTTTTTAAGACAGGAAAATGGAGGAAATTTTGTGAACTCATGGTTATGTATTTCTATACCCATATTCCATTAATTAATTTTTGAAAAATCAAAGCTTCTAACTTCTGTTTACTTTAAAAAATAATATGCAGTTGCACTGTAATTATGATAACTATGTAGCATAAAAATATTTCTCAGTGCTCATCATAGAAGATTAATTGAGACCATTAAGAGAAAAGGAGAATAGGAGAGAATTTAGGACAAAGGGGGATAAACAAAGCATGATGTGCTATTGGATAAAGGTAGAATCCTCATTATTCATGGATTCCATATTTGCAAATTCCCTTACTTGCTGAAATGTATTTGTAACCCCCAAATCAATACTTAAAACAGTTTCACAGTCATTCGTGGACATCCACAAAGTTGCAAAAAATTGGAGTCATCCCACATGGACATTCTAGCAACACTCTGCCTTCTGGTTTTATCTTTGTTAGGTTAAAAAAACTTTTTGTAGTCCATTCACTGCCACAGGTTTCACGTTTTTGTGCTTTGGTGGGTGATTTCCGAGGGCAGTGTTAAAGCACTGTCTAGTGTTCATGAGTTCAAGAAGGCTGTGTAAAGTGCCTTACAGAGAGAATACATGTGTTAGATAAACTTTGTCCAGCCACAAGTTACAGTGCTGTTGGCTGTGAGTACAATGATAATGAATCAACATGAGTTAAATAAAGTGTGTTCAAGCAGGGACCCACATAAAACAAGGTTATGTGTTGATCATTGGATTGCTGTCCAGTGGCTCACAGGAACCTAACCCTGTATTTCTTCTAGGAGCAATGCTTAGTTTTCACTGATCCAATGTTTGTAGCAATTTATTGAACGCTATCATGAATAACAAAATCTACAGTATTTGGATATCCTTTCTACTGAAGTCTTAAGAGTTAGGACGTATTTTTAATCCTGAAGAATCTCTGGTGTTAAAATTATAACAAATTATTTCCCAGAATCGCTAACAGTAATTTTTCAGTTCTTCCAAGATACTGTATTTCTCAGTTTTATTTGTTAATACCCTACCATGTAGCAAAAGGAATCAAAGTGAAAG
Source organism: Spermophilus citellus (assembly GCF_964194105.1). Lineage (NCBI taxonomy): Eukaryota > Metazoa > Chordata > Mammalia > Rodentia > Sciuridae > Spermophilus > Spermophilus citellus. The sequence goes on along the minus strand of NC_138182.1, from coordinate 176,540,118 downwards.
TTGATCACCCAGCACAGATGATAGGAAGGGTAGGGGTGAGAAATAAATGAAGAATGAGTAGTAGCCAGGGGTGTAGTATGTGTTCTCCCATCCCATCCACTCCTAGACCTTTTGACAGCCCTGGCCAAAGTTTATGCCACCTAGGGAATCCTTTCTTTCAAATGAAAGGGCACGAAGAAAAGTATTATGGGAGTGAGATGCTGATGGTAACCTTTTCACATAGGGAAGATATACCCAAGGGGAGGAAGCTGTCAATGAATAAATAATAATACCAGTGTTTAACTGGTGGGTCACCTGTTTAAACCAACCCTAACACAAGGTTATACTTATTGTAGAATCAATGCTAACAGGAATTTGTACACATGCTATTATTACATAGTATCGAAGAAAGGAGAAACTTCTGGCAACCTTTGTAAAGTTTCCTAAGAAAAATAGTCTTTTGCAACCTTAGAGGTTCATATATCCACAGGATTCATTTTCATTAAATGAGAGGATAATCTTAGACTCCCCTTTTTACTCCAAAATACCTTATTTTAATAGCTGAAGGAAATGATATAGATTTTCTTGTTATGTGTAAGAGGTAAGGAAAATTATTTATTTTGTCTTCTGCAAAACTGAGGAAATATCACATTTTCTTCATTGTAATGCGCATATGAAGTTATTTCCCTTGAATCAGATTCTAATTTTCTGTAATTCAGTAGGACAGCTCGCAGAACTTTCTTGCCTACAGTTCTAAAGTGCTGGCAGTGTGTGTGTGTGTGGGGGGGGGGTGATTAAATCATTGCAGAAGATGGGAAATGAGTGAGTTGTGCTGCCTAGAAAAATGTGTGATGACTCAAAGATATGAAGTTGCACACACAGCATGGGACTTTGAGAATGTGAAGGAGAGTGAGTCAGCTTTAAGGGATTTCTTAATATGATTTTCTACTTCTTTGCCCTACCTGTTAACTCTCAGCTTTAAAAACACAAAAATGAAATTATATAGAATCAGCCCAGCAGAGCTGAGAGTTACATTCTCCTCTAAGTTAGCAAAATGTGGATTGAAAAAAGCTGAGGTGCTCATCAATGTCAATGGTACCTGCTACAATGATATATTATAAAATTTAATCATGAAATCCTGCAACCTTTACACACTGTCTTGCCCAAGCGTTAAATACCAAGATTCTTCCTATTTCAAAATCTGAGTCTTATCAAGAGACCTTGTCTCAAAATAAAATTAAAAAGGACCAGAGATGTAGCTCAGAATTAGAACACTCCTGGGTTCAACCTCCAGTACTGCCAAAAGGAGAAAAGGAAAAAAAAGCCTGTATTTTCCCTTAAGGCTACAGTCCTACTCAGTGTGATTAGGAAACTCGGGAAGCTTTTTTGTGGTATATGTTTGTCATTGCTGGATAAATAACCAACTTTATTAACTCTAACCTGTTGGGGGAAGGTTTTTATTTCTTTGTTCCTCTTGCCCTACTCTTCCTTCTCACACTACCCCAAAAAGAATGACTAAGAGCCCCCTGGTATTTAATCAGTAGTAAATAATAATAATAGTAGCAAGTCACAGAAATTGGGGTTAGAAGTAGAGTTCATCCTGTTTCTTCCAGTAATTTAGGGTGCTAAGAAAATCATCAGATTCCTTTGCTTTGGTTTCCTCACTATGAAACAAGCGAGGTGACACTACACACCAATTTTCATAAGGCCACATGTTTAGATATACAATTGCTGGCCAGGCAATTTGGATGTATAAATTCTAAACACAGATGATAAATGGTGCTTTATAAAAGCTTGGCAGATTATTGTAGCTAGGTCCTGTGTATAGATTTGTCTTCTCCAGCAAGAATATGACTCCTGTTAAGTATATGGATTTTTAATTTAAGTTGGCATATTTCTGGTTAAGAAGGAAAAAAACAACCACCACCACCAAATGTTAATTTAGGCATATTGAACTGTATAGGGAAGAAAAGAGGGAGTATCCTGGCTGGGTCATTTTGTCTTTCTACTGTTGACATCTGTGGCAGCCACCAAGGAAGGAAGAAGAGTCACTGGAGGATTCAGCCATGACCTTGTGGTGACCACTGGTGACCAGTTGTTAAATTGCCATAGTGCTCTGCTCTTGGAAGTACTTGTGAATTTGCTGCTTCATTTTATTCTGACAACACCCACTGTAGCTCAGAGACTGATTCTCATGTGTTCTTGATGAAAGACCTGAAGCAGAAGGAGATTAAATGACACATGGGTGATCCCATGGCCAGTCAGCATCCAAGAACCTTGGGGCCTCTGGGGCCTGACCCACGCATCTCCCTACTCACCCAGTTATTTCCTAAAGCAGGCTGCTGTGAGGAGAGGTTGTTGAATTTCCTTCCCTGGAGATCTGTAATGTCCTTTCTGCACCTACAGAATAAAGGAAATCCTCTGATTGCCTTTTGTATTATTTATGATGAGGGTATGTGCTTTTTGTGGTTGGGTTGGGCTTGTTTGGGTTCGATTTCTGTATTTATTGTTTGTTTTCTCTGGAGGTGGTTTAATATGCTTCCCTTCTTAAGGGTTATAAAATGTTATTTGTTCAACCTTTTTTTCTAAATGTAGTAAAAAATATATTTTATTTCAGAAAATTTTAAAAATGCAAAAAGCATAAACAATAAAAGTAAAATAATTCTCATGTATTATCTAGGGAGAGCCACTGCTCATATACCAGTATACCACCTTTCTCTCTTTGGTAAATTACAGTTGAAATTATAAGGATTAGTACTTGTATGTCTCCCCCCCCCCTTTTTTTTTTTTTTTGGTATGTCCTTTTTTTCACATGGCCTTATATGGTATTTTCCAGAAACATTAAACATTTATTACAAAAGCAATATTATTAGCCTACTAATAATCCATGATATGGATATACTTTTTTATTTAACCTTTCTCCAACTGTTGGGTAATGTTGTGCTACGAGAGAGAAACACTGCAGAGTATAAAAAAGCACTGCCAATTGCACATAAGTTCTGTATGCATTTCTGATCATGTTCCTAAAATAGATTCCTTCAAAAAAAAACTCAAATGTTATGTCCTAAAAATAGATTGTTAATGTTAGACAAGGTGGCATGCCTGTTATCCCAGTGACTCAGGAGGCTGAGGCAAGAGGATCACAGGTTCAAGACCAGCCTGAGCAACATGGAAAGATCCTGTCTCAAAATTAAAAAGGCTGGGGATATAGCTCAGTGGTGGACCACCCCTGAGTTCAATCCCAGTAGTGCAGAAGGAAGGAAGGAAGGAAGGGAGGGAGGGAGGAAAGTAAGTTAGTTCCTGAAATGAAATGAATGTCCATGTTGAGGTTTTTGATATCACCAGACATATGTGTAAGAGTTCATCACTCATGCTCAGAAGAGGTTGTGTCACCTCTGCTCAGCATACCCCAGTCATCTACTCTTCTTAGTGTATAAAAAGATTACTTTTAACATAACCTGAGCATCACCAAGAAGATAATTAGGAATTTGCTTACATTTATGAATCTTAAAGCTATATATGCATGTACAGTTTTGTTTAGCTTACCAATATTTTGGTCAACAATGAACCATATATGCAACAGTGGTTCCATATGATTATATCCCCGGTAAATATACTCTATGATGTTCACACATTGACAAAACTGCATAACAACACATTTCTCACAACGTGCCCCCATTGTTAAGTAACACATGACTATGTATGTGTATATATGTATTTTATATATATATATATATATATATATATATACACACACACACACACACATACCCACATATGCCATATGTACATATGTACTTTTTAGATTATTAGCTCTTTGTTATTCCTCCAGAGAAACAGAACCAATAAGAATATGCACATGCTTGTGCACGCGCACACATACACACATACATATATTTAATATAAATATACATGTATATATGGATATAAAATAAAGAATTGGCTCATGTGATTGAGATGGATATATCCCAAGCTCTGTTGCCAGCAAGCGTGGATCCTAAGAAGTCATTGACGTGATTCTAGTCTGAAAGCCAGCTGGTTTAGGGCTCAAGACGGGCCCATACTTCTGTTTGAGCTCAAAGGAAGGTAACAGCTGATGTCCCAGGTATAAGGCAGGCAGGCAGTCAGGAGGAGTTCCCTCTTCAGGGAAGGCTTAGCCTTTTTGTTCTGCTCAGGCCTTCAATTGGTTGGATGAGGACTCCCCACATTAGGAATAGCAATCTGCTTTACTCAGTCTATCGATTTAAGGGTTAGACTTTGAACTCATCCAAAAATACCCTCATACAACTACCCAGAATAATATTTGACCAAATATCTAGGGACCTTGTGGTCTAGTCAAGATGACACATTAAATTGTTCATCATACCCGCACCATTGTGCCACCTTTGCTTGGCCTGTCTATCCCAACCAGCATCTACAAATAACCATTTGAAATGACAACAACAAAAATATTTTCCTTCAAATAGTAGCCATTTCTGATAATTTTGCCACCACTGCACATCATTCAGAAACAAAAAGTAGTTCTTACATAAATAGAAACTGGGTTATGTGGTGTTTAGATTCTAAAACCAGTTCATAAAAGCCCAGTCACTCATAGTTTTTCTGAATATGGAAGTAATGGTACCATTCCAACTCTAACCAGCCATTTTACCCACAGTGGGAAAATATAGCAGTGAGTTTTGAATCAGGGCACCAAAGGTTTAAGGGGATAAAAAATAGGCAGCCATCAAACAGCAGAGGGGATGCTAAACTGCTTAAAATTTAAGTCAGATAGAAGAATATCTATAAGTAGAGAATCTGTATTAGCCCTATTTGTGACTGAATCTAGATCCAAAATTTGACATCAAGTTGGTGAATTCATTTATTCATTCAGTGAGTCAGCAAAAATTTTAAAGTGTCCATTATATGCCATGAAAAAAAGGCACTCATGAAAAAAACTAGGTCCTCATATCATAGGAAAAGAAGGTAGAGAGGGGCTGTCAGGTGGAGGGAAGTTCTAGGAAATGTGCCTTTTAGTGCAGTCTCTCGATGACTGCATTGCCATTAGAGATGATTGCTCATGTAAAGAAACCACGTATGTTTCTGCAGTTTAAAAAATAATGCAGTTTACTGAAGCAGATTGGAGCTTTATTCCTTGCAACTAATAAAAGAGGCTTATGGGAGTTAGAAAGAAATAAAGAGAATGACTTTACAATCATTTGTAGATAACACAAGTATCTTTAGATGGCCTCTTTACTCTTTTTAATGAAAATATCCAAAAACCTCCCCAGTAATGGGTAATTCACCTAGGAACTCGTCTTCATTATTTGTGTAATTTTTAATTCTCCCAGCTTTTAGTTTCATGTACATCAAAACCACTTAAGGACTCTAAAAAGGTACTGTAGAGAATACCATGTTTACAGCAGAAAATTCTGTTATCGAATTTACCATAGTGATCATCATTTGTAAATCTAAGAAATGAGTCCAATTTGTGAATAGACCAAGCTGGAGAAATCAGCAAGCCTCGTTTGCATGCATCTGCACTGTCACCATGGATTAAGCTTTGGTTGCATTCTCTCCCCTAGCAGACAGGATGTATATTTCATGTCACCTTGAAAGTAGAACTTAATAAAAATCAGGATGTAGTGTATTCTAGCCTCTTTCAAGCATCCAGGTACTTATGACCCAGATATCCAGCAGTTGTAAATTGAGCAAATCCTTGTTTTGTTTTTAAAAGCCACCCGTTTCTCTGTCACTGTGTAAACAAGGTGAAGGGAGTACTTGGTTTCTAGAAATGTTGATATCAAGGGATGAAAGCAGAGTTTGATTCTCCCCTTTGTTGTTAGAAAAGTGCAAAGACACCTCCTTCCCTGAAAAGAACAGGGTCATTTATTCCTCTGTATCTGTACTAAATGCTTCAGAGTAACTGGGGCCAGAATGGTAACTGGCTTTGGTCAAACTCAGGATAAAAAGAAAGCTCTAGGAGCTACAGTGGTGCATCTGGGCTCCCCCAAGCTTTATGTATACCCTCAAAGGCAAAAGCAAAAGGAGACCATTTTCTGCGTTGTACAGATGCTGTGTTTCAAGATAATGTTCTCTACATTTTTCACCTTTCAGTAACACCTAATTTTTTTAGGCTCCCAGTGTGCTTGGGTATGTGTACTCAGGCTCACCCCAGTGTTCTCCAGCCCAGGATCACACCATCTAGTAGCAGGATTCGTCAGGCCCACCTCTGTCCTTCTCCTGATCCTTATATAATATTCTAATAATGAGAGTTACCACTCACCCAGCACCAAGACACTTTAAATACACTGTGGGATAATTGCACAAGGACTGTAAAGATGACACTTTCTTCTTATTCACAGATAGGCAAATTGATATGCAGAGAAGTAACTTATCCAAGATTGAGGTGGCAGAAGCTTAGTGTGCCTAATCCTAAACATGTTTCTTTCTGTTCCTTCACTCTGCCTCTCAAAGTACTGTGTTGCCTCCCATATAGATGTCAGTGTTGTGATAAATGTTTGTTGGCTTACACAGAAATACTGAAAGCAACAGGGTACCCTGGAGACGTTGGAGGTTGCTATAGCCCTAGCACAGTAATTGCAGTCAGCAGTGTTTGCTGTGTGCCAACCTCTATGCAAGGAACTTCATATGCATTATTTCACCTGGTCGTCAAATCTCAGATGGGCATCATTTTATCCCCAGCTAGAGGAAAATGATAGATGGAAAATCAAAAGGATTCAAACCCAAGATGTCTGACTCCAGGGCTTACATGCCCAATCGGTGTACCAAATAGCTTTCTCCCACTTTGTTTTTAAAAGGGAAAATGTATCACTTCTTGCTGCTGAAGCTAGTGATTTGTGGCTTCTACCCCAGTCAAGTGGATGATTCCCACCTAATACGGTGGCACCTATTTTCCTCCATTGTGTTCATAGTGCAGTTAGGATAATACTTCAGTTAGTCCCTAGGTTCAGTGGTTAGTTCTAGTATGGTATGATTTTGTAGTAAATTATTAGCATAAAGATGGCTTTACCTAGAGACTATGATGGGGTGGGATTGAGGGTGCTTTTTTTTTTTCCTTTCATTAGTCAAGAAGTCAGGACATGACCTGAAAATGAGACTAAGATCCAAATATCTAAGAGACAGTATTACTTTTCAATACAGAACCATTCACAAGAAAGATTATCAGTAAAAACCAAGTTGCTTTTGGCAGTTTATTTAAAGTTTGCACTTCTCTTTAGCCTCTGTTTCAAAGGAAAGTATTTGTGCTTTTCATAACACATGCAAGTCCTCCACTTCCAGAGCCTTGGTGTTTAAGCAGCTCTCAGTGAGTGCTAGTGAAGACAGGAAAAAGGACTTCCCTCTTTCCCAACTTCGCTGGCACGTGTTGCCCTTAGATCAGGGACCCCACAGGTGATGGACCTGTAGACATCTCCTCTTCCATCCCTCTGCTCTTCCTTTTTTCACTGCTTTTCTATTTTTCACTCAGTTTCAAGTTCAGTAAAAATGCAGATGGGCATGAGCATCTCAGTTTCCCAAAATACACATTTTCACAAGTGCTTCCCTCTTGAAATGTGTGGACAGAACCAGCACATTATCTTCCCATTATCATTCTGTTTTAATGTCTAACTGACAGATGCCTGTCTGTAAAACAAGGTGATAATGCACCCCCAAGAAAAAATTCTCTGCTCTTAGAAAACAGAAAAGAAAGACCCTGGATTTCTGTCAGTCTCAAACATGCTTGTCAGCCATCCTTAGGGACAGCTTATGAATGCTTCTGTGGGTAACACCTTTGAACAGCCTAAATGTTTGTACCCTTATTAATAGGAAGAAGAAAAGTGAGACGTTTCTCATATATGTACAGATTCTTACCCAGGTAGAAGCTTGCCTAGCATGTTAATGTGTCACCATCATGGTGCTGGCACGGGGTGTGGCCCTGCCAGATGGCACCTGTAGGCTTCATTGTGCAGGACTGGCTTCCTGATAAATCACAGACAAAGCCTAAGCAATCCAGGCAGGGTGGCCTTGCCTATGAGTCTACAGAGGCATTAGTGCTGCTGACCCCCTTCCATGAGCTTAGGCCAGGCCTCCAAGTGTATCTAGTAAATAATATGAAAACAGAGATCTATGGAGGCAAGGGACACCAAAGTTCTGTGCAAGAAGCAAAAGAAGGGATGTTTTAGAATTGTTCTTATTATTCCTAAGGAATCCCTAAATACAGAAGTCTCTAAGAGAAGACTGTGTCAACCAGGGAGACAAGAGTCTTAGATACCAAAGCAGCTACAGAAATGGCACCAACTGCCAACCAAGCCTTCTGTGAGATGGCAGGGACCATGCCCTCACCTCATTTTGCACTTTTTAAAATCACAAATCAGTTATCTATACTCAACAAGAGGGCTTCATTATAAAAGTAGTAGTTTAATTTTTTTCAATAAAGCAGGTAGACAATAATAATAAAAACAATTCAATTAACATTGGATGTAAATAAGACACCGATTTCTCGCTCTGAAAACTGGCAATCATAGGAAAGAATTAAGCAGTGATTATGCCTTTTTCGCACAATTTGCGATTCAGGATAACCACATTGCACAGGTTGATGAAGGAAAATTCTTCTTTACAAAAGAATTCCAGCTACTAAGTGTGGAAGGGAAGTTAGAATTGGAAAAGCATATTTGTATAGCCCACAAGTGAAATTATTGATTCAGACAGCTGTCATCAATGGATGCAGATCTTTAGAAATGTCAAAATGGAAACTTCCCTGAGCCTACTAAAAGTGAGATGACCATACTTTACTTGCCTCCTGATGTCCACCACCTATGAAACATTATAGGTTGAACCTGACATCAATCAATATGATCCACACAGTTTCAGAACATTCAGGAAATGGAGGAACTAGTTAAACGGTACCACAAGTAAGTGGACAAATCAAGAATGGATATTGGGACAGAGTTCTGGAGGAGCCATGTATGAATTTCTTCAACATGAAATGGCAGGGGAAAAAAGTGAGAGTCTTGGAATATATAAATCCAAATGTGATGCATATACAACTTGTTTGAGTCATTTAAACAAACCACCAATACAAAATTTTTCAAGACAGTCAAGGAAATTTGAATATAGTCTGGGTATTAAGTAATAGTTAGATAATAGTTATTTTAAGTTAGGCATAATAATATAATGACATATATAGGAAACGCCCATATTTTTAGAAATTCATATTGAAGTGTGTAGAGGTGAAATGACATTGTTTCTGAGATTTACTTAAAAATCTTTTTAGAAGGAAAGAAAGATAAAACGAGTGGCAGCTAAGTGCAATGGTGTATACCTGTAATCCCAGCAACTCGGGGAGCTGACACAGGAGGTATCACAGGTTCAAGTCCAGCCTTAGCAACTTAGCACCCCGTCTCAAAAAAAAAAAAAAAAAATCAGCTAGGGATGTAGCTTAGTGGAAAAGTATCCCTGAGTTCAATCCCCAGTACCCCCCCGAAAATAAAAGAATTTAGGGAGGGATAATGGGCATATGTAGGTTTTCTATAGTATTCTGTTTGACATTTTGCATGACAAAAATATTAAGGAGAGAAACAGCAAATCTTTCTTGGGGATTGTAGCGGGAGCCCAATTGCCTTTAGACAACATAGGAGCTGTGATCAAAAAAAGGTCACTTTCTGTGATTCAATTTTTTTTCTTAAGGTTTTGAAGATCCCTGTGTTTAAAAAAAAAAGGACAAAACTAGCTCTGTTGACTTTATTTATTTATTTTGGGGGCGGGGTAGTCACTATAAATGAATTCATTGCCTGATATCAGGCACTTGAAAGAGAACCTGGGAAACAAATTGTCTCTAGTGTTAAAGTTAGTGCTGATCTTAGCTGGAATAACTTGCTTTCTTCAGCATCTGCAGTGGCTGGTCCCTAGGGACTACATGTGTTTTTCACATTTATTAGTGAAATTGGAGATTCAAGAATAAAACACAGTCCTCAGGAACATTGTGTTAATTTGTGACACGCCAGAGATTTTTTAGCTCATAAAGCAAATGAATGACTTCCATGGGGGTAGAACTGTTATTTTCACCCTAGAAGGCAGTAAAAACCCACTGTATTTATTAAGTGCTTAGAAAATGGAAAATGAATAGTGCCATGAAAATAGTAAAATACACTCACACTATTGCCATTAATAGTGTAATTTTTTTTTCTGTTCTGAAGGAAACTACCATTAGTGAAAATTTAAAAGTGTAGACCTCTGTGTATTATTTAGTTGTTTTGTCTTGGATAATTACGTAGTTCAGTGTCAATATCAAGTTATTTTGTTTCTGTCAAACAGGCTGAATTGAGTTTTAAGAAGCCCACCTATTATTTTTGGCAGGATTGGATATATAGGGAAAGGAATAGACCAGATATTTGATTATCTTTCTCTGCAAGGCCAAGAGGTTTTAGGGGACCTTCTGATGTGAATACAGCCCACTATGTAAGCTGACACACTGGAGCATTTGGATTCCCTGGAGGATGGGGAGAGAGCTGGCCAATCCTCATGTTAAGGAAGTCCAGATGGAGCCCACCCTCCACAAGTCCACAGGTGGGTCTGTGTAAGAGAGGCCACTCTACCATGGTGCAGGGGGATAATGCAGATAGAGGCAGACAGGTCCAGTCTTAGAATGCCTGGAGGCTCCTTTGAAGAGATTAGTAAGTGCTTTGCATTGAGATGAGTAGGAAATAAGTATCATAATCCAGAAAGAGACCCTATTTGCCAATTTCATGGTCCATAAGAATCCAAGTTACAAATTGTGAAGAGATCAAGTGATGAAGTGACCTCAGGTAACTGGGTTATTGACTAGGTGTTATTGTATTCTTGTACTTGCTGGTATCTTGATTATTTAAAAAGATTGGACCCAGGGCTGGGGTTGTGGCTCAGGGGTAGAGCGCTCACCTAGCACATGCAAGGCACTGGGTTCGATCCTCAGCCCCACATAAAAATAAACAAATAAAATAAGAGTATTGTGCCCAACTATAACTAAAAAAAAAAAAAGACTGTACCCATTTTAGAAATCCCAGAAAAAAGAAAATCGGGTTTTTTTGTGTGTATGTGGAGAGGAGCCCAGTTTCTAAGACCAAGAAATGTCCCAGAGGACATTTCTGTGATTTTATTTTTTAATCTATATTGTACAAGACTGTCCAAGCAGATGTTAATGGTTCTGGACCTCCCTCCCCCAGATGTTTTCTTGGGACTGTAACAGTGAGTGAGGAGGATGGCAGAGACATGTGAGTTAGGTGAGGCAACCTAGAGGTGGAATCTGGAGGCTCCTGCCCTGGCCCCCACTATTGTGAGACAACCCTGTTGCACTGTAGTCATAAGCGCTGCCCATTACAGAGAGCCTCCTGTATGCCAGGCAAATACCTCCCTCAGGTCCTCAGTGTCAGGGGAAATAGTCGGAGCATCAAATAACTGCCTCTTGTTGATAAGCAGCTGGGTGGCAGTTCAAAGCCAGGACCCTTTGATTCATAACTGGAGCTCTGTGCTGTCTCCTCCCAAGATTCCCAGAAAGCTTCTGAGTCAAAACAGAGAAATATATAAAAAGGCAAGGGAGGAACACCCAGAGACTCAGACAGGTCTATCTTCAGAGCACACATGAGAGAACAACTGATGATTTGAGAGCTTGTGGTAATATGAAGCATATGATAGGGAGTCCATCTATAATCTGTTATGCCGAGGACAGGGTAAAAAGCAAAATCAAGAGAACTCTTCACTCTGCCCTTGCTGTAATGCTCCTTGGCAAGCTGCGTAGCCATGGTCACCTCCTGCATGAGTGCAGAAGATTGCAGCCAAATGTCTCATGGATCCTGGAGACTCTGAGATCACTCCAGGGAACACACAGAGAGGCCTGGCCATCCAACCCTAGTGGAGTAGACACTGATCTGTGAAAGTCTGGGATTGCAACCTCCCCATGGTCTCGGTGAAACAAGGACGAGAAAAGCTCCCAGGAACCCTGGCTAAAAATCAGCCGGCAACCGTTTCTGTCCTGGAGTGTGGAGTTAGCACGTCTGTGCAGCTAATACTGGGTTGCTTATGCAGAGGAAGCTGAGGTACAACTTGACAACGAGTCCCAGATCAACTTCCTTAGCAGTAGGCATTCATCTGCATGCTGATAGATCATATGCATGAGCCTAACAACAAATTAGGAACTCCCAGTTCTTAGAGTGTGTTTCGCCTCATTGTCGCTGAGATGTCTTTCTCTTGCATGATCAGGTATCCTGTTGAGCGTCCTGTACCTTGCCTACCTTTCCTTGCACACACTGGACAAGGAACTGTTAATTGGCACTGGGTTCTCAGAGTATCGTTTAAAGAGTGTACTTTTATTTATCTCCTGAGTGATGTCCCATGAATATCTCATTGTTTTTCCTGCTTGCCTTGATATTTTTTAACTGGATATTTAAACCTTCTAATGTGCCCCCAGCACTCTTGCATGTGGTCCCACTTCATCCCCTCCCCTGGCTCAGTGGGGCTCTATGTGTAGGAGCCAGTTGTTATTTACAAGTGTAATTCAGCTGTCACTATATCTTTGAACACACAGAGTTGTTGTGGGATTTTTTAATTGCCATTTTCATCTATCTAATTAAAATTAAATGGAAAAAAATGGATAGCCTCCAAAATCTGAATTAATTTCATGAGTACTTCTTCAGGGGAAAAAATGTGTATAAATATGATAATTGGTACTTGATTTGCTTTCAGCAGAACTAGAGGATTTTACCTGGATGAAGAGAAAATATAGTAATTTTAAATGGGGGAAAAAAAGAGTTGTCTGATGTTTCTGAAAGTTCTTATGGCTAAGAATCAAAATTAATTATATGGATGGGAAATGATAATAAACCGAATATAACTTTAAAATAGTACACTGGATATATGTTTTGGGAATTTCCTCTGTATCCAAGTTGCCTTATGCTAGTCTGGTTTTTGGTTTTATTTTTTGTTTTTTTCCCCCTTTCTGTGGCTCATCTTTGGTATTTGCATATTCCTCAAGAAAATGCCATTACCCCCACTCAAAACTTCTTTCATGCTCAAAGGGGGCATTTCACCTGCTCACTATGTACTATAAATGTGGCAACAAGCACATAGCAGAAAATAATGAGACAACCAAAAGAGAAATTTTTTTTTTTTTAATTCATTGGCCCAGCCAGTGTTTCCCTCCTCAGACTCATCAAGCGCCTGATGGACATGTTTATAAAGACTTGGATGGTCATTTTATTTGGAATGACAAACTCTGTGCTCTACATAATGAGGTCAGTGAAGCATCCAGGAAAGAAACGTATAATTTGGAAGCGTGGGTCTATAAGCACAGCCCTGCCATGGCTATTTAAGTTTAATGAAGCAGCTACTTTGCCGCTACACACTCTCAGTGAATAGCCTCCTTGGTGTGTTTTTGAAAACTTCAATGTTGCTGATAATCATGTCCCAGCAATCTCCTTGGAGAGCCTTTGTGTCCTGTTCTCAAAAGAAATATGCCACTTTTACATGTTAATGGTTTTGAAATTAGTCATTTGTTCTATTTTCACTGGAAAGGAAGGTCACTGGGTATTTCCTGCCTCTCCTCATTTGCTCTGAACAGTCAGGACACTTAGTTCATCAGCCATGCAGTGCACTGTCTGGTTTTAACATTGCCTGAGAATCAAGGAAATGTTCTATCAAAGAGCCTTCCTAGTCTCGGAGATTGTTCTTAAAATTCAAAGTCTGCAAATCTTAACTTGCCTGAGAAAATTCCTGGGCAGGCCATTATCACATTTTTCCCCATTTCCGTCTCTGACTGCATTGTGTTACCTACTCTTTGGTCTCATTGGAGGAAGCTGTGCTTCTTGTGTTGCTGTCTCTCCCAGAAAGCAAGGGAACATTGCACAGCTCCTTTCTGAAGCAGATCCACTCATGTGAAGCTAAGGCCAAGCTTCTGAATCCTGGACCAGTGTTACTGACCCAGAACTCTGTGGGAGCACAAAGATACCCAGCCATTCCACAGCTCTGCACTCTCATTCCTCCCAAACTTGGAGCATCCCATGGTTTTCCTTGAGTTATCAAGATCTCATCTGGAGAGGTATCAGGTCCACATGGCTCTGTACCCCCAGAAGAGGTCTGGGGGAACACAAGATTGGTAACCTGCACTTTTCCCTTTAAAATATAAAGTAGGGGGCTGGGGATGTGGCTCAAGCGGTAGCGCGCTCGCCTGGCATGCGTGCGGCCCGGGTTCGATCCTCAGCACCACATACCAACAAAGATGTTGTGTCCGCCGAGAACTAAAAAATAAATATTAAAAATTCTCTCTCTCTCTCTCTCTCTCTCTCTCTCTCCTCTCTCACTCTCTCTTTTAAAAAAATAAAATAAAATAAAATAAATAAAATATAAAGTAGGATTTGAGATGGCTAGACCCTGTACCACTAGAAATAGTAGTAAGTTCCCAAAAGCATTTTTTGAAGATGTATTTAGTTGGAAGAGTGAATAAATGAATTTGCCTCTTTGCTTTATTGACCAACCCTGGTTGTAGAGACAACAGAGGACGCTTCCAAAACATATTTGGACCTGGGGAGTGTTCATCTTTTTTCTTAAATTGCATTTTATTATGTAAGAATACTTAACATGAGATCTACTCTCCTAACAGAGTTTTTTTTCCTCTCCTAACAGATTTTTAAATGTATAATAATTATTATTAACTATGGTTACGGTGATCTCTAGGCCTTATTTATCTTGTTAAACTGAAATTCTATGCCTCTTGATTAGTAATTCCTTATTACTTTAGGGGCCATTTCTATAGTTCATTAACACTTCTTAAAACCTCTGGAATTGGATAGTAAAGTTGAACTTAGAGGGCCCGTCTTGCTCTATACTGCCACTACAAGCATGGGCCTTTTCAGACCACCACCCAGGTGTCTCCTGTGACCAGATTAGTGCCAGCCATCACTCACACATGCTTGTGCTGCCACCTTTAAACCTTTTGGGTAAATTTATACCCAAACAGAGGTACCAGAATAACAGACATCCCCTTTGTAACTGCAACAAAGAGAATAAAGTTCATTTGGCACTAAAAATGCTGTTCTAATACAAGTAGACCTGAAAAAGAAATTGAGAGTGGCTTACACTTTATTTTCTAGTGTATTCATCACATGAAAGATTAGTAAGCTAATGGTGGTATCCTATGCAAGGTTAGTAAAGATGAAGGTAGCTGCTATAAGTATCTCCAACATCATAGAAGTTTTTTTATCATATGTCTTTATTAAGCTTTTTTAATCTTTATTAATTTCTGGATGCATGAAACCTGTGTTTCAGATCTAAAGGAAATGGGGCTGGAGAGAATGAGAACTGAGTAAACAAGGATGAGAGGATGAGGCTCCCTAGCTAAGAGATGAAGTGGTACAATGTTGGAGTTCAAGTGTGGCACAAAAGGTGCAGTGTGGGATAGGTTGACCACCATGCAGGAAGATGGTTTTAAAAGACAGAAATGAGGGCTGGAGATGCAGCTCAGTTGTAGAGTGTTTGCCCAGCAAGCATGAGGCTTTGGGTTCAATCCCCAGCACCCCAGCCCCTCTCCCCCCCAAAAAAAAGACAGAAATGAGATGGCAGCTAGAAAAAGAGCAGGAATCTCAATTAATGTAGTATAAAATACAAACTTATGCATGCATAGCACATTCCAAGTTACAAAGCATGTTCACACATATTATCTTATGCTGTGGTTTGGATGTGTTTGTTCCCCAAGGAATCATGTGTTGGAAACTTGGTCCTCAGGATGGCAATGATGTTGAGGTAGTAGAGCCTACAGAAATCTAAGGCAGAAGGATCAAAAGTTCAAGGCCATTCTGGGTGTTATGGTTTGGATATGAGGTATCCCTCAAAAGCTCATGTGTGAGACAATACAAGAAGGCATAGAGGAGAGATGATTGAGTTATGAGAGCCTTAACCCAATCAGTGAATTAATCCCCTGATTCTAACTGAATGGTAACTGAAGATGGGTAGGGTGTGGCTGGAGAAGGTAGGCATTGTGGGCATACCTTTGGGTGAGTGAAGTCTCTTTCTGCTATCTGATCATCATGTGAGCTGCTTCCCTCCACCACACTCTTCCACCATGATGTTCAGCCTTACCTTAAGCCCTGAGGAATGAAGTCAG
Source organism: Spermophilus citellus (assembly GCF_964194105.1). NCBI lineage: Eukaryota > Metazoa > Chordata > Mammalia > Rodentia > Sciuridae > Spermophilus > Spermophilus citellus. The sequence goes on along the minus strand of NC_138182.1, from coordinate 176,524,031 downwards.
CTGACTATGGACAGAGACCTCTGAAACCATGAGCCACCAAATAAACTTTTCCTCCTTTAAATTGTTGTTGTCAGGTCTTTTGGTCGCAGCAACAAAAAAGCTACTAAAAATACATGGCATCTTAGCAAGAACCTATCTCAAATTTTAAAAAGGGCTGGGAATATATCTCAGTGGTAGAGCACTTGCCTAGCATATGCAAGATTCTGGGTTCAATCCTAGTACTGCAAAAAAAAAAAAAGAAGAAGAAGAGGAGCCTCATGGGAGGTAATTAGGTCATTGGAGGTCCTGCCTTCAGAAGGAATCAGACAAGTTCTCATAGGATTTCAGTTCCTACACGAGTAAGTTATCATAAAAGAGTGAGCCTGACTGACCCCCAAAAGTTCTCTGGCTTCCTTTCTTACCATGTGATCATTCTCTTTTGCACCTTGATGTCATCTACCATGATGTAATGCAGCTATGGAGGACCTTGTGAGAGCTGGTACCATGCTGTTGGGATTTTCAGCCTCCAAAACTGAGCCAGATACTTTTCTTTATAAGTTACCTCTTTATAAGTTATTTTGACATAGCAATGGAAAACTGACTAATACATATTGTTTTAGGCTTTACAAGCAACCAGGTGGGATGGCTCAGAAAAGTCTGAGAAGCAGAGTGACTTACCCTGGTGAGTAGTGAACCAGGGTAAAGGTTTGGGGGTTATGCCTCTAAAAGCAGAGCTTTTCCCTTAACTTCATGATCATCATGGAAGTTCAAGGTTGCTGAGGCCCAGGGTCTGCAGAGGTTAGCAGGGCATGCTTTCTCAAGTGCTTTCTTTCCCTTGCCTCCATGTCCTGAGAACATGTCCTCATGATGCCAGCCACATTCCCATGGAAATCACCAGTGGCAGCCTGTTCCAGAAACTAGGCAATTATTAGCTGCAGCCTAGTTAGTCTCTTCCTTTTGTGAAGCCTGTACTCAGTTTTTTGAGGGGTCACAGTTTAACAGACAAGTCTTTAACAATCCTCTGTTCAGGCTTTCATTTGTTTAGCCACTCCCTCTGTTTTCACTGTCTCCCTCTCATCCACCTACTCCCACATTTCCCACTGTTGAGCAGTTGAGTTTGGCCAATGCCAAATCATGTTTTATTCTCAGTCTGAGAAAGAAATTGTACAAGGTGTCAACTTGGCCAACAAAGGACCTGTCCTGCCAGTGTGGTTTGAGGTTTTAAGTTTATACATATACTACTTTCTCCCAGCACTATTTTTTTATCCTGAGGAATCCCAGAGAGAAGTATTCTTGAGTGAACTAGGAGGCTGCTTTCCCACAAGAGCAGTAGTACACTAGTATTGATAAGAAAGCAATCGAAAGGTGCTTGAAATTTTGCAGAAAACTCAATGAAGACCAGTGCTAGACTGCAAACTGACAGCTCAGCTCTTTTTAGCATCCAAGGCAACAGCCTGCTGTTTTCCCAGGTGGCTCTGAATGAGACAGGAATATGTAGTGGCCCATTTGTCACTGCCCCAGGTGCAACATATGCATGCCAATTGGTGCATGCAGCCTGCAGGCCCACTCCTGCCTGCCCCTTGCCTGCATCTCAGTCTCTGGGCTTCCCTTTCACTGAGATCACAGCACAAAGTGTTCCCTTCCCTCTCACTCCACCTGAGTAGATGACTAAATCTGTTCTCCTGGCATTAGAATCAGCTCGTCCATTCTCACTGTGACCAAGTATGTCAAGTTCTATGTGATCCCTCCCATGTGTTTTAAATTCAAAGCATGGGGGCTGGGGATGTGGCTTAAGCAGTAGCGCGCTCACCTGGCATGTGTGCGGCCCGGGTTTGATCCTCAGCACCACATACAAACAAAGATGTTGTGTCTGCCGAAAACTAAAAAATAAATATTAAAATTCTCTCTAAAACAAAAAATTAAAAAAAAAATAAATTCAAAGCATGGTCTTTTAGGACTGTTGGGACTCATTGCTGGCATGCCAGCCTTTGTATCTCAAGGTTACTCTGGTGTGTGGTATACAGCAGACATGCTGGCAAGTTCTTCAGGGAGTGCTGAACTGGAATATCACTTCGGTTAGACCCTAAGTTGAGTGAAGACTTAGAGGATCTTGGGTGCAGAATTGCAGACACAGCACAGAAGAGGTGGGGTTTTCTTGGAAGAGAAGGCAAGATAGTGATGTCCTATGTCCCTTTATGCTGAACTCAGTGCCTGGTACCCACCACAAATGGAATAAACTGATCAGTAGCTAATAATATCCCTTTTGCCTCTCTGAGAAGTGAAATGAAATATAGCATACATAAGTGACATTACAGATATAAAATTAGCTTAAGAGAAACTCTGCCTCTGGAATATTTAAAGGGCATTTTATTGTGAATTTTGGCCACACATTTAAAACTACTTTCTTTGATGAGGACTTAATCTAAGTTACAGGTGAATGAATGTATATAATTAGGGTAGCCTGACTGCTGACAGCCCTGGGTCCCACTGACACACTGGGCACCCCCTCTACCCACTTCCAGTTCCACTGGGAATAGGGAGGGACCACTTGGCCCTCTGAGCCGGAGATATGCAAAACCTGAATATAGACTCTCAGAATGCGCCCAGACACAGTGATTGCATTCGGCAAGAAGGTCACTGTGTCTGCTTTTCCTGCCAACACTCTCTGGCTCTTAATCTATGGCTGCCTTGTGCAGCAAGAGAGCTGTGCCAGGAAGCTACACTTTGTGACTGTGAGGCATTTTGAGAATTTAAAATCATGTCAATGGGGTTTTGTCAGGGTAGGCTGGAGGAGGAGAATTATACACGGGTTTAGAAGAGTGCCATCTTTTAACATCCTTTTGTTTGTTGGCCTGAGAGCTACCATAGTTCATTGAAAAAAAAAAAAAAAAGACTCTCTGACCCCAACTACAAATAAAGTTCACCCTTCCGATTCTGCCCAAAATATAAAAAGACATCCACCCAAAAAAGGTACTGTTTATCCAAATGATGGGATTATGGGTGAATTTTATTGTTTTCTTTGTGCTTTTCTGTATTTTCTATATTGCATACTTCTTGAATTTGCAATGTAATATAAAGCAACAAATCTTATTTAAAAAGCAAAACCCTACTCTATCCCAGCTAACTGATTGTATTTCTCTGGGTGTTTGGTATTGGGTTTGTAAAAATGTCATGGGCAGGGTGACCCTTGCCTGTGCCCCTGCAACAGACCTCAACCAAGACCAGTAGCTACAGTTCTCTCCCCACTTATTTTTTTTTTAAAGAGAGAGTGATAGAAGGAGAGAGAGAGAGAGAATTTTTTAATATTTATTTTTTAGTTATCGGCGGACACAACATCATTGTTTGTATGTGGTGCTGAGGATCGAACCCGGGCCGCACGCATGCCAGGCGAGCACGCTACCGCTGAGCCACATCCCCAGCCCTCTCTCCCCACTTTTTTGCCAGTTCCAAAGGCTGCTGGGCTGGGGCAAACACCCACCCTGAAAGGACTCTGGCAGCAGGGAGGACCAGAAAAGGAAGCTGCTAGAGCGATGCTGGCCAGATATCTCAGCAGCAGCAGGAGGTTTATGTTCATATCCAGTCATCTCCAGAAGTCCAGCCTGCCTGACATGTGCTTGTTGGGAGGGAAACTGTCCACTCAAGTTCATCGCCCTGAGAACATCTAGTTGATGCACATTGTTCTGGAAGTTGGAGAGATCCTGTTTTCTGGACCTGTAGGAATTAAATAAAATGTAATAAGTAGAGACAGATATCTGGGAGGAAACTACCCATGGAGGAATTCCAGATATCCCCTTGGGGCTAGGGAGTGGTGGAAGACAAGATTTTTAGTTAGTTAGATTCAGGGCTTTGACCACATAGGCTAGTTATTGACTCAGTCCATCAACCAATCCTGCCACTGTTACTGAGCCCAGGCCATGTGAAACATGAGGTGAGCAGGCTGGCAGAAAGGGCATGCATAGCCCTGACATTGTGTCATCTCACCTTTGGACACAATTCCTCCAGCAAGCTTCTTCAGAAGCCCCCATTTCTTATACATCACATGCTGACCTATTATTGAACGCAGGGGAATTCCTCACCCCGGGGGTCTTAACACTTTGAACTTGAGGTCATGACCCATGCCCTGCACCACACAGTTCAGGAACAGAATTCCTAATAGTTTATATGAGAGAGTCTACTGGGGAGGTAAAGCCCTTATTAAAAATAGATTATTTATAATTGGTGATAAGAGCTCATTCATCACCTTCTTATGTTCTTCCATGTACTTTCTTATGATGATGCATGTACCCCTCAATTTTAGGAAGTACACAAACAGAAAAATCAATGCTAATGCATTTATTTTAACATCCATTTGAAAAAATATAAAATAAGCAAATCATATCATGAATAACTTTAAGAGATTAAATTTTTAAATGAAGTTAATTTTCAAGTTTTAATTTTAAGTAGATATTGAATTATGGGACATGGATTTGACAAAAGTCAGAAAGGTGATACAATAATTGAATGATTTATGTTTGACAAGCAGTGTTCTAGATGTGCTACTTAGCCAAATTTGCTTTTTCCTTTTTTTCTTTCTCTATTTTTAACCCTAGTATCTTAGAATGAAGCTGCCTGGAGATAAATTGCTTACAAGAAAAAATAGTTGCACACAGTTTTAATAATGATTCTAGCAACTTTTAGAGAGTGTCAACAAAGACTTTATTGCTTCTCTGGTAGAGCAAGAGATTGCTATCTTCTCTTCAAATCTGGGCTTCAGAGCCATCATCTGTCACTTCATGGAAAACAGGGTTGCTGAATGTTTGTATACACCACCTTGCTTTTTGTCTTGTTTATAACCATATCCACTTGTGGGCTGTGTGTGTGTACATGTATGCACATGCACGCACACTTGTATTAAAGGGTAATAAGATAAGTGCCACATCTGGGATGCCCTGTTATTTATATTAAATAATGACATGATGATGTTGGTGACCCATAATTCTCCATTTTCTATTAACCACCCTGCCCAAGTAAACTGTTTTCTGATCTCTCTTAGATGGAAATCCTCTATGAATGTGGAAGCCATTAGCAGAGTAATTGCTGTCTGTTGCCATGACAACCAGCCGCTGCAGTCACCTGCCTGAAGTCCTGCCAGACTGCACCAGCTCCGCTGCACCCGTGGTGAAGACTGTGGAGGATTGTGGCAGCCTAGTGAATGGGCAGCCACAGTATGTCATGCAAGTTTCAGCCAAGGACGGGCAGCTGCTGTCAACAGTAGTGCGGACTCTTGCCACCCAGAGGTAGTACCACAATTAAAATAAATGAATCTGTAATTGATCTGGAGAACTGTTTATCAGATGGAAAATGCTAAAGGGAATGTAAATAGTGCTCAGGTCTTTGTGTCAGGTGAGAGGAGGTACTAGTTAAAAAAAAACAAAAAGACTACACAAGTTCTGTCATCGCTGTTTCTATAGCAATCAGATATAAAGCAGAGATTCACGTTGTCTAGTGTTTTGCTTAAAGTCACACTTTCAGAGAGCCAGGCAGGAAAGGATCCCACAAGATGCAGGGTTGCTTGTTTACATTTATTATTTTGACATTGCTGTCGTAATTATGCTCTTACTGTCTTCAGAAGCCCTTTGTTAGAATAGAATGAACAAGGCATCTGATTTCAGGTGACTAAGCCAGTCATCGGATTTGTGGGCACAACTTTTGAAATGACATTCCTAGGTTGCATGATGCAGATCAGCACTGCCAGGTGGACACACTATGCAGGTTTACTCTCTGGATGTGGGGACCTCTTCTTTTGTCCCCTCCTTTGCCCCTATGGTCCCCAACCCTTCACATACAATCTGATGTGGAGTGCTATTGTTAAAACCTCCATGGCTATTTTCCCTATGATTAACCAAAGCAAGGGTGAATGAAAGTTCTGAACAACTCAGAGACTACTTATAGAGGCCGGCACTTTGATCCTGGGGGCTATTCTTGTGCTGCTATTGACCAATGGCAGATTGGAAGCCGTGGGTTCCCAGGCTGATGGCTGCACCTTGGCTTCTCCAAATTTCTTTCAGAATGGTTAAATTCATAGGCTTTTGACCTTTGAATGTCAAGTGTATGTCACCACCAGACTTGCCCACTAATGCCAGTGCTCACACTTCTAACCCTGAAACCTAGGACCAGTTATTCACACTTAACCATTTACCTCAGACAGAGAGATAGGACTGCCCCTCTGGTGCAGGCACAGATCCACAGGACCATATATGTACCTGCAGTAGGACTACTGGTAGCACCACAGCCCTCACACATGGAATCACACCCATGCATGCTATAAATGTCCGAAAATCTTCTATTTAAAATCTATGCAGTTGTCACAAAGCAAAGAAATAGAAACATATTGAATAGACATTTTTTCCACTACTTGGAAAATTTCCAACAATTGATTAAGACTTAGAACAGGTGAAGTGAAGTGAGACTGGATCACTGGGTGTGCACCAGTCACCCTGGCAGCCATCAATCACCTTGGTTGATCAGGAGGAGCAGACTACAGGTGAAATGACTGAGACCTGTGAGCCAATGAGTGTGTTTCTGTCCGTCAGGCATCCCTGCTCTCCCTTTATATGGCAATGCAAACAAGAGGGCTGCAGAGCTTTGCATGTACATGGCACAAATTGAATGAAGGAGAACAGGAGGAAAAAGTCAACTCTGACACCTTTCTTCTCCCCCCAGCACAAGTGGGTCTTCCATGCAAGTTGGAGGGAGGTCTTTTTCTTCACTTATTCCCAGAATCATTCCCAGAAGACCTTTGGGAAACAGCACTGTTTCCATGGCTGTTTTCCATTGGATCAAAAATTATATTGAAGAGAATGATGTGGCATATGCCTTGGTCCTGTCATCTTTGGAGTATGTGGGAGAGACAGGGAATTGAACAAGGAGGCTGGCTGTAGGGTTGTCACATATATGATAATATTTTAAAGTCTAAAGCCCAACAAAGCATAGCACAAGCAACACAGGAAGATATGGATGTGGGCTCACTGGTAGAGCACTTGCTTAGCATTTGTAAGGCAGAACTTCAGAGAGAGAGAGAGAGAAGAAAACATGGATCAGAGACTTCTCAGAGGACAAAATACCCACTGAGAAGTGAAGCTATCTGACTTTGATCCTTTCACTGGCACTGACTTCATGGTGCAGCCATGTTATTTCATTTGGGCCTGAGTTTTTCTATGAGTGACACTAGCTAACATCAACTAGGCCTTTACTATGTGCTGGTCCCTATTTTAAGTTTCTAATCTGCGCTATCTTTTCTCATCCTCAAAATCACCACACAGGGAAGGCGTCATTCTTAGTGCCCATTTTAGAGATGAGGAAATGGAAGTACAGGAAGATGACGTTTCCTGCCCAAAGTGAGCTGGCCATAAGCCCCTGAACTGGGGTCTTAGCCCAGGCAGTTGGGTTGCAGAGCCTGCACTGGGGTCAACTAACTGTACTATACTGCCTTCACACACCATGCAGGAATGGTTTTTCCAAAAGTAAAGGCAGCACTCTATGCACAGGCCTCCTTGGTAGGACATACTCATTACTCTATTTCAGTTCAGTGTCTTTGGCATCCCAGAGATCATTTTCCAAAAGCTCAAAGGGCCACCCACCACTCTACTTTGTCCACGTTTCTCTGTGGCGGCTTCAGGGTTTGTTGCCAGCTCACTTTCCTCCTCTCATTCTCCCACATCATTAAAAAGAGAAACAAAAGGAACCTCTGGGTATATAAAAGTGTCCTGGCCGGTTCAAAAGATGTAATTTGTCTAGAAACTACAATTGATATTATTTCAAAACCATTTCTGTTCTTTGTGGTGAGGAATGATTTTTATTTTTTGATTGGTAGTTTGCCTGAACTTCATCTACGTTCAAGACAAAAATAACATGTTGTTCTGTTGTTCATTTTCACTCATTTTTGGCCCTAGGCCACACCTGGCTTCTTTGATATTGGCCTTTATATTTATATATTTTTATATTTATATACTGGCTAATTTTATATTGGTAAAAGTAGATGGCCTGAGTACTCTGGAGTACCTAAGACAACTGGCCCCATTGCCAAGGTCAAGTATAAAAATCTAAGGGGTCTTAAAGCAAGTATCTGTTTTGAGCAGATGTCACTGGAGAGGGCCCAAACAACACAGAGCTAGAGGCCATCCACATGGCAGTGGGTCACAGCCCAGTGACCAGCAGGTGCCCCTCCTTCTCTTGCAGCCCCTTCAATGACCGGCCAATGTGCAGGATCTGCCATGAGGGCAGCAGCCAAGAAGACTTGCTCTCTCCATGTGAATGTACGGGGACCTTGGGGACAATTCATCGGAGCTGCCTGGAGCACTGGCTATCGTCCTCAAACACCAGCTACTGTGAACTCTGCCACTTCAGGTTTGCAGTCGAGCGCAAACCCAGGCCGTTAGTGGAGGTCAGTAAGTGGGGCACGTCCTGAAAACTTAGCTCTAATGAGCAAATGATGTCTGCTTTTATGCCTGGATCACAAACCCTGTACAGCTTCACTGAAGCACAGTAATAGCTCTGTGTAAGTGTGTGTGTGTGTGTGTGTGTGTGTGTGTGTGTGTGTGAGAGAGAGAGAGAGAGAGAGAGAGAGAGAGAGAGAGAGAAAAGCAGACAGGGAGGGACAACTTGTCAGCTCATTCTACTGGGATCCAGCAGTAGAAGGGTAACCTCCACAAAAGTGGACCCAAAAATAGAGGAAATTAGTGTAAGGAGAAAGGGAACGTTCAGAGACATGGTCTCCATTTTTCAATACCTATGAAGTGGAACAAACAAATTGAACACCTCTCTGCACACCCTCTGACCAACGTGGAGCAATAGATAAATGGGCATTCAGGTTGCATATCCCAACAGGTCTTCAGGAGAAAATATAGCTGCATTTACAATGGAGTTAGACCCACACTTCCTGGGTTCTATGGCCTTGGGTAAGTTACCATATCCCTTGTATTTGCCATAAGAATGAAAGGAGCTAATATGTATAAAACACTTAATAACTCAGGGCACATATTCAAGTGTTTGAATAAAAATATCCTTCCTGGGATATCATGCATAAGCTTTTTTCAGCTAATAACCTAGTATTGGAATTGCTTTTCTTAAAAGTGATGCTATCAACCCAGCAGCCATTAAAATGACAAGACATTCTTTTCTGTGTTTTTGGAGGCACAGGGCTATTCTTGAAGGTCTGATCTGAATTTAATCAGAGAAGTAGAAAAAAATATATACTATTTCTGCCCTCCCTCCTACCCCCAAATTCAGGTAGTAAATTAAAGGCTGGATATTAGCAATAATAAATATTTTAGTGCATTGTGAGGCAGAGCTAGCTGAAAGGGGTTAAGACATTGTGTCTGTGATCCAGACGAGCTCATAATATTATTTCAGCAGCTAACCCAGTGAACCCCTGAAATTAGAACTAGAACTAGAACTAGAGATCAAGAAGCCATTCTTAGAGACCACTAAATAAGTGTATTGGCACCAAGGCACCTGAAAAGCTCTAGAGAGCTCTGTGTATACATCTCTTGGTTTTGACCTTGAAATTTTAATCAGGATTTGCAACTGGGGCTTGTTTTAGCTATGACTTACTTGCCAAACAGCACAAAATTTATTTGACTTGCCCCAGCAAATGCTGGATCAAATGACCTCTAAATTTAGCCATCTTGCCACTTGACATCCACTTTCAGAAATTCATATTTGTAAATTTTCCATCAGGAATTTGACCCCATGCCAGATTCACTGGGAGTTAACATTTCAGAACCCCTTCTGCAGAGGGGAAATGTAATTGAATAATAATAAACAAATAGGGTGATAATTTCTTAAGCACAATGGCAAAAGTAAAAAGAAGTCTATTTCTCCTTTCCAGAAGCTTCTTGGAATCTTCCCAATTAGATATTGCAGCCTCTCTAGGGCAGCTGGCTTCCCAGAGTGAGGAAATCCTGCTTTTAAATGGATTGCATCCAGAGGTCTTCTTTACTGGTCCCTCTCCAGTGAAGACTTTTATTTTCACTCGATAAAAATTCCAGTGTATGCCTGTAATCCCAGCAGCTCGAGAAGCTGAGGCAGGAGGATCACGAATTCAAAACCAACCTCAGCAACTTAGCGAGGACCTAAACAACTCAGCGAGGACCTAAACAACTCAGCGAGACCCTGTCTCTAAATAAAAAAAACAAAAAAAGGTGGGATGTGGTTCAGAGGTTAAATGCCCCTGTGTTCAATCCCTGATACAAAAAAAAAAAAAAAATTCCAGTGTATGTACCCATAAATATGTAACAAATGTGTCGGGTATGCATGTATGCATATGCCTCAATCTTTCTAATAACTTGGTGTCAAATCACCCAGTCTCAGAGAGGATAACACCCACACAGAAAGGTTTCTTCAAAGTTACCAATTTCTGGTCCCAGACTGACTCCAGAATGGCAGGCAACTGTCATCAAACAAGGAAATGAGTCAAATGACCTTGAGAAGGTGTGAGGTGCTCTATAAGATTTAGGACCTCGCCTACAAAAACTTCACCCAAACGGTCACTGTGGTGAAATTTTCATTGCACAAATGGAATGTGACAATTTTCAGAGTTAATGATGATTGAACAAGTTGAAAGTGAAAGGCAAACTTCTCAGGCTGGGGGAGGCTGGCTGTTTGATCATCCCATGGTGAAATGAACTTGCTGTTTGACCACAAGCAATAAAAAGTTGTCTTTGGTTTCTAGGCTGTAGGACAAATGAGAACCAGGTGTGGGCAGATTTTTAAACGACTGACATGACTAATTGACTTTTCCCTTCTTACCAAAGGGCAGGCTTATTTGTAGTGAGCATTGCGTCTCAATATTTTTACCCTGAGATAAACATGCATCTTTTTTTAAAAAGTATATCAGTCAAACCTGCCTATTTGGGTTAAGGATTAGGAGTATCGTTACTTTATTTCTTATTTTTACTCTTTTAATTGCTTTAATCATTACTTTGTTTACCAGCTGTATCTGCCTTCTCATTAAAGCAAGAAAATTCCATAACATTTAATTTCAAAATCGATGTGACAATAACAGCTCTTGTTGCTAGAGGAAGCAGTTTTAAAAGTCATTTATAAATTTTATTTGTCAGCATCTAGATGCTAACATTGGTTGGAATTACTTTAACACCTCCAACTCGCACTTTTCAGCAAACCCTTTCAGCCCTCTGTTCACACAGCCCTTGGATCCCCTTTACTTACTTTCCTAAGGCACTACTTGTCAGTACTCTGCAGCCAGTTGTTGGATGTTCATTTTTAACTGATGAGGAACACAGGGCTGTTGCATATACACAAGCTGCCAAGGTTAGTCTTTTCCCCCCAACACGGTTGAGTTTCTATTCATATGGCCAAATCAATGGACTGGTTTTATAAGAATCTCCATACTGGATATCCCCTCCCCACTTTGCCACTGACCATCTGTGTGACTCGGTTAGTTTCTCTGAGCTTCACTATGGAAGAGGGCAAGCAAGAAGCTCTCCATGACTTCTTCTGGGTCCTATAAGGCTAGAAGTTCTTGTTTTAAAAAAAAAAAAAAACTACATTTAGCCAGCACAGTGGCATATGCTTAAAATCCCAGTAATTTCAGAGGCTGAGGCAGGAAGATGGTAAGTTTGAGGCCAGTTTCAGCAACTTTTTGAGACCTGTCTCAAAATAAAAACATGAATAGGGTTGGAGATGTAGCTCAGTGGTAAAGCACCCCTGGGTTCAATCCCAAGTATGCCCCTCAAAAAGAAATCTACACTTTAAATAGGTACCTTGTATGGTATGTAATTTATGTCTCAATAAGTTGATTTTATGTCTGTCTGCTTACCTCTCTACCTACTTACCTACCTTGCCTACTGACGCATATGGCCAGGATGTTTTTAGTCTCTTTTGGTGGTTGCATACAAATTTTATACCCTAAATAGTTTCTTGCTGCAACGTAAGCCGGTAAAACAAGAGCTGGTTTCAACCCAAGAGAGCTACGCTGCAGTCATCTAGTTTAGTCAGATGTGGATGAATTTCTGTCCTAGTCCAGCTAATGCAAATCTCATAAGGTCTGTGTCCAATCATGCAAAGCCTGAAAGCATTCAAAACGTACACAGCAAAAAGGAAGAGCAGTTAAAACAGACATGCATTTTTTACCTCCACAGCTAGCTTCTCTTGTGAAGGCTACGTGGTTTTTGTTGATGATGGAAAATTGCACCCTGTGGCAATTTGTAAGATGAATTATCCCCAAGAATAATGACCCACTAGAACATAGTAAATAGATATCCACTAACCATAAAAGGATTCACTGAATGACCAGCCTGGGTGGTTTTCTGTAAGGTGAACTCTGATACCATTCTTTTATAACAAATGGTAAAATATGGCAAGCCAATAAAAATACTATGATTCATCCCCCAAAATGTGTACCCCAACTACAGCCTATTGCCATGATTGCATTTCTGATTGACCAGTTTGCAAAGAACCCCATCTTGCTATGTGCAAATAGCATGCTGGTAACATTTCTTTCTAGTGATGGGATAGTGCCACTAGGCTTCCCTGAGACATGAGTCGGTAGCTTCCTAGCCTGGCCCAGAAAACCCATGAAGTTATAGATCAGCTCAACAATATCGTGATTAAAATGAAACAGCCAGGAAACAGTGAAAATCTGGAAAGCAGGCTTTCTAGGCTCTGATCTTCCTCTGATGAGGGAGACGTGGTGATTTTTCACAGAGGGCGTGATTAGATTTCCGTATTCCTATTTCCTTTACACAGACCTAGCTGATTGATAAGAATTGTATGAACAATTTAAAAGCTGTTCTCTGCGAGTCAGAGGTTTAGCTAAATTGAAACCGAGTGTTTTCATACATATCAGTTACCCAGAATAATAGGATGTAAAGTAAAGCCAGGGAGATGAGGATTAAGGATTTTTCCTAACTTTTTTTATTTATGAATTTTTTGAAGTCACTAGAAGAAAATAGTTGTGAAGTGTGCCCTGGATTCAGTATAATCTCCAGCTACACAACAGAGAGAAAGTGCCCATGAAGCAGAGAGAACTGCACACAAAGAAACCACTTGACACTTGCTATTTAATAGATTCAAGACTTCACTTAACTCCTAATATAGATATATAGATATAGATGTAGAGATAGAGATATATAGATAGGTATTGGATGTAGGTCAGGAACTCTTATTATAGTGTATTTGGTTTTGATTTTTAATATTCATCCAAGTAAAAACGTGAACTTTTTGTTTCAGAGTATTCAGTTTCATCAACAAACTCTCACAGCACTGGGGGTGATTAGGGAATTATACCATAAAGGATATCAACTGATTCAAGGAGATGCACAGGCGAGAGGCCCACTATTGCATTCCTCATAGGAAGGCAAATAAGCTTCTTTTTTCACTCCAACCTGTGAGAGCAGCCTAGCAAATAAGGTGGCTAGACCATGATCGTAGCATGTGATAGACATGTTTTATTGGGTGGATACTTCTTTTAACTAAAGAATGAGAAGACCGTTAGGTGGTTCGTGCACTCCTCCGTCCTGCCAGGCCTTACCTGCTGCTCACCCCACCCTCAGCCCTCTTCCCTGGCTCCCACTGCCTACTATTGACCTGTGAGACTCCTGAATTGGATAATTTCTCCCACCTTTAAAGGAGTTCTCTGTGCATTTCTTTCTAAAAAATTTTTCTTTTAGGGAATTATAGATGGAACCTAATTATCTCCTTCTTGTTATCCCCCACATTACAAGAAGCTGAAAGGGTTGATTTAAAATCAAGGTAAATGTAAGAGACAGTGTACTCACATGGACAGTGTTAGGAATAACTATGATTACTCTACCTTGCACTTGAGTGTGCTCTGGTGCTAGCCAAGTGTTTCCTTGACCTCTGACAAGGTCACTGAGTGGGCTTCCATCAGAACACACTGCCTCCATATGGACTTGTAGCACCAGTCTTTGTGTCAGCAGTTGAGGTGACACAAGTGATGACCGAACCCCAGCAATCCTTGATCCTGCAGTTGTTCAGCCTTGAATTTTTCTCTTGGTTTTGGTGTCTAATTTGGCAGTTGCTTCATTACTTACAGCTTAGCTACAAAGATGCAGTTTTAAGGTATCTATTAAATTCACAGCTTGCTTCATTAAAAATCACTTCATTAAAAAAGCAAGCCAACTGAAGTGTTCACATGGCCGTGCCAGATGGAAGTGAGCTGTCTGCTCGATGCCTGTGTTTGCAGCTCATCCATTGCTGGTAAAGGATTAATTTGGAGGGAAAAATCCAGTTCCCTGCATAAAAAGAATTACATGAGCAGGTTCTTTTATTTTCAATTGTACTGATCCTTGCAGTTAACTTGGGTTGAAACATGCATTAGAATCCACATTCTCAAGAGGATGTGATTCAGTCAGTAGCTGCTCTCTTTGTTGCCCCAGCAGAGAACTCCTGCAAAGACAAAACACACACACACATAAAATCACACACAATTACAAAGACACCAAACACTGAGAGTTGTTACACATGACTGTATTTTAATTATTCTATGTTTCAAAAAAACAGAGGACAAATAGGTATGTTTCCTCATACTGAGAACTAGCAAATGTTAGCATTTTGTGAGCCTCAGACCTTTCATAGGACAGCTTCTTGGTGGGCAGAGAAAACATGTCTGTGGAACTCAGTAATTCCTTACACATTCTCAAATATGAGATAAGATTTACCCAGGTTTTCTTTAAGCATATCTTCTTGGCCAAGAATAAGAGGAAGTCAATAAAATAAGACAGGCAATCTTGAAAGATTCTGGACCCTTTTAGTTAATGCCAAGTGTAAGAACAAATAGTGCAGCAAATGTTGACTGTCAAGGGGTTCATGTCTTTGAAAGGCAATTAGAAGATATTACTTGGGAGTTGGGTGGTGGAGGTGATGGTGTCCCTGGGCTGATGGCAGAAGAGCTTTGTAAAGGGCAGTCAGAAAAAGCAGTGAAATGTCACTGACTGACTACCACTGGTAATTATCTTTTTCTTGAATCCCACTAAAATAGCAAGGCACAATTAACCCTCAGAAATTGCCCTGTGCAAGGTGCGGGCACCTCATAGAACCAAAGGGAGACATAAATTGCAGGAGCCCTGTACACATTTCTGAAGCAAAGTTATAGAATATACATAGCACTCCGTGTTAAGAGTTTATTTTCTTTAAAAGTTACCTGTTTCAGTTTTGTCAACAAGTAACTTTTAACTCTGAAGAAAGAACATACAGTCTTAAAAAAATAATACTGTGAGTTACTGTGAACAGTACATCATTATAGTTCAATTCTGCCTAATAGTTATTATTATGCAATAGATATTGCCAATATGAATGTGGTCATTTGTATTGCTATATAAATTAGTGACATGGAGAAGTATCTTCAGTGGGAGGTCAGTGGTCCTTTATGAATGGCACCCTGCTATCACCTTTTGTGCTAAGAATTTCATTTTCCACAATAGTCATGGATGTTGACTCTAGTCCCATGGCATTCATTTATTTTGAATCCATCAATTTTTAGCTTTAAGATGTTCATACCCTATTTTTTTCTTGAATTTTATGTTTACCCATTTCGTAGGCAAAAGGGAAATATTACATGCTGTACACTTCATGTAATCACCTTACTTCAATGTCTCAAGTATCCCTATAATGACAAAGAAATCCCATTTTGTAGATAAGAAAACTATGATTTTGACATATTAAAGTCACACTTTAGAATAATCTTAAATGTTTTTGGCCTTAAGACTAGTAAAGCACAGGAAGAAAAAGAATCCAGATCTGTGTGGCTCCAGGGTCCACATTCTTCCTACTCTCCCTGGCATCTTAGCTCAGTTGGGCTGCTATGACAAAATACCATAAACTGTGTAGCTTACAAGCAGTAGAAACTTACTTCTCACAGTTCTGGAGGCTGTGAAGTCCAAGATCAGAGTGTGAGAACAATCCAGTTCTGGTGAGGTCTCTTCAATGCTGCACGCTGCTGACATCTGGCTATGTCCTCACATGTTGGAATGAAAGGCTAGCTTTCTAGGGTCTCCTTTATAAGGGCACTTATCCCAATCATAAGGGCTCCACCCCATGAACTAATCACTTCTCCAAGACCCTAACTCCTGATACTATCAGCTGACAGGATTTTAACATGTGAGTTTGGGGGACACAAACATTCAGAACACAGAACTTAGCTTCATCCTTTCTGCCTCTTGGTTTTTCTTCCTTCCTTTGCTCATTGACACATGTGTGCACACACAGAGTCAAGGACTTCTTTACCAATTACCAGCCTTTCCACTGGACAAGATGTATATCAGGAAGAGGAGAGTGAAAAAAAGTTAAGATGAAAGCCCAGGTTTCCTCTTGGCATTGATTTTGTCTACTAACTCCAGAGCTGTTAGGGAGGAGGAAAGGATAGATAGGTGGAACACAGAGGGGTTTTAGGGCAGTTGACACTATTCAGTATGATATCAACATAGGTTCAACAGTTGTATCATATGTACCACTCTGGTGGGATGATACTTGAGTAGAAGATACTCAAGATAGGGGCAAGGAGCATATGGAAACTGTGCTTTCCATTCAATTTTGCTGCAAATAAAAAGTGCTCTAAAAAGATACAATGATTCTCTTTATACTGTAGTATAACTGGAAAAAAAAAAAACTTTGGGCTACAACAGCCTATGATAAGCCAAAAATCTTTCTTAGTTTCCAAGAGACTTTACCCATCCTTTCTTTTTGTCTTCTTGTCAGTTACTCTTTCTCTGCATTTGAGTTTTTATTTTAGTGGGTCATTATGTCACCAATATCTTCTGAGATTTCTCCCAAAGGAGAGATGTTATAAGGAAGCCTGGTGAACTCAAAAGTTGTTAAGAGCCTTGTCACTTCTTCATGAATGGTTGTAAAGGTTAATCACTCATAATGTGGCTGAACACACTTGTGAGGTAAATTTCTTTAAAGACTGTCATTGTAGTCATTCAGATTGGTAATCCTTGTTTTGTAACCCATGAAGGACAACACTGATTTTTCCTTTGAATTATTTGTATAACTGTCTCCATTCTTCGCTTTGCTGTCTTTGACAGATGCAGCAGATTTGGGGAAAAATAAGAAGAGACTCCGTCAGATCTCTCAGTCCACCAGCTTTGTCTTCCTTTTCATTCCCCCACCCCCCCATCATATATTTGGGTGCCATACTTGGTCACTGCCTCCCTCCACCGTTGAAGAGATAGGGGCCCTGTGAGATTGTCTTGGATAAAACTGTTTCTTTGCAATCCATTGAGTTAGAGAGATAGATTTACACTGTGAAGGATATGTGAGAAGAAAGTTATGTTGTGCTTTTATAATGCGAAAAGGGGAGGACTTCTTAAGGGTTTAGTTTGGGATTCTGAAAAATAAATTTAATCCTTAGATGTGCTGCTTATGAAAATGTATAAGGATCTGTTTGTGACAATTGAGGTCAGATTAGGAGAAGAAAACAAATATTTTATACTTGTTATTTTGTCATTGCTTCACCTCCAGCAATGCTGTTAGAAATAGAAAGTTGGAACAAGTAGTGAGGTTCAAAATCTTTTAGGACTTTGAGGAAAAATGGCTAATATAGTTAATATGAAATCTGGGCAAGTAGGAGCAGCAGGAAAGTTGTAAAATAGAATTTATAGACATTTAAGGACTTCAATCTTAGAAGAATCAGTAAAAGCAGAAATTGGGAGATGAAGGGAAAATAGCCACCATCTTAGAAAATAATGCAGCTCTTCCTCACAATCCACCTAGTTGCAAAGGCTTGCTGTTTACTTTACACAGCCAGCAGTGATGGGAGTAAAGTCATAAGAGATGGAAGTAATAAATGGCTCCAATATTTTTCTTAACACTGACTCATCTGCTTAAAATCTATGACTTTAATGTTGAACCCCAGAAGCCATTCATTTATCAGGATATACGCATTTTCAGCTGCTTGTAAGACACACCTGGTACATATCTGAAAAATCACCCTGTTAGATGAAGATGTGGCAAAGCAAAAGGAAATACCTGTATAAGGGAATTTTTGCAAGATGGAAATGGGGGGGCGGTCCCTAGGAAAATTGACAAGATGCTTCATATGTTTTATTAACCAAAGGCTTTTCCAGGGTCAGATTTTTTTTAACAGCTTTATTAAGATATAATAATTACCATATCACACAACTCCCCATTTTAAGTGTACAACTCAGTGGCATTTGGTATATTCGGAACTGTACAACCATATCAGGATCAATTTTAGAACATTTTCATCAGCCTGAAAAGAAACCTCACACACCTCAGCTTTTATTCTCCATTTCCCTACCCCCATCCCTGGGCAACCATTAATCTACTTTCAATCTCTATGGATTTACCTTTTCAGGACACTTCCTGTAAAGAAGTGATTCTTTGCAGTTCGCTTCTTTCATTTAACATAGAGTTTGCAAGCTCCAGTCTCAGGTTTTATAGAAAATGTATCCTAACCTTCATTAATACAATTATACTTTTTATAATGATACCTTCTATTTACTTTAACATACACCTCCTACTACTACCATTTATTACCTCCTGAGGCCTTCACCTGTGCTGCTGTTCTTTGCTCAGTAATGCTCTCCTTTTCATAGGTACAAACATCTACATTTTAGAAATGAGGAAACTAGCACAGGGATGTCTATGGTTTCTTCCCCTCTTGAGGTTTGGCTTTCTCCCTGTCACAGTTTATGTAATGAAACCATGTTCATTTCTTACTCTTTATGTAAAACCATTTGTACATTGATTTTTTTTAATATTATCTGAATTTTTGCCCTTCCTATTCAACAGGGACCCTTTTCTTCCTTTAGGCCCATTACTTTAATTTGATTCTACTGTCCTATACCATCTAAACTATACAGTTAATTTTTTTTAATCTTACATTTTATTCCTGACTAATTTTCTACTTCAGGTGGGATAGTGAACAGGGTCTAAGGAAAAATAATGATTCACAGAAGGCAATCAAATCCTATTGCCCATATTCTCAAATTCATCAAACCTCAGAGTTGTGATGGACCAAGGAATATCCTCAGCTATTTCAGAAATGCTCTGAAACAGTGACTGTAACCCTTTCCGGGGTCTCAGATATGCTTGAGAATCTGATAAAAGTTTGAACTCCCTCCTCTTGAAATGCAGACATGCAGTGGTCAAATACAGGTTCAGAGGGGTAGAGGGGTGTCAGGTCTTCTGAAGCCCTACACTCTATATCAAGGACCCCTGATCTAGAAAAATAGTTACATAACTATAAAGGGACATGAGACTTTTTTTAAAAGTGTCAAGAGCTTTGTAATGTTGTGAACAACCAATAAAAAATTTAAAAAAAATAAAATAAATAAATAAAAAGTATCACCAAAAAAAAAAAAATAAAAGTGTTTTCTATGCTCTAATATATCTTAAGCTTGAAAAGTAAGAGAAGCTATCATCACTTCATTGCCAATTTCCTCTTCCATGAGAAGACTACATTATACTTCTATGTGCACCATGACAAAGGGTGTGATTTGCTAGTCTTAAAGGAAGAT
Source organism: Spermophilus citellus (assembly GCF_964194105.1). NCBI lineage: Eukaryota > Metazoa > Chordata > Mammalia > Rodentia > Sciuridae > Spermophilus > Spermophilus citellus. The sequence continues at coordinate 176,504,550 of NC_138182.1, read as the reverse complement.
TCGGTGATTCAGTTGTGCACATATACAGAGACTGGGCTAGTTATTAACTCGAGTTCTTCCATGGTTGGCTTGGTTTGTCATGGAGACACCTGGAGGGTGTATGTTTCAGAATCACTCAAGCTCAAAATATCTCTGTGTCTCCCAGCTGGAATAGAACTTTCCCACAGACAGCAACTGTTCATCCAGCCAGTCTCTTGCATGTCCCTCTGAAAGTGCCAGTTCCCCGTGTCATGACTAATGTCATTTGAGCTGTTACCCCTTACCTCTTAAGAATGTTGTTAGGCTTTGGATCTTAGGTGTCTCCCAAAAGCTCATATATTAAAGGCTAGGTCCCCAGTGCAGCAGTGTTCAGAGGTGGGGGCTTTGAGAAGTGACTGTATCATGAGGGCTGTGACCTCAGGAATAGGTGAACATAGGAAATTTATGTCTGATTCATTTTACTGTCTTTCTTATTTCTATCCTCCACCCTCCCTTCCCTTCATTCCCCTTTGTCTAATCCAATGAACTTTTTTTTTTTTTTTGGTACCAGGGGATTAAACTCAGGGGCACTGAACCACTGAGCCACATAGAACATAATCAAGATAAGAAATATGATGGAAATAGTGTTATCCTGTCCTGTAATAGAAGGATTTATCTTCCCCTAGTCGTCTGCTGTTCTGGGTACCATACCCAATAAAGATATCCAGGAACTCCAGAGAAGCAGTGAAAGTGGATGGCTAGACAAGAAGAAAGAGATTCTTCTTTAAAAAAAAAATTTAGTTGATGATAGATCTTTACTTTTATTTATTTATATGTGGTACTGAGAATCGAACCCAGTGCCTCACACATACCAGGCAGGTGCGCTACCACTGAGCCACAGCCCCAGCCCTAAGAGATTCTTTAACCTAGATCTGAGGAAGCTAATGATAGGTATGTCTGAAATCTTGAAAATCAAGCTTAGATAATGTGAGTATAGAATACATAGCATGTTCCAAATTGTTTGTGTGATGGAAAAACTCCCTTTGAATTTGAGGACAGAGTTTCAAACAAAAATAAAGAGGTGCCATCACTGTCAAAGCTCATGAACTAAAGTCATAGCCTTAAGTGGAGCCTTGAGAGAGTGCAAATCTACTCATTGCTAGGATGTGCTCAGTGTCCACAAGACCCTCTTAAATATTTGTGTATCTTTTTGGCAGAAAAATGTGAACCAGAGAAGTCATGAAACTCAAAGTTTCCTGTTCTTTTGGTCCGTTCCATCTAGCAGAAATTATAGCCCATCCTCTCATTCTTGCTTACTTTGGGAGTATGTGGAGGGAAAGCCTCATCTGTCCTCTAGCTTAAACATGTATTGTTATTTCATTGAATTTTTCTACCACATTCTACTTGGATAGTTTTCTTACATTCTCACTATTCCTGACGGACACAGATTTTTAATGCAGTTCCTGCATTTTGAGGACCTGGCTTTGAATTTTATTTCTGCCTCTCTATTCCTGTATTCATCCCCAATTATCAAAATAAGAATTTGTTATCCTTTTTGTGTCATTTCTTATACTCTTATCTTTTGTGCAGTGTTCCATATAGGGCTATCACTTGGTACACTGCCCTGGTACCTTAACCCCACAATCCATGCTTCTGCTGGAGGTAATTAGATTTTCAGAAGCCTGAGCTCCAACAACAGGCCAGCAGAGTGGACAATGAACACCAGTAATTGTGTGGTCTGGATGGTCAGGGGGCCAATAAGGGTAAAGGTAAAGCAGGATTGGGGAGTGGGAGCTTTTACTTGTGATTATAAAAGACTACACAGTATGAATCCACTATTCCTAAAGTAAATAATTTCTCTTTTGGCACTGTACATTTTCTTATCAATTTTCTCATGGAAATTTGTATTTTCTTGTTCATCCTCTCTTGGCTGTTTATCTCCTCTTCTTATATTTCCGGCATTACGTTGATCACATATGCCACATAATTCTGCACTATATTCTCATATTTCAGATAAGCAACCTCCATTTGGCTGTGATCACTTCTACACAGTGATGATCTAAAATAGAGATGATTCCCATTTTGCTTATATCTGAAACTGCAAGTGAATATGTGAAATTATTTTGCCATCTAATCCTGCTGTGCCGCTAATCTAATCTTTGAAAAATTTCAAACCATTGGTATAGATGTGTGTAGTGCTTGTTTAAATAATGCTAGAGCCATATTATAATGTTTCCAGTCACAAATACAGTATATCTGACACATTATAGCCCATTAATTGGCTTATTGGCCTGAGTTCTCTAGGGAGTGTCACAAGTCTCCAGGGTGCTCTTGAATATGACTTATGCTTCAGCCAAATCACAACTGTGAATGCCAGAGCAACTGCAATGTATGCGCAGGTAGCAAAAAGTACTTTAGTATATTTTCTGGGAAGAATATGGGTGCATGATCTTACATACATATGTATGTTTTTCAGTTATACTCATCTGAGTTCTGCCCAAAGTGATTCTCTGGTTTGAAAGGATTTGTTTCTTCAGCTAATTTTTATCAAGCATAAATTCAATATTTTTAGAAATGGGAATGTAGCTATAGACAGGCCAGATGAATGTCATGTTCTAATAGAGTTTATCTGCTAAGGAGGAAGGCAAAAAAGGAATAAGTAAATAAACAAGCAAGATCGTGTCTGACAGTAGTTAAAATTATAAAGGAACTAAAGCAAGTTGTTGTGGTAAAGAATGACTGGGGCGAGGTTATATGTCTGGTGATTTGTGAAGGCCCCTGTGAAGAAGTGTTAGAAAGTGGAAATATGACCCAGGAGGAGGAACCAGTCATGGTGAGAGTTCCAAGCAGAGGGAGCAGCCTCCACAAAGGCTCTGAGGCAGGAACTACTTTGGTATTCTGAAACAGGAAGAAACACTGCAGATGAGTGTGAGAGATCAAAGGAGCAGGATTTGAGGTGCTTAAAGCTTTTCTGTCATGGACCCTTTGGCAGTCTGTCGAAGCCTCTGGAGCTCCTCTCAGAATCATATTTTTAATTGCATAAAATAAAATGCATAGGAACACAAAAGGAAATCAATTACATTAAAATAGATATCAAGGGGCTGGGGATGTGGCTCAAGCGGTAGCGCGCTCGCCTGGCGTGCATGCGGCCCGGGTTCGATCCTCAGCACCACATACAAACAAAGATGTTGTGTCCGCCGAAAACTAAAAAATAAATATTTAAAAAAATAAATAAATAAATAAAATAGATATCAAAATATTTAAAAGACAAAGTTTCAGTATAAAATATAAGTGCTTCATTATTAACATATTTTGTGGCCAATATAATACCCAACTTTGAAGTAGCAAGATTTCAAAATATCCGTAACAGTAATAATGTGATATAAAATATATGTGATTATTAGTGACAGAGTCACAGGAACTGCTAACTCCACTGAGATTTTCTGCATAATTCAATAGAATGCTAAATTTTTTTCTTTTTTTTTCTTAGATCATTTTTTAATTTGTTCTTTTTAATATATATGGTAGCAGATGTTTTTTGACATATTATACATACATGGAATATAACTTATTGTAATTAGGATCCCATTCCTCTGGTTTAACATGATGTAGAGTTATATTGGTCATGTATTCATATATGAACATAGGAAAGTTATGTCTGATTCATTTCACTGTCTTTCCTATTTCTATCCCCCTCTCCTTTCCCTTCATTTACCTTTGCCTAATCCAATGAACTATTTTTTTTTTGGGGGGGGGGGCACCAGGGATTGAACTCAGGAGCACTCAAACACTGAGCCACATCTCCAGCCCTATTTTGTATTTTATTTAGAGACAGGGTCTCACTGAGTTGCTTAATGCCTTGCTGAGTTGCTGAGGATGGCTTTGAACTCGCAATCTTCCTGCTTCAGCCTCCCAAGCCACTGGGATTACAGGTGTGCACCACCTCACCAGGCTAATACATACAGTGAACTTTTATTCTTCCCTTCCCCAACTCCCATGAATGCTAAATTTCAGTTCGAAGTGGGGGTAATAAGAATGAGATTTTTTTTTTCTTATCTCATCCAAAATTACAAATGCTATGACTCCTACCATGGATCCCTTAGAGCTCTGTGGACTACAGGGTACAAATAAATACCTAAGACTGAATCATCCAGGGCTTTGTAGAAAATGGGGAACTGTAAGCAAGAGAAATGGTGTATCTTGCTGCTTTATTGAAACTGGCCTTAGGGTAACAGGAATGGAAGAGTGAGAAAGTAAGGAGAATATTATGTGGTTCAGAAGAAAGATGAGGGGTTCTTGGAAAAGAGTGGGATTAGAGAGATGTGAACATATTCAAGATATGCTGGAAGAATGATAGGAATTGCTGATTGCTTGAAATATTGGGGCAGAGGGATGTGGAAAGGGAGAAGTAAGGATGGTACTAAGTTTGTTTATAAGAGCCACAAGGTGTTTCTGTAGCCACATGCAGGTATGGCCCCACCCAGGAGAGGAATAGGTTTGGTGGATGGTGGATCCAGTGTTCCATCGTGGACCTTATAAAGTCTGAGCTGTGTATTGTGCACATGGAGAGATATCAAGTAAGCAAGTAGGTCCACAAGCCTCAGGCTCGAAGAGGGTTGGTCTGAAGGATGATACATGTACTCTGTATTTGAACTGATGTTTTGAGCTGAAAGGGAAACTCAAGAGCTCTGTGGCATCACTATGACAATTAGAGACTAAGGGTCCTTCCCTCAAAGCTGTACCTTCCTCACTTCAAGGAAACTGTCTCTCTCTTTTTTTTTTTTTTTAACTCCCCTACAGAGATGAAAGAACTTGATAAAGGCCACATAGCATTTGGGAGAACCAGCAATTGGAAGCTGTGTCCCATCTCCTGCTTCCAAACCCATGTTTATTCCCTGCACAAAGCAACTTTGCCAAATTTATCTAAGACTAAGATTTTAGGTAGTATAAAAGAAACTGAAGGAAACCCTGAAAAGAGATTAGGCTGGGGGTTTCAAATACTGGTTCTTCCACCATGGAACCTTGAACAAAGTATTGTTAACCTCCCTGGGCCTTAATATCCTGATCCAATGGGAATAATAACACTATCTGAGGTTTTTAAATTCAGTGAAACTAGCACATGATAAGCCCTGAACACATGGTTTTTGATGAAACCAGAGTTGCATAATTTTTAAAAAGGACATTTGGTATTTTTCTCAAATATTTCAGGGTAATTATCTTCTAGGGAAAAAAAATAGTAACTGAAACAGTCAAAGGTTCTTAGAAATTTACTAGATTTCTCAGGCAATTTCATGACCTATGGAAGGAAAGATAGTATGCCACAGTCCTTTTTATTCAAGAAAAAAAAATAGAAACTACAGGCTTTTCACCTAGTAGCAACAAAACAATGTATAGATTCTTCTCTTGGAAAACAAATATATGTGTGGAATGCTTTCTCTAGTCTAGAAAGCTAAAAGCAATGAACTTGATAACTTGGTGTTTACACACCAGCAATCTCTCCTTTCCGATCAATTTAATTCATCTAAGTAATACTATAAGTTCATTTCTGGCCAGGGCCGCTAGCAACTCAATTGTTTATTCATTCATTTTCATTAAGCATCTACTGTGTTCCAGCATTGTTCCTAGGTCAAGACAAATAAAGCTGAGTAAGAATGAAGCCCCTGCTGTTGTGGTGCTTTCTCTCAAGTGATAACAGTGAGCAGACAAGTGAACAGACAAATGAATGGCATCCTCTCAAAGAATAGTGTGTGCACTGGAGAAAATACAGCTGGGTGGTGTTCACAAGTGTAAGGAGCACTTTCAGGGAGAAGGGGCTATTTGAGCTGAGACCTAAATGATGAGGAGCCAGCTGTACAAGAACATGGGCAAAGCCTGTTCTCCATATGGCAACAGCCACAGGTACCAGACAAAAACGAAGGAAGCCAGGCTTGGTAGTACACATCTGTAATCCACCAGCAGCTTGGGAAGCTAAGGCAGGAGAATTGTAAGTTCAAAGCCAGCCTCAGCAAAATAGCAAGGCATTTAGCAACTCAGTGAGACCCTGTCTCTAAATAAAATATAAAAAGGGCCGAGGATGTGGCTCAGTGGTTAAGCACCCCTAAGTTCAATCCTCAGTACCAAAAAAAAAAAAAAAAAAGAAGGGAAAGCTAGTAGGAGGCATGGTTAGAGTGGTGGGAAGGAATGAGGTCAGGCCAGTCCAGAGTCAGTCCAGAGTTTGGACTTCATTCTAACCATTGGGGAATTTTGATCAAAGAAGGAACATCATGTGATTTCTATTTCTACAAGTTCACTCTGACTGTTGGTTTAGGATTGAACTGTAGGGAGACCAGGATGGGTGCAGGGAACCTGTTGCCTCCAAGTAGGAGATGATGGTGACCTAGGAATGGTAGCAGTGGGAGAAAAGTACATGAACTGCAGATGTGTGTTGAAGGTCGTGCCAGCAGGACTTACTGAGGTGTGGGGTAAGACTGAAAAGAAACAGGAATGCCTGGGCATATGGGAGGGTGGAGTTGTCATTGTCACTGATATGGAGTAGATTTGGAAATTAAGGGTTGTGAGTTACATGCTACATCAAGAGCTCTGTGTTGGGCAGATTTATTTTGAGTAGTCTATTAGTCATCTAAATGAGGATGTTGAATGGGCTGTTGGATATGCACATCTAGAGCTTTGGAGCAAGGCCAGTGCATGAGCAGATCCTCTGGTAAGTTTTCATGTGAGGTGCATTGCTTCAAGCACGGTTTGATGGATATCTAGAGCAAGCATCTCCTGAGATCCCCTGGAGTCAGAATCTCTTTCTGTATGACTCCAGCTGTCCTGGAAGCTCACTGACAGACTGTGGAATTCAGGGACTTAAACACTGGGAGGAGTTTGGTTTTGTTCTGTGCTCTGTTTCAGTTAACTGAAAAGCATTGTTTCAAATCATGTAAGAACCTATCACTTCCTCCTGATCATCACACTGCCCTCTTCATATCCCAGCACCACAGACAAGCAATGCAAGTTAGTGCAGAATGTGTTGGGCTTCCAGAATAAGACCCAGCCCAAGAAAGGCAAGTGCTTGTTAATAACTCTGCCGGTGTCTGGTTAACAGGAGACACTCAGGCAGATAAACCCAAGTGAGTAAACACTGTGAGGCCATACCTTCTCTTTTTTTAATTCCAGCTCCATAAATTTGTTATGGTTTCCCTTCTATCAGTTTCTTTCATTCTCATGATGGTTTCTCATTAAGGAGATTCATGGGGAAGGATATAATCGATGAGAGCTATTAGCCACCAGAGTATAATCTGGTTCTAGTGCAAACTGACCTGCATGATGTCCTGTCCACCTTAGAGATTTAAACTGATTGACTCAGAGTCTGGAAGGCAGAATCTAATGTCCTGTAGCACCACACCACCACCACTACCACCCCACACAACCTGACCCTCCAGTAAGGGATTTAACATATTGACACTGTAATTAGATGGAAGCCACAATCAACCCACCCCGAAAGCAGTCTCTGGCTGGTGCCTGTTTACCTTGAATGCACATTTACAGCCAGTGAATGATGCTGTGTCATTGGTGGTAGAATGCTGCTTTAATTCCCTCAACTGGTTCAGGCCCTGCTAATTACATTGGGGCTTTTGTTTGGTTTGGTTGGTTGGTTGTTGAACTTATTTCCAAGAATAGATCAACCTCCTTGTTCAGGAACAAGTTAGTGATTGGAATGAAACCTCTATAGAAAAATAGGCAGCTCACTGCCAGAGCTTTCAACAGCATGATCTTTGTCTGCTTCATGTTTTTGATGAACAAGAGAATAAGAGGCAGGAAGGATGGCCTAGGCTGCCCACAGAGCGCTGGCAGCCACATTGGTGGGCCTGCCTGGTGAACGATGCCATACAAATTTATATTCTTAATCAGTGACCTTGGCTTTTAGAATACAGCCAACTACCAAGTATAAGATGAGGACTGAGGTTAAACTAAAGGCTCTTTAAGAGTGGCATTTTAGTTGCAATGGCTATGCACAAGGGGCAGGATGAAATAATTGGTATCATCCTAAGAGAACCACAGTAAGTCAAAATTCTCCTAGGGATAAGAACAGTGAAGAACATGATCATCCCTTCTCCCTCCACCCACCCACCATCCGATTTTTTACTAAAAATGATAATGTACTATAGTGGTTAAGAACACAGTCTTTGGAGCTGAACTATCTAGACCAAAGCCGAGGCCAATCTTATACAAATTATTTAACTTCCCTGGGCCTTATTTTCCCTATCTATAAAATGATGCTAATAATAATACCCCTTTTAAAGATTATGGAGGAGGAATAAATAAATTATTACATATAGCATGTAAGATAATTCTTGGCATATACTAAGGGCTGAGGAAACAGGCTGTTGTCATCCATTCAGCAGGTGCTGTACTGGACACCACTGTTATACAGGTGGGGCCCAACAGGAAGACGGACACAAATGAGCCGACCATCTACCTGTGCCTGCCCTTTACTGAGAACTCAGGAGATGGGGACTACTACAGAACAGCTATGATACTCATTGAATAGTTAAGTATAACCAATAAGAGAGGCAGAAGACATATAACAACCAGAAATGTAATAGAAAAGTAATTGAAGAAATCAATTTTTTTATTACTAATTAGGACAAAATGTGTGATAATGTACCTGAGATTAAGTACCCAGAAATTAGACCTCATTGTAGTTTGGTAAAGGAATTAACAAAGAACAGAACAGCAGCCTAAGAAAATTTTATAAAATTACCTATTTACATAGACGAAGGGTAAACACACACACACACATATTTACACAAATTATTCATGTTCATTTGAGAAAAATAAGAAGATACATACCAAAAAAGTTAAAGTATACTCATAACTTTACCACCACCAAAAATAGCCACTATTTTGCCAAGTATTCCCTGGTTGTTGTCTGTGTAAATATACTACATCTATGTAAATATAAATTTCTATGTCTGTGTAAATATATCATTACATACACAGGATCAAAGTACACATTCTGTCCAGAAGAATTTATTTTCTACTCAGCAATATATCTTGTCAATAAATATTAAATGCACATTATCACTTGAAATTACTATATGGTATTCTAGTTTAAGTAAATTTCATAATTTATTCAGATAATTTCATATTGTTAGAAATTGAAAACTGTAATCAAATTTACTCTACTTTAATAAATACCCTATATCCAAGGTATTTAGGTACTTTGTCAGTAGTCCTTACCATGGCTCAGGACAATGATTTTTCTTAACAAGAGATTATTTTTCCTTATTTTTTATTGGTGCATAGTGATGAGATTCATTGCTATATATCCATACATGCACATGATATAACAATATAATTTGACCAATGTCATTCCCCAGTATTTTCCCTTTTCCTCCCTTCCTTTCTCTTCCTGGTCCTTTTCCTCTACTCTACTGATCTCCCTTTGATTTTCTTGAGATCCCTGTCTCACCCCACTTTTCTTTTCCTTTTTCCTCTCTAGTTTCCACATATGAGAGAAAACAAACAACACTTGACTATCTGAGTTTGGCTTTTTTCACGTAACATAACGTTTTCAAGTTCCATCCATTTTCCTGCAAAAGACATCATTTTATTCTTCTTTATGGCTAAATAAAACTCCATTGTGTGTGTGTGTGTGTGTGTGTGTGTGTGTGTGTGTGTGTATGTATATATATATATCACATTTTCTTTATCCATTTATCCATTGATGGACACCCAGGCTGGTCCCATAGTTTGGCTATTGTGAATTGTGTTGCTACAAACATGGGTGTGCATGGATGACAATAGTATGATGACTTTAATTCTTTAGGATAAATGCTGAGGAGTGGTATGTCTAGATCATATAGTGGTTCTGTGCCTAGGCTTTTAAGGAACTTAAATTAGTACAACCACTATGATTTCCATAGTGGTTATACTAATTTACAATCCTACTAACAGTGCAGAAATCAATTATTACCTCTGATTGTTCACAGGCCTGCATTTGTATGAGAAATAAGTAACATATAGGCTTCTGAAGAAAATACAGATTTCATATAATAGTATCTAAGAACACCATACCTAAACATGACTAGCAACAAACAACAAAAGGAGTAAGCTGCCCCCAATAGAAAACAATCAGAAAGTTGGAACAAGCTATTGTAATTTCTAGCTTGTCTTTTGCACATTTATTTTAGGGTCTGCTGAATATTGAACCCAGAACCTCATATATACTAAACATGCACTGTACCATTGAGCTACACCCTCAGCCTCTGCACATTTATTTTACATGGGAGTAAATAATGATTCATAATTATCTCCTTCCATAACCGAATCATTGCATTGGGCCCTGTCAAGATAAGTAATGCAGATAAGTATTGCATTAGTGTTAATAAAATGTGTCCCAAATTCCCAAGCAAAAGAAAGGAAGGGCCGGTTTGGTGGCACACGTCTGTGATCCAAGTGACTCAGGAGGCTAAGGTAGGAGATGGCAAGTTCAAGGCCAGCCTTGGCAATTTAGTGAGACCCTGTCTCATAATTTAAAAAGGGGAAAGTAGGGATGTGGCTCAGTAGTAAATCACCCCTAGTTTCAATCTCCAGTACCACCAAAAAAAAAAAAAAAAGGAGAAAGAAAAAGAACTGAAGCTGTAGCCCAGACGGTTAGTGTGTCTGTGCACATATGTGGCATATTTATTAAGAACCTACTGTGTTCCATAAAATGGAGGCATAGTGGTGAGTAGCCTGAACTTCCTTCTGCCTCCAGGGAAAATTCAAACTCTGAGGGAACTGGATTGCTACAATTTGGACACCTTCATTTTAAGAATTTTAATGTCTTGCAATTTCAGTTTTCAAATATTTCACTAATACCACATCTGAATAAGAATAGAAAGATCCTGATCCTCTCCTCAGTTCAGCCTCTGAATCACCTGGAGCAATCATTTAACCTTGCTGAGTCTCTGTAAAATTGGGATAATAATGCCCTATTTCTGCTCTTCACTTCATGGCGCTATTCCTTGTATTTAGTCAAGAAAATGTTAATTAATAACAGCTCTCTGAATTTCTTTGAAGCTGCTGAAATCTCTGAGGCAGTGTGACAACACAGGGCAAGGTCAATATATTTGTACTTGGTAATTTTTGTATTTATATTAAATACTTACAATGCTGTATTTATATTCACAAACATGTCAACAGATGCTTATCTGTGTCTTAATATTTATTCATGTTCAGTTTTGAGCTGAAATTGACTTCTTTGGCCCATCTTTGATAGGTTATCCCTGGAAGTTGGTTTGTTGGGGATCCAAACATCCATGGAAGGATCCTGCCCAGCCAACTTGCTTCTGAGCATTTTACCTCCTCTCTTCTGCTCGTTTCATGAGGCTTCCATCAACCCTTCCTCAACTTGTTTGCCCTCTTTGCAGCTCTTCTGTTTCCTCTTTATGTCCTTGAGAATCATGATCCCTTCCCTTTCCAGTTGGTCCACTCGCCCTTGTCATGCCCATCATTATCCTTTCCCTCCCACCAGTGGTTTTGCAGGAGTTGCTGCCCTGCCTACTTGGTGTGTCTCCTCTAGCAACCTGTCATGCTCCCATTGGGCACCAACAATGTGTCAGCAGACAGACAAAGCTGGGATCTGTTTGTTGGTGGAGACAAGATGGAAGACAGAGTCCACCAGTGGGTCCCACCCCACTCCATCATCTGTTTGATCTCATATCTTCTCAGGACTTTTGGGGCTCTGCCATTACTACATGGACAATACAATAGTGATACCAGTTATCTGAGGTTGTATGTTAACACTAATCTAAGGAAAAGTCACAAGGCTATTATTAGTTTGTGCTGACAATAGTATGTAAGCTTTGGATGACATTGTAATCCATTGTAGAAATGGACCAAGGGAAGCATTTCAGCAGTTATTCAGCAGTTACCAAGTGGGAAGACAACAACTCTGTTTCCCTTCCTACAGAAATTCTCATCTCTGGTCTTTCAACAGTCATGCAGTTTTCCTCATCCTCTTTGGGGTTGGTTCATTCAAGATGGTAGCACTATCAGGATGTCAGAGGGGTTCCTAACTGAGGAGGCTCAGGGTCCTAGAAGCCAAGAAAGGGGCATTACTGAGTTCATGGAGTCAAGTGAGTCTCATTCTGTGTGAGGGTCCCCAAGACCACCCTTAGGCTCAAGATTCTCTAGAATTCATAAGATTTAGAAGAGCTGTTATACTCATGGTTATTGTTTATTACAACAAAAGGACACAGATTAAAAGCAGCAAAGGAAGAAGAAAGTGCCTGGAGCAAAGTCTGAGAGAAACCAGCACAAATTTCCATTTGTCATTTCCTAGTGGAATCATATGGAAATACTTAATTTTTCTAGCAACAATTTGTAATAGTACAGGTAAAGAAGCTCACCTGAGCCCTGGTATCCAGGCTTTTTATTGGGTTAGTCCCATAGGCACACAATACCCATACAGACCACAGGTGCTGAGATTCCTGACCCCTAAGACAAAAACAGCCATTCAACTTAAATCACATTATTAGTAGAACTTTCTGATCAAACTGGTATTGTGTGGCTCAAGGCCTCAAGCTCTCATTGGGCAGAAATTACAAAGACTCAGTGTTCTTTTCTTAGGAGCCATTCCAGAACCAAGCCTTTCTTGGGGATTTGCAGAGTTTGAACAACCCAGGCCTGCTGAGTTAACCTTTCTCTGCACATAGTCCCAGGGTCAAGGCTTTGGCCCCATGACCAAATTTCCTAACCCTCATCTGAGGCTGCCAGCCTCCCTCACCTTCTGTATTAGTCAGCTTTATATTACTACAATGAAATACCTGAGGCAATTAACTTACAAAGAAAAACAATTTATTTTGGATAATGATTCTAGAGGTTCAAGTCCAAGATCCTGTCCATCAGTTTGGTTTTCCAATGAGGGTGGCATGTCATGGCAGGAGCATGCATCAGAATGAATGGTCACATTGTTTTTTGTTTTGTTTTGTTTTGTTTTTTGGTACCAGGCACTGAACTCAGGGGTACTTGGCCACTTAGCCACATCCCCAGCCCTATTTCATATTTTATTTAGAGACAGGGTCTCACTGAGTTGCTTAGCACCTCACTCACTGTTGCTGAGGCTGGCTTTGATCTCACATTCCTCCTACCTCCACCTCCTGAGCCATTGGGATTACAGGCATGTGCCACTGTGCCCACCTAAGTGGTCACATCTTGAGCCAGGAAGCAGACAAAAATCAGACTGGAGTCCCACAGTCCCCTTCGAGGGCAAAACCTCAATGACCTAACCACCTCCCACTAGGCCTCACCTCCTGAAGGTTCACAGCACCTCTCCAACCCTCTACCCGGGGACCAAACATTTATATCTGATCCTTTGGGGACACTCATCCAAACCACAGCACCTTCAGAGAGTACACCCTCTCCACCTTGCCTTCCACCGGGGATCACTATGATTCAGAATAGTAGCCTTTGAATTTCTTTCACAAAAAGCAAGTCAGCTACAACAAGGACATTGTAAACTATCATTGTTATTATTACCATAATAATTATTATTCAAGGGGAAGAGGCATGACAATGAGCTCTTAATGCTTCCTTCTTATCTCAGAACAGGTCAGAAGTGCCTTTTCCCAGATTCTGAGGGCAAAAACAATTCAGAACAGTGTGTCCCCACTCTACACTGGCATTAACCTTCTCCCTTGCTTTTCTCTGTCTCCCTTTTTCTGGCAGTGGCTCAGAAACCCTGGCCCTCAGCATGAGAAGCGGACCTTGTTTGGAGACATGGTGTGCTTCTTGTTTATTACCCCGCTGGCCACCATCTCGGGCTGGCTATGCCTGCGGGGCGCCGTGGACCACCTGCACTTTAGTAGTCGGCTGGAGGCCGTCGGACTGATTGCACTCACTGTCGCACTCTTCACTATTTACCTCTTTTGGACACTAGTAAGTATGGCCCATGACTGGGGGTTCAGGCCAGCTGGAGCTGCCAGACTCCCAGCTGTAGCATATCTCACCTGCCCAGTACAGCACAGACCTTCAAATGCTGAACAAAGTGTGTGATTTGATGTATTTCTGCATGTGAGTGTATATGCATGTGTGCGTGGGTTTGCACCACAAGGAAGAACAGAACAAATAAAGAAAAAGCCCAACTTCTGAGCATCCATCAATCAAAGACACACACCTAGGACATTTCTCTCCTCCAGTAGTCTCAGACTCCTCCTGTTATGAGAAATGGCACTTTCCTTCTCTTGTTTATGTTTCTCATTTTTGCTGGGATTGTAGTATATTGTGAATGATGCACTTGGCCGCTGTTGCTGCCGCCGCCTGCACAGATCATGAATCCTCCCTGCTGGTTATTTTCTTCTTATGTCCCAACACAGCCTAAAGTCTTTGTTGGACGTGGAGCTGCACTTTGCCTGATGATTATTCCCTGTGTTGGGATATTGACTCTGCTGCCCATAAAAGCACTAATTTATCTAGCTGAGAAGCTGCCACCAAAGAAAAGCCATTTCCCAATAAGTGTTCCTGCTGTATATGAGGAAGAATTTTTAAACATCTTTTTTTTTCATTCTTTTAACTTTATGCAGTAAGTTGATGGCTCAGGCACAGTTGGCAGCACCCACAAAGTACAACATTTGCTCTCTCTTAATGCTTCCCTGTGGGAACTGCGGGAAGGACGTCACTTTCCTCTTGAATGTTTTCAGAAACCCGGTGCCCTGCTTCCTGGCATTACTCTCCTGTGCCTGCTCATTTCTAATCTGAGCACGTTCCATTGTTATTCAATCGGTGTTTCCTGTCTAAAGTGTACCTTGCCATATCCCATAGCACGGTGTCAGCATGTGGAAGCTGCTTCTCAGGCTCACACTTCCTCCCTCCCTGTGTCTCCATCAGCTGCTACTCCAAGGACCCTGCTCATTTCCCTCTTACTCATCATGTGGTTCTGCCAGCCTTGTCTGGCCCCTCCCAGGAGAGTGTTCAGACAGCAAGAGGACACATTTTAGTCTCAGGAAGAGGGACATGACTTGAGCCTTGGTAAGCTGGGAGTTTTCTAATGCAAAGAACTTATCTGAGTCTTCCAGTTAACTTAGATATCCTGTTTCCAGGTTAATGAAATTCCAAATGACACTGTTATTACCTCCCCTAAAAGTCCATGCTTCCGAAGTGTCCTACTTCATTGTGAATCAAGCAATGAAGCTGATCCAGAAGCTTCTATTGTGATGAAAGAATGGTTAGAAATAAGAAATTAAATAGTCTAACTACATCTATCTTTCTATTGACTACACCATCTTGGGAAAGTCATTTTACCTCTCTGAATTTCAGGGGCCCCTTCTATAAAGTGGGGGTGGCAGTAATGACCATATGGCCAACTTCCCCTCATGTTATAAGATTGAAATGGAAGAATACATAGGAAAATACTTTGGGAAATAATAATTATGTGTAAGTTTTTGCCATATTTAGACTTTTTCTGCTCTGTAATTTTTCTTAGAAGATTTCCTGTGATGAAGGATGGATGGAGGTGAGACCTACATGCTGGGCTTTCAAAACCAATTTAAGGTCTTTTTGAAAACTTGCTTTGTAAAGCCACACACTTTCCTAACAAGAAGGAAAAGTGGGAGGGCAGGGAACAATGGATGTGAACCTATTTCATCTCCTATCTCAGGTGAAAGGAAGGTTTGGGTGGAAAAGGTACTTAGACTAGGCTGCCTTAGAAGAACATACTTCATTTCAGAAATGTGTCTGAGAGATGGTGCTGCATAGTAAAAAGGGCATGCATTTAGAATCCAGAGGCCCCGTGTTTAAATCTAAGATTTAGCATCCTAATATCTTAGTAACTCAAATAGGATATTTAACCTCTCATCCTTCCTCTTATACAAAAAAAAAATGGAAGAAATAATTTATAACCCCTGGGTCAGTGGTTATTATGAAGATTAAGTGGGATAACACCTGAGAACATATATCCAAGCACCTAGCACAGTGCTGGCTCAGGTTGTCACCCTGTAACTTCCCTCCCCACCCCCCACTCCTACCTTTCCCCAGCCCTCTATAAAATGCAAAGTAGCAGGAGGAAAGAAAGGCATTTCTCCCCTTTGACTGGTGTGAAAAACGTGCTGTGGAGTCAGCTCAGCAATAGGTTACTGAATATAGAATAATTCCTTCCCAGATAAATGCTGTACTGAGCAGCCCTGGCAAGAGCCGTAATTCAGAAGCTGACAGCACTTGGAAACTGCCCTCCGGCAGAAACCCATTGTAAACAAGCTGTCAAGCTTAAGGAGAATATGCTCTGAAAATGTCTTAGATAAACAAACACAGTGTCAGTCCAAGCCAGGCTCCTCAGAGGAGCAATTCCTTGAAGGGCCTTGCCACCCTGTGCTGTGAAGAGGGACAAATGGTCATGCCACATGCCTCCAAGTGCCTTTGGACTTTGTCATGTGGCCATCAGGAACCATCTTGATGCAAACTTGGTGTTCCAGAAGCATACCTGGAACCCAGGAGGCCTGGCCCTCACCCATTTCTACCCTGTGAGCTCAGGGTAGAGTGTCCCAGAAACATCACTGTTCCTGTAACAAATGACCTGAAGTCCATGGACAGACACAGAAAGAGCTTACTGGGAACCAAGTCCATGCTAGCATGATGACACTGATGGACATGGTGTCGGCCCCAGTATAGGGCTGCAAGTCAATGCACCATGGGGCCCAAGTGTTTCTGTCACACCACTGATGCCGACAGTACCCAGCATGCACCAAAATGAATGGATGGCCTGGTTCCTCAAAGGCAGACTGCTGGTCCCTTAACTCCTTTAAGTTCCTATTGTGAAGGGGGAAACATCCAGTAGAACACTGTCCCAACAAGCCTCACTGTGGTTTTGACACATCTCCTACAGGTAGCCAGAGAAGGTTTGCTAGTATTTCTCCATGGTAAATTTACTACCAGTCTTCTTCTCTTCCACAATATAGTCGGAGAGAAGCAAGCTGGGCCCATGGCAGGGAAGGCAAATAACCAAAACCCCAGCCCCATCCATATACTTAGGTTATACCATAACTTCCGAGAGAAAGGGCAGAATCGAAAAATGTAATTAGATTTCCCAAAGTCGGCTGTGACTTCACCACAGCCTTAGTCACCTCTCTAATGGGGAAAGATGGATATTAACATTTCCTACCCCTTCTGCCATTCATAGTAGTTGCAACTCGTTGTAAACAGACTCTCCCATGATAGGAAGTTGGTAACTATCCTTTAGATACAAACATGAATAAACTTGAGGAAATCAATCCTATAAGAAGTAACATTTTTAAAATGATAACCCTATACCTTTTCTTTCTCTTCTCTCCAAAAAAAAAAAAAAAAAGAAAATTCAAAACTATCTTTTAAAGCTCCTAACATTTTATTTGTAGTGTCTTTTTTAAAACGTTTTTTAGATGTTGATGGACCTTTATGTTAGTCATTTATTTATATGCGGTGCTGAGAATCAAACCCAAGGCCTCACACATGCTAAGCAAGCACTCTACCACTGAGCTACAACCTCAGCCCTGTAGTGTCTCTTTTTTAATTTTATGTTGTTTGTTTTTTCTTTACTACTTCTTTATTTCTCTACATTAAGCCTCCTTTTTCCCTATGATATTGCATTGTAGGGAGGGAGTGTTTTGGAGCATCTAGAGACAGGGACAGCCATCAACCCAGGGCAGTGCAAACCTGTGGTCTCCTCTGCCTTGTGCTCAACTTCCTTTATTTTCCCTGATAAGGAATAGTCTTCATATGATGCTTTCTTCAGTGATTGAATTTGCCTGCAGACTGTGGTGGTTAATAGCAATTAAATAGCTTAATAAGATCTCATTTGGTTGTTGATACAAGTGGCTTTCTTTCTTTTTCTTTTTTAAATATTTTTAGTTGTAGATGGACACATCCCTTTATTTTATTTATTTATTTATTTTTATGTGGTGCTGAGAATGGAACCCAGTGCTTCATGTGTGCTAGGCAAGCGCCCTAAAACTGAGTGACAGCCCCAGCCCCTTTCTTTCTTTCTTTCCTCCTTTCTTTCTTCTTCTTCTCCTTTTTTTTTTTTTTTTTAATCTTGGCCAAGGAACAGGGAAACCTGCTAAATCCTTGAATCTCAATAATACTTGAAGCAGCGCTTCTTAGACTTGAATGTACATGCCAGTCACCAGGGGATCTTGTTAAAGTGCGCTCTCTTATTCCTTTGGTCTGGGTGGGGCCCAAAATTCTGGATAATCTAATAAGCTCCCAGGAGATGCAACCTGTTGCTGGCCCATGACCACAACTCAAAGTAAGGCCTAAGAGGAAACAGCTCAATCTCTCTCTTTTCAGTTTCTCTGTGCCTAAAGAAGAGTCACAAAATTGTCATCGTCTTTTTCAGGCCCAGAACACCACCACATATGCAAGGCTGACTAAGTGTGTTACGTGCTTTATCTCAGATGTTGTTATTCACATTTTACAAAAAAAAAAAAAAAAAAGTCACTAAAGCTTGTTGATGACAAATAACTCCACGAAGTCAGGCAGCCACTAGGTGGAGGATGAGGATTCCAGCTCTGGGGCCTCAGAATATGAGGCCTGCTTCCTGAGTGTACCCACAGCTTCTCAGATTACTAATGCCCAGTGTGCAGAGAATCTTAACAGGTTAAAGAAGGGCCTCTTGATTTGAAACTCAGCTTTTCTTTAATATTTCCAGATTTCAGACTTCATTAGCACTTGTCTTCATTCCACCTCCTTCCTGCACTTGGCCCTGAAAGCAGGCTTTCGGAGCTTCCCCTCTTACACTCATGAATAGCAGCAGGAAAGAGTAGAGAGACTCAAGCCTAACAAAAAAGAAAAAAACTGATTTACTTTAGTATGTTCAGGGCCTTTGGAAAAAGTACATCTGTGTGAGTTTAAGAGCATACACGTTCATACTCAGTCTCTCTGGCTCTCGGCTTATGTCTTCTGCTTCCTTGCCTCAGGTTTGAGCGAGTAGCCTTGAATTTCATGGTTCAGCCATGAAGGCTAAACAAGCCCCTCTGATCAAAGTCTACTCTCTGTTCTACTTCTACAAATGCTGAGCTTAAACCATCAGTTCAGCCCACTTTCTGACTCCCATGGACCCATACTGAGAGTCTACACAACCTTCCTACCCCAAGACAATTACACAGTCCAGGCCTGGGTGACTGGTCACCGTGAATCCATGGACACCTTTCTTGCTAGCACATACTAGATATCTGGATGCACTCAAACTGGAATCTACTCCCATTTTTAAAATGCTTCTTCAAAAGTATAGACTTTGAATTTCCTGGGCAGGCCATCAGTTTATGCCAGCCTTCTCCAAAACAAACAGGTCAAAGTTTGTCATTCCAGCTTTTTTACATAAAAAGCAAGTGCTTTGGGGTATAGTTATGTCACAATTGACCATAGGACTCACTGCTTACACTATCAGGTATAATGTAAGAAAGGCTTTAGTTTGAATCTGTGTTGCAATCAGAAATATTAGGATCTTTATTCATTTATTCATTCACTTTCAGCAAACTCTCTTGAGCAATATAAATGTCGGACACTGTGATAGGTGCTGGACATGCAACACAGAGCCTTCTATCAAGTTGCTCCTGCTGCACAGGGAGAGAAAAACAAGCACAGCACATAGAGTGCTCCATGCCATGTTCAGGGCCACCAAGTACAGTTGTTACAGTTTGTCCACAGCCCAGTACAGAGGATGTCTTTTGTATCACAGTGCAAATGGGATCCTTTGTAGTGCATGTCTAACCTGCAGGAAACTATATTAATCCCTAGTATTCCCCACTGAACAGAGGAAGCTGGTGGAGCAGATAGGTACACTGACCATGTTCCACAGCTGGACGATGGCTGGTGGTGTACCTAGTCTGTCCTGCTGCCTCCAGCAAACCTTTTTCACAACTAAGATCTGGGGGGCCCTGAAATAAATCCAAACTCAGAAAGAACTTTATTTTCCTGTTCATATCCTGATTAGCTATGTGGAGAGAAAAGGGAAGTCATCATGTAAGCCCTGTCATGTTCATACATGGAGCACTTTGGTTGATGGCCAGTAATATCCCAGCACTCAAATACTTGCTAGAGCTGTTGTGCCCAGAGTTCTTGCCCCACTGCAAGGCTGCAAGCCTCTGAAGCGGCTTTATGTGGCAATATTATTTCTTAGATTGATTATCAACTTCTGCCTACCTGTATACCTTCTCTTATTTTTCCTCTCCCATCCCCAGGTGTCATTTAGGTACCACTGTCGATTGTACAACGAATGGCGTCGGACCAATCAGAGGGTGATTCTCCTCATCCCAAAGTCTGTCAACGTACCTTCTAACCAGCAGTCCTTGCTGGGCCTCCACTCAGTCAAGAGGAACTCAAAGGAGACAATTGTTTGATGTTTGTGTTGGTTGGTTGATTTGTTGTTTTGGGTTTGGAAGTTTCTGCACTGGGGCCATGCACTGAGCCACCTCCAAGCCCTTCCTTAACCTTGTGGGTCTAAGAACATCCAGAGCTGTGTTAGCACATCGCCCGAGCAATGAACTCTGCCAGAAGAAGGCAAATGCTGTTTTTCTTCAAATCGTGGATGCTGCAATCATATGATATTTGCTAAGCTGCCAAACATGTTTATTTAGCAGATACTCTATGGAATTTTCTGAACACCTCTTTAACATGTGAGGAAGGTTGTCCTGCTAAGGATGCAATTCAATTCTTCCTTTTTTATTACTATTTCAAAATATATATATAAATATATATTAAACTTAGACGATAATCAAAATCGAAAAGCCAATGTAAAAACTGGTTTCTTGGTTTGGATGGGTTTCATTTGGCTTAGTTTGTTTCCCGGTTTCTACTGTGGACTCTTTGGGGGTAATTTGATAGCTTGAGTGGTCTTTTTCATCTCTTTCGTGTCTCTTACTCAAAGAGGCACCATAATGACTACAGAACAGGTCGTATGTTTAAAGGATGTTTTGTACTAAACCTCATTTAATTATTCAGTTTTTAAAGGGAAAAAAGGCGTGGCAACTCTCCACACAGTGAGCTGTTTATTTAAATATCATTAAGAAGAAAAAAAAATATGGTGAGAAGCACCTCCTTTCAACCTGTTTGGTACTGACAGCTCATAGAAGCTATTTTCTAATAATAAATATCCAGTGTGTGAAAGACAAACCCTACTGATTGCAATACTCTCTCTTTTTTTTTTTTAATCGTAAAACCTGTTAAGTTTCCTCAAAGTAGGTTTAAAAAAGAAAAAAAAAAAAAGTAAAGCAAAAAGGTTGGTGTTATCCCTCCCCTTTCATTGAGTGCATGTCTTAATTCTGCATTCCTAATGAATTGGTGGATCATTAGACATTTCTAGGAACCCTAGACCTGTTTTGCATATCAATTAGCATTCTCATTGCTCTATTGAATTTGTAGCTTGACAGGTAGATGTGACAAAAAAGCCTGTCCTACCGGTGCACTGAGTCTAAGACCCCTTTGTCTGATTTTTTTTTTAAACCCCACACAGTGCCTTTCCTAACCATGAGCCAATTCTGTCACAGGCCGAAATAGACTTTTTCTAAGGGCTTCGTGTCACCCTTTCATCCATCTCAGCTCAGAGTGTCTGACGCTTAGCCTGCTTTGTGTGTGCTGAAGCCAGGCAGCGGACGTGTCTTGCGAGGAGGACACTGGCTGCGGAGGCTCTTGCAGGGCTGTCTGCCACCCACGCGCCGCGAAGAGAGGGCGGGACCAGCTTCCGGGCACACTTAAAATATGGATTTCTAGAACATGACCCACATTCTGAGTATCAATGCAGCCTCCGCCTTATGCTCCCCAAGTGGGAGAGCGAAAAGTGCAAAGGAACATACAACAGCGAGGATAATGATTTTTGCCTGCAGATTGATGGAGCTGATGCAGGTGTCCCCTTTGTCGGACCGAGTCCTCCATTCACAGGCTGCTCCCCGGGCTGCCCGGGGAAAACAGCTGTACTGCTCACCCCTGCAAACCTCAGATGTGCTTTATGGCTTGTGACAATAGATTTCCTCCCCACTACGCTTCACTTCGACACTTCAATTCCAGTAAAATACATCTCGGCCCTTCTGTTTACGCGGCCCTGCTCACCCCTCTGGGCTGTCATTAGCTGCGGCACCATCAACCGTTTCTTAATTGACCTTTTAAAAATGCTGGACACCACTGGCTGCACGCAGCTGTCACACATTAAATTTCCAGAGCAAAAAGTGCAACTTGGTAGCCTGTAATTGCGACACTGTAATACATAAATGACGGTCACCCAGCCTCTCTGTGCGCTGTCAGGTGAACTAGTGGCAACCTCTCAACCAAATGGCAACCTTCCCTAGAGTACCATACCCTGCTTCTTCCAAGAATTAAGGAATCCATGGATCAGAATCCATATCTGTTGAGGCTGGCTGCAGAGAACCACTATCACAGGCAGGCAGCCAATTTTCTGGGGTTCCTGTGCTGAAAAGGGTAGCACATTAATCCTATACTTGGCCATGCCTCTTTTCCCTAGAGATGCATCCCCATCCTGGGAAGTAAAGCGGAGTCCAACTGGGAAGGGGTAGATTGCTTGTGGGGTGGAAGGCAGGACACCCCTGGCAGCCAAGAATAGCATCAGCACTTTTTTTCTCAGGTCACCATCCTGGACCTCCTAGTGAGAGGCTCTGATCTCCATCAATACCAGGGCCCATCTGGAATTCTGAAGACTACTGGGTGGCATTCAATCTCTTCTTGGTCTTTTAACCCTGAGGTTGTTCAAGGTGGGAGAGTTTAGGGAATTGCAGCATAGGCACAAAGGTACCTAGCCAACACAGCATGGGAAGGGGCTGCCTTCATGCTGTGCTACATAGAAGGGCTGCATGTGCCAGGAAA
This sequence comes from Spermophilus citellus, assembly GCF_964194105.1. Taxonomy (NCBI): domain Eukaryota; kingdom Metazoa; phylum Chordata; class Mammalia; order Rodentia; family Sciuridae; genus Spermophilus; species Spermophilus citellus. The sequence goes on along the minus strand of NC_138182.1, from coordinate 176,481,783 downwards.
AGGGGATGCCTTTTGCTAATTATCACAAAGTTGCTAGTAGAATGTCAACATTCTTGCTAACTTGTATTCTTCCTTTGCTTCTTTATTTTTGAAAGATCAAAAATGAAGCAGAAAGACAGGTTTGGTGATGTGCACCTGCAATCCTAGCTACTAGGAAGGCTGAGACAGGAGGATTGAGTTTGAGGCCAGCCTGGGCAACTTAGTGAGATGCTGTCTCAAAATAAAATAGAAAGAGCTGGGGATGCAGCTCAGTGGTAGGGCACCTGCCTAGCATGTGTGAGGCCCTGGGTTCAATCCCTGTCACTGTTTAAAAAAAAAAAAAAATGAAGCAGAGGAAGGGACAAGGAGTGGGGGCAGGTAAGGACCCTGGTGTCTCACTGCATCTCTTCCATACTCCTTGCTGTGGTACTATCCTACTCATTTTTCTTGAGACTATCATGTGAAGACAAATGTGCATCACAGTAAAGCCAGAGAGGGCAATTGACAACTAAAATATTCCTGGTATGCTCATGCCCCCCGCCCCAGTTTTTGCCTGTTTCTGTGCTTGTCTCAGGGGAGGAGCATCCACAGAAGTTCTACAGTTCCTCAGAGAATTGTGAGCAGACACTGAGATGAACTGAAAATTCAATTGAGAATAAATAAATGGCACCATTTGGAAGTTACTCTGATTTGTCTTTTGTTGTCTTGGTCCCTCCTGCCCCAAGTGCTGGGGCTTTGCCACAGATTGTCTTTCATCTGGACTGTAGCCACAGTCTTTTCATTTTCAGTGAAAGTACTCATCTGGGGCCTGGAGGAAATGGAAGTGAAACCACAGCTCAGGCAACACCATACTTGGGCAAGCAGCTGGCTACAGGTTCCTTGTCCTCCAAGGGTTTTCTTTGTTCCCCACTGGGCAATGTCATTGGCCAACTCTGGGTCTGCACCTGCATCTTTGTGTCTTTCCCTCATATTTGAATGCCCTTGACTTTCCCTAACACTCTACACACCTTACAGAGTTGCCCATACTAGGGAATGTCCAAGGCCAAAAGAACCCAAGGAGGAAAGACAGCTAGGAATTAAAATCAGGAAATGCTTCCTTACCACTTCAATCCAGAGTGTTCCTGGAAACTGCCTAAAGATCACCCCCACAGCATGTAGTCCCTAGTGCTAGATGAGAAATGTAGAGTTGTGAATCTGAAGACTGATGTGGGATGGGACTTGGGACAGTGGGAGGGGACAGGGTTCAGAATGATTTTTAGGAAGAAAAAAGGTTGGCACCATGACAGCCTGGCTTGACGCCGCCCTTCCTGGCCAAGCACACAAAGGATCTATTGACTGGCAGACTGACTGCATGAAGCCTGGTGCCGACGAGGTTATTAGAGTCATAAGAAATTGGCACCTGGGTAGTGATGCCTTGGCAACTACTATCTCCCTCAAAATGTGTCAGTTCTGCAGAAATATGGGCTTTCATCCACCTTCTTAGCTTCACAATAGTTTGTGTCTAGGAGCTGACTTTAGGACATCCTGCCTTTCCTGCTCTTCTAGTCATTCCAGAGTGATTCCGACTCTGCTTCCCAATGTGATGGGGTGAAAAAGAAAAGCAGCTATGGAATCAGTCTACCCAAATTCAGCTCCTGACTCTCTAGTGTCCTGCTGCCAATTGTGGAAAAGTGACCCACCATCAAAGCCTCCATTTTGCCTCTGTAAAATGACGATACTACCTACCTCATATAGTCCTTGCATAAGATTTGTGAGACTTGGTTCTTTTTCGCAACGGGTTTGCCGCCAGAACACAGGTGTCGTGAAAACCACTGCTAAATCAAAGCCAAAATGGGAAAGGAAAAGACTCACATCAACATCGTTGTCATTGGACATGTAGATTCGGGCAAGTCTACCACTACTGGCCATCTGATCTACAAATGTGGTGGGATCGACAAAAGAACCATTGAAAAATTTGAGAAGGAAGCTGCTGAGATGGGAAAGGGCTCCTTCAAGTATGCCTGGGTCTTGGATAAACTGAAAGCTGAACGTGAGTGTGGTATCACCATTGACATCTCCCTGTGGAAATTTGAGACCAGCAAGTATTATGTGACTATCATTGATGCCCCAGGACACAGAAACTTTATCAAAAACATGATTACAGGCACATCTCAGGCTGACTGCTGTCCTGATTGTTGCTGCTGGTGTTGGTGAATTTGAAGCTGGTATCTCCAAGAATGGGTAGACCCGTGAGCATGCCCTTCTGGCCTCCACACTGGGTGTGAAACAACTAATCGTTGGTGTTAACAAAATGGATTCCACTGAGCCACCCTACAGTCAGAAGAGATATGAGGAAATCGTCAAGGAAGTCAGCACCTACATTAAGAAAATTGGCTACAACCCTGACACAGTAGCATTTGTGCCAATTTCTGGTTGGAATGGTGACAACATGTTGGAGCCAAGTGCTAATATGCCTTGGTTCAAGGGATGGAAAGTCACCCGTAAAGATGGCAGTGCCAGTGGAACCACATTGCTTGAAGCTTTAGATTGCATCCTGCCACCAACTCGTCCAACTGACAAGCCTTTGCGTCTGCCCCTCCAGGATGTCTACAAAATTGGTGGTATTGGTACTGTCCCTGTGGGCCGAGTGGAGACTGGTGTTCTCAAACCTAGCATGGTGGTCACCTTTGCTCCAGTCAATGTCACAACTGAACTAAAGTCTGTTGAAATGCACCATGAAGCTCTGAGTGAAGCTCTTCCTGGAGACAACGTGGGCTTCAAAGTCAAGAATGTGTCTGTCAAAGATGTTCGCCGTGGCAATGTTGCTGGTGACAGCAAAAATGACCCACCAATGGAAGCAGCTGGTTTCACTGCTCAGGTGATTATCCTGAACCATCCAGGCCAAATCAGTGCTGGCTATGCTCCTGTACTGGATTGTCACACAGCTCACATTGCTTGCAAGTTTGCCGAGCTGAAAGAAAAGATTGATCGCCATTCTGGTAAGAAGCTGGAAGATGGCCCTAAATTCTTGAAATCTGGTGATGCTTCCAGGATAGCCCATGTGTGTTGAGAGCTTCTCTGACTATCCTCCTCTGGGTCGTTTTGCTGTTCGTGATATGAGGCAGACGGTTGCTGTGGGTGTCATCAAAGCAGTGGACAAGAAGGCTGCTGGAGCTGGCAAGGTCACCAAGTCTGCCCAGAAAGCTCAGAAGGCTAAATGAATATTACCCCTAATACCTGCCACCCCAGTCTTAATCAGTGGTGGAAGAACAGTCTCAGAACTGTTTGTCTCAATTGGCCATTTAAGTTTAATAGTAAAAGACTGGTTAATGATAACAATGCATCGTAAAACCTTCAGAAGGAAAGGAAAATGTTTTGTGGACCATTTTGTTTTTTTTGTGTGTGGCAGTTTTAAGTTATTAGTTTTTAAAATCAGTACTTTTTAATGGAAACAACTTGACCAAAAATCTGTCACAGAATTTTCAGACCCATTAAAACAAAGTTTAATGAGAAAAAAAAAAAAAAAAGATTTGTGAGACTTAGCTCCCAATAGTTTATAAATGAATGACAGACCTTCCCATCTCCCTCCTTTTCCTCACTGTTGCCACCATCTGGGTTATTTTGTTCTAGCATGGCTTTCGAAGAACAATTTTAATAATCAATTTGAAGACTGTAAACAAATTGTTTTAAACCCTTTTCAAAAAGAAGAGGAACTAATTTTAAATAATCAACCAATATTTATTGAGCATTGTTCATGAAAGCAAAAAGAACTATTAAAGACCCTTCTGGGGGTTGAAGTTACTGACTTGAGATCTTTGAATGATGTGTATATTTTTGTTTTTTCTTACATTTCCTGGTACTGGAGCCTATGGCTAATTGAGAAATCATTACACATTAAAAAAAAAAAAAAAAAAAGCTAGTTCTGGGTCTGGTGCTACAGAGAAAAACAAATGTCTATCAGTTGTCTGGGTTCCCAGAAATGAGGGATCATGAGTCACTGAAATCACATCCTGAGCCTTCTTGGAGGCTCTAATTCTGTGCACAAAGACAACAGAGTAAGATTCAGTTTCTTTGTTTTTAAAATACACTTTTCACCTACCGGGGTCACAGTTTCCTTATGAAGGAAATGACTAAACAAATAATTAAGTTAATCATATACATTTTGGTCCAGAACAAATTTCTCTTGTATGTATGTATTTATTGTGGTGGTAGGATGGAAAGTGATAAACTTTTCATTCAATTTGCTTTACCACACTTAAGAAATGTGTTCCCACTGGGCACCATGTTGAACATCTGTAATCCCAGCGGCTTAGGAGGCTGAGGAGGACCACAAGTTCAAAGCCAGCCTCAGAAATTTAGCAAAACCCTGTCTCAAATTTTTAAAAAGGGAGCTGTGAATGTGGCTCAGTGGTTGAGCAACCCTGGGTTCAATCCCTGGTGGATGGGGGGATGATGTTTCCATGTCCCATGCTCCTGGGTGCTAGGTTAATCATTCTTGCCTTGGACTTGTTTCAGGGTATCAGTTTGGTTTGGAAGCATCAATCAGTTTGTACTCTGAAATCTAAGAACAGCCTTTTTTTTTTAACTGGTTTATTATAAAGAATATTACCAAGGAGAACAATGAATACCCAGTGAAGAGATGTACAGGACAAGGTATGAGGAAAGGAGCAAGGAGTCTCCTTGCAGGAACCCCCATGTGTTCAGCTATCTGAATCTCCATGACACATTTTTTTCACCATCTGTCTGTACAGGTCATGAGCCAAGAACTTAGAAAATTTCTTACTTTAATCCTCATAACAATTTTACCTAAGGCTATAATAACAAAATTCAGTGGTTTAAACAACCATAGTGCATCTCACTATTCCATGGGTCGGCTTGGACTCGGCCGGGCAGTCCGCGGGCAGTACCTCTTCTGGGGGTCTTATATCATTAGATGGCCTGTGTGCTTTTCCATGTGGCCTGACTTTCCATGTGCCATCTCGGTTTTAAGGGTTTTCTCATTGTTGTTGGAGTCTAGAAGAGGTAAGATATTTCTGTCCTGCTTCAACTCCGGGGCTTGGAACTCCCAGAGCAGCACTTCCTCTGCATCCTATTGGTCAAAGCAACCACAGACCTTGATGTGGTAGGAGCTTCACAGACTGGGATGAGCAGAAGCTAATCTACCCAGACTAATTTAAGGATGGAGGAGTTCAAGGAGAGAAGTTCATTGCCCAAAGTAGCAAACCTAGTAAGGGGCAAAGTTGCGATTTGGTCCCAGGCAATCAGCTGAGGAAGTCCAGGCTCTGTGCTATGATGTCTCTGAGTGGCTAGCTATAAAATATTTTTCCCTTCATCCCTAATCTCCACTTTCATCTCCTTCCACCATGAAGCCCACAAGCTAATATGTTCAGGTGTATATTTCTGTAAAATATATTGGTTTTGAGCATATATCTTAAATTTGCATAAAAGGTATCATAACTGTGTTGGGGGGGTTGTTTGTTTGTTGTACTTGGGTTTTAACCCAGGGGTGCCTTACCATTGATCCACATCTCCAGCCTTTTTATTTTGAGACAGGATCTCACTAAGCTGCTTAGGGCTGTGCTAAGTTCCTGAGGTTGGCCTGGCATTTGCAATCCTCCGCCTCAGCTTCCTGAGCTGTGTTGCTGCATGTGTATCTAGCTCATTGCTTCTGATGACTATTTGGAATTCCACTTTCTATTTCCATTCCCTTAATGTTACCTTCAAGTCCCTGACCCAATCAACACACTGGGGTGGACATCCTAATACACATTACCTAGGTCCCATGGGAGATGTTCTCTGGGTTACTATCCATGAGTGGGGATGCTGGGTTATGGATGTTGACATACTTAAATTCACAGTTTTTGTATCATTTTCCAGGACTCCTTTAGATGCCCTCCAATAGTGGTCATTTTCTCATTTCTCCATATCCTTTCCAACACTATTATTGTTTTTGATTCATTTTAGTCAACCTGATAACATGAATCTGTGTCTTTCTCCTTGTGTCTGTTCAAATTTACATTTCTTTATATTTCCTGTTGACTTCCCCATCTTTCCCTTTTTTAGTCTCTTCAGTTTGATGTGCTAAAAAGTCTTCTCTCATTTGTTTATCTTTCTTAACTTTGTCTACTCTATGTTTGCTGAACAGAAGTCCTTAATTTTGGCATAGTCAAATCTGGTTTTTGTACTATGGGTGATCTTATTTAAGAACATTCTGTCTCAGGGCTGGGATGTGGCTCAAGCGGTAGCGCGCTCGCCTGGCATGCATGCGGCCCGGGTTCGATCCTCAGCACCACATACAAACAAAGATGTTGTGTCCGCCGAAAACTAAAAACTAAATATTAAAAATTCTTAAAAAAAAAAGACATCCTGTCTCATTCCAAAAGTCACAAAGTTTTTTTCCCCACTTAATTTCTTTCTTTAACTTTACTCTATCTGGAGTGCACCTCTATCATACAAGATAGGGACCCAACTTTATCTCCCTCACCATCTACTGATTTTTCCATCACCATCTGCTGATCAGTGTCCCATTTGGTCATTCATTTATAGTGACAATCTGTATCTTATATATTCAGCTCCACACAAACATGGTCTGTTTTTGAGTACTCAATTTATGACTGTTCCTGAATTACCTCACTAACTTTCTTTTTTTTTTGGGGGGGGGGTGTTTGTTTTTTGGTACTGGGGATTGAACTCAGGGGCACTCGAACACTGAACCACATCCCCAGCCCTATTTTGCAGTTTATTTAGAGACAGGGTCTCACTGAGTTACTTAGCACCTTGCTTTTGCTGAGGCTGGCTTTGAATTTGCGATTCTTCTGCCTCAGCCTCCCAAGCCACTGGGATTACAGGTGTGCGCCACCATGCCCGTCTCTCACTAACTTTCTTACTTCGGTTCCACTGTGTCTCAATATCCATAGGAATGAACAGGTAGCTCCTCCCCACAATCCCCTGACAACTTCAGTCTCCTTTTTTTCAAAACTGTCTTAGTTGTTATCCAGTTTTTTGTTTGGGGGTAGAAATTTAGAATTGGTAAGTCATCAAAAAGTCTTGATGGAACTTTTATTGGAATTGTAGTAAATTTATTTACTATTCATGAAAACTGCCATCTTCATAGTTTGTTGTGATTCCATATGAGGATCAGAGCAAATTTATTAAGCTGGTTTTTTGTTTGTTTGTTTGTTTGTTTGTTTAGTTTTTGGTGCTATAATAGAGTTTTAATCTTTATCATCAATAAAATATTTGTCCTCATTAAATTATTTCCTAAGTATTTCAGAGATAGTGTTACAATTATAAATGGTATTTTATTTTTTGTGATGTTCTCCATTAGGTTAGTGTTGGTGTAGGGGAGAACTAGTTATGCTGTATCATTGCTGAACTCTGTATTAGTTCTCACAGTTTGTTCATCTTGACAATTTATCCCCTTCTAGTCTGTTCTTTCCTGTCTTAGTGCAGTGGTCAGGCCCTCCAGGTCTCTTCCAGTGCAGCCAGGTCAGCAGGCATATTTGCTGATTTCCCAGGCTTAAAGGATGTGTCCAAAGTTTCTCCACTATTATATTTGCTATATTTGATATTTGCTATACTTTTTAAATATGATTTCATTGAGTTTTTCTATTTCCTTTCTATTTCTGATACTGAGTTCTTTAAATTTTTATTTAAAATAAAATTAAAATAGCACTTTAAATAATACTAATGAAATGTAATTAATAACATTGAAAAATTTGTGACTTTCTCTTTTAATCCTATGTAGTAAGACACAAAATGTTGCAGCCATTCTTTCAACCCTAGATAAGATTTTTCTTTGTCTATATTGAAAAACAAGACTTCACACTGACACCACCAATTCCAATCCAATACCACGGAGTCAAATCTGGTCTTTTCCTTTTCCATATTTATATCTCCTTTTGCTAAAGTGAGGAGCCTGCCTTTGGTTGTCCTGGCTTTATTTACCTATTTAATCAATCCGTCTGCCTGTAAGCATCCTCCCATCTCCACAGCCACCTCCTCTCCCCTCATGGAAGCCGCCCTCACCATTGTGGCTCTGACACTCACATCTGGCCACCCCTCCATGGGGACAGCCTCCGGATCCCAGTCTGACTCTGAAGCACCATCGTTCAGTCTGCAGTTACTTCCCTTTTCATCTGGTCTTCTGCTTATTTCTATCCATCTTCTCCGTCTGGCAGAATGGGTTATTGGTGCATTCGGTAATCTTTTTGAAGAATAAATTTAGAACATTCCTAATCTTCTCTTTCTCTAGCCATCTTTTGTCCTCTATTTTATTGATTTTAGCCTTATTTTTATTATTTTTTTCCTTCTTATTATTGTTTTCACTTATCCTGTTTCAGTCTTGCTTATTTTAGGATAAATGATTTAAAACTAAATTTTTGTTCTAAGTCCTATTTTTATCCACCACAATTTTTGAAATTTTTTTGTTTAAATTTTAGTTCTATTTTAAAATTCCTCATTTCCTTTTTTTAAATTTATTTTTTAGATGTAGTTGGACACATACCTTTATTTTATTTATTTTTGTGTGGTGCTGAGGATCAAACCCAGGGCCTCCCACTTGCTAGGGGAGTGTTCTACCACTGAGTCACAACCCCAGCCTCTCCTCGTTCCCTTTTTTAACTTGAGTCCTTTAGTACTGAGTTTTTAGTTTTCACCAAATGGTAAGGTAGTGAAGTGGGGAGGGCTATTCTTTTGTGTTTCGATTATTATTATATTATGATCAGAGAACTATGATCTCTAAGATATAGTCTTTGAAATTATATTACTTTGGTGATTTAGCACATGGTTGACTATTGCAAATATATATATATATATATATATATATATGTGCTATGTATATATGCAAATACACATGCTACATATATATGTATATATAAGTAAATAAGCTACAGCTTATTTTGTAGTTCACATCTTCTTATCTTCATGTTTTTGATGCTCGATCTATCAATTTCTGAGAGGTGAATATGCAATTTTCTGATTATAACTTTTGATTTGTATATTTCTCCCTTTGGTCCTATCAGTCGCTGCTTTATATATTTGAGTCTCTATTGATAGGTTTATCTTCATCACTGTATCTTCTTAATATAGTATTCCTCTTACTAAAATATAATACTCTAATGTTCTATGGTCCAATTTTGGTGCTTTCTTTTGTTTTGTGTGTGTGTTTATTTTTTGTTGTTGGTCTTTTGGGTCCTGGGGATTCAACCCAGGGCCCAAAACATACTACACAACTGCTCTAAAACTATGCTACATCCCCAGCCCCAGCCCTTTTGGGATTACACACAGGCATGTGATACCACATCCAGCTCATTTTGATGTTTTGAAGTTCTCTTTTATCTGATGGTAATATTAAATATTTTTGTAACCTATAGATAACATACTGGTAATAATATTCTTTTTTTTAAATTAAATCTGAGGATCTTTAAATTAGTGGATTTATCTGTTTAAATTTATTTTGCTATTATGTTGGGTCTTAAATCTACCATCTTATTTCCCTTATGATATCATGTTTTCCTGGGGATCTTGACAGCCATGGCTAGTGATGTGGTCTTACGGTGTGAGGAGCGCAATCTCTGTGGGTCAGCAGAGACAATGGGCACACACCTAGGTGGGGAGATCCTCTGGTGTTGCCATTTGGACTCAGCCACTCTCTACCTTCCACACCTTAGCATGTGACCCTGCCCTCAGGGAGCTTCTGCATACCTCTATCCTGGTACTATTTTTTAGGTCCCATCTACATGGACTGTAATCAGCTTGCCTTTGAAGAGTAGAGGAAATGGGAACTCATATAGCTGTACCTCTGCCACACACATGGCATGCACCTGCCCCAGCTTGCATGGAATGCAGCATTAATATTATCCCAGTGACTTGATGGCACTGGGCTGAAACTGCTATTTTGTGTTTTCTTGAAATAAGCATAGCACAGTAGAGAGAAAACACACGACTCTCCCCGCCATGCCTGCCACCCAGGTATAGCATCCCACCATTCCTCACCCACAACTCTGGCAGCCCCCATGTTCCTTGGGTTTTCTTAGAGCCACAAACAATTCTCTCATTTATTCAGCTCTTTCAGGGCTGACTGGCAGAGGGAGTGAAGAGTCGGGTTGAGTTTGCTATACTCTCTGCCTCAGTATACCTCAAAAACTCCTTCTTAGAGCCCTGGAGTTTTAGTGGGAGACAGGTCATGGGGAAAAGACCAATAACCTTGGCTGTGGTCCCCAGCTGCTTTCCCTCTGCTTCACAGAGGGGACATCTGGGCTAGATTTCACTGGAAAGTAAAGGTCTGGGCTGCTGAAAATGATAGTGTTGAAATCTGCCAAGTCCCTTCTCCTTTAAGATTCTGGGCAGCCTCCTCTGGCTCCCTGGTTCTTGGAGACTGTATTCATTGCAGAGGGTAATGAAGCACGTGGTAGGAAAGTCCTGCACTGCGTGGGTCCTGCACAAAGAAGAAACGACAGAAGAAAGGACACAGCTCTTCCCTCTGTTATATAGTGCCAGAAGGAGGCAGCTGGGTCTTTCACCCAGCTGCAAATAAGTAACACTTAGAAGACATAAAAACTGTGTTTACTCTGTGAGGACTCAAAATCTGCTGACATGAGGACTTTTTTAACATCAATCTTACATCTTGTGAGGCAACATGTCTGGACACTCCTGGAGTGTGACTCCACGGGACACCCATCACAGAGCAGCCGGTGCCATGGAGGCCACAAAGGAGGACATCACCAATGATGGGTGAGTTGCATTACTTTTATAGTATAAAGCTGGAACTGTTTGCCTGCTCTTTAAACAGGAAGCCCAGGCCTGTGTTTTACTCCACAATTAACTTTGCCAAGGCACAAAATGTCACCAGACTTTCTCCATCACTGACCTTTCTTTTGCTGCCCCTGCCTAGTCATCAGGGCCGATCATATCTGATGCCTTCAGTTCTGCAGCTGAGAGCGTCCTGGCCAAAAGACACAGGAGGCAACATAAATGGCCTCCCAGGAGACGGAGATGGAATGATATGAACACTGAAAGAAATAAGGAACGCACTGAATTGGTACATATCATCTAGGTTAAATCTGTGTTGGCGCATGCCGGCAATCCCAGCTACTTGGGAGTCTCAGGCAGGAGAATTGAGAGTTGGAGGCCAAGCTAAACATAAACATAGCGAGACCCCATCTCAAAACAAAACAAAACAACAACAACAAAAAAAAAAAAACCTCCTGAGTTCACAATGACACTGTAAACAACAAACCTCATCAGTCACCTTTGCAGCATACTAAAAAATGAGATCCTTATTCTAATAACTGCTTTAAAAAAAAAAAAAGTTTCTTGCACTGTACTTTGGGAGCACATCAAAAGCAAATTCTTCTTTAGAGAAGTAATACACCTAACTACCAAAATAATAATAGAATCTATATGAAAAATTTATTTTCCTGATGATCATTAAGGAACGCTGAAACCAGTAACTCAGGGAAGTTGAAAATGGACGGATCGGACCCTTGACACTTAAACCCCCAGACCAACCTTAATATCATAAAAAAAAAAAAGGGAAAAGTTTTTTTGTGACATGATGGGCCTCCAGATGTGACACTCTAGGAAGTGCTCAGAAACACCATGGGATGCTGTTGCCAAAAAATTGAATCTGCATCTAATTAAGCTGCTAACTACTCATTTGCAAAAATAAATAAAGGGATAGCCAGGTGCAGTGGTGCACACCTTTAATCCCAGCAACTAGGGAGGCTGAGGCAGGAGGACCTGAGTTCGAAGCCAGCCTCAACAACTTAGTAAGACCCTGTCTCTAAGTAAAAACTAAAAGTGCTGTGGCTGTGGCTCAGTGGTTATGCACCCTGGGTTCATTCTCCAGTACCAAAAAGAAAGAAAAAGGAAAGAAAGAGATAAGTCATTAAATGATAACATTGCAGAATTTTTCAACAGTAGCATCACTAATATTGGGGGCTGGGTAATTGATTTCAAAGACTCTAAAATTCATCGCCCAATTTAGCTTATAGAATTAAATCCTCAAACAAAAGAAAAGTCTAAAATCACACCATGAAGCTATCAGGAAAATTCGAACATATTTGAGAATATTAGGGAATTACTCTTAGAGGTATAATAGAATAAGATTACATTTTTTAAGGTTCTCATCTCCTTACACATTCTGAGGGTTTATTAAGTTCCAGAGGGGTGATAGGGAGATGTTGGTCAAAGGGTACAGTCTTGATTGGAAGGCATAAGTTCTAGAAATCTACTGGACAGCCTGGAGAATAATTAATCACAAAGTATTGAATATTCAAAAGTTGCTAAGAGGATAGATTTGTTTGTTTTTTTTTTAATTAGAGCTTTATAGTTATACATAGTGTTTGGTTCAACCCAACAAAATCATACGTGCATTCTAAATCAGTTTATGATTCTCCCACTTTTCCCTTCTGTCCTCCCGCCCCTCTCTCATTCTCCTTCTTCTACTCTGCTAGATTTCCTTTGCTCATCTATTTATATTTGATTGGTTCTTTTTTCTTATACATAAAGGTGAAGTTCCTATATTTATACGTGCACATAACATGGTTTTTGAAAGAATTCATTCTGCACCGCCTCCCCTCTTCCATCTCTCCACTCTGCCTCTCCATCTCCTTCTTCTACATGATTTTCCTTTTTTAAAAAATATTTATTTTTTAGTTATAGGTGGACACAATATCTTTATTTTATTTTTTATGTGGTGCTGAGGATTGAACCCAATGCCTCACGCATGCTAGGCGAGCTCTCTACCTCCGAGCCACAACCCAGCCCCGACTTTCCTTTTTTTGATATCCCGTCCTTCCCTCCTTCTTTCCTTTATTTTACTCTAGCTGCCACATATGAGAGTAAATATTTGACCTTTGAGTTTTTGAGTCTGGCTCATTTCACTTGGCATGATGTTCTCCATTTCCATCCATTTATCAGCAAATGTAATGAACTCATTCTTCTTTATGGCTGAGTAGAACTCCATTGTATATGTATACCACAATTTCTTAATCTATTCATCTATTGTTGGGCATCTGGGTGACTCCATAATTTAGTTATTGTGAATTGTGCTGCTATAAACATTGAGGTGATTGTGTCATTATAGTATTCTGATTTTGGTTCTTTTGGGAAAATACTGAGGAGTGGGATAGCTAGGTCATACTCATTTCTAGTTTTCTGAAGAAACTTCATACAGCTTTCTAGTGTGGATATACTAGTTTGCAGCTCCACCAACAATGTACAAGCATACTTTCCCCCCACAACCCCACCAGCATTTATTATTGTTTCTATTCTTGGTCATTGCCATTCTAACTGGAGCAAGATGAAATCTTAGTGTAGTTTTGATTTTCATTTTCCTGATTGCTAGAGATGAATAGTTTTTCACATATTTTTTGGCCATTTGTGTTTCTTCTTCTGAGAAGTTTGTTTAGTTCCTTTGCCCATTTTTTTAATATTTTAGCTATAGGTGGACGCAATGTCTTTATTTTACTGTATGTGGTGCTGAGAATCGAACCCAGGGCCTCACACATGCTACACAAGCACTCTACCTCTGAGCCACAACCCCAGTCCCCTTTGCCCATTTATTGATTGGGCAATGTGGTTTTTGGTTTTGTGTGTGTGGGGGGGGTTATTTTTGGTGTTAAGTTTTTTGAGTTCTCTATATATTCTGAATATTAATTCCCTATCAGTGGAGTAGCTGGCAAAGATTTTCTCCCATTCTGTAGACTCTCTTCGCAGTCTTGTTTCTTTTGTTGTGCAGAAGCTTTTGTTTATTGATTCTTGGTTTTTTTTCTTGAGGTTTAGGGGTTTTGTTTGAGGAAGTGAGTGCCTGCACCGATATGATGGAGTGTTGACCCTGTTTTTCTCCTAACAGTTGCATAGTCTCTGTTCTAACTCCTAAGTCTTCAATCCATTTCAATTTGACTTTTTTTAAAAATGTTTTTTTTAGTTGTAAATGGGCACAATATCTTTATTTATTGTTTGTTTGTTTATTTATTTATTTATTTATTTTTGGTGGTGCTGAGGGTTGAACCCAGTGCATCACACATTGCTAGGCAAGCTACACTGAGCTACAGCCCTAGCCCTCGATTTGACTTTTATGCAGGGTGAGAGATAGAAATCCAGTTTCATTTTTCTACACATAGCTAACCAGTTTTCCCAGCGCCATTTGTTAAAAATGGTTAACAAATATGTCAAAAATATCTAACACCTGTATCAAGTATCAGATAGTTTTAAATATGTGGGTTTATCTGTGTCTTCTACTCTGTTCCATTGGTCTTCATGTCTATTTTGATGTCAATACCATGCTGTTTTTGTTATTACAGCTCTGTAGTATAATTTTTTTTTAAAGACAGAGACAGAGAGAGAGAGAGAATTTCAACATTTATTTTTAGTTTTCGGTGGACACAACATCCTCATTCGTATGTGGTGCTGAGGATCGAACCCTGGGCCGCACGCATGCCAGGCGAGCGCCCTACCATTTGAGCCACATCCCCAGCCCAGTGGTATAATTTTGGATGAGGTATTGTGATGAAGACAATAGATCTTAAAGATTTTCACGCACACAGAAAATGAGTATGTGAACCAGGCACAATGACATATAATCTCAGCTACTAGGAAGGCTGAGGTAGGAGGACTGGAAGTTCAAGACCTGCCTCACTGACTTGGCAAGACACTGTCTCAAATTTTTAAAATAAATAAATAAATAAGAGCCAGGAATGCATTCCAGTTTTAGAGCACACCTAAATTCAATCCTCAGAACTGTACCTGCAGCACACGTGCACACACACACATACACACACACACACACACACACACAATGTGCTCGATGTAATCATTTTACAGTGAATACATATATCAAAATATCACTTTGTTTTACTTTGTAATATACAAAATTTTTGTCAATTAAACTTCAATAAAGCTGGAGGGTTGAAAGAAAAAGTATACTGTGCAGCAGACATTGCATATATGTATTATTATTTTTAGTATGTTTTGAAGAGTAAAACTCTATTATTGTAAACTCTAAAAAAAGAGCAATGAAAGGTTGGGGAATCACTTTAAAATAATCCAGTGGATGGTGGGGGTAAAAGGAGTAGAGATGAAACAATATTGGCAATCTGGATAACTGTTCAAAGCTAGGTAGGTGATAGATACCTGGTACTTGTTATTCTCTCCACTTTTATCTGAGATTAAACTTTTCTACTGTAATGTTACTTAAAAAAAAAAAAAAAAAAAAAAAAAAAACCTCTCTCCAAAAGAGAGATCTGCAGAGAGCAGGGAGCTGAGAAGACTGCAGCTCAGGCAGGAGCACTGAGAGTTTCCGCGTGAGCACAAGAAACCAAGGATGGGTTTGGATCACAGGCTGTAGATTCAAGGCTGGTCATTTTACGCTGAGATGCTATGTGCACCAATGTCGAATATTTTGATGTTGGTCATACTGGAGTGTAAGTATGTCAGGGCTGACTGTGCATTAATTGTCAAGAGGAGAAGGCAAGTGGCAATCAGAGGACTCAAGATTCCATGCCAAGGATAATGCTTTTAGTCAGGGAAAGAAGGCCAGTATACCTCGGGGCATCTGATTAAAAAACAAAATCCAGCTGGGCATGGTGGTACCCACCCATGATCATAGCTGCTTAGGAAGCTGAGGCAGGAGGATCCCAAGTTCAAGGCTAAGCTCAGCAACGAAGCCAGATCCTGCCTTAAAATTAAAAAATGAAATTGGCTGGGGATGTAGCTCCGTGATATAGTGCCCTGGGTTCAATCCCCAGTACAGGGTGGGTTGGGGTGGGGGGAAGTTGGCAGCAGCGGCAGCGACAACAACAAAACCCATGGCCTGTTGAGATTGGAGGATGCTGATGAGGTTGCCACAATCCGCTTGCTATGGTGAAACGAGCCACCCCACCCCTCCAGACAGGAACAATGTCCACAAGATCCCCTGAAGCCCCAGCTCTGCCTACATAAGGCATGTCTATGCACTAGTACACACACAGCCTAGTTTGAATGTGTGTGAGCTGGCTTAGCTGGCCTCAGCATTCACCAGGTTAATACATGAAGTATGGAAGGTGCTTAGAATGCCAGGCCACTGTGCACATGGCAGGTCTGCCCTGAGCAAACTTTCCCAGCCCCAGAGTGTCAACCTCACCCTAGTGACCAGCAGAGGGGTCACAGTGAGTACATGTGCAAGCTCTGGGATACACCCTAATGTGGGACAAAGAGTATGTGCCTTGTGGGTCACAGAGCATTAATAAGACAAAAAATGGGGTTCCTTTAATATAAGAAGCTATTCTGAAGACCCCCACCCCAGGAAAATTAAAAATACCTGTGACACAGACACACACAGCATTAACAGAATCCCAGGGAGGCTCAGCACTGGTTGTGGGTATCAGCCAGTCCCAACGTAAAGCCCTACCTTCACTTTCTTCCTCCTCCCACCCTCCCAGTCCCAGCTCCACATGGCTCCATCAGGCAGGGCTGCTTAAAGATAGTGCCTGCGACAGAGTGGCTAGAGGAGGGGAAAGAACAAGGCAGTGGGTGAAGCAAGTCACCGCACCTGGGGGGCCAGGAGAGAGGTTGGGCACTCCTCCCGACTGGCAGTTGGAGCTGAGCAAAGGACACATCTGTCTCCACCACCTCCTGGTAGCTTTTCTGAACATCAGAGGGGTCACGGAGCCCAGACGGAACAATTTGCCATGTGATGCAAGTCCATGAACGAGCGTTTCCTGCCCCTCCTGTCTCTTCTTGGAACAGAGAGCCCCCCCAGACAGCCAACTTCTGTAATCCTGTCAGTTTCCTCGTTATCAGTGAGCATTAACTTGTTTCCCTGTTATGACCATCCAAAGTCATCCCCATCAGGCTGCTCAAGAACACACATGGGAAAACAAATTGCTGAAGAGCAAGACACCCTCTGGTTCCCCATTAAGGAGCCGATGTCATTACTGTAGCTTGCAATTCAGGTGCCAAGGATGACGAAAGGAGCTGCTTTCCTTTATTTCATAATTCAGTGTTTCCCAACCCTCCATCATGCATTTTGGGAAAGAGTTGCCAAAGGCCCATAGTCATTTCTTAGCAGCCTGAGTAAGGAAGAGAACAAAGAAGATTGCTACAGGGTCACATGTGGCTTTGGCATGCCAGAGGCTTTGCCTATTGACACTTCAATCCTGTGTCTCAGGTGAAGGCTGAAATTGTTTGTTTAAATGAAAATTTCTGAAATAAAACTAAGCTCTCATCGTGGACAGGTGAGATCCTGTTGTCTCAGTTCTACGGATCAGACGGAGAGCTGGTATTCAGCACATGTGTGGAGCACAGAGTTATTTTCCAGCGGCAGAACATGCAGGCCCTGTGTGCTGGGAAGTGCTAAAAGGAGGAGGGTGGCCAACTGGCACGAGCCAAAAGATTTCCTTAGTGTTTGGGTCTCAATGTGAAACTCAGAAGTGAGTGCCAAACATATTCCAGAAGTCCTCTCCATTTCCCATTTAAGCCCCGGGCAAACGGGGGGCACCTCCACAGTCAGTTAGCGTTAGTATTAAATAGGGGCAAAGGTGCCAATGTGACTGAGCTGTCACAACTGTTGACAGTGTTCACAAATGGCTGCTTGCCAGAAATGCAGAAGGATCTAGTAGAAATGACCTCCACCCAGTAAGCCACCTGATTAAAATGTGTAAAGGGAAATGAAATCACAACTTTGAAAAATGAATTGGAATAATTAAATACAATGGAGACTGCTTTGTGGGTGAGCTGACATTTGTCTAAAATTGAAAAATCCAGGTGCACTTTTGAAAGCATTTAACTAGAAAAGTCATTGTCCCCCATATATACTCAATTTCCAAATGAAGAAAAAAAGAAACAGATCTTACTCATTAAAGTTATTGCTGCCTTAACATATTTCCATCTGGGTGCAGGGTGAGAGAGGGGGAAGGTTGAGTCCGCTCAGGTAAGGGTCTTTGAAGTCAACACACCAAACCTCTTTGGGGAGCTCTAGACCCCCCAAACTTCCAAGTTACTAAGGCATATTCCCACCCCAAACCCACCAGTTAGGGCAGGAAGAGTCAAGTCCCGGAGAACAGTGAACCCCTGCAGTTGGCTGGATGAGGTGTGACAGACCCCAGGCAGGCTCTACCCCCATGAAAGCCTTCTGGACTGACCTGGGCCCTAGAGTTCTGGAACCTGTGAGTTTCACTGCGAGGACCAACATGGGACATCAGGAAAACAGGCCCAGGGCTCCAGGACACTGGTCAGGCTAGTCCTGACTGTGAACACAAGAACTGTCATCTTTGAAACTTCAGCTCCTGCTAGACAAATCCTTCCCAATGGCCCAGTCCTATGAGATCAGTGCCCCAGCAGCCTGATGTGTGTGGCACCTTCTCAAAACAACACATCCCACAGTTGGGAGTTTTCCGTATTTGTGTGAATATTTGATGAACATCTGTCTCTGCAATGAACTGTAAACTTCACCAGGGTGAGGGCAAGATTTCCTTTTATTCAACATTGTACTGCCAGTTCACAGCATGGTGCTTATTGTTTGTTGAATTTGTATTTATTCATGAAATGAGTAAAATGTGGTACTTCTGGTATTCTCAATAACAGCCCTTGTCTTACAATTGACCAACTCAAGGAGAAACATTAACTGTTACCCACACACTGTGCCCTTGCAGACTTATACAAACCAACAGTAATTAACAACTCTGCCTTTTATAAAAGGCTCACCTTCCTTCTCATCTTAATTCCCCTAACAAAAATTCTGACGTTAATCAGTTTTAAATTCCAACTTGTAAACAACTTACCACATTGGTATGCTTTTTTTATATGTTCTAATTTATTTCTATTAACTATGGAATAGGACTTTGGTGGGGGGGGGGGGTTTACTGGGGATTAAACTCAGGGGCACAACCACTGAGCCACATCCCCAGACCTTTTTTCTATTTAGAGACAGGGTCTCAGTGATTTGTTTAGTGCCTCATTTTTGCTGAGGCTAGCTTTGATCCTCCTGCCTCACCCTCCTGAGCCACTGGGATTACAGGCATGTGCCACTGTGCCTGGCCAGAACAGGACTTTTAATCCTACTTTATAGATAAGGAAACTGAGATTCAGGAATGTTAGCTTTTTCTGGGTCACACCACTAAGTGACAGCAACCTAGTGTCACTGACTGCTTTTTGTCAGGGGTTCTCTATTCACTGAGCTAGTTCAAAGGCAAAAACAATGCTGAGACTTATTCTATTTGAAACTTGTCTATGGAGAAGCCCTCTGTCTGAGAAAGTACAAATTTGGGACATCACCCAGGACTATACTTATATACTTAGTACATTTAAAAAGTTTTTAAAAAGAATTTTATCTCCTTTCTAATCAGAGCTGAATCACCAGTTCCAATAATTCTTGTTATTCGTAACTTTTCCCTACTGCCCAGAGGATAACTGGGAACACTTGCACACTCTCTGGGTTACTTTCAACAATTCCCAGATAGGCAATTAACACTTTACTTCACTGAGACCCAAACTACTTTCAACTACTTGTTGGGAACCCCAGTCTCTTAAATCAGAACGCTTAATTACCTCCCTGATGTCAAGGACAGTACATCCTGCCAATTTCAGAAACATCAGTTCTTCAGAACTGGGGCTTTGTCTTTTTTGGAAGCTGTTTTCTACAACAGCAAAAGAAAGACTGAGCAAGAACTTGGGCTGTGGGAAAGAGTCCCTTTGCAGTTCCTAAGTCTATCTGCAGGGGCTGTTGGGTTTAAATCAGCTAATACACATGAAAACATTTTCTATACTGCACCATGCAAACAGCATTTATTATATTTGCCATTAGTTAGAACATTAGAAACAATGGATTTCAAACAGGGAGTTGAGGATAATGTGACAGTTGGAATTGTTGGCACACATTTTTGACAATGAGTTGCACCATTTGCTTTAGAAAACTAGCTAGGTTAATTATTTCCTGACCACTGCTTGGGGGAGCAAAGGAGGCAGAGCTGTCAAGACATGGCAATGTGTGACGAAGCAGAGTTCCTCAAGAACAGAACTGGCTCTCTCCTCAAGATATTTCTTAAGGCTTGCTAGGCTGTGCCTGGCAAAACTAAGCCCCTCAGTGAATGGTTGATAAATGAGTGAATAAATAACAACCTCTGGGCCTGTTATCCCATCCCAAAACAAGGATAATATCACTTACCTAAGGGGGTCTGTAAGCTTTAGGTAAGGTGACATTTGAAGGGACAAGCCTGACACAGTACCTGGCCTTGTGAGAATTCAGTAAACGTGTGTCACTCTCCCTTTCCACCTCCTTCCTTTTTTTAAATATTTCTTAGTTGCAGTTGGACACAATCTTTTATTTTGTTCATTTATTTTTTTATGTGGTGCTGAGAATCAAACCCAGGGCCTTGCACATGCTACACGAGCGCGCTACCGCTGAGCCACAACCCCAGCACTCACCTCCTTCCTCTTGGCGGCTCATAGGTTATTTTCCTGCCTTCCTATGTGAGAACCAAGGAGTTCCTTGTGTAGGGAAGACCAATATGTGAATCTGTGCACCCTGCAGGTGTCGGGATAGTGGTCCATCTCCAGAACCCATTCCTGCCATTTCTCAGTTGAGTTCCCAATGTTCCCCCAGCTGCACAACACAATGGTGGGCCCTGCTGCAGGCTTCCTTCAGGATTTCTGGTATGGGGTCACCCTTAGTCACACAAAGCATTCGCCTCTGGCACTCCAACATTCTCCACAGTGCCGCAGTCTAGCTAGGCACAAAATAACCAGCCACCACGAGGCACTTGTAGGTTCAAACAGGAACTCCTTTATTGCCCGAACTCCACACGCAGCCCCCCCCCCCCCAACTCTCTCAGCTCTCTTGGGAACTCCAAAGTAGGGAGAACTCAAAGGAGCGGGCACCCGAGGCAGCAGGAGCTGCCCTATTGCCGGACAGCAGGGGTCTATATACAACTGAATACACAGCCTGTTTCAATCCAGCATCATCCAGTCACAGCAATTATACACAGCTTAACTTAATTATCATCATCTTAATGGCTCGCTGGTGTCACCTCTCAACCATTCCTTCTGGCAAAATGCCAGGCGCCATTCCAACTCGGCTGTGGCTCTCAACACCACAGCAAGCCTCTCAAGAGGATGGTACTCATGATTTTTCCTGGTGACACATGACAACTTCTCTTGGGGTGGAGTCCAGGCCCACTATCTCTTTTATGACATAGAATGGTTTTTAACTCTGTTTAGTTTACAGAGTTACAAATTTCTCAACAATGTATCTCTTAGCAGGATGAATACTTAAAAAGAGGAAGCTGACTAGGAAGCTAAGAAAATAGTTCATAGGAAAATTTCAGGCCCAGCTGAAACAAAGGAATGGGTAGGTGGCGGCCAAGAGGAAGGCTGAGTCATGACCTTGGGAGAGAGCTCATGCCAGGGTCTAAGTCAAAAAGTAGAACTTGTCCAAGGGCAGTGAGCCAGGAGGTGCCTTGACTCAAAAATGGAGAATGGAGAGAAAATAAGAAGGGAAAAACAAGTGGTCTGGCTCTCAGTTTGGGAAGCTGGCTGAGCAACAAGCCATCTGGGGACCACACTCACTTGCCAAGCTAGAAAGCCAGTTCTGTCAGAGGTGACATGCAGTCTGCAGAGGGAGACATCTGTGTCCCCCTCGATGTGTTCACAGCAGACACTGGCCAGCCCTTGTGACCAAACGTATGTCTTGGGACTCAGGACCATAAGGGGGCTGTGAAAATAGGCAAGTGAATGGAACAGTACTTATTCAGAGTGAGTCACAGAACACTGAGGAAAACCAAGCCCTTGCGAAGATACCTCTACCCTACTGCAATTGTCCCATAAGGCTGGCCCCACAGACAGACCCAAGGAGGGCGGTGGCAAGAGAGTTAGGGCCACCAGCTATGAGCAAGTGCTAGTGAAATAAAGCTTAAAAAGTGAGGACTGATTAAAAAAAAAAAAAAAAAAAAAAAAAAAAACCTACTCCAATATTTAAGAAAATGACATAAAAATGCAGATGAATCTTTAGGATCTTGCCTGCAGCTCATTTCAAATAATACAGAGCCACAGTAGGTATAAAAACCACTGAAATGGAACAAGATCTGCATTTCTCTAAGAGCAAACTTGGCTGGCATTTAAACCTAGAATTCCAATTCAGACTGCTGGAGGAAGTACTCACATAATAAAGCTGGGAGAATACATGTTTTATTGTTATAAACTAATTAAACTACTGGACAGGCTGTCTCCTTAGACTGAGAGGTGCATTTTGTCTCTAAGAAATGTCACCAGAGGACAGGATTTACTGTGCTGTTAAAAGTGAACAAAAAAGGATTACTGTGGAAGTGATCAGTAGGAGGTAGGAAGTGAGATTTCACACTCTGGGCCCAGTACATGTCTCCCAGGCAAACTGGCTGCTGGTCCAGTCTATGACTGTTCTCTGCCCTCACTCTGACCCTCCAAAATAGCCAAGCAGCATCCACTCCCAGAAACATACCCCATTCATTAACTATTCTTTCCATATTTCAATGCTTATTAATGTGAAGCCTCTGTCCCTGACTTGAAATATGACTTGTGTGAATTCTGCGTTTATTTTGCCTAAATATTTTCCTCATTCTCATCAATCTGGCTCTGAATGTCACTTCAAGAAAGCAGGGGGGGGGGGAAAAAACACCCAATGAAATTCTAGATTTTATCGTGTAAATATCACCCTTGCTTCAAGGACTCAAAAGTTAGACTCCTAGGAAACATGCCCCTCTGGTGGTACCTCCTAAACTTCATAACCATACTGCTATTTATAC
Source organism: Spermophilus citellus (assembly GCF_964194105.1). Lineage (NCBI taxonomy): Eukaryota > Metazoa > Chordata > Mammalia > Rodentia > Sciuridae > Spermophilus > Spermophilus citellus. Next base: position 176,459,068 of record NC_138182.1, on the reverse strand, counting down.
CAGTGATCCAGAAGATAAAGATTTAAAAAACCTTCAATTTCTCTTTAAAATGTATTTTAGCCAGGAAAGGAAGGGGTATTCAAATAAACTTCTTTGTAATTTAAGATGTGATGAAAAGGGTGATGAGTAAGAGACTGAAATAAAAAAGAGATATACATGACAGACTACACTGACATGGACAATCCTTTCCTTCCACTGTAGGACTGAGAAAATAGTACTAAGATGTTTGCTTGAATACAGAACCAACCAAGCTTAAAAACAATTAGAAATATCCAGGTGCCATAAAAAAAAACTCCAAATTTGAAATATAAGCCCTAGGAGCTAAGGGATGGGGCTGCAAAGCATGGCCTTGGGCTCCGGCAAAGAGAGAGAACCGAGAACAGGGTACGACTGCACAAGTCAGAGAACCTGGTCAAGCTCCCTCACCCTCATGCCACCAGAACGATGCCTACCAGCCTGAAGCAAAGGGCAAGCACTGCTGGGGTTTGGGGCAACGTGTAGAAGTGACCTGTGAAAAGCAGAGCACATGCACAAGTACCCAAGTAGATTTACACTAACATGAAGTGAGAAAACAACAACAAATATGGTCCACATCATAACAATTACCAGGACTCTGACACAAGAAACCCTCCAATTCCTCTATATACCATGGGTCACATAAAACCCTGGGGACACGGATTGATCATGAAACACCCAGCCCTTGCTTTAGGTGTGTCCACAATCCTAAAAACCCCACAAGGAAGGGCACCACCAAAAGGGAGTGGTGACCAGATGCAGCGGAACAGTAAAATTAGCATCTCTAAAAACTCAAGAAAATAGAATTACTGAGATTATAAAATAAATATAATTAAAATGGCTTTTAAAAAGGATACGAACTGGGCTGGGGATATAGTTCAGTCAGCGGAGTGCTTGCCTCAAATGCACAAATCCCTGGATTCAGTCCCCACCATTACAAAAAAAAAAAGGGGGGGGGGACTATAATGAGGAAAACATGCATTTAAAAAATAGGAACCACGGGGGCTGAGGCTGTGGCTCAGCGGTAGCACACTTGCCTGGCATGAGAGGCTCTGGGTTCAATTCACGGCACCACGTATAAATAAATAAAGGTCTATCGACAACTAAAAATAGATAGATAGATAGATACATAGATAAATGATGAATGAATAATAAGAAAAATAGGGAACCAAGATAACTTCAGTGGCCTGAACAAAGGATGGGTTAGAACAGGTTCGTAAACAGAATCAGTGAAATCAATACAAAGGAGTTACTAAGAATATAGCACAAAGAAATCTAGAATTAACGAAAGAGGATGGGTTCAATATAAGTCTAAAAAGATGGGAGGAACTATTGAGAACAAGAGTGAAAAACTATTAAATAAGAATATCCAGGATTTTTTTAGTGAAGAATAGAAAGATAAGACCTGAATACAAGGCATAAAAATAAGATCTATCTAAACAGTGCTGAAACTGGAATACAGAAGACAAATCAAGGGAACAGAATGAACTCATGCTTGTTATAAGAGTTAAATACCTAACTATGTTTTTATCTCCACTGTCTATCTAACCACCACTGATGTAGAGAGATAAGTTTAGGATAGAGAGGCTTCATGTCCAGGCCACATGTCCTCCGGCTCTCCAGCTTTCCATGTTCTGTGGAAATGGCTTTAGGTGCAGCTCAATTTATCAATTTCAGAAAACCTCAATTAGTTCAAAGTTTGTCAGTCCACATAGACTCAACAATCCACTGCCACCAGGAGCACCAAACTACTTATGTTAAAAGAGTTCTGGGTTTTTACCCTAAAGTTCACTGGAACACAACCTATGCAACTATAATAAACTGTCAATTCCTTTTCATGCCTAATTAATATGTTTATTTTTAAAACCAAATTTCTCCAGCATTAAAACACCTAGAATGTATTTTGATGACAAGAACCCCACCTTGTGGCAAAATGTTTCACAACCAAGTTTGGCCATGTACCATTCTCATTCGGAAGATAAATCTGTGTTGAGAAGTTATCATTTTATCTGCTTCACCAGACAGAATTTCTAACCCAGCATTTATCTTGTGTCTGCGACAGCACCAAAGTATGCAGTAAATCTGCGGAGCACTGTAATTTGGGGCTTTGTGAGTTATTTTCAAGTGAAAGCTGGTAGTCTTTGCAGAGCTTACTGCAGGAATATTTTAAGAGGAAAGCAAACACTGGCTCTGGGTTAGCTTCTGAAATATCATCTGTGCATTCTAGAGAGGTTCCAGACATTCTGCTTCCCACAAGATGAACTCACTTGCTAAAGAAATCAAGACAAAAAAAAATATCCAAACCCACAATGAATGACACCCTAATCATCACCACACAAAACCACCTCTCACAGTACACTTGTATTTCATTATCATTTGCAGTTAGTTAATCCTCTAAAACTAATTTCTTTCTTTCCTATTTTAAAGGACAGTTAAAAACTTGATTTTAAGGCTTTTTAAATTTTTATTTTAATAGGAATTTTCTTCTCCCACTGTCTCCATTTTATTTTTGTAAAGAAAAATTGAAAAGCCTATTGTTAATAAAGTAAAAAAATGTAACAAAGCACTGACTATGTCTAGCTCAGAAACATTAGCAATCATTGTTATTACTGTTTTTATAATCCACAACAGAGTACTATAAAGGGGGAAGACCTCAAAATAGCTCACTTATGTGTATCTTTCTCAACTGTCAAAGCCTTAAAGAGAAGAAAAGTTCAGTTCAGATAAACTAAACTATTTTTTAACAAAAGCAAAGCTGGAACATTCTTCTCGTCTCAAAATCTGTTTTTAAAGGGTTAATAAGGACAGTAGATTAATATTAAAACAGCTTTTCTTTTATTTGTTAATGTCACATAAGAAATTTAAGCATGTTACACTATCTTAAAAAACACAACTAATTCATTATAACAGAGAAGCCCCGCCCCCCAGACCACCCACCGCCCCATCCCGATTCCCTTCAGAAATTAAGAATCTAAGAGAAGTGACCATAAAACAAAGTTTTGTGGAATCCTTCATCCAGAGTGCTTACATGATGATCATGTTAATATTGCCTTCTTACAAAATTTCTCTTTTCCGTTTTTTAAAAAAATTGTAACCTTGATTGCTTATTACAAAAAAATTCAGTACAAAAGTTCAATATATTGAAAAATGCTTTTCCCCTCCCTCACAGCACCGTTATTTATAGCAGAAAATAATCAAGAGCAGATTGCTAATCTAGATGGAGCAATCTTCAAATTATGCCCAGACACACAGTGGTTTATTTAACCTCCCCTCCCCTTCTCATAAGAACTTAAAAAAAAAAAAAGAAAGAAACACACACACACACAAACGGTTTTTGTTTTTTAAAAAAAAAAAGTCCAAAAATTTTAGGGACCCTTATCAAACAGTACACAGTTAGTACAGTGTCAATAATTCACATCTTGCAACAAAATGTATGGATATGATTTCTTTTACAAAACTTTCAGTGTCAAAAAGGAAATTAAGGCCATCAGATTCGCAGCTTAAAAATTCACATAAAGGAAATATAAAAATATTCTGTGCTTCTGAGAAGGCTCTGCACTGTATATAGGTAAGGATTACCATACTTCTTTATCTTGAGGAAGACAGTTGACTTGAGAAGTTTACATAATTGCACAGCTTTTATTGGATGATCTTGGGGATCCCTGATAAGAAAAACAGAAGAAAAAAGTAGTACTAAGAAAACAAATTACAGTATTCTAAAATAAGAAAAAATCTTAAACTTCAGGAATCTGTATTACCTAACTTCAAATGGACCCTTTATCACTTCTCACTTACCTTTATAACCTTCTCTTAAGAACAACTTTTCTAGAATACTACAAAAGATTACAAAACAGCAATTCCCAACTCTGGTTGCACAGAAGTTCAAAAAACAAAACAAAACAAAAAACTGATTTTGAGTCTCAGAACAATTAAACAAGAATTTCTCACTTAACTGAGGAAAGGTATCTATATATAATTTTAAATTAATTCTAATATTCAACTAAAAGTTGAAAAATCACTATACAATAATCTCCTTTGAAAAATGAGCAAATGAGATCAGTGCATGATATGCTTCACAGGAACTTCGGTATCTCAAAACATTTACATTGGATTTGTTCTCAAAAGTGAAGTCAAAAAGGCTTCCCTGGGCTGGGGATGTGGCTCAAGCGGTAGCGCACTCGCCTGGCATGCGCGGGGTGCTGGGTTCGATCCTCAGCACCACATAAAAAAAAATAAAGATGTTGTGTCCACCGAAAACTGAAAAATAAATATTAAAAAATTAAAAAAAAAAAAGGCTTCCCTATCCATTTCTTTGTGACCTGCTAATTCCTCACAGCCTCACAATAAAACTTACTGACTCACCACTGACTAGACTAAAACTGGTTTCTTAAAAGGTCACCAAAACCTGGGCGCAGTTGGCGCACACCTATGACCCCAGAAGCTCTGGGTGCTGATGCAGGAGGATTGGGAGTTCAAAGCCAGCCTTTGCAAAAGCAAGGTGCTAAGCAACTCAAGTGAGACCTTGTCTCTAAATAAAAATACAAAATAGTGATTGAGTGCCCCTGAGTTCAACCTCTTGTACCAAAAAAAAAAAAAAAAAAAAAAAAAAAAAATCCACCAAAACCCTTCTAGTCAATTCAAAAGGCTTTTGGATTCACCCTCCAATGTGCAGTCAAAAGAGCTGTTCTGTTGACATTATTTTCTATAATCATACAAACAAAAAAGGTTACACACCTTTGACTTTTTCTTTCACCCTAATGCATCACTATTTACATACTACCTGAGTGTCTGTGGCATCTCCTTCGTAGAGTCAGTACCTGATTGTTTGCCCAGTGATATTCTAAACTATAGGTCTCAATTTCTCCTTTGCTCTAAACTATGAAGAAGTTACATGCCCGAGCATTCCACACAATGTCAATTTTACACCAACCTTTCAACTTCATTTCAACTAACTTTCTCTCATACACAAAGCCCAAAATACAACTGGATAGACAGAAACATTTGGTGAATATATTTTAAAACATTCCCTGTATGAATTAAAGATCACAATAAAGCCTTTGCTGCTCCTCCCATAAGAGGAAACTATTTACCCCTGCCATGAATTTCAGCTGGTTTTATGGTTCACTTTGAGGGAATGATAGAAGGGAGCTGTACCAGCTCAGGGCCTACACCTGGTGGTCTCCACTTTCACCCTCTTAACCAGCTTCCATACCGTCAAACAACTTTAGGCCAAACTACTGCATCGTGAGAAGACATACAGAAAGAGCCCCAGAGAATATTACAACCCCACACAAGCTTCCATCTGTACACAACTAGATGATTAATACTCATCTTCCACCACCTAGAGAAGAATTACCAGCTGAGCCCAGTCAAACCACAGCAGAACAATGGGAAATTAGAAACCAATGTTTTTAAATCACTAAGTTTAGGGTGGTCTGTTAATAAGTAGCAGCAGACAGTTCAAAAACACCTTCAAAACACCATCATCTGTCTCTTCCTATAACAATTATCCCTCCATCCTTCAAAATACCAAACAAGTACCATTTTCCAGTGTTGTTCTCAACTACACGGGTGGCCTAGAAAGCCTTCTTCAGTATTTGATGTGCTACTTATGTAGATCACTGGGCTGGAACTTGGAAACACCTCACAATGTTATTTTACGTCTAGTCATTATGATGTTGTGTTTGTTTCCTTAATAAAGCCAAGTTATAAAGCATCTGTTCTTAAATACTGCTCTAAAATATATGAGAAGGCATCCAGGTTTAAAAAAAAAATCAATCTTTGTAATGCATTCTGCTGTCATACATAACGAATTAGAATTTAAAGAATCATTCTATCTCAAATAATCCACTTGAAGTGGTTCCCAACCTTAGGGACTAAACACATTAGAGAATGTTTGTTTATAGAGTAGGACTGGGCTAAAGAAACTAAGCAAACCTAGATTATAAATTTGGAGACACAGAGATGAAGTCTTACCAGGATTAAGACTTAGTTTCAGGGTAGGAACTTAGACTCAAACAGCTTGAGAATATAAACTGAAATCTCATTATTAATAATTCCAATTTAATTAATTAAAACCAAATCTGGAGTTTCTTTATTTCAAGGGCTCTCAAAAACCCTAGCATCAGCCAAAATCTATCTTGCAATTAGATAATTAGAAACTTAATATAGCAGGAATTTTGTTTCACACTGAAGCTGAATATTACTCTTTTTTCAGTTTATATGCAGATGCTTGCTCTAATTTAGTGACCTCAAATTTTCAATCACAGAACCCAACAGTACATAAGTTTCAGGTCAAGCACTCCAATCCATTTATACATATACATTTATAAGTAATTTATATGCCCTACCATATATATGTACAAAACAAGATGGAAATTTGAAAATGAGGGAAAAAAACAAAAGTGTGCTAATATATTTTCTACCAGTGACCTAAAGTACTTGAATTTTCAATAGTTCGGGAGGTATAACCCCCACTTGGTAGATGACTGCTCTGGTTTATCAATGGGGGCAACCCACAACAGACTTTCATGTAATTCTATTAATGAAAATCAAATGTAAAATTACAGTAATACCTGCTGGTGGAAAATTTCTTCTTCAACAACTACTCCAGTTGGTTCTTCCTCCTCCTCTTCCTCTTCAGGTATGGTTGTTTTAAAGACTGTACTTCTTTGTGCAACCTCCTAAAAACAAGACAGTTTAATCACAAAGATGCAGGGGAAGAGGAACCCTCCCCTCCCCCCCCCTTTTTTTTGCTTAAAAACAGCATTCCCATATCAAGGTTTATTAAAAAAAAAAAAAAAAAAAAAAGCCACTCTACTAGGAGGTTAGCTACTGAACTAGAATTTTTACACAATTAATAGCAGTTCTTAGACCTTAAATTTTCCCTTCAGGGGACCTACTGATATCCAATTTAAAATACCTGCTGAGAAGTTTCCAATGCTTTTTATCCCATTCTGTTACTAAGAATTCTGTGCAAATTACTTGGCACACTAAATTCTTTAAAGAACTCAACAAAAATTCGGCTTCAAGATCTTAGCTCCTAGCAAAGAGATGGTGCTAAATAAACGCTGAATAAAATGAAGCTAGGTGCCAACTGTTGTGATCTCAGGGACCATGGTAGCAAAACAACCACCCGAGTAGTGAGATGAAAAGGACTAGCTCCTTTTTCATCCCTTCAGCAAGTGGCTCTTCTTGAAGGAAACTGAATCAGATGGATAAGCACTAATTACTAATAACATACTCGTGAGGTTCCAATTTATTCTGTACAGAAATAGATCTATCTTCGCTACAGGTATAAAAGAAAGCAACTATTCCCAACTATTTCTGTTCAAACACAGATCATTTTCCTGTAAAGAAGGCTGACTTGAACACATGCAGCAGTGTTTCTGTTTAAGCACAGGACAACCTGATGGTCTGGCAGCTATTAAATGAGTGTGTCCCGGAGAGTGCAGCAGAGCATCTAATTTTATTCTGTACCCTGTCCTAAGATCAGTCATCTCCAGTCTCTCAGCCAGAAACTTTTCTGTGCAATCTATCTTAACCTAATTAATAATAATAATAAAGCACATGATTCCTTAGATCCATTATGATTCTTTGAAAGAAGGAGAGATAGAAGCATATAAAACAGAAAAAAGAAGAAAAAAAACAGAAAAAAAGGTTCTCAAAAAGTTTTCTGAGTACCCAGCTTTCCTCAACTCATCTGTCGGTGAGAAAAGAAAGGGGAAGAAAACCCAGTTGCAGACCTGCACACTCAGCTCCCACAGCATGTAGACTATTAACCCCAACAAGAATAGGAAACAGCAACCTGCTCAACATCATTAATTATGAATTACTTCAACACTACTATTTTTAATGTAAGCCTTCTGTTAAGTACTTTTCATTTGATAACATTTAAAAACCAATTAATCCAATGCAGAGCATCAATATGGAATATGATGAACTAAACAATCTCTAAAAATCTAGATAGAAAAATAATCAAACAAATAACAATTTAGAACCAAAATGCTGTTGGGAGGTTTAGATACAGGAAACTGTTGTTAGTCAAGATGGTAATGGTTACACCCCAAAAAGACGCCCTCAGCAAGGTGCCCAACCCTTATCAAGTAACCTGGACAGGCACATAAGCAGTCTTACATGTCAGATTTTACTCCCCTTATAAAATGTACTGCTGGCCTGCACCTGCTCAGCACAGCACACTAATATGTCCAGAGATGCGCTGATGTCAGCAGGCAGCAGCTAGCTATGCTCACCTCCTCACATCTGTGAATTCATTAGAAGCCTGAAAATCAGCCACAGTGAAAGTGTAGGTGAAAAGTTAATTGTCTGTTATCTATTACTTTTCCATGTACCTAAATAATCATTTGCATACACAAAAATCTCAGTCGTATCTCTATTGTGGAAGGCACGGGGATTTGCTTTTTTTTTTTAGTTTCCCTTATAGAAAACCATCTGATTTTACTGTGGTGACATTCACTGTTTTTAATCACCTAGCACCCCTCCCTCTGTGTCCAGATAAGAGCCCCCAATTTTATCTGGATGCCCGTCTCCTGTCAAGGCCAAGTATTAACTAGTCATAGAAGAGGGAAGAAGGCTCAAGCTCCAACTCCTCCTCCTGTTTAAAAGGGGCATGTAACCCAGATTGGGTCAGTAAGAGGAAAGCCCAGGATGGGAACCTCACAGGAGATGCTCATTCCCAAAGAAAGAATGAGACAGGTATGATAGTACACGCCTGTAATCCCAGAGACTTGAGAGGCTGAGGCAGGAGGACTGCCAAGTTCAAGGCAAGTTTGAGCAATAGCAAGATCCTGTCTCAAAATAAAATATAAGAAGGGCTGAGGTATAGCTCAGTTGTACAGTACCCTGGGTTTAATCCCTAGAACCTCTGACAGCTGCTGACAGCTATCCTGCATCCTCAAGGTAGGAAATCCAAGGACAAACAACACAAATCCTTGGGGACACTATGTGAGCCACTAGATCAAGTCCACTATCTCCATTTTTTATTAGGTAAGGCCAAAAATTTCCCATTATTTTAAAGCCAGTTTAACTGGGTTTTCTGATACTACTAATGCCCCAAAACAAGGGAAAAAAAAAATAAACAAACCAATCACCTATAATCTTATAAAAATGTGTGTTGCTAATATGGTCTTGTACCTACTAATAAATGTGGTCCTACAGAATTAAATGAATAAATACCAAATGTGTTATCTAATGATCACAGAAATAAAAACTGTATTCACAGTACTTTCTCTCCTCATTTGTGACAGAAATCACTTAATACAGAGCCTAACAAGCAGAAAGTAGCAGACATTTGTTAAAAGAATGAACAAACAAAGCAAATAATACTCAGTGTTTACATTAGGAAGGGAAGCCTAAGTTTGGTTAGCTGTATAGAAATATCATCAATAATACTGTGTTCAAGACATAGTCCATCATGATAACTGCTACTGCATTACAAGTATCCTCCCATATGTCTGTTTCTAACTTGGAACACATTACACATAGGAAAAAAAAAAATGGTAGAGATGATGATGAGATTCCATGGTTCACAAAAGCCTATTCAATTTCCAGGTATGTCTATAAACAGTGCTTTTGGATCTGAGCAAATCATTGCTCTTAACTATGTTTTGAGAGAGACATAGTTCAGATGTTCAGGGGGAGCTACCAGCACTAGGGTGGCAGCACCTACCACAGCTGGGCAGAATTCCACAGTGTAAGGCAGGAAGTGAGCAAAGGCTTCAAGGGAGACTAGAAGACCTAGCACCCTGAAGTCAGTGAATTACTAAAGGCATTGGTACACTATCTGGTACCCTGAGAACCTATGAGGTATTTATTTGGGGGTAAATTCCTAGACCTATCCCCTAAAATCTCACAACTTTACTGTAAAGTCCTACAATGAAAAAACTCAGATGCCATTTCATTTTCAGTCTGAGATCAAGGGCACACCTCATCCAGGAGACTCGAATTCCTTATGCAGAGCAGTTTACAGTGAAGGTAGGATGGGAAGATGGCCAGGAACAGAACTTCTCATGTAAACACCTCACCTTAATGAATACCATTATTTACCTTTTTTCTGTGAATGTTAGTGATAACTGGATGCCTGATACAGGCCAGACACAGTGTCAAGATAGATCAGAACAGGGCCCCACCTTCAATGTGCTTCCTCTAGCGAGCAAGGACAATCTGATAAGCACTGTGGGGAGAGGTCTGCAATCCGTGTTCTAGGGGTAGAGAAGCTCCTAAGGTCCGCTGATTTGATCTGGTGAACATTCCGAACACTCCCTCCTTCACAGATATTTCTCTCCACTCTCCCAATACCACACTCCTGTTCTCCTACTTCACTATCTGTACCTTTCTACCTTCTCTGCTGTAACTTATTCCTAGAAGTTAATATTCTCTGGGTCTTAATTGTGGATCTTTATTTCCTCTCTGACAAACTTTGTGGTTAGCCAGAATGATAACTTTAGATAGCATCTGTGTGATGAGGACCCCTAAATACCTCTAGCCTTGGCTTCCAGTTAATATTCCAACAGCCCTCTAGACAGCTTCAGTCACATATCCCACCAGCATCTCAAATTGATGTGGCCAGAAGACATCTCTCTTTTTAATATTTGTTCAAATTAGTTATACATGACAATAGAATCCATCTTGATATACTATATAAATGAAGTATGACTTCTCGTCCTTCTGGTGGTACATGATGCAGAATTATACTGCAGAAGACACCTCTTGTTCCTTCCTCAATAAATGGTACTAGAAATGTGGCAATCCAAGCAAACTAACTAGGGAGTCAATTGAATTCCTGCCCTTTCATGTCCCTCATCTATATATTTTTTTTCTATTTAGCAGTTTTTAATCTAAGTTGCATATAAGATTATTATATTCCTGCATCTTTCAATTATTTCTTCCTTATGTCTGCCCTTTTCCTTTCCTACTTGGTAAGGTGAGTGCTTTCCATTCCAAGATCTAGTCTTTGTCCAGCATTAGCCTGGTGATGACCACCTTGTGTGGGTGGGATTTGCCCACATGGGCAGTTGAACCATTTGTCTTTTCCCACCGCTACAGTCATTCTACGTGGATGGCTTATTTCTTCCTATAAACCTAGAACATTGTGCCAATCTGCTGACCTGTATAGTGTCCTCACACCACTTGAACTTTATCCTCCTTTTGGGTGGGGTATGATCTAAAATTCCATCTTAGCTCTTTAGAAAGAACCTACATAATCTGCCCCTGTTGGCTGAGTACCGCCTTCCTCATTAGTCTCTGGCAGCAACAACGGCGACCTCAAACTCTTTCTTGTTGTCCCCACTACTTGGGAATATGTTTTCTGTTCACACAATGGCTGGCTCTTTCTCATCTTTCAGGTTTAGACTCAGATGTCACATCAAGTCTGACTTCTCTGACCATGCTACATAAAGCAGATCTATGATGACTCTTTTAAGACAGTTTTTTTTTAAGAGAGAGAGAGAGAGGAGAGAGAGATAGAGAATTTTTAATGTTTATTTTTTAGTTCTCGGCGGACACAACATCTTTGTTGGTATGTGGTGCTGAGGATCGAACCCGGGTTGCACGCATGCCAGGCGAGCGCGCCACCGCCTGAGCCACATCCCCAGCCCAAGACAGTTTTTTTTAAAAAATGCATTTTTAAAGAAATACTCGTCACTTTATCTTAATTGCCAGTTTCCCCTACTCTGTCTAGAATGGAAGCTCCACAATGAAAGAAAATATAACTGGCTTCTAGAACAGGGTAGCTAGCAGATGCTCAGGATCTTCCAACGAGTAACCCGGGGCATACAAATATGCCAGCCTAATATTCCCCTATAAATCCCTTCTCAGTATCACTCAGTCCGAAGAGTGTTCCTGGTCCAATTGTAAGGCAGGAACCAGCAAAGCCTTCGAGCCTGAAGGTGGAATGAAAAGTTAGAACCTGTAAGAGTGTCAGAAAAAGGCACTGGGATTGGACTTCCTGGCAAACCAGCTTAGAGCTCTCAAGGCAAACAGAGAGAGAAGCAGCAGCAGCACTTCAACAAGGAGGAAACTGAGACGCACAAACCACCTGAATCCAGGTACAAGCCCATGAACATGTTTATGGGAAGAGCAACAAAGAAGGGACTCTCGAATTTCAAACAATGACCCAATGACATTTCGTACAGGACCCACATAATGGAGCTGGGTAGAGACAGGGATGAAGCCTTTCTTTACCAGCTCCAACAGCTGCTTTATTATAAAGAAGCATTTCTAAGAGTAACATCAGTAGGGTGTGTGTGTGTGTGTGTGTGTGTGTGTGTGTGTGTGTGTATGTGTGTTTACAAGGCAGTGTGGGGAGATAAGGTTCTTCCATAAGAATTCTAGGACTGACGAACTGAAAGCATAGTACAGGTACACCCCTCAGTCTTCAAACTGTTTCATGAGCACTCTGAGAGCCACTAAAAAAGTTAATCAAGTACTTACTAGTTGAATGTACCTTGCCAGATAGTATTCCAAGCACTTTTGAAGGTTGTCTGGTTCATACTAACATCTCATTTATACTGTCACATTAATTATCTATTTTAAAGTGAGAAAACTCAGAAGTGAGGTAACTTGCTCAATGTCACAAAGCCAATGTGCAGTAGAGACCAACAGAAATGGGACACAATTGGAGCATGTACTAATAATAATTGGTACTCTATGATGTACTCATTTTATTTCTAAAGTCTGTAATTTTGATTTACTTAGCAGCCCTGGTATCATTTAAGCAACAGTAACTTCACTTTGCAATCTAACTTCTGAGAAATCATACGATAAACTTTCTGGTGAAATCCAACATTATAGCAGTATAGGCCATACCTCTCCCTGAGAATTTTTCAATATAACCTTCACATCTTCACCAGTGCCCCAAGAATTCTGGTTCTTCCAGATGAGGTCAGTAGGAGGACTGGCTGTGACACCGGCATTTGCAGCCCAAATCTGGAAGACAAAAGATATCAAAATACATGAAGAACCCCAGCTCTCTCACATGTCAATGACAGCAACAAACTCCTACTTCTAAAAGTCTGAGAACCCTGCCCCAGCTTCCAAGTTGCTATGTTAACTACTTGTGTATCCAGAACTTGCAGAGTTTCTAAAGGCCTCAGCCTCTCCATGATAAATGATCTTGTTGATTCACTGGTCTGTGAAGTGAAGTTGCCAAACATTCCCATCCTACTCTATACACCACAAAATCCATAAAACGGGGCATAAAATGGTACCTATAATAGGTGAGACTATTATGAAGAGGAAGCAATTACCCATATACAGATCCTGGCTCACTAATAAAAACAGCCTTAGCATTCTACTATTCCACAGGTTTATGAGCCATCCTTACATTGAGAGCCTTCTGACCCCCTCCTATAGTGTCCTCCAGTTGTCAACAGTAGGAATTAAGAAGACCTTCTGTAGCAGACAGCTCATCTACAGTACTCATATAAAAACTGATATATCTCAAACAGAGACAGTATTATAATACCCCAAACTATCTGAAGATTGAATTCCAAAAAGAATGCAGAAAATTGATAAATCACCCTAGTGTTCAAGGGAAAATATAAGTTATCGAAATAGACAAAGAAAGAAAATAATTATATTTCCCTTCTCATCAGCATAAAATCCCACCCCACCCCCCTTTTTAAGTATTTGTTGGCAGGAAAGTATAGGAAGAGTAAAAAAAAACTTGGCAGTCAGAAAACCTAGACTTGAATACTAGACAAATCACTACATCTCAATCAGCCCCAATGTCCTCAGCCACAGGGATATGACCAGCTCTGATCTTTTATAAAGATCACATGAAAATAAGTAGAAAATTTTAAATATATAAACTGTCATAACATAAAAAGACTTTATAATTACAAGAGGAAAGCTGGAGGTGGCAAAGGCAGGTATATTTAATTATGGGGAGAAAAATCTATGAATTACTAATTAGGAAAAAGCCTTTACCTTTTAGATGCTCACTTGAAGTTTCCAGAGCATCTATTAGCATTAAAAGGAACATTTACTGGGATGAAAACACTGGATTGGATCCATCTCTCAGATTATACAGATGTGTTTTCCTAACTTCTTCCAATACTTTTCACTAATGTATACAGAATTACATAGCTGCTTTCGTGTTAATAATGACGATAGTAATCATAAGACCTCAGTGATCTGGTTGGTAATAACCTAAGACTAGTATGTCCTAGAACAATATGGTAGCCATACATGGGTTTCTCAGTATATGAAAGGTGGCTAGACAAATTGAAATGTGCCGTAAGAATAAAATATACATTAAAAACTTTTTTAGTTAGAAAAAAGAATGTAACATACCTTACCAGTAATTTTTATGTGTATTGATTACACATTAAAGTAATAGTATTTTAGAAATACTGGGTTAAATAAACAGTTCTAATTAATTTATTTTTAAAAATATGGCTACAAGAAAATTTGAAATTATACATAGGTTTCTCCTGCTTCTATTCTAGAATTTTAAACTGATCTTTGCTTTTGACTTGCACAATTTTATAGAAATATCACCTATTACTATTGTGTCCCCAAAAGCTTCTTATCTCATTTTTTGGGAGCTACTGAAGGAAAAAAAAAAAGTACATTACTTGATATGATAAATGAGTCCTCCATGAGACCCATAGGATCTACTTAGTTAGTCCATCAGATAGTATGCCCAGTGTGTGTGTGTGGGGGGTGATTGGAATAATAGCTTCATATTATTTTAGAGAGAAGAGAACATTCAAATCTGAATTCTTTAATTAAACTGTCAGATTATTTTTACCACATTATGTAGCTTTCCTAGGACTGAGCAATTTTCTCAATATAATAAAGACAAGAAAAGATCATATAGTTAGAATATTTGTTCAGATTTTTACCCATAATTACAAAATTAGCACCTGATATTTTCAAAGTGGCATCTTTTGGGCAGTTTTAACCTGTATTTTAAGGCTTTGACCTACAACACTAAGGTCTGCATAAATCAAAATTATAAATGTTATTTAAAACAAATGTTTAAAACTTTTTTTAAAAAAAGACAGAGAGAGAGAGAGAGAGAGAGAGAATCTTTTAATATTTATTTTTTAGTTTTCGGCGGACACAACATCTTTGTATGTGGTGCTGACGATCGAACCCGGGCAGCACACAGGCAAGGCAAGCGCGCTACCGCTTGAGCCACATCCCCAGCCCTGTTTAAAACTTTTTAAAAGAGAATTCCATTAAAAAAAAAAAAAAAAAAAAAAAAAAGACCCTGAGCTCAGTGGTAGAGTGCTTGTCTAGCATGTGTGAGGCATTGGGTTCAATTCTGAACACCACATATAAATAAATAAAATAACAAAATACAAAATATTTTTTAAAGGGACACCTTTACACTATTTAGGGATGAAAATAGTGCCTCTTTGGCTGTTGTATCAAAGTTAGTATATTTTACTGTTTGTTAAATCTACTTACTAAGTCAAAGGAAAGGATTCTTCTGTGTTTACCCAAAAGATGTACACTTCTCTAAAAAGTGAGCTAATAGTATTTTAGCAATAAAGATGTAGTATATTAGAACACACCAAGAGAGTCAGAATATCAACTAGCACATCACTCTAAATCTAGAAACACTAATACTATGCAAAAACAAAATGACAAAGTGATTCTGTAGTACTGTTCAAAATACAAGTCCATACCCGGACCCCAGGAATAGCTAAGGTTTAGGTGGAGCCTGGACACCAAAATACTACTCAGATGACACTGAAGCTTGTCCAAGGTGATTTAGGTGATTGCTGTTTTAGGCAATTACTGTTTTAACTTCCCAACCATCTGGGCCAAACAATATCTCCTAAATTACACAAGGCTGTAAGTATCCATGGAGAAACAGCTATTTTATATCTACTGGAAGAGACAAGAGAAAAGAATTCAAAGGTCAATTCTTTCATCACTTTCAGTAGACAGAATTTTAAATATCTTTAATTAACACTTGTAAAGCGCTAATAATGTCAAAGCTGCTTAAAATATTTTTTTAGTTTAGATGGACGCAATATTTTATTTATTTATTTATTTTTATGTGGTGCTGAGGATTGGACCCAGTGCCTCATGTGAGGCAAGTGCTCTACCACTGAACTACAACCCAACTCCCTGACAAAGCTGTTTTAAAGCCCACTTCTAAAACACTTCTGTTTAGGCCACAAATTTTTTGAACTACTTTTTCTATTAAGACAATGAAGTTAAACTAAATGATGACTAAATTCACTTACTGTAACAGTCTGGCCTGCCTTCAGCACATATCTTGAGGTATATTTATAACTGACCGAAGTGTCTCCAATTTTCCTGATCATCTCCCAGCCTCCCATTGGTTGATCCTATTCGCAGTACAAAACATAACAAGGTTATTTCAAATGTACAGAAAGTTACATAATAATCAAATACATGAATCGACAGGTTTTTAAACTAAGGCAGCCCTGTGACTGTCTTCCTCTGATTCATATTTTCCTATTGCAAAAAGAAATTGAGTTTTGTCATTCAACAAAATAGTAACTTCAAAGATGCTACAGTAGTTAACTATGAAGGTTTTAAAGAGGACAAACCTGGAAGAAGAGTGTGAACCCAACCAATTAAATGGTCATATTCCCTGCTAGACCAGGTGGATCTTTTAAATTCACAGTACAATTTAGCCATAATAATAGCAATTATAAATATCTAATATTTGATGACTTTACATTTTTAAAATAAGGACACAGCTTAGAAACAGAAGGAAGAAAATCTATTTTATTTTGTCTGTGCCGCTTCCACTCACAGTTGGATCTTTTACCTTCAAACACAAGGGGCTCAAAAATCAGGCTGTGACTCAATGAACCAGACCTAAGTGACAGCTATAACTCCAGCTCCCAGCTACACATTGCTGCCTGACAAACTAGAAAAGGAGCAGAAGCGAAATGTGTATTCATCTCAAACTCATCAGTAAGAATAAACCAGGCTTACGGTCACTTCCAAAACAGCTCCATACCTGGCTGCTATAGCCTGTGAAGAACAGTAGAGTGACTTCTTTAAAGCAACAGAAGCTACTCTACTCTTAGCTTTTAAAGTTGTAATCAGGAAGCCTTAGTGCCTTAGTACTGGAACTGCAAGTGCTCTTCTACTTATTTACTCATTTACCTACATGCAGGAAATCTTAAATATCGAGTGAGAAAAAGTGATTTTTACAAAGACTTTTAGATGACCCTGAACACATGCCTCAGGAAGTGGCATCCATCCCACTGCATCCCCAGACCTTAACTGACTCTGACATAAACTCACACCTTCACAGCCCAAGCCAGGGACTACTGAATTCCTGAAAGCCTCAGCTCTAAACTTCAGAAATCCTACTAGCTATAAACATTTATGTTCACTTTTAAACAAAACTTCAAAATAGGGATTCATACTATTTTTTATATAAATTAAGTTATTAACATCCATTCATTCATTTATTTAGAGAGAAAAATACTCATTCAATATATCTGAGCCTGGGCTCCTACTTCCTTCTTTCAAAAAGTTTCATTAATATTGTGAAAGAATATCCACTATTTCCACCCCAATTCCTCCTGCGTTTTCACAAATCTGGCTAGGGCAGAGAAATAATTCATCCTTGAGAAGACCACTGTGACAAAATGACCAACTATGAAAAAAAAAAGTCCTGGCTCTGTAAAGAAGGGTTAATGAAGAAAAGCTTGAAACAACAAAAGGCACCATCTATATTCCTCAACCTCTCATTTTAATTTTTATTTCATGAACTTAAAAAAAAAAAAAAGGAGGGAAACCACATTCCATGAAGACTTACTGAATCCAAATATAAGATGAAGAGCTGTTACAATTGCACAACAGCCCAGCTATCTGCAAAGCCTTGCTAGAAAAAGGAAAAAAGAAATGGGTCTATTCTTTTACCTGTTCAGAAGTATTCTTCAATCGAATAAATTTCCCATCAACATCTATCTCTTCGATGCACACGTTCCCGGTGGCTGAAGCGGAATGAGAGATGCTGACACTACTGCTGGCCTCGGATTCTTCCACATCAACTCTCTTCCGCTTTCCTCTAGTTGTGCGCACACTGCGACTTGAGGATGCGCGGGACACTGTCACACGGGAAGAAGGGCTTGGCGAGAGCTTCAATCTAAAAGGAAAAAATAATATTCCCTTCATGAGATACAAGCTCCTTGGTTTCTTTAGTAAAAACTTTAAAAGGACAATTAATATCCTGTACATTCATTTCTAAAGTAAAATATTACTGACAATCTGGTAGACAAAGCTTATATAACTAAGATAACATTTATTTATGCTAGGATGCCCAGTTTTGTTTAAAAAGTAATAATTTCAATGTTTTTGCTCAGGAAAAAAGTAATGTAACCATAATGCAAGAATTGTGGAAAACATGGGCCTGGAAAAGTCATCCCATCTAACCCCCACCAATGTTATATAAAATGTACGTCTTTTTCTTTTCATACCTGTATTCTTTTGTAGTCATAAAAATGTATAGAACATTGAATTGACTGGTTTTTTTAACCTATATTGGTCACTTTTCTTTTAAACTCTTTTCTGAGAATAGGTGCCAGAAGGATTTACACACAAAACTAGATCTAAAATACAAGTACAAGCTTTCTTTTAGCATACATGACATTCTACAACATATTAAATTATCAAAACATTTAAAATCATAAAGGATATAGTCTATCCTGACACTGTCCAACATTTAAAGTAACAATAATAATAATAAACCAAGACTGCTTGATCAGCATGTTCTATTGCCAAAGCAAAAATATGATTTATTACTACCTTTTATATCTAGGTGTTAAAAAAGAAAGAAAAAAAGTTATGTTGCCTTCATTTTTAAAAAAAAAATCCTCATTTTACTTTTCCTTAAATAAAAAGAATGGGAACAGAAAACAGACTGTAAGGCAGGGTGAACTTTGAATTCCTTACCGCTCTTCTTCGCCTTCTAGGAGTTTCCTGTAAGCACTGATTTCCATGTCCAGGGCTAGCTTAACATCAAGAAGTTGCTCATAATCATTCAGCTGTTGCTGCATCTGATCCCTTATTTCCGCCATCTCTCTCTCTTTGTCAGTCAGCATGCGACGAGAGTTGTCTCTTTCTTTAGCAAGCAAGTCCTCCAACTCTTGAATCCTTTCCAAACATGCTCTAGACTTCAGATTCAAAGGAACACATTTACTTTCTAGGAACATTCCAACATTAGCACAAGGCAGCTATTTTAAACATTTCCTGGACTTGGAAAACAAACGGCCCCATGTAATCTCTAATTCATTAGAATTTAAGATATTTTGATTTTTAGAAATTAAAAACCAGTTTCTAAAATGTAAAACAAATCTAAAGAGAGTTTGGCTAACTAACAAAACAGAAACAGTCCCCAAATGAAAGTTTGTAAATATATATACAATTTCTCTGTATTTTATCAAACAAAAATATAACCTATAATTTTGGTAAAATCTCAAGTTTGACTTAGGGAAGGCCCTTTTTCAAAAGCATAAATTCTTTAAAGAACTAAAAAGAAAAATTCACTCACAAAAGAAAGCTCAACATGGGTGAAAGTATGTTTTGGATAATTGCTGAGAAATATTTAGAAACCAAAGACATAGAAGGCACTATACATTTTCTCCTTAGAATTGCTATGGTATCTCATGCTGCATTACTGGTGAGACGGCAAATTGGTGCAACCATTTTGGAAAGCAGTATAGAGATTCCTCAGAAAACTTGGAATGAAACCACCATTTGACCCAGCTATCCCACTCCTTGGTTTATACCCAAAGGACTTAAAAATCACCATACTATAGTGACATAACCACATCAAAGTTTACAGCAGCTGAATTCACAATAGCTCAACTGTGGAACCAACATCAATAGATGAATGGATACAGAAACTGTGATACATGTATACACACAAACACAACACACACACACACACACACACACTGCCCCCACAAACACACCCACACATACAATGGAATATTACTCAGCATTAAAAGAGAATAAAATTGTGGCATTTTCAGGTAAATGGATGGAGATAGAAAATATTTTGCTAAATGAAGTAAGCCAATCCCAAAAAACTAAAGGCCAAATGTTTTCTCTGTTTAGTGGATGCTGATCTATGATGGGGGTGGGGGTGGGGGTGGGAAAAATGGAAGATCTTGGGATTGGGCAAAGGGGGGGTGGGGAGGGGAGGGGTTATGAAGGTAGGAAAGATGGTGGAATGAGATGGATATCATTACCCTAGGTACACGTATGATTGCATGAATGGTGCACTTCATTTTGTATGATGAATTGAAAATTCATTCTGTTGTCATGTACAACTATGTAGAACAAATAAAAAATAAACAAATATAACAAAAAAATTTCTATGATATCTCATGCTTAATTAGCACACAGAGAACACGATAGTGGGTAATTTGTAAAATATTATTGTAAATATAGAAAATTTATATTTGGTATAAAAACGAAAAAAATCACATATCCTATACCAGGAAGTTCATCTTATAAACCTGTAACTCAACTGGGTAATTATTCTCCTGCACTTCTCCATGACAGAATTCATCTCAGTGGCTTCAAAAACTGACAAAGGTAATCAACTCAAAAGACTGATGAGATGCTCAGATCTCAGAATCACAAGTGGCTGCATCAGCAGGAAAGAAAGGGCACCTACTGTGCAAAAATTAAATCTGGAAAGCTAGAGACAAAGGGACCCACACACTGTAATAAATACTGCACTCCTGGTGGTAAATTCATTCCTTACAAGGGTACAGATGAAAAATTTGAACAGTTTTACACAGTGGAACTCAACAAATAAGCAAATAGATGGCAGAAACCAGGTTTCTCACTCTGAGAGAAAAGTTACAAATAAGCAAAAGAAAAATTCAAAACTGAACCCTGTGGTATTAGATTCAAGACATACATCTTAGCTTAATAAAAATAAATGTTTCACTTAATAAAAATACATATATTACACAGAAAAACAATTACAGATATATGTGAATACATGGGTTAGCATACATAGATGCATTCCTTAGTTCTGTCTATGAGAGGACACAGAAACAGTGATACCCCAGTACATCCTCAGCCCAGATCTTTTTTTTTTTTTTATTGGTTGTTCACAACATTACAAAGCTCTTGACATATCATATTTCATACATTAGATTGAAGTGGGTTATGAACCCCCAATTTTACCCCAAATACAGATTGCAGAATCACGTCGGTTACACATCCACAATTTTACATAATGCCCTATTAGTAATTGTTGTATTCTGCTACCTTTCCTATCCCCTACTATCCCCCCTCCCCTCCCCTCCCATCTTCTCTCTCTACCCCATCTACTGTAATTCATTTCTCTCCTTGTTTATTTTCCCATTCCCCTCACAACCTCTTATATGTAATTTTGTATAGCAATGAGGGTCTCCCTTCATTTCCATGCAATTTCCCTTTTCTCTCCCTTTCCCTCCCATCTCATGTCTCTGTTTAATGTTAATCTTTTCTTCCTGCTCTTCCTCCCTGCTCTGTTCATAGTTGCTCTCATTATATCAAAGAAGACATTTGGTATTTGTTTTTTAGGGATTGGCTAGCTTCACTAAGCATAAGCTGCTCTAGTGCCATCCATTTCCCTGCAAATTCTATGATTTTGTCATTTTTTATTTCAGCCCAGATCTTAATGTCAAATACCTTTCCCAATAAAAAGAACCACGGCTCTTTGGAGAAACAAATAACTAACTCTACAGCTGAAGCAGAGAAAATACACAGTGATCCTTAGAACATTTTAGAGTGCCAAACAGTAAGAAGTATTCAAAGAGGATAGTACACAATAGTTAACCTGACAGTATTTCCCTATGTGGAACAATCTAAACCAATGAAATAATGTACTATTAAATTAAAACCCAAAATATAAAATAAATGCCCATTAAGTCTATACCGATAAAAGCAAACATAAATAAATGAGGAAGATAAATAAGAGTTTCACCAGGATGTACAGCTGAATTCCTGCCCTTCACCCTTGGGGGTGAGCTGGACTTAGTGACTTGCTTCCCAAGAGTATGAAATGTGAATAATATTCTTTTTACAATGGAAAAACCTGGCAAATGCTACTGTAACCATATAGCACCAGTGATTATCACATCGTCCCTGATATGTGACCAGACCGACACTTAAAACCCATAACATGGTTCTAATCATGTGAAAAGCACCAGACAAACCCAGACTGGATAAGAGTCTATAGGATACCTGATCAGTCCTCCTCAACACTCAAGATCATAAAAAAACAAGAAAAGCCATTGTCAAAACCAAGGGAGACTAGGGAGGCATGAAGTACCCTGGAACACAAAGAGGATAATAATAGAAAAACTGGTGAAATTCAAATAGTCTGGAGTCTAGTCAGTATTGACACACTACTCTCGGTTTCTTAGCTTTAACATTTCATGGTAACATAAGATGCTAACAATGGGAGAAACCAGATGAGGGATATACAAGAACTATCTGTACTATGAATCTAACTTTTCTGTAGATCTAAAATTAGGCCAAAATAACAAAACTATTTGAAAAAATAATTGATCAATAAATTAATAAAATTCCGAGTAGCATCTGATATTCTACATTAGAAACAGGAATTCCTTTAAGATTGATACTATACATATAAAGTACCAATTAAAAATAAATTGATACCGAGTTCATAAAATCACCTTTTTCTTTTTGGTTTCAAATGTTTTCAATTTTACAATTTTAATAAAATAAAAAGTTGACATTTTCCCATAAAAGGAAAAAAAAATAAAAATAAATAGATAAAGCCAGGCATGGCAGCACATACCTATAATCCCAGCAACTTAGGAGGCTGAGGAAGGAGGATAGCAAATTCAAGACCAGCCTCAGCAACTTAAGGAGGTCCTAAGCAACTGAGCAAGACCCTGTCTCAAAAAATAAATGGTGCTGGGGATCTGGCTCAGTAGTAAAGCACCCCTGAGTTTAATCCCTGGTACTAAACAAAAAATACATATGTACGTACGTTCGTCCATACATACATAAATACATAAATGGAAAACCAGTAGCATAGAGGAAAGGGAATGGAGGAGGGAGAAGGGCAGGGAAAGGAGGCACCAGGAACTGAAATGGAGAAATTAAACTTCATGCATGTATGATTATGTTGAAATGAATCCAACTACGATGTATAACTATAATGCACCAATAAAAGCATAAAAAAGATTGATACTATACATTATAAAGAGTCCTTATGCCTTAGAGAACGTGCATTTAACTGCATATGCAAAAACCATGCTACATAATGAGAAATCCATTCCTCCTCCCATGGTCTTATATTCAATCTCTTTACTTTACTTCACTCTTTTGGGAGACAGAGGACAGAATGGGCCACGAGGTAAAATCCAAGGATAGCTGGCTAGAAACAAACTATTCAAGATTCGGAGGTAATGTGAGCCCAGATTTGCAAACCCCCAAACGTCACTATACTTGACTACCTTTGACTTTAAGAGGTAAAAATCAGGAATAGGGGAACAGCTTAGTGACATAGCGCTTGCCTAGCATGTGTGAGGTACTAGGTTTGGTTCTCAGCACTGCATAAAAATAAACAAAGACATGCTGTCCATACACAATTACCAAAAAAAAAAAAAAAATTAAATTATGAAAAAAGAGGTAAAAATCAAAATCTAGGTGTAACAAAGTTTAAAGTACTCTGAATTTTTGTATTTTTAAATAGAAATATTTAAGTTCTAAACTGAATACTACACTTATTGTGTAATATACATATACATTCTGTGTAAAGGAAATATAAGGAAGAGTACGAGCAATTAGACCCTGATGTTTCCCAATCAGCCGTGTATACTACCTGTGAGACCTTGGCAAGCTCTCACTATATCACTAGACCTCACTAAACCAATTTCCACATTCATAAAATGAAGGGATCAAACTAGAATCTCTAAGATCTTCTTTCTTAACAATATAATTTTATGACTGACTTCTAGTGATCTTAGATTTTGAAAAAATAATGTGTAACATAATTATTCTGGTTTATATTGGTCTAGCTGCAATAAAAGTCTGCAGAACATGGGTATCAGAAAAACAAATAACAGAGGTCTTTGAAATGATACCGTAGACTATTCTGCAAGGCAAGCATAGTTTGAATAACCAATTAATTTCACTGAAATCTAAAATCTAGAAATACTACAAATAATGTATAAAATTCCTAATTCTAAAACATAACTGCTACCATCTACATATCTTCTAAAACCAATATTTTAAGGGCTATCTCATTTTTTTAAGTAAAATTCAAGAAGTACTTTACTAACATGAGTCATATAACTAACCAAAAGGAAACTGTATGGCCCAACAGACAGCATGATGAAACTGCAATGACTCAACAACAAAAACAATTAAGATAAACAATGAGAAAATATTAAGAGATCACTTTTTCTTTCCTAAATATAAACTTTCCAAATAATGAAACATTCATCAAAATATGTTCTTTATCATAAAATCTACAACCCATAATGAAAGAGAAAAAAAGACTCAAGAAACTTTTTATTTGAGGTGGGTGCCATGGAACATGCCATGGAACATTGCTGTAATTTCAGCAACTCTGAAGGCTGCTGCAGGAGAATCGTAAACTCGAAGCCAGGCTCAGCAACTTAGGGAGACCCTGTCTCAAAATAAAAAGTGCTGGGCTGGGGGTGTGGCTTCTCTATTTGCTATTGAGTTATCTCCTAGAAACTGCCAGGCAGTTGCCCTGACATTATTTAACAAAAAAAAAAAAAAAACAACTTGTAAGGATGGGAACACAATTAGCAGGCAAACAGGGAAAAGACCCTGAGCCTGGGTCTGAAACTGGCTACCAAGTTTCAGACATGGCTACTGCTATTTAACCACAGACAAGTCTTAGTCTCTTCATCTATAAAATGAATATCCACCTCAAGAAGAAACTGATTATATTTTGCCAAATAGCATCAAGTGGATTAAGCAGTAGCCAAACCAACCAACAAGCAAGGAAGCAAAAAAAAAAAATAAGGAAAAGTAAATCAGAGGAAAAGGCAATACCTAGAACTTAATTAATTATATGGAAAAAAAGCAGTATCAACTCAGCCTAAGAATGTTTATATCACCCTGCCTTGCACGTTAAAACCTTAAACTCCAAAGCAGTGGTATTAAGAATAAAGCCTATGGGGTGATTATATCATAAGAGAGCCCTCCTGATTTGGAGGGGTGGCCCTCACAAAATGTGCCCAAAGGGGCTCATTTGAGGATACAGAGAGAAGGCAGCACCATTAGGAATCAGCAAACAGCCCCCAAAGAGATATCCACTCTGCAGTGCCTTGAACTTCCTAGACTTCTAAACTGTAAAACAAACAAACAAACAAACAAAACCCACGAATTTCTGCTATTTATAAGCCAGCTATGAAGCCCATGATATTTTGTTGTAGCAATACGAAAGAATAAGTCAGATTATGGAAAACAAATTGTTAAGTTCTTTAAAGAAAATCTAAGCAAGGTATAAAGGGAAAACTGGGACTCCAAGAAAAAAACCTATATTAGCCTACAGCCTTTAGCTATGTCACTGAAGTTACCCAGGTCTGTGGTTGAACCAAAATGAACTATAAGGTCCTTCTAGCTCCAATGTTAAATGAAAACCCTTAAATACTATCAGGAGAATACAGTTCTAAATTAATACAAAATTTTATATTATGTAATAAAGTTATCTCTGACAATATAAACTAATGTTAACTAACTTTTTACATCACCTAATTTATGTAACTCATCTTCTGTTTTCTGAATTCCCACAATAAATGTGCTCAGTTTTATAATCAGAAGATTTATACTAAAAATGACAAAAAAAGAAAAGTTCAATCGAGTTTATTCCTATGTAAAAAATTCAAAATAAGCTAGGCATTGTGGTGCATGCTGGTAATCCCAGCAGCTCAGGAGGCTAAGGCAGGAGGATAATGAGTTCAAAGCCAGCCTTAGCAAAAAGCGAGGCGCTAGGCAACTCAGTGAGACCCTGTCTCTAAATAAAAAATACAAAACAAGGCTAGGGATGTGGCTCAGTGATCACGTGTCCCTGAGTTCAATCCCCAGTACCAAAAAAAGAAAAATCAGAACAAGATGTCCTCCCTTAAGAAAAATGGAAGTATGGGGGTTGGGGATGTGGCTCAAGCGGTAGCACGCTCGCCTCGCATGCGTGCGGCCCAGGTTCGATCCTCAGCACCACATACCAACAGAGATGTTATGTCCACCGAGAACTAAAAAATAAAAATATTAAAAATTCTCTCTCTCTCTCTCCTCTCTCACTCTCTTTAAAAAAAAAAAAAAAGAAAAGAAAAATGGAAGTAGAAGTTACTTCCCAAGTGATTAAAGTGAGCAACAAATCATCAAATCATGCTAAATATTCACACAGCTGTCTATGTCCTCTGGATCCATATTGACTTTACCCTATCCTGAAGTGACTTGAAGCCATGTCCATACCTGCTAAAACTGTACCTGAAGCACATCACCATGGACTGGAAGGCAGCCAGTCAACAAAGCAGCAATGGAATCATCTGTTGTTAGTGTGTACTAATGAATGAATGAATGAAGCCACCAAATTTTTAACCAATACAGATATTAATGCTACTTCCCATGATCCTAATTAAGTATTTTAAGCACAAGTAGAGTGTCTAGAAACACAAAGCATTCACTATCCACTTTTGCATGGTTTGCTTCATTGTGGTTTCTAATCATGACCAAAAAAAGAGGGAAATGTGCCAAGAATAGCACTCTGTAAAGACGAAGCTATTGAACACAGCAGAAAACCCAAGTCCTAGGTCCTAGGTCCAGTGAAGAAACTAGCAATTTCCTTAGCTTCACGTAATATGTTAACTAGGAATAGTAGTATCTGCCTTAGTGGATGCTTATACAAAGCAAAACAAAAAACCTAGAAAATTATGAAAACCTGAGTGCAAAATAGCACCATCATGTGTGACACAGAGAAGGCAGGCAAAGCAGGTAGACCACTGTTGTAGAGGTGGTCTTTCACAGAGGAAGATACTTACCTCTTTCTGTAGATTAGAAAGTTGAGATGAAAGGCTTTCAATTCTCATTCGACTTTCCATCAGTTCTTCCCTGGCACTGTTGACAGTAGAAGTATTCATCTCTGAGGACAGTCTTGCATTCTCAAGCTAAAAGACACAGCAAGTCACAGTCAGTCTAAAGAAGTAAATTAAAACTAACAAATGAGGAAGCATAATTCACCTAAAGACATTTTAAACCTAAGTCCTGATGAAACACAGGAAAAGCATCATGAAGTTTGCTGACGTGGTTTGAATTACCTTAAGTCTGTCTGACTTTTGAATTCACTTCCTAAAATATGAGCTTTATTTAACAACATTAATGTATCTGGTCGCCCCCCAAAGTTTAGTACTTCAATATTTCATACATTAAACCTTTAATGACAAGGATAACACTGCTAATAAAGAAAGTGTGTAGTAGCAAGGGTGATGATGTTTGTAAGAAAATATCACATATCCCTAAACCACCAAATCCAATACAGAATAGATTATTTCACACCAGATAGAAATGCTTCCTTCAGAAGCAAAGACAGTCCCTCAGGTAAATACCCCATTCCTCCAAATGCCCATAACATTCTACCATGTATGCATGTGTGTGTCTCAGGAACATGTTTCTACATCTCCTCACTGGCTCCCTTTAAGACACAGTGTGTGATTGATTGATCCTTACTTTAGCTCTTTTTCTGTCTAGCGCAGTGCCCAGCATTCAGTAACTGTTGGACAATTTTATAAGTTCTCTTTCATGAGCCAAATGCTACTTCATAAAATGACTAAAACCCAATATGAACAGTTGGGAGGTCATGCAATGGAAATTACTTTCAAAGACTCTATCTCTCTAATTTTCTAAGTTTGCCCCTAATAATTATTTTTAATTAAATCTTTTTTCTTTTCTTCTTTTCTTTTGGTGCTGGGAGGTTGAACCAGGGCCTTGTGTATTTGAGGCATACTCTATCAACTGAGCTATATTCCCAGTAATACATGAGGTAAAATCATTTACCAGCAAAGCCTGATTTTTATTTTTTTTTAATTTTTGGCTAATAGAAGTACAATATTTCTATAATACCTTTTATATAAATAATAATGACAGAGGAAGAATTATCAGAGACTATTTGGCCTTGTACAAAAAAAGCCAAAGGATAGTGGTCACAGTCTATGTATAATAATGGTATGGAAATCAGAAGCAGAAGACGTCCAACATTCACTTACTACTAAATGGATGTTAGGGCAGCATGATCAGCACTTTGTTATTGGAAGAAAATTATTTCAGGGCTGGGGTTGTGGTTCAGAAGTAGAGGGCTTGCTCGCCTAGCATGTGTGAGACACTGGGTTCAATCCTCAGCCACCACGTAAAAATAAAATAAAGATTGAAAAAAAATTATTTCAGACACTTGCATTCAACTACTACAACATGAAATGAGTGATAAATGGGACAAAAATAAAATTAAAACAATCCTACCTTTTTCTAAAAATTTCTAGTAATAATAGGTTATAGAAAACCACAGTTTAAAAAAATACCCATTTTTTATTGATGGAGACTAAGTGAATCATTTAAGAAAAACAGAACAAAGCAAACAACAGTCACTTTAGGGTGACTGTCAAGTACTGACTTTGGATTTTAAAACAAACCCTCTGAAGAATGCTCACTTTGGCATGGTAGGTCTGCTCAAGCTCTTCCTTGTATAGCCTCACTTGGGCATCATGTTGCTCTCTCATCTCATGAAGGGCTTGAGCCAGCTTGTATTCATACTCGATCTGACGTCCAGAATCCACCTCTACCAAGCGTGTTTCGTGCTTTCTTCTTGTCTCATTAATTTCCTGAGGGTAGAAAAAAAAATGACAAAAAATCAAATAAATCATTTACCATGGCTGCAATGGTACAATCTGAGGGATATTAGAGCCATGTGAAGTTTTACACACCAACTTTCCTCAAGTCTGTCCTGGAACAAGCATGTGGATGTACTTTGTTGCCTTAGTTTTCAGGTGAGAGATTTTTGAGATGGAATTAATAACAGAAATGGTAGTACATCAAGCTGTAGGAACTGTCTATGTCTTCACAGGAACAAAGCATTCTCTAAAAGCATGAAATGACCTCCTGAATGATTTTTAAAGTTTTTTCAAGTGCCATGTAATCATGGATGACTAGACAGTATACTATATTAAACACTGAACAATAATTGTTTTTCTAAATTGAAAGAAAAATACTTCAGACACTTGAGCTTATTATTACAATATGAAATGAGTGATATAGGACAAAAAGGAGAACCTTTTACCCCTAATAAAATTGAAACAATCCTACTTTTTTCTAAAAATTTCTAGTAATAATAGGTTATAGAAAACCATATTTTAAAAAAATATACATTTTCTATATTGATGGAGACTAAGCAAATCATTTACGAAAAACAGAATTGGGCTGGGGATGTGGCTCAAGCGGTAGCGCGCTCGCCTGGCATGCGTGCGGCCCGGGTTCGATCCTCAGCACCACATACAAACAAAGATGTTGTGTCTGCTGAAAACTAAAAAATATATATATATTTTTTTTTTAAAGAGAGAGAGAATTTTTTCAATATTTATTTTTAGTTTTCGGCGGACTTTGTTTCTGTATGTGATGCTGAGGATCGAACCCAGGCGGCACGCATGCTAGGCGAGCGCGCTACCGCTTAAGCCACATCCCCAGCCCTAAAAAATAAATATTAAAAAAAGAGAGAGAAAGAAAAACAGAATGAAGGGGCTGGGATTGTAGCTCAGTGGTAGAGCGTTCGCCTAGCACAGGTGGGACCCAGGTTCGATTCTCAGCACCACACACCACATAAAAATAAAGGAATTGGGGCTGGGGATGTGGCTCAAGCGGTAGCGCGCTCGCCTGGCATGCGTGCAGCCCGGGTTCGATCCTCAGCACCACATACAAATGAAGATGTTGTGTCCGCCGAAAACTAAAAAAAAAATAATAAATATTAAAAAAAAAAAAAAAAAAAAAAAGGAATTGTGTTGTGTCCATCAACAAAAAAGATTCATTCATTCTCTCTAAAAAAAAAAAAAAAAAACACATTAAAAAAAAAGAAAAACGGAATGAAGCAAACAACAGTCACTTCAGGGTGAAACTATTTTGAAAAAGATACATATGGAGAGTTAAAACTATCAGTCCAGACAACTACAAGTTAAAATTTTATCTGCAATAAAATTATTATAGTAATAGGCAGAGCAAAGAATTTACATGACTTCTTTTCCTAATCAAGTGATATAGAGGATAGGGTCTTAATAATATTACTCGACTAACTCAACTACATATAAACTCACTATTAAAGAACAGGTAGAATAATCGTGATCCTTCACTGTTTCAAGTTACCAAATAAAACTGGAACGAACAATCTGAGTCTAAGAACACAAGGGCAAGGATGAAATTTCCATTCCAGTTTCTCACTATGAAAGTAAAAGATTTGTTTAGTGACAATAATTACAAAAGCCACAAGAGGGAGGTAAAGCCCACTAAAGTTGCTTGATGCTTATATTTTCCAGTACATTTTCTCATCCTTTCTTTTAGCCATTATCCTTTCTTTTAGCCACTGAAGAGGAAAATTCGCTTGACAGAAACAAGCAAAAAAAAAAAAAAAAAAAAAAAAAAAAAAAAAAAAAAATCAGAAAATCAGAGTTCATATTCCAGTTCTGCTATCAACCTCCCAGGGTTCACATCTGTTTAGCAAATGATACTTATATAAACATGCAAATGAAGGCTACAACAAACAGTGAACACCTACTAATGGTATGCCCTTTGTCTACCTCACTTACTCTTCCATTTTCTCCCTCCTTTTTCCCCTCTTACCTATCCATAAACAAGGAAATCAGGTATATCTACTGAAGTGACTTCAATGTGCAAAAAAAAAAAAGAATAAAAATATTTTAAATTATTATCAAAAAGGTAAGCCCCAAATATTCAAAAATGCTATCCTCTCTAAAAATATAAGATTATGTTTTACTGATGCCATTTTTCAAATTTTATGCAGAACCAGTGACCTTACAAAGAATAAATAATCTACTCCTGGCAATCCAGACATTATAACAAAAAACAAGCAAATACATCAAGGACAATTTTAAAAGTACAAAAAATATAAATCAACTTTGCATAATATCTGATTTTATGATAAAGCACCTGCCTAGCATCCACAAGGTTCTAGGTTCAATCTTCACATTGCAAAAACAAACAAAACTGGTTTTATAAAGCAACACTAGTCGAGAATTATATAACAGCACTACATGTCACAAAGCACTTTCAAACAGCATTTCATTTGATCCTTGTCACACTTTGGAGAAAAAATAGTGTAAGCATTTCCTTTTAAAGAATAAACAGACTCAAAAGTCATCCAAGATCTGTTTGCTTGTCCAGTGCAACTGGCACCAAAGATGCCTAATTTAATTATTGAAACACCATTAATAAAAATGATTGGATTTTTATTATTTTCAATTACAAATGTTTTTGACTACTATAATGAATTCCTATTTTTTTTAAATAGGACTTTTCTCTCACTTGTATTTTTTTTTTTTTTTTAGAGAGAGAGAGAGAGAGAGAATTTTAATATTTATTTTTTAGTTTTCGGCGGATACAACATCTTTGTTTGTATGTGGTGCTGAGGATCGAACCCAGGCCGCATGCATGCCAGGCAAGCGCGCTACCGCTTGAGCCACATCCCCAGTCCATGAATTCCTATTTTTAAGTCTTTGATAGTTACTATTTTCAAAATGACACTACTAATCCCAACCTTTTTCAAGTTTAAGGAAATATATATTCCCTTTCTTCAATTTTACTACTTCCTCTATTTGGCATATGTTGCATCTACCCACCCTTGACACAGAAGTTAAGGATTATAAATGCTATTTAAAAATTCTCATATGTACCTATAATTGCTGTGAGTAGCTAGACTTCAAGATGGGTCCCCATGATTGCTGCCTCCTGGTATTCACATCCTAATGTAATCTCCTTCCTCACAATTAATCAGCGTGAAAATGGTACATTTGTCACTGCTGCAAGTAGGTTACAGAAATAATGAAGCTTCTCTCTTGGTCTCATGCTCACTCTCCCTCTCATGGCTCATTCTTGGGGAAAGGCATAATCATGAGTAGCCCTATAGAGACCAAGTGGCAAGGAACTGATACCTCCTGCCTAGGAAGCAGTTTCTCCAGCCCAGGTTGAAAGCTTGACTGCACCTCAGGAGACCCTGCAACAGAACCACCACTTAAGCCCATGGTTTTAGATTGTTAAATTTTGGAGTACTCTATTTAAGCAGCAAGAGATAACTAATGCAAATGTTTAACATGTTGACAGTAATTAGCAGCTGTGACCAAGCCTTTATAACTCAGATGAAGTGACAGCATATGTTTATCTTAACAGCTTATGCTCTTCAATACAGTCTTTTGTTTTCTATTTTTATTATAGAGGTACTAGGGATCCAACCCAGAACCTTCTGCATCCTAGCCAAGTGCTCCAAGCTATACGCACAGCCCAGATGCAGTCTTTCTGGCATCAACAACTTGAACAGTTTGCCTGCAAAATTTCTCCTATTCCCAAATCTTATCCCTTCATCATTAGATTTCCCACATTTCTTGTGGGAAATAAATCATATTTAAATAATTTGTACTTTCACATGTTTTTTTTCCTTAAAAGTAAAATTATATATAATTACCTCTTCGTACATGTTTTTACGAAACTCCAGGTCCTCGGTAAGGCTCTGACATCGATTCTCCAAATCCACTTTAAGTAAAGTTTCATCTGCTAACTGTTTTTTGGCAGCAGATAAAGAGGCTTCCAACTATTACAAGGGGGAAAAAATGTGATAAAATTACACAGCAATCATTTAGCAATGAATTTAATATATATGAATCAAATCAAATATTACAATTTCTATACATTTATAAAGATATAATTACCATATTTTAACCTTTGCCACAGAATTTTGGATTCATTTGCTGATCCCACTTACAGGGTACCAAACAGATCACCAATGGCCAATAGAGTACAGAACAAAGACCTATCACTCCTATTTTTAAAATCAAACCAATGATTTTTAGTTAACCACTTTGATATTTTCCTGTGTGCAAGAAACAGCATTGCAACATCTTCTTTCCTCACCTCACATTTTAGTACAATCGTGAAATAGTTTCTGAGAGCATCTACACAAGAAAGAATGGCAAGATCTATATAACCCCCACAGAATGACTGAGAGGTGATTGAGCTTTACATGTTAAGAAACCTAAAAACTTTCTTCAGGTAACTGATCCAAAAAAAACTAAAATTCCAAAATAAACATATAGCCTTTAAAAATCAATCATTCAGGGGCTGGGGATATGGCTCAAGTGGTAGCGCGCTCGCCTGGCATGCGTGCGGCCCGGGTTCGATCCTCAGCACCACATACAAACAAAGAGGTTATGTCTGCCAAGAACTAAAAAATAAATATTAAAAAATTCTCTCTCACTCTATCTTTAAAAAAAAAAAAATCAATCAATCAGGGCTGGGGATATGGCTCAAGCGGTAGTGCGCTCGCCTGGCATGTGCGTGGCGCTGGGTTCGACCCTCAGCACCACATACAAATAAAGATGTTGTGTCCACCTAAAACTAAAAAATAAATATTAAAAAAAAAATCAATCAAGCCAAGGATTAAGACACATAGTAATTAACATTCCAAACATGGCTCACAGTGTTTACCTTACCTGGGCAATCTGATCCTTCAGATCCTCTAAATCTGCCTCTAAACTTTTTTTGTCGCCAAGGGCAGTAGCCAGAGCTGCATCTTTAGAGTTCAGTGCTGCTTCATATTCTCGAAGCTTGATCTGGGCACCATTCAGATCAGATTCTTTCTTAGCATAACTGTAATACATTTGAAAAAGCACAGATATCAAATTATACCCCTGATTTTGAGTCCTTCTCCTTGCCTGCTAAAAGGAAAAATAAAAGAGGTGGTTTAAATAAGGGCTACCCAAACCTATTAGAAAAGCAATTCAGGGGCATTAGATCTAGAGTTTTTGGTAGATAACAATATTCCCCTTCACTGTCACATCACTACTAGTGTTGGTTGTCTGAATAAGAACACATTTCATCCTTTTCTATGAAAAGACACATTAAAAAAAGATTTTTTTTGAAAAAAGAAGTTTATTTTAAATACAATACAAACGCAAGATATATAGGAGACAGGCAAGATATAAAATTAGACTAATTACCTGAGAATGAAAAGTTATTTTTGTGAGTATTGGTTGTGTTTTTGTTTTGTTGGTGTTGGTGGTATTACTAGGGATCAAACCCAGGGTCATGTGCATGCTAGGCAAGTACTCTACAACTTAGCTACAGCCTCCAGTCAGAAGTAAGTTATTTTAAGAAGCAATTTTATACCTTAATGATGTATCAGTTATATAGAAATTCTCTTGTTATGTGTTTTTTGCTTGGTGGTATAACATTAAGATACACGTGTACTGTGTGTGTGAGTATAAATGTTCATTAGAATTTAACTGACCCCAAAAGCTTAAAAGCAACTTCCACTTCTTATATGAAGTGATTTGAAATTTCCCTAACTACAAATAAGAGCCTTCCTAATATTTTGTAGAAAAATTATTTTATACTGTTAACTACTAAAAAATGAGGATGGAGGGCTAGGTTTTGTGGCTCAGTGGTAGAGCACTTGCCTCCTATGTGAGAGTCACTGGGTCCAATTCTCAGCACCACATATAAATACGTGAATAAATAAAGGTCAATCAGCCATATAATGCTGTCAAAAAAATATTGAAAAAAAAAAAAAACATTAGGATGGATTGATTGACCTTGGTGTCAGGGATTGAATTCAGGGGCACTCAACCACTTGAGCTACATCCCCAGCCCAATTTTGTATTTTATTTAGAGACAGGGTCTATGAGGCTGGGTTTGAGATCCTCCTGTCTCGGCCTCCTCTGGAGCACTGAGATTACAGGCATGTGCCACCATGCCAGGCAAAATGAAGTTTTAATTGAGATTTTTTTCTTTAGTATTAGTTTTTATTGTTATTAAATTGGGTTCTACATTATAAATTACAAGTTCGTTTGGATACAATTGTCCAATGATTTTATTTTAAAAGACAGATTTTTTTTTCCTCATTCAAGTAACTATCATTAGTTATATAAGAAGTCTTAATATCAAATTTTCAATAACTGTTCTTAAGTAAAATTGCTAATGTAGAAGTTACTTCTACTACTGACTTTTGAAAAAGAAATTTTTTAGTTAATAGAAAAGTTAAAATAGTCTTGTAATGTTAAAAGAAAATGAATTTTTAAAAAAAATCAACCAAATGGTAAGAAAATACAACTTAAAGACTTCTTACACATTTTGGTATCATAATATAACTAAAATCTCAGATATTTTTACTAAAACCCATATTTCTTTTTTATTTATTTTTTAGTTCTCAGCGGACACAACATCTTTGTTGGTGCTGAGGATTGAACCCGTGCCGCACGCATGCCAGGCGAGCGCCCTACCGCTTGAGCCACATCCCCAGCCCTAAAACCCATATTTCTAAAAGCCACAAGATGGCAGGCTTTCACTGAAAACTAGTTTAGAAGAGGTTAAAGAAAACCACAGAATCATAACCTACAGCCATAATGGTTATTCACAACTTCATTCAAGCACTGGGTCTCCACAGAAATAGAATTGCATCTTGTGAAGGAGCACTATTTTATTCCACTATAAAGTGGCCAGAGTTGGAATAGTATACATAGCATAATACATGATTTAAAGTAAAACTGTATTTTGTTGAGTACTGCACAATACTTAACAAAAGCTACTAGCTCAAAATTATTTAAAAATTACAAAATCTCTGCTTCACCACTATTTAGTGTTTCAATCTTAGACCATATGTGGTGCTTCATAACTGCAGAGTAAACCTATGCTTTCCACGGACCGACAGCCTACCAAGAATGATGGAGAACAAAATATCACGATGATATTAGACTACTGCAGTGTTCTGTAAAAATGGGTATGTTTTATGAAGTATCTTCTTCATGTACTTATTGAATCACACTGATTTTATGGGTAGTACATGCATATAACTTGAGACTCAATCTTCCACTAAGTAAAAGATACTGTGCAACATTTTGTACAGTGTAGGAAATACAAGAAGTCAAAAAATTAATTGGGCAGTGCACCCAGATGACTAAAATATGGTTCTTTCACAAAACAAAATAAGGTAAGAAGAGGAGGACTAAAATGGATGAGTACCTTGAGTATCTTAGTGCTAGCAGTTGAAACTTTCTAAGAGCTTTAAGTTCAGCCATATAACGCTGACAGTGTCTATTTAATGTCAAGTTCTTAGTCAATTAAAACAGTGATAGTCTAAGAAAATATAAACTGCTCCATTATAAATGCTACCTTAAAGCTCTTCCACCTTGCTGAGCAAATTAGGTAGATATAAATCAGAGGCTGGAGATGTATTTACAATTGCAAAGAATTTATTATTTGGCTTTTTCCCCCTATACAGAAGTATACTTTCCAGCGAATACCAACTGTTAGGTTTTTAAAAACATGTACGTGATTAGAAGCTCGAATAATGGTGGTGGGGGGGGCAGTTTTTTAAAAAAAGTGCCTCCAAAGGAAAGTAACCATCTCTTAAGTTTCCTACTGTAAAATATCATATATATATATGATATTTTCCCCCACAGTATATATACACACACACACACACACACAATGTACACAGAAAATATTTCTGAACACTTGTACACAAGAAAAGAATGAATGGTTCCCACTGAGGAACTGGAAACTGGCCTAATCCCTTTGTCTTGAGGGACTACAACAGTCACAACTCCTATCAGGGCCTGCTTATATCCAACTAGACTAGAGGTAAATATCTGACTCTGGAAGCCAATCTCTGACCAGCAACAATTCAGATTTCATCGTTCAAAATCTGAACTATGGAAATCAACTAAAATCAGAGAATAGTGAAAACTGGAACTAATAAATTGTTAGAAGGCATGACATGATTAGTAGAAAACAAATTAAACCAGGTAACACCATGAAAAAAACACGATATCCCCCTGCCAAAGAGTTGAGGTTTTAAGATTTTATCATTCAAAAAGTATAAATCTTCTAACATAAAACCTTTTAATACCCAATAACAGTACTTTTAAAAGCATGTTTTATTTTGTGTTTTGTTTATGCATGGAGATGCTAGGATTAAAGACAGAGTGCAGGGTATGGTATCCTATCAATCATTATCCCAACAGTCCTAGTTTTCTGCATGTGGTTTGAAAACTTCTGATTATCTAATGTCCAAGCTCTTTAGCATAGCATGGCATAGCCACCTGCAGAGACCTTCAGGACACAAGTCTTGAATACCTTCTGGGTTTGGATCTTATTCTCCCCAACTCCAGTGTCATCTATTCTAATTCTTAACTCCATTTAACTCCTATCATTCAAAACTGAGACCAAACAAACATCTCTTCTTCTTTAAAGCTTTCTTGCTTTATCTTTCCTAGCAGGAAAAAAAAAAAAAGACATTTGGATTCCACTGCACTTGGTTCAACATTCTACTACAATGCACAGGACACCTTCTTTCAGAGTAGATGCTCCAAAAAAAAAAAAAAATTTGTAAAAAAGAAAGAAAAAGCAACAAACCACAGCAAGAAATACAAATACAAAGTTCAGAGCAAAACCTAAAGTCATATATTTAATGTAACAGTTTATCAGTAGAAAAGTATCTTCTATTTACTGAGGATGAAGCTTATTCTGAGCCCAATCAACCTAGATCTGCCCTACAAGCCACCATGGCCTTCTTGCACAGAAAGACAGCAGGCATTATACTGTCCAACACAAGCCACTTTCTGTGATGCCAAGTAATTTATAGTCTCTTCTCCTATAAGTTTGTGAGTGAACTTTTTGGTTTTTCTAATCCCCTCCCAAAATGCAGAATAACATTTTATACACAAGTACACCAGAGAGTTTGAAGGCAGAGAAAGGAGGACTCAGTCTAGGCCCTAAATTTTTAAAACTTACTTATTTAATCCAAGAAACATTGAGTATCTACTATGTACTACCCAGATAGGAAGATAGATAAGACAGGGTTCCTGGTGGAGTATACTTTGCATTTTAGGAGATTTTTTTTTCTTTTTCTGGACCCTGAATACCTTTCTACTGCTGTAGGTCAGATACTAGCCCATGTCACTACACTTAGGTATTTAGCTGTCTGGGTGACATAAAGGTTTATCTTGTAGATGCTCAAGTAAAGGACTTGTAAGGGGTACTGCAAAGGGAGCTTAGGGCAGATAGTTCTTGTAGTTGTCCTTACATCCCAAACACCCTGCAGATGTACAAATTATTCTGTGTACATACATTTCTCTTCTTCCTCCTTGAATCCATAACATTAACGGTGGCGAAAAATTAATGTTTCATAAAGCTAATAAAGGGA
The DNA here is from genome assembly GCF_964194105.1 of Spermophilus citellus. Classification (NCBI taxonomy): domain Eukaryota; kingdom Metazoa; phylum Chordata; class Mammalia; order Rodentia; family Sciuridae; genus Spermophilus; species Spermophilus citellus. The sequence goes on along the minus strand of NC_138182.1, from coordinate 176,420,607 downwards.
GGAGAGTTGATGACTACTACTTCTACATCTTGCACACACTTTAAAATTACACTGATCATACAAATTCCTATGTTTCTGGATGTACTTTACTACTCCAAGAGACAGAACTCTTTGAGGGGAAGGCCCATTCTTATTATCTCTATATCTTCTATACAGAAACAGAAAGCCTGGACATTACTGTCATTTTATTAACTGTTAAACGTACGTGGGGCTGGGGGTACAGCTCAGTGACAGCGCATGCATTCTGACACCCTAGGTTTGATTCTCAGCACCAAAAAAAAAAGGAAAAAAGAACCCTCCACACACACCTTCCTAGAAAGCTCCCTCCAGGGTTTATCCCAACAGTCCTAGTTTTCTGCTTTTTTCATCCCATGTAAAATACCATGTCTTTTTCAAGGAAAAAAAAGTAACTGATACTTATATATTCTCTGTTAGTCACATTCTGAAATATCCTCCCTAACAACTCACCCTACCAATTTCCAAGAATGGATGAATCATAAAAAATTCTTAAGATTACACTCAAACTGGACATGGTGTAATATCAACTAGTAGGAAAGCTGAAACAGGAGGATTATAAATTTGAGGTCAGTCTTGGCAATTTAGCAAGATTCTATATCAAAATTAAAAATATAAAGGGCTGAGGATGAAGCCCAGTAGTTAAGAATGCACCCCTAAGTTAAATCCTGTGTACCACACACAAACACAAGACTACACCCAAGTCTCCATCAGATTAATAATCTTGAATCAATGAGTTTTATGTCCACAAGATTAAGAACACATGGAGGTCATGCAGTGAGTTAATATTTTGAACATAATCTTTTAGGTTTCTAACTCTATTGCTTCTCATCACCGAATAAAGTGTGGACAGCCCAAATGTAGTTATCAGCAGATAACTGGTCAGAGTGCAGAAACCTGCAGAATTGACATCCTGAAACATACACATACTAATTTGCTGAAGCTATTACATGCAGAGATATCTGACAGTGTCATGAAACAAAAAGCAATTTAAATAGGGATCCAAAGTCATTAGAAGTTATCACTGAAGGTGTTAGAATACATTTTTCTTTGACAATATTTTCTTTGACTATATTTCCTGACTGGCTTTGTTCAGTGTTATTGACCTGCCCGACTAAACTATTTCTACCTCCAGAGAAAAAATTTCTAGTGTTTTCATTTAAATTCAGTGTGAATCTTAATGCTACAAATATGTGCACTCCTGAATAAGTCATGAAGTATTCCCATTTCCTTTAAATATTCTACACAAGAAAAAAAAAAAAAAAACACCACAAACAGCTTTATAAAACTATATCCTAAGAATTCCCTCCCTTAGCAAAGTTAGCTTTCATTTCAAATAAGCTTGAATTACACTAGTCACATTAAGCAGGCAGTTCTAATTAAATATTTGATCATTAAAGAAATAAGCAGCTAGAAAATATATATTTACATTCCTGTTAACATTCTCCAGTAATGACTAAAGAGTAAGATATGGCTTTAGTGATATACTATGGTGTACTTTCCCAATAAGACCTAGCACCATTAACTGTCTGGGACACATAGCTATCCTTTGCAGAGTCCTGTTAGACTAACACAGATGCAATAGGTTACTCCATCACTTTCTAAATTTCTCCTACCATCTCTTACCACCATCAGTACCATGTACCTTACTGCTCTGACCATATTGGTTGTTCAATCTACAGTTTGACATTGACATTAACCTTGGCTTCTCTACTTAAGTAATTGTCTGTGGAACTCAGGGTCTAAACTTTGCCCTCTGTACTACCCCTTCTGTTGGAAAAACTCAGTCTCACTTTCTTTATGTTCTTCATTTGTTTAGGTGTACCTCAGACTGGTCCTACCTCTAAGAAAGTAGAAGTTAGAAAATGCACCCAGTTACAGAACTGCTAGAAATGTTCAATGAACCTCTTCGGGAAATACATAATTACTATATAAAATAAGTGTAGAGAACAGTTTTCCCAGTCATACCACATACATAATAATAAGATGAAAATCATTTAAGACCTAGTAAGTTATGACAACAATAACTACTTGAAAATTAATTAAGAAGCATATCATTACCATAAACTCTTAAAAAAAGATCAGTTAAACAGAGAATAAAAAGAAATCAATCACAAAACTTGTAGGAACTAATATGTAGAACAATTAGAAGCTCAATACAAAATAGTTTAAAATTAGGTACTGGCAAATTATCACCGTTCTATTAACATTTTCTTGGTCCTACTGTGTAACACCTGACACAAATGCTTAGCTGAATGAAATTTCTAGTTGGGGGGGGGGGGGGGGTTGGGTTGTGGCTCAGTGGTAGAGTGCTTGCCTAGCACGTGCAAGGCCCTGGGTTCAATCCTCAGCACCATATAAAAATAAATAAATAAGGGTATGTGTCCAACTACAACTAAAAATAAAAATAAAATAAAATAGAAATCTTTTTTTAAAAAGAAATTTCTAGTTTGACCAGTAGCACAACCACAAAAGAATGAGCGCTTAATCACTCACAATGTAGTTGTAGGCAAAGAATCTGTGTTCACTTTTAGGACAGGACCTATAGACATGCTTCAGTTTGGTTTGCTTATTTTAAAAGAGTCATAAATTTCATTTTTCCTCAGGTACTTTTGTCCTTGTTCTTTGATTTCCATATACAAAAATGTATGTGTGGGCTGGGTTGTATGGCGCTAGGTTCAATTCTCAGCACCACATATACATAAAATAAATAAAGTCCCATTGACAGCTAAAAAAAAATTTAAAAACAATGTATGCGCAAAAAGTCATATTAAAAAATTAAAGACCTGGGGATATAGCTCAGATGGTAGAGTGTTTGCCTCACATGCACAAGGCCCTGGGTTCAATCACCAGCAACACACACACACACACACACACACACACACACACAAACTAAAGACCTAAATTATAAATGGTCCCTTTTTTGGCAGATTACATGCCTAGAATAAAGTATAAAGCTAGCTTCTAGATATTAAATGTGCATGAAATTTCCTAGAGATTTTTATGGTACCACATATGCAAAAGAGTAGACAAGGTCAAGAATCTGTGTTCATCAAATGCTTGCTAAGTGAAAAAAACTTACTGATATATATGTTCTCCTGAAAAAAAAATTCATTCAAGACATAATGACTGATGGACCTAAGACTATAAACTTTCAAGTTACACAGTTGAAAAAATAAACTGGACAAGAGCCATTCCTTTTTCCAAAGATAAAAAACAGAAATACAATTACTTGAGATTTTTACTCCTGCCTTAATATGTCAGACAAACCAATAATATGAAAAACCAGAAAACAAACAACTCTCAAGTTAGTTTTGAATTCCACTAAATCCTCTCTGGCTACTTACATCACTTTCTAGCATTTAAGAAACTATTACATGCTGGGGCGGTAGCTCAGTGGCAGAGCACTTGCCTAGCATGTGAGGCACTCACTGGATTCGATCCTCAGTACCACATAAAAAAATAAATAAAATAAAGGCACACTGTCCATCTACAACTACAAAATTTATTTTTAAAAAAGAAACTATTACAGATTGTCATTTTACATAAAAGAGAATCAACAAATGTACAGATTGAGAATTTTCTGAGGTATATACTGTAATCTCCTGAATGGAAATGAGGTTACTAGAGAAGATGAAAGAGAAACAGATGCCAAGCCAACGATGGGCTTTCTCTGCCTGTGTTTAGCTACCTTTCTTTTTTAAAAAAATATTTTTTAGTTGTTGATGGACCTTTATTTTATTTATTTGTATGCAGTGCTGAGAATGGAACTCATTGCCTCATGCATGCTAGGAAAGCGTGCTACTTACTGAGCCACAACCAGCCCCCTAGCTACCTTTCTTAACTTGGCATTCACTCCTTAATTTTTTTTTTCCATTCCTTACTTTTTGCTTTAGGACCATTCTAGTTTGGAAAAAGAAATTCTAGGGGATGAAAAGGAAATACAATTCAGTTTTTCATTTTCAGACAATAACATAATAGCTACCATTCTATACAAAATTATTCCTAATCTCCACAAAACAAGGATTTTTAAATTCCTCAAACAGATATGCTCTACATAAAGCCAGGCCAATTAGGCACAGCTGTCTGAGCTCTGTTCATGTTTTATATTACCATAAGGTTCTCTAGAACAGCTGTCTGGTGGCAGCTGAACACCACTCAACACAAGTACATTTATTCAAGTGACTATCAAATCTGTTTCTGGTGATCTCTTCATACCCATAGCTCAGAATCTATGTGCTCTTTATTATCTAGTCATGGTCCAAACTTTTCGAAGAAAAATAAACCTTGAGTTTAAAATAAAGGTTATTAATATGCCTACAGAAAAATCTTCTGTCCTAAAACTAAATAATTTTATTTCATAATAGGCTCAAAGTGCCTATTAAATATGCATTTGTTCCAACATTACCTGATCAGTTTCAATAGTATCCAATTACCATCCCTTCCAAAGGGAAAGGGGATTTGATCTACAACATTTCTCATGAAAGACAATTAATGAACTTCTCTGTTATTAAAACAAATGTAATACACAAAAATTCCAAATAATCTTGTGATTACAATTCTTATTAACAAAGATTGCTAAGAGGCTTTTGCACAAACTCCAAAGCTATTGCTAGTAGTTGATCAGTCAACAAAATTAACCAACAACCCTATCAGAATCAGGAAAACCTTAACTGAAACCAGATTAAAATTAGGAAAACTACTAAAAGAGACTGAAAGTAGACCACAGAACCTTTTCTTTGAAAACAAGAAATTCACTCTAATATAAACAGGCACGAGAATTGGGGAATAGACACTTTAAGTACTAATACGAATGACTTATTCATTTAAAAACAACCACTACCAATATTTGGTCACCGGTATACCTACTATGTGCAGGCACTGACCTAGAAGCTTAGATACCAGCAGTTAACAAAATATACGAAATTTCTGCCCTTATGGAACTTCTTGTGAGAAAGGTCACAAAATGTTATTCACCACATCAATAGACTTAAAATTAAGAACCATATGATCATCTTGATAGATGCAGAAAAAGCATTTGACAAAGTACAGCATCCCTTTATGTTCAAAACTCTAGAAAAACTAGGGATAAGAGGAACATACCTCAACATTGTAAAAGCAATCTATGCTAAGCCTCAGGCTAGCAACATTCTGAATGGAGGAAAATTGAAGGCATTCCCTCTAAAATCTGGAACAAGACAGGGATGCCCTCTCTCACCACTTCTGTTCAACACAGTTCTCGAAACACTGGCCAGAGCAATTAGACGAAAGAAATTAAAGACATAAAAATAGGAAAAGAAGAACTTAAATTATCACTATTTGCAGATGACATGATTCTATACCTAGCAGACCCAAAAGGGTCTACAAAGAAACTATTAGAGCTAATAAATGAATTTAGCAAAGTGGCAGGATATAAAATCAACACGCATAAATCAAAGGCATTCCTGTATATCAGCAACAAATCCTCTGAAATGGAAATGAGGAAAAACACTCCATTCACAATATCCTCAAAAAAAAAATAAAATAAAATCAACCTAACAAAAGAGGTGAAAGACTTACACAATGAAAACTACAGAACCCTAAAGAGAGAAATTGAAGAAGATCTTAGAAGATGGAAAAATATACCCTGTTCATGGATAGGCAGAACTAACATCATCAAAATGGCGATATTACCAAAAGTTCTCTATAGGTTGAATGCAATGCCAATCAAAATCCCAACGGCATTTCTGGTAGAAATAGAGAAAGCAATCATGAAATTCATATGGAAAAATAAAAGACCCAGAATAGCAAAAACAATGCTAAGCAGGAAGTGTGAATCAGGCGGTATAGCGATACCAGACTTCAAACTATACTACAGAGCAATAGTAACAAAAACAGCATGGTACTGGTACCAAAACAGGCAGGTGGACCAATGGTACAGAATAGAGGACACAGAAACCAATCCACAAAACTACAATGATCTTATATTTGATAAAGGGGCTAAAAGCATGCAATGGAGGAAGGATAGCATCTTCAACAAATGGTGCTGGGAAAACTGGAAATCCATATGCATCAAAATGAAACTGAATCCCTTTCTCTCGCCATGCACAAAAGTTAACTCAAAATGGATCAAGGAGCTTGATATCAAATCAGAGACACAGCGTCTGATAGAAGAAAAAGTTGGCTACGATCTACATACTGTGGGGTCGGGCTCCAAATTCCTCAATAGGACACCCATAGCACAAGAGTTAATAACTAGAATCAACAAATGGGACTTACTCAAACTAAAAAGTTTTTTCTCAGCAAAAGAAACAATAAGAGAGGTAGATAGGGAGCCTACATCCTGGGAACAAATCTTTACTCCTCACACTTCAGATAGAGCCCTAATATCCAGAGTATACAAAGAACTCAAAAAATTAGACAATAAGAAAACAAATAACCCAATCAACAAATGGGCCAAGGACCTGAACAGACACTTCTCAGAGGAGGACATACAGTCAATCAACAAGTACATGAAAAAAAGCTCATCATCTCTAGCAGTTAGAGAAATGCAAATCAAAACCACCCTAAGATACCATCTCACTCCAGTAAGATTGGCAGCCATTTTGAAGTCAAACAACAACAAGTGCTGGCGAGGATGTGGGGAAAAGGGTACTCTTATACATTGCTGGTGGGACTGCAAATTGGTGCGGCCAATTTGGAAAGCTGTATGGAGATTCCTGGGAAAGCTGGGAATAGATCCACCATTTGACCCAGCTATTGCTCTTCTCGGACTATTCCCTAAAGACCTAAAAAGAGCATGCTACAGGGACACTGCTACATCGATGTTCATAGCAGCACAATTCACTATAACAAGACTGTGGAACCAACCTAGATGCCCTTCAATAGATGAATGGATAAAAAAAAATGTGGCATTTATACATAATGGAGCATTACTCTGCATTAAAAAATGACAAAATCATAGAATTTGGAGGGAAATGGATGGCATTAGAGCAGATTATGCTAAGTGAAGCCAGCCAATCCCTAAAAAACAAATGCCAAATGTCTTCTTTATAAGGAGAGTAACTAAGAACAGAGTAAGGACTAAGAGCATGAAAAGAAGATTAACATTAAACAGGGATGAGAGGTGGGAGGGAAAGCGAGAGAGAAGGGAAATTGCATGGAAATGGAAGGAGACCCTCAGGGTTACACAAAATTACATACAAGAGGAAGTGAGGGGAAAAGGAAAAATAATACAAGGGGGAGAAATGAATTACAGTAGAGGGGGGTAGAGAGAGAAGAGGGGAGGGGAGGGGAGGGGAGGGGAGGGGGGATAGTAGAGGATAGGAAAGGCAGCAGAATACAACAGACACTAGTATGGCAATATGTAAATCAATGGAAGTGTAACTGATGTGATTCTGCAATCTGTATACGGGGTAAAATGGGAGTTCATAACCCACTTGAATCAAAGTGGGAAATATGATATGTCAAGAACTATGTAATGTTTTGAACAACCAACAATAAAAAAAAAGAATACAAATAACAATAAAAAAAATAAAAAATAATAAAATGACAGTAAAATTTGGAAGGGAAAATTTAGAACATATACTAGAAGAGAAAAAAAATTTAAGGTAAGGAGACCAAAAGATCAATAAGGCCCACCATTTGAATGATAAGCAGCTCAGAATATAATAAAAATAGGAGAAAATATCAATAAAGTAATTCAAGAAAATTCTTAAGCACTGAAGAACAAGAATTTCCACATCAAAAAAATTCAGCCAAATAACCAAAGCAATGTATGAAAAAAGATCTACAACAAGAATACCCTTGTGAAATTTAAAACTACACCAAAAGATCCTGTAAGGTTTAAAATTTTTCACTTATTACCACTTCTACAGTAACAAAACCTAAAAAACTATACAACATGACTTCAAAAATCCTAAGAAAGTATCCTTCACAACCTAGAATTCTACACCCAAATTATTAATACTTTTGTAAGGCAAATAGACTGGAGAGGAAGACAAGATTTCAAAAATTATTTCATTAATAAACTAAAACTAATAGGATACTTAATGACCAATATTTTAACAAATGGCATAAAAAGTCCATATTATAAAACACTGAGTTAAGTGGAATAAAAAAAATGCTATTTTCATAGGTGATTGAAAGTAAGAAACACTAGTCATATTTCAGAGTTCTGTTAGGGATTATGTTAATGTTGTGTATTTCTGCATATATTAAAAAATAACAGAGTTGCTGGGCACAGTGGCACATACCTGTAATCCATCCCAGTGGCTCAGTAGACTGAGGTAGAAGGATCACAAGTTCAAAGCCAACCTCCTTTCCTTCACTGGCAACATTCTTGAACAAGATCTCTTTCCTCTCATTCTCCCTCAATTATGGTGGTGGTTTTGCTCTTCTCAGTCAATAATCATCACCCAGGCATAGACCATGGGTATTTTTTAGGTCATAGCAAACTAAAAAACTAAAAACTCCTCATTCTCCCACTCAACTCTTCCTACTGCTCTATTACTTAGCATGATCCCATCCAACCCCATTGTGGGTTTTCCTTCTTCTATCTAGCCCCCATGTTTTCCATGTCTGCAAGTACTCCAAATTGCCAGCTGACACCTCCACCCTAAAATCCAACAAACACCACTAACTCACTAATCTTGAGTAGATTCCTCCAAACCTGGGGCAACACTGTCTACCCAGGTACTGCACTATAGTACCACAATACTGTAGGGTCAGGTTTCTGCCCCCACCCCATGATAAACAACCTGATAATGGAACCTGAGTGCCCCATCTCTGTAGACCCAGCATCTGGTTCAAGGTCTGGCAAATGGGTTGAAGAAAAAAATAAAAGAACATTTCTGTCATGAGTATTAAAGATTTATAGAGAGGTTTTAATTTCTTTTTAATTAAGGCATGGCATAAAATGGGAAAGGAGATTTTTTTTAAGAAGAGATAAAAGAAGTCTCTTTTAGTTATTCATCTTCACTTGTTCCTTACTAGCAAATGACTCCCTCAGTATTTCAAATACCATTTCAATTACTGCACCCTCCTGACAAATCCAAAATTACCTCTCTGAAGAGTATGGACTAACAATGTGAAAAACAGACATTTAATACCATTTTCAAAAGTAGTACCCAAAGGGACCTGAAAACCAAATGTCCTCCCTCCATGTCCCAAACACAGGTTTCAGTGTTCTGTGAGACTGCTTCATGTCAGTAAACCGGAATCTGGCCTGCAGAACCATACTGCCATAAGGATTAAATGAGTCCATATATGTAAAAACTCTATCACAATGTTAAAGACACAGCTAGGATTCAGATTGTTCTACCATTCATTTATCTGCTAAGTAGTCTCAGACAAAAAAAAACCTCTCTGAGCTTCATTTCCTCATCCAGAGTAAGGTTATCAGAAGGCTTAAAAGATATTATCTGTAAAGCCTCTAGTATACTGCAGCAAACAGAACAGGCAAGAAATAAATGTCAGCTTTTCTTTGGAAGGTGTGGGAGAAGGTAGGGTGGAACTGAACTCAGGGACTCTCACATGGAAGGCAAGTGCTCTACCACTGACCAACACTCCTAACCCCAAATGTCCGCTCTTTTTCCCTCCTGCATCTTGCACAAGTCTTTTAATCTGTTTAGGCCACTCTTTCTGTATCTATAAAATCAATTGATTAGATCAGATGATCTAAAACCCCTATTTGCAATTCTATGATCAATAAAAATGAAATAAGTGCAAAAATTTTAAAGACCAACTAAGCATATTATTTAAGGAAAGCCTTGCTTATTACCCAGGTCTAAATCAAAACTATCAGCAGAAACCTAAGATTATGATCCAAGTGTAGAATCTTCTCTTTTATATTATGATCCAAGTGTAGAATCTTCTCTTTTATATTAGCAATGTAAATATAACAATTTAAATGGTCAATTTTAAAAAAAAAACCTATAGAAAAATATTAAACTATTCCAAACAGGACAAGGATATTCACCCATTCCTGATGGCATCAAAAATCGATAAAAGTGGCCAGGCACAGTGGCACATGCCCGTAATCCCAGTAGCTGAGTAGACTGAGGCTAGAGAATCATAACCAGCCTCAGCAACTTAGTGAGGCCCTAAGCAACTTAGCAAGACCCTGTCTCAAAATAAACAATGGGGGGCTGGAGATGTGGCTCAAGCGGTAGTGCGCTCGCCTGGCATGCGTGCGGCCCGGGTTCGATCCTCAGCACCACATACAAACAAAGATGTTGTGTCCGCCAAAACCTAAAAAATAAATATTAAAAATTCTCTTAAAAAAATAAAAAATAAATAAACGAATGGAATAAAGGTATTGTGTCCAACTACAACTAAATAAATACATACATACATAAGATTTAAAAATAAATAAATAAATAAATAAACAATGGGCTGGGGATGTAGCTTCAGTGGTTAAGCACCCCTGGGCTAAATCCCCAGTACCAAAATAAAAAAAGGTAAAAGTGCAATGCCTTTATCCAGTGGATAATATTTAACTAACAAATTAGATAACGTTTAACCAGAATTAATCAGGGGACAAAAACCTGGTATTATCAGTAAGAAGGCCCCTAAATAACCATGTGGATTCAGAGAAATTGGTTAGATTGAGTCACTGTGAAGCTTATTTCCTTGATCAGAGCAAATTAAGTGGCCAATACAAGGTATCCTGTTACATCTTTAAAATGTGTTAAATGATATTCGACACAAGTATTGACAAGATGTCCACAAAATGTTGCATGAAAAAAGAACGTCTATAAATATTTATCATTAACCCATTTTTGTTAATAACATGGGTATGAACCTTCAAACTCTTTATTTTGGGGAGATGGAATTAAGTGATTTTTATTTTCTTCTTATTGTTTATCTGTGTTTTCTCATTTTCTATTTTTGTATCAACAAGTTATTTTTTTGAAATTCCAAAATACAACTACCAAAGTACAATCTCCTTATCACAGATGTGCACTGAAAAGGAAGGTTAAAACTTTGTTTAGAATTCTTGAATTCTAGAAATAACTAGGGGACTCAGACAAGGTTCCCTCACACAGTTGACACCTGAGGCTCCTTCTCTCTGTGTGTACACGATACGACCAAACTGATGGTGTAAGTCTAAGGATTTCCGATGCAGGTCTATCTGAGGTAACATAATCTGGGCAATAAAGAATAAACATAAGCAGTACTGTTCAAGAAAAAGAAAGACTTGGCAGCATATTTTTACAGTGCTTTATCTTTCATTCTGTGTGTTTACTTCCTTGAAACTGAGTATACTAAAAGATTACCTTGTCTTACCCCCTAAGTTAAATACACAATTTCAAAAGCTATCTTGCTGTACCAAACATCCTTTGAAAGCACAGAAAGGAAATGTCATGACAGTTTAATTACTTAAGACCTATTACCAAGACTTTAACACCAATTCTATGGGTTTGATCCTGCTGTAGTTTGAATCATGAATGTTCTTCAAAAGCCCATGTGTTAAATGTTTGGTCCCCAGGGGAGCTTTACTGGAGGTAGTAAACTTACAAGGAGATAGGGCCTAGTGGGAGATACTTAGGTCACTGGGGAGTATGTCCCCAAAAGAGATTGCGGGACCCTGTTTTCTTCCTATTCCTTCTCTTCACTACCTGAGCATTAAGTGAGTGATTTTTGTTTTGTTTTGTTTGGGGTTGGGGAGCGTACTGGGACTGAACACAGGGACACTGGACCACTAAGCCACATCCCCAGCCCTACTTTGTATTTTATATAGAGACAGGGTCCCATCAAGTTGCTTAGCACCTCCCTTTTGCTGAGGCTGGCTGTGAACTGTCTCCTGACCTGCTGGGATTACAGGCAAGCACCACTGCCCAGCTGTGAGTGGTTTTTATTCCATTACATACTTCCATCTTGATGAGCAAACCTGCCACTGGCTCAAAACAATGGAGCCAATCTTTCACATACTGGAACCTTCAAAATTGTGTGCCAAAATAAAAATTTCTCCTTGTAAGTTAACTAATTCGGATAGTCTGTTATAGCATCATAAAGCTGTTTTCCTGAAAATTAAAGTATTATTTAATATGAAGTTTTGTGGCTTTTTATATTAAGACCAAAATGTGTTGTTATCAACTTCATACAACCAGGGCAAAACGGTACATCAAAAAAAAAAAAAAACAAAAAAGAGGCGGGGATGTAACTCAGTGGGAGAGTGCATTCCTAGAGTGCGCATGGCCCTGGGCTGAATCTCTAACACTGTCAACAACAACAAAAAAAAGAACAGGAAAGAAAAAACAAAGAAAAAATAGTAATGTGATATCTAAAAACACAGTAATATATGAAACGAAAGTTTTTAATTTGTGTAATCATCCTATGTACAAAAAAAATCTCAAAATCGATTAATATATTATTTTAGCTCTGAACACCAAAAAATATGAATGTTAAAAACAACCCTACTGTTATTATTTAACTTCTGGGCATTTCCTAAATTTCATTCATTCATGACATAAATGTGTAAAAAGCCAACAGAGAAAATGTAAGTCCAAATACATAGCAAGCCACAACCCCCATCCCTATTAAAAAAGTAATAAAAAAATTCATTATTTACATGCCTGAATGCTTCATGATTTCCTCAAATAGCTAATTTGGATAAAAATTCCCCCATTACTAGGAGAGGAGCATATGACAGGTTAGAAAAAAGGTTTAACTGTTACTGAGATTTAGAAAACTATTACTTAGCCCTTATCCCAATTATATAGGTAAGGAAACAAAGGCTCAAAGATTTAAAAGCAAGCCAGATCAGTAGTGTGCACTTAAATCCCACCTAATGACAGAAAAACAGAGAAAGAGAAGACAGACAGCTGAACACAGTGGCACATGCCTATAATCCCAGCAGCTTGGGATACTGAGGCAAGTTCAAGGCCAACCTGGGCAATTTATCAAGACCCTGTCTCAAAATAAAAACTAAAAAGTACTAGGATGTAGTTCAGTGCTAAAGCAATACTGGGTTCAATTCCCAGGACCACCAAAAAAAAAAAAAATCCACCTAAATAGTAATTACACTTAATTATAAATATTAGGTCCAAATTAAAAACTATATATAGAAAATTATTTTTAAACAAACTCAAGAGCTGAAAGGACTCAAACCAACAGTAAATTGAGTCTTCCTTTCCATCTTGCCAATTACACTTCCCTTATTGTGCAAAAGTAACAAGATGATTTGTTACTACACTGGCATTTGTCTTCCCTCAAGACCCAAATAAAAAGTAAGTAAAATATACAATGTGGAATAAACCCATAGCAACAAAATAAATGGGAAAGGGATTATTAGCAGACATTAACAAATTTCTAGAAGATGAAATGTAAATAAAAGCACACATCGAGATCCCACTCACATGCGGAATATAAAAAGGTTTAGTAAAATAATGGTTATCAGATACTGAGAAGAGTTACGGAGGGAGGGATAGAAAAAGACTGATCAATGGGCACTAAATTACATTAGATAGTAAGTATTAAGTTCTTGTATGCTAATGCACACCAATCTAGTAGAGTGATTAAAGATAACTGCATACCCTATCTCAAATATTTCTGCCATAAAGAAATTATAAACATTTGAGAAAACAAGTGTTTAATATTAAACATTATGCAGTTTATACATGAATTGAAATATCACATGGTCCTTCATTTCTTTATTTTTATTTGTTTGTTTGTTTGTTTGTTTATTTATTTATTTATTTGTGTGTATGGTGCTGGGGATTGAACCCATGGCCTTGTGCATGTAAGACACTCTACCAACTGAGTTATATATGCCCAGCCCTCCTTGTTTTATTTTTGTTGTTATGTTATCCATTAAAAATAAATTATTTTTTTAAGTACACAGATGCACACAGTGTGCTATAAGGAAACTGAAGCAGGATTGAAATTGAGATGGGTATTTACTGAAAAACAGCTTTGCACTTGGCCTTTCTCACCATCCTTTTTATGTGCTAACAAGTTGGCTAACAGCACACTCCAAATATAAAGAGATCCTCATTTATTCTCCCATTTAGAAGACAGCAAGATAACGGAATAATAGTAGCAGTAACACATAATCATTACCTAGCCTATGATCATAAAACAAAGATCAGTAGCAAGAAAAAAACAAATGTAACATAAAGCACAAATGACCAGAAAATAAAAACAGAGATAGTCCAATTAACAGAAGTTTGTTATTTTTGTTTCTTAGTATTGGGTACTGAACAGGGATGTTCTATCACTGGACTATATTCCTAGCACTTTTTGGTTTTTGTTTTATTTATTTTTTCTTGATTATATGGAATATATGTTGACATATTTAGTACATGTATATTAAAAAAATATATCCTGAATCAACAGAACATTTAGAATTTCCTCCCAAAAGTTTACCAGATCAGCTATTCTAAACATTTTTGCAGAATCACTGAAGGTAGTTAGCATCATTCCTCTTCAAGACTGTATTTTGGGGCTGGGGATGTGGCTCAAGCGGTAGGGCGCTCGCCTGGTATGCGTGCGGCCCGGGTTCGATCCTCAGCACCACATACAAAGATGTTGTGTCCGCCGAACTAAAAAATAAATATTAAAAAAAATTCTCTCTCTCTCTCTCCTCTCTCACTCTCTTCAAAAAAAAAAAAAAAAAAAAAAAGACTGTATTTTGACAGCACTACAATTGCATAAAGTAATGTAATACTTTCTTTATTTTATTTGAGGATCTCCCTAAATTGTCCAGGCTGCTCTTGAACTTTTGATACTCCGGCTTCAGTCTCCTGAGTTACTGGGATTACAGGTAAAAAAGGAGTTTAAAGAGAAAACACTAAATATTATCTTCAGCTTAACGACACTGGATACTTAAAAACATAAGCACGAAGATTAAAAAGGAAAATATCTGTAAAAAAAAAAAAAAAAGAATTCTGTGAAACTAAAAGTATGATTTCTGCTTTTAAAATGTCCCTACTCGGGGCTGGGGATGTGGCTCAAGCTATAGCGCGATAGCCTGGCATGCATGCGGCCCGGGTTCGATCCTAAGCACCATATACAAATAAAGATGTTGTGTCCGCTGAAAACTAAAAATAAATATTAAAAAAAAAAAATGTCCCTACTGAGCTGGCAAGTGGACAAATATAAAAGAAAAATAGAGGAAAAAACAAGACACTGGGTTCAATAAGAGCACAGAAAAAGATATGGAAAAAAGCAGAGCTAAATTTAAAAGAAAACAAGATAAATACAAACACACAGGCCTTAAAATTAAGGACCCATTTTTAATAGCCAAGATGCATGATAGAATATAAGCCTAGATATTGTTTAATCATCCTATGTACAAAAAACATCTCAAAACTGATTAACATTTATTATTTTAGCTCTGAACACCAAAGAATATGAATGTTAAAACAACCCTACAGTTATTATTTAGCCTGCAGCCATTTCCTAAATGCCCATCAGCATGCAAAAAAAAAAACTAAAATAAAGAAAAATTCTTAAAAAACTTTCAGGAAGTGGGAAAAGGCAACTACAAGCAAAACTACTAATTAGCACTGGATGCTACAAGACAATGAAACAGAAAATACCAAAATGATACATTCTGGTACTTTCCAAGCACTGAAGTAAAATGTTAAAGTAACATTCTATACCCAGCCCAACTATCAATCAAGCATGAACCAAGTTACTTTCAGACAAAAAGGACTCAGAAAGTTTTATTCCCTGCCATTCTTTCTGAATTAAGTTACTTCAGGATGTTGTCCAACAAAAAATAAAGAAAGAAATCAAGTAAAAGGAAAATATGTGACCCAGGATGACACTGACTTTAAATCATGTAAATTCCAAGATGTCAATGAATAAGATACCTCAGAACAGAACATGCAAGGAAAAAAAGTAGACTCATCTATTATGATTAGATTTCTTCAAAAAGTCTGCATGTATGCTGAAACAAAAAAAATTTTTACAAGAAATGACATGGTTCAAATAGCTATCTAAAATGTGGCATACTGTGAGTAATTTGTTTTATATAAGAGAATATTATGCCTGATCCTGACACCAGGAAAATACGCACAGTAGTACACCTAAGAAAGAGTTCTAGAACACTGCTTGGTAACTCAGAGATGATGATGATCATGATATGATGATGGTGATCTTAAGATGATATTGTTTAGTCAGGGTATTAAACCCAGGGGCAGTTTACCACTGAACTTCATCCCCAGTCCTTAATATTTTTTGAAATAGGGTCTCACTATATTGCTGAGGCTGGCCTTGAACTTGGGATCCTCTTGCCTCAGCCTCCTGAGTTGCTGGGATTACAGGCCAGTGCCACCACACCCAGCCCCCTCAGAGAGTATTTTCAATTGTCAACCTTTCACAGATCTTCCTTCACCTCACTATTCCTTCAACCCGCTTTTTTTCATTTCCCTAGCATGTTATTACTCTAGCATTATATACATTATATCGTTGTGTAGTCAACTTTTCCTCGATATGAACAAAATACCAGACAAAAACAATTCAAAGGTGGAAGTTTATTTTGGGCTCACGATTTCAGAGTTCCAAAGTCCACCAACTCCACTGCTCTGGGACAGAGATGAGGCAGAGCATCATGGCAGAAGTGCATGGTGAAGCTGCTACCCTTATGATGGCCAGGAAATAGAGTGGGAAGAGTCAGGGACAAAACAAATAATCCCCAAGGAATGCCCCAGTTGCTGACTTCCTCTAGCCACAACCCATCCATCTAAAATTACCACCCAATAATCCATTCATGTTATTAATCCATCAAATGGATAAATCCATTCATTAGATAACAACTATCATAATCTAATTATCTCATCTCTTGCAATAAGACAGCTTTTGAGGCACACACCATATCACATTGATTCTAATACACACATTCTTCTCACTTCTGAATCCTGTTGAAATCAGCATGTATTTTCTAATTCCTAACATTTACAACTATTGTCAGCCAGGTGGCAGCCTTGTCACTGTAAAAAATCTTCAATGGATATTTTACAGAAAGATTATAAAAGAACCAGCATCAAAATGCCTCAGATCAGACAAGACAATTTTGCTTACTGGATATCACTCCCTCTGCATTCGACAATGTAGGATATTTGCTAATTTTTAAAAATCTCTATCCTCCACATACAAAACAGTGCCTAGTACATGAGATCTGATCTGTGTCGCAATCTAACATCTCTGAAATTGGGATAGATGCAACAAAATGGATTCCACACAGTTGGCCCTGATTCTTTTTTTCATTTTTAGTGGCACATATTAATAATGGCAAGTCTTAAAATCAATGACATGTAAGATTTGAATAAATTCAGTATCAAAAAAAATTGGAGGAAGATGAAGAGCGAATTTGATCCTTCATTTCAAAAACTGATTCCAAGAGTTAGTTTTATTTATGTTTTGTTTTTGATTTACTAAGAATTATTTTTTTCTTTGAGTTAGGAACTAAATACCCAAAGATATAAAAATAAAAATATAAACTGCCTCCTCAAAGGGGGCAGTAAAAGCCAGCAGGCCCAGCTATTCAGAAGGCTGAGGCATGAGTATCAGAGCCCATGAGTTCAAGAGCCCAACCTTGGCAACACAATGACATGACATCCTAAACAGGGGAGTAGGGTTTCACTATGGTCAGTCTGCAGAATTTTATTTTTATCACAAACACAAAACTTTTTTATTTACTGTTTTAAAACACTTAATGAGAGACATAAAAAAATATATAGAAACTGAGACAGGAAAATTCAGAGAAACAAAGAAATTCAAGGATAAACAGTCAAAAAGAAATTTCTCAACTGACAGTGAGGATGCAGAGACCATTACCTAGACTCAAATTTAGCAAATCTTTAAAGTGTGACATCAGCACTTGTTTCCTACTGATGACATTTTTTTTTGCTTATCAGAAAAATCAAGGAAAGCTAGGGACTGTGGAGCACGCCTGTAATCCAAGTGACTCCAGAGACTGAGGCAGGATGATAGCAAGTTGGGAGACCAACTTGCAAGTTCTCCTGGAGAACTTAACAAGACCCTACCTCAAAATAAAAAATAAAAAGGATGAGAGTGTGGTTCAGTAGCAAAGCGCCCCCGGGTTCAATTCCCAATTTGGAGGAAGGGGGGAATTTGAAGTCAGCAAAGGTGTGGTGAGTGTATCTGTGAAAACTCAGACCACCTTAGATGAAATAATTACAAGCTCTCCCTCACTGAAACAACATTTTTACACAGCACCCCTTCACCTGCCCTGGCCTACTGACAGCCACAGTGACAGTGGAGTACGGTAGGGAATCCTAGCATAGTCTCTAAGGGAAAAACCAACTACATCGTGAGGAGTCAAAACCTGGGGGGAAAGAACTGCTGCCTGGCCAGTGAGCGATCCGCCACTCGCGAAAGGTGGCCCGAGTGGCCGTGGAATACAAAAGCCCAGCTTAAAGAATCTCGAGTTCAAAAGCACCCAAGAGCCCAAAACTCTCCCCGCTGAAAGGCAGGACATCTTTCCCCTGACAAAGCTAACATGGGTAGTAAAACCAACTAGCCCAAGACTAGCAGTAGGCGGGCCAATCAGACCCCGCCCTGAATGTCCAAGGAAGGCACTGAGCGCTAGCAAAAATGTCACTGGGCCAAGACTGAGCGCGCCAAAGCAGGACCCACCCCTGGGAAACGCGGACGCTCCGGGCGGGTCCGGGTCCCTCCCCTTCCTCCTCCCGCGCACAGCTCATTCATTCTCGTAGCGGGCAGCAAGGGCTCCGTGGCCGGCTATCCCAGCCTTGCAAACCCACCAGACGCTTTGTCTGGCGCTGGCCGGAAACCGGGACGCGCACTCGAGCGCGCGCCCGTGCGCCAGCTCCCCCCACTGGGACTATGGGGGCCACCGTGCAGCATGAAGAGCAGTTTGGATCCCTGGGCCTTAGGTTCGGGGTTCGAAGCCGCGAGCTACTCATCGGCAGCCCCAGGCACTGACTTCGCCCGACCATGCTGGGTACCCACGTCCTGGAAGCAAGCATCACTGCTCCCCCATCACTATAACTCGAGCTTCCTCCACGACCCTGTCCCTCCATAAAACACAAGAATAGTTCTTTCCGGAGGCAGAAACCAGTCCCTTCCTAAGGGCGTGGGCACTTGGCCTCGGCTATCCCTACCCGGGGTGGACCCCGTAGGCGCAACCGCCCCTCCCAGCGCAACAAACGCGGCACCCAGCAAGCAAACACTCACTTGAGGAGCAGCTGGTCGTGCTCGGCCTTGAACTTGCCCAACTCAATCTGCAGCTTGGCGCGCTCTCGGGCCGTGTCGTCTAGCGCGCGTCGCGCGTCAGCCAGCTCGGTTTCGTATAGCGCCTTGAGTCCGGTGAGCTCGCGGCCGCGCACCTCCTCGCGCTCCGTCACCTGCAGCTGCAGCGCGCTGTTTTCTGTTTCCAGACTGCGCACCTTGTCGATGTACACGGCCAGTCGGTCATTGAGCTCGCGGAGCTCCTCCTTCTCCTGCAGCCGCGACAGCCGCGTGGGACTCAGCGGCGTGCTGGGGGCGCCGGCGCGGCTGCCACTCCGCGGCGGCACGGGGGTCGCGGTCGCCATGGCGAGCGGCGAGGAGAGCACAGCGATGAGGCAGCGGGCAGCACCGGCACAAGAAGAGGCTGCAAGGGCGAAGCCGGGACCGAAAGCCCAAATTGGCGAATCGGCGTGGGGAGGGAGAAGCACCTGGGATGGCGGCAGCGGGTTACAGCACAAAGGGCAAAGGAGAAGCGCTACGAATCAATCGATCGTAAAATGTCCTTTGTAAGAAAACACGCACACGCGGGAAGGAGGGAGGGGAGGCTGACCCGGAGACCGAACAGGTCCGCGCAGCCGCCGCTGAGTCTCCTGCCCGCAGCACTTTGTTTCTTCTCTGGCTGCGCGGAGAGGCGGGCGCGGGGGAAGGAGGCCAGCGAGGGGCGGGCGGCCGGCGAGCCGCGGAGGGGGGCGGAGGTGGCGCGGGCCGGGACGCCGTACTCCCCAACATGGCGGCTCGCGCACGTGACCGCTGCCGGCCAATGGGGAACGGGAAGCGCGCTCCTGGGGCTCGGGGGCCGGGCCTGTGAATTCAAAATCGGGCCCTGGGGCAACCGTCGACCTGAAGCGCGAAGTTGGGCGTGGCCGGACTGGACTGAGAGAGGAGGGGAGGGGCGCCCGGGACTGTCCGCCCCCGGGCTCAGGGCCTACCGCGCGCCGGGCCTCTCCCCACCCCCTGTGGACCCCTGGAGGGGCCGGGCTTGCGAATGGCGGGAAAGAGCCGGAGATTTCCGGGGCGGGTTCGTGCCGCCGCCCACGCCCCGCGGTTCAGGGAAATTCAAACGTAAACGTCCGTAGCTACCACGGACGTGGCCTGGTGGAGCGCGGGCGTTGTAATCTTACCCGCGCCCCACGGGAGGGAAATGGCCGGAGGCCCGGCTGCCTTAGAGTTATGTAAGGGGCGCTTTCTTCCGAGGTTCTCTGCCGCTTGCGGGCCAAGTGCAAGCCTTTATTTTTCTATAAGATGGGAAACTATCGAAATACCTCCTCCCATGAAACTTGAGATGTGTGTGTTTCAAAGCGACTGATTATTTATCACAGAAAAAAACAGCAACCCTGATTTTAAATCATTTGTTACTAATGCTGGTGGGCCGTCCCTGATCTACTTGTAACAAGGTTTGTAAAGGAAAAAAAAAGCTCACAGATGATTACCTGCATGACTTTAGTAAACACGCACAAGTTGGTTTAGTGATCTATTGAAGGAGAATACCTAAAAAGCCTGAACTTGGGAAAATCTAAATGACTTTTTGCTTTAAAGGGCATGCGATATATTCTTAGCAGCTAGTTCTAGTAGAAAGTCTATTGACCTTTTCGAAATATTTTAACTTAGGTTAGCATATATTGGAACTATGCACCCTGGCTTTTCGTGGAACATTCATCCTCACAACCCTCCCTATGGTATGAGACCTGAATTGTTTTTATTTGAAAAATCCATACATTTAAATATTATTAAATATTCAGCAGGCAACAGGACTTTATTTGAATTCAGTGTTTTAATTAACTCCAAAGTCTGGCTGTAACTTAGATGACCACATCACATCTATAGAGTAAGTACAACAAGTTACCTTAATAATGGCAGAACTGCACACCAGGGTGTTGTCCTGTATATAGTATTAGTGAAGGGTATCAGACTGCATATTCCATCCTTGGTAAATTTCTCAATTCTGAATGATACTCTTTTTATTAATAGTTTTATCCCTGTTACCTAAACTACCTAAACTATCTCATTCCTTTACCTCCTTGAAAGGTAGAGTTGGAAAGCTTCGATTTTAAAGTTGATGTTAGACTTTTTTTTTCCTCCAGTACTGGAGCTTTGCATATAGCTTGGCCAGCACTGTTCCATTTACTTACATCCCCAGCTTTTTTCTTTTTTTTTCTTTTTTTTTTTTTTTGCCTTTTTTTTTTTTTTGCCTTTTTTTCATTAAATTGCCCAGGCTGACCTTGAACTTGAAATTGGCCTTACCATTGCCCTTCCTAGTAGCTAGGATTACTTGTGGGTGCCACTGTGCCCAATTGGTGTTAGGCATTTGTAAGTATTTCAATAAATAGGTAAATTTTAACAAAGTGACCTTAAAAATCTAAATTACTAATCAGGCACGGTGGCACACATTTAATTCTAGTGACTGTAAAGCTGAGGCAAAAAGATCACAAGTTCAAGGCCAGTGTCAGCAATTTAGCAAGGCCCTAAGAAACTTAGCAAGACCCAGTCTCAAAAAATAAAAGGGTTGGGGATGTGGCTTAGTGTTTAAGCACCCCTGGGTTTAATCCCCCATACCAAAGGAAAAAAGAATCAATTACTAATGAAGAAAGGAGGCCTAAAGAAAGAAAGTACTCAGGCCAAAGTTGTGGAATCAGGATTGGCTAGATTGAGGCCCTTGCCACTCTCACTAGATAGAGGTCCTTGCCATTCTGATGGTATGGTCAATCCAGTCATTGATAATAT
The DNA here is from genome assembly GCF_964194105.1 of Spermophilus citellus. Classification (NCBI taxonomy): domain Eukaryota; kingdom Metazoa; phylum Chordata; class Mammalia; order Rodentia; family Sciuridae; genus Spermophilus; species Spermophilus citellus. The sequence continues at coordinate 176,398,668 of NC_138182.1, read as the reverse complement.
GTTTTACATTCTTTACTCCCCTTTATTTTGATTTTAAAATTATTTTCTGTCCATTTGACTGTACGTGAAGTGATTTTGGCTATGATCTCTCCTGCTCACAATACCTTGTAGTTATGGCTGGATCCTTAACCTCAGATTCTTTTAGGAGATACATTCTGTTTCCTGAAACCAACATGTATATGATTCAAAGACTTGAGGGTTTGCTACTGGTAACTGTAAGTTTGAGGAAATTATCTCATGGTTTTGTCATAGGAAAATGCAAATGATTCCTACCCTGTAGAGAACATGTAAAGATCAAATTAAACATTACATGTAATGGGTTGGACATATAATATGTCATGGCTAAGTAGTAACTCTCATGACCGTGCTGTCATTAACATAGACCAAGTATGTTTGTGTCTTTCTGTGATGTCAGAATTTACTCAATAACAATAATTTCACATACTATAACACTTTCATCAGTGGCAGTTCAATAAATACTGTGAGTCACCTGGTAGTCATAAACCAGGTAATCATAGGTTCTTTTATTTCAATCTTAATTTCTAATATATATAATATTCAAGTCACAGAAGTGTGTGTGTGTGGTTACTGAAAGGCTAAGAAAGGTTTAAGGCAACTACAGGAGTTCAGAAGACTGAACTGACAGCAAAGGTGAAGAGCAGATATGGATACAAAAGTCATCAGATAAGATTATGAACCAGTCAAAGAACTGTTCAGGGTATAGAGCTGTCAAAAGGCAGAAACTTATTCTAGGCCAAGGTCCAGACATGGCAGTTTCACAGTGTCAGTTTGGAGTATGACATGTGAGGTTATCACCAGCAGGAGAAAAAACATGCTCTGCTAAAGCCCAAGGACAGAGATTCAGAAGTACCATTCTGTGAGGTTTTTCCCAAACAAGACTCTTGACAAGTGACCAGGTGATGGGGTCAGGGTGCTGCCATATTCAGTCTTCAGGTGCCTCCTCCTTTTATAGGCCTTGAGTGCTTCATTCAGTGTTCTGGTGTGTTCGATAACCTCATGGACCTGGTTTTTCCTATATGGTTTTGATAAGTCCATGAATCCATACATTTCTGATTAATTTGATAAGTTCACATGTGATCATTTTTATTGTCACAATAAATTTATGATTTATGGTTATGCCAGATGGTAGTTGTTTACTTGTACAAAGTGTAGAATTATTTCACCTCAAAATTAAACTCAAAATGGAGTAACTTATTGCTTTACAAAATTAAGTAACTCAGGTTTAGGCAAAGTCTGAGAACTACTATTCTACACATCATAAAGTATTTACTATAAATAACAATAAATACATCATAGAGTATTAACATTAACTCTTACCAATAGTAATCTGTGTCTCTCCAAAAACAATGAAAAAGAATGACAGATTTTCAGTTTGAATACAGACAACTACACATGTTTTTGGTCAGGTACTAAATGTACATTTGCCCTATTCTGTTTTACTCATACCTAACTCTGTACCTGGAGTATGTCCTGTTTCTTTCCTACTCTTAAAGCCTACTCTTAAGTTTAACTAGCCAGTTTTTTATTCAAATAATTCTTAGAATCCCACTGTCTCCAAAGTTTCCCCCAGTAAACTAAGTGTTACTTAAATTTGGTGAAAATACTTCATTTACAAGAATAATCATGATTTCCCCCATGTCTTGTTTTCCCTATAGACCTTTACTTATTTGTTAGGGCATATACCCTGATAATTGGTTAGGTCACATAAAGCCCCACCAAGCTTCAACATGCATGCCATTGTTTCCTTCATCTATATTCTTTCTATAATATACAAACCTCACTACACACAGAGAACTATTTTGACATTTGCTCTACTTCCTGTATGTCTTTTGGATCTGGGGCAGAAATGTATAGCATACCCAAGAGACCTGGGAGGAAGGGGACTAGACTAGGATAGAGAGGGAAAGGATAGGGAAGGGGAAGGTGAGATGGAAGGCTAGAAGTAACCCATTTTTGTCACAGGACAGGAGAATGACAGCTGGCAGATAGCTGAGTATACAATATAAACAAATGGGATAGCCAGGATTGAAATACAAAATTAAATTTAAAAAAAAATGCTAGGGGCTGGGGATGTGGCTCAAGCGGTAGCGCGCTCGCCTGGGTTCGATCCTCAGCACCACATACCAACAAAAGATGTTGTGTCTGCCGAGAACTAAAAATAAATATTAAAAATTCTCTCTCTCTCTCTCTCTCCTCTCTCACTCTCTCTAAAAAAAATGCTAAATGGTATCTCCTCAATATATATTTGCATAGTGAATGTTGAAAACAATCTTTTACTGAGCCAGTTTTTTTCATTTAATATACTTTGCAAAATGGATACTGTTTACAGTTATAAAAAAAGTGTAAGAATAAATGTGATGGACATTATTATCCAAAGAACATGTATGAAGACACGAATTCATGTGAATATACTTTGTATACAACCAGAGATATGAAAAATTGTGCTCTATATGTGTAATAAGAATTATAATGCATTCTGCTGTTATATATAAATTAAAAAATTAATCTTAAAAAGTGTAAGAATAAATCATGTTGCAGAAGATCTGATGACTGTCCAGAATCTCTTACAACTCTGCTTTTATTTTTGTGTTTTAAAAGAGCCTTGGGGGGGCTAAGGATGTGGCTTAAGCGGTAGCGCGCTTGCCTGGCATGCGTGCGGCCCAGGTTCGATCCTCAGCTCCACATACAAAACAAAGATGTTGTGACCACCAAATACTAAAAAATAAATATTAAAATTCTCTCTCTCTCTCTCTCTCTCTCTCTCTCTCTCTCTCTTAAAAAAGTAAAATAAATAAAATAAATAAACGAGCCTAGGGGGCTGGGGATGTGGCTCAAGTGGTAGCATGCTCGCCTAGCATGCACGAGGCACTGGGTTCGATTCTCAACACCACATAAAAAAACAAAAATAAAGATATTGTCTACCACGCGACCTGCGCAGTGGTTTCATTAATGAGGTTCTAGGCATAAAGTTAGTTAGAAGAGATCGAAATAAAACACACAGACCAGTTACCTTATTTATATTGCTAGGTCCGAGACGGCTCACCTCCCTGGTTCCCGCCTCTAGCCGCCCAGCAGGGCAGCGAGGATTACTCTGGGCTACCGGAAGAGAGAGAGAGCGAACACGCCGGGGAGTAGCCTTTTATTTGGGGAACAAGAGATTCAGGGGAGAATTCCATCCAATGAAGGTTGAGGGGGGGCTGCACTCCAAGGTCAGGGTCAGTGATTGGGTCTCCGGGGTCAGTGGTCACGCACACCCCCACACGGATGGGCTCTCTCATCAGGAAAGGGTCGGGAAAGCTTCAACACAGCCAAAGCGCCTCAGGCCCTTAACGGGGAGTCACCCAATCACGCGTCAGAATGGCTTCCCACAATATTGTGTCCACCTAAAATTAAAAAAAATAAAATAAAATATTTAAAATAATAATAATAATAAAAGAGCCTAGGAATTTTAAAGTATGGTACATATATTATCTTTTTTTTTTTTAAGAGAGAGTGAGAGAGGAGAGAGTGAGAGAGGAGAGTGAGAGAGGAGAGAGAGAGAGAGAGAGAATTTTTAATATTTATTTTTTAGTTCTCAGGCGACACATCTTTGTTGGTATGTGGTGCTGAGGATCAAACCCGGGCCGCATGCATGCCAGGCTACCGCTTGAGCCACATCCCCAGCCCCATATATTATCTTTAATATTGTTCTAATAATACATCCTTTGCAAGTTTACATACTGCTCAAAATGTTTTCCATATATGCTTGTTAAGATCTGGATATTTGGCAATAGTAGGATTGATTGAGTTACTTCCTTTAGTTCCATCTTATTGATTACCTATAGTTTAGTCAAAAAGAAAAGCAACATCAGGTAGGGGTGGAGCATGCCTGTAACCCAGTGGCTCACAGGAGGATTGTGAGTTCAAAACCAGCCTCAGCAAAAAGCAAGGTGCTAAGTAACTCAGTGAAACCCTGTCACTAAATAAAATACAAAATAGGGCTGGAAATGTGGCTCATTTCTCTAGTGTGCCTGCGCTCAATCCCTGGTACCAAAAAGAAAAAAGCAGTTTGCATTCTTAGCATTTTAGTCTTATTTTATGCCAAAATATGGTCATAACATTTACAACACTTTAAAGTATTTTAAGGATATCTTTAAAGCATTTCTAAAATTAGCACTTATCTTCTGATTTTGTGTTTTGGGGGTTTTTGTTTTGTTTTGTTTGTAATAGGGATTGAACTCGGGCACTCAACCACTGAGCCACACATCCCCAGCCATATTTGTATTTTATTTAGAGACAGAGTCTCACCAAGTTGCTTAGCATCTCACTTTTACTGAAGATGGCTTTGAATTCGATATCCTCCTGTCTCAGCCTCCCAAGCCACTGGGATTGCAGGCATGAACCACTGCTCCCAGCCTGATTTTTAAGTTGTTTTTTTTTTTTTTAATTTTACAAAGGTATACCCCTTCCAACTACAATCTGCATCTCTACCTTAATAAAAATGTACTTGAAGTAAAAATAATAAAGACTGGTATCATGTGTAAGATTTACAGGTACTACAGCTGTTTCTAATCTAATGGGATCTGATCCAGTACAGAAGGCTAAAGGCTTTCCTCTTTCATGATCAATCTTCACTTATTTATCTTGATATATAGGTTATTTCTACACAGAAATATTTTAATTTATTTCCTTAATTATTCAACTATAGAAATGAAACTCTTCATAAAATATTTCCCCACTAACCTTCCTCTCATATTGCCTGAAATTTCTCTTTTTAAGACTTAGTCTTTGAGCCCAGAGTGGTGGTGCAGTCCTGTAATCCCAGCAATTCAGGAGGTTGAAACAGGAGGATTTCGAGTTCAAAGTCAACTTCAGCAACATCTAGGCACTAAGAAACTCAGTGAGACAGTGAGACCCTGTCTATAAATAAAATACAAAATAGGGCTGGGGATGTGTCTCAGTGGTCTAGTGCCCCTGAGTTCGATACCCAGTCCCAAAAAAAAAAAAAAAAAAAAAAAAAAAGACTTTGGGTCAATTTGAAAAGATAAGCACAGTGTTTCTTCCACATCATGCAACTGAGTTCAAGAAGCAAATGAGGCACTTGGAAAAATGAGAAATTATACCTCATTTGGTTCAAAATGTATGGTATGTCAAGATCATTGTATTGTCATGAGCAACTAATAAAAAAAAAAAGAAGCAAATGAGGGAAGAAAATATAGTATTTGTGTAATTGATATACTATTTTATTTTATTCTTTTATTTTACTATTTTATTTTATTCTTTTATTTTAAAAGAATGAAGTTTCAACTAGATGTTAGTGTGTTTTTCTTCCTTTTTACCACAACTTTGGGGTGCCATTCTTCCCACACAGCATTGTTGGACCTGGCTAAAGATACCAATCTCAACTTTTTGGATCAATTATATTGCCGGGCTGGGGCTGTAGCTCAGTGGCAGAGCGCTTGCCTACATGCGTGAGGCACTGGGTTCAATCCTCAGCACCACATTAAAAATAAACAAATAAAATAAAGGCATTCTCTACATCTACAACTACAAGAAAATTTTTAAAAAAAGAAAAAAGGATTAATTATATTGCCTAGCATGGAGATACCATGATAAATTCATATCTGGAGTTTAATCCCTAGCACTACAAAAAAAAAAAAAGTCATAAGAAAAGATTTCACATATTTGAAAAGAAGGAAAATCTGGCTGAACTGGTTCCCTCCATCCCAGCAATGATAAAAAACCTAGCTACAGAAGGAATAGCAGTTTGAAGTCAGATGCACTGGAGGATTCATACTCCTTTGCCACACTTCTGAATGGAGGAGAAAGTAAGGATTGAGGCTAGAAGGTTTGTGTCTCATAAAAAAAGTGCTCTGTACCAAAAAAAAAAAAAAAAAAAAAAACTATGTTCCCCTTATCTTGGGCTAGCAGAGCAGAAGACAAGATCAGTATTCACTAGAACTATGCTACTCAGAAGTCTCAAAGAGATAATAGCAAAGGATAAAAGGAGCATGCACAACAGTCTTCAGACTTGATTTCAACATCAATTCTTCCAGGCAATTTAGCTTGCCAGCCTACATTGCAGATTCTGGATTTACCAACTTCCACAATCGCATGAGCCAATTCATTTTTTTTTATATTTATTTTTTAGTTTTTGTCGGACACAACATCTTTGTTTGTATATGGTGCTGAGGATCGAACCCGGGCTGCACGCATGCGAGGCGAGCGCGCTACCGCTTGAACCACATCCCCAGCCCAAGAGCCAATTCCTTAAAATAAATCACTCCTGTGTGATATCCATCCTATTGGTCCTTTATCTTTAGAGAACCCTGACTAATATACCTTCCTAAGCCCATCCAAAGGGTATGAAGAGGCTAAGGAAGGTCAGCATAGTAGAAATGATTGGGATAAGGAAAGTGCACACTGACCTGGGTGTACTGGTCACCTGAGACAACTCAGCAGAAGCACTGGAGATAGATATGACAGTGGCCAACATAACTTGAGAACCACAATAAGTTCCTATCTACAGAAGGTCAACACAGAGTGGAAACAGACTAAGACAAACACATGACTCTCCCTATAAATGATAAAAATATCATTAGACTTAGATTCAACCTAACCAGGCAAGGCAAGAAGAGTAAACACTGAAGAGGCTGGGGTTGTGGCTTAGTGGTAGAGTGCTTGCCTAGCATGCATGAGGCACTGGGTTCGATCCTCAGAATCACATAAATTTAAAATAAAGATATTGGATATTGTGTTTACATAAAACTAAAAAATAAATATTAAAAAAGAAGAGTAATGTGATTGAAATACAAATCTAAACTTGCCCATGACACTGAGAGATTGCAAGGTGGTTTTGGATTGAGATATTTCATATCTGGAAGTTCAATCCTGTCATCAGAATGATCTCCTTCCACTTCTTGATGATTTCATTTCAACACAGCTCTCTTAAAAATAGAAAAGATGACTCCTAGGCACCACGAGCTTAAGTTTCCCAAGAAGCTTACAATATAACAAATATATTTTTTTTTTAAAGAGAGAGTGAGAAAGGAGAGAGAGAGAGAGAGAGAGAATTTTTAATATTTATTTTTTAGTTCTCGGCGGACACAACATCTTTGTTGGTATGTGGTGCTGAGGATCGAACCTGGGCTGCACGCATGCCAGGCGAGCGCGCTACCGCTTGAGCCACATCCCCAGCCCCACAATATAACAAATCTTAAAAGAACTAATTTGCCCATTTGGATCATGTGTCTAACCCTGAACTAATTACTATGACAGAGCTAGGATGAACCCTGATTGGCCAAATATATGCTAAACTCCACCCCTTTGATTGGCAGAGAGTGGAGAGTCAAAGCTGGTCTCAACCAACAATAAGAGATCCCATAAGAATGAGGAGTTCATTCCAAAAGAGAATAAAGAATAAAGGAATAAAGAAATGCTGACAAAACAAATTATTACAGCACGGTTACAATAAAGAGATAAAGTATGATTTTATGAATCACAAGGTTATGGTGATACAAAGAAAAAATTTTTAGGTTCACAATGCTTAACAAAAAGGAGAATAATGTGAACAAACCTCACAGGGAATACCCTTGATAGACAAAGTACAAAAGTACCTTGCATACTGAGAGTACACATAGTGATTTCCAATAATATTAACATTCAGTTGCTGAACTAGGATAGAAGCAGGACTTTGTGGAAAATAAAGTCTAATTAAAGTTTGAGGTGTACTTTTATTCAAATGATTCTCAGAAGTTTGACCACCACAACAAAGATCCACAGCAAAATATGAAGTCTTTCTGTGCTAGAGGTCTATGCCTCTGTTGGGGATCAAGCCTTCAGAGAATAACTCTAACAGGGACTCATCCTGTAATGGCTGAGCTCTCTGTCTATGGGGAAACGGCCCACAGAATGGGCATAAACCCTAATGTGTCTGTCAAACTCTTGAATCTACATGTATTTTTTTTTTTTACTCGTTCTTTTTTGTTATAGCTGACAGTAGAATTCATTTTGATATAATTATACAAGTGTTACCGCTGTTTACCGGTGACCAATCCTTGCTTCCCCAGTGCTGAAGTATAACATCAGAGAAGCACGCCAAGGCAAGTGTAGAGTGGAAAGTGGAAGGCTTTATTAAAGGACAGCATAAAAGACTTCTCCCGGAGGAAGAAGGGGACCCAAGAGATGGAATCTGAGGAAGGGGGGAGGTCTTCTCTCTTTTATGGCTAAGGTCTTCATTCAGCTTTCCCGCATTTCTGTCAGCATTCCTGTCCTTTGTTCTGTTATCTTGCAGTGATAGAATGTAGGTGGGGGGACCCAAAAGGTGAGGGGCAGATAGGCCTGAGGAGTAATCTGGTCAGGAAGGGCCTGGGGCTGCTTTTGATTAGCATCTCCCTGTTTGCTGGGAGCTGTTTCATTAACATTTCTTTAGAATGGGCTCTGGGCCTTGGGAACATTAACATTTCAATTTCCCAAGTGCTGCTCTGCCTTCCCGGGCTCCATTATCAATGTGGCCTTCATTTTCGATTTACCTAACTACACTAACTACCTATCTTTAAATCTGGCTTCACAAGCACAGACTATATCTTAGTCTGATTAGTACTCAGTCTACAAGTATTTTTTTTTAAGAGAGAGAATTTTATTTTTATGATGCGGACACAACATCTTTGTTTGTATGCGGTGCTGAGGATCGAACCTGGGCCACACGCATGGCAGGTGGATACCGCTTGAGCCACATCCCTAGCCCCAGTCTACAAGTATTTTGAAGACCAGGAGTTGAAGTTGGTAACTTGCAGGTGAGGAGTCTAACAAGATGTGGTGTAAGATGCCCACGGGAAAGGGAGTTCAAGTTCTCACATAAGGATCTGATATAAGGTCACACTCCCAAGGAGAGGGGATACAAAACAAAACAATATCAGACTGGTGTTGTGGTTGGTGCACACCTGTAATCCTAGTGATTTGGGAAGCTGAGGCAAGAGAATTCTAATTCAAGGCCAGCCCGAGCAATTTAGTGAGACTCTGTCTCAGAATAAATTAAAAAAAAAAATTAAAAGGACTGGGATATAACTCAAGGGTATAGCACTCCTGGATTCAATCCCAAGTATTCCCCCCCCCCCCCGCAATATATATATATATATATATATACTAAATCAAAATAATATCATTCATATATCAAGCTATGTAAACATTTGCAATAATTTCAAAGCTACATAACACACAGCCCACCAACTTCATGGAAGTTAGGTGAGAGAATTAAGCTAAATAGTCCTTTCTGTATTAAAATAATCCAGAGATTTGAAATTTTTAAAGGTGGAAAGGTGGAAATTCTTTAAGAGATTAGGATTTTTTTTTTTTTTTTTTTTGGTACTGGGGATTGAACTCAAGGGCATTCAACTACATTCTCAGTCCTATTTTGTATTTTATTTAGAGATCGGGTCTCACCTAGTTGCTTAGTGCCTTGCCTTTGCTGAGGCTGGTTTTGAATGCTTCCTGCTTCAGCCTCCCGGGCCAGTGGGATTACAGGCATGTTCCACTGTGCCTGGCAGGATTAGGATATTTAGAATATCCTAATATTTAGAATATCTTAATGTTTACTCATTAATCTGTATATTACTTTGTTGAGCATTTACTACATACCAAGCAAGGAAGACTGATGTATACGATGATCCTGCTTTGAGGAACTTAATAGTCCCATTATGAATAAACAAACACACATAAAAAATTGTGTCTCAAAGTGCCAACCACTAAAAAAGCATGAGTGACATAGTGTAGGAACACTAAGGGCTGAACAAGTCTCTGTATTTGGGAAGAGAAAAAACAACCTCTGAGCTGAGCTTTTAAGAACAGGAGCTTCCTCAGCCTGCAGGGACTGGCAAATGGATTCTGTACCTTGTGGAGGCCTGTAAATGGCAACTCACAGTCCCCAGGGAGAATTAGAGGGAAATCTCAGATGGAATCCCTAATCTCCTTACGTTGTGCTTTTTATTTTAAACCATGCCACACAGGGGGTGCTTTGAACTAGGAATTCGTAAAATGGGAAGGAAAGTGCATTTGAATCAACAATCTTAACATGAGGCCTGCTCTAAACTAGTCAAGAGAAGTAGAAAATTGAAGACATTCCTGTGTAATTGAAACAAGTAAATTACTTGACTCAGAAAATAACAGTTATTCCTCACCTAACACAAAAGAAAGAAAGAAAAAGATTAAGTAGGAAATGTCATGGAGTACTGACTGTGTGAGAGGCATTGCACTGGATAAGAGGAAAGAAATTTTTTAAACATTAAGATACCATTTCTTCCTTTAATGAAGGTTTTGGGTGGGTGTGTGTGTGTGTGTGTGTGTGTGTGTGTAAAGGTAATATATATACATGTGAATAAGTAGACTAAGCAATCAAGCTATAAATTATGAAGGTCCAAAAGAATGTTATTGATGACAAATGTCAAATCATGGGAGCTGCTAAAACTTAGAGAATGCAGAAATTGCTTTAGTCAAGACAACATGAGAGACCATCCTGAAAGAGGAGAATGTGAACTGGACACCAAAGTTGGGAAAGATTATTTCAGTAAATGATTTGAACTACAAAACTCACCTTTACACACAAGGAAGGACTATCACATAAAGTGAGATGAATATTGTATATATTCTTTGTGTGTAGCGGTGGGGCATACTGAAGCATGAGCCCAGAACCTTGCATATACTAGACAAATTCTCCACCATTGAGCTATCTCCCCAGAACTTTTCACTTTTTATTTTGAGACAGGGCTTGGCTAAATTGCCCAGGCTAGTCTCAGCCTGCTCAGTCATCTGGATTATAGGCTTATAGCCACTGTACCCAACCAAGATAACTGTATTTTATATGACATATTTATATCTGTATATATTGAAAATATTGGACACTGGGCAAGAATTATCCAGAATGTAGTCACCCATATACTGGGATTTAAGGTTACCAAAAATATTCTATTAAAGTCTCTGAAAAGAGAGAAACACTGAAAAGTTGATATGGACCACTCTGACTTGCATTTATATCAAGAAAAGAAGCAATGGAAATGTTCATATATTGTTGATGGGACTGTAAAACAGAACAATGCTGAGGGCCATTGCCAAATAGGAATGACGCATCGAAATTTCCTTGCCAGCGTATCCCACGTTAAATGGACTTGCCTTGGAAATTCGCTGTGACATTGCATGTGTGTTTGAGAAAGGTGATCCAGGTTTAGGGTGTATCCTGCAGGTTTTAGGAAGTATCCTGGTTTAAGACAATTTGGGTTTAGGGAGTTCCCAGTTTAAGACAATCTGGGTTTAAGGCAGTTCCAGGTTTAAGGTTATTGCTGCTGTGCCGCAGTCTTGGCTGGGCACAGAATCACGAGCCACCACACAGCTTTGTAGATTCAAACAGCAATTCTTTATTCCCGAACTCACACCGGCCTCCACACACGTTCTGGGGCAATCCCAGTTCAGCTGCCACACAATTCACCTACTCCACGAGGCTTTCTTCCCAAAGTGCCCTCTGAATCTCACCAGAACTCAAAGGGAGCTCAGGCAGCAGGAACGCCCTAATTCCAGCAGCAATAATCCTCAACATCGAACTTCCCTAAAATCCAAGGTCTTAAACTGGGAACGCCCTTAACCCAAGGAGCGGGATACTTCCTCAAACTGCAGGACACACCCTAATCCTGGATCCTCCCTGGTCGTTGAGCAGGGTCACCTTTCTCAAACACACATGCAAGGTCAACAGCGAAATTAACATGGGGTACGCTGGCAAGGAAATTTCGATGCGTCATTCCTACTTGGTAATGGCCCTCAGCACTGCTGGGAATAGGGCGTATCCTGCTGCCTGAGTTCCCGTTGAGTTCTCCTGGAATTGAGAAAGTATTTGGGACGTGAATTGTGCGGCAGAACTTGGATTTTCCCCAGAACGTGTGTAGAGGCCGGTGTGAGTTCGGGAATAAAGAATTGCTGTTTGAATCTACAAGGTGTGTGGTGGCTCGTGATTCAGTGCCCAGCCAAGACTGCGGCATTTGGTGGCCCGTACGGGGAACATCTAAAGCTTGGAGGTAAGTGAAATTGCTCGCCCCTGAGGGAAGGCGAGAGAATGGGTGACCATTTCAAAAAACAATGTGTTCTTGTTTTGATTTATTTCGTTTTTGTTTCAAGCTGCCTATCCCTAGAAATTTCTCAGGCAAACTGGGAAAAATGGTTGGCTCAAGGTTTGAAGTTTGTCAGCCCTGAGGAAGAGAAATTTGATACAACAATTTTTTATTCAGTTTTTGTTTCATTCAGTTTCGGTTTCATTCAGTTTTTGTTATCTTATTGGGTTGTGTTATCTTTATAGTAGATTAGAAATTAGTAAAAAAGAAACTGAAAAGGTGTTAAGTAAATTGTTAGAGGTTCAGACCATGGAGAAAGACATTTTAGATAAAGCAAAAGAGAAGGTCTCTCGAGCTAGTCAGACAGAGGAAGAAAATTTAAAGGAAAAGGGGTTATTAGGAAAAAGGCCACAACAGGAGGCTGTTACTAACTCCGTTTTATTACCAGAGGGTGTAATTCAACCAACAGCCCCACCGATGGAGACAGCTGAGTGGCCCTCAAACCCCGTAGTTGATAAGTGGGTTCCTGAGACAGGACCTCAAAGATTAGCATGTCCTGTACTTGAACAGGTAGGAGGGCAGCGAATTCACTGTGCTTTAGATTTTAAAACAGTGAAGCAGTTAAAGGAGGCTGTAACAACCTATGGTCCTCAAGCTCCCTTCACGGTAAGCATGGTCGAGTCCATTACTAACTTGGACATGACGCCAGCAGATTGGGCTAGCATGTGTAAATCTGTGCTAAATGGAGGACAATATTTGTTATGGAAGGTTGCCAATGAGGAATTTTGCACGGAGACAGCTAGGCGAAATGCAGCAGCCGGTTACCCTCAAAGAAATCTAGATATGTTGTTAGGAAAAGGACCTTATGAGGGTCAACGGCAACAAATTGAATATGATCCTGCTATATATGCACAAATTGCTGCAGATGCAGTTAGGGCATGGAAGTCTTTACAAGGACATGGAGATTTACAAGGTCAGCTATCTAAGGTAATACAGAGAGCTAAAGAACCTTACGCTGACTTTGTAGATAGGCTTATTCAAACAGCTGCCAAAATTTTGGGGGATACAGATCAAGCAATGCCATTAATAAAACAACTGGCTTATGACCAAGCAAATCGTTGCTGCAGAGAGGTTATTAGACCATGGAGATATGAAGATTTAAACACATATATTAAATTATGTAGAGATATTAATGAACAAGGGCAAGTCTTGGCAGCTGCAGTACAACAGGCTTTAGATGCCAGGCCAAAAACATGCTATAATTGTGAACAAACAGGACATTTTAAAAGGAGTTGCCCCATAGGAGGAGGGTTTAACAAAACTAGAAATCAAAGGAATAGAATACCAGGTATTTGCCCACGATGCCGTAGAGGGAGACATGGGCTAATGAATGCCATTCTCAAACCACCATAGAAGGTACTCCCTTATCAAAAAACGGACAAGGATCAGGTATTTACCCACGATATCGTGGAGAAAGACATCAGGCTTCATTGCCAAAAAACGGACTGGGGACCCCAATGCTCCGGGGCCCACAACCACAAATATACGGGGCAGTGGAGGAACCCAGCAACACCATCAGGGTGGTGCCCAGGGCACATTGTCCATTAAATCCCTCGTCAGACAAACCCGAGGGAGCGCAGGGTTGGACATCTGCGCCTCTGCCAGAGCAGTACTAACTCCAGAGATGGGAGTTCAAATCATTCCTACAGGAGTAAAAGGACCTCTTCCCCAAGGAAACAGTAGGCTTATTATTGGGACGTAGTTCATCTACATTAAAAGGACTTATGATAAGTCCTGGGGTAATTGATCCCGATTATGTAGGTGAAATAAAAATTATAGCTAGTTCTCCAAGAGGTATATCAGTAATTTCACCTGGAGATAGAATAGCACAGTTGTTAATAATACCCAGCCTACATAATAAGTTCTCTAGTCGTAATGTAGAAAGAGGTTCCAGGGGATTAGGCTCCACAGGTGTAGATTGGGCTATGCTGTCTTTAAATTTAGATTCTCGCCCAATGCTAAAACTAAATATTCAAGGTGACGAGTTTATTGGGCTACTGGACAAAGGTGCTGACCTTAGCATCATATCTTGTCAAGAATGGCCAAAACATTGGCCGTTACAACAAGCCACTCAAACCCTTCGAGGCCTAGGAGTGGCGACTAATCCCCATAGAAGTGCAATGATATTAGATTGGAAGGATCCTGAAGGATGTGAAGGAAATATACAGCCATATGTATTAGATCATCTTCCCATAAATTTATGGGGACGAGATGTCTTAGATCAACTAGGTTTGACGTTAACAAATAACATCAAAAAAAAAAAACACAAAAAACAAATAACATCAATCCTAATGCACCCACTACTAGGGCTAGACAAGGTTGTAGGAAAGAAAAAAGATTAGGAGAACAAGAACAAGGTATAGCAGCACCAATTCAAATAGATCAAGGAACAGACAGACATGGGTTGGATTTTCAGAAAGGGCCACTGAGACAATCAAAATTACTTGGAAATCAGAAAGACAAGTGTGGGTTCCTCAGTGGCCCCTGACTAAAGAAAAGATACAAGTAGCCCATGATCTGGTCAAACAACAATCAGGGATGTAGCTTGGTGGTAGACCAAGCACGTGTGCACACACACAAACACACACACAAGCATATTCATTCTCAGTCTTAACCACTTCTTCAGATTTTTATTTTTTCCAGGAAGGCTCCCATGAGCCGGTAAAAATATTAAATTAAATTTATGTGCTTTTTTCCTGTTGATTCGTCTCACATCAGTCAGCTTAATTCTCAGATCCAAATGTAAAAGAATAGAGAAAAGTTTTTCCTCCCCTTCATGGCAAAAACTGGAAACAATCCAAATACCCTTCAGCAGGAGACTAGGCAAACAAATTGTGGTATATGTACTATTCAGCAATTAAATAGAATTACAGATAATGCAACAATATGGCTGAATCTCACAAACGTTATGTTGAACAATAGGTGCACAAAAAAAATAAAGCACACTTTGTGTCATTCATTTATATGAAGTTCAGAAACAAGTAAATTTAATCAAAGGTGAAGGAAATCACAAAAATAGTTGCTCGTGAAGGTAAGAGTTGATTGAAAGGGGCCATTGAAGAAATTTGGGGAGTGACATGAATGTTTTAGATCTTGTTTGAGGTCATGGGTATATGAATATATACAGTTACCCACTTTAAATTTCACACTTAAAATCTGTGCATTTGAGAATCATAGCCTCTGGGACAGGAGTCCTTGTGTTTCTCTTTCACTAGCAAAGTAATAAACATTTTTTTCCTTTTTCTCAAACCCATGTCCTTGTTATTGGATTGGCATCGGGGACAGAAACCGAGGTTTTTGGCAACAAATTTGGAACCCCAGATGGGATCCAAGAGCACACCGGCTCCAGCTTCTTGGGCAGGACTGGCTCCCCAAGGCACCTTCACTTCCATGCTGAGGATTCACCATGCTGGCGAGCTTGTGGAGAGCCAACTGCAGGAGAGTTAAAAGTCAGTTTGCCTCAGATGGAAACAGAGGAGTTAATTCGGGTGAGTAGAGGGAGGGACTGAGGGACCTTTCCAGCAGCTTCCAAAGCTCCTATTGCTTGGGAAACTCCTGCCTTCTCTCCCTGAGCACTACAGGTTTCTTCTTATGATCCACTTTGAGAAAAAGGAAACTGAATTCAGTAAAGTCACTTACCCTTGGACATCTGGTAAGTTCCCCAGTGTGCATGCCAAGACCCTTGATTCCATACATCTGATTCCTCTTTGTGGGAACATCTGGTCCCTCTTTGTGGGGACATCTGTGGCACCACTGGGATAGGAGTCACCGTTTAATGGGAGATATTGATGAACCCAGCCTAATTCCATTTTAAGATTGGGAGCCATCTCGTCACAAAGTCATGAAAAGTTAATTTCTGTTTTACTATAAATTACTGCGATTTCTAAACTTGTTTGAAATTCCTGCCCTTGCCTTGAAGTCACCCAGGCCTGGCTTTTCCTGACTAGACAACAACCTTCTCTGAAACCTCAGTGGCATCTCATAAATTCTGATGTTGGGATCTAAATTTATTCCCTACCTTGAAATGTTAAGCCATGTAGATCATTAACCTACTATCTGCCTTTGAATTATGCTTGTCAAAATCCTGTTATCTGTAAGTTCTCAAGACACCCCCCTTTGCAACTTTTTGTGCTATAAAACTATGCTCCTAGAGAGCTGGGGGACTGTTCTCTAGCCCAGGGATTTTGAGAGAGACAGTCCTGGCCAGTGTACACAATTACAATCTTGCTTTAAGTTGATATAAAATTGGAGTCAGTGGTCCTTTCTTTGTGACGTGGTTTAACAATGTTTCTGTTGTAGATTCTCATCTGTTTGTTGGCATTAGGCTTGGGAATTCCCTCTGGTTTGTCTGTGTTTTTGTTTTGTTAGTATTTGTTACTGCCCCCTTTTAAGAAATGGTCATTACTGCATTGATCCCATTGGCAGTCTCTCGGGAAAGATCTTGGCTGGTCAATTTAAAGGTTCTTGTCTGTCAGTCATGATTTTGGGGCTTTTCTCTGGTTGCGTCTCTCTCTTTCTCTTTGTTTCTTTTTTGTACAATCTGTCAGAGTAAAGTAAATTGAAGTGTCACCTATAGGTATAAGCCTAAAATAATGTTTTACTGTAATGATCTGGCTTTTAAATAGCTTTCTAGATTAATGTACAATCTTGTAGTAGGAGTTGGTCTATCAAAGGTAAAGGAAGTAGAAGAAATTTGTACGTGCAGGTCTGTCTGTTTTAAAGGTTTCTGTCTGTCCCCCCTGGTTTCAGGGATCCTCTCTTGTCTGTTTTTTGTTTTTGTTTTGTTTTGTTTTGTTTTTTGTCTGTTATTGGCCCTTTAAGACATAGGCCATGCTGCATTGATCTTACCAGTAGTCTTGAGCAGAGAGATCTTGGCTGAATGGGCTGCCTTTAGGTATAAGCCTAAGAGAAAGATGTTTTCCTGTAACTCAGTCTGGTCTTTGAATGTTTTTTTCTGGATTATTATACAATCTTGACATTGGAGTTGGTCTGTCAGAGGTAAAGTGTATGAAAGAGATTCTGTATGTACAGGCATTTATGCAGTTGCATGATAAAGGGTCTGAACCATCAGGAACTAAGTTGAAAATGACAAAAGTCACTGCCTCTGGGGTGCAAGGATAGCTGGACACCAGAAGAAAGGGTTAAAAAGATTTAAATATTTTAAACCCAGTGCTGGCATTCCCTGCACTATTTCTCAGCCTGGCCCCAGGCAGCCACAGATCATCTCACCAAACTAGCCCTAAACTGGGGCAGGGCGTCCCTGAAAAGCTGTCTGGGCTGTAGAAAAATGGCTTCTGCCATGCCTTTCAGCCCCTCTGCCCCTGGGGGTGGAGGCTGTTGGCCACAAAGAATGTGACAGTAGGTTTTCAGCACTGTTGCTTTATGAGCTGGGTGCGGGAATGATCTTCCCTTTTAAGATCTGACAGGATACCCCATTTGGCCAGGGGATTTCCATCACTGGGGCAAAGCCATTCTTGCTATAACAGTATCCCATCAAACCAAATGCCTGGGGAAACTGGCAGAATCAATAACTGCACCCAGAGAAGAGAAAGACAGAAACTAAGGCCAACCTGTGTTTTGTAGGCAGCCTCTGAAAAAGGATCTTCATGGAACCCTAAAGAAAACGATAGAAAGGGCATCCTCTATTGCATATCAATATGTGTAATATAAGAAAAAGGCCCAAAAGGAACCTATGGGGACAATTGACAGTGGGGAGCTCATCTAAAGTTGATGGCAATCTCTCCTTATAATGGTAAGGGACATAGGTCTAGCTCAAAAGTATCCTGTGCTCCAACCCTTTGAATGCAACCTGGGAGAAATAACTTTAAGGCACAGCTTTTGTATATGCTGGATTGTCCAACCCTCTCCTGGGATGAAATTTGTTGTGTAAATTAAATGTGCAGAAACATTCGTAAAGACTGTTTCAGAATACAAATTTTGAAGTGTCCCAAACTAGAAAATATAAAAGAAAGTTATAGGTATGGAAATATTTCAGCATGGAAAAATAGATGGTAAAAGAAATGTTTCTGGGGGCTGAGGTTGTAGCTCAGTGGTTGAGAGCTTGCCTCGCATACATGAGGAACTGGGTTCGATCCTTAGCACCACATAAAATAAATAAATAAAACAAATATATTGTGTCCATCTACAACTAAAAAAAATTTTTTTTAAATGTTTCTGGATGAGAAAGTATTTTTTTCTGGTAAAGTAATATTCTTTTGCTAAAGTCCAAGATGAAAGAAGGCAAAACTAATATAAAGAAGTTTTGTGGAAGGCAAACCTCAAAAAGTTTGTGATTAAATTGGCTATCGCAGCACAGTCATTAAAGTTATTTTGAACTTTAATGTACTAGTATGAAGCAAAGTCAGAAACATTGATCTGCTCCTATCTATCAAGATAATTTTCTAGTATTTGAAAGGTTTTATTACTTGGGGGAAACTATGTCTTAAAGTAATTAGGGTTTGTACCTATTTTAAAGTCTTAAATGATTACTTTGTAATTAGTTAAACAAACAAATGTTATTTAGATTATAACAATATAGTTGACACCCAAAATATGTGTGACTAAGTATATGTATGTATTCATCTGAGAAGTATATCTGTTTAAGCCTTGTATTGTGTAAAAGTTTATAAAATGAAAGTTCAGGTAAGTTCACTGGCAATATAATAGATAAGTGCTCTCTTCGTACATTGTATCTGACATAGAAGGGTCACACTGTCATTTGAGGATCTGTCTTATATCTGTTTTCTTTGAGTAAGTCAATTTCTAATCATTAACACTGTTTCCTAAATGCATAAGAAATTTAAGGCTATCCTTTGATTTTTGTTAACCCATGCAGATGTGTGATTATTGATACCATACACTCAGGATTCTAAATTTTACTTTAAAAGTTAAACTTAGTTAAATAAAAAGCTTAGAAGAGCACTTAGACAAGTTAATGTTCTCCATACTAAAATTATGTGCAGCAAAAGTCTTGTATTTGTACAAAAATAACAAATTTGGTTGGAATTTATTCAAGTCGTTTGATGGTTTATAGCTGGATAAAGTAACCTGTTGTCAATAAGTTATACATACAATTTTGTGTTACTTACTCTTCACACTAAAATTAGAATTTAAATGCATTTTTGGAAGATAATAAAGGGGAACCTGATCTGTTTAAAGATGACATTGTTGGGGTTGGGGATGTGGCTCAAGTGGTAGCACGCTTGCCTAGCATGCGTGAGGCACTGGGTTTGATTCTCAGCACCACATAAAAATAAAATAAAGATATTGTGTCCCCCTAAAACTAAAAAAAATAAAATAAAATAAAAATTAAAAAATAAAGATGACATTTTAAAACAGGAAGCATTCTGCCATTTTTTCCCCACAAATACAAAGTTAAAAGCTCTCTTAGCCTTTCTATGATTCATGTTTCAGATGTAATGTTGTATTGTGCTATTTGTGAAGAGCCTTACCTTACCTGCCTCCTACATTACTCCATGTTAGAATAGCTCCAAAATGGGCTAGACTTCAGCTCACTTAAAGCTGTGTTCGAAAGATTGATTTTTTTGTAAAGCTTACCGTAATCTCAAACAGGGGATATAATATATAACTAAGTCAAGGTTCAAGATTATAAAAGACATTTTTCTTGGTTCATAGCTATTACACAAACTGAATATGTTTTTGCTTTGTAAGTTTCATTTTCATAAGAAAATACTCTGTAAGTATTTTCCTTGTGAACTTTATAACTCTTGCCTGTTAGTGTTTTGCAAGGGTACTACTTCTAAAAACAAAATGAAACAAACAAACAAACAAAAAAACAACCTGAGTTAATTTGAGATAATAAGCCATCACCTACTGAACAAATAGTATATAATGCCAACTTCCAGTATTAATACTAACCCCAATTAAATGAAAGGGATAATTGTAAGATTATATAGATATTGAAGTCCCTCTTTAAGACTGGTAAAACTGGCTTGCTGGGTGTTTAAATAAACACTATTAAAAAAAAAAAAAAAAGAACAAAGTCAAGGAAGTAAAAGGGCCAAGGAAAAAGCAGTCAACATTTTGACCCTTGACCTCTATAGTCAGCCAGGACCTAGAGAATGATGAGACCCCTCTCTGGGTCCTGCAACTCTGTCTAATGAGTCACCTGGTCCACTGATCAGGGAGATCTAGAGGACCCTAGAAAACAGGAAGCCAACCAGTGCACATTCTGCAAAAAGGAGGGTCATTGGAGACAGAAACATCCCTGATCCTTCCAAGAGAAGCCACATACGGCCATCAGGACTCTGACCCATCCTAGCAGATGGCATCACTGGTAGAAGAAAGCTAAAGGAGATAAGAGGCTTTGCACAGGTCTCCAAGAGTGATCTCTGAGGAATCTCACTTGACTCTAAGAGTAGATAGGAACAAGGTCAGTTTTGACCAACTTGGTCCTAAACACCTGGCAGGAGAGTATAGCCTGAGCATAGTCCTACATTTAAAGGGAGAAACAATGTTTTGTTTTGTTTTGATTTTAATGTAACTTAAGATGTACATTTGTGTCAGCCCTACCAAAAGTAAGTAAAGCTGGAGGGTATAGAGAAAAGGCTCTTGTGTGAGAGTGCCTAATAATAATGATCATAAAAGACCCTAGAGTCACAAGTTTGTCCTGAGTCAATTTGAGCCTGATTCCATACACCTACAAATCTTCCTAAACTGCTACATTGATAAACTTGATCTATTTTCCACTGACAAGATTATGAGTTAGTGTCTTCATGGCTTTCAGAGATTGGCTAAAACACTAATTATTGTTCTGCTAATTGTTTACAAAAAAGTAATGCTTTGCTGTCTTGTTTATGTTCTCTTAGCATGATCCCTGCTGTATGCCTTGTCCAGTCCCCTGCCATTTGCCACTGTGGAAGTCTGAACTGCTCTGTTGATGACTGCTGTTATGTGTCTACACCCCACCTCATAGAGAACAAGGACTTTGGGTTATTTCCCTTAACTTTGCCCTCTTCATCAGGAAGCAGCTTGGAGATGTTGTCGCCCATTTTTTCATAAAAATGAAATGTAGAAATTGA
The DNA here is from genome assembly GCF_964194105.1 of Spermophilus citellus. NCBI lineage: Eukaryota > Metazoa > Chordata > Mammalia > Rodentia > Sciuridae > Spermophilus > Spermophilus citellus. The sequence continues at coordinate 176,377,478 of NC_138182.1, read as the reverse complement.
CAGTGGGAAAATGTAACAGTGTCCTCTTTATGCTTTGAATATAGCCCTTCCTGCTCTACCCCTGTAACTGATTTTTAAAAGGGACCTGTTCTTTTCTATTTCCTCTCTCCCTGCTCCTCCTTAATATCTCCCCATCCCCAATCTCAGGGGAAATAGGATTACCTATTTTCCCCCATCCTTATCTGTCCTTGAGTACACCCGCCACCATAGGAACAAAGTAATCCAGACTTTGGGATGGCACCAGAAGGTCTCAGAAATGACTGTCTCCCAAATTAACAAGTGAATTGCAACTCCAACAGAGAATATGTGGAATGTAGCCTTTGAATCACCTCTTTAAAAGCCCTCTGTTCATGCTGATGGGCAGAATCAAGGCATCTGGGATAGGAGTCCACTGTGTTTCTCCTTTGCTAGCAAAGCAAAAAACTTTCTTTTGCCTCTTTCTCAACTAAACAAACAAACAAAAACTATGTGTTTAATTTAAAAAATGAAAACACATTCTGGTTCCTTACATATTCAATTTTAAAATTCATAAAGTATCTTTAGAAGATTTTTTTGTAAGAAAATGTTTCCATCTTATTTGTTGCTTAAATTCTAATTTTTCAGTGGAATTTTAATTTTTTATACCAATGTTATGAAACCTGTATAGTTTATTAAAGAATCAGATGCCGCTTCTTGTGGGCTCGGCCCATTCGCCGAACGCGTGCGGCAATCAGAAATTGGGGCTGGGGATGTGGTTCAAGCGGTAGCGCGCTCACCTCGCATGCGTGCGGCCCGGGTTTGATCCTCAGCACCACATACCAACAAAGATGTTGTGTCCGCCGAGAACTAAAAAATAAATATTAAAAAAAAAAAAGAATCAGAAATTTACAGAGTTTATGTAAGTCTGTGATCAGATTTAAAAGATGTATTTGAGTAACAAAAGCAGGAGTTAAAGGTGAAACAGGGCTTGAGGAGGGCTACTGCCATTTTTGTCTTGGAATGATTGGAATATGAGTATGAATACTCTGAAAGTGACAAAGAAAAAGGAAGGGAACCCAAAATAATAGTTTTAACCTATGAAATTCTGTTAATATATTGGTTTTATTTTATAATATTACAAATTTGGGTACTGATCCTTCCATTGATTAGATATAATACTGATTTCTAATAATCTGGTGGCCTAAATCCTTTTAATAAAAGCTCATGTGTGAGATAATGTAAGAAGGTTCAGAGGTGAAATGGTAACATTATGAGAGGTGTAACCTAACCAATGACTTGATGTAGATTAATTGAGTGATAAGCATAGGAAGCTAAGTATGGCTAGAGGGGGTAGGTTGCTGGGGGTGTGCCTTTGGGGTGTGTATTTTGTTGCTGGAGAGTGAGTGGAACACTCTTTCTGCTTCTTGATTGCCGTGGCCTGAGTTGCTTTCCTTCTTCACGTACTTCTGCCATGATGTTCTGCCTTATCTCGGGCCCTGAGCAATGGAGTTATCCACCTGCGGACTGAGACCTTTGAAACTATAAGCACCAAATAAATTTTCCTCCTCTAAAGTTGTTCTTGTCAGGTCTTTTGGTCACAGTAGCAAAAAACATGACTAAAACAAATTGAAAGCATGCCACATATTCAATAGGGGTAAAATAATTTTCAAAAAGCATGGGGATAAGGAAGAAATAAGAAGGGCATGTGACCCATGCCTGTAACTTCAGCTATTAGAAGGCTGAGGCAAGAGAATTCCAAATTTGAGGTCAGCCTCAGCAATTAGGGAGACCTTGTATTAAAACAAAAAAATAAAAAAGGCCGGCTATTATGGCACATACCTGTAATCCTAGCAGCTCAGGAGATTGAGGCTGGAGGATTACAAATTCAAAGCCATCCTTAGCAACAGTGAGGCACTAAGCAACTCAATGAGACCCTGTCTCTAAATTAAATACAAAATAGAGCTGGGGATATGACTCAGTGGTCAAGTGCCCCCGAGTTCAATCCCTGGTACCTTAAAAAATAAAATCAAATAAAAAGGGCTAGAGCTGGAACTCAATGGTAGAGAGCCCCTGATTCTATTACTGAAAAAAGGAGGAGAAGGTAGTCATCAGAATCTGGGGAGCACTGTAATTTTGAAAGGATAGTTAAACTGGTGGCACATGTCTATAATCCCAGCAATTTAGGGAGGCCAAGGCATGAAGATCACAAGTTCCAGGCTAACCTCAGCAACTTGGCAAGACCCTGTCTCAAAATTTGGGGAAAAAAAAAAAGAAGAAGAAGAAAAAGAAGAAAGGCTAGGGATGTAGAGCTGGGGATGTGGCTCAAGTGGTGGCGCACTCGCCTGGCATGCGTTCTATCCTCAGCACCACATACAAACAAAGATGTTGTGCCCGCCGAAAACTAAAAAATAAAGATTAAAAAATTCTCTCTCTCTCTGTCTCTCACTCTCTCTTTAAAAAAAAAAAAAAAGGAAAGGCTAGGGATGTAAATCAGTGATAAAGCCCCTCTGGGTTCAATTCCTAGTACCAACAAATAAATGAATAAATGAATGAATGAATGAGTAAATAAGTAAATAAATAAAGGAAATTTAATATTAAAATATCATTTTAAGGGCTGGGGATATAGATCAGTGGTACAGTATTTACCTAGTATGTGTGGGGCCCTGAGTTCAATTCCCAGTATTGCAAAATAAATAAACTAATTAAACATAATCTTATATTTGGGCATCAAAACATTTACTTATTATTTCAGCAATATATACCCTAAAAAGTGAAGTTTGACTAAAACTTGGTCATAGAAATTCTATAAAAGCTATAATTTTCAATTGAGGGTATGAAAAATAGGCAGTTCCCATCTCTAAGGGGTTTCTCAAATTAGGGGAGCAGATGGGAATTTTGTATTTACCAAAAGATTATAGGATGATAAAGTTATGAGATATAAGATAGGGCTGCTGTCTACTATCTCAGTGGGATGCCTGATTTGTATATACAACCATACCAACCTGTAACTAGATCAGACAACCAGTCATGACAAACAAGGCTACTTACCCTGTGGTAACTTACTCCTCCACAGAAATGTGTTGCCATTTATAAGAAACTGGTTTCATTTCTCTAATCATAATTACTAGTTTCTTTCATTTACTATACTTCCTTTAAAGGATTTCAGTTATATTGACTTAAAGGGATGGAGAAATAAGTTCTCAATTGTCATAGGGAAAAGGGAAGTCGTAAAGTCACAGGGGTGAGTCCAGCATACACACACACACACACACACACACACACACACACACACACATATATACATGTATATATATACACATACAACTACATTTTATAAAATTTTACAGTGCTAAGAGTTGAAACCAGGGCCTCACACTTGGTAGGCAAGCATTCTTATCACTGAGTTACATTCCCAGCCCCAGCAATTCATTTTTAAAAGTGAATCAAAATTATCTCCTTCACCACAAAACAATTAGCATGCCATTCTTCCTCTGAACATCTATGCAATCATTTGGAACCCAGCCTATTATTTTGTGATGTGTCTTTTCAACCAAATCATGACTCTTTAAGGCAGCAGAATATTCCTGAGGGACACTGCAATGATGAATTGCTATTCTGTCAGTCGTCATCTATATGCAAGTAGAACAATGCAGAACAATTCAAAAGCCCAGTCTCTCTTTGCTATAATGAGTTTATTTTATCAAAGTGTTACTGTGTATACTTCCTTTGAGCAAAGCACTCTAATAAGCATTAATCAAAAGACACTTAACTTTTGAAACTTTTCATAAATAATTATTTGTAAAAATCACATGTGGAAGCTGGGATTGTGACTCAGAGGTAGAGCACTTGCCTTGAATGTGTGAGGCACTGGGTTCGATTCTCAAAACTGCATATAAATAAAAAAATAAAGGTCCATCATGTAAAAGACTCTTATTCCTTATTTCCCATTACCCTTGTCTGAAAACAAGAATCTGATCTCTATTGTTTATTTAATAGTGACCATATCACTATTATTAGTAGTATAGTACCAAATATAATTCATAGCAGATAAAGTAAGAGTTATTCTCTCTAAATGTCACCATCCTATTTCAGTTTCTCTATGTCATATCACATACTTCCTGCAGGATTAGTCATGATTATTGATGAAAAATTTGGAGAAAATCAATCTCTTACTTAAAATGTGTATTTTCAATATTGTGTGTGGTATGCTAAATAATGAGAAAGAGAATCAGATTATCACCTGACCCAAATGGAATCTAGTTAAAAATGGACATCTTACTAGATCTAAAAGATGATCAACAGATAAGATACCTTCATTATGTATTAGCTGGCACAAGGTGAATATAAAGGTTTGGAAATTTGTTAGAAAGAGATTATAGAATCATATGTTAGGAAAACAAGTAATGCTCTGTGCTGATCATGAGCAACATAATATTTCATTTCTCCTTGTTGTCTGTTTTATCCAACTGGGATTAAATCCAAGAGCACATTGCCCAGTTTATATATATATTAAAGTTTCTAAGCTGCAAAGCCTGAATTAAAATGTAAAATGTATATATATATATATATATATATATATATATATATATATATATAGTAAAGTTTCTAAGCTGCAAAGCCTGAATTAAAATGTAAAAGACCGCGTAAAGTTCCTCTGCTACACCCAGCTACACCCAGAACCTGAAATTCCTGAGATAGTTAAGACAAGGCCCTACTGGCCATTTAGCCTAGGGCCCTGTGCAGTTTGTCTCGTAAGCAGACAGGGCCCGAACCAATCAGTTTGAATGTGTACCCTGCTTAGGAGTGACCAATCACCCCCACCCAACCTGTTCCCGCCAATGAATGTGCTAATCATGTATGAGAGTTGTTGTTCAATTTTCCCGGGCCTCATGCTGATTTGTTCTGATGTATTCAAAGCCCCCCCCCCCAAAAAAAAAAGTGTACTTAAGCACTGCTTAGCCTTTGCTCTGGGCTGCTCTCGCTTTTTGAGCGAGCCTGCCTGGGGCCTCAGCGCGCTGAATTGGATCCTCAATAAACTCCCTCCTGCTTATTGCATGAAGCCAGTCTCTTGTGGTCTCTTCCTCCGTCGTTTCGCCGGACCCTTACTATATATATATATATATATATATATATATATATATATATATATATATACACACACACACACACACACACACACATATACACATATATGTGAATATATATTCCTTTATATATATATATATACACACACACACATATGTATACATATATATACATTTACACACACACATTTTTATTTTGAGAGAGGTTCTTCCTAAGTTGCTGAGGATCTCTCTGAATTGATGAGGAAGGCCTGTAATTTGTGATCCTCCTATCTCAGCCTCCCAAATGCTAGTATTATGGGCATGCACTACCATGCCTGGCTTTCTTTTGTCTTTTAAAGGTCCCCAAATTATTTGAATATAAGAGAGGAAAGCAATTATAAATTTAGGTGTCATATCTCTTTCTCTCTTATGGGTTGGGAGCAAGAAAGAGTGTGGGGAAGGCTTTAGAATTTGAATGAAAGGATTCAACCAATTACTGGACAGACAAAACTGAGAGTGTTTGGAAGAACAATGGAGGTTTGGCAGATCAAGAAAATAAACAGCAAGACTGCACAGGCTTCAAAGTCAGGCATGCCCAATTGTGAGTCCTGCTCCCTCATTATGTGACCTCTAGCAAGTTACTTAACTTCCAGGAACCACTGCACCCTTATCAATAAAAAGCAGAAAAAGAACCCGGGTGTGGTGGCCGATACTTGTAATCCCAGTGGCTCAGGAGGCTGAGACAGGAGGATTGCAAGTTTGAAGCCAGTCTCAGCAATTTAGTGAGGCCCTATCAACTTAGTGAGACCTTGTCTCAAAATTGAAAATAAAAAGGGTTAGGAATGTGACTCTGTGGTTAAGCACTTCTGGGTTCAATCCCCAGTACTGGGTGGGGGTGGGTGAGTGGGGTGGGGGAAGAAAGAGCAAAAAAACAACCTGTAAGGATGTTGAAAGAACTGAATACAATAGTTGGTTCTCAGTAGATATTTATTCCTTTCCTTTCCTCTACAAAAAATAGACATTAGGATCTTCCCAATTTTGAAGGTGACTAGTACATAATGCATTATACTAGTACTGATAAAAATCAGAGCTTGTTACAACATTGCATTTTCAAAATGTTAACTGTTTTACTTTGTCATGTTTACTAATGTTTATCTTGGCATAGAGTTAGTATTTATACAAATATTGAATAGTGTGTGCAGTGATAGACTTAACTTTAAGTTGATTTCATTTAACAAACTTTCAGTGAATGCCACTATAGCTATCTCAAGAGAAATTATGAAATGATCAAGACACAGTCCCATCCCACAGAAACTGACATGGTGTGTAAGGCAAGGCTCTTTTTTTGGCAGGAGGAGTACTGGGAATTGAATCACTGAACCAGTAGTCCCCAATCCTAGTTTGTATTTTATTTAGAGACAGGGTCTCACTGAGTTGCTTGGCTCCTCACTGTTTTTTTTTTTTTTTTTTTTTTGCTGAGGCTGGCTTTGAACTTTCCATCCTCCTGCCTCAGTCTCCCAAGCCGCTGGGATTACAGGCATGCACCGCCATACCTGGCAGAAAAGGCTTGTGTTAGTATCTTGGACAAACACCCTGCTGAGTCCTCTTATGACCGCCTGGAACCAAACTCTCTCCAAACACAAGCTTCTCTGGCTGCTGAGTGTGTAGCCATTTGTACCATTTTAGTGATGGTTTTTATATGTCCAGGCACTGTTTGATTAGTTCAGATTGATTTTTTATTTTTTCCCAGTACCAGGATTGAATCCAGGGTATTCTACCACTAAGCTACATCTCCAGTCATTTTTATTTTTAATTTTTGAGACACGGTCTCGCTAAATTGTCTAAGCTGGCATTGAACTTTCAATCTTCTGGCCTCAGCCTCCCAAATAGCTAGGATTACAGGCATATGCCATTCCATCAGACCCCAGCTTAATTTTTTTTAAATACAAAAAATAAATCCCTTTCCATTGGTGTCAAACTAGGAAACGGACACAGTTTATTGTAAGAGGTGAAAGCAGATAAAATCATTTTTCTTAGATACATACAATATTTTAATCTATGGTTTCCCTTTGTATGTCTACCACTTCCACATTTTGAAAAAGAAAAAAAAAAGGGGTATTTTCTGCATGGCCACAAGATCAACCACTGCTGCTGGCTGGACCAAAAAAAAAAGAATGGGTAACTTCAAGGGTGCAGTCATCTGCTTGCCACTGGCTCCTGGTAAAGCTAGAAAAGCTAATTAGCACCCTCTTTTTTTTCACCCCACCCTCCTCTGCAAGTCTTCACCATCTGTCTGGTCTCCCCATTCCACCCATCACAGCTTCTTTCTGCTTCCTCTATCTGAAAAGGCCAAAGATATTTGTCCTCCAGGAAAGAGTCAAGAATAGGCTTATTGTTAATTTTTAAATTTTAGCAATTTTCAAATTTCTAAAACTCGAAACTTCAAGATTTCCTCCACCCTAATAATGCTTTCTCTCCCTGATCCCTGTTATCTTACCTAAAACATCCTTTCTTCTCTATCCAGGAAAATTGGTAGGTCTGGAGTCCAATGTACTTTATAATGGATGGTTACCTAATGATAGCCAAGTATCTAATTCCTACAGTGGGTCTCTCTAAATAGTTTCACTAAGAGTGTTAAAGGCAGAAATGAAATATCAAATTATTTAGTAAGTATAGTGTATTTCACCATGAAGCCACAGGAAATGGTGAGAGGATACATTTAACATGAAACAGCAGTGACAGCTCACAGCAGTAATGGCATGAGTAATGACATGCCATTACTCATTAAAAAGATTCACTAAATAGGACTGCAGCAAGGCAATCTAAAACTTCAATCTCAATCTAAAATTTTGAGATTTCACAGAATAAACAGTGAATTTTCTAACAAGCAAATGAATACAGACTAATGACAGACAAAAATATGATTCTCCTATTTACCAGAAAAATAATGTGATCTGGATAAACTGTTTATTTCACTAATAAAAATCCCATTACCTTAAGGATTTGTTTAAAACAGTATTTTTCCCCATACTTCTTGTTCTGACTTATTTTGCTTTTCCTACCTTGCAGTAATACAAGATATACACAGGGGCTGGGGATATAGTTCAGTTGTTAGAGTGCAATCCCCAGCACCATCACTACACACACACACACACACACACACACACACACACACACAAATACAAGATATACACTTTTTTAAAAATTTAACACTACCAGTTTAAAAAATGGAAGGCAGTAGGGTACAAACTTTGAAAATTACAAAACCATAAATATTGGCTCAGAATGGGAATTCGATTAGAATCTTGGAGCTAAGCTATAGTTAACCTGACTCTGAAAAGACTTTCTTCCTCCTAGTATTTCAAACACAACAATGTACACTTGGAAAAGAAAAGAACCAGGGTGATTTGATGTTAGGATTCTTGCCTTACCAGAAGAACTTGCTAAAAGAAATTGCCTGTGTACCTTTTTATTTTAATAACAGAAGGAAAGGGAGGCCAACAAACTTTAGTTCAGAGTATTTTTTTCAGTTGGATGGAATGAAGCTGTGACCCAGGTCTGTAAAGGACACCAGCTGCCTCCTACATGCAGGGGACACTTGTGTCTTTTTTTTTTTTTTTAATATTTATTTTTCAGTTTTCGGCAGTGCTGAGGAATGAACCCTGGTCGCATGCATGCCATGCGAGCGCGCTACTGCTTGAGCCACATCTCCAGCCCCAACATTTGTGTCTTGAGGCTGCTTCTTCACCATCAGAACCATCTTACCAGACTTGGGGAACTCCTCATCATCTGAGCCTTAGCAAGTGACAGGGTCTAAGTCCCGCTCTAGATGCTCAAAAGTCATCCATCCATTGCTTTGGCAGGTCAATCAGATGTAACAGCTCTAGATAGATCTTTCTGTCTATCTATCTATCTATCTATCTATCTATCTATCTATCTATCTATTTTTACTGGGATTGAACTCAGGGGACACTCAACCACTGAGCCTCATCCCTGGTCTCACTGAGTTGCTAAGCACCTTGCCATTGCTGAGGCTGATTTTGAACTTGCAATCCTCCTATCCTCCTGCCTCAACCTCTTGAGCTGCTAGGATTATAGGCCTTCGTCACTGGACTCAGCACTAGCTCCAGATTTTGACTCAGAAGCCAGCAACCCAAAGCAATGGAAAGAGAGGTGAGTCCACTCTGGTAGCAACACTCAATTTCAAAAGGCAGTGAAGCAGCTGCATCATCCTAAGGGCAGTGTTGAGATAGGGTGACAGCTGTAGAGTCTATTCTTCATCAACAGCAGTACATCACCCACTCAGACAAGTTCTGGGATCTCAGTGTGTAGACACCTTTGACCTCTAGCCTTTCCAGGATTCTGTGAGATACTCAATATGTTTTCAGTGCTTACTTTTTCTGTGTAAACCAAAATCACCTTCTGTTGTCTGAAACAAAGAACTATGTGGAACACAGAACTTCTGAAACAGTAACTTAGAATTAAAAAAAGAAGATCAGGGCTGGGGATATAGCTCAGTAGGTAGAGTGCTTGCTTTGCATGCACAAGGCTCTGGGTTCAATCTGCAGCACACACACACACACACACACAAAAAAAAAAAAAGAGAGAGAGAGAGAGGATCCAGGGACTATCATGTCTCTTATAATCTACATACTACTCACAAAGATGATTAATGAAAAACTGTGTGTCTACTTTTCCTTAATAGGGAAGGGAAGGCAACTTTCACTGATAGTTGGGAAACAGTTAATGGGAAACCTTATCCCTTTACCTAGGTCCAGGCCCCAAAACTCTTGTGTAAAATGCAGGACTTGGGCTGAGGTTGTGGCTCAGTGGGAGAGCACTTGCCTAGCATGTGTGAGCCACTGGATTTGATTCTCAGCACCACATAAAAATAAATAAGTAAAGTTATGTCTACCTACAACTAAAAAAATATTTTTTAAAAATTCAGGACTTATATCTGAAGGCCTCTGGTCCACATGCCTTATGCCACTTCCTCTGCTCTGAGACTACAGAAGAAAAAGAAATTCCAACTGCCCATATTTAGGCTTGAACAGGAGTTTCTGCAGAACAGAAACTGCCGGAGAGGCCAGATGCCTAACAAGTGGCTGCTACTCAGGTATCATCAGGCAGCAGGAGTTGTAAGAACACCTGAGGTCCACAGTCATGTGTCGAGGATGATACAAACATTTTTACAAAAAGAAAAAAAAAACCCATTTGGTTTAAGCCTCATTATATAGCATAACAAAATTGTAAACAATTTGTTGGAAAATAGAGGTGATGGTTGTACAATATCATGACTATAATTAATGCCATTGAATTGTAGATTTAAAAATGATGAAGATGGCCCATTTTGCTATATGTGTTTTACCATAATTTTTAAAAATTAATAATCTCAAACTGCAAAAACCATTGAATTGAGCCGGGTATGGTGGCACACGCCTGTAATTCCAGTGGCTCTGGAAGCTGAAGCAGGAGGATCCTGAATTCAAAGCCATTCTCAGCAACACAGTGAGACCCTGTCTCTAAATAAAATACAAAATAGGGTTGGGGATGTAGCTCAGTAATTGAGTACGCCTGAGTTCAATCCCCAGTACTGAAAAAACAAAACACTGAATTGTACACTTTAGATGGGTGAATTGGATAGTATGTGAATTTTCTTTCAACAGAGCTGTTAAAAATATTTTAAGTGGACTGGAGATGTGGCTCAAGCGGTAGCGCGCTTGCCTGGCATGTGTGCCGCCTGGGTTCGATCCTCAGCACCACATACAAAGATGTTGTGTCTGCCGAAAACTAAACAATAAATATTAAAATTCTCTCTCTTTAAAAAAATATATATTTTAAGTGTTTAGGCTTTTCTCTTCCAAATATTTCAAAAACATGGTATTAAACATTCTACGTTTTCAGAACTGAGAAATTGTTCCTCTTGTCTAATGGACAACTAGTTACTTCCCTTTCCGAACCCATTAGGCATGAATATCAGGGACAATAAAACACACAAATGTCCCAAGGTTTGGAAAGCATCAGAGAGACTTATCATTGACAAGAAAAAGAAGAAAGGATAACAAGGATGTGGCAGAGACAGACATGCTTACCTAGAACTTGACAGCACTCCAAAAGGAAGTTTAGAACTGTTAAGTGAAAATGAAAACCACACTTGGCTATAATTGATTTTTTTGTTTTTTAAATCTATAAAGCTCAGATGAGAAGCTGTTGGCTTCAGTCCCACTCGTAAGACAGCATGATTGAAAGCTCCCAGCACTGGTTCAAGAAAAGCTCCAGCCCTGGTGTGCCAAACTGCATAGCTGTCCTGTGTGCTATTCCTTCATTTCTAGATAGGCTTGTTTTGGTCTGGATATTTCTATTTCCAAGTCAGTAATCATGTTATGAACTTGGAATGTCCTTACAACTTATCAGCATAAGTCCAGATCCTATTAATCTTCACAGTTCTTCCAAACACCCTCTCTCTTTCCTAACCCCCAAGTGGAGAGTCACCTTCCACACAAATCAAATCGATTTCAAAGTGATGATTGCAGACACAATTCTCAGATGTAGGGGTAGGAGAAGGAGGAGCTCAGAAGTGCTAATGTGGCCCTCATTGCTGGCAGGGAGAGTGAAGTAAAACAGTATTAAGGAAAACAGCCTTTCTGCTACTTTCTACCTTTCTCATGCCATATATCTTCTTTGTTTATCACATAATGGCTTCTTCTATTAAGTATTTCTTTATGATTAGTAATATAATGTACCTAGTTATGATATTGCATTATAAGAACCTGTACAGGGCTGGGGATGTGGCTCAAGCGGTAGCGCGCTCGCCTGGCATGCGTGCGGCCCGGGTTCGATCCTCAGCACCACATACCAACAAAGATGTTGTGTCCGCCGAGAACTAGAAAATAAATATTAAAAATTCTCTCTCTCTCTCTCTCTCTCTCTCTCTCTCTCTCTCTCTCTCTCTCTCCCTCCTCTCTCACTCTCTCTTAAAAAAAAAAAAAAAAAAAAAAAAAGAACCCTGTACAGTCAGCTGTCAGTCTCCACCTGAGAAGTCCCTTACCCCTATTCAGAGGATACGAAAATTTCAGGATGCTTATGTTGCTTATATAGATAGAGTACTTGCATATAGCCTATGTACTTTAATTCATTTCTATATTACTTATATACCTTTTTATTTTTTGAGACAGAGTCCCATTAATTTGCTTAGGGCCTCACTAAGTTACTGAGGCTGGCTTTGACTCATGATTGATTCTCCTGCCTCACCTTCCCAAATCACTGGGATTACAGGCATGCACCAACGCACCTGGCCATAGGCAACAATTTTCATGTGTTTAATGTGGTACTGGGGAATGAACTCAGTGTCTTGCAAATGCTAGGCAAGCACTCTACCCTTAATGTATATTCTTTTATATGACTTACTGCATTTTTTTTTTAAAGAGAGAGTGAGAGAGGGAGGGAGAGAGAGAGAGAGAGAGAGAGAGAGAGAGAGAGAATCTTTTAATATTTATTTTTTAGTTATCGGCGGACACAACATCTTTGTTTTGTATGTGGTGCTGGGGATCGAACCCGGGCCGCACGCATGCCAGGCCAGCGCGCTACCGCTTGAGCCACATCTCCAACTTACTGCATTTTTAATTTGTGTAAGTCATATGTATTATGATCTTATTATGTTCTATTCCGTCAGCATGGTTTTCATATCTACCATATTGCTATGTGTACATCTAGTCTGGTACAAAGGACTTTATAGGGGCATCTCCATGTCTAGCTTGCCCATCCTCAGAGGTGGACACCTGGATCATGTTTATCCCCTGCCTCCACATACCCTCCTGTAATGAGCACCCCGTACATGTTGCTTATGAATGTGGAGGAGAACTGTTGGGCCATAGAGTATTGTAGACCCTCAAGATGACCTTGTTTTCTTTCTGATATCTAGGCTGCCTAAGCCAGTCTATAAAACTGCATAAGGTTTTCTAAAGGTTTACAATCCCCCCAACATGGGGCTGGGGATGTGGCTCAAGCGGTAGCGCGCTCGCCTGGGATGCGTGCGGCCCGGGTTCGATCCTCAGCACCACATACCAACAAAGATGTTGTGTCCTCCGAGAACTAAAAAATAAATATTAAAAATTCTCTCTCCTCTCTCCTCTCTCACTCTCTCTTTAAAAAAAAATCCCCCCAACATTTGGCACAAAGAGGACGGTATTTGTATAGCACACAGGTGAAAATATTAGGCTACTCCTTAGAAGAAGTAAGCTTAGAAGAAGCCCTCATGAATCCTAGGGCTTCTCCTGAGCATCCCTAAGTGTAAAGTATCAATACATCCATGAAAGAAACCATTTCAAGGCATTTCCCTGAACCACAACACAGACAGTCAAGTGCCAGAGTGGGTTGCCCTCCCTTCTTCCACTATCTTTTTAAAAATAAATGAAGAGCTGGATATTATAGCTCAGTAATAGATCTCTTGACTAGCACCTGTGAGGCCCTGGGTTCAATCCCCAATACCACAAATAAATAAATTTAAAATGTCAAGTCTCAGGATTGTGTGAAATGAGGCAGAATAATGTTTAAGTTTCTCAAGGGGCACTCACTGTAATCTCCATTTCACCAGAATTCCCAGGGGTTTGAAGGCATCTGTTAGAAGCAAAATACAGGGTCAACACTAGCAGTCACCATTCCTTACAGAATGACTTACTACTGTTTTGCACTAGTCTGAGTACTGTAGCCATGGCTTAACATCCTGCCACAGACCTGGAACCAGATCCTGCTATTTCCATATGGAAGAAACACATGAAGACACAATTCAGTCACAACCTCTCAGCCAAGGGTCTGAGGGGACTTGGAACCCAGGCCTGCTTGAAGGTAAGCCACAAATTCTTTGTATGGCTTCCTGCAATATCTTGCAGGCACAACCAGCAGAAATAAGTCCTGCAAAAGAAATTACCCTTGCTTCTTTAGGGAACCCGGGAATATTCATGCAGGAATGAAGGCACCTTCCCTGGGCTGGCCCACAAATCCTGCAACTTCTAACAAAAGCACAGGACCTTTTTTGTTTGTTTGTTTGTTTGTTTCTCCAGGTTTCTGGGATTTCAGTCTGGTAGTTGAAATACAAACTCTTAAACTTGATTTGGAAAGATCTGATGATCTAAAGATCAAAGAGTTTGCTTTCTTAGTTTCTTGTTTGGTATTTTGTTTCCCTTCAGAAGTGCTAATTGAATGACTAATGTGTTTTTAATCTGTGGGCTGAGGTTGACAGAGGGACTCAAATAGGCACCTATTCCATTTCTAAATAATAGAAAAAAAATTCCCAAGTTATTTTTATTTTTTAACACATTTTTTTTAGATGTAGATAAACACAATACCTTTATCTATTTTATGTGGTGCTGAGGATTGATCCCAGTTCCTCACACGTGAGAGGCAAGTACTCTACCACTAAGCCACAACCCCAGCCCTAGTTTTTTAGAGCTTTAAAAAAAAGATGGGGGTGCTGGGGTGTGGCTCAACAGTAGAGTGCTCACCTAGCACATGTGAGGCTCTGGGTTCGATCCTCAGCACCACATTAAAAAATAAATAAATTAAATAAAGGTATTGTGTTCAACCACAACTAAAAAACAAATATTTTTTTTAAAAGCAGTTGATCAGTTGATAAGGAAATAAGTAGTTCAAGAGGTACCATCTTTATTTATTTATATGAAATGTTAAATGTTTGTTGTAGTCTAGAGTGAGGATTTCCAGGATTCTCATATATATCAAGTGCTGGAAGAGGGAGAAATGTTTAATGGTATGCTCTCTAGAAATGAAGATAAGTCATTAAGTAGGCAGGAAGCCAAGATACACACACCTGACCTACTCTGGCTCACTGTAGGCATGCTGGGTTGTTCTGGATTTTTAGAAGAGCATTTCCATAACTTTCCCACCACAGGTCTTGCATTAGAATTGTGTGCAACATATTGTAGCTATTAGGAATAGACACTTGTGTGAGACAGTGGCACTTTAAACAAGAACATGCTATTAAAATAGTGACTGTAAAAGCTATATTTATATGTCCATATTATAGGCATTGTTAATTATGGTTTTCCATCCATATATTTAGAAAGACTTAGCATACTTTTTGGATGTGAAGGACAGTGACACCAAAATTTATATGTATGTATCCACACACATATACACTCAAGACTAGAAGCCAATTAACATCCATGGCATAAAAAAATAATGATATGCTTTGGGATCATTTTTTTTTAATTTACATTCTATTTAAAAAAGCTACTCAGATAAGAAGTTTGCCCTTGATTATATGTGAATCCATCTTGTTCTCCTCTCACCTGTTTTAGATTGCATACCAAGAGGCTTAGACTCAAAAAAAAAAAAAAAAAAAAGAGGCTTAGACTCATCCTTTATTTTCCATTCGTCAAATACTTGACTGAATCACTGCACTAGGACTTCATTAAGTTTCTTCAAAAAAATCTTGAAAATAAGGACTGGGGATGTGGCACAGTGGTATGTAGGAGACCCTGGGTTTGATGCCCAGCACCACACACCACACTACTCATACACCCCTAAAAAGTCTTGAAAATAGAATGTTAAAAAAGAACCTATCATCTGGGACTGGGATATAGCTCAGTTGGTACAGTACTTGCCTCATATGTACAACGCCCTGGGTTGAATCCCCAGCAGAACAATAAAAACAACAAAAAGAACCCATCACTTAATGTGTAGATCATTCTACTATGGTAAATAGGCAAAGCTTGCCTTTCATTGGATACATGGTATACTATTAATGTGTGCATGGGATGAGCAACGCACTGCCCCCCACCCCCAATTTCCTACTGTACCATAGTAGCAAAACCTCTCAGCCTTATTTCTCTCTGTGGTTCCACCCTATTGTCCTGTCATTCTCCTAGAGGTGACACCTGGGCAAAAAAGGGACCATCAGCTTCTTTCATACAGAAAGGGGACATCTGACCAAGTGAGGCAGCTTTCATCTCTGAATTTGTGCATGCTCCCCAGGCCCCTGGAGATACCCTGGGCTCTGCCCTCTCCAAGCCTGGTGCCCCTTTCTTCCCGGCTCCAACATTCTCCCCAAAGTGTCTCCACTTTCTTGGTTATTTGCTTAAGTTTTTTTTTTTTTTTAATTTCTTGTCATTTGTAATCAGAGAATACTTGACATAATATAACACATGTTTAATAAGGTATTATTTCAGTGTGAGCACAAAATCTCCAGTTTCCAGTAAAATGCAGAATATATAGTCATCTCCAACTAACACTATCCTTGAGTCATCTTCTTCAGTTAAGCACCACATATCAGATTTCTTGCTGACTGACTCAGGAAGTAAAAGTTCTAAGTCATTATATGGTAGCAATTTTTTCAAAAAAATTTTGAAATAGCAGGAAATAAAGCAGAACTTTTACCAACACATAGGCTGCAGTAGCAGCCACAAAATGTATAGCATCCTGTTCTGCCAGTCATTGGCTAGATTGTATTGTCTGGAGGACTCACTTAACTCTGGAAGAAGTTAATGGGTGCTTATTGTCCCATGTGGGGGCGGGCAGCACAATTAAGTCCATAGTCTCTAACTCCTCTGAAGTTCAGATGAAACCAACAATTTTGGTTTGGTCTAACATTCAGGGTGTGTTACCAATTAAACTGAAATCACAAGTAAGCACCTCTATTTTCTTCTTCAGGATCTCTATCATGAAAATTAATTGTATGGTTCTGCTCTCCCTTTCCAACCCTCTTCTGGAAATGTCAATACTTGCACTTCTCTCCCTGAGAGCCTCTATCCAGGCCATAGGTGAGCATCATGGAATTTGTCTTATATTTTTGTGCTTAAAAAAAAAAAATGGCTTAAGCCTGAGGGCATGTTCAAGCTGGGGTCTAGATGAGCATCCAATCTGTAGCTAACCAGCATATCCTTTCATTGACTGTTTATCCCTTCCCACCAATTATTTAGTGTTGTTTATCACTTAAATAAATTGTTTATAGGAGAGTTAATAGAACTCTTAGGCCTCCCTTTTTGTGAGGATGTCTTATAAGATCACACCTTCTCTGGTCTAAATGAGAATTTCAAACATCCCTTGGAGGTCTCTTGGTTTAGTTCAATGAATGAATCTACTGACACCTGGGATTTCCCACCTTAAGATGAATGAGTCCTTGGGGTTGGGGTTGTGGCTCAGTGGTAGAGTGCTTGCCTAGCATGAGTGAGGCCCTGGGTTCGATCCTCAGCACCACATATAAATAAATAAACTAAATAAAGATATTGTGTCCAACTACAACTTAAAAAAAAAAAAGACGAATGAGTCCTTGAGTACCACCCTTGCCACCTCATCTTTTCATCTCTAGCAATTATCGTCATGCCAGCTATTAGGAAGTTCGATAAATATTTTTCAGATCAGAATATCTTATCAATTATTCCTAATAAATTTTTGTTCTCAGAGAATAAGAGCTCTCCCCTGCCCCCACCCAGTATTGGGGATTAAACCCAGAAGCATTCTACACTCAGCTAAACCCTCAACCTTTTTTTTTTTTTTTTGAGACAGGGTCTCACTAAATTGCCCAGGCTGGCCTCAAATTTGTGATACTCCTACCTCAGCTTCCCCAGAAGTTGGGGTTACAGGTGTGCACTGCAAAGGTGGGCTTAGAACATACTAATATACATTTGTCAAATAAAGAAAAAGTAGCATTCTCTGCAAATATAAAATTCCAAATATAAAGAGTCTTCAAATTGTGGAGTCTGAATGAGGAATTAAATAATAGAATAAATTTTTTAAAATACTCTAGGCTGAGCACAGTAGCACACATATGTAATCTCAGCAGCTTGGGAGGCTGAGATAGGAGAAACATGAGTTCAAAACCAGCATCAGCAATTTAGGGAGGCCCTAAGTAACTCAGCAAGACCCTGTCTCTAAATAAAATATTTGAAAGGGCTGGGAATGTGGCTCTGTGGTTAAGTGCCCCTGGGTTTAATCCCTGGTACAAAAAACAAAACAAAACAAAACAAAAAACACCTCTCAAAACCCCAGGGCTTTGTGCTTACAAGGAAATGAGTAGTCCCAAAAGCTGGCTTCAGAGGAGGGAAATCCCCATAGGCTGGGGATTTCAGTGAGGTCTTCAAGTGAGGGTGGACCCTACTTTGATTGGGTTGATTGGGTAAGGGTCAGACATACCCAAAGCCAAACACTCTAACAGACACCACCCCAACTCTTGTCAGTTGGAAAATGAGTCAAATCAAAACTATCAATAATGTTACTAGGCTGTTCTCTTGTTTTGGCACTCAGAGCAAAATAACCATGGCAAATTGGATCAAAATATACTACCCTAAGGTATGCCACTTTGACACAGAGATTATTTTGAACTGAAGGCAACTGAGAAACAGCACAGAGAAAGAACTCTATTTCCCGCCCTTTTCTGCCTAAAACCACTGCATAATTTTCATTTTATAAAGGTGACCCCTTATGCTTACTAGGAAGAGGATGACTCTTATTTGCATAACACACCTTACTAAATAACCCTTATCTGATGTACATTTCCTAGTCACCTTCTCACAATTGATAGCCCATAGGAGCCCAAACTCCTGGTCTGGTTACTTCTCCACAATTTATTGTCCTTTGTTATAATGATATGTAAATCCCTGCTTCTAACCACCTCTTTGGGTTTCTACTTCTTCTCTGTGAAGCCTCTGTGCACATAAAAATGTTAATATTATCTTAGTCCATTTTCTGTTGCTGCAACAGAATTTCTGAGATTTGTATTTATAAAGGAAAGAGGGTGATTTGGGGTCCTGGATCTGGAATCTGGGAAGTCCAAGAACATGGTACCAGCATCTTATCAGCTTCTGGTGAGAGTTCTGCACTGCTTCAACTTATAGCAGAAAGTGGAAGGGCAAGCAGATGCGTGTGGAAGCTATTCCTGCAAGAATGGTAGTAATTCATTCTTGAGAGCTCTGCCCCTCCTGACCCAGACACTTCAACTGGGCGCTCCCCTCCTTAACACTGCCACATTGAGGAATTAAGGTTCCAACACATAAACCTTGAGGGGCACATTCAAACCATGGTAAACATCAATAAACATGCCTTTTTTTCCTGTTAATCCACCCCCCAACACACACACACACACTTCTAAGTGCTTGGGATCAAACCCAGGCCTTCACACACAGTACCTAAGCACTCTACCACTGATCTATACACCATCCATGTCAATCTATGAACTTGCAGGCCCCAGAAAACCTAAGAGAAAGTTATTTTTCCCCCCTCTCCTGTATAGCCTCACAGGGAAAAGAAAAAATAAATAAACAACAACAATAAAAAAATTTTTTTTTTTGCAATAAAATAGTGTGACTGAGGAGTAACTTAGTGTCTTTGGTGAGGGACCACTATAGGGTTAACTCAGAGTCTCCTTTCAGGAGTCTGTCTGGGAGGATAGGGGAGGACTGCTCACATTCTTTCTCTCCACAAACTTTTACCCATCCTGCTCTGAAAATGACTTTATCTGGAATGTAAGTGGGACAGGATCCAGTGGAATTTTACATATGAAATTTTATTTATTGGGGCTGGGGATGTGGCTCAAGCAGTAGCGCGCTCGCCTACCATGCGTGCGGCCCAGGTTCGATCCTCAGCACCACATACAAACTAAGATGTTGTGTTCACCAAATACTAAAAAATAAATATTAAAAAAAAATTCTCTGGGGCTGGGGATGTGGCTCAAGCGGTAGCGCGCTCGCCTGGCATGCGTGCGGCCCGGGTTCGATCCTCAGCACCACATACCAACAAAGATGTTGTGTCCGCCGAGAACTAAAAAATAAATATTAAAAATTCTCTCTCTCTCTCCCACTCTCTCCCTCTCTCTCACTCTTAAAAAAACAAACAAACAAACAAACAAACAAACAAAAAAAAAAACACAAATGAAGCCTGGCACAAGGGCAGCTGAGCCCTCCAGCTGGAATCAAGATGATGAATACCTAAGAGGCACTATTATTATTCTGACCTTGCAGGTGAGGAACTCACGCTTGACGCTGGTGACTCCTGAGTTCCCAGCAAGATTCCTCTTTGTTTTTTTGGTTTTTTTTTGTACCAGGGATTGAACCCAGTGGTGATTAACCAGTGAGCCACATCCCCAGACCTTTCTTATATTTTATAAAATATAAAATCAGGGTCTTGCTGAGTTGCTTTAGGACCTCGGTAAATTGCTGAAGCTGGCTTGAACTCTCAATACTCCTGCCAGGCTGCTGGGATTACAGGTATGGGCCACCTTGCCTGGCAAGATTCTTCTTAATGACAAAGAGAAAAGTAATTAGCTTACAGTGGAGAAGAAGACACAACCTTACCCAGGGATCAAAGTTGAAATCACCAGCTAGAAACAAATTGATGTCATGTGCTTCTTGATACAATGCACTGAGAATTCTGTGGCAGTTCTGCTATCTGAATTCAAACAGAACAAAACACCAGCCAAACTCAAACTGAGCAGTCTCTGCACAATAAATGACCTGCACTCTTGAAAAATCTTAACGTCAGGAAAGACAGCACCCCACCACACTCAAAAAAGAAAAGAGGAATTGTTCCTGATTAAAGGCAATTAAAAACACATAGCCAGGAGCTGGGTTTGTGGCTCAGTGACCAAGTGCTGCCTAGCATGTGTGAGGCACCGGGTTTGATTCTCAGCACCATATATAAATAAATAAAATAAAGGTCCATTGACAACTAAAAAAAAAAAAAAAAAAAAACATAGCCAGTGAATACCATACAGTACAAGATCAAGATCGAGGATTTTGTTTTGTTATAAACTGTGCCTATATATTGCAATAGCTGTAAATATCTGAGTAAGATCTGTAGATTCGATAATATTGTTGCAATAGTAACTTCCTGATTTTGAGGTTGTGTTTCTTTATGGCCTGCCGAAAGCATGGAAAGATTAGAGTTTCTTTGACTCACCTGAGGAGAAGAAATTCTAGTTTTTATGGCCTGCATTGGGGAGGGAGTTTTGAGCCAAGAGCCATAGATGCAAACCAAAAAATAAATATCATATCACACAGTGACATATTGCATTTTTTAAAAAATATAGTTTTGAGTATGTTTCATTTGCCTGAGGGACTTCCAGCTCTGTACATTTAGTAGCAGCTAGAAATGTAGTATATTACATTGATTAATTTTCTTTTTTTTTAAGGCGTTATTTTTTTTTAAAGAGAATTTTAATATTTTTTTTTTTTTTTTTTTTTTAGTTTTTGGCGGACACAACATCTTTGTTGGTATGTGGTGCTGAGGATCAAACCCGGGCCGCACGCATGCCAGGCGAGCGCGCTACCGCTTGAGCCACATCCCCAGCCCCACATTGATTAATTTTCATATGTTAAACTAATTTTGCATTCCTGGGCTAAATCCAGGAATTGGTCACGGTACATAAACCTTTTTACATGTTGTTGGATTTGGTCTGCTAATATTTTATTGAGTTTTACATCTATATTTATAGGGAGTAATGGTCTGTAGTTTTCTTGTGATGTCTTTGTCTAGCTTTGGTATCAGGGTAATACTGGCCTCAGAGTTTGCATTATGAAAGAGAGGTCAGGACTTGAATATCGGAGGGTCTGTGGTGGAGATTTGGGACATGAATGTGGTAGGCATGTCTGGGCACAGGGGGGCATGAAAGCACGGGGCTAGACAGAAAGACCACCAGGGATTGCATGGGAGATAAGGGGTATGTACAACTGGAACTGAAATGTATGGGTCAGGGAGGTAGGAGACCAGAGAAAGTGAATATTTGGAACTGGAATGTGAAGGTTCACAATGACAAATTCTATAGAATGAGTGTCAGTGATAAAGACACCTAATCTGGAAATTCAGAAGCCCATTGGTGACCTTGGTAAGAGTAGTTTTAACAGGGTCTTGGGGTCAGAGGTCAGCCAGTAATGATTGGATTGGGGTAATGGTTGGAGAGTGGACTGTGGACTGAGATGCTAAATCAGAGAGGCTTGAGTTACTGAGGAGTTTGGGGGGGGGGCAGTTTTTTAAATCACTGCACTCAGTAGGGATTGTAGGGACTTTGTTTTGTTTTCAAGCTCCTGAATTTGTTAACTGGAAATGAGGTACACACAACAACTAGCAGTTCATATAAAATTGCTCTAGTAATACATGTTGAGATTAGTATCTCAGTTCCCTTAAGCAGGGGATACTCTCCAGACCATGGGAGAAAAACCCTTGAAACAATATTTGCACTTGACCTTATTCCTTGAATTGAATGTATCAACATGGCACTTGGGTAAAGACTGGGCATATGTGAATGGATGTGAAAGTTGAGGAGCTGCCGTTGGTCGTGGATTAAGTAGTATGGGAGAAATGAGTGTGCAGAGAGAACAAAGTATTGAGGATAGGCTATATTCTAAATATCTTCCAAAATAAGCAATCTTCGTGTGAAATCTGAAGGATAGCTGATGCATTGTTTTATGTAGTTGACATTACATGTAATATTTATTTATCTGTGCAGTGCTGGGAATCAAACCCAGGTCCTCACTTATGCTAGATAAGCACTCTATCCCAGCCCCCATTACATGTGATTTAAAGAAATTCCCTAAATTTATCATATTTTCAAGCTGAAATTATTTACTCAGCCATTACCTGGGAATGGGTTTATTGGTGATAAATTGGAGTTTAGGTATTTTCTTTTCAGAACTGCACTTAAATTTCAGAAACTCCATTCCCAACCACCTTAAGCTCTTTCTTTTCTTATTTCTCACATCCAGATTGTGCCAGTCCAGTTGGCTCAGGATCCCCCACATCTGCCCCTTCATTCCTGTCTTGCTAATGTTCTCCTTAGATCAGCCCCCATAACTTGGATGGTTCTAATGGCTTCTTCACAGCATGCTCCTTCTTCCAGATCTTCCTGCATCAAACCCCTTGAGCTGCCAGACAAAGTGGCACACTCCTGTAGTTCCAGCAGCTCAGGAGAATGAGATAGGAGGATCCAGAATTCGAAGCCAACCTTAGCAAAATGGAGGGGCTAAGCAACTCAGTGAGACCCTGTCTCTAAATAAAATTCAAAATTGGGCTGGAGATGTGGCTCAGTGGTTAAGTGCCCCTGGGATCAATCCCCATTACTAAAAAGGAAAACAAAACAAACAAACAAACAAACAAACAAACACCCAGGCTTGTTGTACCCTACCCCTTGAGTTTTCTTTCTGCATTTCCTTCTTCCTTTCCACCACCCAGCTCAAAATCCTTTCTCTTTCCCCAGCCTATTCCCAAATGCCATAGTGGGAATCCCCTGTATTCCTATGATTTCTGCAACTAGCACATTTACCAAAGTTTATCTTATATTATAATATCTTCTATATACCTACTAGACTGATTTGTGAGCTCTTGGAGGGTAGAGACCAAATCTTATTTATCTTCACAACATTTGGCAATGTATCTTGCCTATGCTAAGCATGCAATTCATATTTATTAATGAGTTGGGAAACAGAATTTCTTTTAGCCACTCTGCCCAACTACGGTGGTACCACTTATAGACCTTATGGATCCTCAGAGGATCCCTGAGCCTGGCCCAACTAGTCCTCCTTCCATTCAGCTCATCTCCAAGGGGAGATTAGCCTGTCAGGTCAAGGAGACAGGGCTACTGAGAGCTTGTGCTCTCTATTACTGTAGACACTAGTTAAATGTGGATGTTTAAATTCTAATTTTAATTAGTTAAATTTAAATTTAACAACAGTACTAGCTGAAAGGGTAAAGTTTCTAAGCTGGAAAGTTTGAATTAAAATGTAAAAGATTAGGTACTATTAAGTTCCTCTGTTACACCCAGATTCCTGAGATAGTTAAGACAACGCCCTACTGGCCATTCAGCCTAGGGCCCTGTGCAGTTGGTCACAGGGCCCGAACCAATCAGTTTGAATGTGTACCCAGTTTAAAAGTGACCAATCACCCCTGCCCAGCCTGTTCCCGCCAATGAATGGACTAATCATGTATCAGAGTTGTTGTTCAATTTTCCCGCGCCTCATGATGATTTGTTCTGATGTATGCAAAGCCCCCCACCCTCTCCAAAAAGTGTACTTAAGCTCTGCTTGACCTCTGCTCTGGGCTCCGGGCTGCTCTCCCTTCTTGAGTGAGCATGGAGTCCCAGCGCGCTGGAATGGATCCAATAAATCCCCCTTGCAATTGCATGAAGCTAGTCTCGTGGTCTCTTTCTCCGACGTTTCGCCTGACCCTTACACTAGCCACACTTAAAGTTCTCAGCCATATGTGGCCAATGTCTACCATTTTGGATAATGCCGGTATAGAATATTTCCATCATCACAGAACATTGTATTTCAGAAAATGTACCAGCATGGATCCCATTTCTATTACTTTTGTGCCCCCTTCTCTGGGTCCTTCCTCCCAGAGCAAACTGCACAGGTGTGCATACCCCAGGCCCAAAATGTGGCCAAAGGGCAGCTGGGTTTTTCTTGGTAGAGCAAGGGTTAAACATATGGGCTGTGTGGACCTGGGTGCATGCAAAGCCCTTCATAGTACCTGAAAATCCCATAGTAGGAAGAATGCAGGGCCAGCAAGGGACTGAGGAATTGGGTCCAGGGTCTAGCTCTCCAGCACAGCCACATTTAAATGCAAAGCTCTGGCTTTTTAAGTACTTATGAGATATATCTGTTAAGCATTCTGTTACTATAACAAAATAACTGAGATAACCAATTTCAAAAGAGGAAAGATTTATTTTGACTTGTTATTTTGGAGGTTTCAATCCCACCATGGTCAATGGCCCTGTTGCTTTTGGGCCAGTGACAAGGTAGTACATCAAGATGGGCACATGAAGCAGAAGAAACTGCTTACATCATGGGAGTCAGAAAGCAAAGAGAGAGAATAAGGACAATATCTCCTAGGCCCCACCTCATAAGGGTTCCACCTCCTCTCAGTAGCACCATACCAACACACAAGCCTTTGGGGAACATTCAGGATTGAAACTATAGCAGATGGGAAGATATATTTCATTTCACAATTCATTAGCTTGATCTATAACTTTTAAATATTTTGGCATATGGTATGTGGACTTCCATTTGTCCTTCTGTTCTGAGGTCATATTGTTAAGGGTGGGTGCTGCCTAGCCTGAGAAAGAAAGAATAACAATAGTTCTCTACTAGAAAGCAGCCAATCTTCTTGCTGAGCAACCTGGATACACTTGCACTAGGTCAAACACTCCTTTTCTTTTCACAATGGGTTGCCTTCAGTTCCTGCAATCAGCCATGAGCGGTTCTTCAAGAGAACACTCTCCCTGATCTCTTTCCCTTTCCTGGTTTTTGCCCCTTGTTTTCCCTTCCAAACCCCAGACTCCAACACAGTGGTCATGGGAGAGCCCTTAACACTGTGGTCCCTAGTTTCATCCTAGGAAAAACAACTGATCTTTAGTCAGGCCTAAACATTCAATTCCACCTTCAGCAGCTAATCTACAAGCAGAAAACAAATATTTCTCTTGCTAAAATTGTTTACCTGTGATGGTGTAAATGTGATGTGAAAAGATTTAGGGTAGAAGATGTGGGGGGTCACAAGACAGAAAACCCTTTTCACGTTTAGTTACTCAAACTTGAAAACTTCTTTTTAAAACCATTATGCCACTGATACTTCATAAGAACTTGGAGAATAAAAAAAAAATTGAAATACAGAGGTTGCAAACTTTTAAGTTAGATTCATCTACATTTGTTAAAAGTCTTTTGGAATAATATTTATCTCTTTTTGACAAAATAAAAATATTTTAAAGAAATCTATATTGTTGACTTGAGTGAGGTGGTGAACACTTCTTAACCTGGCTACTTGGAGGCTGAGGCAGGAGGATCACAAGTTCCATGCCAGCCTGGGCAACTTTGCAAGACCTTGTCTCAAAATTAAAAAAATTAAAAGTGCTGGGAATGAAGCTCAGTGGTAGAGTACCCCTGGTTATAATCCCCAGTACTGGGGGGAAAAGGAGAGTAGGAGGAGAAAGAGAAGGAAGGGTGGGGGAGGTAGAGGAGGAGAAAGAGAAAGAGGAAGAAGAAATCATTTTGTTAGGATTTTCCCCCTAACCTTTTATAAACTATGGTATGAGCCACTCAGTGTAATTAAGCCCGAAAGGTTTAATTAAGAAAGCTGAAAGCAGGCAATGATCTCATCTACCACACAGTAAGGGGGGCAGAAATTCAACACTCTCAGGATCGCCCTGGGGATGGGGATGGGGAGCAGGCTGGGGACTAGAAATTCTTTCACCTGGCTATCTGTGTGTGGACCCAAACCTTCTAACAGATCACTCTCCAGTCCAGAATGGTCAGATGAGTAAGTGGCCTGCAGCAGGTAATTAAGAGATAGCTCAGAACCAAAGGAGTCAGACTGTCGGGGAAGATAAGAATAAGGAATGTCCTGGGGGCGTGGCTTAGTGGTAGAGGGCATGCTAAGCAGGGAGTCCCTGGGTTCTGTTCCTATCCCAGAAAGAGAGAAAATATACAGAATGTCCAAGGAGGAAAACAAGTTCTGGATCAATTTGGAAGGCTTTAGGAATTGACTAAAGCTGAACTTTACATTCTATTAAGAGAATGTTTGCCAGAGGGATGCTTTGAAATGTCTTGGAAACCTTAGAGGGAACAACAAAGTTTGAAAGAAGGTTGAGGTTTATGTCACAAAACATAGGGTAGACCTAAACAGAAATGCCTGGTTTAGATAAACCAAGAATAAAATAAGATTAAATGATTTGAAAGAGCTGATTGAATTAGAAGTCTTAAAACTTCTAAAACGTTTTTAAAACTAGCATTTATATAGTTTAAAACTCTTGAACTCAGTTCATTTGCTAGTGTGCAGGCTCAAAGCAGTGAAATGTAGAAGCCAGAATTAGACAGGCAGTCAGTATAGAGGGGTAAGTAAAGTCAAGTTGGATCAAGGAGGCCAATTCCGAGTGAGTCCGGGAAGTTGGAGACTGTCCCCTGAGGGGTTGAAATGTTAATTCCTTCAGAGCCCTTCCTCCACCCTTATCAAGAACCTGCCCCTGTAACCAAGGTAACCTATCCCAGTAATTGCTCCTCCCTACAGGGAGCCTTGAGGTTGTAAATGTGTCCTTGGCTGCTGCATCCTGCCCTTTCCCCTTCAGCCCACCTGTTTTCCACCTTTTGACCATCCCACTGAGCATTTCTGGGCCTAGTCACAGACCCCGGAAGGAGAAAGATTAGGGGGAAAAGGCAGGAGAACAAAGGAAGCCTAGGATTTATGAAAAGGGCAGAACACTTCAGTTTCTGGGATACCAGGATACCAGCTATGGCCCCCTTCTCCCAAGTGTATGTTACCCCTTTTAAAATAAACCTGCTTTATATGCTTGCCTTGACTGCTTCTCTAATGTTCAAACTTCAACCTGTGAGGAAGCAGGACTCATCACCCATAACCAGAGGTATCAGAGTTACATATTTGCATTTAAAGATAACTAATAGGGCTGGGGATGTGGCTCAAGCGGTAGCGCGCTCGCCTGGCATGCGTGCAGCCCGGGTTCGATCCTCAGCACCACATACCAACAAAGATGTTGTGTCCGCCGAGAACTAAAAAATAAATATTAAAAATTCTCTCTCTTAAAAAAAAAGATAACTACTATTTTTTTTTAATATTTATTTTTTAGTTCTCGGCGGACACAACATCTTTGTTGGTATGTGGTGCTGAGGATCGAACCCGGGCCGCACGCATGCCAGGCGAGCGCGATACCGCTTGAGCCACATCCCCAGCCCTATAACTAATATTTTTCTCCTTAAAAAAACTTTTCTTTGTCATCATCCTTGATATTGTGTGACTTTCCTAAATATTAAAAAGGAGCTTATTTCTTTTTTTGAAGTAGCAAATATCTATGTAAAACCCTCTTTAGGAAGAGTTGTCTTTTGTTGTCTTAGTTTACATTCCCAAAACTTTCCTTGCCCAAATGGGAGTGCCTGCTACACTATTCAAAGGTACCTAAGACTGTTTGGTAGAGGCAAACAGCGTCTTTAAGGCATGCCAAAACCTCCCAGGTGTGTCAGCAGGATTGCTTTGACACTGTATTTTTGCAAATTGGAACTTGTATATTTCCATAACTTAACAATATTATTATTATGATTCTCACCTCTATGGAGAGGTAAAATGATCTCCTCCAAAACTCCAAAAAAATTCCACAGGAACAGATCTATAGATTAGTTTTTGTTCAGAAACAAATATACCATCAGAGAGTGATTTCTGTTTGGTATTTACAGAAAAAGCCCTCAAATATAGCCAGACACTTGTAAAATCTGCTTTCTCCTCCCCCTCCCCCGCTTAGTCCTCTCCCTCCTCCCCCTCCTCCTCCTCCTCCTTCTTCTTTTTTAAAAGGAATCAGGATTTTGCTATGTTGCTCAGGCTGGCCCTGAATTACTGGACTCAAGTGGTCCTCCTTCCTCAGCCTCCAGAGTAGCAGGAACTGTTGGAAGTGTGCCACCATGCCTGCCTACAATCTGCTCCAGGAAGGGAGTAGAACCAATTTTAAAAATGTCCAGGGGTCTACCATGTGGACTACATTTGTGAGGTTTCACATTTCTAAATATTTGGATTCCTTTTAGTTCTTTGGTCAGATTCATTTTGCATCAGATTCTTAGGCTATGTAAAGGAATGACTCAAAGGAAACAGAATGGGACAAAAAAAAAGGCAAGTTATTTAAGGTGTTAACTTAGTGGCAATATCAATTCATCAAAAATTTTTCACAAATAGATTACTCAAAACACCAAAGACATATTCTTTTTTTTGTTCTAGGAATGTCAAGAATGTCCAGAAAGGATAAGCAGACCACAGCTGGACCATATAAAAGTTAGTTTTTTTCAGAAGGTTCATGTTTTAAAGATTTTTTTAAAGAGTGTACTTTTTAGGCTCAAGTAGCTGAAACATATTTGGAGGTTAAATGAATTTACCTTGAGTGAAGAAAAACCTGCCAGGAAACCTAATTGTTTTCTTCATAGAGAGGCCAGTCTTCAAAAATGTTAGAAACACAGAGAAAACCACAATGGTGTGTCAAGGGAATCTTTCTTGAATTTCAGCCAGAATGAATCAGTCTCTCAGAGCTTACTTTTCACTGGAATTTATATCCCATTACAGATGGTACTTCAGCAGAGGGATGTGCTTAGTGTTACTCTGGTAGGAATCTCACTAGCCATAAACATTCCAGAAAGACACACCTAAGCCAGCTCTACTAGGAGTCAGGTTGGTACAGTAATTTACCAGGACAGCTGAGAGGGTGAAGTTGGGTCAGAGATAAGCAGCAGTTGAATGTTCATTGCTCACCCACCACCTGACAAGCTCAGGCATGGGTCTGAGGGCACAGGTGTGATGCTTGTGTCTGCCTAAGCTCTAAAGATGCCATGATACAACCTGTCAGACTGTAACAACACTCACCCCTGATACTTAACAGTCGCCAAAGCAAACACACGTCCTAAACTGATGCATGGATGCTGAAATAAAATCCTCAGTATTTTTTTAAATACTGTTGTGATTTTCAGTTTCTCCTGGGTTTTTGTTACATTTATTTAATAAATATTTATTAAGTGCCTCCCATGGGTCAGGGTTTTCCTTATGGTTGAACCAAACAGAGGAAAGAGAGCTGCCAACATTGGCCCTGTTCAGTTTCCCTCCAAGAAAACAAATTCCCAAAGGAGTCTGCAGTTTAGGGTTGATGTTTTCTGTGGCAGCTGCCAGCTGCAGGGGAACAAAAGTGTCATGGCTCACTGGTGACAGATGGAAGTAACTGCTTGGGTTAAAAAAATAAATACATTGGGGCTGGGGATGTGGCTCAAGCGGTAGCGCGCTCACCTGGTGTGCGTGCGGCCCAGGTTCGATCCTCAGCACCACATACCAACAAAGATGTTGTGTCCACCGAGAACTAAAAAATAAATATTAAAAATTCTCTCTCTCTCTCTCTCCTCTCTCACTCTCTCTTTAAAATAAATAAATAAATACATACATACACGTTTATGGACCAACAACACAAAAAAGCCAAATTTCTTTAATTACACAATGTTTAAGCTATGAAATCATATAAAAGTGTAATTTAGATGAAGCCCCTTCACGTTGCCAAAATTCTAATAGATTTGAGAAAGAAGATATTATGATTAAGCTATGAAATCATATAAAAGTGTAATTTAGATGAAGCCCCTTCACGTTGCCAAAATTCTAATAGATTTGAGAAAGAAGATATTATGATTATGAAAGAGATTAACACCCACTGCACACTCCCTGCCTGTAGTGCGGTAAACACCATGCTTTCTGTTGCAAGTGACAGAAAGGCAACTCTAAATAGTCTGAGCATGAAGAGTTTATTGGCTTGTGTAATTGGTAAATTCAGGGTGGAGCTCATTTCAGGATGAGAGACCCAAGGTCTCAGTTAAGTTCCTTGGGTCTTTCAAAAGTTTTTTTTCCCCCCCATTATTCTGGATGTACTCTCTGCAGGAGAGCTTTTTCTACAGATAGAGAAATTGTTAGACAATATTCCCCAGTTAATATCTGCCCCACATCCAAAATGCAAAAAAAAAAAAAAAAAGCATTTTCTCCCCACTCCTAAATGTAGGTCCCTGGAGGGACTCCAGTTGCCCTGACTTGGATTTCAGGCCCCTGCCTGGGACAGTTGCTAAGTCAAGCAAATAGAATATTAGGAATGTCTAGAATATCATGTGCCCACTACAGAGTAGGGTCCTTATTGAAGAATATCATCAAAATCACCCAACTGCTTTGCTGTGGAGGCAAGAATTCCCCAAAGGAAGAAAGAAGAGCTTTGCAAACAAAGTCAAAAGACATTGCTAAAGATTTTAAGCCCTGGCTTTATATCTGCTCTTCCCTCTTGGTTCAGCCATGTTACCTTGGATTTTTAAGTAATATGATTATACTTCTAGCTCAGTGGTTCTTAAACTTTAACACCATCAGAATCATCTGTGTTGTCAACACACAGACTGCTGGGACCCATCCTAGGTGTTCTGATTCAACAGCCTGTTTCCAGGTAATGTAGATGTCCCTGGTCTACAACAACACTTTAAAAACGACTGTCTGAGAACTCCTTGTTCAAAGGAGTAACAGTACCAGATACATTTTGCAAGTAAATGCTTTCACATCTTTGAGAAACACATATAACTCTCATGCTGATTAGCTTTAGGACTTTAGGTAAGTTACTTACCCATTCTGCCAGTTTTTTTTCTGTGAAAGATGGGAATAATTGTACTTCATATGGTTATTGGAGAGATTAAGTAAATTAATGTATATACCAAACATAGTCAATATTTGAAAGTATTTAAGCTGCTCCAGAGAACAGAGAAAGAAATCACCCATAGTATTAAAAATAGAATAAAAAAATGTGTACTAAATCCTGAAAAGGATTATGCACACCAACCTCAGTTATGAATTATCCTTGAAGAATCCTAAATATTAGCAAATGGAATCCATCTGTACATTAAGTAGTGCAGCAACACAGCCAGATGAGTTTCATTCCAAGAATGGGGGATGGTTCAATGCTAACACATTTAGAAACATACTTATTACAGTAGGAGATCTGAAGCAAAAAAAAAAAAAAAAAAAAAAAAAAAAATATATATATATATATATATATATATATATATATATATATATATATGTATATGGTCAGTGTAGATGCTGAAAGGTGATTGACATTGCTTCCTAGTGAAATATTTTATTAAAGTCAGGTTAGATGGGTAGTAGGCATTTGTCATTTTTTGGCTATCTAGCATGCGTGTCCTATTCTGGCGCAAGGAATTCATGTGAATCTTGTTGGAATACCGGCTCCCACTAGAAAGTCAGGCACTTCCTGTCCCTAGAAGCCACAGTATAGGAATGTGACAGCAAGGACTCAATTATCAGAAGAGTACTTGGACCAGATGAATTCATCTTTTCAAATCTCATATTTCTTTTTTTTTTTTTTAAGAGAGAGAGAGAGAGAGTGAGAGAGGAGAGAGAATTTTTTTAATATTTATTTTTTAGTTTTCGGCGGACACAACATCTTTGTTGGTATGTGGTGCTGAGGATCGAACCCGGGCCGCATGCATGCCAGGCGAGCACGCTACCGCTTGAGCCACATCCCCAGCCCCAAATCTGATATTTCTTACTGGATGCCCAATCAAGGGAATATGGAAAACTCCCAGACTTCCAGGGAACATATAATTTCATAATTCTGAGTCTTTTTACAGACATCTTCTGCTAGGAGCCACAAGCAAATAATATGATGCATGGCACTTTCGGTTGTAAGGTGACGCCAGCTAGCTATTGAGATGATATGATTATGTTAAGATTTACATTCATATGGAAATTGGACTCCTGCTGTTCACCTTGGCCTGCTACGGGACTCATGTTACGGGACTCCTGGAGAGTTCCCATTGGTTGGGGAAGGATAGTAGGAGGGAATTCCGGGGGAGGTCGGGGCCGGTTCCGGTAGACGCAGAGTGTGGGTGGACCGGTTTTGGCTTGCCGGCAAGTACGGAGTATTGGCGGCTTTTTCAAAAATAAAGTTTTGTTTCTGCTTGAGTGGCTCTTGATTCTGTGCCCAGCCAGACTGAGGCAATCTTCAGTCTTACCATGGATTTGATGGGCCACCAAATAGCCCTCCAACATTTTCTTCCTTTATGTTACTCAGATTCTGCCTTTGATGTTTGAAAGAATTTTTAAGATGTTTGAAAGATTCTGCCTTTGATGTTTGAGAGAATTTTTAATATTTATTTTTTAGTTCTCGGCGGACACAACATCTTTGTTGGTATGTGGTGCTGAGGATCGAACCCGGGCCGCATGCATGCCAGGCGAGCGTGCTACTGCTTGAGCCACATCCCCAGCCCGGCCCTTCTTATTTTTATTTATTTATTTATTGGCCTCATCTTCCTCTAATGTTTTAAAAAATTTATTCTAATCAATTAACATGACAGTAGAATGCATTTTCACACATTATATACAAATGGAGCACAACTAATCATTCTTCCGTCTGTACATGGTGCAGAGTCACACACATATATAGGGTAATAATGTTCATCTCATTCCACTGTCCTTCCCACCTCCACACCCATTCCCCTCCCTTCTTCTCTCCCAATACAAAATTCCTTCATACCCCCGACCCCCCATATGGATCAGCATCCACTTATCAGAGAAAACATTTGGCCTTTGTTTTTTTTTGGGGGGATTGGCTTATTTTGCTTAGCATGATATTCCCCAGCTCCATCCATGTGCCTGCAAATGCCATATTTTCATTCTTCTTTAAGGCAGAATAATATTCCATTGTGTATTTATACCACATTTTCTTTATCCATTCATCTGTTGAAGGGCATCTAGGTTAGTTCCATAGTTTAGCTATTGTGAATTGAGCTGCTATAAACATCAATGTGGCTGTGTCACTTTAGTATGAGGATTTCAAGTCCTTTGGGTATAAACTGAGGAGTGAGATAGGATAGCTAGGTCAAATGATGGTTCTATTCCAAGTTTCCTGAGGAATTTCCATACTGTTTTCCATAGTGGTTGCACCAATTTGCACACCCACCAGCAATATGAGTGTACCTTTTTCCCCACATCCTCAGCAGCAATTATTGTTGCTTGCATTGTTGATAATTGTCATTCTGACTGGAGTGAGATAAAATCTTGGAGTAGTTTTGATCCACTTTGAGTTGATTTTTGTGCAGGGTGAGAAATTGAAGTTTAATTTCATTTTGCTACATACGAGTTTTCCCAGCATCATTTGTTGAATACACTATCTTTTCTCCAATGTATGTTGTTGGCACCTTTGTCTAGTATAAGATAACTGTATTTATATGGGTTTGTGTCTGTGTTTCTATTCTGTACCATTGGTCTACATGTCTGTTTTGGTGCCAATACTATGCCATTTTTGTTACTATGGCTCTGTAGTATAGTTTAAGGGCTGGTATTGTGATGCCTCCTGTTTTACTCTTCTTGCTTTGTCCTGAAATCTTCACTAGGAGATTTCGTGGTGGCCTTGGCATGTTTTTGGAGGAGACAGCTTTGAGGGGGGAGCATGCCAACCGCCATCACCAGAGCGTGTCACTCAGAGGTCTTGGGTTTTGGGATCCGTGGATCCATCCTCCTGCAGTCCTTCCTGCACCCTCCGTTATTATGGCCTAACGTCTTCACTCCATGGGTGCGTCCTCCCCCAAGCCGAGGGGCCCATGGAGGAGTGAACCCTTATGGCAAGGGCAGAAGATGGTTGGTCAGAGCTGTTACTTATACTTTTATATAAGAAAGAGAGATCTGTGGGGATGTAAACTTAAGAAATAAGCCTGTGAGAAGGGTAGAACATCCTTTTAAATGTTGGCAGTGCAGTCTTCCATCTCCAGATGATGATAGTGGACCTGTATGGGCTTAGAGGCCAAAATATTAATCTGTTCTTTAATAAATTGTACCAGCCTGGTGGGTGAGGAATAATTTTGTACTGTTGAGCAATTTCCAAAAGAAGTAACTCCAACATCAATATCATAGGTATTATTCTGCATCCCGCCTAAAAGACATGATGTAAAAGTGCCTGAAGGCTGTACTTTAAAAGGAAATCCAGGTTGGCATGTATTATCATTGTCTATGATAGAATTAATAGGAACTGCCATAGGCATGATTTCCCCTGTTGTCATGCAGAGCCAGCAATCACCAGCAAGGGTGGGGTTGGAATTATTAAGCAAGGAGAAGGTAGTTTCCAAAATATCTAATGTATTGGTATCTAAATCTGGGAGCTGGGATTTAGGCAGCATTAAGGGATGATATGTGAGCTCAGGGATCTGGGGTTTCAAAAGTTTGATTATCTGAAGATGCTTGATAGCATCAGTGGGTCCTCTACCATCAGAGACCCCTGTAGGGGCCTTAATGGGCCAGCAGGAGGGTTTACTGACAGTGCCTTGGCATCTAGCTGACTGTAACTTGGTGTGTATGCCTTCTCCTCCCCGGTCAAAGAGAACGGGGGTATAATGAATAGTGGTCCCCCTTGCTGCATGAGTTTTAGTTAGGGTGGCTTCAAAAAATTGTTCTCCCTGCTTGTTAACACAAATTGAGGCCGACGCATAACAAGAGACATGCATCGCCTGGGTATGCGTACAATTTGCAGAACAATTTTGGAGAGCTTTACTTGTACTGGGGGGAATAATCTTTGGCTTGTTAACACATACCCATTCAGGCTGATGAACTCCTCCGAGTTTATGGTCAACCTTGGCACGGAGGTAAGCCACCTTAGTCAACCAGTCAGCAGTCTGGGTCTAACTAGTGGGAGCCTGAGTCCAAGATCCTCCCTTGCATTCGCAGGGGGGAGGGCAAAAAGGTACTCCCTGATGTTGGAAGGTGGAGGGCTAAGGCCTCCGTGTACAAACCTGTTCAGCAGAAGTGCCTTAAGCAGGATCCTCACACAGATTGTTGGCTGCATCTGCAAAAGAGGAAAATTTGTCCTCAGGGGGAGGGCCTCCGTCCCTGTGTTGAGGTAAGTTATTAACCTGTTTAACCAGGCGTTCTGGTAACCATCTTGGGGCTGCTTGTTCTTGGTCCAAAACACAAGCTGAGCCTCGCCCCCAGATGAGGACAGAATCTTGGCCTTTCCATTTATTTGTAAGGGGATCACGCCACATAACAGGTGGGCGAACAGAATTGGACGAGGGATGCCAGTGTGTGTCGGCAGCCGAATGGCCTTCACTGTCTAGGGTAAGAAAATTAAGGACAAATAATGCATGGTTAAGGCGATCCCTGGGAGTGGTAAATACAAGGTCGGAAGCCTTAAGGCGGGTTAACCAAGTCTTTAAGGTAAGGTGGGCACATTCCACAATGCCTAGGCCCTGAGGGTTGTATGGAATTCCAGTAGTATGACAAATTTGGAAGGTAGCACAAAACTGTTTAAACTTGACACTGGTATATGCAGGACCATTATCTGTTTTAATATGTATTGGTTTACCCATTACGGAAAAGGCTGAAACAAGATGAGAAAGGACATCTTTGGTAGCCTCTCCAGAATGTGGTGATGCAAAAATAAAGCCACTGAAGGTATCTATAGAAACGTGTATATATTTGGTTTTTCCAAATTCAGGAAAATGAGTAACATCCATTTGCCAAACCTGATTGGGCAGTAATCCTTGGGGGTTAACTCCCAAGTGTTGAATGGGGAGGGAGACAGCGCAAGCAGGACATGCTTTTACTATTTCTCGTGCCTGTTGCCTGGTAATTTTACAAAGTAATCGAAGGCTCTGGGAATTTAGATGGTGAAGATTGTGTAACTCTGTGGCCTTTTGAACGGATCCAACAAAAATTGGAAAGATGGAACGAGTTGCTGCATCAGCTTGGGCATTACCTTGGATAGCTGTGGCCAGTATTTTTATTTCTCCAGTGAAATCATTATCAATAATGCCAGGGAAGACCTGAACACCTTGTAAGGTAGTAGAGGCTCTTCCAAGAATAAGGGCACACATATGAGATGGAGGGGGACCCATAATTCCAGTGGGTATTATCTGGGGCCCTTTCATGGAGTCTAATTTTGTATCAGTGGTGGCACAGAGGTCCAATCCTGCGCTGCCTGGGGTGGCTCGTTGGAGGGAGGCAATCGTGGAGAAGGATTTTGAGGTAGGTTGGGAGTTTGGGAGGGAAAAAACCTTATTGCCTCTGGGTTTGTCCTGGGGGAGGTCAGGGCCTGGGGCTGGGAAGCGGGAAGAAATAGGCTGTCCAAGGGCATTTGTCTTAGATTTACACTCAAGATCTACACTCACTGGCCCAGTGACGACCTTTACCACATCTAGGGCAAAGGGTGGCTGGGGGCGGTTTAGCCCCGGTTTGAGGAGACGCTATCCCTAGGCTTTGTTTGCCTGTCCGACACTCGTGTGCAAAATGGCCAAGTTGTTTACAAGTAAAGCAAGCACGTGAGCCAGGATTGCGAAAGGCCTTGGTAAAGGCGGCACCTATGGCGAGACCCATCGCATGGGCTGCACCCACCCTGTCACAGAGTCTAATAAAGTCAGAAAGTTCCCCTTTATCCTTATGTGGTGGAAGAACATCCTGACATGCCGGGTTGGCGTTTTCAAAGGCAAGATGTTTTACAAAGGTGCTTTCGCTTTCGCTTGGTCCAAGTAGGCGTTTCGTGGCTAGGTTAAGCCGGGCAACAAAGTCGCTATAAGACTCGTCAGGCCCTTGTCGAATTTTTGCTAGGGAAGTGGTAGCCGAGTCCTTTTGAGGGAGGCGTCTCCAAGCATGTAAGCCAGCCATCTGAATCTGCACCAAAAGTCCAGCAGGGAAATGCGCCTGTTTAGGGTTAGTGTCAAAAGGCGCATTTCCCACTAGCTTAACATAAGTCCAGGATTTAGAGGAGGCCTTAGTTAAAATTTTTTGAGCAGTTTCCTGACAGTACTCTTTGAAATCTGCATTCCATAACAGGAAGTCTCTGGCACTGAGGGTAGCTCGGGCTAAAAATTTCCAATCATTAGGAGTAAGCCATTGTGCGCTGTGACTCTCTAGTAAAGCCAATGTGTAGGGCGCAGTGGGGCCATAATGAGCACAAGCCTTTTTAAGTTTTTCAAGAAAACGTAGGCTTGATTTTTTGTAGACACTCTGGGTTCCTTCCTGCCTGGGGTGAACTCCTCATCCTCTGAATCCTGATCTTCCTCTTGCCACTCCCCCGCTTCGTCCCCTTGATCTGTTCCCCTCCCCAACCGTTGGAGCCTTATTCATTAGGGTGGGATTTTGAGGGGGACCAAGAAGGTTCCTGGGGTCCTGGGGAGACTGAGAAGGGTCTATGTCTATACTAACTGAAGGGCATGCCGAGGGGGGACGAGAGGGACGAGAGGTCTTTTGCATAGCTTCTTCCCCAATCCTGACAAGTTTTAAGGTACCATTGTCAAAGGGTGAACTTTTAAGAATTTCATTAATTAAGTTCCAGTAAGAAAAAGTGGGAGCAGGCACATTTTCTGGGCCAAAGGATTCATAATAATCTTTTAAACAGTCTCCTACTCTAAGCCATCTTTTACCATCAATGGTCCCTTCAAGGGGAAACCATGGACACAATTCTCCTATGTATGAAAAGAATAATTTTTTTTTTTTTTTAGAGAGAGAGAGAGAGAGAGAATTTTTTTTTTAATATTTATTTTTTAGTTCTCGGCGGACACAACATCTTTGTTGGTATGTGGTGCTGAGGATCGAACCCAGGCCGCACACATGCCAGGCGAGCGCGCTACCGCTTGAGCCACATCCCCAGCCCTGAAAAGAATAATTTTAAGTCCTTTTTCTTAACACCCCCCCCCCCCCCCCCCCCCGTCTTGAGGGCCTCCTTGAGGCCTGACAAAAACAAATCATGTGACGAA
Source organism: Spermophilus citellus (assembly GCF_964194105.1). Classification (NCBI taxonomy): domain Eukaryota; kingdom Metazoa; phylum Chordata; class Mammalia; order Rodentia; family Sciuridae; genus Spermophilus; species Spermophilus citellus. The sequence continues at coordinate 176,339,206 of NC_138182.1, read as the reverse complement.
ACTGCTTGTCCCCTGGTGGGTCACTCACCGTGCGTCGTCCCCACTCTCCTCCTGGATCTGTCTCTCGGTCCTGTCTGCCGAGGCGATCGGGAGCTCTGCTTGGCCAAGTCTTCCCGGAGGACGGCGTTCCTTCTCAGTCAAAGGCTCAAGCCCCACATTGGGTGCTAAATGTCCCGACCGGCAGGACACATCAACTCGGATTGAAAGGGTAAAGTTTCTAAGCTGCAAAGCCTGAATTAAAATGTAAAAGACTAGGTATTGTTAAATTCCTCTGCTACACCCAGAACCTGAAATTCCTGAGATAGTTAAGACAACGCCCTACTGGCCATTTAGCCTAGGACCCTGTACAGTTTGTCACAGGGCCCGAACCAATCAGTTTGAATGTGTACCCCCCCCCCCCTGCTTAGGAGTGACCAATCACCCCCGCCCGACCTGTTCCCGCCAATGAATGTGCTAATCATGTCTCAGAGTTGTTGTTGTTCAATTTTCCCGCGCCTCATGATGATTTGTTCTGATGTATGCAAAGCCCCCCCCCCAAAAAAAAGTGTACTTTTTTTTTTCCCATTTAATAAATGTTTATTCAATGAAAGGATGTATAAAAACTTACAAATCTGAGAACTCAACTATACATACAATAGGATGATGGGATATTCAGTTTTTAACATGTACATACAGTATAGCTATTGACTATTCTCCCCCTTCCCTTTCCCCTTCAGTTTTTACTTCTGGCTCCTATTTTGTCCTGTGAGACCATTCATTTTCTTATTGGCCTATGGGAAGATTAACGGACAACTTGTACTGCTTTCAGGTCGGTGGAGAAAATTTTAGGTGTTAAGAAAAAAAAAAAAATCAAAGAATACACATCAAAATTAAGTTTTAAAAAAAGTGTACTTAAGCTCTGCTTGACCTCTGCTCTGGGCTCTGGGCTGCTCTCGCTTTTTGAGTGAGCCTGCCTGGGGCCTCAATAAATCCCCTTCTGCATTTGCATAAGTCAGTCTCTTGGTGGTCTCTTTCTCCGACTTTTCGCCGGACCCTTACAGGATCAGGAGATATTCTAAGGCCTCCTAGAGGAACAGAGCCTCTATCACCCCCTAAAAACATGGCTAGTAAGGTATGGTCAAATATTTTATATAAGAAAGGGGGAGATGTCAGGGGCTAGAAGGAAATTCTCCTTCAAAGAATAGCCTGACAGCCCCCTGGGAGACATCCTGCAGCTACCTATCTCCCTGGAACATCCTGCGGTTATCAGGATCATCAGACATCTTGCAGCTGGCAGTTTTACCACCCACATCCAGCAATTGCTGATTAGAGAGCTTCCCCATCCCCAGCATATAAATACCCCTGTGTGAACAATAAAAGTTTGCAGCTTGATCAGAATTCCTGTCTTGGTGTCATCTCTCGTGTCTCTTGTCCCTTCATTCCTCCCCACCTAGGTTCACTGCCCACGTTGATGTATCCTGCCGGTCGGGACACTTGCTAAGGATTGCTTTGGATATTTGGGGTCTCTTATTTTTACAAATGAATTTCATGATTGCTTTTTCTAGTTCTATGAAGAATGTAATTGGTATTTCAATAGGAATTGCATTAAATCTGTATAATACTTTTTATATGGTCATTTTGACAAGGTTAATTCTGCCTACCCAAGAGCATGGGAGATCTTCTGAGGTCTTTTTCAATTTCTGTAGTTTTCACTGTAGAGGTCTTTCACACACACACCTTTTTTTTGTGGGGTGGAGGGAGGGAGATGGTATGGAAATTGAACTCAGGGGCACTGGACCACTAAGGCACATCCCCAACCCTATTTTGTATTTTATTTAGAGACAGGGTCTCACTGAGTTGCTTAGCACCTCGCTTTTGCTGAGGCTGGGTTTGAACTCATCTGGATCCTCCTGCCTCAGCCTCCTGAGCTGCTGGGATTACAGGTATGTGTCACGGAGCCCATCTTTCACTTCTTGTTATATAAGCCTCGGAGCCATATTCAGAAGGTGAAATGGACCATTATTATAGTCTCACTAAGTTGCATGGGCTGATCATTCCTAAGCATTTTATTTTCATGTTTTTTGAGGCTATTGTGAATAGAGTAGTTTTCCCAATTTCTCTTGTAATGGATTCATCACTGATGTATAAAAATGCATTTGATTTATGGAAATTGATTTTATAGCCTGTTACTTTGTTGAATTCATTAATTAGTTCTGGAAGTTTTCTGGTGGAACTTTTTGGACCTTTTAAATAAAGAATCGTGTTGTCAGCAAATAGGGATAGTTCTTCTTTTCCTATTTGTATCCCTTTAATTTTTTTTTTTTTTTTTTGTTTAATTGCTCTGGCTAGGTTTTCAAGGACTGTGTTTAATAGAAGTGATGAAAGAGGACATCTCTGTGTTGTTCCAGTTTTTAGAGGGAATGCATTCAATTTTTCTCTGTTTAAAGTGGTATTGGCCTTGGACTTAGCATACATAGCTTTTACAAAGAGGTATATTCCTACTATCCCTAGTTTTTCTAGTGTTTTGAACATGAAGAGATACTGTATTTTGTCAAATACTTTTTCTGTATCTATTGAGATGATCATATGATTCTTATCTATAAGTCTATTGATGTGATTGAATTACACTTATTGATTTCTGTATATCAAACCAAACTTGCATTCCTGGGATGAAGCCTATGTGATTGTGATTGTGATGCACTATTTTTAAAAATATATTTTTGTATGCAATTTTCCAGAATCTTATTGAGAAATTTTGCATCTATGTTCATCAGAAATATTGGTCTGAAGTTCTCCTTCCTTGATGTGTCTTTGTCTGGTTTTGATATCCGGGTAATATTAGCCTTATAAAATGAGTTTGGAAGGGTTTCCTCATTTTCTATTTTATGGACTAATTTGAGGAGTATTGGTGTTAATTCTTCTTTGAAGGCCTTGTAGAACTCTGCTGAGAATGCATCTGGCTTTGAAACCCTTATTATTTTGTCTTGAGATAGTCTTGTAAAGTTATGCCAGATTCATGGGACCCCAATAGACCTCCAGGAGCGGAACCAGATGCAATCACACAAAAGTCTTTATTGCAACCTGGAGCCTGGACACAACAGTTCCTGATGCGGACCCAGGGAGTGAGTCCTGGTCCTTTGTTCAGTGAGATTTTATAGGTTTTGGGGGATACTCTATGCGTCACTACATCACACAGCAAATCATTCCATACCATGGGAAAATCAAACAACTCTTAACATTGATTAGCACATTCAATGGCAGGAACAAGATGGGTAGGGGTGATTGGTTAGTACAAGAAGGGGATTCTTTTGAACTGATTGGTTTAGACCATGAGGGGTGTACATGCTAAACTACATGGTTTCCCAACATGTTATCAACCACCATAAACTACTGGGGGCTCGCCTGGTGTGCGTGCGACCCGGGTTCGATCCTCAGCACCACATACCAACAAAGATGTTGTGTCCGCCGAGAACTAAAAAATAAAAAAAAACTCTCTCTCTCTCTCTCTCTCACTCTCTCTTAAAAAAAAAAAATGAGGACATAGTTTTGGGAAAAAGAAGGTTTATTGTTTTGCTAGGAAAGAAGAACCACAGGGGATGCCTGTCTGAAAGGCTGTGATTCTGTCCATCATCAGGAAAAGGGAGTTTTTAAAGAGGTGATTCAGAGAAAATGAGTTCAGAAAGGAGAGTTCTGGAAGGAGAAGATCAGGGAAGATAAGGTCAAGGAGAAGAATGTTGGGAAAAAAATACATAATTTTCAAATCCACAAGAGATATAGTTAAAGCATCAAGTGAACCCCTGCAGTAAGCAGGAACAGAGGGATTTTAAAGGAACTATTCAAAGGCTATTCCAGGTGTGCCCTTACAGGAAGTCCCAGGTCACCCTGATGGTGTGTTAGAATTCACTTGTTAATTTGGGAGATATTCAACTTCCTAGTTCCTCTGGCAGATATCTCCTTCCTGTGGAGCACTGATAACTCAAAGTAATCTTATTCCCTGCTCCCAGGTTAGGGAGGAGGAAAGGGAAATGAAGAAAAGGAAAGCATGTACCTTTAAAAAATAAGCTTCAGAGCTATATTCAGAAGGTGAAATGGATCATTATTATAGTCTCACTGAGTTGCATGGGCTGACCTTGAACTTGTGATCTTCCTGCCTCAACCTCTCAAATAGCTGGGATTATAGAGGTGCACCACCATACCCAGTTGACCATATTTTAAAAGTGTGCATCTCAAACCAAAAGCCAACATTATATTTATTGTTATGATGAAATATCATAAATATTCTTATTAAGGTCAGCAGTATGACATGGGTGATCTCTATGATCATTTACCACAGGAGTCAATGGTTTTGTTTTTTATTTGTGGTTTTTGGAGAAGGTGTCAGGGAACAACATTTATGTCATCAAAACCCTGTGAACACAAGTGTGGGCAAGTGAGTGGAGTGGCCAGTAAAATGGTCACATCAAGTCAAGGGGAACTTTTTACAAAGCCCAAGGCGCTACAGCAGGGAAACTAGTCAATGTGTCTGAACAGTCTAGACAAATATTCCTGGGCTCACCTTAGTAGTTCATTTCTGGGGTTTCAGCCTAAGAAAACAGTCAGGGCTGAGAAAATCCACTCATATATACAGGGAAGACATTTGCACATGACCTCAGCAGACCACAAGCAGTCTTTTTTTTTTTTTTTTTTTTTTTTTAAGAGAGAGAATTTTTAATATTTATTTTTTAGTTCTCAGGGGACACAACATCTTTGTTGGTATGTGGTGCTGAGGATCGAACCCGGGCCGCACGCATGCCAGGCGAGCGCGCTACCGCTTGAGCCACATCCCCAGCCCAAGAGAGAAAGAATATTTTAACATTTATTTTTTAGTTTTCGGGGGACACACATCTTTGTTTGTATGTGGTGCTGAGGATCGGAACCGGGCCGCATGCATGCCAGGCGAGTGCCCTACCGCTTGAGCCACATCCCCAGCCCACACAAGCAGTCTTTTAAGGAGGAAACTGCTTTCTTTTTCTTTTTCGCAACCACTGCCCACTTCTCTTCCCCCTTCCCATCCCTCCCCACCCCTAATTTTATCAGACCTTCATATGCCCCTTAAGGTCCTGGGCTAGTGTAAATGACTAGTAAACTAATAAGCTAATTTATTAGTTTAGAATAAAGTAAAGTAAGTGCTTCTGAATAATGAATAGGAATTTTCAGATTGGTCTTTGAAACACTACACAGTGAGGCCCTTGAACTCAGAATCAGGAGATAACGTGGTAGAGAAAACCACTCTGGATGGGGAGATGGACCCTAGTATCAGAGGTAACTGGGAGTTCTGGGCAAGGGATGAACAACGGGAAGTTTCCTCTGGTGGAGGGCCCGCAATGTCTGGTCATCTCTAGTTTGTTTATTTTTCTACAAATGATTAAACTCTAGTTTCTGAAGAATTTCAGTGAAGATCTGTAACACAAAAAAACTAAATAAAGATGGTGGTGTCTTGAGTTTGTACTCATGTTGGTGGTAAAAAGATGATGGGGACAGGGACTGGGGTTGTAACTCAGTGGTGCCTAGCATATGTAAGGCACTGAGTTTGATCCTCAGCACCACAAAAATAAATAAATAAATAAATAAATGTGTCGTGTTTATCTACAACTAAAATAAATAAATAAATAAATAAAGAATGGTGAGGGGACAAACAGAAACACACAAGTACTGCATGCTATAGAGTGGTGTTGGGGCTAAAGGGTGGGAAGCCTCCAAAAAAGTTTAAACACCATAGCTTCTAGGAGTTATCCCAACTACCGAGAGAGTGCTGACTTTGAGACACAAGAATCTTCCTGTGTTGGAAAAAGGGTAGCTGGACTTGGTAGGACCCACCTTGTGATCCCAACTACTGGTGAGGCTGAGGCAGGAGGATTGTAGATTCAAGGCCAGTCTCAGCAACTCAGCGAAACCCTGTCTCAAAATAAAATTTAAAAAGCCGGTGGGGGTGGGGAGTGCAGGGGGTGTGAAGCTAAGTGGTTGAGCATCTGCTTAGTATGTATAAGACACTGGTTTAATCCCCCAGTACTGCCTTCCCAACATACCTGGGAGTCACTCCAGGGAACTGGGCTGACTGGGCTGCGTAAAATAACCACACAAGAGACACAAATACCTTTTTCTTTGGGGTTGCTGTGACGGCTCCTCTGACCTTAAGGGTCCACAGAAAGAAAGAGAGAAAGAGCCCACGCTGACCCCTTTTATTGAGGAGAAGCTATTCAAGTGAGGCAAGGGGTCAGGTTTCAGGGGGTGAGTCTATCTTCATGATGTCCACTGTCAGGAGGTTGACTGACACCTGGGTAGGCCACACCCAAGGGCACAGTAAGAGGAGGGGACACACACAAGGCACTTCCATGGAAGATTCTATCCTAAACAGGGCAAGGGGTAATATTACAAAGGAACAGGTGAGCATTGCTCCACCCATGGGACTGTAGGAAAACACATCTGGGCACGAAGACAGTCACTCGAACCCTAGAAGAGCAGGGCAGTCTAGCAGTGTGGGTGCCTGATGCCACATCACCCAGCAGGGGGGTTAAATCAGTCATGAAAGGTTGGTCTCCCACACCAACAAAAAAGGATAGTCCAGAAGGCAAGGGAATTTGGGGGCATTCTGATGACATATGTGCAAGGATAATTGGTATAACATTGTTAATATGCAGATATATCTACCTTCAGAACAACCTAAAACTCCAGAGACCAATTCAGAATTCTGTTTTTATAGATGGTGTCTCATTATGTTGCCAGACTGGTCTTGAATTCATTAGCTCAAATGATCCTTCTGCCTCAGCCTCCTAGGTAGCTGGGACTATAGGGGTTTGCCACCACAACTGGCTCCACCAATTTATATTCTCAAAGTCATTGTTTACTCCAGGTTGGGGAGGCAGATATGCCGCAGTCTGGCTGGGCACAAAATCACGAGCCACTCACAGCCTTGTAGATTCAAACAGCAATTCTTTATTCCCGAACTCACACCAGCCTCTACACACACATTCTGAGGAAATCCATGTTCTGGCCAAAATCCACGTTCTGAATCCCAAATACTCTGGGAGCGGGCGTGCCTGAGGCAGCAGGGTACACCTTAAACCTGGAACTGCCCTAAACCCAAGGAGCGGGATACTCCCTATTCCCAGCAGGATACACCCTAAACCTGGATCCGCCCTAATCCAGTAGGATCCTCCTTAAACCCGGGTCCACCCTAGTCCTTGAGCAGGGTCACCTTTCTCAAACATACATGCAATGTCACTGCAAATGTCCAAGGCAAGTCCATTTCCACGAGTCCTTCCTCTAAGCAACATGGGGTAAGCTGGCAAGGAAATTTCCATGAGTCATTCCTACTTGGCAATGGCTCTCAGCACAGAGAGAGCTGTCTAGCTCCAGCTCTGAACTCTTCTGGCCCATATACTTTCTCCTGCTTCTAACTCTGAAATGGCCATGAGGGGGCTGTGGGAACATCTTTTTCTTTTTTTTTTTAATATTTATTTATTTTTTTATTTTTTTCCGGCAGACACAACATCTTTGTTTGTATGTGGTGCTGAGGATCGAACCCGGGCCGCACGCATGCCAGGCGAGCGCGCTACCACTTGAGCCACATCCCCAGCCCCAACATCTTTTCCTTGTATCCAAGTTCCATTTACATTCTTGTTCAGCCTTTGGGCCTGGATCAAACATCCCAGGTTATGGACCATTCTTGGGAGAAGGTGTAAGGGACCAGCGAAACGTCGGAGGAAGAGACCACAAGAGACTGGCTTCATGCAATTGGCAAAAGGGGATTTATTGAACCAGCATGCTAGGGCTCCGTGCCCATTCGAGAAAGGAGAGCAGCCCAGAGCCCAGAGCAGGGATTGAACAATGCTTAAGTACACCTTTTGGGGAGGAGGGGGGGGGCTTTGCATACATCACAGCTTCCTTTAACAAATCACCTTACACCGAGGGAAAATCAAACAATAATTTTTAGACTTGATTAGTACATTCATTGGCGGGAACAGGGCTGGCTGGAGTGATAGGTCATTCCTAAGGAGGGGGTTACATTTAAACTGGTTCGGACCCTAAATATCTACGTGACAAGCCGCACAGGGTCTTGAATGCTTACGTGGGGAGTTGCACAGGACCTCAGGCCATAATTCAACTAAATGGCCAGTAGGCCTTGTCCTAACTTCCTCAGGAATTTAACCTATACTTTGCAGTTTAGAAACTTCACCCTTTCAAAGGGACTAGGGAAAGGGCCCATGTAAGTCCAGGTAATTTGGGCAGGGAACTTCATGGTACCAGAGCACAGAGGAAAGGAGAATTGGACTGTAAGCCCTCAGAGATGCTCTGCCTTTGGGATAGGGTATGGTCTAGAGGGAGAGGTCTGGCTCAAGTACTGAATCAAATCCAAAACAGCTTTTTGAACATGACACTAGCCTTATTTCCCTTGTGATTTCAGAAATCTTGTTAAGATACAAGGATGTGGGCTGGGGATGTGGCTCAAGCGGTAGCGCGCTGGACTGGCATGCGTGCGGCCCAGGTTCGATCCTCAGCACCACATACAAACAAAGATGTTGTGTCCGCCGAGAACTAAAAAATAAATATTAAAAATTCTCTCTCTCTCTCTCTCCCCTCTCTCACTCTCTCTTTAAAAAAAAAAAAAAAAAAAAAGATACAAGGATGTTTGAGGACATGTATACTGAAGAAAAGTCTGAGGAAAAAAAAAATCAAAACAATCCTGCAGATGTCAATGAAGAAAAAGGAGTTATGAGTGTAAGGGTCCGGCGAAGCGTAGGAGAAAGAGACCACACGAGACTAGCTCCATGCAATGGCAAGGGGGATTTATTGGGGATCTGTTCCAGCGCGCTAGGGCTCCGTGCTCACTCAAGAAGGGAGAGCAGCCCAGAGCCCAGAGCAGAGGTCAAGCAGAGCTTAAGTACACTTTTTGGAGAGGGCGGTGGGCTTTGCATACATCAGAACAAATCATCATGAGGCGCGGGGAAATTGAACAACAATTCTGATACATGATTAGTCCATTCATTGGCGGGAACAGTTTGGGCAGGGGTGATTGGTCACTTCTAAGTGGGGTACACATTCAAACTGATTGGTTCTGGGGCCTATGTGCTTACGTGCCATGCTACCTGGAACCCTTAGCTATTAAACAACCAGGGAATAAATGGAGATATTTACTGGGCAGCTCCCGCATTGTCCTAACAACTTCACAGAGATTACAGGTTCCGGGGATAGCAGGGGAATTGTAACAATAAACTTTTACCTTTTAGCCCAGGCCTTGTAATCTAGAAGCTTTACAATGTCCTAGTCTTTTACACTTTAACTCAGACTTTTGCAGCTTAGAAATTTTACCTTTACAATGAGTAGGTAGTTCAATGGTAGAGTGCTTGCTTAGCATATGCAAGGACCTGAATTTGATCCCCAGTTACTGCTTCATCATCATCATCATCATCACCACCATCATCATCATGATAAAGTTTTAGAAAGGAGACAACTAGGTAGTATATAAGAGTATCCCCCTCCCAACACAAACTACTAATATGTCTTCTTGTTGTTGTTGTTTTTGATACTGGGGTTTAAACTCAAGGGCAATCAACCACTGAGCCACCTTTCCAGACCTATTTTGTATTTTATTTAGACATAGGGTCTCCCTGAGTTTCTTAGCACCTTGCTTTTGCTGAGGCTGGGTTTGAACTCGCGATCCTCCTGTCTCAGTCTCCAGAGCTGCTGGGATTCCCAGCCCCAGAGCTGCTGGGATTCCCAGCCTAATATGTGTTTTAGCATCTATCTGTTCAGGCCTTCTCAGGTTGCAGGTGAGAATTACCATAGATCTTGGGACACATCTGATTAAAAGCCAGAATTTATTGAATGCTCTCTATTCTCTACACCTTGGTCTTAAACAGATTGTTTCTTTTAATTCTCATAGCTGCCTAATGAGGTAGGTACTGTAATGCCAGATTCGTGGGACCCCAATAGACCTCCAGGAGCTGAATCTGATGCAATCACACAGGAATCTTTATTGCAAGCTGGAGCCTGGACTCACTCCTCGGGACAGCTGCTTCGGAAATGGTTGTGAGTCCAGGCTCCAGCTTGCAATGAAGACTCTTGTGTGATTGCATCGGATTAGGCTCCTGGAGATCTATTGGGGTCCCACGAATCTGGCATTACAGTACTATCATGACCTTTACAGAGGAAGCAGAGGCTTCAGAAAGTAATATAACTGGGATGTGAGCCCAGTCAGACTCACACCAGAATCTCATTCCTAACCACTAAATAGTAATTTCCTAGTTGGCTGGAAAATTCATTAAAAAAACCCCAAAACAACAAAAACCTTAAAAACCCAGTATTTGGGTAAAAGGGGCTCCCATTTTCCTAACTTGGTTTGGTAATGTGATACGGGAATCTGTGTCCTTCCCAGTAGGGAAACTTCATGTGCATCATCGAATCTAACCATGTTCTTAGCTGTATTTCTCTCCCAGCAGGCCAGTGCAGTGTAAAGAGAATAAACCTTAGGGACAGAGAAGCTAAAATTTAGCTTGCACCTGGGAGTCTGGCTGGTGATTGAGCCTGTTAAAGCAAGTAAGAAGAAGGCCATTAGCCTGTGGTGTCTCTGAATGGGGAGCGCTCATATAAGCAAGATGGAACTCAATTTGGAAATGTTTTTTGTAACTGGTAAAAAAACAAAAAAACAAAAACAAAAAAAAAACAAGAGCAGGTCTGTAATCCCAGCAGCTCTGGAGAATGAGGCAGGAGAATTGCAAGTTCAAAGCCAGACTCAGAAACTTGGCGAGGCCCTAATCAACTTAGTGAGACCCACTCTCAAAATAAAAAAATAAAAAAGGGCTTGGGAGGTGACTCAGTTCAGTGGTTAAGCACCCTTGGGTTCAATCCCTGGCACCACAAACAAACAAAACAACAAAAGCAAAAATAAGTCTCAGTTAATCACAAGCAGCCAACCAGCTGATTGGTGATGCAGTTTGGGATCTCCAATCAAATGATGCCATAATAAGGCAACTGCCTAGCTGTAGCCATGAGGTCATTTCCTCACCTTGCTTTGGTGTTTGCTGCTGCTGCTCTGCTAGAGCAGAGCAAAACTCTCTGAACCTCTTCTGGCTTTTTTTTTTTTTTTTTTGGTGGGGCGTGGTGGGTAGCAGGGATAGTAGCCATTGGCACTTAACCACTGAGCCATTCCCCAACACACCCCCTTTTTAAGTTTCATTTTGAGATAGGCTCTCAATAAGTTGTTTAGGCCTTACCAAGTTGCTGAGGCTAGCTTTGAACTTATGATCCTCCTGCCTCAGCCTCCTGAGTCGCTAGGATTACAGGTGTGCCCAACAATGCCCAGCCCTCTTCTGGTTTTTGAGCTGCCTGATTCATGAATCTTTCTTTGGTCAAATAAACTCTGTTAAATTTAATTTTTTTAAAGTTTTTCTTTTTCTATTTTTTTGTGGCACTGGGGATAGAACCCAAGGCCTTGTGCATGATAGACAAGTGCTTTTCCACTGAGCTGCATCCCCAGCTCTTTTTAGTTTTTATTTTTAGACAGGATTGCACTAAATTGCCTAGACTGGCCTTAAACCTGTGATCCCCCTGCCTCAGTCTCCCAGGAATTTGGGGGTTACAAATATGTGCCACCTTGCCTGGCTTAGTTTTTATTTTAACAAGTCTAAAAGGTTGTCCAACTGGAAATCCAGGCCTGGTGTCTGACCATACCAGAATGGATATTGTTCTTCCTTGCTTGGCGATATATTTTCTGAATTGCCAAGAGCGTGAGAGGGTCCATGTTGTTTTGGACAGCACAAGCAATGGCATGGTGACAATAGATTGGAGCAGAGGATTTCTTTATTATCCCAATTTCAGTTTTGGACATCATGGCAGCTCCTTCCCTCCTAGATGTGGCTGTCCCCAAGCGGGGAGTGAGAGGTGGAGGGTGTAGGCCTCTGAGCTGTGGCTCCAGCAGTGAGATATGAGCAAGCAGAACTGACTGCCCCTTGGAATGAAGATGCTCTTTACAGGATTTCTGTCCTATCAGGAAGGGTCTCAGGGGACAGACACTGAGCTTGCTGATAATCTGAGAATGTACGACTGGGAGCAGAATACCTCAGTTATCGTTTGGAGAGAATTTACATGTTGCTCTGAAATTCTGTGTCTTCACATTGGACATTGTGGATGACTTTAAAGATCATCTTATTAAATTTGTACCCGATCTTTGAATCTCCTTGAAGAGGTATTCCGCCTGTTTCAACAGCTCTGAAAACAAGGATTTGCTATTTTTTGAAATAACTGTGTTTAGAAACCATGAACATGGTATATTGAAAATTAGCTTAAATTGTTCTCCCTATAAAGTTCACCCTTTATTAGGTTAGGTTAGGCTAGGTTCTATATGCCAAAACAACATAGGCTAAGTCTAATCTATCTTTTACAAAGCATCCTTCAAAAATTTAGAGGTGGCCAGACTAAAATAAGACATTCTTTCAAAGCTCAATATGTTCAGGTTAGTTTGTGTCTTGATTTCTCTCCATAAACCCCTTGCAATTGTCTTTTTTTCTTGTAAGATGCAACAATCAGAATTGAATGTTCTGTCTTTAGACACAGGGAGAGTGCATATCATTTATGTCTTTCTATTAATGCAAAACAAGATCATATTGGCTATTTTTTATTTATTTATTTTTTTAGAAAACCTCACAATGGGTGTGGACTGATAGAACTGGCTATGTTCCTGAAATCACTTTCACATGAGGTATTGCTAAATTCTGTTCCTACTTTGCTCAAGGCAGCTGCTGGACTACCCTTCGAGGCATGTTTTAGCAACAGAAGGAATAGTCTGTTCAATATTATTAAATCCACGTTTCCAGATTCAAGACAATCTAATGTTTTCAGCCACAGTTGTATCTTTTCATAAAGGAATGATTAGGCATCTTTAAAAAACATCAGTGAGTGTACTAGATTTAGCAAATATGTATTACTATGCAAATATAAAGGCATTACAAGAATTATAGGCACTTTTTGGTTTTCACATAAAATTTAGACTTAGTTTTGTAATATCTTTACTATTCCAGTTCTGAAGACTTAATATTGCAAAGCCTTAGGGAAAATATAGTATTTTTGTGCCTGTGTTTGATGGGGATTGAATGCTTGCAGAGAGTGCCCTACTCCTGAGCTATACACCCCCACAAATAGAGTATTTATATTAAGCTTGAAGAACAAATTTGGAAGACTGTCAGAGAAATGACTACATCACAAAGCCTAAGTCTTAAAATTTAAAGAATAATTCACTTTCTAGTCTTTATGTGTTTGAAAAAGATTAAAATTAAAGTGTTAGTGATGTTTAGGAAGTATTATAGGATTTTTCAAAGCAGCAAATTGTTGCCTTTTTGCTCAAGTGATTTAAGACAAGTACTTAAAACCTAAGAAATCAATATTACACAAGAAGAGTGGCAGATCTAAGATTATAGTGCTTGGAACTGCCAGTGCTTAGATATCTGGCATAGGATGAAGAATTTGACCAATTCTTACAAATATGTGAGATTCTAGGTTTTCAAAAACATATTTGGGTCATTTGAAAATCTTACAAATACCTCAACTGAAACTAGTTTCTTAGCCCAAAACAAATTACTTCATACTTGATTCATTCTTTGGAATTGAAAGTATTTTATATCACATTTGGAGCCAGGCATGGTGGTACACGCCTAAAATCCCAGCTACTCAGAGGACTGAGGCAAGAGGATTGTGAGTTCGAGTCCAGGCTTGACAACTTAGCCGGACCTTGTCTCAAAATAAAAAATAAAAAGAGCTGGGATGTAGCTCAGTGGTACAGTAACTATCTAGCAGGTGGAAGGCCCTCTGTTCAATTTCCAATATTAAAAGAAAAAAATAAATCACCTTTAGACTTGAGTTGATCATAACCTTATCTAACAAACAGGGAAGAGTTAGGAATACTTTCAGCCAAGTTTGGTATTTATATATTTGAAATATTTTATTTTTCTAAAACTAGAGAAATGAAATGAGTTTTGAAAAAAAAATACTGCAGAACAGAATAAAATTGATATCAGTCACCCTGTAAAACAATAACAAAATCGCTACCATTTCACTCACCAAGGTTCAGATGCATGGGGCTCCATCTAGGGCTCCTCTCTGCTTTCCATCATAACTGGAGGCCCATTCCTGGGGAGAATTGCTGGAGGTGGAGTTGGCAAAGAAAAGCAGTGTTTGTGAATGTGAAATGTGAGCTGAGAGGTAAAGGCCACCTCCCCCCCACCCCACCCCACCCCGCCCCCATCCCTTCCTGGTCTTGTTCTGCCTTCTCCTCAGGCCCAGATGTGAATGCAACAAGGTGCCTTCTCCCTCCACCTGGCTTGGGAGATCACACCCGACTCTGTCGGGTCCAGACTTGCTCCAGTGAGAGCTATCAAACCAGGGAAAAGCAGCTGAGCCCAGGGAACTGGTGGGAAAAACTTTTGCTGAGAGACGGGTTGTCATTCCTGATATATAAGCAATGTGTGGTATGCAGACTGCTCTGGGTTTTGCACGGGGGAACAAGAGTCACCAGACAAAGGAACAGGAGTCACCAGACAAACGCAATTATCAAGGCAACTCAGCAGAGAGAGCCCTGGACTGCCTCTCATGGATAGAAACTGAATGGCCTCTGGGAGCTGACCTGTGGCTGACCCAGCTTCCTGGTTCCTACCCAGGATCTTTTTTTTTCTGCTTACTTCTTCCTATATGGTCTCTTCCCTTTTTCTTCTTTCTGCTGGTGGATTCTTAATGTGGTCTGTGGATCTAATTGTGTCTTTCTGTCTTCTCTTGGATCAGTGCTTTATAACTTCAGTGTGCTAATAATGGAACCCTTCCCCTAATACAAAGAATGACTCAGATCCAGCTCACTGGGAGAGGCCCTCAAGGTGCAAGTGAGCACAGGGTGGGTGGGAAGGAGTGGAGATCACACATTATTTATCCTTTGAAGTTTTCTATAACCTAATGACTTTAGAGAGAATGGCAATGGATACCCTGTAATCAATAATAACAAAAACTAAAACTGTCTACATGAGTTGTTTCTCTAAGTTCTATAGATACCTTAGATGAGGGAAACCACATAAAAACAGGGATAACTTGCTTAATTAAATATGTACAACAATTGAAAAAAAAATTGGCTCAAGGTTGTTAATGGTTACCACTATCTATTTTTTTTAACATTTAAAAATTTTTAATGGACCTCTATTTTATTTATATGAGGTGTTGAGAATCAAACCCAGTGCCTCACACATGCTAGACAAGTGCTCTACCACTGAGCCACCATCCCAGCCCCACCACTACCTATTTTAAGTGGAATAAAATTATTCTTTTTAATGATAATCATTGAGCCCATGATGACCTCTGTCTATTTTTTCCTTCCTTCCTTCTTTTTTTTTTCTTTTCCCTCCCCTCCCCTTCCTTTCCCTCCCCTTCCATTCCCTCTTCTTTTCTTTCTTTGGTACCAGGGATTGAACTCAGGGCACTGGACCACTGAGCCACATCCCCAACTCTATTTTGTATTTTATTTAGAAACAGGGTCTCACTGAGTTGCTTAGCACCTTGCCATTACTGAGGTTGGCTTTGAACTTGTGATCTTCCTGCTCCCAAACCGCTGGGATTATAGGCATGTGCCACTGTGCCTGACTTTTTTTTTTTTCTTTTTTCTTTTGGTCTTGGGGATTGAATTTAGGGGCACTAACCTACTTCACCAGCCCTTTTTGTTTTTTATTTTGAAATGGGATTTTACTAAGTTGCTTAGAGCCTCACTAAATTGCTGAGGCTGCCTCAAATCTGTGATCCTCCTGCCTCAGCCTCCCAAGTGACTGGGATTATAGACATGCATGACCATGCCTGTTTTTCTTGACAGCATTCAAGCACTTGATCATTCCCCTCTTTTTTTTTTTTTCATATACACACAGATTTGGTTTTCTTGTTTTGTTTTGTTGGTAGCAAGGATTGAATCCAGAGGCGCTTCTCCATTGACCTATATCCCCGGCCCTTTCTTTCTTTTCTTTTCTTTTTTTTATCTTGCTAAGTTGCTGAGTCTAGCTTTGAACTTGTGATCTTCTTGCCTTAGCCTCCTGATCCGCTGCTGGGATTACAGGTGTGCAGCCACAGTGCCTAGCATAAACACAGTGTTAAAAGTTGAATAATTCTATAAGGTTTGATATAAACAAATAAAAAAAAAGATCCCAGCTGTTCCCCACTTCTCCTCCAAGCTGAACACCCTACCCACATCCCACTTCCACTTCCCATTTCCCAGATCAGTGCTTTGAACTGTTTTGTCTCATTCTTTTGATGCTCACCCACCTCCATGTCTCTAAACAATATTCTTTTTTTTTTTTTTTTTTTGTAGGCGGGAACCAAGGATTGAACGCAGGAGCACTGGAACACTGAGCCACATCCCCAGCCCTATTTTGTATTTTATTTACAGATAGGGTCTCACTGAATTGTTTACCACTTTGCTTTTTGCTGAGGCTGGCTTTGAACTTTTGATCCTCCTGTCTCAGCCTCCCGATCCGCTGGGATCATAGGTGTGCGCCATAGCTTCTGGCTCTAAATAATATTCTTATTGTACCACTTTTTAAATTTTCCCTTTTAGGTATTACTATGGATTTCACATCATGGGAGATAAGGAATAACATGGATTCTTTCTGTTGGTGGATTCTTAATTTGGTCTGGGAATCTAACTGTAAAATAGCAATTAAACCTCACATGGATAGTCAAAAAGTTTGTTCATGTGCCAGCAATAAAATCCACACCATGATTGCCATCTGGTGAAAAGTAATTGTAAAATGCCAAAATAGAATGGGCATCATGCCTGTACACACACACACACACACACACACACACACACACACTCTGCCCTTGGCACATGAATTAGCTTTTCATCACTGTGATGAAATACCTGAGAAAATCAATGTGGAGTAAACATTTATTTTGGTTGTAGTTTCAGAAGTTTTAGTCCATGATCTGCTTGCTCCATTCCTTTTAAGCTTGAGTGGAAGCAGAAACATCACAGTAGAAAGGTGTGGTAGAGGAAAACTTTCACCCCATGGTATTCAGAAGCATGATGCCTGGGGTTAGGGTGGTGGGTGGGGAGAAAATGGCCAGGAACAAGATATAATTCCCAAGGGCATACCCACAGCGACCTTCAACTAGGTTCCACTCCCCACAGTCCATCTGCTATGTGCATCAATGAGTTAATCCATTGTTGAGGTCAGAGCCCTCCAGAGATCTGATTTCTTTCTAAAAGCTCCACCTCTAAGCATTGCTGCCTTTGGGAGGAAGCCTTCAACACAGGAGCCTTTGGAGGACTTTCCAGATCCAAACCACAACAGTACATGAGCTATGGTGTATAAAAGAAAAGCAGCTTAAACAAAGTGATTTTTAAAGGCTGAAAAATAAAAGAGTGGACAAAATAAACTAGATGTAAGTAAAAAGAAAGCAGGGTTTGCAAACTTAGCATCAGGCAAAAGGAATTCCTATCAAATTAACAGGAAATGAGACCAAGTAGGGCTACTAATAATGTTAAATGGTATGCTTTATAATAGCAATACAACAGGTATGGATATGCATACCTGTGATATACCTGTGATATACACAGTAACAATAGTCAAAGAATGGAAACAACAGGAGATACTAGTTGATTTTATTTATTAAGAGATTTTACTTTGCATCTCTGGATCCAAGACAGATCTAGTAAACAAAACAAAAGAAAAGAAAAGGATATAAGGATATGGATAGCAAACTAACACAATAAGATAGGGCTGGTTGATAGGTCACATTTTGTTGAAAGTAAGATACTATCAATTGTCAAATAATACAATTTTAAATGTGGCATTGAGTAAATATCAATGAAACTGCCAAAATGCCTTGATTTTAGTTCTTAAAATACATAAAGCAGTCTCCCTATACTCTGCTGGTTATAAATTGTATTTCATCTATTCTGAGGAACTTTGTAGTTTTTCTCAAATTCAGGTGCTTTGATTGGTGTGCAACAGGTTTCCTCTTGCACATATCTTAGGAGCTAATTTCACTTAGTTACTAGAGTTATTGTTCCTTTTCATCTTTTTTTTTTTTAACAGAACCTTTATCTTTTAGGGTTCTGTCAAATCTGGTTGTTCTTCACAAGAAAATGTGCAATTATGGTAATTCTTCTAGTAACAATATTTACTTTACAAATGTCACATTTATGCTTTTTCTGCTTTGTTTCCAAGCCCTTCTGCATACCCAATAACTTTCAGTTTCAATACAAGACATACTGTAATTTTTTTTTCAACCACATTTAAAATAGCAATTAAACCTAACATGGACAGTCAAAAAGTTTGTTCATGTGCCAGCAATAAAACCCACATCATGATTGCCATCTGGTCAAAAGTAATTGTAAGATGCCAAAATAGAAAGATGAATTTCCATCAGGGATTTTAAAATGCAAGAGAAGGAAATTGTGACTTAGAATCTTTGAAACATAGTATATTGTGTACCATTAAAATGAACCTTCATTTCAAGTACCCATGGGAAGCTGATCATATGTTAAGGCTACAAAAAACCTGAACAAATTTCACATTTTCTAATACAATGAAGTCAAACTAGGCTTACTAGCAATTTCACAATATAAAAGGCCCTTCTACCCAAACCTGCAAAGAGAATAAATCTTCCTGTATAACTCTTGGCTCGAGGGAGGTATGCTCAAATACTAGACAATCATAATGTGTAACAGGACATTAGTACATACAAAATTTATGGAGATATTAAAATTTCAATCCAAATTTTTAATTTAACCACTGAGATTCTTGAATTTTTCAGGAGGAGAAGAGAATTGTTAATTAATTTTTTTGTTTTGTTTTGTCAAATAATAAATGAATATTTTACTTTTTGGAACAGGGTCTTGATAAGTTGCCCAGGCTGGCTTGAATTTGTAATCCTCCTACCTAAGTCACCCAAGCAAGGAGCTGGGATTATAGGCATGCAACACTATGTCCAGCAATGAGTATTTTAATTTTAAGGATTAACAATGAGAAAAATAAATAGCATTATGATTTCTAAATCATAGAAGGCACAGGAGCCATAATAAATTATCAGGGTAAAGCTGGGCACTTTACCAGCTTTACCTGGTGCATGCTTGTAATTCTAGCAACTAGGGAGGTAAAGCAGGAGGATATCCATTGGAGGCCAATCTCAGCAATTTAGGGAGACCCTATCTCAAAATAAAATTAAAAGGGCTGGAGTGTGGCTTAAAAACAAAACAAAACAATTAAAAAAAAGAAAGAAAAAGAAAAGAAAGTATAGAAATATAGAAAAGAGTTTTCAGATTAAAATTTTAATATCTGAAAATAAATAAATAAATAAAATAAAAAATAAAATTTTAATATCTGCAAATGTTATTTACAAGAGGCACATTTAAAACCTGACATAGAGAACTTGAAAATAAAATGACAGAAATACCTAATCTGAATTCTAAATACAGAATGAAATTGTTGCTGCTACATTAATATCACACAAATTAGACTTTAAGGGAACATCATTAGTAGGGATAAAGAGAGTCATGAATCATAAAAGCACTCATTCATCAAGAAGATCTAAAAATTCCAAACCTGCCTACTTCTAACAAAATATGAGTGAAATTTGACAGAATGACAAAGAAAAATTAATAAATTTATGAACATTTGGGGGGATTTTTTACATAGCTCATTCAATAATTGATAGATGAAGTAGACAAAAATGACTGAGGTTTAAATTATGTCATTAACAAGTGAGATTAAATGGCCATGTATAGAACACTGCACCATTCAGAGAGCTCACATTCTTTCGAAGCACATGGAACATTTGCAGAATTGACCCACCAGCACATCTTAACAAAGTTCAATTTCAAGTTAGATGACATGACACACACCTGTAATCCCAGTTTCACAGGAGGCTGAGGCCAGAGTCACCAAGTTTGAGGCCAGCCTCAGGCAACTTGGGGAGACCCTGTCTCAAAACAAAAAATAAGTACTTGGAATGCAGCTCAGTGGTACAGTACCCCTGGGTTCAATCCCCAGTACCAAAAAAGGAAAGAAAAAATATATACATATTATTTCAAATACAATATAAGAAAAATTAGAAAATAAGAAATTGGAGAGCCAATTCTCCTATATGTTTGGAATATTTAAAATGTCTTTTAAATCAGATAATGAATAAAAGAATAAAAATGTAAATTTGTCTTTATTTTGAACTTTACAACAATGAGAGACCTAACACTTGTCAGATGCAATTGAGATGGGATTCTAGAACCAATAGTCTTAGTATGTATATATTAAAAAATAAGAAATACCACAAATGAACTAAATATCCATATAAGAAGTTATAGTAAGAAAAAGAGTCAAATGCATAAAATAACAATACAAATTAATGAACTAGAAAACAAAGACACCATAGAGAGTATAAACAAATCAAAGAGAAATCAAGAGAATACTTAAATACTGAGGATAATTACAAAACACTGCAGACTGGCATTTCATTCATTAGTCAGATGTCAGCTTAGGCAGCTGACTATCAGCTCTTCTCCTTTGTAAGGAAAATAAAATATGAGAGAGGTGTCACATTGGAGAACTGCCAAATGGAAAGGGGGCCTGGGCTGTGTGTGTCCTCAGCCTCAAGCAAGTCACAGATACCTAGTGAATTCAGGGAATGTTTATTAGTTTTAAGAGTTTGTTATGAATTTTGGATAAGATTCAAGACTACACAGTGAACTAGAGTCTTGCAGACTGGGAAGCACAGAGACAAGAATATCCAAGAAACATGAGCAGATGCAAATTTCCAAAACATACTTCAGGATGGGGCATATCTCTGCTGACCGTCACTGTAGAGATGATCAACTAGACTAGACTAAACTCCAGGTCGTAAAGATATAATGCAATTTCCAAACATCTGACTTGAAACTAGAAATTTAATATATCAAAGCAGTAAATGCTTCACAGCTGTTCTTGTCATCCAAAAGTTTTGTGCAGAAATATCAGGCCCTGGAAAACTCTCACATATTCATTTGGGACTTATCGCTAAAAACTTCAGGTAGTTGGATGGCCAGTAAGCTCTGAAAGTTCCTCCTTTACTAAGGAGAAATACAGAAACAACTTCAATTCCTGTTCCACACTCTACCTAAGATCAGGCCTCTTTTTCTCTCTATTTTAAGCACAACCTAGTTGAAAACACTTTAAGTTCAGCTCATCTGCAGGAGTGTGTGTGTGTGTGTGTGTGTGTGTGTGTGTGTGTGTGTGTCTATGATGTGTTAGGGATCCAACCCAGGGCCTCACACATGCTAGGTAAGTGCTCTACCACTGAGCAGCATCCTCAGCCTTCTGCAGAATTTTGTAGCGTTTCATTCAGAAGACAGAACAGCATTTTGTGTCATAATGTTAATTACCCTATTCTGAATGAGGTAACTTCAGGGACCATCTGTTCAGAGAATAACTGGATGAACACTTCAGAGAAAATATATGAAAAGGTTAATTCATGTGATAAGCAAAACAACAATGAGACATACAAAATAATATTTGGTTAATTTGAAGGTCACTTCAGGTACTTCTTTCACAACAGCATCTGTATAAAATTATGTGATGTTTGTGTATCAGTCCCTGTAATTTGCAAAGATGTACTGTTGCCAACAAATTGGTCAACTCTGGTTTATTTGTCAATGACAATGAATTTGACCTTGAGATAAAAATCTAGATGGATTAACAATATCAAAAACCACTTGGGAAAACTGTGCACCTTACTGCCTGAAGATGAAGTGACTTTCAGAGCCATCAGATCCATTTCAGACACAGATCAATCAAAATGTGTTCGAATGTGCACCCCAGGAACAAGCATGCCTAAGAGCCACAAACTAAAAACCACCCAAATGTTCAACAAAAATAGATTTGGTAAAACTGGGGGTGTTGTTCTGTGGCAGAGTACTTGAGGAACAAACTGGGTTTGATCCCTGGCACCACTAATAATAAGAACAACAACAGATTGGTTAAGAAAATTATATGTATAAAAATGTATAGAATTCAATCACATACAACATGGATGAATTTCATGAGTAATCTGCACAAAAGAAGCCAATCACATCCTGAGTAGTCCCCATTTGGAAAGTTCAAGGCAAGCAAACAAATCAGAAATGATAATGTTAGAAGTCAGGTTCTTTGGGGAGGGGAGAGGAATTTGTGTTTGGGAAGTGTGATAGCTTGAGTGCATCACCTCAAAGTTCATATGTTGGAACTTTAGCACCTCAAAGCCAAAGTATTGGTTGTGGGGCCTAGTGGGAGGTGTTTGGGCCAGAGGAAGGGTCCTCATGAACAGATGAACGCCTCTTGTGTGAGTTCTGGTTCTCATGAGAGTTAAGATAAAACAAGTCCACCCCTCATGTTCTCCCTCTTTCACATACACTGGCTTCCCCTTTTGCCACAAGTTAAAGCAGCAGGAGGCCCTCACCATAAGTCAAGCAAATGACAGTCCTTGGACTTCTCATCCTCCAGAACCATAAATCAAAATAAATTTATCTTCCTTTAAATTAAAAAAAAACAATATCAAAAAATTAAAATGTTCATCATTTTTCTAAATTATGGCAAAAAAATTCTAACACTAAGGTTCATGAGATCCCACCTTTTGGACTTCCCACCTGCATTCTATCACTGCAGGATAAAGGGGAATGAAGGATAGGAATGTGGGAAAGCTGAAAGAAGAGCTTAGCTATAAAAAAGGGAAGACCTCCCTCTTCCACGGATTCCACCTTTCAGGTTCCCTTCTTCCTCAAGGAGGAAGTCTTTCTGCTGTCCTTTAATAAAGCCTTCCACTTTCCACTCTACACTTGCCTCGTCGTGCTTCTCTGGTGTTATACTTCAGCATTCGGGGAAGCAAGGACTTGTCACTGGTAAACAGTGGTAACAATAGCACAGTGGATATGAATAGATGCAAAGCACATCAACAAAGTCCTTTGACATCTTCAATATTTTTTAGAATGTAAAGAACTTCAATAACCAAAAAAGTTTGAAAAGCTCTATTTATTAGTGTAATTCATCTGAACTCAGCACAGAAGTCTTAATATATCAACAAAATTTTTGTTGGAAATGATTTAGAAATGAGCTTCAAGCAGTGTTTTGTTTTGATCATGGAAGAAACAGACCAGGATAGAGTGGGTGCTCATTCTGTCCAGGTGGTCAATTAGTTATGCCAGTAAACTGACTGTGTCACCAAGAATAAAAAGAATATGAGGAGTCTTTACTCTGACCCAGACTGAGAAGCAATAAACTTTCTTTCATCATGTTTTTCATGGCTACAGTAGTTGGCCTAGTGTCTCATCTATGAAATGTTATGTACAGGAAATTGCAATGTGCCAATATGACATTAAGATTAATTTAGCCACTGAAGTGCAAAAATTGAGGCATGATGTTCCCACCAATTGTATCAATATAAAGGAGAATCAGAATGTGGGTAGATTTTGGTTTCCTTCCTTCCTTCCTTCCTTCCATCTTTCCTTTCTTTCTTTCTTTTTTTTGGGGGGGGGGTTCTGGGGATTGAACTCAGGGGCACTTGACCACTGAGCCACATCCCCAGCCCTATTTTGTATTTTATTTATAGAGATAGGGTCTCACTGAGTTGTTTAGCACCTCCCCGTTGCTGAGGCTGGCTTTGAATTCAGGATTCTTCTTTCTCAGCCTCCTGAGACACTGGGATTACAGGTGTGCACCACTGAGCCTGACTTCCTTCTTTCTTTTCTTTTCTTTTCTTTTCTTTTCTTTTCTTTTCCTTTCCTTTCCTTTCCTTTCCTTTCCTTTCCTTTCCTTTCCTTCCCTTCCCTTCCCTTCCCTTCCCTTCCCTTCCCTTCCCTTCCCTTCCCTTCCCTTCCCTTCCCTTCCCTTCCCTTCCCTTCCCTTCCCTTCCCTTCCCTTCCCTTCCCTTCCCTTCCCTTCCCTTCCTTCCTTCCTTCCTTCCTTCCTTCCTTCCTTCCTTCCTTCCTTCCTTCCTTCCTTCCTTCCTTCCTTCCTTTCGCTGGGGATTGAACCCAAGGTTTTATGCATGTGAGGCAGGCCCTCTACCAACTGAGCTATATCCCCAGCCCCAGTCCCCTTCTTTCTTTTTTACAATATTGTTTAGGGAGATGATAGCAGATGTGTATACTCCACTAGACATATGCATTTTTAACATTTTCATCATGTAAATTTTCAAAAGTATATATAAAAAAAGAGCATGCAGAATATTAAACTTTATGCTTTCATCAACAGCTTTGACAATTACTAACATTTTACCAATATTGTTGTTTTGATTTTTGTTTTTTTGAGACGAGGTCTAACTAAATTGCACAGGCTCACCACAGCCTTGCAGGAGCTCTTATCTCAGCCTTCTGAGTAGCTGGCACGTGCCACTGTGCCTGGTTTTACAAATATTGTTTTATCCCTCTATTGTCCCTCTTTTTAGATGGATTTTTTTTTGTCATTTTGTGTGTGTGTGTTTTTTTTTTTTTTGAGAGAGAATTTTTAATATTTATTTTTTAGTTTTCAGCAGACACAACATCTTTGTTTGTATGTGGTGCTGAGGATCGAACCCGGGCCGTACGCATGCCAGGCGAGCGTGCTACCGCTTGAGCCACATCCCCAGCCCCAGAGCCTCACTAAATTGTTGAGACTGGCTTTGAACTTGTGATCCTCCTGCCTTAGCCTCCCTACAGTCTGCACCACTGTACTCAGCTTCTTAAGTCTTTTTAAAACTCCTCTGTCTTCCCTCCAAGAATATAGTTAATATGTGAATTATTAAATGTTATAATTAAGAAAGAAAAATATGCAAATTATAAGAATATCGAAATATAAGGATAATAGATTCAGATTAGATGTTACTAAGAATCTCTCTAAAATTAGACTGGAAGAATAAATGTGTCATTTAAAATAGATTGGTAAATGATTTTCTCAGGCATAGTTTCTTCGCTTCCTTTTCTTCCCTCTATCTCCTGAGGGAACATAAGGGTATTAAAGGAGTGTTAGGATCCTCTCGATGAGACAGGAGGACTAGGAGGTCAATCTAATGTCAAAGTGAGACAGAATAAAAAAGGCTGATTTCCCAATCATGTTGTTTATCTTTGATGAAAAATTAGTTTAGCCCTATTTAAGTCACCTGCTAAAACTTTTTTTTTTTCACTTCTTTTTCTTTGTACTTGGAATTGAACCCAAGGGTGCTTTGCCACTGAGTTACTATTCAGTGTTTTTGATGTCTTCATTTTGAGATCGGGTCTTGCTAAATTCTCCAGGCTAACCTCAAACTTGTGATCTTTCTACCTCAGCCTCACTGGAATCACAGGCAGGCACCATGATGCTGACTCCCTTAAAGCTTTTTAAGGGTCTCTCCTGCAGCTTACACATGCACAGAATGCCCAGTTCTGACCACCAGGTAATAGTGCAAACTTCCCAGCTGTGAGCAATAGCAGTGAGAATGACTGTGCCAGCCTCAGTCAGACTACAAACTACTGCCTTTCTCTGAGAGCTAGACTGGGCACCCTGTCTGGTGTGCTGTCTCCCTTATGCTCAAGTATAAGCCCCAATAAAGCCTTGTTAGGATGGTTTTACTCACCTGTTTGTGATTTTTCTTTTTTTGTCAATGTGATTTAATTTTTTTTTTTTTGTAGCAAGCCTTTTTTATTTGTTTATTTTTATGCCGTGCTAAACCCAGTGCCTTACACATGCTAGGCAAGTGCTCTGCCACTGAGCTAAAACTCCATTCCCCTGTTTGTGATTTCCATCTAAAATTGAGCAAAAGGGGGCTGGGGATGTGGCTCAAGCGGTAGCGTGCTCGCCTGGCATGCGTGCGGCCCGGGTTCGATCCTCAGCACCACATACCAACAAAGATGTTGTGTCCGCCAAAAACTAAAAAATAAATATTAAAAATTCTCTCTCTCTCTCTCTCTCTCTCTCTCTCTCCTCTCTCACTCTCTCTTTAAAAAAAAAATAAATAAATAAAATTGAGCAAAAGAGCACTCAGCTGGTTGGTGACTAAAGCAATCTATTAGAAGAGAATGCTGCTTGCCCCCCAAAATCCTTTCCAAGGAAAGCCAAGGAGGGCTTCAGTGCCCATGTTCTATGACTTCAGGGCAGAGTACTGGCTCTTTGCCCACCCCACCCAAGCTATTGTATTTAGGAATTTTGGAACAATTTTGAAGGTACTCTGCCCAGATCTTCTTCAGGGTTCAGGAACCCCTTCTGCTACTGCAGGAAGTGTCAGTGGGGATTGCCTTGAGATGTCCCAGCCACCCTTCCCAACATCTTGTCAGAGGCAGCCTTAAGCAAATGACTACCCGCAGGGCTGGGGGGAACAAAGCTCTGGTTTCCTTTCTTCAATGTGGGACAATGTGGAAGGACAATCCCAACTCCAGAGCTCTTCATGGGATTGCAGAACAGGCTCTGCTGGAACCGAACCATGGGTTAGCTTTTCCCAGCCCATAGCTGCCAGTTTCACTTCCGGACTAATCTGCGCTCTTTTTTGTTTCAGAGTCTCAGTTTAAAGCATTTGGCAAAAAGTCTCCTCCCACCCTTATTCTCCAACCAACCAATTTCTTTTTTTTTTTTTTTAATTGGTTGTTCACAACATTACAAAGCTCTTGACATATCATATTTCATACATTAGATTGAAGTGGGTTATGAACCCCCAATTTTACCCCAAATGCAGATTGCAGAATCACGTCGGTTACACATCCACAATTTTACATAATGCCCTATTAGTAATTGTTGTATTCTGCTACCTTTCCTATCCCCTACTATCCCCCCTCCCCTCCCTTCCCATCTTCTCTCTCTACCCCATCTACTGTAATTCATTTCTCTCCTTGTTTATTTTCCCATTCCCCTCACAACCTCTTATATGTAATTTTGTATAGCAATGAGGGTCTCCCTTCATTTCCATGCAATTTCGCTTTTCTCTCCCTTTCCCTCCCATCTCATGTCTCTGTTTAATGTTAATCTTTTCTTCCTGCTCTTCCTCCCTGCTCTGTTCATAGTTGCTCTCATTATATCAAAGAAGACATTTGGTATTTGTTTTTTAGGGATTGGCTAGCTTCACTAAGCATAATCTGCTCTAGTGCCATCCATTTCCCTGCAAAATTCTATGATTTTGCCATTTTTTATTGCTGCATAGTACTCCATTGTGTATAGATGCCACATTTTTTTTATCCATTCATCTATTGAAGGGCATCTGGGTTGGTTCCACAGTCTAGCTATTGTGAATTGTGCTGCTATGAACATCGATGTGGCAGTATCCCTGTAGCATGCTCTTTTAAGGTCTTCGGGGAATAGTCCGAGAAGGGCAATAGCAGGGTCAAATGGTGGTTCCATTCCCATCTTTCCCAGGAATCTCCAAACTGCTTTCCAAATTGGCCGCACCAATTTGCAGTCCCACCAGCAATGTACAAGTGTACCCTTTTCTCCACATCCTCGCCAGCACTTGTTGTTGTTTGACTTCATAGTGGCTGCCAATCTTACTGGAGTGAGATGGTATCTTAGGGTGGTTTTGATTTGCATTTCTCTGACTGCTACAGATGGTGAGCATTTTTTTCATGTACTTGTTGATTGATTGTATATCTTCCTCTGAGAAGTGTCTGTTCAGGTCCTTGGCCCATTTGTTGATTGGGTTATTGTTATCTTATTGTCTAATTTTTTGAGTTGTTTGTATATTCTGGATATTAGGGCTCTATCTGAAGTGTGAGGAGTAAAAATTTGTTCCCAGGATGTAGGCTCCCTATTTACCTCTCTTATTGTTTCTCTTGCTGAGAAAAAACTTTTTAGTTTAAGTAAGTCCCATTTGTTGATTCTAGTTATTAACTCTTGTGCTATGGGTGTCCTATTAAGGAATTTGGAGCCCGACCCCACAATATGTAGATTGGAGCCAACTTTTTCTTCTATCAGACGCAGAGTCTCTGATTTGATATCAAGCTCCTTGATCCATTTTGAGTTAACATTTGTGCATGGTGAGAGAAAGGGATTCAGTTTCATTTTGTTCCAACCAATTTCTTTTGATTCAATCATATTTATCAGTCAGTTCTATATGCTTGCCATGTTATTATAAGCATAGATGCATATATTCTCTCTCATTATTTTTTACAGAAATGATATCTTACTACATAAATCATCTTCTAATACTATATCTTGCAAAGCTGCCTTATTATTTTTAATGGATGTTTACAGTGAATGTACCACAATTTATCTAACCATCACTCTATTATTATTGTATGTGTATCCGTCTATTATTATGGTATGTATACACTGTTTCTAGTCTCTTGTTATTACATACCATGCTATGATATATAACTTCTGTTATGTATGTGTCTTTTCAAAAATATGTGATTATACCTCTTGTTTACTAGCTAGAAGTTGAATTGTCTGGTCAAAAAGTTCGTGCCTTTAAAATAATGATAGAAGGGCTGGGGGTGTAGTTCAGTGGTGGAGTGCATGTTTGGCACAAGGCCCCAGGTTCAATCCCTGGCACTAAAAATAATAATGATGACAATGATAGAAGTTGCCAGATCGTTCTCCATGGAATCTGATAAATGAGAATGCTATTTTCCTGTGCTTTAGCCAATGCCCCGAATTACTAACTTTTTTTTGATCTTTATCAATCTGATAAGTGAAGAAATTATTTAATCATAGCTTTAACTTGCTCTTGAGACAATTGAATGTCTTATATTTAAAAGTAATCATAGTTGTTTTTTTGTGTGTGTTCATGTGTGAACTGTTTATTCAGATTCATTGTCCGTTTTTCCATTGAGTTGTTGTTCTTGTTTCTTATCTATTTGTAGGAACTCTTTGTATCTTAGAAAACCTAGATTTATAATATAAACTACAATTTTTTTTCAGTTTTTAATTTGCATTTAGACTTTGTGGGCAGTTTTTGCCATTTTCATTTATAATTAATAATTAATTAATTAATTTCAGACAGGGTCTTGCTAAGTTACCTAGTCTGACCTTGAACTATGATCCTCCTGCCTCAACCTCCTAAGTAGCTGGGACTACTCATGAGGTGCTCACCACCACACTCAGCTTGCTTTGCTAATTTTTAAGATGTAATTTATTAATCATCTGAGATTTATGGGATTTGTGTTATAATAGTAATAAAGAAAAGAGCTTTAAGATTAAATTCAAAGTGTACTACTAAGAACCATCCCAATTTAAACTTTGAATAAGATCAGAACTATCTTATTGCTGAGAACTTATCTATCTTCCCTCTATTCCACCCTCTAAAACTTGCTTCTCTCCTCATCTAACACATCTCCGAAAAAGAGAATTTGATCTTTCTGTTTGCTAAAGGACAGCCTTGGATTAACTCTTTTTGTCTCAGATCCTTTATTTAACTTATCAGTCTGTCTAGTCAACTTTACCTTTTTGTTTTTTGGTGTTGGAGATTGAACCTGGGACCTCCTTAACATTAAACATACACTCTACCACTGAGGGTTTCACACAGCCCAGCTCTACCTTAAAATATTCCTGGAATTTGACTTCTTTTCATAGCTTCCCCCCAAACCAGTCCAAGCCATCATCAATATCACTGGTTATTGTAGAGGCTCCTACATGGTTTTTCCTGCTTCTGCTCTGGCCTTTTCATATTTCGCTCTCAATCAGTCAGAGAGCTCTTTTATTTATTTATTATTATTTTTTTTTTAGAGAGAGAGAGAATTTTAATGTTTATTTTTTAGTTTTCAGCAGACACATCTTTATTTGTATGTGGTGCTGAGGATTGAACCCGGGCTGCACGCATGGCAGGCGAGCAGCAATACCGCTTGAGCCACATCTCCAGCCCTATTTTAGCAAGATCCTACAGAGTCTCCTCATCTGAAGTCCTCATAAAGTCTTTGCTCCTCTGCGACCCTCCAACTGTGTCTCCCACTGCATATTGCCTGGTTTGCTCTGCTTCCTTTTTGTGTGTGTGTGTGGGGGGGTGGTGCAGAGAAGGGTTGGTACCAGGGATTGAACTCAGGGGAACTCTACCACTGAGCCACATCCCCAGCCCTATTTTGTATTTTGTTTAAGGACAGGGTCTCACTGAATTGCTTAGTGCATCGCCATTGCTGAGGCTGGCTTTGAACTCATGATCCTCCTGCCTCAGCCTCCTGAGCTGCCGGGATTACAGGCATGTGCCATCGCACCTGGCTTCTTCTTGTTATTTATCACTTGAATATTGCAAACTCATGACTCCAGGACTTTGCTTATTTTGTGCCTCTTTCTGGAATGTGTCCCTTAGAAATCACAAGCTCGGGGCTAGGGTTATGGCTCAGAGGTAGAGACTCACCCGGCACGTGCGAGGCTCTGGGTTCGATCCCCAGTACTGCATAAAAAATAAATAAATAAAGTAAAGGTATTGTGTCCAACTACAATTAAAAAATAAGTATATTTTAAAAAATCACAAGCTCATTTCTTTACTTCTTTCAGGATTTTGCTCAAATGTCACCCATTTAGTTGGACCCTCTTGAATTACTCTACTTCAAATTTCACTTCCCTCTCCAACCACATCTGATACTCTCTGTTCTTCTTACTCTATTTTTCTCTGAAGCTCACATTTCACATGGCATCTATATATGTTGCTTATTTACTTGCTTAATATCTTCCCTCCTTATTCCTGCCCCCAGTTTTCTCTATGAAAATGTGCTGTGTCCACATTGCCTTCATTTCTGTGTCTTAACCCTCAAACAGTGCCTTTAGGGTAGAAGGCATAAAACGAAGAAAGGCATATGTGTTAAAAAAGCTTAAGCTCTTCCAGGTAGGTGTGTGAAATTGGTACTGAGAAACTAATGCTAGAAAATGCAAGTTTAGCCTGCTTCTAAGAGATTTCGGGGTAAGGTTATACTTAATTACAAATGGAATTGGGAAACAATGAGGAGAAATGAACAGGAAATAAAATCCTGGGAAATGGATCTAAAGTGCTTAGTATACTGGCATGGCAGATGCATGGGGATTGCACATATCAGAGCAGTGTCATGGTGTCCGTGAGGAGGCTGAAGTAATAGTGATGTTTTCAGAAAGGAATGCTATGGAAACCCCTGGGTATGCTGAACGGATATAAGTTGGCAAGTGATGGCGAAAACGGAGTTTGAGATAAAACTTGATTTTCTGCTTGTACTGGTGGCTGGAGTAAGTTGCTGAGTAAGTTGCTGGCCTCTGAAGCCAAGAAAGCCTGTTTTTTTGTGTAAGCAGCTAATCACAGCAGGGGATGCCTGTCAGTGTCAGATTCTAGGTGTCAACTCAGAGAGTTGAAGCTGGCAAAGCCCGATTTTTCTGTACTGTCACTGAATGGCATTTGGCAGCTCTCAGTATTGCAGCTCTGAATGGGGGGCTGTGCTCTCCAGTGTTGCAATAGACTCCAGCAGCTCACCGTCAACTTCTTTCCAGCTTCTTGTTTCACAAATCTAGGAAAAGAGAAGGCAAGATTGAAAGGAGTAGCATTTATTCTAGTGTGAAGAACAGAAACAACTTGCAGGTACAAGAGGAGATCCCCCATAGGGGTTGCTGAATGAATATGTTAGCCTAGGGATTTATATAGCACTTGAGTTGACACTATTGGTCCAAATTTATGCTAATCAGGGTTTGGCAAAGTACTAATGTATTGGTTAGCTTTGCAGTGTCATTCAGGTCTGCCTTGCCCCCCCACCCATCCTCAGATTGTAGATGATTGGGGGTTCTGGGCTGCAGCACTATGTGGAGCAGGTGTCTCTACCAGGCTGGGCTGGGCTGCCTTGTGGGACAGGTCAGTTCACCCTGTTTTGCTTCAATGATGGCTCATTGCCCCTCAGGCCCAAGCCAGCATGGTGGCCCATGTAGATGCACAGAGCCTGCGATAATGACTTGCCCTTGGCTAAGGACAGCAGCAGGTAGTCGAGATGTGGCTGAGCCCCATTGTGCTTGAATCTGCCCTGGACACCACTCCATCGCTCTGGGACAAGTGCTTGGCTTCAATGGATTATAGAAGGTAAACAAGGACAGACAGAGAGTGATACAATAGTCATTCCTTAATAGCATGTCCTTGATGCTGTTGGTTCCTTATGGAACCAGAAAGAACTCTGATCCTTCAACCTTTCCCCCAGGGGTTGATGTATTTATCTATAAAGAGAAAATTGCCTGATTGAGAGAATAGTTGTTCCCTTTATCCTAGAAATAAAAGAACAAGGAATAAAACACCTCAATATTGGGGAGCCAGGTTTGCGTGAATTGAATCCAGCAAAATGCTTGGTAAAGAGGTTGAAGATCTGTTGAGGCTGTCACTTAGGAGTAGCAAATTTGCCTAGCTTGCATAAGGCCCTGGGTTCAATCTCCACACACACACACACACACACACACACACACACACACACACACGGCTGCAATCATTTGCCTTTTCTGTCTTTTAAATGCTTCATGGGATGTTGATCATGGCTGAATTTGACAAGGACTTTCATAGCTGTCCGGGAGGCATGATCCAACAGTCAAAAATGAATCCAGTAGCTCCTCTAGTCTCCCAGGATTGCTCGGCATCCTCACCTGTGGGGAAAGTCTCCCCGTTGAAAACATGCATGTTATATAACAGGTAGCACATAGATATCCCAGAAAAAGGTCAAAGAAAGCCACAGATACTTCCTAATCCTTCCATTATCTGCATTTGGCCTAGCTTTCTTACACAAGCACCAAGTGATTAAATGTTCTACTCCATACAAAAGTCTATGTGATTCAGAGAGACAGACCATCCAAAGACTTTCTATCTACCAAAAAAATAGATTCATCTATGATAGCTTGGGAAATTTTTTCTTTAATAATCTTGTGTCTTCTAAGTTAATTTCTTTAGGTTTGTTAATTTTAAAAAATGATTACTGAAATATGTAAATAAAATTTTATTGGAATACAGCCATGCCTATTTACAAAGGAAACAAAACTTCAATCAGCTTAATGTTGCGTTCATTCTCGGGTTGGGCCATGTGTCACTGACACAGTCATGGCCAAGTGGCCTGGAGCGTTCCTTTCTGGCCAAACACAGCCGTTTCCCTCTAGGCTTACTTGGCCCGAGTTCCAATGAAACATGAATCATCCCTAATCACTGCTTTACTTGAATGGAGTATTTGAGCAGTTTGAGTCAGCTTGACTGTGTAAAGTACCAAAAGCAAAGAACCTAGTGTATTTGACTCATCTCCAAATTTGAAAGCCCAACAATAAAAGATACTCAGCCACCAAAGGGTTTATTTATTATAGGGTCAGCTTGGTATACTAATTAGCGAAGTCAAGCTCTGTGCTCCTGTTCCTCCCAGCTATAAAGAACTCTTACTGTACATTTCTTAAAGATATTTTAATACAATACAGGAAACCAGCAAGTGTAAGGTAGAGAGGTCACATTGTCCTCTCTTACATTTCACATTTTGCAATGAAATGTAAGAAAGTGAAATGAAATAAGTGAAGCTCTGCAATGTACTTATTTGTTACAGACCCTAAAACAGGCTAGTAGAGGAACCAGAACTGGAATCCAGGTCCTCTTGCCTTTAACTTTACCATGTTTACTATTGGGTAATTAGGTACACTATTTGGCAATATAAACTTTGAGCAGAATTAGCACATAAACAGTTTAGGCATTTTTTCAGAGGAAATATACCAGAGATCTGTTTCATGAGGGACCTTTGGAAGCATCCACTTTAACTTCCTGCTACATGAGGAATTCCATTAGATTTCACAGGTGGAGTATACTAGAATAATGCCACCTGCTGTAACAAAACAACTCCCAAACTTTATTGACTAAACACAGTTTATTTTCTGCTCATTTAACAACATGGGTGTTCCTTACTGGTGGTAGCCTTCCACACGGTGATTTGGATACTCAAGTTTCCCATTCTAAACTCCAGTGAGTTTCCATATTTAGGGTTTCCATATCCCTCTCCCCATGTAGGTAGACAGAAGCCTTCTTGGTCCTCTTGATCTTAAGAGAATACATATTTTGTGAGTGAAAATTATTCATGTGTCCCCATCTGGCTGAAAGAAAGGCTGAAAATGCAATCTGTGACTGACACTGCCTCTTGCACTGTGAAAGGGGGAGCACAAATGTTTGAGCCTACCCCAAAGCAAGGGGGCTACACCTACACCTCTGCATCAGTCATTCAGTAGCCCCAGTGTATTCATGAGGTGGGGAATGCATTAACCTTCTAGTTGCATCTGGCTTGGGGAGCTTCCTTCAGCCAAAAGCAAATCCCTTGGTAAGAGCAAAGACGTAAGCTAAGCTACTAGAAGCCAACATTGGTTTGCCAGCCTGGGAAGGGGATTTAGGACTGTACCAAGAGCATCTGGTACAGTCTAACATTTGTACCACTCAGCTCCAATTGCTTCTCATGGTAATGTCATCCCATCTGGCTGCTGGTCCTCCAGGATTCTGGCTGATGGGATTTTTGGGTTAGTGGACCAATACTGACTGCTACAGCTGGTCTTGAGCCCACGATAAATACAATCAAGCCCAAATGAATTGCTGCTCCTTCCAGGATGAAAGGGGCTGGATAAAATCATTTTGCCACCAAGTAGCTTGTTGATTTTCTACAGGGCTTATACTGTATGGAGGGCTCAGCTTTGCTGTTAGTGTTGGCTGTACATATGGTAGCAGCAGTAACTAGGTTAGCCGAAGTGAGGGAGCCCATGCTGTTGATCATGCATAGCCCTGGCCCCTGCCACCATGGCTATTCTGTTCTCAAGCAAGGACTGGTGTGGCTGGTGATAGAAGCTAGCTGACATCTTCTGGTTGACTTCCTGTCCCTTGGTTGCTTAGTGCTTCATATGCAGTGGATGCTCTGGTGCTTGTTAATGGGCACTTCTTGCCCAATCCCTGATCTGCTTACATGCTTCTTTTTTTAGACCTCCTCCATGATTTCTTTAGTTTTGTTCTTTCCAGGCCCCTCTCTGACCAAACAGACCCTTTGCCACTGCCTTTGAGCTGTGTATACCCTTTTGGGCAATTTTTCTCTTCACTCAAAGTAGATAACCAGGAAGCCCATCTGAAGTTCTGGCCACTGAGGGAATCTATTTCCCTTATCCTTCATCTCAAGTGGAATTTTTCTTCTACCAACTGGTCTTAGGCATGCTTCGTGAACCTATTTGTATGAGCCAAAGGAAAAATGTCTGTGTAAGAGTAGAGGGTGATGCGTCAGCCTGGACTATGTGTTCATACAACCTATTTCTGCTTTTTGAGCCAGTTCCATGTGTACCATTTCTGTTATGGTTGAATGCTGCTATATATTTGATATTATGACTGAGTGGGTCTAACAAAACCCAGCTCATTGCCACATGCGGTAGTGCATACCTGTATCCCAGCAGCTCGGGAGCCTGAGGCAGGAGGATTGCAACTTTGATGTCAGCCTCAGCAACATAGCAAGGCTCTAAGCAACTTAGGGAGACTCTGTCTCAAAATAAAAAAATAAATGAATAAATGAAGGATGAGGATATAGCTCAGTGGTAGAGCTCCCTAGCTTTCTTTCCAGTACCAAAGTTTAGGAATGGTGGGGAAGCCCAACTCATGATGATAGGCAGCTTTAATTCCACGATCACGTGATGTTTCATAATCTCATAGTTTTTTCCAGGTCCCAATAGTATGCCCTTGAACCCTTCTAGTCTACAACTCTCATATTTGTGTGTGCGTATGAATGTTTTTTTACTGGGATCAAACCCAGGGCCACATGCATGCTAGGCAAATGCTTTACCACTGAGCTATGTACTCTCAGTCCCTTTTTATTTTGAGACAGGGTCTCCGTAAGTTGTGCAGGTTGGCCTGGAACTCATTTCTTCCCACTCATCTTCTGAGGTAGCTGGGATTATAGGCAGGTGCCACTGCACCAGATAATAATTCTCATATTTGAGCTTTCCAAATGTTTCATATGGTATCTACAGATAGATTTAGTACTCTAGAATCTCCTGAGTCATATGGCCCAGGTGGCCATGTTTCTTATACTGCAACCCAAATACACATTACAGAGCCCTTTTCTGTTCCAGGTCTCACTTAATATGATACGCTTCCTCATCACCTAATAAGTAGGTCAGAGTGGTATTCCCCCAGTGTGATATATGCTGCCTTCAAAATGCAAGGTAGCGGGCTGGGGTGGCTCAGTGGTAGAGCACTTGCCTCGCAAGTACTGGATTTGATCTTTAGTACCACATAAAAATAAATAAATAAATGATGTTGTGTTGATTACTAAAAAAATAATATTAAAAAAATGCAAGGTAGCTGTTAGGTCGGTGGCCGTGACTTAGAACAAAGCAGCCCACGTGGGAAAGAAACATCAATCAGGCGCCAATGGAAATGCCTGTCAATCCGCGGGATCTCCTGTCTAACACTTGTCAATCAGCAGGAACCCCTGGCCAATCCTGGAGTTCAGCCAACTCCCTGACCAACTCTAATGGGACAAGGGACTCTAAAAACACCTTTTCTTATCCCAAGCCCTTCCTTTCCGACCTCATTGACAGTATGACTGAGAGTAGGAAAGTTAACATAATTCTGGGACAAAATCATAAAAGTATACATTTATCCTTTCCTTGTGAGTACAGACTGGTTCACATCCGCCTTTCTAATGAATATAGAAAAGAATATATTCATACACACACACACACACACACACACACACACGCACGCACACACATGCACACACACACACTCTGGGTTAAATGCCCCTGGGTTCAATCCCTAATGCCAAAAACAAAAATAAAAACAAAAACAAAAACTAATGATATTTCACACACACACATACACACACACACACACACACATACACCATTGATGAAGGGATTCTCATTGCCATCTAGTGGATGAGTAATCCAATGTTACCCAGGACTACCTCTGTCATCAACTGTATTAACCCATGATTCCTCAAACCCCAAGGTGGTAATTCTTGCTTCAGTGATCTCAAGGAGAAACTTTTCACTTAATGTGGAAAAAAGCAGAAAAGTTAGGCAAAGATGTGACTTTAAGAGAAGTCCAGCTACAGACTGATTCCAGAAGGCAAGCCCTGATAGTGAATTGCTCTACACAGATTGCTCAAGGGACAGTCCGCTATAGCCCCTTGTCAGTTAGCCTCTTCGGCCAGGCCCCCCCCCCCAGCTGCCAGTCTTTCAGCCATTATCTCCAGGACCATGCCCATGTGAAGAAGCTCTGCAATCCAGGATCATTATCCATAAAGAGACAAAGTCCTGAGGCACTGGCAGCTAGCACCCACAGCTGGAAGAGGAGTAGAGTCTGGTGAAGGGCAAGGAAGCCACAAGCATTCGCTCTGCCTCTCAGAGGAGATGTATTCAACGTAAAGATGGGATGATAAAAAGGAAGCAGCCATGTGAAGATCTCAGGAAGGGCATTTGAGATGGGGACAAATTTAGCATGATCAGAACTGGGTTTGAAGTCCAGAAATGAGGTCACTGTGAGTAAATTGTGGTAAAGGAGGGGAGGAGGGAGCTGTGCTTGTGCATCTGACAGAGCATGAGGTCATGCAAAGGCCGCCTTTTCCTCTAACCACAGCTTCCTCAGAGCATTTTATATCCTCAAGGCACATTGACAGAGTGATTATTTTCTAAATAAATAATTTCTTAGGAATCACTTCTTTTTAATAATTGGAGAAATGAGAGTCATAGTGTTAATTTGATTTGCACCATGGCACAGAGAAATTTGAGTTAGTGACAAGATTAGATATGCCATCCCTGCTTTCATTAAAAACACACACCCACGCATTGGCTCATAGCTCATTCCAAATGTATCAGATCTTAGATATTGCCACTTTCATGAATTTTTATAAGGTAAAAAAGCTAGTCCGATGTTGACCTTGGGTTGTCTTATCTATTCCCTCCTTAATTAGGCTAAACTTAAATGAACCATCTCTGAAGGGGAAAACAGATTAGTCATACTAAATGGCTTTCTTAAAATACTTCAACATAAAACAAAGCCCTGCACCTGTTACGACTTCTGATGCTACACATTGATTTTTCCCTCCACTATATCACCATCTGTCTTTCTAGTAGAAGTGTTTTATTAGTTATCTTGGAGGTTAAAATTGCTTTCTTTTAATAGTGTCTTACTGACCTCATTTAAGAAAGAAAGTACCTAGTGCAGTTCAACAATTTCAGTATGGGTCAAGTGGGTCTTCACGTGCTCAGGCTTCTATGGCATACTTCATCCACACCAATGTAAATTTATTCTCCACTCATACAGATTAGATCACAACCCAGCACTTCCTGCCTGAATTTGTTTCCAAACAAGTGACTCTTGTTTCTTAATCCCCAATTCATCCTTTAAACTACTGCCAGGCTAATTTTCGTCAAACCCAGTTCTGATCATTAATATTGCCCTCTAATCCATAATAATCTGGTTCAATTACTTGTTTGAGGATTTAAAGTACTCTGTGAGGTGGATCCCTTCTCCTATCTAAAAGTATCTCTTTTTATTCTCCAATAGAAGCCTTCTTCCCTGTCTAGGATGCTCTTCTCACCTTCCCATAGACATGGTGTCTTTCCTCCTCCCTGTGGTTTCTTTTTTTGTTGTTGTTTTGTTTTGTTTTGTTTTGTTTTTAAGAGAGAGTGAGAGAGGAGAGAGAGAGAGAGAGAGAGAGAGAGAGAGAGAGAGAGAGTTTTTAATATTTATTTATTTATTTATTAGTTCTCGGCGGACACAACATCTTTGTTGGTATGTGGTGCTGAGGATTGAACCCGGGCGGCTCGCATGCCAGGCGAGCGCGCTACCGCTTGAGCCACATCCCCAGCCCCCTCCCTGTGGTTTCTATTGGTGTTTTCCCACATGTAGAAAACCCACTCTGGTTCTCTTCTCCACAGAGCTTGCCCATTGTTGGAATCCTGTGTCCTCCTGGATTCCTTTTCTGACTTCTTTGGCTCACAAGGGCTTCTTCCCTCTGAAAGTTAGTCCCAGTCAAGGATTGCTTGCCTAGTATAGACTTGGAATAAATGTAGGTGCAATGCTTAAGAAAACTAGGATGCAACCACCATTCCTTGTCTTCCAAGACAAGAATGACAATGAACAAATTCCTGTACTTGCAAAGAATTCTTTTAACTCCCTAGAAAAACCAAAGGAGGAATAGTTTATTATTCTTATTTAAAAAAAAAACCCAAACCAAACAAAAAAAAAAAAAACAAACAAAATAAAAATGAAAAAGGAGATTATTTTGAGGATATGAGGTTCCAAACTTTAGAAAGTGATTCATGTGCCAGGTGTAGTGGTACATACCTGTAATTGTAGCCACTTAAGAGGCTGAGGCAGGAGGATTGCAAGTTCCAGACCAGCTTCAGTAATTTAGTGAGGTCCTCAGCAAATTAGAAAGACCCTGTCTCAAAACTTTTTTTAAAAAGGGTAGGGGATGTAGCCCAGTGAAAAAAATGCCCCATGGATTCCATCCCCAGTACACAC
Source organism: Spermophilus citellus (assembly GCF_964194105.1). Taxonomy (NCBI): domain Eukaryota; kingdom Metazoa; phylum Chordata; class Mammalia; order Rodentia; family Sciuridae; genus Spermophilus; species Spermophilus citellus. The sequence continues at coordinate 176,299,843 of NC_138182.1, read as the reverse complement.
ACACAAAAAAAAAAAAGAAAAGAAAAGAAAATGGTTCCATGAATACAGATGAGAAATTGTATTCATTGGAAACAAACTCAGAAAGGTTACAATCTTGTGAAGGACTGGTCCTAGGAAAGAATAATTGATAAATCTAAAGAGTACCTTTCTCACAGGGATTATTGTTAAATGACATAATGATTATAGAGTACTTAACAGTGTCTGACATAATTAGGCCTCAAAAAATGTTAGCATCTTTATGAAAGGAAGAAGACTTTGGTGTATAAGAGTAAAGGACCCAACATCACACAACATGGGCTCAACTACTGGGTCAGCTACTTAGAGTTTGAATCTGTACACATTAACCTCAATATGTCCCATTTTGCTCAATTGAGAACTAGGATTTTAATGGTATTGTTGTGAGCATTCAGTTATATATGTGAGATGCATTGCATCTTGGCACGAAGTTCTCAATAAATGTCAGCCAATTGCAGAATCATCTTTGGTATGATATCACTTGTGTCCAAAAGAAAATGTGCTGTACTTGAAGGTCCAACACAGCTTTATTTGTAATTGCCAAATCTGGGAACAAGTGTGCAGAAAAGAGTTCCTATAGCATTCTTGAATGGCTAACTCTGGAAAAGCCTGTTTGCAAGGCCAGTCTTTGGCTGGCATCTGGGAATTTAAGTTTCTGGAAGGTTCTCACCTTTAACTGATAAGAGTGGCTCACTGTTCCTAAGCTGTTTGTACAAACAATAGGGTTTATCCTGAATGTCTACTCTCCTTTTGGAACGCTGGAATTTGCCAGGCAGAAGGGTCTACGTGATCACCCCCACAAAAAATAATTCTGGGTGTCGAGTCTCTAACAAGCTCTCTTCATTGGCAACATTACACATGTGTTGTCTTGGCTAGTTGCTGGAGTATACCCTGAGTATACCCTGTGTGAGTACTGACTGAGGACCAGGAGCTTGTGCTTGGTTTCTCTGGACTTCACCCCATGTGCCTTCTCCCTTGGCTGATTGTGCTCTGTATCTTCTTATAAATCATAGCCAAGATCAAGACTATACACTGAGACTGAATCTTCCTAGTGAATAACAGGTGGTCTTGGGGACCCTTGAACACACAAGCTGAATGTCTTTCAGTGGGTGAATGAATAAGAAAAGCATAGTACATCTACATGATGCACTACCAGGCAGTAATAAAAAGTAATGAATTATCAACACATGAAGCATGTAGATGGATCTCAAGGGCATTATTCTGAGTGAGGAAACCAATCTCAAAGGATTACATACTGCATGAACTATTAATATGACATTTGTAAAGTGACAACATTGTAATGATAGAAAACAGACCAGGAGTGGCCAAAGGAAAGGTGTCACTATGGAACAGATCTGTAAGGTGATTGTGATGATGATTACCTGCCTCAACACTTGTGATTAAATTTCACAGAACTGCAGGGCACAGTGACTCATACCTGTAATCCCAGCTACTCTGGAGGGTGAAGCTGGAGGATCCCAAGTTCCAGGCCCTCCTGGTCAACCTAGTTAAGATCCTGTCTCAAAATAAAAATAAAAAGATCTGAGGATATAGATCACGGGGAAAATGCTCCTGGGTAACAACCTTCAGTGCCACAAAATAAATAAATACATACATACATATGTACATACATAAATTTCATAGAGCGATATACCAAAATACCAAACCCCTTTCTCCCAAGTAGGGCAGGTAAAAACTAGTGATATCAATATTATTTATATACCTTTATACCTGTATTTTTTGTTCCTTTATATCTGTATTAATAGTGTTTTACCCAAATCAGTTTCCTAGATTTGACAACTTACTGTGGTTGTGTAAGATATTGTTATTAGGGGAAGCTGGGTGAAGTGTCCATGGAAGGTCTCTGTACTATTTTATAACATAAAGTCTTGTAAGTCTTAAATTATTTCAACAGTGGTACATGCCTGTAATCCCAGAAGCTCAGAAGGCTAAGGCAGGAGGATCACGAGTTTAAAGCCAGCCTCAGCAGTTGCAAGCCTAAATTACTAAGCAACCCAGTGAGACTCTGTCTCTAAATAAAATATAAAAAGGGCTGGAGGTTGCTGGGGTTGTGGCTCAAGGGTAGAGTGCTCGCCTAACATGCATGAGGCACTGAGTTCAATCCTCAGCACCAAATAAAAATAAAGATATTGTATCCATCTGCCGGTTTCTGTTCTTGCAACTAAAAGGCCCAGGGGTCACTCTAGTTAAACTGGGCTAACTGGGCTGCACGAAATAACCACACAAGAGACACAAATACCTTTTTCTTTGGGGTTGCTGTGATGGCTCCTCTGACCTTAAGGGTCCACAGAAAGAGAGAGAGTGTAAGAGCACATGCTGACCCCTTTTATTGAGGAGAAGCTATTCAAATGAGGCAAGGGGTCAGGTTTCAGGGGGTGAGTCTATCTTCATGATGTCCACTGTCAGCAGGTTGACTGACACCTGGGTAGGCCACACCCAAGGGCACAGTAAGAGGAGGGGACACACACAAGGCACTTCCATGGAAGATTCTATCCTAAACAGGGCAAGGGGTAATATTACAAAGGAACAGGTGAGCATAGCTTCACCCATGGGACTGTAGCAAGACACACCCATTTCTGTGACTGAGCGCCTCAGTCACCCATAAGGTTGGCTTCCCACATCCATCTAAAACTAAAAAATAAATATTAAAAGGGGGGGTCACAAGAGGTATAGCTCAGTGGTTAAGTGCCCTTGGGTTCAATCCCCAGTACCAAAAAAAAAAAAGTTGTGTGTGTATGTGTGTGTGTGTGTGTGTGTGTGTGTGTGTGTGTGTGTGTGTGAGAAAGAGAGGGGGGGGAGAATGAAATCTCAAAGACTCTAGACAGAGGATAATACATTTTTCCCTTAGTGATCTTAGGGGAAAAAACCTTGTGATATCAAAGCCTCTGACAAGTCCTCATGTGTTTATGGGAGAGAGTAGGTGGCAATGGCTTTTGTTTTGTTTTGCTAAGAAAAACATCTTAACATCTCAAAGAGCTTTCTGAATGGTATAAAGATCTGGAGAGCCTAAATAACTTTTTTCTTTTTAAGTTGTGGAGAAGAATCACCTTTGAGAATTATTTTTGTCTTTAGGGAAATGATGGTCTTCCTTAATTTGAATTTAAACTGCATCATCTATGAGAATTATTGCTGATCTGCTTGGTGTGCATGAGTGTGCGTGTGCGTGTGCGTGTGCGTGTGTGTATGTGTATGTGATTTGCTGGAGACTTGATTACAGGTGAGAACAGAGTCATGCTTTCTTCTTGCGCTGCCAGGGAGCAGAGAGGTTGCTCTCTTGTTAAGTGCCTGTTTTTCTTTGTCCATTTAAAAACTGGATTGCTGGTCTTCTTAAAGATTGACTTAAAGGAGTATTTTATATCAATGAAAGTCTTTGGACTATGTATTTTACATGCCTTGTACCAGTCTATGGGTTTCCTTTCACTGCCTTAATGGTGTCTTATGATAGAGATACATTTTTAGTTTTAATTAAGTCCAAAATTTCAATCTTTTCGCAGAGCTTTTTGTATCCTATTGAAGCAATATTTGCTAACCTCAAATGTGAAAAAAAAAAAAAAAAAAAATATATATATATATATATATATATATATATATATATATATATATATATAAAAGCTCTCTCTAAATTGGGTGTAGTGGTATATTCCTGTAATCCCAGAGACTCAGAGGCTGAAACAGAAGGATGGAAAATTCAAGGTCAGTCCCAGCAATTTAGTGAGACCTTCAGCAACTTACAAGACCTTGTCTCAAAATAAAAAATAAAGAGGATTGGGGATGTAGTTCAATAGTAAAGCACTCCTGGATTCAATCCTTTCCAGTACCAAGAAAACAAAGCAAAAAGTCATCTCTATTTGCCCCTGAATATATTCTGTATGACCAACCAGCCTTTTGATCCAATTCTGAGAACTTGGCACTCTTTCTTTGGTGGTGAGAATGAAATGGTTGTTCTATTTCTAGACCACTCTATTCTCTCTCACTCACTTTTTTTTGTTTTGTTTTGTTTTCCTTTTGATAATAGAGATTGGACCCAGGGCACTTTACCACTGTGCTACATTCCCACCCCTTTTTATTTTTTATTTTGAGATAGTCTCTTTAAATTGCTTAGGACCTCACTAAAGTATTGAGTCTGGCCTTGAACTTGAAATACTCCTGCCTCAGCCTCCCCATCATTGAGATTGCAGGTGCACACCACCCTGCCCAGCTAGACCATTTTATTTTTAAATGAGGTTTGTAGCTTTTAGAACTGGGGAGTAATCAGCTGGGAGCAGGGGCACAGGCATGCAATCCCAGCTGTTTGGGAGGCTGAGGTAGGAGGATCTCTAGTTCAAAGGCAGCCTTAGCAATTTAGCAAGACCCTAAGAAACTCAGTGAGACCCTGCTCCAAATAAAATACTAAAAAGGGCTGAAGATGTGGTTCAGTGGTTAAGTGCGCCCCAGGGTTCAATCCTCGGTACCAAAAAAAAAAAGAAAGAAAGAAAGAAAGAAAAAGAATGGGATGGGGATGTGGCTCAGGCAGTAGCACGCTCACTTGGCATGCGTGCGGCCCAGGTTCGATCCTCAGCATCACATACAAAGATGTTGTGTCCACCGAAAATTAAAAAATAAATATTAAAAAAAAGAAAGAAAAAGAAAAAAGAAAGGATGATTAATCTAAATAATTGGTGTTCTGTCTAGTGCTAGTTTCCATCAATTAGATTGGATGCTGGTTGTTCAGCAGCCTGCACTAGTGAAATAGCAATATTACCAATCCTGCTGACAGGTAATGAAAACTGTTCATTTTTTCTTTTACTTTCTACTTTCTCTAAATCTGTGTCAGCAGTGTGGATTGTGGCTTTGGTTACCTTTGGTTGAACATGGTCTTTGGGGAAATACTTGGTGCAGGAGGCTTCTTGCGCAGTAGCACTGCCTGTATTCAAGAAGTACAACTTAGTTCTCATAGGACCCTCACTGGAAGTTAGTTAAAAATGTGAATTATTTAGCCCCAACTTACACTTACTGAATCAGAATTTCTGGAGTTGAGGCCTAAAAGCTGTGTTTTAATAATTTTTTCAGGTGATTTTGATGTACAGTAAATTTTGAGAACCTCTGCAGAACAAAATGTCTAATAAAAATAAATGGATAACTTAAGGTTTGTCCCCAGATTAAGTACCTGGCACCTAATACATGCTCAGTAAATGTTTGATAAGAAAGAATTTGATTGCATGAATCAATGTGGAAATACTAATTAAAACCACTAACTACGCTTAGTGTTACTGCTGTTGCCAACACATGACCCATATCTTTCAGTTATTAAAACTTAGCCAGGCACAGTGTTTGCTTATAAATCAACTGACTCAGGAGGCTGAGTCAAGAGGATTGCAAGTTCAAAGCCAGATGCAGCAACTTAGAGGACCCTCAGCAACTTAGCAAGACTCTGTCTCAAAATATTAAAGAAAATCAAAAGGGCTGGGGAGGGGCTGGGGTTGTAGCTCAGTGGCAGAGCACTTGCCTTGCATGGGTGAGGCACTGGGTTGGATCCTCAGCACCACATAAAAATAAACAAATAAAATAAAGGCATCCTGTCCATCTATAACTACAAAAACAAATTAAAAAAAGGGGACTGGGGATTTAGCTCAATGGTAAAAGGCCCATACGTTCAATCCCTAATACCTAATATCCCCTGAATATTAGGTTCAGTCCCTAATACCAAAACAAACAAGCAAACAAAACTTCAAGGTAGGTCTATAAAAAAACAAAACAAAACAAAAAACAAAAAAAAACAAAACCCAAACAAGTCTACCTGTATTTGATCCATTTAAAAAAAAAAGAGTTACAGGATTAAAGGAAACATGATGATTGGTTGGTATAGTTCAAGGTCTTTTTAAGAACCCACCCTTCCTTCCTTCTTTCTTTCTTCCTTCCTTCCATCTGCAGTGCAAGGCCTCAATCCCAGGGCGTTGCTCGTGCTAGGCAATGGCTCTATACCAACTTACATCTTCACCCTTATTTTTTTAAAAATATATTTATTTTATATTTTTATTTTTTAGTTTTAGTTGGACACACCACCTTTATTTTATTTGTTTTTATGTGGTGCTGAGTATCAAACCCAGGGCCTCACGCGTACTAAGCAAGCACTCTACTGCTGAGCCACAACCCCAGCCCCTCACCCTTATTTTCTTTATATTTACTAATAGACCAGGACCCAGTCCTCAGGAGGGTTCAAATTCTTTATTTTGTAGTTTCATTTTCTAGTAAATTAAGGGTCAAACTTTTCTCTAATGTAAAAATGCTGTCCTTTCCCCTCAGGCTGAGAAGTTGGAGTACATTTTAAGAAGTTGGAGTACATTTAAGCTCAGGCAAATAATTTATGGTGAAGATTCTTTTTTTTTTTTTTTTTTTTTTTTTTTTTTTACAATGGCAATATTGACCTACTGGTAACTTTTTGCAATGGTGGAGGCAAAGTTATATAATAGACAGCTACATATTCTTCTAGTGTTATGCAATTAATTGGAAGGTAAAATATTGCTCAGTGAGAATCCATTCATAAGGTAATAGAGCACTGGAGGGTGTGGCTCAGTGGAAATACTTGGGGGAAATACTTGGTGCAGGAGGCTTCTTGTGCAGCAGCACTGCCTATATGCATAAAGCCTTGGATTTGATCCCCAGCACTAGGGAAAAAATAATAGAACATAAACATTTATACTTTTCTAATAAATTTTTGAAATTATGTCCTTAGACCCTGCATAGCATCCAATGCTGACGAAATTAGTAGAATTAAATAAGTGGCATTAAAAGATACAGGATATTCCTTTTCTGTAGGTTGTTGTGGAACACTAAGGGAGATTGGCTGCAAATCAATTAAATATTCCAAACAATTTGGAATTTAGTGACTAATGAAATGAAGGACACAAGAAAGCTAACAACATGTCCAAGCCCCAGCAAAATAAAATGTTATAACAAATCACACAAAGCCCATTATATAGCTGTGTGAGCAGGATGGGGTCTGGTATTCAGGTGTGGAGCAAAGCTCTCCAGGCTCCAGGCTTAAGCTCCTGGCCCCCTCTTTTGTTTTTCACTTCAGCCACTCTCAATGAACATTTGCTGTAGAATTGTTCTGTGCAAAGCACTGTGGGGAAAACAAGGGGAAATACCAGGAGGATTAGGGGATGGCTGAGTCCTTAGGAAGATTGGTTCAGGCAGAGTAGTGATAGAAAGTGCCATCAGAGCCCAGAGAAAATGGGGATTATTTCACAAGAGATACAGGAGGTATGGCTTCCTGGACAAAATAAAATTGAACTGGGTTTTGAAAAAAGGCCAGAAGGACAATGAGGCAGTTTGGGAAAACAAGAGGGCTGAATCCAGGATAAAGCATGGGGTGTGTCTGGAGACTTTGAAGTGTTTGCAGGGAAAGGGGTGTGGGTGTGAGCATGTGTGCACATGTGGGGCGGGGAGGAGTGGTATGAGTACAAAAAGATTACCACTTACACATTCTTCCTTATCCATAGGCCAGACACTATACAAATGAAGATTGTCAGGGTTAGATAGTGATGGTCCTGATATAACATTATGCAGTGGGTATTTGAACTCTTATTTTTTATAGTCAGATATATATATATATATATATAAAATTTATCATTTGACCAGCATTTGGTCAGTGGCATTAAGTATACACCATTCACATTGCTGTGCAACCATCACCACCATGTATTTACTTTACTCTTCATGAGTGGTTTATTTTTAATTTTATTTCATTTTTTGGTATGGGGGATTGAACCCAGGGATGCTTAACTGCTGAGCCACATCGCCAGCCCTTTTTATATTTTATTTTGAAACAGGGTCTCCCTGAGTTGCTTAGGGCCTGAGTTGCTGAGGCTGGCTTTGAACTTGAGATCCTCCTGCCTCAGCCTCTTGAGCCACTGGAATTACAGGTTTGCACCACTGCACCCAGCTTCATGAGTTGTTTTGAGCAGAAGGATGAAGGGCTATGGGGAACTTTATTAAGATCACTTTAGTAGCAGGTTGCCTACTGATGGAGTGAGGGAAGGGGAGAGAGAAGACAGGGAACAAAGCAGAGGGTTATCCTAAGAAACATGGTGCAAGTCAGAGAGTAGGGGAAGAAAGAGCCGGTAGCTGTAGAAAGTTCCACCATCCGGGGCTGGGGATGTGGCTCAAGCGGTAGCACGCTCGCCTGGCATGCGTGCGGCCCGGGTTCGATCCTCAGCACCACATACCAACAAAGATGTTATGTCCGCCGAGAACTAAAAAATAAATATTAAAAATTCTCTCTCTCTCTCTCTCTCTCTCTCTCTCTCTCTCTCTCTCTCTCTCTCTCTCTCTCCTCCTCTCTCACTCTCTCTTAAAAAAAAAAAAAAAAAAGAAAGTTCCACCATCCACCTACAAGGACTAGAGGTGACTAAGTGGCTTTGAATGGGGTGGAGGGAATGTGAAATCCAAAGCAATTTCGAAGACCCAGAGAACTAAAAACATGAGGATATCATGAGTTGATGACATTTATTGATACTAAAGGACTTTTAGAAATATAAGTCTAGAGAAAAGAGGATGTCTGATAAGAAGAAGAATGGGGAAGATGAGGTTCATCTGATGAGTTGGAGGCTCTGGAGAGACAATTATGTCAGACATGCGGCTTATAGTTAGAAACTCCAGCCCAGATTGAAAAGGAGATTGGACACGGAAATTTGTGGTTTTCTTTTAGAGGTGACATTTGAAAGCAACACTGTAGACTATAAACATCCCTTTTCCCATCTTTTGGTACTTTCTATTTTTTTCACATGTTTTTATTGGTGCATTATAATTGTAGATGATGATGGGATTTGTTGTTATGTTATTTGTACATGCACACAATATAACAATGTAACAAGACAATTTGGTCAATATCACTTCCCAGCTACTTTCTATTTCTTGCATTCATTATATTCTTCTTTATGGAAAAAGGCGCTTTTTTTTTTTTTTTTAAAGAGAGAGTGAGAGAGGAGAGAGGAGAGAGAGAGAGAGAATTTTTAATATTTATTTTTTAGTTCTCGGCAGACACAACATCTTTGTTGGTATGTGGTGCTGAGGGGGACACAACATCTTTGTTGGTATGTGGTGCTGAGGATCGAACCCGGGCCGCACGCATGCCAGGCGAGCGCGCTACCGCTTGAGCCACATCCCCAGCCCCGGCGCTTTTTGATTAAATTAGCAATTCAATCCATATACCTATACACAGACGTAATAACAAGAGTAAGTACACTGTATTTAGTATTGCCAAAAATCATGCTAAGTACTCTATATCAGTAATCTACACACTATTTACCACAACCCTAGGAATTAGCTATTATCCCCATTTTCCAGATGAGAAATTGAGGGAGAGGCATGGGTGGTTGGAGCTTGCTTGAAGTTGCAAAGTGCTTAGTAGAGTCAAAATTCAAACTTCCGTAAGTTTAACTTCAAAGTCCATGTTTTTGGAAATTAAGTGTTGTACTGAGGGTTCTTAATTTGTTCCTGGAAAAGTTATGTTTTCCTACTTAAATTTATTCTCCTTTCTTTTCTCTTTGTTTTACCTTCAATTTTTTACATATTGGTTAAAATTCCTCTGGTTCAACGTAGAGTTATTAAGGAGAGCAGTCCAGAGGATTGATTCCATTTATTGATGACATACTCAACTTGAAAACTTGTAAGTTACAAAGGCACTGATGAATTTTTAAAAATATTTTCTAAAACTGTCAATGACCATTATTTTAATTTATTTATATGTGATGCTGAGAATAGAACCCAGTGGCTTCACACATGCCAGGCAAGCACTCTACCACGGAGCCAAAACCCCAGCCCGCCGGCACTGGTGAATTTTTATCTTGTATAATATCATAATGTCTCTAAAGAAACATATTTCTTTCATATATATATATATATATATATATATATATATATATATATATATATATATGAAAAACACAAAAACAAAAATAACACATTTATTTTAAAAAAGAAAAAATCTTAAGCAATGCAACAGAGACCTCTTCTGGTTAAAAAGAGGAATTATTAAGCAAGTAACTAACTTGGAAATGTCAAGTAGAGAAAAGAGTATGAAACAGGTCTCACAGGAGTGGGCATTTCTGTTGGATTTGGAACTGAGTTGAAGCACAGAGGGAGGAACACACTTTGTACACGAGAAACAGTTTCTGTGGGAGGGGTAAGCGTCCCTTCTTTCCTGCTGATAAAATGCCTGGTGGTATGTAATAGTGCAGAGATGTAAATACAAATCATCCATAACTCTATCACTCAGAAATCATGCTAGAAAAATTTTGGTGTGCTTGCTTTCAGGATTGTTTCTGGCCGTGTACATTATTGTTATCCACAAAACTGAGTAAATCCCGACTTTGTCCTTCAGTGTTCTAATCAACATTGTCGTTGTCTTCTTCTTTTTTTTTTTTGGTATGGGGGGATTGAACCCAGATATGTTTTACTGCTGAGCCACATCCTCAGTCCTTTTTATTTTTCATTTTGATACAGGGGCTCACTAAGTTGCTTAGGCCCTTGATAAGTTGCTGAGGCTGTCTTGGAACTTGTAATCCTCTTGACTCAGCCTCCTAAGTACCTGAGATTATAGATGTGTACCACCACACCAGCTCACTACTGCATTTGTACTGATCCCTGTTTGCCAGGGCCCCATGCACACAGCATGACTTAGATTCCAGCTCACCTTCTCTACCAGTTGCCCCATATGAAGTACACCTGTGTACCTGCTTACCTGCTCCAGGTGGCCCCTCAGCCTGACAGGAAGCAAATTAGTAATGGTCAAATACGATCACCAATATGTGAAATTCAGTATGTGAAAACCATATCCATTGGCATTTTTTGCTTTGAGAATCCTGAGTGAAAACTACAGAACCCTAAAGAGAGAAATCAAAGAAGACCTTAGAAGATGGAAAGATCCACCTTGCTCTTGGATAGGCAGAATTAATATTATCAAAATGACCATACTTCCAAAATCACTATACAGATTTAATGCAATTCTGATCAAAATCTCAATGGCATTCCTCATAGAAATAGAAAAAGCAGTCATGAAATTCATCTGGAAAAATAAGAGACCCAGAATAGCTGAGACAAACAAGCAATCCTTAGTAGGAAGAGTGAAGCAGGTGGCATAGCTATACCAGACCTTAAACTATACTACAGAGCAATAGTAACAGAAACAGCATGGTATTGGCACCAAAACAGACTGGTAGACCAATGGTACAGAACAGAGGACACAGAGACTAACCCAAAAAATTACAATTATCTTATGTTAGACAAAGGTGCCAAAAACATGCATTGGAGAAAAGATAGCCTCTTCAACAAATGGTGCTGGAAAAACTGGAAATCCATATGCAACAAAATGAAATTAAACCCCTCTCTCTCACTATGCACAAAACTCAAAGTGGATCACAGACCTAAGGATTAAACCAGAGACTCTGTGTGTAACAGAAGAAAAAGTAGACCCTAATCTTCATTATGTGGGATTAGGACCCAACTTCCTTAATAAGACTCTTTATAGTGCAAGAATTAAAACCAGGAATCAATAAATAGGAATCAAACTAAAAAGTTTCTTCTCAGCAAAAACAAACAAACAAATAAACAAGCAAACAACAACAACAACAACAACAAACAATCTGTGAGGTGAACAGAGAGCCTACATCCAGGGAGCAAATTTTTACCCCTCACACATCAGATAGAGCACTAATCTCTAGGGTGTATATAAAGAACTCAAAAAGCTAAGCACCGAAAAAACAAATAACCCAATCAACAAATGGGCCAAAGACCTGAACAGACACTTCTTAGGGCTGGGGATGCAGCTCAAGCGGTAGGTAGCGCGTTCGCCTGGCATGCTTGCGGCCCGGGTTCAATCCTCAGCACCACATACAAACAAAGACGTTGTGTCCGCCGAAAACTAAAAAAATAAATACTAAAACAACAACAACAACAAAAAACCAGACACTTCTTAGAAGAGGTTATACAATTAATCAACAAATATATATTAAAAAATGCTCATCATCTCTAGCAATCAGAGAAATGCAAATCAAAACTGAGATTTCATCTCACTCCAGTCAGAATGGCAGCTATTATGAAGACAAACAACAATAAGTGTTGGTGAGGATGTGGGGAAAAAGGTACACTCATACATTGCTGGTGGGACTGCAAATTGGTGCAGCCAGTATGGAAAGCAGTATGAAGATTCCTTGGAAATCTGGGAATGGAACCACCATTTGACCCAGCTATCCTTCTCCTTGGACTATACCCAAAGGACTTAAAAACAGCATACTACAGTGACACAGTCACATCAATGTTTATAGCAGCACAATTCACAATAGCTAACCTGTGGAGCCAACCTAGATGCCCTTCAGTGGATGAATGGATAAAAAAAATGTGGCATATATACACAATAGAATTTTACTCAGCAATAAAAAAGAATAAAATCATGGCATTTGCAGATAAATGGATGGCGTTGGAGAAGATAATGCTAAGTGAAGTTAGCCAATCCCCAAAAACTAAATGCCAAATATTTTCTCTGATATAAGGAGGATGACTCATAGTAGGGTAGGGAGGGGGAGCATGGGAGGATTAGATGAATTCTAGATAGGGAAGAGGGGTGGGAGGGAAAAGGAGGGGACAGGGGATTAGCAAGGATAGTGGAATGTGATGGACATCATTATCCAAAGTGCAAGTATGGAGACACGAATGGATGTCAAAATGCTTTATATACAAACAGACATATGAAAAATTGTGGTATATATGTGTATTAAGAATTGTAACTCCAAAAAACAGTACATGTATAAAGGCATGAATTGGTGTGAACATACTTTATATACAAAGATATGAAAAATTGTGCTCTATATGTGTAATAAGAATTATAATGCATTCCGCTGTCGTGTGTTTAACAAAATGAAATCAATAGAGAGAGAGAGAGAGAGAGAGAGAGAGAGAGAGAGAGAGAAAGAGAATCCTAAGGACTCACAATCACCAAGACCAACCCATTTGGGCTAAAATGCAACATGATATTATGTTCTCCTGGGAGAATTTAAAATCTCAACCTAGGGCTGGGGATGTGGCTCAAGCGGTAGCACACTTGCCTGGCATGCGCGGGGCGCTGAGTTCAATCCTCAACACCACATAAAAATAAAATAAAGATATTGTGTCCACCTAAAACTAAAAAATAAATATAAGGAAAAAAAATAAAATCTCAACCTAGCTCACAGGCTGGGTGCAGTGGCATCTTCCTGTAATCTCAACAACTCAGGAGCTGAGTCAGGAGATTTCAAGTTCAAGGACAGACTGGGCCATTTAGAGAGGCCCTGTCTCAAACAAACAAAACTAACTCCTGGTGTAGAAAGGAAGCTCTGAAAGGAGTAGACCAACAGTATAAATTCAATAGTGCTTTCATACAGGGGAGTAACTTTAAGCAAGGAACAATCTGAAAGAGAATCACTGACTAGGAAATAATTTGAGCATCATAGAAACTTTGGGAAAATTGAGAAAGAGAATGAAAAATTGATATTTTAGGATAATAAAGCTGTCGCTGAGTCAGATCTCACAGAAAGGTGAATGGATTGTCTGTTTTTTGTAGCTATAGCAATATACCTGAGACTAGGTAGCTTTATAAAGAAAAGAACTTCAGTGTGGGGGGGTGGCTAAGTGACAGAGCACTTGCCTAACATGTGAAGCAGGTTTATTTTAACTCATGGATTTGAAGGCTGAAAGTCCAAGATCAGACATCCCCATTGATTCAGCTTCTGGTGAGGGTCTAATGGAAATGGCATCATGGTAGGAGCATGTGTGGGGATGAGATCACATCAAATGACAAGAAACTAAAGAGCAATTCAGGAGTCAGGCTCAGATTTTATAATAACTTGTTCTTACAAGTTGAACTCTGGGGTCCAATAAGAATTATCTTAATGTCTTCTGAGGGCATATCCCCAGTGATCTAAGGACTTCCCACTAGGCCCACAACTTAATATTGCTACATTGGGGACCATCATCCATCACATGAACTTTTAGAACCATAGAAGTTTCTCTTGTGTCAGGAATCAGCACCATACAATGTCCAATTCAACTCTTCAGGACTTTTTTCTCATTAATTTCCAGAAATGAACAAAGATCCAAATCAGATCAGCTCCTGGAGCTCAAGTTATTCCTTTTTATTTCTTTATTTTTTATTTATTTATTTTTTGTGTGTGGTTTTGGGGATTGAACCCAGGGCCTTGTGCCTGCAAGGCAAGCACTCTATCAACTGAGCTATATCCCCAGCCCTCAGTTATTCCTTTTTAGAAGTCCTGGGCTCTTTTTTTTTTTTTTTTTGTAATTGCTGCATTATAATTAATACATAATAGTGGAAATCATAGTTGGTTTTGTATATGATCACAATATAAAGGTATAATTTCATTCCCCAATATAAAACTTAGGTTCTTTAAGATGTTATGTGACATTCCCATTCTTTACTCCTGTGAAATTGTACCTCAACTGTCATCTTGGATTTTAAACTCTAGTTGAGTGGTAGAAACATAAAAATCATCTCTAAATTATCTTGAAGATCTTGCTAGAAATTATCTCATTACCAGTCAAATTTGCCTATTTTCAATGGAAGAGAAAATAGTGGAAAGAGTCTTAGCAGGAGTGGAGTCCTGGGAATGTTTAGTCTCAGAAGAAAGTGGGTTAATTGGCTCAGTTCTATTTTGGAGGGAAAGTAGTATTAAGAGATTATAAGAAGTAAAAATCTTCTACTTATCCTAAATAGCTTTTAGGAACTCAAGACGACCAGCTTTTTTGTTTCTTAAATTAGATGTGTAAAGTAACTATCCTATGGGGAACTCCAGTTATTTCTCAATTCTGGGAATGATTTTGGGGATAGAGTAGCATAATTGCGTAAATTATATTTCACTGTTTTTCTTTCTCATGTACCTTTATTCAGGTTCTAGTACTTGCATAGGAGGAGACAATATTTTTATAGTGTTTTTCCTAATTCTTCTGACTGGGCTTTATGTTCTCTAAAGAGGTTGGATCTAAAGGACAATAAGAATCTCTAGAACTACTTTCAAAAACATAAGGCTGGAATGTCAGGTGCTGTGTGTTATGGTTTGAATTTTAAAATGTCCCCCAAAGAGCTCATGTATTAGGTAGCACAAGAATGTTTGGAGGGGAAATGACTGGAGTTTTGAGAGCTTGTGTTAGTTTTTTGTCATTGTGAGCAAAATATCTGACAAGAACAATTTAGAGGAGTAAAAGGTTTATTTTGACTCATGGTTTCAGGAGTTTCAAGCTGAATCCATTGCTCTGGGCCCAAGAAGAGGCAGAACATCATGGCAGAAGGGTGTGGTGGAGGAGCAGGGCTCATCTCATGGCAGCCAGGAAGCAGTGAGAGAAAGGAAAAGGGGCCTTGGGGAAGATGAACCCTTCCAGGACATTCCCCCAGTGACCCATCTACTGCAGCCATACCCTCCCTGCCTACAGTTGCCTCTCACTTAATCCATTCAAACAACGATTAGCTGGTCAGGTCATAGTTCTTGTAATCCAATCGTTTAGCCTTTGAACATTTCTACACGAACACAGGAAATTTGGGAGGGATATGTAATATCTAAACCATAACAACTTTAATCTCATCAGTGGATTAATCCATTTGGTAGATTAATAATTTGAATGGATTACTAGGTGGTAGATGTCAGATCAGGCGGGGCAGGCATCGACCAAAGGAGGCAGATTTAAAAGGGCCGCTGAACAGGCTTTATTGAGATATCACTTCCGGGCGGAACTCGATCAGACCCACAGAGGGGACAGGAGAAGGGTCTTAGGAGAAACCGTGCGGAAGCTTGACCGGACTGGACTTTTATGGGGCTTACAGCAGGAAGGGAAGAGCTTGGGACAGGAAAAGATGTTTCTAGGGTTCCTTGCCCCCTTGGAGTTGGTCAGGGGAGTTGGCTGAACTCCAGGATTGGCCAGGGGGTCCTGCTGATTGACAGGCATTAGTCAGGAGATCTGGCTGATTGACAGGCATTTCTGCCGGCATCTGATTGATGTTCTTTTCCCAGTGCGGGCTGCTCTTTTCTAAGTTGCCACTAAGTCACCACCAAGTTGCCACCATCGACCTAACAGTAAATGTTGGCAGGTGGGGTATGGCTGAAGGAAGTAGGCCGCTGGGGCCAGGAGAAATGCATTTGGGCTCTGTGTCTTGTCCTGGCTTCTCACATGCATCCCCTTGCCCTCTTCCCTGGCTCCCTGTCTCTCCCTCCTCTCCCTCCTCCCCTTTGCTGGCAGCTTTCCCCTACCCCACCCTTTTGCCAAGTGTTCTATCTCATCTCAGGCCCAGAGCAAATGGAATCATCCAACCATGGACTGAACCCTGAAGCTATGAGTCAACAGATACTTTTCTTACTTTAAGTTCTTCTTCTTATTTTTCTTCTTCTTTTTTTTTTTTTTTTTTTGGTACTGGGGATTGAAAGCAGAGGTGCTTAACCACTGAGCCACATCCCAGCCCTTATTTATTTATTTATTTATTTATTTATTATTTATAAACAGTGTCTCACTGATTTGCTTAGGGCCTCAATAATTTGCTTATTTTGGCTTTGAACTCGAGACCTTTCCACCTCAGCCTCCTGAGCCTCTGAGTTTACAGGTGTGCAGGTCCCTGCACCTGGCACTAAATTGTTCTCTTTTTTTTGGGGGGGGGGTATCAGGAATTGAACTCAGAGGCACTCAATCACTGAGCCACATCCCCAGCCTATTTTGTATTTTATTTAGAGACAGGGTGTCACTGATTTGCTTAGCACCTTAGCTTTTGCTGAGGTTGGTTCTGAACTCGTGATACTCATGTCTCAGTCTCCTGAGTCGCTGGGATTACAAGCGTGCATCACTGTACCCAGCTCACTCAGGAGCTCTTTAGAGACTCCCAGGGCAGGGTGTTGGTGGTGGCACATGCTGGCCACTTGTCCCTAATGCTGAATGCTAGGCAACTGTGGACAAGTGGTGGCTTCCCTTGTTTTTACTCATATCCAATCCATGGAATGGAAGCTCTACCTTGGACAGAGTGCCACTGAAAGTACTGTGACCCTGACTTCTCTTGCCAAGGTCATAATGTGGTGGTTCCATGACGGGAGAGGCAAGCTGAGAAGATTACAACATTATCCTCATATCCACTAAGTGCTCATCAGTTCCTAGTGGGGGATGTCACTTGGAAAGAAGTGTGCCATTGTCCTCACTCCAAACTCCAGACCCAGAGCTTAAAGATTTTTTTCTGAGAAAAGTAGGTAATAAGACAGATGCTTCTCATATCTTCATAAGACCGTTTCTTCTCATAACTCTTCTGCAATGGTGTTTGGGCAGAAGTTTAAGCTTGAGGATACTCTCAAAAAAACAAGGAACTAAGGACTGGGGGTGTACAGCACTTGCATAGTATGAACAAGTGCCTGGGTTCAATCCCTAGTACCCCAAACAAACAAACAACAACAACAAAATAAACAGGGTCTAAGGATATAGCTCAGTTGGTAAAGTGCTTGCCTCCCATGCATACATACACATACATACACACACACACACAAACAAAACAAAGGACTATTTAGAGGTCAATATGGGAGGATGATTTGACCTCATGAGTTGGAGACCAAACTGGCCAATACAATGAGACACCCCTGTCTCAAAAAAAAAAAAAAAAAAATAGTGAAAACTAACAATGGAGGTTGTGGTGAAAGAGAATTGAGAGATTGGTAGAATCATTGGAGATACAAGCTAAATCGTAGGTGGCTACTTTACCTGGGTAAACCAGGGAAAGAGACAGCTAAAAGAATCCCTCCAGAGGTCAGAAAAAATCTCAGAGACTTTGGGAACTATCTTTTCAAGAATTCAACTCTGATGCCAATGGTTTCTGAAGCAATTTTATTTCCTAGAGCAAAGTTGGAAACAAAAGAGCAGTCAGCCTGCAATTAGTGGAGTTTAATAGCTAGGTGTGGTCAGGAAACAAGATAACAAAGAGAATCCTGCCAACCACCTCCTCAGAGACTGAGTGTGGCCATATCCATGGCTGAGCCCCTGAGAATTAGCTCGGGAGGCTTAACACTGGGTATGGGAGTGGGGCTGGGAATGGGCCCTGGAGAGATTAGGCTTCACTAGAACAATCCAGCCTGTCACTAAATAAATAAACAAGCAAATAACAATCAAATACCCTAGAGTAGGCTGGAGATAGAGGGAGCCAGTAGCTAGAGTTGCTACAATATATTTTCTAAAATAGCCAGTTGCCAACAAAATATTATCAGATATGCAAAGAATAAGGAGGTACAATTTCTACATGGGGGGGGGGGGAGCAGGCAGCAGAAACTGCCAGATGTCGGTTTTAGCAAAGTCTTCAAAGGAGCACTTATAATATGTTTTGAAAACTGTAACTAGAAGTAGTTCCAGCTGACTGTGGTGGCGCACGCCTACAATCCTAGCTACTCAGGAGGCTGAGGCAGTCTAGGCAACTTAGACCTTGTTTCAAAATAAAATAAACAGGAATAGGGATATAAATCCCCAGAGCAGGAGGAAGGGGGGGAAAGAAGCTTCAGGTTGCTGAGCACAAGGAAGTGCTGGGCAGTGGCATACCTGGAGAAGGCACAAAGTTCCATGTCCCTTTCTTCATACCTCCCCTGGGCATCTTCCATCTGGTTGCTCCTCAGTGATATAGTCTTTTTATAATAAACTGGTAACCCAGTAAGTGAAAAAAGTAATGTATGATGAAAATTTCATCTTATACAGAATATCAATAAAGAGAAATATTAAAAAAATAGAAATTCTTGAATTGAAAAAATACAAGAACTGAGAAATTCACTGAGGGGAGCTCAACCATGTATTTAAGCTAATAGAGGGGAAAAGCAGCAAATTTGAAGACAGATTGATAGTACTTATGCAATATGAAGAACAGAGAGGAAAAAGAAGAATGAACAGAGCTTCAGAGAAATGTGGGACACATGTTCATCAACATACTTGTGAAGAGAGTACCAGAAAGACGGGAGAGAAAGAAATGAGAAGAAAAAATTGGTCACCCAATCCACAAAATTACAACTATCTTATATTTGATAAAGGGGCTAAAAGCATGCAATGGAGGAAGGATAGCATCTTCAACAAATGGTGCTGGGAAAACTGGAAATCCATATGCAACAAAATGAAACTGAACCCCTTTCTCTCGCCATGCACAAAAGTTAACTCAAAATGGATCAAGGAGCTTGATATCAAATCAGAGACTCTGCGTCTGATAGAAGAAAAAGTTGGCTCCGATCTACATATTGTGGGGTTGGGCTCCAAATTCCTTAATAGGATGCCCATAGCACAAGAGTTAATAACTAGAATCAACAAATGGGACTTACTCAAACTAAAAAGTTTTTTTCTCAGCAAGAGAAACAATAAGAGAGGTAAATAGGGAGCCTACATCCTGGGAACAAATTTTTACTCCTCAAACTTCAGATAGAGCCCTAATATCCAGAGTATACAAAGAACTCAAAAGATTAAACAATAAGAAAACAAATAACCCAATCAACAAATGGGCCAAAGACCTGAACAGACACTTCTCAGAGGAGGACATACAGTCAATCAACAAGTACATGAAAAAAAGCTCACCATCTCTAGCAGTCAGAGAAATGCAAATCAAAACCACCCTAAGATACCATCTCACTCCAGTAAGATTGGCAGCCATTTTGAAGTCAAACAACAACAAGTGCTGGCGAGGATGTGGGGAAAAGGGTACACTTGTACACTGCTGGTGGGACTGCAAATTGGTGCGGCCAATTTGGAAAGCTGTGTGGAGATTCCTGGGAAAGCTGGGAATAGATCCACCATTTGACCCAGCTATTGCTCTTCTCGGACTATTCCCTGAAGACCTTAAAAGAGCGTACTACAGGGATACTGCCACATGGATGTTCATAGCAGCACAATTCACAATTGCTAGACTGTGGAACCAACCCAGATGTCCTTCAATAGATGAATGGGTAAAAAAAAAATGTGGCATTTATACACAATGGAGTATTACGCAGCACTAAAAAATGACAAAATCATGGCATTTGCAGGGAAATGGATGGCATTAGAGCAGATTATGCTAAGTGAAGCTAGCCAATCTCAAAAAAACAAATGCCAAATGTCTTCTTTGATATAAAGAGAGCAACTAAGAACAGAGCAGGGAGGAAGAGCAGGAGGAAAAGACTAACATTAAACAGAGACATGAGGTGGGAGGGAAAGGGAGAGAAAAGGGAAATTGCATGGAAATGGAAGGAAACCCTCATTGTTACACAAAATTACATATAAGAGGTTGTGAGGGGAATGGGGAAAAAACAAGGAGAGAAATGAATTGTAGTATATGGGGTAGAGAGAGAAGATGGGAGGGGAGGGGAGGAGGGATAGTAGAGGATAGGAAAGGTAGCAGAATACAGCAGTCACTAATATGGCATCATGTAAAAATGTGGATGTGTAACCAATGTGATTCTGCAATTTGTATTTGGGGTAAAAATGGGAGTTCATAACCCAGTTGAATCTAATGTATGAAATATGATATGTCAAGAGCTTTGTAATGTTTTGAACAACCAATAAAAAAAAGAAAAAATTGGTCACATAATGTTTGAAATCTTGACAGATTTATTGAAAAACAATAGCCTATATATCCAAGAGAACTCCGAATAGGATGAGCACAAAGACACCCACAAGCAGTTTCATAATAAAATTGGTGGAAATCAGAGGCAAGAAGCCCTAAGAAAACAATATATCACAAGGGACCACCAGAGTTAAAATTAACAGCTGACTAGGCAGAAAAATGGCAGCCAGAAGGCAATGAGATAACAGATTCAAAGTGCTCAGCAACAAACAAACAAAAATAAATTCTACATCTACAAGAGCTTTTTTCAAAAGTGATGGTGAAATAAATATTTTCTAGATAAACAAAGACTGGATTTGTGGCTAGCAGTCAAGCCCTAAAAGAAACAGTAAAGGAAGTTCTTCACACTGAAAGAAATTGACTGCAGAAGCTTATCTGAATCCACACAAGAAGCACTGGTGTCTTAGCCATCTTGAGCTGCTATAACAAAATACCATAAAAGTGTCTCAAAAAACATTTGCTTTTCATAGTTTGGGGGTTTGAGAAGTCCAAGACCGAGGGGCCAGCAGTGTATTCCTGGTGAAGATCTTTTTTCTGGCTTGCAACCACTACTGTGTCGTCGTCGTCTTCGTCTTCTCCTTCTCCTTCTTCCTTCTTCCTTCTTCCTCCTTCCTCCTTCCTCCTTCTCCCTTCTCCCTTCTCCCTTCTCCCTTCTCCCTTCTCCATTCTTCTTCTTCTTCTTCTTCTTCTTCTTCTTCTTCTTCTTCTTCTTCTTCTTCTTCTTCTTCTTCTTCTTCTTCTTCTTCCTTCCTCCTCCTCCTCCTCCTCCTCCTCCTCCTCCTCCTCCTTCTTCTTCTTCTTCTTCCTTTTTTGATACCAGAGGTTGAACTCAGAGGCACTCAACTACTGAGCCACATCCCACCCCTATTTTGTATTTTATTTAGAGACAGAGTCTCACTGAGTTGTTTAGCACCTTAGCTTTTGCTAAGGCTGGTTCTGATCTCGTGATCCTCCTGCCTCAGCCTCCCAAGCTGCTGGGATTGTAAGGTCAGGCCGCCACAACCTTACAGATTTAAAAAGGCCTCTGAAGGAGGCTTTATTGAGATTTCACTCCCAGGCAGAGCTCTCAGACCAGCAGAGTGGGTCTAAGAGAATCGCGCCAGGGTTGGACTGAACTGGAATTTTAATTGGGCTTAGGGCAGGAAGGGAGGGCTTGGGACAGGAAAAGGGTTTTTTAGAGTCCCTTGTCCTACTGGAGTTGGTCAGGGGAGCTGGCTAAGATCCAGGATTGGCCTGGAGATCCCACTGGTTGACAGCGGTTCTGTCGGTGCCTGATATGTGCCCCCCCCCCAACCCATCCCCAGCAGGTTGATTAATCACCTCAAACCAACCTAACAGGGATTACAGGTGTGCACCACTGTGCCCGGCCTCCAGTGTGTCTTTGACATGGTGATGTTATTGGCAGAGTCAGGATCAGGTTCACGCATCACAGAATAGAAGAATGAGCACAATGAACAGCACTGAGGTCAGTAAGCCAGCCAAATTTTATTAAAAAAGGAAAATGAGAGAGAGATTCAGAGCTCCCGGTACAGTGCACCTGGAAAAGGCAAGAGTGCCACTTAAGTCTTGCAGTGCTCCTCCTTTAAAGGCACATAAGGAGAAGTTGATAAGCTCCTCTTGATTAGTTTTTTTAATATTTTAATTATCCCTAGCCTGGCATGGGCTGGATTATAGATTATGCAGTTGTTTTCGGCATGACGCAGATTTAGGCCCTTTCTGAGAAACAAGAACTGTCTTACAACATGTCAGGGCATATTAAAATGGCTGTCTTCGTGCTTGGCCTCTTGGCGATCTTGATTGTCCCTTCCCTACTCTCCACTGCCTGGCCTTTCATACCTCAGTGACACAGAAAGAAGTGGGTGTGAGGATTATTTTAGTTAGCATGATGTTTTTTCAGGTTCCTCCATGTGGTAGCATGCATCAGAAGAGCATTCTCTTTTTATGGTTGAAAGATTTCGATCAGATGTATAAACCAGTTTTTACCAGTTGATGACATTGGGCTGTTCTACCATTTTACTATTGTGGATAACGCTGTGATCATCAAATACAAAGATTTGTGTGTCCCTGCTTTCAGTATTATTGAATGTTAAGGCTCTATTCCAAAATCCCAAATACAACTCCAGGTCTTTTTGAAGGAAAGACAAAGGATTTATTCTGGTCAGGGCCAAGGAGCAGAAAACAGACAGTTCTTCAGCCGAAGACACTGAACGCGGGCTAGGGGACCACTTAAAAATCAGAAAACCACAAAAGAGGGGGGCAGGAGAGGCAAGCACAGTCTTAGAATTGGCGCCTTTTTGTACCCATTCAGGAAGTAAGCTAACGTCTGCTCCATAGTTTAAAGATATTGTGGTCAGAGTGCAAGTGGGTGGGGGTGTCAGCATCTATGTGAGTGGGCTCATGAGGAAAGGGGCGCCAATTCTGCACAGGGTGAGATGTCTGGGCATGAGATCAATCCGACTTAACTTTCAAATCTGCCCATGACATGAGGAGTGAGTGAAATTGCTGAGTCATGTGGAAATTCTGCTTAATTTTTTGAGAAACCACTCTATGGAGTTCTCTGTATAGGTCAAATGGCTGTACTGTTTTACATATGGTTGCCTGTCCTGAGCCATCTATGAACTGTGTGTGTGAGCTATGTGCATTGGAGCTCTATGAGGGGACAGGTCTGGCATTGCACACTGATTGGGCTGTGCGGTACAAGTGTGCCTCTCCTCTCCCTCTGCCTGTGATCCCACACAGCACCTGAGATGGGTGGGTCTTGCAAAGATGTCAATCAATCTGCTGGCCACAGGACACCAAGAAGCAGGACTCCACCTTTGAAACCTTATCCCTGCCTTATCTGATGAAGAACATTCTATCAAATCTCCTTTGTGTGTCCCCTCTATAAAAATAGATTCTGGGTACACACTCTTTTTCCAGCACCTTCCAGTGTGAAAGCTGACCCTAAGGTCACAGAGCAGTCCCACCCTTGATCTGAGAAATCAAGTCCATGTGTTGTGTGATTTCTTTGCTGTTTTCTTAGCTTAATGTTGCAGCCAGCTTTTTGAATCCAGCTTATCTTGTCAGTGCAGGTTGTTGTCGAGAGTCGCTTTATTTAATATTTATTTTTATGGTACTGGGGACGGAACCCAAGGTTGTTCTACCCCTGAGCTACATTTCCAGTCCTTTTTATTTTGAGACAGGGTCTAAGTTGTTCGGGTTGTCCTTGTACTCGTAAACTTCTTGCTCAATCCTCTCCCCGCAAGCAGTTGATGTTATAGGGACAGTACCACCATGTCCACTATGGGTTTACTTTTATATTAAATTATGTGAATAAATTACTGTAGCAAATTGACACTCATATATACTGAACAGATACATAAAGTACATCTCTGTATTGTCATTATTTGACGTAGGACCTCTGTTGCCTATGCTGGCCTCTGACTTGTGACTTGTGATTTTCCTGCCTCAGCCCACATAGCTGGAATCATAGGTATATACCTCCCTATCTGGCTGCAAATATATCTCTCTCAGCTAAAACTGTATGATGTATGATCGAGCTGTCTGCCAAACACTTCTAATTACCATGATGATTAATAACAATGGTCCAGAGCCTTAAGTGTGTGTGTTGGAGGGGTGGGTTGTGAAAAAGGGTGGTGGGGGCAGACAGCAAAATAGCGAAAATAATTCCACATCCTGCAACTCTATTTCAACTCAGCTCATCTGACATTACAATTGAGTTAGAGGGGATGAAAAATAGAGAAGAAGATAAAGGTAGAGGAACGTGATGAGGTCAGACAGTGGTACTAGACCAGTCTGCTGTTCTTTACCTGCTTGATATTAAATTAGTATAAATGAAAGCAGTTCTCCTTCCTATCCCATAGTAATTTACAAATCACATTATTGATTTATGATCTTTAAAAATATTGAAGTCGTAGATGAAATACAAACGACGTACAGTACCTTAAACACTCATCAAAGGGAGGTGGAGAATAAGGGATTGAAACATTATCACTTTATTTTTATTTTTTTGGTGGTGCTGGGAATCTAACCCAGAGCCATGTTCATGAACTCTATCACACATCTGCTATCCCAGCCAGTTTTATCACTTAATTCCTCTGATCAGACTAGTCGCCTTCTAAAGCCATGGGAGATCACAGTGCTTTGGTATTTGGAGAGAGGTGAATGCAAAGGCATATCTGTAATTTTTATTTCTGGTGGGCCTTTCTTCAAGACAATTGTGCGATCTTCCCCATGGCAAAGCCTTTCACTGTGATCCAAAAAGAGAGAGTCTTCTAGTGGTCCAGTATGGATCCCACATGCTTCTGCTTTCTAAAAGAAAAAAAAAAAAAAACCTCTGCTTAATATCACATCAAACATCATTTTCTTTTTTTTTAAAGAGAGAGTGACAGAGACAGAGAGAATTTTTTAATATTTATTTTTTAGTTTTCAGTGGACACAACATCTTTGTTTGTATGTGGTGCTGAGGATCGAACCCGGGCCGCACAAATGCCAGGCGAACGTGCTACCGCTTGAGCCACATCCCGAGCCCCATCATTTTCTTGTTATATCAAGATGAAAGTGTTCTGATCATTTTTCTAACTATCTGATGGATAGAGTAATATCTCTTCTAAAAGCAGAGCTCTGTGACTTGGTATTAACCTGACTACCAGGATGAGCCAGGAGGACTGAAGATTATACAGGTGGTAGGTAAGCCTGGAGTCAGATCATTAAACTTCAGCTTCACTACTTATGTGACCTTGTACAGGTCACATGCCACTCACCTCAGACTTAGTTTTCTTAAATATAAAATGAAAATATCAAGGGGACTGGAGATATAGCTCAATTGGTAGAGTGCTTGCCTTGCATGCACAAGGCCCTGGGTTCAATTCCCAGCACCACCAAAAAAAAAAAAAAAAAAAAAATAGTCAAAGAAGACCTTAGAAGAGGGAAAGATCTACCTTGCTCTTAGATAGGCAGAATTAATATTATCAAAATGACCATACTTCCAAAAGCACTATACATATTTAATGCAATTCCAATTAAAATCCCAATGACATTCTTCATAGAAATAGAAAAAGCAGTCATGAAATTCATCTGGAAAAATAAGAGATCCAGAATAGCTAAGGCAATCCTTAGAAGGAAGAGTGAAGCAGGTAGCATCACTATACCACCAGACCTTAAACTATACTACAGAGCAATAGTAACAAAAATAGAATGATATTGGCACCAAAACAGATTGGTAGACCCATGGTACAGAATAGAGTACACAGAGACTAACTCATATAATTACAGTTATCTTACATTAGACAAAGGTGCCAAAAACATGCATTGGAGAAAAGATATCCTCTTCAACAAATGGTACTGGGAAAACTGGAAATCCATATGCAACAAAATGAAATTAAACCCCTCTCTCTCCATGCACAGAACTCAACTCAAAATGGATCAAGGACTTAGGAATATAACGAGATTCTGCGTCTAAAAGAAGAAAAAGTAGGCCCTAATCTTCATCATGTGGGATTAGGTACCAACTTCCTTAATAAGAATCCTATAGTGCAAGAATTAAAATCAAGGGCTGGGGATGTGGCTCAAGTGGTAGCGTGCTCGCCTGGCATGCGTGCGGCCCGGGTTCGATTCTCAGCACCACATACAAACAAAGATGTTGTGCCCGCCAAAAACTAAAAAATAAAGATTAAAAAATTCTCTCTCTCTCTCTCTCTCTCTCTCACTCTCTCTTTAAAAAAAAAAAGAATTAAAATCAAGAATCAATAAATGGGATGGACTCAAACTAAAAAGTTTCTTCTCAGCAAAAGAAACAATCTGTGAGGTAAATAGAGAGCCCACATCTTGGGAGCAAATCTTTACAAACCCTCAAACATCAGATAGAGCACTAATTTCTAGGATATATAAAAAATTCAAAAAGCTAAACACCAAAAAACAAACAAACAAATAACCCAATCAATAAATGGGCCAAGGACATAAATAGATACTTCTTAGAAGATGATATATAATTAATCAACAAATATATGAAAAAAATGTTCATCATCTCTAGCAATTAGAGAAATACAAATCAAAACCATTCTAGGGCTGGAGATGTGGCTCAAGCATTAGCACGCTCGCCTGGCATGCGTGTGGCCCGGGTTCGATCCTCAGCACCACATACAAACGGAGATGTTGTGTCAGCCAAAAACTCTCTTAAAAAAAAAAAAAATTCTAAAATTTCATCTCATTCCAGTCAGAATAGCAGTTCTTATGAAGACAAACAATAAATGTTGGCAGGGAAAAAGATACACTCATACACTGCTGGTGGGACTGCAAATTGGTACAACCACTATGGAAAGCAGTATGGAGATTTCTTGGAAATCTGGGAATGGAACCACCATTTGACCCAGCTATCCCTCTCCTCGGTCTATACCCAAAGGACTTAAAAACAGCATACTAAAGGGACACAGACACATCAATGTTTATAGCAGCACAAATTCACAATAGCTAAACTGTGGAACCAACCTAGATGCCCTTCAATAGATGAATGGATAAAAAAATGTGGCATATACACAAAAAGGAATATTACTCAGCAATAAAGGAGAATAAAATCATGGCATTTTCAGGTAAACGGATGAAGTTAGAGAAGATAAGTGAAGTTAGCCAATCCCAAAAAACCAAATGCCGAATGTTTTCTTTGATATAAGGAAGCTGATCCATAGTGGGATAGGGAGAGGGAGCATGGGAGGAATAAAGGAACTCTATATAGGGCAGAGGGGTTGGAGGGGAAGGGAGAGGCCATGGGATTATAACTGATGGTGGAATGTGATGATCATTATTCTCCAAAGTACATGTATGAAGACAAGAATTGGTGTGAATATACTTTGTATACAACCAGAGATATGAAAAATTGTGCTCTATATGTGTATTAAGAATTGTAATGCATTCCACTGTCATATATATATATATATATATATATATATATATATATATATATATAAACATAAACACAGGATTTAAAAGTATCCCTTAAAAGTTTAAAAGTTTATCCTAACTTTGGAACATATTGAGAACATCTGAATCCCAATTATTTCTTCCAGGACATTAAATATCCCTTCTTGCTTTGTTTAATTGAAAATGAGGTAACCATACTTTTTTTAAATCATAAATAAAAGGATTGTCTACAAAAAAGGGGTTAAAATTTAAAAAAAGGATTCTTTGAACATTGAACAAAACACATGTGAAGGAAGGCTGGGTGTAATTCAGCAGTAGAGTACTTGCCTGATCTGCTTGAAGCCCTGTGTTCAACCCCAGCACTGGGGGGGGGTGGGGGGAAGGGAAAAGAAAAGCAACTTATGTGAATGAAAATGCTTTTGCCCATTACGAGGTATTAAATTGATATAAAGTCCCTAGAAAAGGAAAAGCAAAACAACAGCAAATGTAGCAGAAGGCAAGAAATAATTAAAATCAGAGCAGAAATCAACGAAATTGAAACAAAAGAAACTATTGAAAAAATTAACAAAACTAAAAGTTGGTTCTTCGAAAAAATAAATAAGATCGACAGACCCTTAGCCATGCTAACGAAGAGAAGAAGAGAGAACTCAAATTACTAACATATGGGATGAAAAAGGCAATATCACAACAGACACTACAGAAATACAGAAGACAATTAGAAATTATTTTGAAAACCTATATTCCAAAAAAATAGAAGATAGTGAAGACATTGATAAATTTCTTAGGTCATATGATTTGCCCAGACTGAGTCAGGAGGATACACACAATATAAACAGACCAATATCAATGGATGAAATAGAAGAAGCAATCAAAAGACTACCAACCAAGAAAAGCCCAGGACCGGATGGGTACACAGCGGAGTTTTACAAAACCTTTAAAGAAGAATTAATACCAATACTTTTCAAGTTATTTCAGGAAATAGAAAAAGAGGGAGCTCTGCCAAATTCATTCTATGAGGCCAACATCACCCTGATTCTGAAACCAGACAAAGACACCTCAAAGAAAGAAAACTACAGACCAATATCTCTGATGAACCTAGATGCAAAAATCCTCAATAAAATTCTGGTGAATCGGATACAAAGGCACATCAAAAAAATTGTGCACCATGATCAAGTAGGATTCATCCCTGGGATGCAAGGATGGTTCAATATACGGAAATCAATAAATGTTATTCACCACATCAATAGACTTAAAGATAAGAACCATATGATCATCTAGATAGACGCAGAAAAAGCATTCGACAAAGTACAGCATCCCTTTATGTTCAAAACATTAGAAAAACTAGGGATAATAGGAACTTACCTTGACATTGTAAAAGCTATCTATGCTAAGCCTCAGGCTAGCATCATTCTGAATGGAGAAAAATTGAAGGCATTCCCTCTAAAATCTGGAACAAGACAGGGATGCCCCCTATCACCACTTCTATTCAATATAGTTCTCGAAACACTGGCCAGAGCAATTAGACAGATGAAAGAAATTAAAGGCATAAAAATAGGAAAAGAAGAACTTAAATTATCACTATTTGCAGATGACATGATTCTATACCTAGAAGACCCAAAAGGGTCTACAATAAAACTACTAGAACTAATAAATGAATTCAGCAAAGTGGCAGGATATAAAATCAACACACATAAATCAAAGGCATTTCTGTATATCAGCGACAAAACTTCTGAAACGGAAATGAGGAAAAACACTCCATTCACAATATCCTCAAAAAAAATAAAATACTTGGGAATCAACCTAACAAAAGAGGTGAAAGACTTATACAATGAAAACTACAGAACCCTAAAGAGAGAAATTGAAGAAGATCTTAGAAGATGGAAAAATATACCCTGTTCATGGATAGGCAGAACTAACATCATCAAAATGGCGATATTACCAAAAGTTCTCTATAGGTTTAATGCAATGCCAATCAAAATCCCAATGGCATTTCTTGTAGAAATAGATAACGCAATCATGAAATTCATATGGAAAAATAAAAGAGCCAGAATAGCAAAAACTATTCTAAGCAGGAAGTGTGAATCAGGCGGTATAGCGATACCAGATTTCAAAGTATATTACAGAGCAATAGTAACAAAAACAGCATGGTACTGGTACCAAAACAGGTGGGTGGACCAATGGTACAGAATAGAGGACACAGAGACTAATCCACAAAGCTACAACTATCTTATATTTGATAAAGGAGCTAAAAGCATGCAATGGAGGAAAGATAGCATCTTCAACAAATGGTGTTGGGAAAACTGGTAATCCATATGCAACAAAATGAAACTGAATCCCCTCCTCTCGCCATGCACAAAAGTTAACTCAAAGTGGATCAAGAAGCTAGATATCAAATCAGAGACTCTGCGTCTGATAGAAGAAAAAGTTGGCTCCGATCTACATATTGTGGGGTTGGGCTCCAAATTCCTTAATAGGACACCCATAGCACAAGAGTTAATAACAAGAATCAACAAATGGGACTTTCTTAAACTGAAAAGTTTTTTCTCAGCAAGAGAAACAATAAGAGAGGTAAATAGGGAGCCTACATCCTGGGAACAAATTTTTACTCCTCACACTTCAGATAGAGCCCTAATATCCAGAGTATACAAAGAACTCAAAAAATTAGACAATAAGAAAACAAATAACCCAATCAACAAATGGGCCAAGGACATGAACAGACACTTCACAGAGGAGGACATACAATCAATCAACAAGTACATGAAAAAATGCTCACCATCTCTAGCAGTCAGAGAAATGCAAATCAAAACCACCCTAAGATACCATCTCACTCCAGTAAGATTGGCAGCCATTTTGAAGTCAAACAACAACAAGTGCTGGCGAGGATGTGGGGAAAAGGGTATTCTTGTACATTGCTGGTGGGACTGCAAATGGGTGCGGCCAATTTGGAAAGCTGTATGGAGATTCCTGGGAAAGCTGGGAATGGAACCACCATTTGACCCAGCTATTGCCCTTCTCGGACTATTCCCTGAAGACCTTAAAAGAGCGCACTACAGGGATACTGCCACATGGATGTTCATAGCAGCACAATTCACAATTGCTAGACTGTGGAACCAACCCAGATGCCCTTCAATAGATGAATGGATAAAAAAAATGTGGCATTTATACACAATGGAGTATTACGCAGCACTAAAAAATGACAAAATCATGGCATTTGCAGGGAAATGGATGGCACTAGAGCAGATTATGCTTAGTGAAGCTAGCCAATCCCTAAAAAACAAATACCAAATGTCTTTTTTGATATAATGAGAGCAACTATGAACAGAGCAGGGAGGAAGAGCAGGAGGAAAAGACTAACATTAAACAGAGACATGAGGTGGGAGGGAAAGGGAGAGAAAAGGGAAATTGCATGGAAATGGAGGGAGACCCTCATTGTTATACAAAATTACATATAAGAGGTTGTGAGGGGAATGGGATAATAAACAAGGAGGGAAATGAATTACAGTAGATGGGGTAGAGAGAGAAGATGGGAGGGGAGGGGAGGGGGGATAGTAGAGGATAGGAAAGGTAGCAGAATACAGCAGTCACTAATATGGCATCATGTAAAAATGTGGATGTGTAACTGATGCGACTCTGCAATCTGTATTTGGGGTAAAAATGGGAGTTCATAACCCACTTGATTCTAATGTATGAAATATGATATGTCAAGAGCTTTGTAATGTTTTGAACAAACAATAAAAAAAGAAAGAAAAAAATAATAAATTGATATAAAGTTTGATGCTGTTGTTATAATTGTTGCTGGATAAATAACAGCAATACGTTATTGACTGAAGTATACATCTGCTTTTGATGTCTCAATATTGAAGAATAGCATTCTGGCCTGGCTTTGGAGTGCAGCCCTGTTTCTGGTACATTGTGTTATCACTTCTGAGTTGTTAAGTGTGTGTGTTTGTGTGTCTGTATGTGCATTATCATCTAATGAAAAATGGTGAGAATAAATAGGAAAAGAAAATAATAACCTAGAATTTACTCAGTATGGCCAAATTCACTTCATTTAATTAAGTTTCATGGTAATTCTATAATGTAGTATGTACCAGTTCCCAGTCACTAATTATGTGTTTAAAATTGTTGGGAATACTTTAAATTGCAAAAATTAAATAGTTCTGAAATATTATATAGGATTATAGCTCTAAATAAGAAGATCAAGCTAGGAGAGTAGCTCAGTGATAGAGCATGTCCTTAGTGGGGAAAAGGCCCTAGGATCAATCTGCAGCACCAACCAACAAACAAACACAAGAAAAAAAAATGCTTTGATGCATCCAAAACAAAATTTTTCTTACTAATTTTAATTCATAAAATTTATACATTGTAGTTCTATTAAATGAAAAAGACAGGTCCTACTAATACTGTCACTAGGCTAAAGTTATATAGGACATTAAAAATTCCTTGGTAAGTCACTAAATTACATTGAATATAGTCAAATATTAAGACTATAGTAAGTCTTAATAATAAACATATATGAATTTGGTATTTAAGTTTAATACTTGAGTCATTATTTCCTCAGATTTTTGTTTTCAAAACTATCAGGTAAAAATACATATAAAATCATCATCCCAGGGCAAATGCAGGCCCATTTATAACATTGTTCATGTGCATTTAATAAGAAAACAATTGAACCATATCTTATAATATATTTAACATAAATATTTGTAGTTTATAAAAATCTCTGTGTTGGAAAAATATATTCTTATTCAACATTAATCATTTAGCCAATTAGAATTTGCAAATTATTTATACAAACACATTTTCTTTTATGTATCCTTATTTGAAGTTTCCTCTCATAGTCTGATTATTACAATATATTCTATTCTCTCTTAAAAAAAAAACCCAACTTACTGCTGGGCATGGTGGCGAATGCCTATCATCCCAGGGCTGGGGAGGCTGAGGCAGGAGGATGAAGAGTTCAAAGCCAGCCTCAGCAATGGTAGGATGCTAAGCAACTCAGTAAGACCCTGTTCTCCAAATAAAAATTAGGGCTGGGGATGTGGTTGAGTGCTCCTGAGTTCAATCCCCAGTATAAAAACAAAAATTACCATTTCATAAGTAAATGTGCTCAATCCAAAGTTGAAAAAGGTTTTAGAAGTGCTGATTAAGAACACTGAATGGGAGCTGGGGATGTGGCTCAAGCGGTAGCACGCTCTCCTGGCATGCGTGTGGCCCGGGTTTGATCCTCAGCACCACATAAAAACAAAGAAGTTGTGTCCGCCAAAAACTAAAAAATAAATATTAAAATTCTCTCCCTCTCACTGTCTTTAAAAAAAAAAAAAAAAACACCAATGGGCAATCTTCAAGTCTAGACCAACTGTTCCCATGACTCTCTACTTGAACATTCAGTGTGACTTAAAACCTGTATGTTCTATACATGTATGATATAGCTTTTTTCAAAAAAATATTATAGACAGACGCAATATCTTTGTTTATTTATTTTTATGTGGTGCTGAGGATTGAATCCATTGCCTCACATGTGTGAGGCAGGTGCTCTGCTACTGAGCCACAACCACAGCCCCTGATGTAGCTTTAATACTAATGGCACCTGCTTCTGATAGGCTTAACACTGCCACTTAGCATCATGTGGAGGTTCTGAGATCCTTTTGTATGCCTATTTTGTTTGTATTTGCATTATTGTATTGCCTAAACGTTTACTTTCAAATTTATGTGAAAGCGCATCAAAATCATTTTTGTATAGTCATATATATCTTACAGATTATATTCAATGGCACAAGCTTGTGAATGATGGATATTTGTGAGAAAATACCTTCAGATTCACATTCCTGAATTCCATATTTTCTTTCCAAGGCATGACATAACGTGCTGGGATCATCCCTTGCTTTAATGAAAACCGTGGTAAATGAATCTCATCATACCTGAAGATTAAGAAAGCAAGAAAAAGGAATGTCTTGTGAGTTTGTTGTTTTGGCATCATTCCAAGGAATTGAGGTAATTGTGTCCATGGTGTTTGGACCCTTGAAGCTGCAGGACAGAGAACTGTGCTATTCAGGTTCACCTAATAGGCCATCAGTTCTTTAAAGCCCCACATTATCACCAAGATCAAGTCAGGGTTGGGTACCTCCAGCTGCATGCAGTCCTTTATAGTCTGCACACAATGTCCATATAACCAGATGTGTTTTTTCCCCCCCTTTTTTTCTTTTGGGGGCAGTGCTGGGGCTGGAATCTAGAGCTTCCTACATGCCAGGCAAATGCTGTGTCACTAAGCTACATCCTCAGTCCCCACATAACCTGATTTTAAGACAGCAGGCAGGGCTGGAGATGTGGCTCAAGCGGTAGCGCGCTCGCCTGGCATGCATGCGGCCCAGGTTCGATCCTCAGCACCACATACAAACAAAGATGTTGTGTCCGCCGA
This sequence comes from Spermophilus citellus, assembly GCF_964194105.1. Taxonomy (NCBI): domain Eukaryota; kingdom Metazoa; phylum Chordata; class Mammalia; order Rodentia; family Sciuridae; genus Spermophilus; species Spermophilus citellus. The sequence continues at coordinate 176,265,866 of NC_138182.1, read as the reverse complement.
ATACTAAAAAAATAAATATAAAAAAAAAAAAGACACACACACACCAAAAGAAAAGAGAAGAAAAGAAAAAAGAAAAGTTAAAAAAAAAAAAAAAAGACAGCAGGCAGTGTACTGTTGTACCATAATTTGCCTCAGGCCTACTCTTGTCTAAAGGAAATCTCTGGCCAGTGGCAGAAACGAATACCACCCCATCCCCAGACCCAGAAACTAACTTGGCTTCTAAATTTATATGTGATCAGACTTTCACTGCACATGTATGATATTTCCCTCTGGAACATAAAATTTTCTGTATCAATGTGAAGGAGAAACAATTATTGTCATTTATGTAGCTCCCAGACTGTGGAACAAATCAGCAGTCAAAACCCCTCAGAACCCTTAAGTCCTCACTTATTAGCAGGATTATATGAATTCTCATCAGAGCAGTCATTGGATAAGGTCAGATCACTGTCTTTTCCTGAAGCCATCACTGCCAGCAGTGACAGAATTCTCATCTAGAACCCAATTCACTGACCTAATCTAATGGAACTACTGCCTCTGATGTAACAATGTCTTGTGAATTTCATAGCAAACTTTAGAAGTTACATAAACAGCTGAGAGGGCCAAGCTCAGAGCTACTTTCAGTGGTAATTTTATTTTTTTTTTAATCTCCCTTCTTGGGAAAGACATTAACTTTAAAACTGGGAATGCTTGCAGATATATTGCAAATTTGACACGTATTGGAAATACACTTGCTAAATATAAGTCATATTAACATTTTCTATTTGCTTTTGGCTAATTTTCCTCCTTACATACTGCACATCATCATTGATAAATGTTCCATTTGTTTTATCACCTATTACTTAAGACACACTTTCAGTGTAAATCAAGTTTAAATCCAACCAACTCATTTTATCTTGTGATATTGCAGAATATTTCAGACTATAAAACTCTATTTATAATAAAGTCACAAGTGAAGATAAGTACTTCAATTACTATGACAGAGGCAGAATGTTATTAGTGTAAATCCTACAGACTAGCAAGAAAAATATACAGGAAGAATTATAGTGAGATACACTGGTTTTGTGGGAGTAAAAAATGAATACATATATGGGAAGTTTGGACTCTTTCTTTCAGAAAAGTTTAGAGAAGAGTAAAATTGATAAATGTAAAAAACCTTAAAAATGGAAGCATTTGTTTCTTCATGACAGTAGGATGCTACCCATATCAGATATCTGTGTGGTTTCAAATGTTAAAGAAGCAAATACTGATAAATTAACTGGTACAGTGGATATAAGGGAAATTTTCATGAAGACAAACAGCCTTAGGCATCAGTGCCCTTTAAAAACTATAACTTTCAGTAGAAAAAAAATACCAATATTTACTGTATATTATGTGGCAGAAAATACTACATCTTTAAAGTCACCTCTCAGTGCTGGGGATGTAGCCCAGAGGAGGAGTGCTTGCCATGTGCAAGGTGTGTGATAGTGGGTGGTGTTGGATCACCCCTCATGAATGATTTCAGGAACAATATCCAGTTACATATTTAGAATATTTTTCTTCCCTTGGTTATACCAATTTTTTTTTTACATATTACTTTTATTTGCGTTTTTTGTATATATGTGACAGTAGTATATTCTGACATACTATACATATGTGGAGCACAAGTTATTCTAATTAGGATCCCATCCTTGTGGTGGTTATATCAATTTTATGAAGAGTATTTGAAATTAAAAAATGTCAGAGCTGGAAGTGTAGCTCAGAGGTGAAAGCTCATGGTTGGCATGTGCAAAGCCCTGGGTTCAAACTCTGGCACCAAATAATAAAACTAATTTTATTTTTGCATTGTTTATAAATAAAAAACATCCATTAACCACTTCCTTCTAAGATCTAACTGCGAAGACTATTTTTTAGGTACTGAAAGACTTCAAGTACATTGTAAGGAACAGTTTATAACTGCTGAATTATTCATTTTTGCTTAATAAAATCTACTTGTTAAGCACAGTTTTGCTTAAGATATTTTGTAAATTATTTAAGACTTGGAACATTTTAAGTGTAACTACTTTTATTTGTCTTTAATGAAAACAAGTTATTTGAAACTTCATGCAGATATGACATTTTAAATACCTAACTTCCATAATATAAGGTAAAACAGTCTTAGGTAGGCAACTACTGGGAATTTTAAAAATGTCCATAATATCACACAGGTATGGATCACATTCAGTATCTAGTATATGACCAAGTTATTAAGTCAAAAACAATGTTGGTCATGAATTGACATGAACATACTTTATATACAAAGATAGGAAAAATTGTGCTCTATATGTGTAATAAGAATTGTAATGCACTCCACTGTCATGTATTTAAAAAAAATAATAAAATCAATTAAAAAAAAAAACAAAAAACAATGTTGGGTGCGGCAGTGCATGCCTGTCGTCCCAGCTACTGGGGAGGCCGAGGCAAGAGGATTACAAGTTCCAGGCCAGCCTTAGCAACTTAGCAAGACCCTGTTCTAAAATAAAGAAATAAAGGGTTGGGGCTGTAGCTCAGCGATAGAGCATCCCTGGTATCCTTCTCGAGTACCAAAAATCCCTAAAACAAACAAATGAATGAAACAAAATAAAACCCAACAAACAACCCACCAAATTCACAACCAATACTTCTTTGTAAAGCTTCTGATATTTATTTGCTTCTGCATAAACAAGAGGGAAGAACCTTCAATATAAACCTTTTTTAAGTCTCTATCCTTAAAATTGCCTAAGAGTTCTTACAATATAGAAAAAAACAAATTTGAATGCATTTGTAACAGCTTAATTATGTGTGTCCCATCTGGATCTTTTAATGGAATGTTTTGAAACCAAAGCATAATTTACCACAAAGACAAATCAGAAAAAGAAATTAGATTTTTGAGTGATGTGTTATAATGACCTGGACAAAACCAATTATCAACTAGTAAAATACTCTTAATAATTAGCACATGCAACAGAGAAAATTAAATCCTATGTAATATACTGTAAAGTATGGTGTCAGACATAAGCCATCTTTAAATGTTTCTATCAATTGTATTCATCTCTCCACATATATTAATTTTTATTTAAAACAAGAAACAGTTCTCTTTTCTCTTGATTCTCATGTTTATCAGTGCAAGTAAAACAAAGCAATCTCAATAAAAATGGGTTATTACAATGTTATTTTAGAAAGGTCTATTCCTCAAAATGTCCAAAATGTTCTTAAAAGATGTCCAAATCATGAGAATGATCAACCTCAATGGCCTCCTCTGCATCCAACTTGGTTTCACCATGTCCTTCCTGTGGCTCATCAAGAGAGGCCAGGGCCTCATTTGTGTCACTTGCAAAAGTTTCTCGTGATGTATCATCTTCTTCTTGAAAATTCAAACTTTTAATGGCTTGTTTCATCTTTTTACCCAATATTTGTGTCCTCCTTTTCCTAGCAGCTTTTTTATTTTCATATTCCTTTTGATTTTCGATGTAGAAAATATCCTATAATAAAAAAGAAAAACTTTATCAGACATAGTCTAGCATCTTAAGTATTGACTGCAAGTAAAGATTGAAGCTATAATTCAAATCCAATCTCGTGTTGGATTTAGGGATCATACTTATTCCACCTGAACACATCAAGTCTACAGTCAAGTTTTCTAAATGAAAAGATATAATACAAAAATCATGTTGTTTAGAGTTTAAGTAAAATGTAATTGATCAGAACAAAACAGAAGCCTTTGGAATAAAGATTTACTAACTTTGAAATGTCATTCTAACTTATGTAATGTTCATGCTAAGAAATCAAACCGTGAGCCACTGCACATGCCTCTAATCCCAGAGACTCAAAAGGCTGAGGCAGCATATTGCAAGTTCATGGACAGTCTGGGCAACTTAGCAAAACCCTGTCTCAGAATAAAAAACCAGGTGCAGTGGCGCATGTCTATAATCCCAGTGGTGCCTCAGCCACAACTAGGCACTAAGCAACTCAGTGAGACCCTGTCTCTAAATAAAACACAAAGATAGGACTGGGATGTGGCTCAGTGCTCCAGTGCTCCTGAGTTCAATCTCCAATAATCCCCACCCCCAAAAAACAAAAAAAATGAAAAACAAATCAGGGCTGGGGATGTGGCTCAGTGGTCGAGTGCCCCTGAGTTCAATCTCCAGCACCCCCCACCCAAAAAAGGAGGAGAGGTTGAGGATGTAGCTCAGTGGTAGAATGTCCCTGGATTCAATGCACAGAACAAAATAATAAAATATTATATGAAAAAGAAAAAAAAACATAAAATAATGTGGGAAATTTGATACAGATAACTATGTAGAGATAAAGAGAAATCAAATTAGATCATGGATTTAAAGAGAAGGCCAAATGAACTACACTAAGACAGGGAAGGTTTAAAAGGAAGTTGGTATAGATAGGATACACTTCTGAAACCCTATTATCCTCTGGGAAAGGACTCCTAAAATTTGTATCCAAGTCTGTCCCTATCATTCTCTAAAGTACACAAAGTACGAATGCCTTATTTATAAAAAGTACTATGGAGAATGGTGAGATAAAGGGGACTCACTCCTAAAATTTATGCTAAATAGTTACAAGTAGCACATATTAGCAAAGGAAGGAGTAAAGAACTTTGAAATAAAGGGGATAAAGGAAAAAGTTCAGAATATGAGTGTTCTGACAAAGAGAAAGAATATTTGCTAAAGAAATGAGGAAGGTCGGAGGGTGGAGAAAGAGGATAAGAAAAAGAACAGAAGAGCTACAAAGGTGAATTCAAAGTAGGCTAGCTATCATTAACTAAGTGAATATTTTTATATGCCAGTCATGCTAAAAACTTCACACACTAACTCATTTTATCCTCACAAAAACTTTATGAGGTAGGTATACTATCTCTTTTTTCAGAGAAAAAAAAAAAAAAACCAAGGCAAAAGATTACAGAGCTAACATGAGAAAGTACAAGGTCTAAACTCAAGACTGGGGGGGGGGGGGTGCATGTAGCTCAGCTAAGCGGTAGAGTGTTTGCCTGGCATGTGTGGCCCTGGGTTCCACCCCTGACATGGTGGGGCTGGGGGGAAGGTCTGAACTCATATAATTTCTCCAAATCTATATTCTTTTTCTTTTCTTTTTTCCCCTAGTACCAGGGATTGAACCTAGGGGCACTTAAGCAGTGAGTTACATCCTTAGTCCTTTTTATTTTCTATTTTGAGACAGGGTCTCACTAAGTTGCTGAGGTTGGCCTTGAACTTGCAGTCCTCCTGCCTCAGCCTCTGCTTCTGAGATTATAAGCATGTGCTACCATGTCTGGCTCAGATCTATATCCTTAAAATCTATTTATACTGCCTTCACAAAAGTTTAATAATTTGGCATTTTTTAAGAGTGTACTTGTCAAGTATAAAGATAAAAATAAGCTTCATGAAGTATTTTCATTTTATGTGGAAGCACAGTAAGCATCTTCACAGAAAAAATGTCAAGTAGAATAATGCTTGGCAACACAGTAATTTTATAAAGTTCCCCTTTCCCTTCAAAGATGGCAATCCTTTCTAAAAAGGAACTTCATTCCTACAGGCTATGGATTTAATAGAATAAAGTAGGAAATGGCCCAAAGAAATACTGTTGCAACATACTCTCACAATAAATGCTGACAAAAGAAAATCTAAGGGAAATATTTTTGCATCCCATATTCACCAAGTAAAGAACCTGACTACATACTGTTTTATAAAGGGAGACTGTTAGGCTGTGCCTTTAAAAAAATGTCAACTAAACTTTTATTTATTCATGAACTTTGTTATTTTCTAAAAACTGAAGTAATTACAAGTTCACTCAAACAAAAGCAAATAAAACCATAAATGATAAATGCAAATCATGTTCCATAATTAAAAAATTAAATAATATCAAATTTTGAATTCTGAAAACCCCCCAATGTATAATAATACTCACATAACGAATTCTCAGGAACACAAAAATTGTCAAGAATACCTTCTAGCTATCTTGCTGGCACATGCCTGTAATCCCAGTGGTTCAGGAGGCTGAGGCCCTAGGCAACTCAGTGAGACCCTGTCTCTAACAAAAAAGGGTTGGGAATGTGGCTTGGTGGTTAAGTGCCACTGTTCTATCCCTGGTACCAAAAAACAAACAACCAAAACCAAAACAAAACACCTTCTAGTTCATAAGAAATATCAAAAGATGGAGGAAAAAATGGAAAAAAAGTCACAAGGAGATAATCACCAGAACATTAATAGGATAAACTAACATTCTATTAAATAACCATCATTCAAAAGGTGTTAAATGACAAGGGAGGAAAATGCGGGATTAAAAACAACAAAACAGGGCTGGGGATGTGGCTCAAGCGGTAGCGCGTTTGCCTGGCATGTGTGTGGCCCGGGTTCGATCCTCAGCACCACATACAAACAAAGATGTGTCCGCCGATAACTAAAAAATAAATACTAAAAATTTCTCTCTCTCTCTCTCTCTCTCTCTCTTTAAAAAGAAAAAAAAAAAAACATACAAGGGGCTGGGGTTGTGGCTCAGTGGTAGTGCACATACATGAAGCACTGAGTTCAATTCTCAGCACTACATACAAATAAATAAAATAAAGGTCCATCAACAACTAAAAAATATATTTAAAAAAACCCTATATGATAACTGGAACATGGAAACCTATATTGGATCCTGGTTGAGGTGGAAAATATAAAATAAATTATTAGGACAACTCAGAAAATTGGAACAAGGTCTCAATATTGGATCTTAGGACATGCTTGTTGAAATAATGAGGCTGAACATCATGATGTTTGCTACTTATTTCCAAATGAAACAAAAAAAAAAATTCAACAGGTAAAGCAGGAATGTCAAAATAAGACAACCATGGCATTGCATGCCTGTTATCTCAGTGACTTGGAAAGTTGAGGCAGGAATATCACTAATTAGAGACCAGGCTGGGCAACTTAAACTCAAAATTTTTCTTCTGGCACTGGGGATTGAACTCGGTGCTCTTTATCACTGAGCCATATTTCCAGCACTTTTCATTTTTTATGTTCAGACAGAGCCTAAGTTTCAGAGGCTGACCTCACACTTGGGATCCTCCTGCCTCAGCTTCCTCTGTTGTTGGGATCATAGGTGTGCACATTCACACTTGGCTTCAAAATTACATATTTTAAAAAGGGCTGGGGATGTATCTCAGATGTACAATGCTCTGTGTTCCAGCCCTAGTACTGGAAGGGGATGGACATGAAACATCAACCATCAATGTCATTTTGGTAGAGAATATATGGACATCAATCTTATTACTCCATCTATTCTGCATGTTTAAAAATGTCCATTAATAAAAAATTTTAGGAGGATTGGAAAAATAATTACATGCTAAGAGAACAGGACTAAATATCTCGATCTTGGCCTGAAAGGGAAGAAAAAGAGGAGGCAAACCTTCACAAAATGTACAATGACAAAATTGGTCCATTTAAGGCAGAGCAGGTGATGAAGTTGGAAAACAAACCCAGAGGCTGAGTGAGTAGAGGTGAAATCACAATGGAGCTTCAAAGCCAAGAACATTATCATTACCTTAATTTGTTCTTCACTGATACTTGGGGTGTTTTTTAGGAGATTCAGAAAAACTCCACCTGGTGTTCTTCTTCGACTACCATTCTACAAAAAATAAACAAAAACAAACTGTGAACTACATACGACTTTTCTTTTCTTCTTTTTTTTTCAGTGCTAGGAACTGAACTCATGGCCTTGAATGTGTCACAAGTGCTCTACAAGTGAGTTTCCATCCCCAGTCCTCAAACTAGACTTGTCCCAGGAATAGCCAACATATCTTTTAAGAGACAAGTGTAGAGAGAGAGAGAGAGAGAATTTTTTTTTTAAATATTTATTTCTTAGTTTTCGGCGGACACAACATCTTTATTTGTATGTGGTGCTGAGGATCGAACCCAGGGCCATGCACATACCAGGTGAGCATGCTACCGCTTGAGCCACATCCCCAGCCCCTAATTCTGACTCTTAAAATGACTGGATTTTCTGCTTTTATCTGCCATCTGGACAAATCGGTCCATATTCTGATATTAAAATATATCATAAAACTTCAATAATTAATAGAGTGGTAATAAAACTAAAAGGATAAATGTAATAGAATAGAAAATCCAGAAATAGAGTCAAATATTTGAGAATTTAATATATAATAGTATCTCCGATCTGAGCCATATAGGAAAATTTATTAATACCTCATGTCTTACACTATGATTAATTAAAGATTTAAGTACACATAATGATAGGATACATAGAGAAAAACAGTTGCTTTTTTTACCTTTTTTTTAAGTACTGGGGGACTGAACCCAGGGAACTTTATCATTGAGTCACATCCTTAGCCTTTTTAATTTTTTAACTTGAGTTAAGAGTCTTGCTAAGTTGCTAAGGGCCTCACTAAATTGCTGAGGCTCATCTTGAACTTGTGATACTCCTGACCCAACTTCCTAAGTCACTGGGATTACAGGAGTATGCCACCCATTGCATGCTTCTCACTATTCATGGTCGTTATGTTCTTTCAAGTTGCCCCAAACACTGAATTAGCAAATAATGAAATAGAAAATAAGTGGTTGTTTGTGCAAGCCACTAACACAACCTGTTTGTCAATGGATCAACATGTAGCTTTGTCATATTTGAGTATGTTTATAAAGACATCTTATTTAAAATATACTATTGGAGCTGAAGGTATAGCTCAGTGGTAGAAAGCATGTTTAACAAGCATAAGGCCCTGGGTTTAATCCTCAGCACGGCACATACACACACATAAATAAATATATTCACTAACATTGAACTCATGGCTAACTACACTACATAAATCATGCCTAAACGAAGCTTATCTAACACATATTTTCCCTGTAAGGCAAGTCACAGAAGCACCCAGCACTACCCCTGAGGGATGGGGATGCTTTTTTTGGTACTGGGGATTGATCCCAAGGGTGCTTAACCACTATACCACAACCCCATCCCCCCTTTCTTTTTTATTTTGAGACAGGGTCTCACTAAGTTGCCAAGGCTGATTCAAGCTTATGAATAGCTGGGATTATCAGTATGTACTGCTATGCTCAGCTTGAGGGGGTGGTGGTGGGGGTGCATTTTAAACAGCTAACTCACCAGAAATGTGAAGCACAATAGTGTGGAAATCATGGCACTAAATAAAAAGACATTGAAAAGGACACTTGCTTACAGAATTAGAGTTGAAAGATGTAGAGTGTTGCCTCATTCACTTTAGGCTGGGAATGTATGCACTGGGCAAATTCAATTTTTTTTTGATCACTCTGAGTATCTATAAATAACTGTAAAAACAAACTACTAATATTGATTTTGAATTTATAAATAACTTTTAGCAAGTAGGCAAATATGCAAATATAAAATCAACAAATAATGAGACCAACATATGTGAGTGTGTGTGTACACATGTAATATAACAGAAATAAAAAACTATAATGCCACCAGTCATTGGCAACTTTAAAAAGAATGAAGAGCCAGGTACAGTGGTGTACACCTGTAATCCCAGCAGCTCAGGAAGCTAAGACAGGAGGATCACAAGTTTAAAGCCAGCCTCAGCAACTTACTGAGGCCCTAAACAACTTAGTGAGACCCTGTCTCAAAAAAAAAAAAAAAAAATAAAAAAGGCTGGGGATATAGCTCAGTGGTTAAGTAACTCTGGGTTCAATCCCTGGTACCAAGGCGGGGAAAAAAGTGGACTCTCTTTATTTTATTTATTTATATATGGTGCTGAGAATCGAACCCAGTGCCGCACACATGCTAGGCAACCACTTTACCACTAAACTACAATCCCAGCCCTGGGGCTCTCTTTTTCTTACATTTTCCATCTAATTTGTTGGGATATCCTGTTGGTGTCACCCAGAATCTGACCACTTTTTTCCATGCCAGAGTTATCACTGTGGTCCTACCCACATTATCTCTCACCTGCATTATTAGCCTCTTAAGACACCTTTACTGCTTCCACCCTTATCCACCATCCCCTTCAGTCTATTCTCAACAGAACTGCTTATGTCATCTATTCAAAACTCTTTAAGAGCTATTTCATAGCAGATGTGATGGCACACACTTGTGATCCCAGCAACTGGGGAAGCTGAGACAGGAGGATCTCAAGTTCAAGGCTAGCCTCAGCAATTTAGCAAGACCCTAAGCAGCTTAGTGAAACCCTGTCTCAAAAAAAAGGGGGGGGGGGCTGGTGGATGTAATTCAGTGGTAAAGTCCTCCTGGGTGAAATCCCTAGTACCCACCCCATAAATAAATAAATAAATAAATAAATAAATAAATAAATAAATAAATAAATAGCTATTTCATTAAAAATAAAAGCCAAATTCTTTAAGGTGCAAATGACGCCCCACTAGATCTTGTTGCACATTACCTCTCTGACCTTATATCCCACTTCTCTAAAGCACTCTGCTCTAGTTGCAAAGATCCTTTGTTCAAACCAGGTACCAGGAAGAGATTAGGGTGAAGAGAGACAACTGAATCTTCCAAGGACAAATTTGAAGACTATCTTCACTTAAAATTCTGTATATTAATTTTAATTTTTGATAATATTGCATTAAAATATCATTTGTCTTGATTACTGAGTTTTTTGGCACTCCATCAAATTTTGTACCCAAAGCAAGCAATAGCTTACTTTACCCTATTTCTAGTCTGCTAAGTAGCTTTCACTTCTAACATGGCTGTTACTTCTATCTGGCCTGTTCTTTTTGTAGTACTGTTTCACATTCTTCAAGTCTTTGTTCAAATTTCTAACCTAACCACTTCTGTTTAATAGTGACTTTCTATTACCTCCATTTGATCAATTTTGGTGTTTAATAGATACTTCCTATACTTCCATTTGATCTATTTCTTTTTCCATGGATATATCACATTCTGGTTCATTTGAAGTTATTATATTTGTCGTTTATAGACTATTTTTTTCTCACCCTCAACTACAACATAAGCTCCCTGTTCTAGAATAGGCTTGGCACATGGCAGTTACTCAATCAATAATTGTTCAAAGAAAGAATGTATCAAAAGGAAGTGAATTTCAATTTGTACCTTCTTAACATTTAGTACATTTGCCATTAGTTCACTGGAATACAAAATTTTATTACAATATTGAAATACCCAATCTTTACATAAAAGAACACCCCCATCCCTTTTAACAAGAAATGCAGTCCAGCAGAAGAAAGGAACTTTCCTATTTTTAATATTTATTTATTTTTATGTGGTGCTAACAATCGAACCCAGTGCCTCACACGTGCAAGGCAAGTGCTCTACCACTGAGCTACAGCCCCAGCCCTCAAAGAACCTTAATAGTGACATAAACAGGTATGTCAGTGTATTCATGATTATTAAAATTTGTTTTGTTGTTGACTTCTGTAATTTATGTCGACAGGCTATTTCCTCAGCCAATGCTGCTAACTCTCTAATTTGTTTCTTTCTCTTCATTTCCATAGCATACTATTGATCTACTCTCTTGTGCTGTGAGAACTGGATAAAAATAAATTACAAACCAGGAATAACAAGAGGGAAACCATTCACGCTCAGATCTTCACCCTGTGGTGTAAACTGAATTGAATGAGATGTGCAAAACCATTCTAGAACTGCCACTGCCTGTGATCAGGCCCTGGCCAGATGTGCTCTTTTCATCATTCTGAAACAGTAAACAGTGTTTCTCCACTTTCTTTATTGCTCCCCTACCCCAGGAGCTATTTCAGATTTTTTCCTTTTGGTCTCCACCACCCATGATATTATAATATAAATGGATCACTGTAAATCTGTCTGGGCTTTATAACATAACAATAGTGAATTTAAGAATGCATGAATCAGGGCTGAGGTTGTAGCTCAGGACAAGAGCACTTAACATGGCAATTTGAGAGGTCCTGGGTTTAATCTCCAGTGCCACTATAAAATCCTTACTGAGATAGGGATTTAGAAGAGAGAGAGAGATTGAATCACAAAGGAAACATAGTTGTAAATCTTGAGCATCACGCCTCTGTAAAATGAGGGAAATATGAAAGCGCAGGGAAAACTGGCACAAAATTGTGCACCCTCACCCTGGATGCACCTCCAGTCCAGCCCCTGATATAGCCCTTAAATACTGGATCCCCAGCCCAAGTCAGGGCTATTTCTCACTTTAGACAGCCCATATTCTCCCTTGAATGTATATCGACTTCCTAAATAAACCTCTGTTTATGCCTCTGTCTGGTTTGTGCTGAAATTCTTTTCTGTCACATATGCCAAGAACCCTGCTTGGACCCTTCTCCACAGACATCTCTACTATCACATCTTTACACAGGTTAATCTTCATTTTATACATAAGGGAACTAAGACTCTAAGCAGTCGTATAATTAAACCGAATTGCAGTTGGAAAGTTGTATTTCAAGATCTATGTTCTCAAAATTCGCACTTCTAGACTCCTACCAGACTCCTGTCTTAAAATTTTAGGTGCTACCTTTAATGAATCATATATAGGGATATGTTGTCAACTTCCTAATAACAGACTATAATTTATGTTTTTTTGTAAGGAAAGTATTAATTGAAAACAAAAGAGTGCCAAACTTTTATATTCAGTTCTCACTGTTAATTTTGTCTGAAACACATTGCAATAATGTATGGTAAGTAAGAGGTCCAAAAGAGGTAAGTTCACTTTCTAGGGTGAAAAAACCATGACAAACAATTCTAAAATACAAACTGTGAATCAGTCTTACCATTATAAAAAGGCCACCATTTTGTTCGACTTCCGCAGTTTCCATTAGAAGTTCAATTGCCTTTTTGTTCCCAATTATTCTCACTACTCGGGCTATCAGATCTTTCTTTGGTTCTTGTAACCTGAAAAGAAAAAAAGTAAATTTAACCTTTTATTTGTTGTTGATGAAATCTACTTTAATCACCAGTATAGCCCTTAACTAGAATCAAATCCCTATTCTAATAACATTTGCTTTTCTAAATATTCAATAATTAACTGAGTCACTGACATGGAAACATCCTAATTCGGGGTCATGCAAAGAGACAGTAACTTCAGGGTTCCATATCAAGTCTTATACTTGACATTTTTATTTGCTTTACTGGATTATGGCAGATTTAAAAATACATATATGCACATGCAGCAAGGTGAAAATAAGCCTGAGTGCAAAAAAGATAAACCTAAAAGTTGGTTTTCCTAATTCCAGAGATATCTGGGAGCTTTAAACTGGATAGGATCAAGCCAGGCATGATGGCACACATCTATGATCCCAGCTTCTCAGGAGGTTGAGGCAGGAAGATTACAAATTTGAGGCCAGCTTGGGCAATTTAGTGAAACCCTGTCTCAAAATAAAAAATTAAAAAATGGGCTGGGTTATGTAGCTCAATGGTACAGTGATTGTCTAGCATGTGTAAGGCCCTGGGTTCAATCAATCAATTAAAAACAAAACACAAAGCTTGTGAAAAACACATGACTTATAAATTTACCACCCACCAAGCAATTCTACTCCTAGGTATTTACCTAAAAGAAATGAAAATGTATTTAATGATAGCCAAAAGTGAAATATTCATATCCATCGGACATGGACATATACAGATCTAAAAGGGAATTAAGTACTGATTCCTGTATAACATGTATCATTCTCAAAAACACTTCACTAAGTGAAAGAAACCAATCATAAGAACACATATATGATTCCATTTGTCCAGAAAAGGCACATCTGTAAAAACAGAAAATAGATTAGTAGTTGTCTGGGAATGAGCAATGAGTAATTGTAAATGGACATACAAATATGAAGGATCTTACTGGGTTATGGAAAGGTTTTAAAAGTAGGAAAACCAACTTTTAGGTTTATCATTATTTCATGGCATTAAGCACACACCTATAATCCCAGCAACTTGGGGAGGCTGAGGCAGGAGGATTGCATTGCTGAGACAAGCACTGGCAACTTAGTAGGACCTTGTCTCAAAATAAAAAATAAAAAGGGCTGGGGACATAGCTCAATTGTGGAGTACTCTTGGGTTCAATCCCAAGTATTGCCAAACTCCAACACTTGAAAATGAGTGAATATTATCAAATGTAAAATATATCTCAATAAAATAAGAATCACAAATGAGCACTTAATACATGAGTTTAAAAAATGTTTTGTGGTGGGCTGGGGTTGTGGCTCAGTGGTAGAGCGCTTGCCTGGCATGTGTGAGGCTCTGGGTTCGATCCTTAGTACCACATAAAAATAATAAATAAATGGGCTTCGTGCATGCTAGGCAGGTACTCCACCACTTCATTACATCCCCAGCCCAAAAATGTTTTATTTAAAGAGCTATACAGCACTAAATAAAAGTTCATGAAAGTATATACAAATTATCCTACCAGGCCTGTCCAAATTTAAGAAAACAAATGTATTCAGATAATCAAATAAGCCTAGTTAATTCCATAAATAAAAAAAAGTCTCAAAAAGGAACATCATTATTAAAGTATTTTGCATTTATGTCCTGTAAACAGAAGATATCTGGTCAAATGTTCATTTATAGGTCAAATTTAAATGCTTACCTGAAAGAAATTTCATCAGCCACTTTCTCTTGAGAATCTTCTTCTGTGATCTCATATCGGCCTTTATAGTTCATTTCTAGTCTGTACCCTACTCTGTCTTTGACAGGCCGTTTCCTTTTCAGATGACCTTGCCCATTTTCCTCTTCCCTTGACCCCATATTTTTGCTGCTGTGCATATATTCATCTAATTCTTTATCTAGTTCTTTTGTACATTCTTGAGATTCCCTTTTAAGTTTCTTAGCAAGTAAATAATTGTAGGTTTCAGATTGTCTGCTTTTGTCAATAGTGCCCTCCATTCCCAAGATACCAAGTTCAGTGGCCACTGCATCTTGATTCTGTTCCTGTAGTACAGCACCCCATATGTTGTTAACTTTCTTTGCCCCACCAACAGGTGGTTTCTCACTGTTCTGGTCAAATTGAAAAGGCTCCGATTTGGAAGGAGGATTAACACACTTCTGACGCTTGCGTTTCCAAAGAGAGCTATCATCATCTGAATCAGAAAAACTCTCTTCACTTGAATCCACACTTTTAACAGTCCGATAATGTGACACTGGTACATAGGCTGTTGTAGTGCTCTGGAAGGACCTCACAGCACTGTCCCCATCTAGCACTTTCTGCAAGTGAGAGAAAATAGAGTCAATTCCATAAAACATAGCAACTCTACCCACCATGAGTTATTTTTAAAAACTCATTTAGATTCATTTGAAGTATTCTGAAACAAAACTCATCTCCAAAGACATTTCTGAAATCAATCCAGTCCCCACTTTTCCAAAATTCCACATGAAATTGCTGATGAGGGGATGGGGGATGGCAGGTTAACCAAGGATTGAACTCAGAGGCACATGACCACTGAGCCACATCCCCAGCACTATTTTGTATTTTATTTGGAGACAGGGTCTCAATTGCTTAGCGCCTCACTTTTGCTGAGGCTGGCTTTGAATGAGATCCTCCTGTCTCAGCCTCATGTGCACCACTGTGCCCCAGGAAATCTGCTAATTTTAAAGCCACAAATTTAATTTCCACAGCTAAAGCATCACTTTGTTTTAAAAGGTCTCCTAGAAATTTACCAAAGCTTTCAATTCTCACCTTTAAAAGATTTCAATCTTTTCAGTTATGACCAGAATGTGTGAAAATGATATACACAGTAATTGTTACTGGCAGGATTTGTTATCTATTTCCAAAGATACCTATCTTAAATTTGGACACAACTTCCCTTATGTGGATGGTTCTGTGACTGTACTCCTTTTGGAGTAGATGGTGAACTCCTAAGAGGAAAAATTCTAACCAATACTTTCAAAACCGCAGATTTCATGGTATTAAGTTAACCAAGTCACAGGTTCTAAATAACCTGCGGGTTAGACAGTGGAGCGGCTGGGATTTGAACGCTGGCAGCTTGGCACCAAAGACCTCTCAAAGAGGTAGCTACCTAGCACCGGGGGATTCACAACAAATTCCCACTTAGAAAAGACAAAACCTAGTGTCACGGTACTGTAGGACAAAGCTAGGCTCGGTGGGAAGACTTAAGACCAGGCCCCCTGGTCGTGCAATGAGCTTCTTTCTTGGAGATCAGTTTCCCAGTCTGCCGTGGACAATAAGAAACACCAAAGGTAACGCTGGGTCTTTGTCCCCAGGTTCCAAACCAACCAACCTAACAGCTCTGGAGTGCGGAAGCCGGTTAAGTTTAGAAAAATAGCAGAGCTCAGAAGGCTGAGAAGAGAGGCCGGAGCCGCTGCACGCCCTTCTCGGAGGCCACACGGCTCTCGGGCCCCGCTTCGCCGCGTGCTGCCGGCTGGTGTTCGCACGCCCCGCGGCCGCTGCCACCGTCCCCGACCCAAACCACCCCACAGCCCCCAGCCGCCCGGCGCCCACTACGAAGCCCTGGTTCTGCGCGCCCGCCGGGAGGCCGTGGCGCTCCCTCCTCTCCCCGCCGCCCGCGCCAAGCTTGCACCTGGGGCTCCGCGCGCCCGGATTCTTCGGCCGCCCGGATTTGCACTCACCGGCACTTGGAGAGGCCTATCGCTGGCTGCGACCGTCATGTCGGAATCCGAGTCCGAGAGCTGCCCGTCTTCCATGTCGCTGGCTTCCAGCGCCATCTTCCAGCGGCGCGGGGCGGCGCGGCGGGTCAGAAAAGCACTTCCGGCGGCGGCGCGAAGGCCTGGCGGCGCGGCTCGGGCGTCCCCGCGCGCCAGAGGGAGTGGGACGGAGACTGCAGCGCGTCCCTGGGCGAAGCGCCTTACAGCTCAGGGTAAACGAACCCGCCCTATGCCTCCAGCACTTTTTTTCCAGACTTTGTCTTGGTGGAAACACAAACATGTGGGGGAAAGCGGTCGTCTGGGGTTCCTCCCGCGTCCTCACACTTCTTGCCTGGATGCCCTGAGCGAGCCTCCACGCTTCTGTTCTCGCTCCTCCACAGTCCATTCCACCTGTAGCTTTAGGCGGGAGTGAGGGACCAGACGGTAACCCGAGGTCACTGTCCTTCCCGACCTCTAGGGGCTTCTCTGCTCATACTAGTTCTCTGCATGGCAAACAAGCCCCAGCAGTCCGGGCACGTGGCCAATGGCGCGGCTCAGTCGCTCGCTCTCCCCAGCCCTTGGTGCTGCTCGGGACACCCTTTATTTTCCAGGCTAAAGGCCTTTGCTATTGCTGTTCTCCTGCCTGGACTCACTGGCCTCCCGGGCCACCCGCTCCTTACAAAGATTGTTCTCTCACGGTATTCTGGTTTTTGATCAAATGTCACCGCCGAGAGGTCTTAACCTTCTTCAGCCACCCTAAGTAAAACAGGGTAATGTCATTCTTGAACTCATGGTTTTCTTCGTGGCACTGGTAGTTGTATTTTTAAATTTGCATTTGAGTTTTTTTCCCTTGGGTCTGTTTTATTCACTCCCCACCTCCCCCGCCATGTCTCTCCCAGTTACTTTGTGCGCATGACAGGTGATCAAGAAATATTTATTAGAGTGGCTTCCGCCTATAATCCCAAGGACTTGGAAGGCTGAGGCAGGAGGATTGCAAGTTTAGCAATTTAGCAGACCATAAGCAATTTATTGAGACCCTGTTTCAAAATATAAATACTGGCGATGTAACTCAGTGTTAAAGTGCCCCTGGGTTCAATTCTCAGTGCCAGCCACAACAACAATAAACAAAACAACCCCCCAACCCCCAAAAATAGAAATTTGGCATGGTGGGCACACGCCTGTAATCCCAGCTTTTCTGGGGGCAGAAGCAAGAAGATTGCAAGTTTGATCAGCCTCAGCCATTTAGCAAGATCCTATCTCAAAAAGAAAAAAAAAAAGTAAAGTGGCTGGGGAAGTAACTCAGAGATAAAGTGCCCTTGGGTTTAATCCCTAGTATAAAATAAATAAATAGGACTGAGAGTGGAGCTCAGTGGTAGAACCCACTGGGTTCATTCCCCAGTAAGAAGGGAAAAAAAAAAAAAATATTGTGGCTGAGAGTATAGCTCAGCATAGCTTAGTGGTAGAGTATTTGCCTAGCATACACAAGGCCTTGTGTTCCATCCTGCATTGTAAGAAAAAAAAAAAAGATTCTGATCCATCTCAATTTATGTCTATTTTGTGATATAGTACCAGGATTCAGCTTAACCAGAGCAAAGTCACCTTGAGATTTTACTGTCATGGTTTGTCCCTGAGTAACCTTCAATTTCCTAGCATGAATAAAACCATAAAAACATGTGGGGCTTTATGACTAGATCCTGGTACCATCAGCACCAGGAATGTGTCTCCTTGATATTAGGTTGTGATAAACTCAGTACATTCTGACTTGGACGAATTCTCTTTTGTCCTATTAAATAAACCTCCTCTTTTGACCCAATTGTTGGGATCCACTGGTCTTGCTGCCACCTAAGACCATGCTTCTGTCAGAAAGTTCCCAATAAACTGCACTCTGTGCAATCCTGGATGTCAGCCTCTTTCTTTGGTTTTTCTAGCACCTCAGCACTGGTTCTTATACGTTGGAACCAGGTTTTCTGGAACATACAGAGATTGTTTTCTTTTTTTCTCCATATGTATCTGTTATCTGAGCACCATTTGTTGAAAATACTTTCTTTTCCCCATTGGATAGCTACTTACTTGTTGGGGAAAAAAAAATTGATGGCTAGGGGTGGTAGAGCATGTACTTTATCATGAATGAGGCCCTGGGTTCAATCCCCAGCTCTAAAAAACAAATCAACCAACCAATCAACAAACAAAAAAATAATTTGAGCATCTGAGTCTATTTTTGAACTCCCAATTCTGTTCTGCTCTTTTTCTATCTTAAGGCTAGTAGCAGCACACTATTTTAATAACTGTAGCTTAGAGTAAACTTGGATTGAGGTGTTGTTAGTCTTCTAAAGTTGCTTTTCTTAGTGGGTGTTGTGAGGTATGGTGGTAATCCTAGCCACTCAGGAGGCTGAAGCAGGAGGATTGCAAGTTTGAGGCCAGCCTCAGCATCTTAGTAACACTGTCAGCAACTTTGTGAGACTTTATCTCAGAAAATAAAAAGGACTGGGGTTGTAGCTCAATAGCAAAGCACCCCTGAGTTAAATCCTCAGTACCAAAATAAATAAAAATAAATTTGCTTTGGCTATTCTAGGTCCTTTGTGTTTATTTATTTTTTATTTGTTCTTTTTAGACATATGTAACAGTAGAATGTATTTTGGCATATTACACATACAGGGGGTATAATTTATTCTAATTAAAATCCTATTGTGGTTGTACATGATGTGGAGTTACCCTGGTAGTGTATTTAAATACAAGGATAGGGACTGGGGTTGTGGCTCAGTGGTAGAGCACTTGCCTAGCATGTGTGAGACTCTGGGTTCAATTCTCAGCATCGCATATGAATAAATAAAGTAAATGTCCATTGATAACTAAAAAAATTAAAAAGTAAATAAATACAAGAATAGGGAAGTTATGTCCAATTAATTCTATTGTCCCTCGTATACCCCTCCTGGTTCCTTTCCTGGTCTTTTGCATTTATATATAAATTTTAGAATTAGTCTATCTAATCAGATGCAGTGGTGCATACCCATAATCCCAGCAACTTGGGAGGCTGAGGCAGAAAGATCATAAGTTCAAGACGAGCCTCAGCAACTTAGTAAGATCCTGTCTCAAAGTTAAAAAAGAATGGGGAGGTATGGAGATATGGTTCAGTGATAAAGTATCCCTGGGTAATCCTCACCACCACACCCATTCACCCACACACAAAGTATATATGTTTACCAAAGAAATATCTAGTGGCATTATGTTTGATATTTTATTGTATCTACAGATCAATTTGGAGAGAACAGATATCTTAGCAATGTTGGATCTCCAATCCATGTTCATGGTATAGCTATCCATTTATTTAGATCTTATTTCATTTCTCTCAGCAACATTTCATAGTTTTAATATTTTTTAAAAAGAGAGAGAGAGAGAATTTTAATATTTTTTTATTTTTTAGTTTTTGGCGGACACAACATCTTTGTATGTGGTGCTGAGGATCGAACCCCAGCCGCACTCATGCCAGGCGAGCGTGCTACCGCTTGAGTCACATCCCCAGCCCTCATAGTTTTAATATTGTTGGATGTATTTTATTCTAGTTATTCCAAAGTATTTTATTTGAAAAATCATCTTTAAATTAGAACCTGTAATGGTTTAGATATAAGGTGCCCCCCAAAGCTTTTGTGTGAGGCAATGCAAAAAAATTTGGAGGTGAAATGATTAAGAACCTTAACCTAATCAATATATTAATCCCCTCATAGGGATTAACTGGGTTTTAATTGTAGGCAGGAAAGGTATGGCTAGAGGAGCGGGACACTGGGTGCATGCTTTTGTGATGGAGACATATATATATATCCATCCATGGGAGAGGAATCTCTGTTTCCTGGTGTTTTCCTCCACCATACACACATACATCTGTCATGATGTTCTGTCTTACCTCAGGCCCCAAGGAATGGAGTCAGCTAGCTGACTATGGACTAAGACCTCTGAAACCATGATCTTCAAAATAACCTCTTTCTCCTCTAATTTTTCTTTCTTTAATTTTTTTTTTTAGTTGTTGATGGACCTTTATTTTATTTACTCATATGTGGTGCTGAGAATCGAACCCAGTGCCTCGCACATGCTAAGCAAGTGCTCTACCACTGAGCCACAACCCCCACCTCCTCTAAGTTTTCTTGTTAGGTGTTTTGTCACAGTGGGAAAAAAAAACCCAAAAAACAAAAAAACTGTCTAAAAGAGAACCTTCTTACTGAAGTATGATTTACAAAATTTATAAGCTTTATATGTCCAGTTCACTGAATTTTTTTTTTAAAAGAGGGAGTGAGAGAGAGAGATTTTTTTTTTTAAAGAGAGAGTGAGAGAGGAGAGAGAGTGAGAGAGAGAGAGAATTTTTAATATTTATTTTTTAGTTCTCGGCGGACACAACATCTTTGTTGGTATGTGGTGCTGAGGATCGAACCCGGGCCGCACGCATGCCAGGCGAGCGCGCTACCACTTGAGCCACATCCCCAGCCCCAATTCACTGAATTTTGATAAATAAATAAAGCATGTAAACATCACTACAGTTATGATAATAAACACTTCTGCTATACCAAAAATGTCCCTCCTATTTCTTTGCTACCAATCATCTCTCCCAATCTTCTGGCTCCTGGCCACCTCTGATCGGCTTTTTGTCACCATAGTTTTGCTTTTTCTAGTACATCACATATATAGAGTGATTCAGTATGTCATCTTTGTATTTGGCTTCTTTCACTTAGTATAGTGCCTTTGAGATTAATCTATGACTTTATGAGAAATGACATACGGTTTTCCAAAGTGCTTGTACCATTTTGTATTTAATCAGCAATGAGTGAGTGAGAGTTTTAGTTGATTCACATCCTACCCAGCATTTGGTTTTGTCAATCTTTTTAATTATAGTCATTTGTATCAGTCAGATATCTTTAGAGAAAGAGAACCAATAGGATATATTTAGAGAGAGATTATTATGAAGAGATTTATTGTGAGAATTGGCTCACCTGATTATGGAGACTGAGACTTCCCACAATCTGCCTTCTGTAAGCTGAAGACTCAGGAAATTCAGTAGCATAGTTCCAATTTGACCCTTGAATATCTCCTGGGCTTCTTGTCTTGCCATGGGATCTCTCCCTCTCTCATCCCCCCTACCATGACACCATTTACCATGTGAGATAACCAAGGGGGTTCTCACCAGAGCCAAGTCAATGCTGGTGTCATGGCCTTGAGCTTCTAGAATTTGAGCTAAATAAATCTCTATTTTATTTTATTTTTATTTTTTGGTACTAGGGATTGAACCCAGGTACCATATATATTATTGGTACCATATATGTTATTATTATATGATATATATGATATTTTTCTCACCGTGGTTCATATTTTCATATTATTAATAGTATCATTTGAAAAGTAAAAGGTTTTAATGTTAATAAAGTCCAATTAACAAATTTTTCGGTCTTAAGAATACTCTGAATAACAGCAGTTTTCATCTAAGAGAGCTGCTTTTCTCCCCTGGAAAGGTGAAATTGGGTAATGTTCAATCCCAGGGGTGCTTTACCACTGAGCTACTTCCTCAGCCCATTTTTATAATTTATTTAGAAACAAGGTCTTGCTGAGTTGCTTAGGGCCTCACTAAATTGGTGGGACTGGCTTTGAACTCTAGATTCTTCTGCCTCAGCCTCTTGAGCTGCTGAGATTACAGGCATGTGCCACTGCACCCAGCTAAATCTCTCTTCTTTATAAAACATCAGGCCTTGAGTATTTTATGGTAACAGAAATAATAGAAATATATAATAAAATAATAGAAAAATTAAAACACTGAGAACCAGGGGTGCTGATGGTGTAAGTCCCAGTCTGAGTGCAGGAGAAGACCAATGTCAGCTCAAGCAGGCAGAGAGAAAGAATTCTCCCTTTCTGTATGTGTGTGTATGTGTGTGTGTGTGTGTGCTCACTCGCATTTAATCACTGATAAATTGGATGGTGTCCACCAGGTGGTGGAGGGCACCCAACTTGCTTTACTTATTCTATCAATTCAAATGTTAATCTCTTCCAGGAATAGCCTCAGACACATCCAGAAATAATGTTTAACCAGATATCTGGGTATGCTGTGATCCAGTGAAGTTGGCACACAAAATTAGCCATCACAGCATTTTAGTGCATGTGTAGTAGCATCTCACTGTGGTCTTAATTTGCATCTCCCTAATGAGTAATGATGAACATCTTTTTATTATGGAGCAAGGCTCACTGCTCCAAGGACATAGACGCCAATATTATGGCATCCCATTTTTGTGAAGAGAAAAGGTTTTATTGCATGGCTGACTGGCAAGAGTTAAAAACTCAAATCTGCCTCCTTAATCAGTTGGTATAAATTTAGTGGAGAAATTTATAGAAAGGGATAGGGGAGAGGTTGCTTGTTGATTGGATGGCATGACTCTTCATAAAAGGCATGTTTCCTTTAAGAGGGGAGTTACATTCTGCCTAGGGGATTTTGAGCTTGTGAAATCACTCATCAGAATAACTGGCTTCTTCTATACATGTTAATTTGTGCTTGTGTATGTGTTTTTGCATGAATTACTGGAGACTGAATCCAGGGCTTCACATATGCTAGGCAAATATTCTACCACTAAGATACATCCTCAGCACTTTCAATTTTTTTTTTTTTTTTTTTTTTGAGATAGGATCTCACTAAATTTCCCAGGCTGGCCATCACTTTGTAATCCTCCTGCCTCAACTACTTTAAATCCTACCTAATTGGGATTATAGGCATACACCACATCATCAGCTCATGTTCATTATTAAAAAACTGGCTCCATATTTTGCAAGACTCATTAGTGAAAGGCCTGGAGGCTTTTCCTGGAAAAAAAATCTTAAGAACTTTGTTATTTGTCACTTTCATGTGCTTATCTGACATTTATATATCTATTTTCTTTCGTGTGTGTGTGTGTGTGTGTGTGTGTGAGAGAGAGAGAGAGAGAGAGAGAGAGAGAGAGAGAGAGAGAAAGATATTGAGAAACTAATGTGACTCCATTTTTAATAAATAAATAAATAACAGCAGCTTCTACCTGAAGGCCTGTCCTAAGGAAAGGGGCGTGACCCTTGTCCTTGGAAAAACCCACAGAGCACTCCTAAGTACATATCCACCCTGCTGAGTTGTTTGTCTGTAAATAACAGGAGAGGTCTGCAGCGCCAGGTGTCCCTGACTCAGTTAGGCTAGGTGAGGACCCATAGCAACCCTAGCAACCTCCAATCAGCATGAGACAGGGAAAATACCTGGAATGCTAGATGACCCCTAAGTCGTTTATAGTGGTTGATAACATGTTGGGAAACCATGTAGTTTAGCACGTACACCAATCAGTTCAAACGAACCCCCTTCTTGTACTAGCCAATCACCCCTACTCAACTTGTTCCCGCCATTGAATGTGCTAATCAATGTTAAGAGTTGTTGTTTGGTTTTCCCGTGGTATGGAATGATTTGCTGTGTGATGTTGTGAAGCATAGAGTATCTCCCGAAAACCTATAAAATCTCACTGAACAAAAGGACCAGGACTCCCTCCCTGGAACCGCTGCGTCTAACAGTTGTGAGTCCAGGCTCGAGCTTGCGATAAAAACTCTTGTGTGCTTGCATTGGATTCGGCTCCTGGAGGTCTATTGGGATCCCACGAATCTGGCATAACAATATTAAAACCAGGACCTTACAAATGCTAGGTGAGTATTCTTAACACTGAGTTATATCCCAAACCCCATGTATCTCCTTAGATAAAGAATGAAGTTTTTTGTCCATTTTTAAAAACTCAGGTCCTTTTCTTTTTATTGTTGTAAGCATTCCTTATATATTCTGGAGACAAGCCCTTTACCATATATTATTATTCTTTTTTTAGTTATAGACGGACACAATACCTTTATTATTTTATTATTTTTATGTAGTGCTGAGGATCAAACCCAGGGCCTCACATGTGCTAGTTGAGTGCTATACCACTGAACCACAACCCCAGCTCATATATATTATTATTATATGATATATATGATATTTTCTCACCATGGTTCATCTTTTCATATTATTAATAGTATCATTTGAAAAGTAAAAGGTTTTAATGTTAATAAAGTCCAATTAACAAATTTTTTGGTCTTAAGAATACTTTGAATAACAGCAGTTTTCATCTAAGAGAGCTGCTTTTCTCCCCTGGAAAGGTGAAATTGGGTAATGTTCAATCCCAGAGCTACATAGGCCCTAGAATACTGTTTTCCAGTCCCAAAGAAAGAACTTGGAGGACTCAGCAGAGAGGTTATGGACATTTTATTACTCACTCATTGGCAGGTCTACACCATACCTACAAGCAGGGGCATCTATATGTGATAGGTTGCATACTCAACTATACAGGTGGATTTCTTCAGATGTTTATGAGTACATCCCTTTACTTTACAACCACAGTCACTCTTCAGATTCTCTCCTAAAGACAGGAGATAAGGAAAGTGCCCGGCTCCCCCTCTCCTTTTCTTTGTTACCACATTCTTTTAGAGACTTTCTTATCTTCCTGAAAGCTATTCAAGGAACTGATTAGTATTTAACTCAACAGACAATAACAGGAAATGTTTTTTAATTGTCACAACTTGGGGACTGGGAATGTGGCTTGGTGGTAGAACACTTGCTTAGCATTTATGAGGCCCAAGTTCAATCCTCAGCACCACAAAATTTAAAAAAAATAAATAATTGTCACAACTTGATGCTAAAAATAGTTTAGAGGCTTTTTGCTAAAACCACTGATCCTTCACTTGGTCCTGAAAATGTAAAAACCTTGGCATCTTTGTCTCCATTTTGCATCTGTCTTCTTTGCTTTGAATGAATCATGTTGGATTTCAGAAACAGTAGGTCTGATTGATAAGAATCGAGTCCCATGCAGCGGTGAACGCCTGTAATCCCAGTGACTCAAGAGACTGAGGCAGGAGAATTGCAAATCTGAGACCAACCTGAGTAATTTAGCAGTTTAGTGAGACTCTGTCTCAAAAAAATAATGAATAAATAAAGGGGAGGTGCTGGGGTTCAGTTCCCAGTACCAAAGGAAACTAAACAAACAAAAAACATCTTGAGATGTGTTAAAAAACTGCCCCCCCAAGCATTGGCAACTTTCTTATCGAAAGTGACAAGGCTCCATCTGACCAATCCTGAGATAATGATGGAATAGACCACAGATTGACCAAGACTGCTTGTCTATATAATCTAGGAGCTCATGTCACTACCCCTGACGACAGGGCTGAGAATGCTGCCTGTTGTCTTCCTGGTACAGCTATCCTGATTAAAGTTCCTTTCCTGCTTTTCACCATTACTTATTCTGTTTGGTTTTTGGGTGAATGGCCACCCCTGATTTGTTGTGACCCACCCAAAGCGGGGCCTCTGGCATAAGTCTTTAGTAATATTATCTAGTGGGTGGAGGCCAGGGATGCAACTAAATATTCTATAAAGCACAAAACAGTCTATCACTGCAAAGATTTTTTCCTATGTTTTTCCTTAGAAGTTTTAGTTTTATCTCCTACTTCTAGATGTATAGTCTGTTTTGAATTAAGTATTAGATATAGTATGAAGTAAGGATTTTTCTTTCTTTTGCATGTGAATATCCAATTAATATGCCATCATTTATTGAAAGAACTACACTTTACTCATTGAATTTCCTTGACATCTTTATTGAAAATTGACCAACCATATATATGAGTGCTATTTGGGGGGTTCTTTATTCTGTTCCACAGATTTTTTTTTCCTTCAGTACTTGGGGACCAACCCAAGCCCTCACACATTCCAAGCACATAATCTCCCACTAAGCTATACCTCCATCCCCCTGTTCCAGTGATCTTTGTCTACCACTATACTAATTTGATGGTTTTATTTACCATATAGTCTCATAATAATTGTAAAGTTGTTATAAAATGTTTAAAATTTGGCAAAATTAAAACAATATATATTGTTTTGGTTATAGTAGAGCCTTTGTGTTGTAGGGACAGATGAGGCAAGGCACTGAAGATAGCAGGAAACAGTTTTATTTGGCTGCAGCCAGGTTCAGAGGGCACAGCTTTTGCTGTAATCAATCAATCCCCTGAGTTCAGGTAGTTTTAGAGTTTTATACCCAGCATCTAAGGGGAAAGGCTCAGAAGTTCATAGTCTGCAGAAGTTTACATAAAAGCACCTTTTTCTTTCACTGTTTTGGGCAAGTTAACCCTTCAAGGACAACACCTGAGAAGGGGAGAGATTCTTCTCCCTTTCTTTCCTCCCTCTGCCAGCTGTTACCATGGAACCCAATTGGTAACTTCTCTTAACTTAAAAATATAGATGGGCTGGGGTTGTGGCTTAGTGGTATATAAATATAAATATATATATTTATTTATTTACACACACACACACACACACACACACACATACATCTTTGTGAAGCCCAGCTCAAGGACAGATGCCTTGTTTGCACATTTCAATAAATTACTATACTGGATATGTTTGTGAAAAACTAGTAAGGGGGTGTCCAGCACCTGGAGTGTTGACATCTTCCTGGCCAGTGGCCAAGTAAAACAGGGCAACATGAAAATAGGAAGTTTATCTACATTGAACTCTTTTGCAGAAACTCTTTTGCTGACAATCCCCAAATCAGCCATGGTGAAGATTTCTGGAGAAGCCCAGTTGAGACTTTTCTGTGGAGAAAGCGGGTGCCACTACATTTGCAATTCCATTTAAACCTTGGAGTTGACTTTCCAATTCTGTTATTTTGATCGAGATTGCATTGAATCTATAGATAAATTCAAGCACTGGAGAGGCTTTCTTAGTTTAATGTCATCAAATGCTGGAATCATATACTATTAATCAACAACTCTTCTTTTGATTCTGGCTCATTAAACAGCTGGATAGACCCCAGAGTGTTCCTAGGTGCCTGTAATCCCAGTTTCTTGAGAGTCTAAAGCAGGAAAACTGAAAGTTCCAGGCCAGCCTTGGCAACTTAGTGAGATCCTGACTCAAAATAAAATGAAAAGGGCTGGGAATGTAGTTCCATAGAAGAGTGCTGACTGCAAAAAAAAAAAAAAAAAAAAAAAAGGGAAAACAAAACAAAAAATCAAAAAAACAGCAGCAGCAACACCACCACCAAGTAGTTACTTTCTGGAGAGAATGCAGCAAGTTGAAGATGTGAGCAGGTAATCTTTGCAGAAGACAATTTTCTCTGTAAAATTATAACACAGCATTCTATTTGTAGCAGTTTTTTCTTTTTTCTTTTTTTTTAGAGAGAGAGAGAGAAAGTTTTTAATATGTATTTTTCAGTTTTTGGTGGACACAACATGTTTATTTTGATGTGGTGCTGAGGATCAAACCCAGTGCCCTGTGCATGCCAGGCGAGCGTGTTACCACTTGAGCCACATCCCCAGCCCTTCCTTCCTTCCTTCCTTCCTTCCTTCCTTCCTTCCTTCCTTCCTTCCTTCCTTTTCTTTTTTCTTTTTTTCCTTTCTTTTCTTTTCAAGAATCTGATTGATATGAGTTTACCTAGAACAACAGTGTCACTTAGTAATGCATGGACAAATCAGATTCTGAGTTTTTGAAATCCATAAGGTATCCCGAGTAGTGGTAATTCACCAATTTAATGCCGTCAGGGAGCCAGCAGATCTTTTCAGGTCATACTCTGCCTCCTGCCCAGCTATCTCTGAAAAACAAAGACAGCTAGCACTCACTGAGGATATCCTAAGTAGAAGTCATTTGTACCTATGCTTAATTACAACCCTATGACATATTTGATAAATTGTTTAGAAAAGTAGAATTGGCTATGTGCAAACTTTGTTATTTTCAATAGAGGTGGTTAAAGTGTGTCCAGTTCAGTCAGTACATTTAGAAGGCAGAAGATATATAGGGCTGGTGGAGATGTAGCTTAGTGATAGTCGCTTTCCTAACATGCCAACAAAGCCATGGGTTCAACTCCCAATATTGCAAAAGAAAAAGAAAAAAAAAGACACAATGTAAAGGTAGTTGATCAAAACACATCTGTGTTTCTCAAAAGTAAGAGTATACTGAGGTAGGATATTTAGAAGGAAATGCAATAATTTGATATTTTTCATTTATTATGACACTTAATTTGTAATTTACCTTCCCCCCCACCAATTTCCCAGGCTACTTCAGGGACCAGGGACATCACCATGACTTGAGAAGTGATTAGAAATACCAATCTTCAGACCCCAGCCCAGATCTAGATTCAGAATGGGTACTGAACACCATGGTCAGAGTGACTAAATGCATAATGCAGTTGTCAAAGCTCTGCTCTAACCTAGTATACTTCAGCATTTTGCTGAACAGAATTCCTAGCACGTGTCCCTGTCCCTGAAGTCTTTCACCGGGTGGCAACCCGCCAACCCCCCCGCCCCCCGCCCTTCCCTCAGCTGCCTAGTGTTGTTCCAAGCTGGGGTTAAACTCCGAGCTCCGCGGGAAGAAGGTCCTGAGCATGCAGGCCGCTGTGGGGGCCGTGCTGGGAGGCAGGGCCCAGGCCTGCCCAATGGACTCTCGCGGAGGCTGGGCGGGACTCTTATTTCAGCCGCCTTCCAGACTGCAGGCGCGACCCGCGTCCGGGACTCAGGATGTGGTATTTTGCTCGCGCGCTTTGTGTGAACGCTGCAAAGAACGGCAAGCTTCTAGGACTTTGGAACAGGCCTGCTGCCTTCATGTCCACTCTGCTGATCAATCAGCCCCAGTATACTTGGCTGAAGGAGCTGGGGCTCCGCGAGGAAAACGAGGGCGTGTATAATGGAAGCTGGGGCGGCCAGGGAGAGGTATGCGGCCCCTGGAGAAATCTCTGCCGCTGGGGTTTGCTGGGGAGGCTGGGCAGGCTCTGCCTTACCCGACTCCCGCTGGCCCTGGCGGCGGTTGTACTGGATGGGACGTTTTGAAGTTACACAGAGTGCCTTTACAAGTAAAACCAAAACCAAAAATAGAACAATTCTTAGATTTTTAGGTCTTTATGTGCCATGAAGAATCCAAGCCATTTTGGAGCTGGTAGGGGGCTAGATCCACTCATACTTAAAACCTTATGGCAGCGTCTTGCTTGGGATTTGTAGTGAGAGACGCCACACACTTTGCTGAGCAGTTGATCTTAATTATGAGCACGACTGTAGCTCTTAAAAAATAACGGTGTAGTTTTATGTTGTCCTTTTTTATTGGTCTTTTCTTTTTGGTACTGGAATTGAACCCGGGGTACTTCCCCCATGAGCTATATCTCCAGTGCCTTTTTATGAGACATGGTCTCACTAAGTTGCTGAGGCTGACATGCAATTTGGGGTCCTCCTGCCTCAGCCTCCTAAGTGACTGGAATTACAGGCGTACACTACCGCGCCAGGTTTGTATCCTCTTTCTGAACTCCGGTGGACAAGGTTTTACTTGCTAAAATCGTGTGAACTTCTTTAAAAATGGGATTTCCAGCATTTCTCTATTACGCAGAGTTTGACACCGTGCCTGGCACCCTTAGTCTTCAAAACTATGTGTTATAGAATGCAATGAAAAGGTAAGGTTATTATGCTGCTCCCCCCTCCCCTTTTTTTGGAAAATATGTGGCCTACAAAAGGAAGCTTTTATAGGAAAATGTTATGTAACCTTCAGTTCAGGTGACTATTTAATAAATAAACTGCTTTGATAGAGGAAATATATTTTTCATTTATCTGTGGCAGTAGGAGATGCAGATGCAGGTAATTTTAATTGTTCTCCAGATTTCATTCAATGGTAGTTTCCTTCTTTTTTTTTTTTTTTTTTTCCTAATCATTAGGCTCTTCCATTAAATACTCTCTCCTGATGGCCTTTTAATTGTACATTGGGTTTTTTTTTTGTTGTTGTTGTTGTTTTTCCTAATCGACCTGAAACCTCTCCAGTTTGTGTGGACATAGGCTTTTGTCATAGTCATCTAGAGTTTACTATTTCATCTTCAGACCAGAAGGTGGGCGGAATAAGGGAGAGAAGGAATAAGTAAAACTTTGTTAGTTTGGTCTGCTAATTGAAAAAGAGTTGAAATAACTTGTCACATTAAGGCCTTTGTTTGTATACTTAATATTTAGATGGCAAGGGTGGGTTTTAGGGAAAGGTGGTTCCTAATGAAAGGCCTATCTCTGTAGAGTCTGTGCCCCCCCCCCCCCCCCACACACACCTTTGTACTGGGACAAGTCCCAGGGTCTCACATACATGAAGCAATTGCTCTGCCACTGAACTACGTCCTCAGCCCTTTAAATTGTTGAGAGAGGATCTTGTTCAGTTACCCAGGCTGACCTCTAACTTGTGATTAGTACCTGGGATTACAGGTGTGTGCCACCATGCTGTAGAGTGGTTTTGTCACAGGGCAACATGTCTCCGGATAGGGGTGTTAGGAAGGGAAATTTAATTCGGAACCAGCAGGGTTCTTGGCATATGTGACAGTAAAGACTTTTGGCATGAGCCAGACAAAGGCATAGACAGAGGTTTATTTAGAAAGTGGATACACATTCAAGGGACAATGAAGGCTATCTTGAGAGTGAGAAGCCGGGCCTTGGACTGGGGGTCCAATATTTATAGAAGGGCTGTATCAGTGGCTGGACTGGAGGTGGAGCCAGGGTGGAGCTGCATAATTTTGTGCCATTTTTCCTTGTACTTGCATAGTTCCCTCATTTACAAGGGCAAGAGCCAAAGGCCTGTTGGTTAAAATTTACAGCTGTGTTTTCTGCATCTCAGTAGCTCATGGTTGTTTCTTTTAAGACTTAATTTCTCTCTCTCTTTTATACTGAATCTGACTCATTTTAATTGTAACAATGTATTCTATCTTGGACATTGTATCTGCTCCCTCTCCCCATGTTTCTTCTTCAGTCTGTTCCCTCAATTTGGAAGGAATTGTGATTTCTGTAAATAATGGTCATTTTTTTGGGGTTTTGTTTTTAGGTTATTACAACCTATTGTCCTGCTAACAATGAACCAATAGCAAGAGTCCGGCAGGTAAGCTTTTAAAATTCAAACTGTTCACAGGGAGTTTTTGCAAACTTTCTTTAGAGATAGAATCCTATTAAGCAGGTCAAGGGCAATACAAATATACAAATGCAAAGAATAAGGTGTTTCTGTTTCATTTGACATTAAAGAATGTCTGGGAGAGACTATCTACTTTTAGGGTGGGTATGGCATGTCCTAGAGAAGGTGAACCCTAGAGAGGACTAAGGAGTTTCATTTAACATCGCACTTCTCAACTCCTGAGGGTTTTTGTTAGAATATAGTTTCTGATTCCTTAAGTCTGGGTTGGAACCCGAGGTCTTCTCTTCTAACACAGGTCAGGTGATTTGCTCAGATAAGACCAGTGGACCTTGCTTTGAAAATCAAGGTTTTAAAGCAGAGCTGGAGTCCATCCTATCTTCCTGGGTTCTGGCCAGATTTTGAAAGCTCAGACTGTAAAAATCATCCTCCATCATATATTTCAGGGATATCCGGAGACTTTCCAGTTTGTATCCAAAAATGTCTCTGTGAAGAAGGTCATCACCTTCCTTTACTGTTTCCTTTTTCCCTCCTCCTAATTCTCTCCCCCCCCCCCCCAATTCTTAATGTAGGCCAGTGTGGCAGACTATGAAGAAACTATAAAGAAAGCAAGAGAAGCTTGGAAAGTCTGGGCAGATGTAAGTATGTTATTTGTGGTCTAAAGCACAGAAGAGGTCCTTTCTTAATTGTGATGAGATAAACAAACATCTGATCAGCAAGTCACTGCCTCTCACTGAAACATGGGCTGCTTGAAGCTGTGATGCTGAAATTGGGGCAGCAATTTGTCTCCACTCAATTTCTGAGAATTTTCTGTGTTTGGCATTCATTGAATGCATAATTTTATTTGAAAAAAAAAACCAACTTTTTATTAAAAAAAATTTTTAGTTGTAGATGGACACAATACCTTTATTTTATTTACATTACATTACATTATTTAATTTACATTTACATTATTTTATTCATTTACATTATAATACATTATTTACTTATTTTTTTAATGTGGAGCTGAGAATCGAACCCAGTGCCTCACATGTGCTGGACAAGTGCTCTACCACTGAGCTACAACCCCAGCCCCTGAATGAGTTATTTTAAATGGATTAAAATTTTGTACTTATGCAGTATGAACTTGAGCTACAAATATTATCCTCTGAAGTTATAAGTAAGCAAGTAGAAAAAGAATGGAAGATCTTTTTAAAAAAAATACTTATTTGTTTCTCTTTGTCCCTCCTGCCAGATTGACCTGGGAAGGATACAGTAGGTCAGTATGCCTGGCCTCAAGAGCAACCACAACATCTCTTTCTCAGGGCAAGGGGTTGTAGGCAGAGTTTATCTTCCTGGTCTAAATCTTTATCAGGGGTCAAATTAGCAAACATGAGAACCGAGTCTGGTCTGGGCGGGGCCACACTGACCCAGTGGGGGCTGGCTTCTGAGGAGGGGAAAGTAAAGGAGAGCAGGGATAGCTTGGATTTCTCCATTTCCCTCCGCCCTCCATCTTCAGAGTGCTTTGTCATATAAAGGGGAGGCTATAAATGCCATCTTCTGAGGTTGTCCTGAGAGTTGAGTTTATTACTTAAAGTGCTTATAGGAGAGTCTGATACATAACAAGTTCCAGTGTGTTATAAAACCATATGCTGCTGACATAGAGACTGCTGAGCCTCAGTGTTTTCTCTGAGTTAGTAATTGCAAAGGGAGTTGGGGCTGTGGCAGGTAGGAGGGGCAGACTCCTGGGTTGTATACACAGTTGTCCTCAGCTAAGATCATCTTTCTGCAAAACATGGAAAACATCTTTCCTCTACTTTTATTCTGGATGTAAGTAGGCCGAGGGTTCCACTTTATGCAATAAAAAATAAGCAGAAAAATACCACTTACACAAGTTAACAGTTTCCTAAGTAAAGTTCACATATCTGAGTGATGTCCCAAACAGTATCATTTAAGATTACATTTTCTAATTGTAGAAATAATACATCTTATTAAAAAAAAAAAAAAAAAAGATCTCCGCATGGTGGTACTCACCTATAATTCCAGCTGCAAATAGGGAGGTGAGGGAGAAAGATTTCAAGTTTGAGGCAAGCATGGGCAATTTAGCAGGACCCTATCTTAAAATTTAAAAAAGGGCTGAGGTTATAGTTTAGCAGCAGAGCACTTGCTTATCATGCAAGAGTCTTTGGGTTTAATCCCTGGCATGCCACCCCCCCACCAAAAAAAAAGTTTGTTGTTAGTATTCTTTTGCTGTGACAAAATACTAGAGAAAATCAACTTGAAAGAAGAAAAATTTGGGGCTGGGGTTGTGGCTCAGTGGTAGAGCGCTCGCCTCACATGTGCAAGACCCTGGGTTTGATCCTCAGCACCACATAAAAATAAATAAGTGAAATAAAGGTATTGTGTCCAACTATAAGTAAAACAAGTACAATAAATATATTAAAAAAAAAGGAAGAAAGATTTGTTTTGGCTTATGGTTTCAGAGGTTTCATTCCATGGCCTGCTGGCACCATTTTTTTATGTAAGTCAGAGCATCGTGTTGGGGAACACATGATGGAGCAAAGCTATTCACCTTGCAGTCAAGAATTAGAGAAAGAGGCAGGGCCCATGTTTCTCTTTCAAGGGCATGACTCCAGTGATCTACCTCTAACTAGGCTCTAGTCCTAAAATTTCTCCCACCTCCCAATAGCATCACTAACTGAGAATCAAGCCTTCAACATGTAAGCCTTTGGAGGACATTTCAGATCCAAAGTATAGTAAAATAATCATATTTAGCCAGGCATGGTGGCATACTCCCTGTTGCTCAGGAGGCTGAGGCAGGAGGATCAGCAGCAGTTCAAAACCAGCATCAGCAAAAGTGAGACACTAAGTAACTCAGTGAGACCCTGTCACTAAATAAAAATACAAAATAGGGCTGGGGATGTGGCTCAATGGTCAAGCGCCCCTGAGTTCAGTCCCTGGTACTTCCCCCAACCCCTGAATCTCAACCTCCTCAATACAGAGAGGCCATTTGAATTGTGTTTTGGTGCATTTTCTTCCAGCCTTTATATTTACTCCATAGTTGTGATTATTATACATACATATATATATGGCGGGTGGAAAATTTTGTGACCTGTGTTATCATTGCATACCAGTCTAAAGTACTATACAATTTTTAAGTTAATACATATACTTTAAAAAAAATTAATACTTCATTTTTAGATTGGTTTTAGGTTTACAGAAATATGAACAGAAAGTGTATATTTCATGTTTACTCCTCTTCCCAGGTTTTTTGCAATATTAATATCTTGCATTATTGATGAGCCAATATTTCTACATTATTATTAACTAAAGTATATAATTTAGGGTTCATTATATATACGTTGTTTTGGATGCTACTGCAATGTCACTTTTTTTTTTTTTGTGGTGGTGGTTTTACTAAGTTGCTCAGGCTTGCCTCAAATCTGGATCTTTTTGCCTCAGCTTCCTGAGTAGCTGGGTAGATGTAGGTATAACTTTACTTGTCTTCTGACTAGAAGCATCTAGTGTATTACCCAGGGTAAATACAAGCAGTTTGGGGTGAGGGGACAGGAAGTTTGTGTAATCTTTTCCTGAACTGGCTTTTAAGGCTCTGCTCTTTGTGGGGGTGGTTGGTATGTGATATATTGGAGATCTTTCTTGAATATTGTGCTGTACTTTTTTGGGTTGGACCTCATTAGTAGTCTACTCTGTGTCTAATGTGCCTTTTTTTTAAATTTTTTTTTTTTTTATTGGTTGTTCACAACTTTACAAAGCTCTTGACATATCATACTTCATACATTAGATTGAAGTGGGTTATGAACCCCCAATTTTACCCCAAATGCTTTTTAGATCTCCTAATAGAGTGGGGTTGCTAAGTGACAATAGGTCACTTTCCTAGGTGATAGTAAGAGAGCCAATTGGCGATCCTGCTAGTTAGAATTTGAGTTAAGCAACTGAGTTCAAAGTTTAGGGTAGAAACTGAGCTTTTCCAGACTGCCTCTGGGGCTCTTGCTGGTAGGGCAGTGACTTAGAGAGGTAATGGATGCCTCAAACAGGAATAGACCAGAGTTTGCTGCCCTTCTATCTTCAAGCTTCCCTCTTGGATCCTCCCTCCTGGGGCTGCCTCTTTTCTGCTGGCCTTGCATGTGTTAGGATAAACTACTGTTTCATTTAGTTCCCCCCCCCCCCCCCACCAGAGATTGAACCCAGGGTTGCTTAGCCACAACCTCAACCATAATCTTTTTTTTTTTTTTTTTTTTTTGGTGGTGCTGGGGATGAAACCCAGGGCCTTGTACATGTGAGGCAAGCACTCTACCAACTGAGCTGTGTCCCCAGCCTCCTTTTTAATATTTTATGTAGATACAGGGTCTCATTGAATTGCTTAGGGCCTTGCTAAATTGCTGAGGCTGGCTTGAAACTTGTGATTCTCTTGCCTCAGCCTTCTGAGCTGCTGGGATTACAGGCATGCACCACTGTGCCTGGCTCATTTACTTTACTTGAGTTAAGCCTGGGATTTTTTCAGAGGGAATATTCTTCTTAAAGGGAAATGAAATCAAAATATGAATATATGGTAAGGCAGTTTATAAAACCGATTTCCTCTTACCTAAAACCAACCACAGAGAACATGGTCAGGAATACTGAGACTTGCTGCTTTGCTTCATGAGTCAGTTTTGGCCCAGTTTTTGCTCCTCTTCATCCCTGGTGTGTCCTTAGTTTTCTTTCATTTTGGTGAGAGTTGGAATCTCTCCCATCCCTTGAGGACAGGAACTGTTAATGAACCATTTTCTCCTAAACGTAGAAATACCAGATAACTGGTAGCTTTTTAACATGGGTATCTGTTTTTATTTTCCCCAAAGTAATTTTTTCTGTTTTGGGGGGAGGAACTGGGGATTGAACTCAGGGGCACTCAATCACTAAGTCACATCCCCAGTCCTGTTTTGTATTTTCTTTAGACATAGGGTCCCACTGAATTTTTTAGCTTTTGCTGAGGCTGGCTTTGAAATCCTGATTCTCCTGCCTCAGCCTCCTGAGCTGCTGGGATTACAGGCATGTGCCACTGTGCCCAGCTCCCCAGTCCATTTTTGTATTTTATTTAGAGACAGTATCTCACTGAGTTGCTTAGTGCCTTGCTAAGTTGCTGAGGCTGGTTTTGAACTTGCAATTCTCCTGCCTCCACCTCTTGAGCCGCTGGGATTATGGGTCTTTTTCTTTCTTTCTTTCTTTCTTTTTTTTGAAACAAGTTCTCGCCATGTCATAGGCTGCTCTCAAACTGTGGGCTCAAGTGACTTTCCCACCTCAGCTTCCTGAGTGCTGGGATTATAGGTATGCACCACCACTCATGGCTTCTCAAATTCTTACCTAATCTTTTCCTCAATGCTTTCAGTTCCCCACATATGACTATATTTGATGTTCATTCTACATGTGACTTCATTAGTGCAGGGATGAGGACAGTTGGTGCCTATCTGGGAGTCTTGCTAAGTTGATCTGACTGGCTTTGAACTTGTCATCCACCTGCCTTAGCCTCTATAATAGCTGGGATTACTTGGGAGTCGTGAGCCAGCATATTTGACTAGTTGAAACATTATTAAATGCAAGCCTTTGCTAGGAAATATATAGGAGCTGTGCTAATTTATTTAACATTACAAGTTCTTGTTTCCTGTTTATAAAAGAGTGCATGTATTATAAAAATGACAAACTTTTATTTTAGTAGGGTGACTCTCAAAACACTGGCTCCTCCCCTCAAATCATCCTTGTCCAATAGTTGCACTTGCATCTATCTGGATTTTCAAGTCAGAGACCTGAGAGTCATCCTTAGTTCTTCTATTTTCCCTATTTCTTGGACTTGTCTTAGATCTGTTCCATTAGTGCAGTTCTACTTCCAAAATTAGATCTGGAGTTCACTTTGTCTCCCTTGGTATCACTGTAGTGTTAAGACCAAGTCACTTTGATCTTTTGCCCTGGCTACTGTAGTGTGTGTGTGTGTGTGTGTGTGTGTGTGTGTGTTACTGAGGGTGGAACCCAGATCTTCATGCTAGGCAGGTGCTCTACCCTTGAACTATGTGCCCAGGACTTTTTAAAATTTTGACACAGGGTGTTGCTAAAGTGCCCAGGCTGACCTCCAACTTGTGATCTTCCTGCTTCAGTTTCCTGAGTAGCTGTGATTACAGGTGTGAAACCCTGTTCCCAGCTATAATATGTTCTTAAGTAGTATATCCCTGCTTCTGTTCTTTCCCCTTCAATTTATTTTCTATTTGTCAGATAGTGATATTGAAAGATAAAGGAAATCATCTTATTCTGTTCCTTAAAAAAATTAGATTTTTGCATTGTACCAGGAGTAAGATTCCAACTCCTTAAAAGCCTCTGAGAGTTTTAGATATACTGGCTTTCCAGCCAGCCCTTTTTGTTTTCCATGATCCCTCTTACACATTTTTTCCTTTCTCTGGAAGAATCTTCCTGTGGCTAAATGTCTCCCATTCTTCTGGTTTCAGCTTAAGTTTTACCTCCTTAGATATTTTCCCTGTGAACTTTTTAGGTAAAGCATCTTGTCCATTTACTCAGTGTGGTGAATACATGAGTGGAGTACATGAGTGTCTTCTGTGTTTCACTATCTTTTTCCCCCCTTTGTCTTTATAGCTCTGATGACAATTTGTAATATCTCTCTCTCTCTCTCTCTCTCTCTCTCTCTCTCTCTCTCTCTCGCCCTTGTACTAGGGATGAATCCAGGGGCACTTAACCACTGAGCCACATCCCTGGCCCTTTTGTTTATTATTATTATTTTTTAAATACATGACAACAGTGGAATGCATTACAATCCTTTTTACACATATAGAGCACAATTTTTTGTATCTCTGTATATAAAGTATGTTCACATCAATTTATGCCATTATGCATTACTTTTTTTTTGCATTACAATTTTTTAATATATTTTTTAAGTTTTTGACAGACATTTATTTATTTATTTATATTTGGTGCTGAGAATCAAACCCAGTGCCTCACACATGCCAGGCAAGTGCACTACCGCTCAGCCCCAGCCCCAGCCCAACATTACAATTCTTTTTTTTTTAATATTTATTTTTTAGTTGGACACAATATCTTTTTTTATTTATTTTTATGTGGTGGTGAGGATCGAACCCAGGGCCTCACATATGCTAGGCGAGCTCTCTATCGCTGAGCCACAACCCCAGTCCCCTAACATTACAATTCTTAATACACATATGTACCACAATTTTTCATATCTCTGTTTGTATATAAGGTATGTTGACACCCAATTCAAGTCTTCATACATGTACTTTGTAAAATGATGTCCATTACATTCCACCATCCTTGCTAATCCCCTTCCCTTTCCCTCCCACCCCTTTTCCCTATCTAGAATTAATCTAATCCCTGGCCCTTTTTTATTTTTCATTTTGAGCCAGGGTCTCATTAAGCTGCTTAGGGCCTCATTAAGTTGCTAAGGCTGGCTTTGAACTCACTATTCTCCTGCCTCAGCCTCCTTAGCTGCTGGGATTACAGGCATGTGCCACCATGCCCTGCAACAATTTGTAATATTTTGTTGTCTTTTCACCCCTGCAACTTCCAGTAGATATGAGCCCTATGAGTGCCTTGCATTTATTTTAGCTGCTGTGTTTAGCCATAGCACAGTCTTGATGTAATAAAAAAGTCTTCTTTGGGCTGGGGATGTGGCTCAAGCGGTAGCGTGCTCGCCTGGCATGCGTGCGGCCCGGGTTCGATCCTCAGCACCACATACAAAGATGTTGTGTCCGCCGAAAACTAAAAAATAAATATTAAAAAGAATTCTCTCTCTCTCTCTCTCTCTCTCTCAAAAAAAAAAATATTGAAAAAGAAGAATCCCCGTCTTATTTAAAAAAAAAAAAAAGTCTTCTTTGGTGTGATTGTACTTTGTTCTACAGTGTACAAGTAGCACTGTTATAGACATTAATTTACCCTTTGGGTCAGAACACTAAAATTCTATTGTTTTCTTAGATCCCTGCTCCGAAGAGAGGAGAAATAGTAAGGCAGATTGGCGATGCCTTGAGGGAGAAGATCCAAGTACTGGGGAACCTGGTAATGTTTTGCAGTATATATACAATCCTTGGAGTAGAGAATAAAGTTGTCATGCATATTTGAAATAAGATTGTGATTTTTGAGTTTATACGTTTCAAAATATTTTCTTTAGAGGAAAGATTAATGAGGTGGACAGTAAAAATTAAAGAAAATTCTTCAGTTTTAAAATTCTACAGAAAAAAGGAACAGACTTTCTTCAATTTGTTTCTGTCACAAAATAGACATGAAATAATGTTTTACTTTTGCCCACCTCAGTTTAATGTTTAAAGTGTTAATTCTGTTGGAAAAATCCTGCTTGGCTTTTTAATTTTTAGGTGTCTTTGGAGATGGGGAAAATCCTGGTGGAAGGTGTGGGAGAAGTTCAAGAGTACGTGGATATTTGTGATTATGCTGTTGGCTTGTCACGTATGATTGGGGGACCCATCTTGCCTTCTGAAAGTAAGCCATATGTCAGTTAAGCTGAATGTGCTTTGATAGAGAGAGCTCTAGAAATGCTTTGGATGGGAATAATTTGCAAAAAAGGAATTGCAAGTGGAATGTAAATATGTGAGTAGGTCTTCAATCTTTCTAAGAAATGCAAATTAAGGCAAATAAAAACAAGAGATCCAGAACACCCTACCCTGACCTGCCTGCTGGGAATTGAACCTGGGCCTCACACAATAGGTGGTGTTGTTTTTGAAAATGGAAAATTATTCATTCTGTTCTGTACTTTTTTTCCTACTTCATACATCTTGGAAATTGTTTCACATTTATATGGTAAGAAGCTTCCTTCATTTTTTGGTCACATTTTGCTTTAAGGTTATTATAATTTAGCTGTGTTTCAAATGGTGGATATTTAGGGTATATTTAATTTTTTCTATTACAAACTATGGGGCAAAGACCAATCTTGGACTTTGATCATGTTTTACTGATGAGAATGAGAGCTTATACATTGGTAATGTTTGCAGTGTTGATGGACCAAAACAGGTAACTGTGCATCTGCTTTGACAGTACAAGGGATTGAAGTATGCTCAAGGGTATACTAGTGGTGATTTCTATAAGTGGTGGAATTATTGGGGTGTTACTATTTTCTGTATTTTATAAAATTTTCCTAGGTATTATTACATTTATAATCAAGAAACATTTTTTTACAATAAAGTTTAATTTTTTGGAATGTTGGACAAATTCCTTGCTTGTAAAGAGTTCAAGCCTTTTTAATTTTTTTTAAAGTACAGTTTGTATTTATTTTTTAACAGAGAGAGAGAGAGAGAGAGAGAGAGAGAGAGAGAATTTTAATATTTATTTTTTAGTTTTCGGCGGACACAACATCTTTGTTTTATGTGGTGCTGAGGATTGAACCCAGGCCCCATGCATGCCAGGCGAGCACGCTACCGCTTGAGCCACATCCCCAGCCCTCAAGCCTTTTTAATTTAATTTAATTTTTTTTTTTTTTTTTTGTACTTGGGATTGAACCTAGGGGCACCCCATCACTGAGCTATATCCCTAGCCCATTTTACTTTTTATCTTAAGATAGGGTCTTGCTAAGTTGCTGAGGCTGGCCTTGTACTTATGAGCCTCCTTGGTTGCTAGGATTATAGGTATGTGCCACCATGCCTGACTAGAGAAGCCCTTTTATTAAGTGAATTGTTAATGACCTTAATTAAATGTATAAAAACAATTCTTACTATTCAAGATTAATTTTATGTCATTGAACACTTAAAAGAGGTTCCTCCCGTTTAAAAAGTTAGTACACTGTCAATTTGGGAAGTATACACATGAAAGCAAGAAACTTTTTTGATCTGTGACTGCTTTTGGTGTCTGACTCACCAATTATAATCTTTTTCAATCAGATCTATCTATCCATCCACACTTTTAAAATTTTGAGACAGAGTATTGCTGAGTTACGTAGGCTGCCCTCAAATTTCTTATCCTACTGCTGGTGGCTGGGTAGCTGGGATCAGAGGTGTGCACCACTGTGTCCCAGCCTAAAGATTGTATTTAATACATAAATACTTCTATTTGTGTTTTTAATTTTCCTGTAGTGAATGTAAGTCTTTGGTAACATATTCATTCAACATTAGCCTATAAATGATCTGCCTTGTCTCGAATGTGAAAAGGATTGAAGCCCACTTCAATTGGCAACATTGAAAAGCCTTAAAAGGCACAAATTCTGTATTCTGGTCATGTTTTGTCTTTTGTGATCACATCTCTTAGGGCACCTCTTAACACCTCTCTGAAATTTCCTTGTCTCCAGATAGGATCAATAACTGCCCTGATATATGTACTTCCTGTGAGTTTCAGAGATACAATGAGTAGCCTTATGGTTTATAAAGAATATTATAGTGATAAACACTTCTGTTTTACATTAAGAATGTACTCGTAGCTGGGCACGGTGGCACAAGCCTGTAATCCCAGTGGCTCTGGAGGTTGAGGCAGGAGGATTGAGAG
Organism: Spermophilus citellus; assembly: GCF_964194105.1. NCBI lineage: Eukaryota > Metazoa > Chordata > Mammalia > Rodentia > Sciuridae > Spermophilus > Spermophilus citellus. The sequence continues at coordinate 176,223,937 of NC_138182.1, read as the reverse complement.
TTCAAAGCCAGCCTCAGTAAAAGCAAGGTGCTAAGCAACTCAGTGAGACCTTGTCTCTAAATAAAATACAAAATAGGGCTGGGGATGTGACTCAATGGTTGCGTGCCCTTGAATTCAATCCCCAATACCAAAAATAAGTACTCATATCCAATGCTGTGTAAAGTGATCCATTACAAGGCACCTGGAATTTCTCCTGGTCTGGAATATGTACTTTTGTTCTGAAAATGAAATATTTCAGATATTATTCTTATTAATTCATATGCATTAAATCAATGTGCTTGAGCATGTTCTGTATCTTCCCCATCTCAGGACCTGGCCATGCACTCATTGAACAGTGGAATCCTGTAGGTCTGGTTGGAATCATCACTGCATTCAATTTCCCTGTGGCAGTGTATGGCTGGAATAATGCCATTGCAATGATCACTGGGAATGTCTGTCTTTGGTAAGATCTGCTCACTTCCCTGCCCAGCAGTAAGAAGCTGATAAAAGTGGTCATTTTCATGAACTATTAAAAACATTTTAAATATATTGAAATGTTTTCAATACTTACTCTTTCAGTTAACATTGTCATGTGTGCTAGTCAGGAAGCACTGATTTTTAATTATTCCATATTTTGCCACTGGTTATGTGACTTAGTTTTTTGGTACAGCGCTGTCCCCCTTTCTCTCCCACCTTCATTTCTACCTCAAATGCATGTACTGTAATTCAATTCTCATGCTAACTACCCAGAGTTAGTGTTAGGCTCTCCGGCTTAAGGATTCAGTCCTTAGCAAAACTGCCAGTGCTTCAGATGTGATATCAAATGCTATCTTCAATTGAATATACTCAGATCTATCTATAAAACAAAGCATAGTTTAAAGGATTAATGATTTGGACCATGTTGCCAAAGAAACCCATACTTTAAGTCCAAATAGCTAGTTGTGTAGGTGATGGATTTCTGCTTCATTTGGTTCCCATAATTGGCAGAGGTTAGTGCAACAGATATTAAGCAGGTAGGTTCAAAGTCAAGTGGTGCCATTGTTATGTTCATGAAGGTTTTGTGGACCCTTATACCCCAGAGACACCACCTAAAGGATTGATTTCTATTTCAGTTACTAGATTTATTTTTGTAGAATTAGAGCTTTATCAAAGACTTGCTTCTGCTTGATAATAAAAGGTATTTGTGGTTTCCCTAAAATCAAATTTCCTCTCTCTCTCTCCTTTTTTTTTTTTTTACTATGTCTAGGAAAGGGGCTCCAACAACTTCCCTCGTTAGTGTTGCTGTCACAAAGTAAGTGAGTGTGGCCTTCTTTTTCCTGGGTATGGCATAATCTTGAAAGGGTGATTGAAAGGTCCTGAGTTTTTAAATGATGTGAAAATGTCATATTTATTTAAGCATGGAATTTGGATAACCTTTTTCAACTTTGGTTGTAATAACATTTTTGTATCATTTTGCAGTTGACACAGCTCATTCAGAATCATGTCATTTATTTCTTTGGAAACATGCCAGATATTGACTTAAGTGTTGAACTCTTCTAGACATTTTTTTTTTAATCACCTGGAAAAATAAAAACATCTTTAGTGGAGAAGAAATAGCCTGGCAATTTCAGAGCTATATTTAATAACTGTTGAACAAAATTAATAGTTCTGTGTATAGATTTCTAGTCAGATAATATTTTTATTTCTTTTGCTTAATAGACTGCTAACAAAAAGAACTGATTGTATTAATCCACTGATTTACCCAGTACTGTTTAAAAGGAATCTCATGTTTTGGTTAAAAAATTGTTAGGATTTTATTCCTTTTTAAGAGCTTGTCAGCTCTGATGAGGTCATAAAATCAGCATTACAAATCTACAATCTGGAATAGATTGGGTGCTTTTCTATGTAGGGCTGCCATGTGCCCTTTGGCAGAAAATACTTAATGATTATTTGAACTGCCTGAGCAATGCTTTATAAAGTCTTCTCTTTATGTTCAAAATGCTTTTTTTTCCTTCTTAAGATTATTTTATAAAGAAAGAAGGAGTTCTACCTATAAGTATTTGGAAACCTTATTTATAATATGTGAAGAGGAATTTAGTCTGAATGTTAAAAGGGTGGGAGAGAAACTTGGAAAAGGAGAGTGAAATGGTTGGAATTCATCCCTAATTTTATTTTATTTTTTTTTAAAGAGAGAGAGTGAGAGAGGAGGGGGGAGAGAGAGAGAGAGAGAGAGAGAGAGAGAGAGAGAGAGAGAGAGAGAGAGAGAGAAAGAGAATTTTTAATATTTATTTTTAGTTCTCGGCGGACACAATCTTTGTTGGTATGTGGTGCTGAGGATCGAACCCGGGCCGCACGCATGCCAGGCCAGCGTGCTACCGCTTGAGCCACATCCCCAGCCCCCTAATTTTAAAAATATGTCTTAAACTAAATTATTTTCTGTCTTAGTAATGGCTCTTCCTTTCTAGGATAATAGCCAAGGTTCTAGAGGACAACAAGCTGCCTGGTGCAATTTGTTCCTTGACTTGTGGTGGAGCAGACATCGGGTGAGTGAATTAGACGAAGACCATCCTTCTGTTGAGGGACCCCAGGTTGATCAATGAAAATTGTCTTTACTAGAATAACAAAATCCAGTGCTGCACTGGAGTTGGGGAAGAGTCCTTCTATAGAGCCAAACTTGGAATTACTCAGGAAAGGGACCAGGTAATATGGAGATTGTTGATATTTCCTGGGGCAAAGGAGTGAGAGTTATTCTCTTCCCCAACCCACTCCTAGCGGCACCTGTCACCAGCCTGGTACAAAGGCAGGCCTTTCTCTTCCATGAGCATCTCATCACTCTCCAACAGCAGGTGGAAGAAAAGGGGACAAAAACTGAACATATGTCGCCTCTCCCCTATTTTTTCCAAGTTTTGCTGTGCCAAATGTTTAAAACTTTGCAAACATAAATCTATTGAAATTTCATTGGTCAAGAACTTATTCATGTAAATAGATTGCTTTTGAAGCTATAGAAAACAGTAGAGCTCTCTCAAGAGCATCCAACCTTGCTGATCTCACTTTTTTTTTTTTCTGAAGAATGGGTAGGGGTGAAATATAAACATTCACCAAGTCCCTCCACCCTAATTATCAAGCTGCGCTACATTAAACCCAGCTCACTAATATAGGGAATTATTACACCCTAGTGACCCATGGGCCAAGAAACTTTCAGAAGCATTAAAAAAATAGTTGAAGTTTATCCCTTATCATTTATTTATTTCATATGTATGTTATGGTTTTTGTTTTGTAAACAGTAATGGAACGTACATATTTATGTGTTTTGAAAGAAACTTTGAGTCTTTCAAGAACTGTTCCATTTTTAGTTTCTTCTTGGGGTAAGGGAGAAATTACCAGTTAATTTGTTTTAAAATATTTAGGCATTTTTTGAGTTATAAAATTTCGATACAGGAATTTGTAGATGAGACATTCACATGTGAAAGATGACTTCACTAGTTATCCGCCTAAGCAGAATAAAGTGTGTGAATATTTTAGAATATTCAGTGTTATAGACCATCATCATTATCTTATTCCAAAACAGTGATCAGCTCAGAAACTCAAACTCCACACTCTAAACCCACACTCATCCCCTGATAACACTACTGGGATTTCTATCTCTGGATTTGCCTGTTTGGGATATTTCATACAAATGGAAGCATATAATATATGGCCTGGCGTATATATTTTGTGTCTGGCTTCACTTATATAGTATAATATCACAGCTTGTTTAAGCTAGAATTGGCCATTATTACTCTGACCCATGATGAAAGGTTGTTATTTCCAGCGTAGACTTTGATGAGGTGAGGTCTCTTGGGAATCAAGCCTTATAACCCATACTGTTGGGGCTAAAAGGTTAATTTCTCTCTGACACTTTTACCATACTTCTACTTACTAGGTAATTTTTAAAAGGAGCAGTAAGTTAGTCCTTTGTTCAAATAGTTGAGAACGTATTAGCAAAACAGCTCCCACATATACAATAAATAATGAAATATTATCTAAATTTCACTTAAAACATGAGTATTGTATTCTTTGATTTACTCTTGTTTTTGTAGTCCAGTTCTTCGTGTTGGCCTTGGAATGGGTCAGTAGTGTGTATAGGAATATGTTAAGTAGAACCACTTTGAGTATCAGTGCTCATATTTGTGGGCTGAACCTGAGGAAACCTGTCTGAGTAGATGAATCAAGCTGTCTAGCCCTGCACTAGACTGATGCTCTTAACTTCCCTGCTTAGCTCAATTGAACTCTTTGAAGCACTGATCTATGAACAGAGATTCAAATCAATAGTACTGATCGCCGTTCCTTAAAAGCAACTGGAAGTCCTAGCACAGCCTTTCTAAATCAGCTTCTTTGAGGGATCCTGTTGGATGCTTCCGTATAGCCATCTGAGATTTTAATCCTTTTTTTTTTTTTTTTTGATACTGATGATTGAATCCAGAGGTACTTTACTATTGAGCAACATCACAGGCCTTTTTAAAATTTGAGACAGGGTCTTGCTAAATTGTTGAGACTGGCCTTGAACTTGTGATCCTCCTGTCTCAGCCTTTCAAGTAACTGGAATATAGGTGTGTGCTACTGTGTATGGCACTATTTTTTAATTCTTAAGGAATTATATAGTAGATTGTGCATTTGAAAAACAACTTGCATGCTCATAAAGGAAATACTAGAAGGATATTGTCCAGTCACCCACTCGATGCAGGAAGGTTTTTCTTATTTAACTAACAATTTCCTGTAGATTTCTATTTACAGAGAGCTCTCAGATCAGGTTATCCTCTTTTGTGAAAAATGTATTTCATTTTCCTGAAGGCCTTCCTTGTAGCCTTGATGGACTGCCTTGCCAGGGGCCCATGTCAGTGTTTTCTTGTGGCATCGGTAGGTGCTGCCATCACTGGGTTTCTCTGCTTGGGTAACCGTGTCTGTTTCCCTGCAGCACAGCAATGGCCAAAGATGAGCGGGTGAACTTGCTCTCCTTCACTGGAAGTACTCAGGTGGGAAAACAGGTGGCGCTTATGGTACAGGAGAGGTTTGGTAAGTGTTGATTTCTGATGAGAATTTTAATTCTCTGAGAAGTATGGATGTGGAATATAAAAGTTGGCTTTTGTTTTGTCCATTCAGAGGGTCAAGGAAAAGCTGGTTATGTTTGAATGTCCAATAAAAGAAAAGGGTACAATTTTTAGTTGAATATTAGGGGAATCTCAAATTTATATAGAAGAAATATATCTTTTTTTCTACAGTAGAAAATAGTAGAATCATATAAAAAAGGATCTTTCAAATTCTTCTGGACATGTTTAGCAACTTAAAAAAGAAATCACAATATAAATAAGACCAGTGAATGTGGGCTTAGGTCGTGGAGTGCTCATCTCCTTTGCATTCACATACATAAATTGAAAGGGTCTTACAGACATAGCATCATGTATTCTACTTTATTGCTGGTTTAAGAATTTTTCAGGGGCTGGGGATGTGGCTCAAGCGGTAGCCCGCTCGCCTGGCATGCGTGTGGCCCGGGTTCGATCCTCAGCACCACATACCAACAAAGATGTTGTGTCTGCCGAGAAAATATTAAAAATTCTCTCTCTCTCTCTCTCTCACTCTCTCTCTCTCTTTAAAAAAAAAAAAAGATGTTGTGTCCGCCAAATACTAAAAAATTAAAAAAAAAAAAAAAGAAAAAAAAAAGAATTTTTCAGGGGTATATTGACCAATTTTTATCTATTATGCTAAATTTGGATTCTACCCTCAGCATAAAAGGAGACTTGAGTTAGTTAATGAGCTATTATTTTCTTATTTAGGCATTGCTTTTAAAGAACAAGTTTACAAAAAGGTGTTTAAGGATCATCAAGATTGGGCTTGGGATGTGGCTCAAGTGGTAGCGCGCTCGCCTAGCATGCATGAGGCACTGGGTTCAATTCTCGGTACTACGTAAAAATAAAATAAAAATATTGTGTCCACCTAAAACTAAAAATAAATATATTTTTTAAAAAAAACGATCATCAAAATTTCAGGATACAAGGTCAATATAAAAATCATATTTCTATACAATAATGAATGATCTGAAAGTGAAACTTAGAAAGTAATTACATATATAATAGCATTGAGAATAATAAAACACTTAAAAGTAAATTTAACTGAAGTTTAAGTCTTTCATGCAGAGTACCTCAAAGCATCATTGAAAGAAATGGGAAAATAGCTAAATAAATGGAAAGTTATCCTGTTTTCATTTTATAGAACATTTAGTATTGTTAAGATCTGACTTTTTTCCTGAGTGATACATAGGTGCAGTGTAATTGCTGTTAAAATCCCAGTTTCCTGTTCTGTAACAATTGACAAATTGATCTTAAAAATCCTACAGCAATTCAGAGGACCCCAAATAGCCAAAATGATCTTGCAAATGAAGAACAAAATTGAAGAACTCATACTTCTTGATTTCAAAATTGAGTACAAATCAGGGGCTGGGGTTGTAGTTCAGTGGTAGAGTGCTCACCTAGCACATGCGAGATCCTGGGTTCGATCCTCTGTACCACATAAAAATAAATAAAATAAAGGTATTAAAAAATTGAGCATAAACCAATAGTAATCTATATTAGTAGCAGCATAAGGATGCACATAAAGATCAATTGAATAAAACTGAGAGTCCAGAAATAAGCCTTTGCAATGATTGCTGATTGGCTTTTTTTTTTTTTTTTTTAAATAAGAATGCCAAGACATTTTCAATGGGGAAAGAATCTCTTTCAACAAATGATGCTGGGACAACTAAATATCTACGTACATTAGTATGAAGTTGGGCTTTTATCTCACCTCACCTTATACATAGAAACAAACTAAAAATGTATAAAGACCTACACATAAGATTCAAGACTTTAAACTTTTAGTAGAAAGCAGGAATAAGTCTTTGTGACTATGGACTAGGCAGTGCTTACTTAGATAAGACACCTAAAGTGCAAGCAGCAAAAATAAAAATAGAAAAATTAGATTTTATCAAAATAAAAATTTGTGTGCTGCAAAAGGTTACCAGGAAAAAGGTGAAAAGAGCAACCCATGGCAGGAAATATTTGTAAATCATATATTTGATGAGAAACTTGTGTCTATAATATATTGAGTACTCTTAAAATTCAACAATATCAAAGACCAGTAATACAGTTTAAGACTAGGCGGTGTATTTGAATAGACAAATGGCCAGTAAACGCATGAAGATGCTGCCTGTTATTAGTGTCATTGCTCCCACTATAGGCTTTCATCTTCCGTTTCTCCCTGCCCTCTAAAGCATGTGTTTGTTGTCCATGTGTGTAGTACCATCAGTAGGTAGGATTATAACTTGTTAAATATGTCTGTCTATCTTAAGGTACAGATATTTTTTAGGGAAAGGCTTGGTGGTTAGGAATGTAGTTAAAGAGCATTTCACAGAAGACTGGATGGATGTAGAAAACACAGTTTTCCCTTTTCTGCCAAATATCACTTGTAGCCAGGTAGGAGAAGCTACTATCTTATAATGGAATATTTGGTTTTCTTACGTCTTTTCTTAGCATCTAGCACAATGCTATGCTGTAGCCAGTAAGCTGTTATTAAATCAACGACTAAAGTAGAGGCTAGAACTGTGGTAGCGCCCAGAGGCTTTTGGCAGTAACAGCCCCATCCCTTCATGATTAATATCCACTGGATGCTTAACTATTTGAGAGTGACGAAAGTGGCAACAGACTCTCCTGCTATCATACAGTTCTGAGAGCACAAATAAATAAACATTATTTTAAAGTGCATTTGAGGAAACTTACGTTCTAAAGAACAATAGGGTACATATAGCTTTAAAATCGAGGCAAATAAATCTCACATCTGTGTGCTGGGGAGAGTAAAGTGACAGTGGCATTCACAGACTGCTATATTTCTTCTCTGGAATGTGAATTGGCATTGTGTGTCAGGATTCCTAATGTACATGCTCTTTGGCCCTGACCTAAGTAGATCATCGAATAAATAACCAATAATAAATATACTCAACACTGGAAAAGTAATATGTGTAGTCTGTCTCAATAATTTTTAAAATTTTCTGATGTATAATTATGATAAATATTAACATCAAATTTCCTCATTTTGATAATTGTACCATGCTGTGGCAAATAAATTTGGTATGTCATCAGAATAGAATACCGTAAAGTGATCCCCCCACCCCATGCGGGGAATAAAGCTCAGAGTTTTGTGTATGTGGTGCAGGCACTCTGCTACTGAGCTACACCCCCAACTCTGAACTTTTTCATCTTGCGAAATTAAAAATTTATTCTCATTAAACAGTAATTTCCCTTGCCCCTGGCAAATTTTTATATATATGATTTTGATTACTTTACAACATTATCTGAGTGAAATTATATTTGTCCTTTTGTGACTGGCCCATTTCACTTGGTATAGTGTCATTGAGGTTCATCTATGTTGTAGTGTGGGATAGGATTCTTTAAGTCTGTGTAATATTCTTCTATGTATGGGCACCACGTTTTTTTCACTTGGCAGTTGACGGATCCTTGGGTTGCTTCTATCTTTCGGCTCTGTGAATAAAACTGTTAAGCACGTGGGTGTTTAGGTAATTGTTTGAGTCCCTGCTTTCTCTTCTTTTGGTATATACCCTAAAGTAGAATTTCTAATATCATATAAAAATTCTGTTTAGTTTTTTGGGAAACTGCCATACTGTTTTCCTCAGTGACTGGCCCATTTTACATTATTTTTCTCTTAATTCCAAACTTAAAGGTTACAAGACTAGTATAAGGAATTCTTTATACCCTTTAACCAGATTTACTAATTGCTTATATTTTGCCTCAGTTTGCTTTATCACTTTCTCTCTCCAGCAACATATATATACACATGTGTGTTCACACACATAGTATGTACATGTTATTGTTACTGTTAGTGGAATAAGTCAAAGACATTGTGTCCCTTTATCATTAAATATTTCAGGGTTTTAGAATACAGGCATTCTCTCATGTAAGCATGGTATACTTATCAAAATGAGGAAATTTGTTGGTAATATTTATCATAATTATACATCAGAAAAATTTAAAAATTATTGACATAGACTATAATTTGAAGATATACAGCAATGTGCAGTAAATACTGAATAGTAATTAATTTGTGTTTGTGTTTTTAAAGGGAGAAGTTTGTTAGAACTTGGAGGAAACAATGCCATTATTGGTAAGGCTGCCCTTTTTTAGTTGTTTTGTTTTCTGTTTAACATAGCCACAGTAGCCATTTGAACATACAGAACTTGTTTAGGAAGTAATCCTTCCTATGTTATGTGAGCTGGGTCTTATTTCCATGTAGGAATTTTACTTATAAGATACAACACAAGCTGGGGTTAGAGACAAAGATAACTAAGTAGGAGAAGTATTCATGTTTGGAGAATATAACACAGGATATGGAGCCTGTGCACGAGATTTCTGTTCTCGGTACTGTGGCATTATTACTTCATGTTTTTCCTTGTTTTCTGAAAACTAACTGCATGTTGTTACAGAATAACTCAGTCTTGCATGATGTGCTGATTCCTTTTAATTTCTGTAGCTGATCTTCTGCAGAGTGTGGGAGGTTTCCTGTTGGGAGGGCATGCTTCCTCAGGTGTTTTTTGCTAATCACTTACCTGCAGACCAAGAGATGATTTACATCTCTTTTCATTATTTGAGTTTGGCACAAAAGGGAATTAGAAAATCACCCTAACTTCTGGACAATGTAATGAAAGTCAGTACGTTGAGTCTTAATAGAAACAGCTTTTGTGATAAGAAAATCTTGGTAATTTCTATATTGCTGCTATCTTCATGTTTCTGTGTCTATATATTTGTGGTGTTCATCACAGATTTAAAAACAGATGGCAAAGGGTTTGTTTTAGATGAATTTCTAATCTAGTTGAGATTACACTTAGTGAGCACTAGATGTAGTTAGCACTTGTGAACACTAGATACCTGCCAGGGAGTGTGCTCAGCTTTTGGGGCTGGAGGGCAAGTTGTAGGTCAGCTAGGTAACTTAGACTGTCTCACAATGAAAAGTAAAATGGAAGAGGTAGTACCTCTGGAATCAATCTCTAGTACTGGGGAAAAAAGAATGTTGAAATAACACAACTAAAAAACAATGATGAATGAGAACTCTGGTCTGTTTGCACAAACCACTTTCTTAACCATCATGCTAGTCTGACAATGCTGTTTGATTGGAGGGTCAGGATTGAAGATGGAAGGAGGAACTGGCTGTAAGTTTCTAGAAGATATAAGAAAGGATATAAGAAAGGAGGAATTAAAAAATATATAAATGGAAGGGTTATTATACTATTTTTTCTCTTCTGAGAGTAGATAAAAATAGAGAAGAATTTGAAAGTGACTTTGTATTGATCTCTTCAGAGGAATAGAGGAAGCTCAAAAGGGGCTTTTTCCATGTGAATATTTCCATCAAGTGGAAGATAAGATCATTCCATGTAGTAGAGCAGAAAGCAGACGTTTTTCAATGATTTGAAAATGATTTGGAAAAGCATCTGCAGGATGGCAACAGGAAATTGACTAATGCAAGTGAGTGCTTGGGTGTTTCCAGAGCATGTTTTTTATGGAGGTCTTTAATTGCCTATGAACCCAGGGACACTGGCATCAAAAGAGCCTGTGGAATTTAGATTGGAGGCAAATAAAGCTGATGAAGAGCATGATCACATTAGAGAAGAGTGCCCAATGACCATATAGAGGAGGTTCAGATAGTGTCAGAAATTGAGGAAGATGAAAGATGATGGGGTGAGAATGAGAGACTCAGTTTACCTGTGTATTTGGGTAAAGGTCATAGAGCTAATTGCGCTATTCTATAATCTTTCCTAGAAGAAAAGTGTCTTCACCCCTAATGAGCACATGTGTATATGTCAGCAAGGTGATCCTTCTTGCTTTATGATAGTTTTGGCATTCTTACTTTTTAAAGTCATCCTTTTAGACCAGTTAGCAAATGTCTTCTCTGCCTGTTTCCTTGCACTGATGGGCATGTTGTTTGTGCTTCTCTAAGCTTTTGAGGATGCAGACCTCAGCTTAGTTGTTCCATCAGCTCTCTTTGCTGCCGTGGGGACAGCTGGCCAGAGGTGTACCACTGCAAGGCGACTGGTGAGTGTGCTGTGTAGTGCATGAGATTTTCCTGATTTTATACACTACATTTTAATGAATTATGCTGAATAGGTATCGTAGACATATTGCCAGAAAAATATGTTCTGCTGACATGGATTGCAAATGTGTGGGCTTGCTGCTCTCTAGTGCTTGAGGCGATGTTGATCAACCAGGTACTCAGCTTTTTCCCCCATCCCAAGCTAGCAGTGGTGTCAAAACAAATTGATGGGTATTACACTGAAAGGTGAGACCTATTTTTATTCATACTTGTAGGACAAGATGGACAAAATACAACGTCACTTAAAAAGCTAGAAATTTGAAAAATTCTAAAACTCAATTAAAAAGTAGCCTCACTTTTTTTTTTCCACTCATTTATTTTTTTATCTTTTTGTGGTACTGGAGATTGACCATAGGGCCATAGGCAACCAGGCAATGCTCTACTACGGAGCTGCATCCCAGCCCTAGACTCATTTTTTTATAAAAAACATTTTAAAAGATTTTGATTTTTGGCTTCAAGTCTTCAATTTGACTTGATGTGACATGGTTTATTGAAAACAAATGACTATTTTTGTGTTTTCTTTAAATATATAATGTATATATATATATAAATACACACACACACAAACATATATGCATAGGACAGATAATAATAAATGTATATAAGATGTGGTTAGTGTGTAGGATTTCTAAAGTTTAAACTTTAATGTGGTACAAAATCTGACCACATTTCCTTTTATTTTTTCCATTGTTGAGCTTTTCCATTGTTCCATTTTAAAAAACTAATCAAATCCTGAAGGAATTGTTTTTGAATTTTGCTCTCATTCACAATGAGTATGAACAAATTCTGTGGAAGATTAGCATAATCTAAATTAGAACAAGATAAAAGGTATATGAAAATTCAATCCTTATCTTTCTCACACTTTTCATACTTTTTCTTGCATTTTGCAAATGAAAATCACATTATTCAGTTGAATTCTTCAAACACATCTATGATATTCATAGCATTTACAATTTATTAATTTGATTCACCATAAACATTACATTAAAACAAAGAAGCATCCTGTAGATAATTATATCCTTAAGTAAATGATGAAATATGGAATGACTTGAGAGCCACTCATTTCTCTCTTCAGCCCACTTTTATTTTTCCTTTGGGGCTTGGAGCAAATATACATAGCCATGCTTTATATTTAGTGTTAAATATTAAAGAATGCTATTAATAATTGATCAAACTGATTTCCATAGCAACAGTGAGGTGTAAGAGAAAAACAATAGACCACTTTGTGAGTGGTTCTCAAAGTGACAATTCATTTGTCACAGGGACATTAGCCTAGAGCATGAATGGCTTGGCAGGTTCACCTCTGCTGCTAGGAATGTAGCAAGAGTTCACATCCCACACAGAGTGAGTGCATGGGTATCCTTGCCTGATTTAAGACCTTGTGCTGGAGATTTATGTTGTCTGAGACTCAGTGCCTGTGGTGACCCAGCACAGATCAGCCTGACCCAGCCATTGTGCTGAGACTTGTGGTTGCACTGTATTCAAGGTGGACTTGACTCTGATTAAGAAGTTACGGGTTGGGGATACAGCTCAGTGGCAGAGGCCTTACCTAGCATGTGCAGGCTCTGAGTTCAATTCTCAGCACTGCAAAAAAAAAAAAAAAAAAAAAAGTTCTAAATGCTTTCAAACAAATATAGGAATAATGGATTTGTGAAAATTTGCTGGATAGGTCCTTAGACAATTGATAAACTTGTGATTTTTATTCTAGCATCTAGTTAATATTAATATAGTTAATATTAAAATATAGTTAATATTAAAATATAGTTAATATTAAAATCAGAACTGATGTAATTTAAAACACATGTTTTTGCTTGCTTATGTTTTCAGAGATTACTATATTTTAATAGTATTAAAAAGCTATTAATACTATTAAGAAAAGTATTCATTGCTTAAAAACTTGTACATTTTGCTATTCCCATGAATATTTCTTTCTTAGTTTTTACATGAAAACATCCATGATGATGTTGTAAATAGACTTAAAAAGGCCTACGCACAGATCCGAGTTGGGAACCCATGGGACCGTGAGTATCTGGTTCCGTTTTCAAAGATTTTAACAGCTGGTGTTAAAAGTGTTTCTGATCTTCTGAGTTTTTTTTTTTTTTTTTTGTCTTGTCTTAGAGGCCTGGGGGCATATGAAGGAGATTATTGGGCATTTGGGGAGACACATATGCTGCTAGGTTAGGATCTAGGCATTTGATATATGCTGGAGAGTGAGACTTGGGGGTGCTGTTCAGCTGGGTTGATGTTTGATGAGCTTTTCTCCATTTACTGTTACCCTTGTCCAGGTCGACTGCTGTGTTCTCTCATGGAAGGCTGTAAGAGTTCCCTACCTGACTTTATCACTTTCACTGCTGCCCCCCAGAGTAACCTGAATGATCATTTAAAATGTGTTCACTTTTCTGCTTAAAGTATTCCAGGGCCTTCTTATTGTGCTTAGACTAAAACTAGATTCCTTTTGATTCCCTCCTTCATGGGTTCCCAGTCTTGGTGATCTCATAGCTACCCACCTTCCCTCCAGAACTATGTCCACATTCCCCCTTGTTCTCTAATCTCCAGTTCTCCAACCTTCCTTGAGTTCTTCAAGCATTCCTGGCTCTTTCTGGCCTTCATCCAGCTCTTTCTGTAACTGGCTCTGCATAAAGTGCTACCTTATCACAGAGGCCTACCAAAATCTTCCCTCCTCTGACCTGTGGTTATCTTTGATGCTCTTGTTTCCAGCAGCCATAACATAGGGCAGCATCAGGTTCTCCCCTTTGAATTTCATGAAAGCTATGGAGATTGTGATGTTCTTAGGCAGTGCTCACACTGTAATGAATAAACCAATCTTATATTATTTTATTTAATTTCACTTCACTTCACTGTTTGCGGATCAACCCTGGGTCCTCGTGTATGCTAATCAAACACTCTACCACCAAGCTACACTTCTAGGCCTCTCATCCTGAATTTTTAATGCAGTATTCTGATTGATAGCCATTTTTCTAAAGCCAGGGTTGGCAAGCAGATTTGGCTCACCACCTCTTTGTATCTGCTGCACAGCCACCATGCTTTTTTCTATGTCATTTACAGTAATTTTCACAGTACAAAGGCGAGATCAAATAGTTGTAGAGTCACATATGGTATGCAAAGTGGAGTACGTTTGCTCTGTGGTCCAGAAAAAAGTTGCCAACTCCTGCTCTTAACTGAGAGGCTACAGGAAGGGATTATTATTAGCCTATTGATTTTGAAAAGCTGGTATAATAATAAAGTGATGCTATTTAGGGCAAAATGAAGATCATTCCTTTTCTCTCCCCAGCTAATGTCCTATATGGGCCACTCCACACCAAACAGTCAGTGAGCATGTTTCTTGGAGCGGTGGAAGAAGCAAAGAAAGAAGGAGGCACAGTGGTCTATGGGGGCAAGGTAATGAGAGCACAGTGGTCTATGGGGGCAAGGTAATGAGAGCACAGTGGTCTATGGGGGCAAGGTAATGAGAGCACAGTGGTCTATGGGGGCAAGGTAATGAGAGCCCTGGGGTCAGGAGTGATGGCTTTTTTATTCTCTTTCCCTTAGGCACAAGCAGGTCTCTGAGACAATTGGTGAAGGGTCACATTGAACATCCTTCTCCATGTCCCTATTACAGGGGGAAATAGGTTTTAAAAAATGATAACAGAAACCATGTGGAATGTTTCAGGGAATGATGCACAAGAAGCTCAGAGTTGGGGCTGGGGTCGTGACTCAGTGGTAGAGCACTTGCCTCGCATGTGTGAGGTACTGGGTTGGATTCTCAGCGCCACATCCAAATAAATAACATAAAGGTCCATCAACAACTAAAAAAATATTAAAAAAAAAAAGAAGCTCAGAGTCCTGGTGGCCTTTGGGTAGGGACCCGAGGAGCTTGAATGGAAAGGAAACCTTTCTTTTATGTCACAATAGAAGACTTTGTGTTCGGCACAATTAGAATCCATATTTAGTGGTTGTTTGAGATGTTCAGTTAAGACAGGAAATACAAAATACAACCATAAGTATTTTATTTTAACTTAACCACTTAGAACTACATTTATTTGTGATTCTTTTGATGTAGAGCCAAGGTATTTCAATTTATTGTTTTCATCTCTGCAAAAGCTGCACCTCTAATCTGTTATCTATATAATTGAGTTTCACTTATTTAAAATTCATGGAAACTTGAGTCTTGCAAAGCAGTCTGACAGCAGAATCCTCCTCTCTAGTTTTATCATCAACACACCCACATCTTAATGGGCAGGGATGTGTATATATATTCATTATTTATTATTTTGGATTTTCTCGAAAGCATTTAACCCATTCTGTACAGGAATAGCTTTTATTCTTTAGTAAAATTTACTTAAGTTACATATATAATATAGCATTGTAATAACAGATACAGCTGCCATGCACTTGATCAAGAGTTGACTCTTGGTATACATATATGAATACACCACAGTGATACTCACCATCGTGTATATCCATAAGACTAGAGTCCTAATTAGAATAAGATATATTTCATGCTTGTATAATTATATCAAAATGGACTCTTGTCACATATAACTAAAAAGAACCAATTATTTAAAAAAAAAGAAAAAGAAAGTGACTCTTGGTAAAATAAGCTTGAAGGTTTAGAGAAGAATTTTAGAAACCCTCTGAAGGATTGACACCCCCACCCCCCAGCCAGAGCAGCTTGCTGTGGGCCTCAGAACATTTCACAGAAGGAAAGACAGTCACTAGTTAAGTGGAGGTGGACTAGGGACTTGGTTTTTCAGAGGTTGGTTATGACATTATATTCTTTTGGTGACTTCAGTTTTGTACAGTATTAATCTACTAGGGCTGCCATAACAAAATACCGCACACTGGGTAGCTCCAACAAAAGCAAAGTATTTTCTCACAGAAGGAGGCTTGAAGTTCAAGATCAACATGCTGGTGGGGTTGGCAGGTTGGTTCCTGGTGAAGTTTCTTTCTGGCTTGCAAATGGCCCTTTCTTGCTGTCACATGATTTTTTCCAATGGAGGGCACAGAGATTTCCAGTGTCTCCTCCTGATCTATGAGATGAACACTTTAAAACTATAAAGCAATAGGACACTCATTCCTATTGGATTAGGACCTGACCCTGCTGACCTCACTTATTTTCAGTAACTTTAACAACTTCCTTAAAGGTCCAGTCTCTAAATGCAGTCACACTGAGTGTTAAGACTTCAACATTTGAGTCCTAATTCAGTCTATAAAACAATGGTCATACATCACCCATTTTATAATTAATTATAAAATAACTATTTGCAGCAGAGTTTTGTTAACATAACTTGTTTGTGACATGACATGGCTTTCCTCCTTAAATTCCTCCCTTTTTCTTTCCTTTTTTTTTTTTTTCCTGAGCATCTAAATTAGGAGCAAGAAATAATATTCACTGGGATAGAAGGTTGTTTTGGAGAAATAATTTACCTATAAGTGCTGTTTATTTTTTTCCTCATAAATGTAAGCATCTTCTAACTCCCAAGTACTAGAAAATGAAATGTTTTATTCCTTTTATTTCATCTTTCTACTCGAGGTTATGGATCGCCCTGGAAATTATGTGGAACCCACAATCGTGACAGGTCTTGCCCATGATGCCTCCATTGCACACACAGAGACTTTTGCTCCCATTCTCTATGTCTTTAAATTCAAGGTACAAACAGATTCTGTGTCTCTAGTCTAATGTTGAAATACATGATAAAACTAAGGGAAAATGAAGGTATATTAAATTTCAGTCAGCTTTTAAGAAGGTTTTAGAAAGTCACTTGAAATAGTAGAAATTCAAATGTTCAGGACAAACTATGAGATGAACACTTTAAAACTATAAAGCATTCCAAGCTAGGTACCAGGGAAGCTGAGATGAATAATGGACCTGTGTTGGAGTTTGTGGGATGTGTGACCCTCAATTCCTCTTCACCTTACTCAGCTGTGTGGGTCTCAGAGGCAGCTGCTCCTGATAGGAGGACTAGAGCATTCCATAGCCTGAGCACTGTGTACTTGTCAGCAGACAAGATGAGAAGATGTGGGGGCAATCTGAAGACATGCAGTTATCAACCCCATCAGGGGTCAGACGATGGCAGTTTTAACATGTAAAGATAATTCCCTGGCCTGAGACAGGCTCTGGCTTTGCCAACAAATATTTAGAATTAGTTTTTTCAGAGATTGAATCAAGGTTTGAATGTGCTACTGTTATCAAAATATAGTGAGAATTGCACCTTGTTGCAATTATAAGATTGCATTTATTTTATCTTTAAATTATCTATTATTATTTCAAATATAGTGCTTAGAATAATTTCATGTTTTGTAATGAGAGTGTCTGTGAGCTTTTGTGCAAATTATTTACATTTAGTTTTATTGGGCTTCAGTTGGTGAATCTGTAAATTGGTGATAATATAAAACTTGTGTTAATATAAAACTTGTTAATATAAAACTTGTTTAATCCCCATAGGGTGGAGATTAAATAAATAAATAAATGCATGTTAAGTGCATAGATCAGTGTATTGTACATGATAGGAGTTCAATATATATTAACTCTTAGTAGCTTGAATGGAAGAACACACTAATCTTTGTTTCTTAAAGTATCATGGAGGAAAATATCCTTCAAGATATTACTATTAAAAATTATCTAAATTATAAGAGACACTGGGCATGGCAGCACATGCCTGTAGTCCCAGAAGTTTGGGAGACTGAGACAGGAGGATCGAGAGTTCAAAGCCAGCCTCAGCAAAAGCGAGGTGAGGTACTAAGTAACTCAGTGAGATCCTGTCTCTAAATAAAAATACAAAATAGGGCTGGGGATGTGGCTCAGTGGTTGAATGTCCCTGAGTTCAATCCTTGGTAACCGCCCCCACCCCAAAGAAAAAAAAAAAACAAAAATAAGAAATAAATTATAAGAAAAATAGAATTAGTAACATGTTGACTGGTTTCTGTTTGCACACTAAAATGACATTGGTATATCTTGTGAAATGAATTTAACATCAGTGAACTTTGACCAGAACATTGTAGTGTCTAACAGCTTCCAACACTTCTCCTTTTAGACTGAAGAAGAGGTCTTTGCATGGAACAATGAAGTGAAACAGGGACTTTCAAGTAGCATTTTTACTAAAGATTTGGGCAGAATCTTCCGTTGGCTTGGGTATAACTTTGTTTATTTTTAACATTTATATGTCTTGATTTCTGTGATGAATGGGTTTTAAAAGAATGAATCCATTATTTAGCATTGAGAGTCTTTGATTAATCGGGCTTTTGTTTGTGTTGTATTTAATTTCCTATATATTGCTCTCACCATACCTCTCTTTTTACGCACAGACCTAAAGGTTCAGACTGTGGCATTGTAAATGTCAATATTCCAACCAGTGGGGCAGAGATCGGAGGTGCATTTGGTATGTAGAGAATCATTTCTCCTTTTCCAGGTTGGGTGGCAAAGGAAAAACAGTAGTAGCTTTTAGAAAAGTTTGGTCCAGAAACTGAAGTATAATTTACATTCTGATGTAATATGTGATCTTACATGCTTGAAAGAGCTTATTACCATTTTTGAAGTTATTACCCAGAGTTCTGCATCT
Source organism: Spermophilus citellus (assembly GCF_964194105.1). Classification (NCBI taxonomy): domain Eukaryota; kingdom Metazoa; phylum Chordata; class Mammalia; order Rodentia; family Sciuridae; genus Spermophilus; species Spermophilus citellus. The sequence goes on along the minus strand of NC_138182.1, from coordinate 176,205,254 downwards.
TCTGCCCAGATGCAGCATTGGGTTAGAGCAGTGTCCCTTAACCCAAGTTACATGAAGCCCTGAAATGCAGCATCTTTATTCTAGGGAGAATACCCAAGACTCCAGAACTATTAAGAACCCCTGCTTCAACATTAGAAAATTTCACATAAAATATTCTGTTTTTTTTTTTTTTTTGGCAAAGTTGGCATAATAAATGTTAACTACATTTTCTTTAACTAGATGAAATATTAGTTTGTTTCTTTTTACTGGGCCTTGATCCTCTTGTCTGTTAACAAGCCATGGCTTATTGATACTTAAATTTTGTAATGGTTAAAAAAATCCTTCCCAACAATGGTATATTAAGTTTTACTTATTAAAAATGATCCAAAGTATAGTACAATCAGGTTGCCTTGTTTTTCAGTATAGAAGGAAAACAAACGTGCATTAATATCTGTAAGAGTTTATGTACAGTGGCATTCTTTTTATATTTTTAGACCTAACACCACAGTACTGTTCAGAGTACAGACTTTGACAGAAGCTTCAGTTTTCAGTTTGGCCCCTCATCTCTGCCCTCTGCTCTGTGGTTGCTGGATGCGGGGGTGTCCGTCCACTCTTCTGTGGGCATTTGATCTCTTTTGTTTCCAGCTCATGCCTTGCTCTCTTCAATTGATTCTTTAAGCTTTCAGTTAGTTTCTTTAATGGGTTCACTATTAATTATACAGAATGGTGGTTTTCAAGTGGCATATTCATTCATATATATATATATATATATATATATATATATATATATATATATATATATATAAATGCAATTTGAAAAACTTCACTCCTCAATACCTCCCCCATCATTCCTGCCTCCCTCCCCTTGATTCCCTTCCTGTACCCATGGTCTCCTTCTACTTTTATGGCTTTTTTTTTTTTTTTTTTTTTTTTTGCCTGCTTTCCCCCTCTAGTGTCTACATGTAAGAGAAACATGTGACACTTGTCCCTGAGTCTGGCTTATTTTTCTCAAAATGATGGTTTCGTTTTCCGTCCATTTTCCTGCAAATTAACCATCATTCTGTATAATTAATGTGTAAGTTTGAATATTTAGATAAATACATACAAGAAAATAAAATTAGATTTTCTATATCTAGACCTTTTTACTCTAATACCTTAGTTTAATGGTATAGCTGGTGATGTGGCTCAAGCAGTAGCGTGCTCGCCTGGCATGCATGCGGCCCAGGTTCGATCCTCAGCACCACATACAAACAAAGATGTTGTGTCCGCCGAATACTAAAAAATAAATATTAAGAATATTCTCTCTCTCTCTCTAAAAAAAAAAAAAGACATATGTAACCATTTGGGTGGGCTTAAGCTAAGTAGACAGTAAAAATTTAGTATCATTGTAGCCCTAGAATCCAATAAAGATTAAATAAGCTAACACATAAGAGTTATGTCCAATATTAGTGGCAATTTAGAAATTGCTGTCAACAAAAACAGAATAAAATGCTTTAACCATTTCTAAAATCAATATCCATCTAGTTTAATGGTATATATATATATATTTGTAAGAGTTCTTTAGCCTCTTGACATATTTCCATTTCTTTTTAATTCCTTATGCTTTATTTTCTCTTTTACTTCCTTTCTCTGTTTATTTTAGTCTCTGTTTGTAGAGGAAATACTCTGGGCTAAATGTTAAATAACTGGTCAGGTAGCTCTAGTCTCCTTTTATCTTTATCTTGGTGATATCAAACTGGCCCAAAGATGTGTGTTTATTTTGTATTTCTGTAGGAGGAGAAAAGCACACTGGTGGTGGCAGGGAGTCTGGTAGTGATGCCTGGAAACAGTACATGAGACGATCTACTTGGTAAGAGAGGACTTTGGGGCTATGTTGGGCATGTGCTGTTAAATTCTACTTTCTGTTTTGTCTTTGTGCAATTTCACTTGGTTTGATTTTTCTATCATTCTACAGCTATCTTCTCCTAACAAGTTGATCATCTAATCCAAAATGCTCTAAAATCTGAAATAATTTGAGTGATTACAGTATGCCACATGTGGAAAATTCCACTCTTGACCTTATGATGGGTTAAAGTCAAAATGCAGGTGCACTAAAAATGCATACAATTGCCTTCATGCTGTGTGTGTGGTATATATGAAACCTAAGTGAACTTCATGTTGAGCCTTGAGTCCCATCCCCAAGATATCTCATGTACATGGCATGTGGTGCTATGTTGTAGAAAGAGCCCTGGGTGAAGAACCCAGAGGCACCCTTCCTAGTCCCTCTCTGCTTCTCACCAGCTCAGTAGGCTGGGCTGGGTTCCTCCCTGTTGACTCCTTATAGCCTCAGTAACTGCTTTCCTATCTGGGACTTCTGAGGAGCTTTAGATGTGGCTTGTTGAGCCCCAAACATGCACCCTCTTTGCTGGCTTTTCATTCTTTGAAGTCAGTCTTATCCTATTTGCTTTTCTTGTGTACCCAAAGAGCTAGACAGGTAAATACTTAGCTATAGCTTTTCTGAATCCATTTAGTGGGGATACTTTTCCTCTTGGGAAAGAAACCCAGTGACTCTCAGGTGAGTAGTTAATAGGGAAGCTTCTAATTTCTAAATTATTTTATTTTCTTTTTATCAAAATGGGAATATTTGTGTTTTTTTTTAAATAAATAATTCAATACAAGTTATTTAAATTATTTTTATTTTTGTGGTCCTGGGGATTGAACCCAGGAGCATTTCACCACTGAGCTACATTCCCAGTCCTGTTTATTTATTTTTTGAGACAGGGTCTCACTAAGTAACTTAGGGCCTCACTAAATTGCTGAGGCTAGCCTTGAACTTGTGATTCTCTTACCTCAGCCTCCCAGGCTGCTAGGATTACAGGCATACGCCATCATGTCCAACTCAATACAAGTTACTGAGAGATACAGAAAGATACAGTCTCCATATGCTTGAGTCCTGCTCAAAAGAAATGCTATGAGTAATATGTGTAATATGTCTTTCAGACTTTTGTGTTTCTTTTTCTTTTATAAAACTGGATCCATACTAACATTGTTTTGTGTCCTAATTTTTTTTCTTCACTAATTTATAGTGTGTGTGTGTGTGTGTGTGTGTGTGTAGTTGTTTGTTTGTTTTTGTATTATTGGGAATTGAACCCAGAGGTCTCAACCACTGAGCTACGTACCTAGTCTTTGTTTTGTTTTTAAATTAAAAAAAATTTTTTTTTTCTTGACATAGGATTTTGCTAAGTTGCTGAGGCTGGCCTCAAATCTGTGATCATTCTGCCTCCTGAGTAACTGAGTTTATAGGCATACACCTTTGTGCCTGGCTAAATAGATCTGTATTTTTTAATGGCATAAAAGTATTCTATATTATATTTATATACTACCAGTTATTAATTTTGTTCATTTTTCTCCCTCTAGTACCATCAACTACAGTAAAGACCTTCCGCTGGCTCAAGGAATCAAGTTTCAGTAAAGGTGCTTTCAATTGGCCTTATTTTAGTAAGGTCTTTTAGGCATTCCTGTAGCTACTCTGAAGACCAAGAAAATTAAGATTTACTCTGAATAAATGCATCATCCTGAATATGACATTGGCTAATATCTTATGACTCCCCACTCCAAGCCCTGACTAAATCAAGAGATTCATTTTTTTTAACTCAAAATATTTACAACATAACCATATTTAGTAAAAAATAGGTTGGATGGATTTTTTTGTTTGTTTGTTACTAGTTGTACATGATCATTTTATAATTAGAGAAAGCACACACCTTGGTAGTAATCTGGGAACATATGGGATAAAATAGAGAACAAAATAGAAGACTTTATAGTAAAAGCAGGATGAGTCATCCGTAAAAAAGGAATTCCTGTGTGGAGCAAACCCTCCTCTGGCATGTTTTGGAAAAGGTGTGATTGAAAGGGAATGTGTCCTTACTTATATGCTGAGGACCCTAGCACAGTGTTCTTGGGGGATGACTTGCTATGTTTAAAATGACAGATGATATTTATCGCCAGTCATGGCTCTTGCTGTATTTATGTCAACTTGGGATAGATCTGCAGGGGGAATGTAAATTGTGCTAAGGGCTCCGAGGCCAAAGATCCCTGCGTAGAATGTATTGAAACCATGTCTGGATGCCTCATGCTACCTTAGGCTGTTTTCTTTAGCTGTTAGAAGCCATCAAATACAAAACTAAGGGGCTGGGGTTGTGGCTCAATGGTAGAGCGCTTGCCTGGCATGTGTGAGGCACTGGGTTCAATATCAGCACCACATATAAATAAGTAAGTAAAATAATGGTCTATTGATAACTTAAAAAATTATATATATAACAAAAAAGGGCTAGGTATAGATCTGTTTATCCTTAAAAAATACACACATACACATACACACACACACACAAAACAACTATAAAGATACCAGGGATGAAAGGTATTCATGATGTGTTCCATGCTCAGCTGAGAATAATATTTACCTAGCTCTGTTGTCACCATTGAAATATGGATCAAGCCAAGTACAGATGATAAACCTAGAGAAAGGATGTTGGCAGGAAGAAATCAGATGAGGGTAGATGGAAAGCAGTTCTTCATTTTCTGTAATAGGAAATCAACACTTCCTAAAATAACTAAAGCAATCAGTAGCAACGTGGGCTTGCTTATTAAGAGAAGAAGGTAAGTTCTGAAAGATCCATTGCTAGGAGCTTGGAGCATGAGACATAAGAGTTTCAGAACTGTTTGATTCTTTAAATTAATCAAGAGAATGTTTAATTCATAATGTTGCAGTCCTACATGGAATCCTGCATTTCTAGATCCTTCTTCCCCCCTGCCTCTCCCCATTTTTTTTCTCCCCATTATTGAACTGAAGATTGCTTTTAAATATCTCACGAAATGGTCCTACTGAAAGTCAAATTTCCCTCCATATTTTCAGATTCAAAATAGACTTGAATCCTATATTGAGAAAGAGAGAGATGCTTCTAAGAGTAAGCACTAGTTTAAGAAAATCATGCAATTTGGTCATTAACTATAAATATATTGCTATGGCTTTTATTTTTTGTGATATGTTTAAGTATTCTAGTCCTATTTCATTTATGTCTGAAGAAAGTTAAGCATTCTTTAAAACACTTTTAGGCTGGAGTTGTGGCTCAGTGGTAGAGCACTTGCCTCTCAAGTGTGAGGCATTGGGTTCGATCTTAGCACCACATAAAAACAAATAAAGGCATTGAATCCATATACAACTAAAAATAAATAAATAAATAACTTTTAATGATGACATCACAATAGGCCATTTTCATTTTGTGAAATTATGCAGATTTATTTTTGATTGATGTCTTCATATTCTGTCTTTATATCCTTTATATCCTGTCTTTATAACCAGTTTTCCCAGCATCATATTTTAAAACAAGTGTTCCAGAATAAAAGCTGTATCAGTGTTCACTTTGATTTCAAATGTTTTATGTTTAATAATTTTCCTCCAGTTAGGAGGGAAGCTCTCCATCCTCCTGTGTGCCTGCTGGGGTTGTTATGGTGGCCACTTTGTAATGACATCTCTTGGATGTTGGTTAGAGGAGGTGACTGGGGTCTGTAATCTTGGGTGTTGAATTCCTGAAAGCTCTCTTTGAAGCTACTACATAATTTTTCTACTCATGTTTCTGAGCACAATAAGGAGTCGTTTTTTTTGTCATAATGTTCATTAAAACTTTTGCCTTTGAATTGTTCCTCTTTGTTCTTTTTTTACTGACTTAAATAGAAGTTGCTTAGTAATATTTTTAGCCACAGAAATTAAAATGTACATCTGCATGTGTCACTGCTTGCTATGGTATTTGAAGGTACTAGAAGCCTTGAATTGCTAATTACTGGTTATATTGAACATTTTGTGACTGCTGCTCCTCCCTCCTAAATCCTGTGTCTGGCTACTACTACTGCTGGCAGTTCCCAGCCCCCATTGTGCAGTTGTGGACTGTGGTTAGCATGCTTGGATCTGGTAAACCCTTACAATCTTAGGATCTTGCTGTACTGCAGTCCCTCGAGAGACTGCAGGCTTTGTGGCCTCATAGGAAGTGGCTCTGTGGTTCCCTAGGAAGTACACGGAAGACCTGGCTTCTGGCACGCATGATGAAGACTTCACACAAGGGAAATCGCAATGCTATTATGTTCTACGCTCCCCTCTCCTTTAATCTTTTCTCTCTTGTTCTGCAGCCACAGAACATTGAGATGTTGTCTCCTGGGAATGCTGAAGAGACTGAGACGTACTCTTCACCTCCTGTGGTTCCCAACACACACATTGTCTTATACCTATTGATTCACTTGTTCTCATATTTTCCTGGTCCAGGAGATGTTTGCAATGGTGATCATTTTTGCAGTTTGTAACTTCTGCAAGCTTACCACCCCTTCCACATAACTACTCGTGTTTGGTTTAATTTGTGGTATTTGTTGGTCTTAAGGTTAAAGAAGACCATGAAGGAATTAGGGTATATGGGGCTACCATTCTTCAGTTCTAGAAACCTGATATATTTTGATGTACTGAAGTCTTGAATTTTTCATATAGTCAAATCTTGAACTTTTGTAGTTTTCCAATTTTGGTTTAGAAACTTAGGTCACAAATGTTTTCCTCTGCATTTATTTTTTAATTTTTGTTCTCTGAAATGGGGTCTTGCTATGTTGCCCAGGTTGGCTTTAATTCCTGGGCTTAAGCAATCCTGTCTCAGCTTCCTGAGTTGCTGGTATTAGAGGTTCATATCACTGGAGGTGTACTATATTCTTTGTCTTTTTAAAAGTCAAAGTAATACTTGTATGCAGTTAGATATTCAAATGGGCTAGGATCTTTGTAATAAAAAGCAGCTTATGTTCTCTGGACCAATCAACCCATCATTTCTGTTTTACCTCCATATTTTTGAATTTGTATTTTTAAGCTCCTAACAAAAACTACATATTAATGGGTGCTATGTGCTTTGATTCATGTATACATTGATTTACATTAAATGTATCTAATTTACATTAAATGTATCTAGGTTAAATGTATCTAATCAAATATGTAAAAAACATTCCAAATCCTTTCCTATAGCTTTTTGAAATAAATGTCATGCATGGCACCCTACTGTGCAACAGCACACCAGAACTTCTTGCTCCTGTCTCACTATAACCCAATGATCACCCTCTCCCTACTGTTCCCCTGCCCATTCTCCCAATCTCTGAACCAACATTTTACTCTCAACTTTGATGAAATCATTTTTTTAAAATTCTATGTATGAATGAGATCATATGGTTCTTGTCTTTCTGAGCCTGCTTATTTTACTTAACATAATGACCTACTATTCTATCCATGTCACAACTGGCAGAATGTCATTTATTTATGGCTGAATAGTATTCCATGGTCCCTATATTCCTTTTCTTCATCAGCTGATGCCATTTAGATTGTTACCATTTCTTAGCTGTTGCTTTTGTTGCAATGAACATGAGCACAGATATTTCTTTGGATCTTCTTTTCCTCTCTATTGCTTTATACTCTTCTTTTGCTGGAGCACACCCTGCAGAAGTTTCCTAACAATGATTGTTTTGGGAGTACTTGGAAGGAAAACATCTCTCTCATCTAAAGGAAAAGACTTAATCTTCACATTGATTAGGATTCTGGATTTAAGATGTTGAGAAAGTTTATTTTTCTATTATAAAGGTCCGTAAATATTTTGTGGTATTGACAGTTCAGTTCTGAATCAATTTGGGATTTAGGTTTATGTTGTAATTTATCTAAATTGTTTCCCACTCAAATATCTAAGTAATTCTCTTACCTCCAGTTTACAAATGAGCTTTTTCTTCCCCAGTGATGACTCATATAACACACTGCATTCCTTTTAGGCTGTGTATTCTTGTTCAGTGTTTTGTGCATATACACACATGTACTGGATGTGTTTTAAGTCTTGCAGGCTTTTACATTTATTAAATCTGTTTTAGAATTCTACACATACTATCTATGTGACCTTCAGGAAGTAACCTTACCTCTTTGAGCTTCTTATCTTTTTTTAATACATATTTTTAGTTGTAAATGGATCTTTTACTTATTTATATGCAAACTGAGGATTGAACCCAGGCTTCACACATGCCAGGCAATTCTTGGAGCTGGAGCTTCTTATCTATTATATGGGGCATATCAGTTTGGCTCCTTTGTTACAAGATAAAAAATCTGTCTTTAGTACAAATAGAATGTTTTGGAAAGTATGCTGGCCAGACTAAGTTTGCCCCTTCAATATTCTCTCTCCTGCAGGGTGTCTTTGGGGGCTGACCTCTAAATATTGCTTCATTTGGGCTGTTTTTGTCCTCTGATATCTCTCTCTCTCTCTCTCTCTCTCTCTCTCTCTCTCTCTCTCTCTCTCTCCCCCTCTCCCTCTCCCTCTGTGTGTGTGTGTGCTGGGGATGGACTCTACCACTGAGCTCACCCCTAGCCCTTGTCCTGTGGATTTTGATCCTGTTTGGCCAGTGGTAGAAAATCAGAGCAGAGGAGGGAGGTCAGGGTGTTGTTCATCTCTCCATTTGCTCCCTGCCAGCCCTTGGTAACAAATCACATCTTAACAGGTGTCCCCTCTGCTGTGGCTGCAAAAGCCTCTGCTAACACCACTCGCTCTACTGATGCTTCCTGGGTTTGTCTCCTTACCCTAAGGCTAGCTAGCAGGTAATAATCAACCTTCCTGCCACAGCTAGCATGACTGAATTTCAACCTTTGTTTGTTTATTTCTCTACTCAGTTCCTAGGAAGGAGCAAGCAATAGCATGAATCATTTACTTTGAAGTAATTTACCTGCCTCTTGGCTAAAGGAGAGCAAAAAACACCTAGATTAATAGCCCTAATGCTGAAATCAAGGTCAGATCATTTCCCTAAAGGAAATTGGAGTGATGTTTTCATAGGTTAAGGCACAGTGATGATGTTCAGCTTAGCTAATACATTTCCACCAAATAGGAAAGATAATATCTGTTCCACACAACCCTAAGGATAAAAAAAGAAAAATTATGAAAATAATATGTCTAGGGCATTGTGCCTGACACAAGGTAAGGGCTCCATTAATATATTCTACTCTCATTAGGGTGTTTTTGACATTAGTTTTACAGTTTTATATATTTTGGTTATTTTCATAAATAAGGTTTAGAAACATTTTTCAAGTGATAACTTAAAATGCTCAGGTTTTAAAAAAATCCATGTACATGGTATGTACTTTGTTTATATATTTTTTTAAATATTTATTTTTTAGATATAGGTGGACACAGTGTCTTTATTTTATTTTATGCGGTGCTGAGGATTGAACCCACTGCCTCACACATGCTAGGTGTGCACTTTACCTCTGAGCCACAGCCACAGCCCGACTTTGTTTATATTTTTAAGATTTCTTGCAAAATTTTATTTCATGCAGTGTCTTAAAAACTTTTAAGATTATTCCTGGCTGGGAGTGGTGGCACATGCCTGTAATTCCAGAGTCTTGGGAAACTGAAGCAGAAGGATTGAAATTTCTAAGCCAGCCTCAGCAACTGAGTGAGGCTGTGAAAAACCCAGCAAGACCCTGTCTCAAAAATGAAATATAAAAAGAGGGCTGGTACCAGAAAAAAAATTATTCCTATATATCTTATTATTTCAGTTATTGTAAGTGGGATCCCCCCTGCTTTATGCATAGGCTGTTTACTTTCCAAGATAAACTGCATTTGAAAATAGAAGCATGGGCCTAACCATTGCTCACCATTTGCTCTTTGCTTATTACTGGGCCAGGATTTTAGAAATCCTGGCTGACTTGATATTAGTAAATTTCCTTACGGTTCTGGCCTGTAGATGTCGCTGTTGGTCGGAGCAAACGCTTCTGTTGGGCAGAAAAGTGAGTTGATACTCTGGTATCCAGGAGGTCGCCAGAGAAAAGTTTTTACCGTCAGAAGACAGATACATTGAGCTGAGGGCCCCACTTTATAAGCTTCTTTGTTCTTGGGCACCGTGACTAACCTCTGCCCTGCCACTCTTCTGTCAGCTACACAGACCACCCTAGCTTCTGTTAGTTACTCTTCTTGGGTAAAATGTAAGCCCCTAATGTCAGAGAAGTAGCAATGTTTGCCCATAATTACAGGTTCCTATCTTTTCTTTTCAATTAAGAAATGTAGTTAAGTGGTTTTCTTTTCCTTCCACTCCCTCCTCCCCAGAGTGAGCATGCATGAGGTTATTCCATTATAGACAACTCCAGAGACATTCTTCCTGTCTTTTTACATTTATTTGTCACTAAGTTCCAGGCACTTTTCAAAGTGTTTAACAAATATGAACTCATGCATTTTTCATAACAATCTTAGGAAGTAGATTCTATAATGATATTTGTTATTTGACTTTTTTGTTTTTTGTTTTGTGTGTGTGTGTGTGTGTGTGTGTGTGTGTTTTGGTACTGGAGATTCATCCTAGGGGCACTCTACCACGAAGCCATACCTCCAGCCCATTATATTTTATTTTGAGACAGGGCCTCACTAACTTGCTGAGGCTGGCCTCCAACTTGTGATCCTCCTGCCTCAGCTTCCTGAGAAGCTGGGATTATAGGTGTGTGCCACTGCACCCAGCCTAATGATCATTATTTAATTAAAGAGGAAGCTGAGGTTTGGAGAGGTTAAGTGATATTCCCCAAGTTTACAGCTGCTGAGATTTGAATCCAGGCAGCCTTGCCTCAGAGTTAGCGCCCTTATGAATGTGAATAGTGTACCTGAAACTGTGGAGCTCTTGGCCACTCTTTTTTTCCTCCTCTCTTTAATTGACAACCTTTCCTTTTTACTTTTGTCATGGTTATATTTTATTTTGACCTCACAGATTTAAAATTACTAGTCCATAAATTTTATTTCCTAAACGACTTGAGAATCCTTGTTAATCCAATAGCTCCTGACTCCTAAATACTTTAGCACGAATTTCCCACCAACAACGATATTCTCCTGTGTAACTACAAAGCAACCAGCGAAGTCCGGAACACACAGGGAACCTTCTCAATCATGTAATGACTGAAGGCCTGAAGTTTTCAGGAAAAGAAGATGTAGAGAAGGAAGAAATGATGTTGCTTTAAGTGCAGACTTTTGAGTCAGAATCAAAGTAGTAGTTGATTTTTCCTATTTGCCTGCCTGTGTGCCTGGCAGCAAAGAACAAGATGCCTGTGGCTTTAGCTGCAGAGTGGCATGGATAGATCAGCCATAGCTCCTAAAGGGGGACCTGTGTTCTAAGCTCTGCGGTCTCCTCCTGTTTCCTGAATGATTTTGAGAAATAACCTGACTTCTCTGTGCCCCAGCTTTCTCATCTGTAAAAGGAATGAACTGCACCAAATATGAAGTCAATGACTGGTGCCCTGTAGACCAAAATTAGCCTAAGTGCTTTGTTTGAGAGTCAGCTTTCAAAAAAAAAACAACAAAAAAATTTTTTTTTCAATACTGGGATTGAACCCAGGGCCTCATACATACTAAGTAAGTGCTCTACTGAACTCTTTAATTTATTTGTCTCAGTACTGGGGATTCAACTCAGGGGCACTTAATCACTGAACCACATCCCAGCCTTTTTTTTTTTTGGGGGGGGGGTGGTACCAGGGATTGAATTCAGGGGCACTCAGCCACTGAGCCACATTCCTAGCCCTACTTTGTATTTAGAGACAAGGTCTCACTGAGTTTCTTAGCACCTCGCCATTGCTGAGGCTGGTTTGAACTTGCCATCCTGCTGTCTCAGCCTCCTGAGCTCCTGGGATTACAGGCTGCACAACCATGGTGCCCGGTCCAGCCATTTTTTTTTTTTTTTTTTTGAGAAAAGTTCTCACTAACTTGCTTAGGGTCTCACTAAATTGCTGAGGCTGGCTTTGAACTCCTGCTCCTTCTGCCTCAGCCTACCTAACCCTTGGAATCACAGGCCTGTGCATCAGGCTGACAAGCCCTTTATTTTATTTTGAAATGGGGTCTTGCTAAGTGTCGTGATGGGCAAAAGATTCGACTTAAGCAGTCGAAGGGGAGAAAAAAAAAAGAATGTCCTTGCGCTTCTGCCCTTTTTAATGCTTTATTCACTCAAACCACTCAATACAATTTCACTCTATAGGTTCTTAATCGAGAAAATGACAATCCTTAATGTTAGGCACTGCAATAGACATAATCAATGCACAGCAAATATTTCTAGCTTAATTCTAAGCACTTCAAACACACTTACTCATGACAGGCTCATGACAGACATTCCCTCTGCATGCTAAGCTCAAGTATCAGATCAGAAGTCTCAAGCCTTGGGCTTTAATTCCAGCAGATGCATACTCACTCAGACCAGGGTGATCAGATCAGGCTTAGGATCAGGCAGGCTTCTCTTGGGGTGGAGCTGATGGCTGGCTGAGGAGGTGGTCACTGGGAGAAGTCCTTTTCTCACCAGAGTCCTTTTCTCTACAGACTGCTGTAGAGTTTGAGAGCAGTGAGAACAACGCAGGGGATCAGGCAGATGAGAAGAGTTGGGATGTCAGTCCAGGTCCTCATCAGGCTCTCAGGCTTGTGTGCATCAGTGTCGGCTGGCTGAAGGTCTGTTCATTTGTTCCATCATTTATACTAAATTTTGGGGCTTCTGACCACCCTTTCAATCCCTGTCAGCTGCTACCAGATTTCTCAGTGATGTCATTTGTCCTAAGGTTAAAGCATCTGGTCTGGTTGTCCCCACCCTGATTTTCTTGCTTCTTGCTCTAATCAGGGTGAGGACAATATGCCAAAGACTTCACTCTGAGCTTGTCAGGGTGGGGAGAAGTGATTTGTTTGTGCCTGAAGGCCATACTGGAGGGCTTCTTAAGTGTGCTTGGTGAGATTGCAGGTTTCAAACCGAAGTTTTAAAATGGAGTTTAGGCTAAGGCCTAAGGCCATCCTTACACTAAGTTGCCCAGGTTGGCCTGGAACTTTCCATCTCTTCCCTCAGCCTCCTGAATCACTGAGATTACAGGAGTGCCCCACCGTATCAAGTCAACATTCAAGTTTCTTTCAGTGGTGGCTATAACTTCATTTAGCCACCGCTGAGACTCAGCTCATGTGGTCTTTCCCAGCTTCCTATTTCTTTCATCCAGGCTTTCATTCACATTTCAAGTCTACCAGCCCAAGGATTCAAAAGCTTTACTCTTTAGGCTCTTCTAGGCAGAAAGACTGTCCTTAGCTAGGAAGGGTAGAAGAGTGAAATAAGCTTTCAACTTCCAGGCAGGGGTCTTGTATTAAATAACATGATACATAATTATTAAGTAATACACCTTTAATAATATGTATGCATTAAATAATACAATGTACAATAAAATAGATTCTAGGTGGAATATATTTAAGCTGTTCTAATAATAAATAATAGACAAGACAGCTTCCTACTGAAGAGCAAGGTGTAAACCATCCAGGGTGGCTGAGGTGTGTGTCACCGCATCCAGCGTTGCCCACGATGTTGTGCACAGTCCAGGAAAGCCCTGCAGCTTCTGGTATTTGGGCTGGTGGTTAGGGAGGGCATGCCTCTCCCCTGCAGGGCGTGGCCAGAAGAGGGACATGATAAGGCAAACCCTGTTGGTAACCACACAGCTCACTCAGCCAAATGAAAGGTGGAGGAAACAAGCCTTTATTGTAGGAAGCCACGCACTTAGTCAGGAGTTGGTGTTCTACTATTGAGAGGGCGCAGTGGCTATTTGTGGGAAGAAAACTAGCAGCCTCCACCACTGGATTTATTAAAAATACTTTCCACCTGCTAGCTGGAATATCCTCCTCATGCTATCTGATTGTCTGCTAAAAAAGACTTTATTCAGTCACTTGTCATTCCCCAAATCTATCCCTCATTTGTCCCTTAATAAAAAACAAAACAAACAAAAAATACCCCCCAAACCAAAAAATAAACAAAAAAACCCAACCAGTTTCTAAAAGCAGCCAATCTAGGAGAATTGCTGGGTTGGTTGGGAAAGAGTAGGAGGAGGAAGAAATGCCTTTGGACAAAGGGGACAGCTGGAGATAGGGCTGGCAGAGACAGGAAACCCATGAGGGTCAATGGGCAGAATGGAAGGGGGGCCACCTGGGCAAGGTGGTGCTGGTGAAAAAGAAGTGGGAAACCAGGAGGAGAGATGCATGAGCAGTATGTGGACGCCTTTTGTGGGGTCTTGTGCTCTGTTTTCTATTCCCTGGCTCAGTGGATTCTACTCTATGGGATCAGAGCTGTCAGAAGACCTGGATTCAAGTTGTGGGAAACAACTGGAGGAAAAAGGCCCATTTAGTGGGCCATTGGAGTACAGTGTAATGTGGCTTCCTCTGGTGCCATCTCCTGGATGGTAAAGATCTAAAGCTGTCCCCAGTGATTAGTTTTTGTCCTTCCTGGTGAAGAGAAGATGAAATCTCTGCAAATTTCTGTCACGCTTTTAGTAAGGATGGGGAGGGCAGAGAGCTTTTCTTATATTTATTTCTTTTCTGTTGCTTACAGTTCAAAGTAACCCTCACGACAAAGTGGCATATTTTGGGTAGCAGATTCTGTTTCCCTACACACCCAAGAATCTGGGCTGGAAATGATCTCATATTGTAGTGAATGAACAGCTGCACAGTAGAACCTCCTCTGAATGTCTTTAAACCACATTCTGCCTGGAACTCAAATGTGTATTGAAGATTCAGATTGTTTGGTTTTCATTGTGAAGACCTTGAGTGGAATAAAAAGATATTTGCTCCCATTTAGTGGGCCATTGGAGCTTGCTGCAATGTGAGGACATTCTGCTGTGAGCTAGGAAGGTGGGCTCTGCCACACTCTCAAATAGGGTCTAAGAGAAGCTCACATACTCAGAGCTCTGAGCCCTTTCTTGGGGCCAGATGACACATAGCCCTGTCTTTTTTGGGGATAGCACGAGGGGGCAATGTCTCAGGGACACACTGGTATTTTGTACTGTAAACTTGGGAAAACAAATGTGAGTTTTATGCTATATCTCTCAGTATGAGCAGTTTATGCCAATCAGCTTTTAGTTGTGTTATGCCAGATTCGTGGGATCCCAAGAGACCTCCAGGAGCCGAATCCAATGCAATCACACAAGAGCCTTTATTGAAAGCTCGAGCCTGGACTCACAACTGTTTCTGACGCAGTTGTTCCGAGGAGTGAGTCCCAGTCCTTTGTTCAGTGAGGATTTATGTTTTTGGGGGATACTCTATACGTCACAACATCACACAGCAAATCATTCCATACCGCGGGAAAATCAAACACCAACTCTTAACATTGATTAGCACATTCACTGGCGGGAACAAGTTGGGTAGGGGTGATTGGTTAGTACAATAAGGGGATTCGTTTGAACTGATTGGTTTAAGCCGTGAGGGGTGTACGTGCTAAACTACATAGTTTCCCAACATGTTATCAACCACCATAAACTACTGGGAGGATCATCCGGCATCCCAGGTATTTTCCCTATCTCATGCTGATTGGTGGTTGCTAGGGGGTTGCTATGGGTCCTCACCTGGCCTAACTGAGTCAGGGACCCCTGTCACAGCCGCAGATCTCTCCTGTTATTTTCAGACAAACAACTCACCAGGGTGGCTATCTGCCTAGGAGTGCTCTGTGGGTTTTTCCAAGGACAAGGGTCATGCCCCGTTCCTGGTTTCTCAGTTGTTGTAACAAGACACCCGAGATAAATAAACTTAGGGAGGAAAGATTTATTTTGGCTCATAGTTTCAGAGGTTTCAGTCCATGGTCACTTAGTTTCACTGTTTCTGGGCATAAGAAGAGGCAGAAAATCATGGCAGGGAGCATGTGGTGGAGCAGAGCTGCTTGCTTCATGGTGGTCAGGAAACCATGAAGGAGCCAGGAAGAAGGTATATACTTTCAGGATATACTGCCAATGACCTACTTTCTCCAGCCAGCCCCTCTTCCTATAGTTCCACTGACTCCCAATAATTCAATTGTGAACTCATCCACTGATCAGATAAAGCCCCATGATCCAATCACTTCCCAAAAGTTTCACCTCTGAACATTGCCACACTGGGGACGAAGCCTTCAAGATGTGAGCTTTTTGGGGGACATTCCAGATCCAAACAATAGCAAGATTCAGTTTAAAAACTATTAAATTGCTCTAAAAGGAATGGATGTGATTCATTGAAGCTTTTCTTTCCTTCCTTGAATGAATGATCTGTTTCTACTTAAACAATTATGCATTATCACTATAATTAAATCCAAACTCCAGATGCTCAAAATAATATTCAACTGATTTTTAACCTCTTGAGATGAAAATAAGCTTTTAAAGAAATTCTCTACAGCTTTTGGGCATAGAAGGCACAGCAATGACTCGATGATTTTTTAGTTTATTTTGTTTTTTGTTTTTTATTTTTTTGGTACCAGGGACTGAACCCTGGGGAACTTAACCACTGAGCCATATCCCCAGCCCTTTTTTATATTATTTATTTATTTATTTAATTTATTTTTTTTTAAAGAGAGAGTGAGAGAGATAGAGTCTAGAGAGAGAGAGAGAGAGAGAGAGAGAGAGAGAGAGAGAGAGAGAGAGAATTTTTTTTTTAATATTTATTTTTTAGTTCTCGGAGGACACAACATCTTTGTTGGTATGTGGTGCTGAGGATCGAACCCGGGCCGCACGCATGCCAGGCGAGCGCGCTACCGCTTGAGCCACATCCCCAGCCCTTATATAATTTATTTAGAGACAGGGTTTCACTGAGTTGCTGAGTCTGGCTTTGAATTTGCCATCCTCCTGCCTCAGCCCCTCAAGCTGCTGGGATCATAGGCGTGAATGATGGCGCCAGTGATTTTTTTTTTGGTTGGCTTTGTGCAAAGAGTCAGACCAGGACAAGGTCTTTGCTTACCTCTGCCTTCCTCTGCTGTCCACCTCCTGCAGGAGGACTGGCGATTATTCTAGCAGTTTCTTTTCTTTTTCTTTTTTCTTTTTTTTTTTTAAATAAGCACTCTACTGACTAAGCTATATTCTCAGCCCTGATCTGTAATCTTTTTTTTTTTAATTATTTATTTATTTTTTAGTTTTCGGCAGACACAACATCTTTGTTTGTATGTGGTGCTGAGGATCGAACCCCGAACCCCAGCCACAAGCATGCCAGGCGAGCGCGCTACCGCTTAAGCCACATCCCCAACCCCTATTCTAGCAGTTTCTGTCCATGTGGGTTAGTTTAGCTCTCCCTGGACCGATTCTGTGGTTATCTCAACTACACTTCCATTTTTAATCCCATTCTCTCCGTGGTCTTCAAAATTAGGTCTGGCTGCATTTTATTTGTTATTTTTTTTGACCTCTCTAACATTTAATGGTGACTTCCTCGTGAATACTTTGCCTCCTTTCCTCCTTTCCTTATTTTACTCTTGCTCTTAGAAAACACAGAGCCACTCTGGCTGCAGGTTTAGCCAGGATTCTGCTTTGTGGCTTCCCCAAACCCCTGAAGCATGCTGGGAGCTGGGAGCGTGCCCTACTATGGAGTTTTTTTGTTGTTGTTGTTGTTGATTCTTGTTTGTTTCGGTGGTGGTACTGGGGATTGATGCCAGAGACCCTCTACCACTGAGCCACAGTCCCACAGTTTTTATTTTATTTTGAGACTAATTGGCAAATTTGTCCAGGCTGGCCTTGAACTTGTGATCCTCCTGCCTCAGCGTCGCCAGTGTCTGGGATTACAGGCTTTCACCACACCACTGAGATTTTACAACCTAGGTGTCTCTCCCACTAAATGGCTGGAGTTACCACATTCACTCAGTCCTGCATCTTTATAATAACTTAGGCATGTGTTGTTGAATAGGATTTTTCTCTGTAAAATGCTTTCTTCAAAGTCTGTGAAAGCATCATTGTTCCCTCAGAGCTGCTTAAATGACTTCAAGGGCTTGTATTTTTTTTTTTTTTTTTTTTTTTTTTTAGCAGCTTCTGGTAACAAAAGGAGCTTTTCTAACTGAATGAGCTGTCTTCTCAAGCGAAGGGCCCCTGGCTAACCTTTGTTTACCATTTTAAGCAGCCTCCTGCTAGCTGCACTGAGGAGTATAGTTAAATAATTACTCAGGAAATTCGCTTCAGGGTTGTTATTGCAGATACAAGGTCTACTTCTGGTTTGTTATTATTTCTTTTTTCTCATGCATATTGCTTAACAACAGTAAGGAAAATTACAGAAAGTTTTTTTATGACCATCTCCACCTGAACTGCACATCTGCCTGAACTTCAAACTTCTTGTTCTGTATATACATACACCTTATTTATTTATTTATTTTTGTTGTTTCACTCACTAAATGAAAGCTCTGTACGTTGTCTATCGGGTTCAAATTTGTTCTCTCCTGTTTCTAGCTTTCACCTGATATAGTTGCATTTATGAAGAGTTGATTAACATTTGATGAATAAGGAAGGGGGTGGAAACTTTTTGGAACTTGAGGTTTGTTTTTGTATGTTTGGTAGAATTTGGTCATGGTAAGAGTCTACTCATCTCTACAGCCATGGTCTCCCTCTTAAGATGGGTATGAAGCTGGAAAGTCAGCGTCTTCCTGGCTCCTTTACTGGAGGCGTGGCCATGTGAGAAAGTGGGCTGGGTCCCTGGAGACTCCCAGACACAGGCTGGTGACCACACACTGCCCACCCGCCCTTCTGGCATCGTGTTCATACTGTTGTAATTTTGGTACTTTGTTTATTACTTGCAGCCAAACCTAATTTTAACAGGTGTGTTGATTTAACATTTGTGTTTATGAAGACCAGGGAGAGACTGGGAATAAAATTTAAATGTAGGAGGTGCAGTGGCAGCTGCCTGTCTGTAATCACAATGGCTCAAGAGCCCTAGGCAGGAGGATTGTAGGTTCAAAGCCAATTTCAGCAATTTAGTAAAGCCCTAAGCAGTTTAGGAAGACCCTGTCTCAAAATAAAAAGGGCTGGCTGGGGATGAAGCTTAGTGGTTAATCGCCTCTGGGTTCAATCCCTGGTACTAAAAAAAAAAAAAAAAAAAAAAAAAAAGTAGCTGAGATGACCACAGGAAACCATGTGAGTTAGAGGTGTTCAGAATATTTTCCTGGTTTCCTTTAAGGGATTTAAAGTTCTCAATTACTTACCTTAATTTAGCTCATATAAATAAGGATGATCTTGACAGTGGATCGTGCTTTTATTTCTTAAACTGGAGCTTTCCTATAAATGCTGATTGCCTAAACTATGTTTTCCTCACCTTCTTCACCACCAAAGAACAAAGAAATTCTTTTTGAATGGAGTGGTGGCTTGGGTGACGCAAACAGTGGAGAGGGGACAATCTATGAACTGTACCTTAAGATGAAGCCACTATTCATGGGAAAATTCTTTTTTCCTCATTTTCAAGTGAATAATACCTTTTTCCCCCTATAAAATCTTCCATTTAGCAGAGACAACAATGAAACTGAGAGCTTTAACAATCTCTTTGGAACAATGGGACATTAAAATTAGAATACTTTCTCCTGAATGCCTCTGGACCCTGAATAGGTGGAGACCATGATATCAAGATTCCCATCAGGTTGGGCCATTTGGGGCACTTCACTGGTTTGGACAGTACCTCCGCTGTCAGCAGAGTCTCATTGCTGTGCTCTCCTCTGAACCCCCCCCAGCTCAAACAAAACAAACAACAACCCACCAATTATGCTGTGCCCTATCAAATTGCCACTTTGTCTTTACATTTAAAAATGGTCAAATATTGGCAGTTTTATTCAGTTCAATCTACCAAAGAGGTTTCAGTTTTCTTGCTTTTTTGAAGCATTAACTTCTTAAAATGGCAAGTATGAATATTGCCAGTGTGGAGGGACATAATGACAATAACTTAGTTCAATGGTTTTAATTGGCTTTATTTTCAGCTCTAGAAGCTGGCACTACTTTGTTCTATAAAACAGAGAAAGTGTTCTAATGGACAGAGCAAAGGAGGTTTGTCTTATAGACAGAAAGGCTGAAGAAAGCAGAACCCAAGAACAAAAAGTAATGAGTCATTTCCAAGTTATTTCCTTGTAAGGTGGAGACAGAAAAATAGAAAAATAACTGATTGGTTGACATCAGTTTACTTCAGGTTAGTTCTTGTAAGAATTAAAGGCAGATAAAACTTCATAATCATGCCAATCAAGTTTGATGCTTTTCTTGGAAGGCTAAACAGCTTAATTTTCAGCATGGTGATAGAGAAATTTAGCATGAGTAACTCCATTTTGATTTTTAGTCTAGTCTGTTCAAGAGCTTAGTCTAAAACAATGGCATCCTGTGATTTTTAATTAATACCAGTAATAAAATATTATACATAAAACAACCTTTGAAAATTGACATTTTAAAAATAATGATTTATAGATAAAAAGAAAACAAAGCTCAGAGAGTTTGGGTTGTTTGCCTTCATGAACACAGCTGGGAAATGCAGCTTGCGAACCTGCTTCTGGCTGAACCTGAAACCCATGATCAAGGCCCCCACTTCCCTTTGACTTGTGTGCAATGTAGTGAACTCCTTGGTCCAGTTAAGAAAGGAGCGATCATGGCAGAAATGAACCTTCTTTTGTTTGGGACCTATCAGAAAGTCTTGAATTTTCTCACAGTCATGTGAC
Organism: Spermophilus citellus; assembly: GCF_964194105.1. Lineage (NCBI taxonomy): Eukaryota > Metazoa > Chordata > Mammalia > Rodentia > Sciuridae > Spermophilus > Spermophilus citellus. The sequence goes on along the minus strand of NC_138182.1, from coordinate 176,184,824 downwards.
TGCTTGAAATTAAAGAAGCATTTCATCAGGTTGTTAATATTAATAAACATCTTTTAAAAAAATGTACAAATACCTTATTTTCTTATTATGAAATAGAGGGAAAAAACAAGAAGAGGGCTGGGGTTGTGGCTCAGGGGTAGAGCGCTAGCCTAGTATGGGTTCGATCCTCAGCACCACATAAAAATAGATAAATAAAATAAAGGTCTTATGTACAACTATAACTAAAACAAACAAACAAAAAAAAAAAAAAGGAGAAAGTACAGCTAGGCAAAAGAAAAGAAATTTGTCAGACATGGTCTCGATAGTCAGAGTCAGCCCTGGTTAATACTTGGATGTATATTCTTATCTCTATGTGCCCCCACCCATTTCCACATGTTTATGAAGCCCTCTCTGTGCCAGACATGGAGCAGAGTGCTGGGATGCCTTGGAGAACAAGCAGGCACAGTCTTTGCCCTTAGTCCATAGGAGATATGGACCCCATATCAACCCACACTGATATATTTGAAGCAAAGTGTTATTAGGAGGAAAGGCTGTGATACAGAATTAAAAGGTAAGAGAGGTGTGGAGAATGTCTAAATTTAGACAGCAACGCTAGAAAAACACTTGCCCAGGAGTTGACATTTCAGCTGAAGTGAGGATGGAAGTGGTTAGCGATGTCAAGACCTGAGTGTCCAGGCAAGGAAAGGCGAGGCCAGCGAGGGGCTCAGAACACGCCACCCCAAAACATGCTGCTTTGGCATGGTGATTACTTTGAGCTGAAGGAACTTGAGAGACAGTAGATGCAGGAAGGGTCCTCTCTCTGCCCTCCCTCTTTCTACCTGAAAGCATGGCACTAAGTCCTATGAGAAGGTGCCCTCCCCGGGCCAGGAAGAGGACAGTCGTTCTCCTGGAGATGGAGAGTCAATGTTGAAATGAATGTGTACAAATGAACCTTCCTTAGGTAATCTTTAGCTTCCATTAGTTTCTCCTATTTATTTCCTAGTCACTTTTCAATCATTTACCACCCTTAACCCCATCCCCCTTTCCTTTGTCTTGTCAAATTTCCACGATTTGTCCCTCTTTCTTAAAATGGAATACAAGCCTCTGGCCTTGGTCTAACTGCTACTTTGGAGTTTGCATTTCTTTCTATGATGGGTTTCATGCCACATAAATATGTTAACATCCAATAAAATATGAATGCTTTTTTCTCCTGATTTCTCTCCCCGCCCCCCAGTACTGGAGGCTGTACCCAGGGGTGCTTTACCACTGAGCTTCACCCCCAACCCTTTTTAGTTTTACTTTGAGATAGGGCCTTGCTAAGTTGCCCACACTGGCCTTGAACTTGAAATCCTCCTGTCTCAGCCTCCAGAGTAGCTGGGGTTACAGGTTTGTGCCGTTGTGCTTGGTTTAATTTGTCTTTTAATTGTCTTAATTTATCTCAGTTCAATTTATACGTCCTAGCCACAGACCATAACAGGATAGAGAAAAAATATTTCTCTTAGGGCAGGAAGGAGTGGGGTAAATTTGACAGTTTTTCCAGGAGGAGGAAGCGGGAGGGCAGCCTGGTTGGTCTGGAGTGAGGCAGGGGATGTGGCCAAGACTTGGCAGAGTTGGAATTCTGTCTCATGGGAACATTAATTACATTATATGTGTAATTTTAAAAACAAAAAGTTATGTGTACAGGATAAATTGTAACATATTTTTCTTTTTTAAAAGTTGTTTTTGTGGTGATGAGATGGAACCTAGGACTTCATGCAAAATAAGCACGCAGTCTCCCACTGAGGTACATCCCTAGCCATGCAAACTATTTTTCTTAATTACCAATACATGCATATTGTCTCCATTGTCTTCTTGATGGAATAGGTGTTAGTGGGCATTTCATCACTGTGACGAAAATACCTGACAAGAACAATTTAGAGGAGGAGAAGTCTATCTCACTCAGGGTTTCAGAGGTGTCAGTCCATGGTCAGCTGACTCCATTGCTCTGGGGCTGAGGTGAGGCAGATGGTCATGGCAGGAGGGCCTGGAGGAGGACAGTTATTCAGCTGACGGCATCCAGGAAGCACAGAGAGATCAAGATACCAGGGACAAAATATAAACCCCCAAATCATGACCCAGTGACCTACTTTCTCCAGCCACACCCTACCTGCCTACAGTTATAACCCAGTACAATGGTCCTTTCAAGTTATTAATCCATCAAATGGAGTCATATCCTGGTTACAGCTCTCATAAGGTAATCATTTTACCTTTGAACATTTCTGCATTGTCTAACATGAGTTTTTTTAAAAATTTTTTTAAAAGTGGGACACCTCATGACTAAACCACAACACTTTCACCACCTGTTTCTTCATAACTCTGCCTATTTCTTACTAGTGAGTCTTTCGCTGCCATTGTATCAGAGCATACTAGACTTTCTGTCTACCAACAGCCACTTCCTTGTATATGTGTTTTTGAAAGTAGTTCCCTTGGGAATGAATAAAAACCAATAAATCAGATTTAAAAAAAAAAACTGGCCTCAGGAATCTTAAAACAAATGAATTGGATTTACTCCTAAGAAGTTATTAAGGAATTGGAGGTACTGACCAAGCCTGGAGTGGTGGTATGCATTTGTAATCTCAGCATTCAGGAGGCTGAAGTGGGAGGATCACTCAAGAGTTCATGACTCACCTGGCCAACAATAGCTTTGTTCTTGAGATCCTTTCTTAAAAACAAAAAATGAAGTTGGGGCCTCCTGAAACTTCTCTGTGCACAGTTCATATGAGAAGTGATTTTGAGAAGCGGGGGGTGGGGGTGTGGGAGTAAGGGTAGGGGGGCATAGTGATACATGCCTGCAATCGCAGCAACCTGGGAGGCCGAGGCAGGAGGATCATAAGTTTGAGGCCAGCCTGGGCAACTTAGCAAGACCTGTCTCCCACAAAAATATAAAAAGGACTGGGGATGTAGCTTAGCAGTTAGGTAGAGTGCTCCTGGGTTTAATCCCCAGCTCTTCCATCCACTGCCCCCCTGACATAAAAAGAAGTGATTTTTACTCTTTGTTCCTGATCTTTGGTTTCAGGGCAACAGGTCTAGTTGTACAAGTCCAGGCTTCATAGGGAATTAGACAAGGGTCACCTGGCTAAAGGAGCCTGCACTGACCTTGAGGGCTAGGGCCAGAAAGCAAGTGATAGATGCATTTGGTTCATTCTCCAAGGCCTACTGGAAGATGCTGGGCAGTCTTGTGTGGGGTTTTCCAGGGGTTTTGATTCTCTATCAATCTGTTATTAAACTCAGGTCCACAAGTTCATATCATGGAAAAAACAATGTCTGAGAGACAAGCAGGGGGTGGGGGGATAAAAGCTTTGTTCAGTGGCCAAACAATGGAGAAGTGGGAGGCCATGCTTGCCAATCAACTTCTCGACTCCAAGGAGTTAGGGTGCTGCAGATGCAGGAAAGGAATAATGAGGGAGAGAGAGAGGCTAACACAGCAGAGGGATATTCCTGTCTTTTCTGGGAATAGTGGAGATCTTCCAGGAGCTCAGATGCTCTTCAATCCTTTCATAGCCTGGTGTTTCTGGCTATGTGGCTGGGAGGTATCTTTAGCCTTGAAGTGGGAGGTCAAATTAGCCCTATATTATTATAGTTCTAAACAAATCATTTCTTCAAGTTCAACATGTCTACATGGAGAGCTGAATAGAATTTGACCCAAAGGTTAAGACAGCAATGGAGTCAGACACAATATGTAGGCAGAGAGCCAAGCCTTTCCATGCCACATCAGCCCGCCAAAGTGAAGAGTCAAATGTTTCAGCAAAAGTGGGCTCCAAGTCCCTAAAAAGTAACTTTGGCAACCATTATCATCTTTTTTTGAGGGGGTGGGGGACTGAGGATTGATTGAATCCAGGAGCACTCTACCTATATCCCCAGCTCCTTTTGTTAAAATTTTTAATTTTTTATTTGTTTTAATTAGTTACATATGACAGTAGAATGCACTTTGATACATCATATATAATGGAGTATAAAAATTTCTCATTCTTCTGGTATACAGGATGTAGAATCCCAATGGTCATATAGTTATATATGTAAATAGGGTAATAATATCTGATTCATTGTATTATCCTTCTTCCTAGTCCCATATGCCCTCCCCTTCCTTCATTCCCTTCTACCTAAAGATCTAAAATAATTCTGTTCTTCCCTAACCCCCCAAACCCCTGCTCCTTAGGAATTAGCATCTGCCTATCAGAGAAAACATTCGGCCTTTGGCTGGGGAGATTGGCTTATTTCACTTAGCTCCATCCATTTACCTGAAAGGGCCATAATTTCATTCTTTTTTTTTAAGGCTGAATAATATTCCATTGTGTATATATACCACAGTTTCTTTATCCATTCCTCTACTGATGGGCATCTAGGTTGGTTCCATACTGTAGCTATTGTGAATAGTTCCATACTATAGCTGGGTCAATTGGTGGATCCATTCCAAGTTTTCTGAGGAATCTCCACACTGCTTTCCAAAGTGGTTGCACTGATTTACAGTTCCACCAGCAATATGTGAGTGTACCTATTCCCCTACATTCTTGCCAACACTTATTATTGCTTGTATTCTTGATAACTGCCATTCTGGCTTCCCTCAGCCCCTTTAAATTTTATTTTGAGATAGGTTCTCACTATGTTTTCTAGCCTACCCTCAACCTTGCAATCCTCCTGCCTCAGTCTCCTAAATTGCTGGGATTGCAGGTGTGCACCACTGTGCCCAGCAAATTTTGTCTTCATAACCCATGTATCAGAGGTGCTACCTACAGCAAAACTGATGAGAGAATAATATTGTGTTGCCCAGCTGTGTGACCTTAATATTAGTGATTTTTTAAGCCAACTAAGAGCAAGTCAAACTAGAGGGTTTATTTAGATTTTCCCTGGTAACACCTCTCTGAAAAGGAAACTTTTCCTGGGAATGTTTATTTTTAGGAAGTAAATTTATGATGTTGGGACATATTTTCCAGCCTAATAAGGAATGCTTCACCCAGTGATGCAGGATTATTTATCTGGCTTTTCATTTTTATTTTGGCCTCATTTTGTCCCAGATAGTGGAAATCCATCTTAACATTCTAAGATTTGAGGGCCCTGATGAAATATTAGAGTTCATTTGTTGTGCCATTGGAAAGACATAATAATAGTTTTAATTTAAATTTCACATTATGAGCTCAGGAGTCATTCTGGATATAAACTTTTTCCAGGGTATTCTTGACTTGGGAACTGATCTACTCATTTTGGTGGTTTGTAAGCATATTGACTGTGTTTACTGAAGATCTATCAAATAATTATGGACTTCCTTTTCTTAAACACTGTATCATCAAATGTGCCTCATATAATCATTTGGTTAAGGATACTAGTGAACTTCAGTTTCTGAACATGAGGACAGGAGAGAGCCTAGCATGCTGGTCAGGAAGAAGGCTTCTGGGATCACAGCATCAAATCCTGGCTCCTCTACTGAATAGTCTTGACTTTTGATAAGTTCTCTGTGACTCAGTTCTAGCACCTGTAAGATGGATTTGTGTGGGCAAAAGAGTGTGCTTCATAAACCTCCAATTAAAGACAATAGAATGAATCTGAAATAATGTTCCTGTATTCATACATAAATATACCACCAGTGAAATTTTACATCTTTTACAACCATGAGATCCTAATTAGAATAAGTTATACTCCATGTATGTATTATATGTCAAAATATACTTTACTGTCATGTATATCTAAAAACAACTTTTAATAAAAAAATTTAAAATAAATAAACCTACAAATTTTGGGTAGTGTGGTCGACCAAGGGCCCCTGTCGCTGACCTCTGAACTCTATCACTGTGTGCGCAGGACTTCATGGCTGCTTCTAGTCAACTGTGGCAGGAGTTTTAAAGGAAAGCCAATTCCAAGACGGCCTCTTGCCTCTTTAACTTTGTGTGGCTTGCCTGATTCAACCCCCCCCCCCTTTTTTTTTTAGGTGTTGGGGATTGAACCCAGGGCTTTGTGCATACAAGGCAAGCACTCTACCAACTGAGCCATGTCCCCAGTCCCCCTGATTCAAACTTCATATTTCTATCTAACCTTTCTGCCCCAACTCCTCACTGGGTCAGTCTGAGGGATCTCCCAGCCTGGTCCAGCTCCTTCCCTATTTTCCCTCACATAGGCATTTCTTCTAACAGGAGGTTGTCAGATTTAGCAACAAACAAAGTCCAGAATATTCAGTTAAATTTGAATTTTAGATAAACAAAGAATAACTTTTTATTATAAGTATACTAATGTTGCTGAATGCTCTGTTCTTGTCCCAGATGCCAATCCAATAATGAAGGCACAGTTTTGAGAAAAAGGAAAAAGAAGGTTTATTGCATGCAGCAAAGGAGAAACACAGGGACTCCTATCCCAAAGGCTATGATTTTGCCCATCAGCAGGATCAGGGGGCTTTTAAAGAAGTGATTCAAAGGCTATATTCTCCATTTCTCTGTTGGAGTTGTAATTCAAGTTGTAATTGTTAACTTGGGAGATAGTCATTTCTGAGACCTTCTGGTGCCATCCCCAAAGTCTGGATTACTTTGTTCCTGTGGTGAGTGTGTACACAGAGGCAGATAAGTCTGCCTAAAATGGGGAAGAAAGGTAATCCTGTTTTCCCTGAGATTAGGGACGGGAAGAGATTAGGAAGAGCAAGGAGAGAAGAAGAGAAAGAAACATGTTCATTTTAAAAATAAGTTGCAGTGGCAGAGCAGCAAGGGCTATATCAAAGCATAAAGTAACAGGGATGCAAGATTGGTTCAACATATGGAAATCAATAAACATAATCCATCACATCAATAGACTTAAAGACAAGAATCATATGATTATCTCAATAGATGCAAAGAAAGCATTTGACAAAATATAGCACCTCTATGTTCAAAACACTAGAAAAACTAGGGATAGTAGAAACATACTTCAACATTGTAAAAGCTATCTATGCTAAGCCCAAAGCCAGAATATTCTAAATGGAGAAAAGTTTAAAGCATCCCCTCTAAAAACTGGAACAAGACAGGGATGCTCTCTTTCACCACTTTTATTCAACATATTTTTGAAACTCTAGCTAGACAAATCAGACAGATGAAAGAAATTAAAGGGATATGCATAGGAAAAGAAGAAAAACTATCACTATTTGCTAATGACATGATTCTATATTTAGAACATCCAAAACATTCCACCAGAAAATTTCTACAATAAATGAGTTCAGCAAAGTAATAGGATATAAAGTCAATAAATCAAATGCATTTCTATACATAAATGATGAATCCACAGCAAGAGAAATTAGGAAAGCCACCCCCCATTCATAATAACCTCAAAACAACAACAACAACAACAAAACACTTGGGAATCAATCTAACAAAAGAGGTGAAAGACCTCTGCAATTAAAACTACAGAAAACTTGCTAGGAGCCACAAGCAAATAATATGATGCATGGCACTTTCGGTTGTAAGGTGACGCCAGCTAGCCATTGAGATGATATGATTATGTTAAGATTTACATTCATATGGAAATTGGACTCCTGCTGTTCACCTTGGCCTGCTATGGGACTCATGTTACGGGACTCCTGGAGAGTTCCCATTGGTTGGGGAAGGATAGTAGGAGGGAATTCCGGGGGAGGGCCGGCCCCCCCCTTCTGGTAGACGCGTGTGGGTGGACCGGTTTTGGCTTGCCGGCGCGTACGGAGTATTGGCGGTTTTTTCAAAAATAAAGTTTTGTTCCTGCTTGAGTGGCTCGTGATTCTGTGCCCAGCCAGACTGAGGCAAAAACTAAAGAAAGAAATTGAAGATCTTAGAAGGTGAAAATAACTTCCATGCTTTTGGAGGGGAAAATTAATACAGACAAAATGGCCATGCAACCAAAACTGTTATTCAGATTTAATGCAATTCCTATTAAAATTCCAATGATATCCCTCATAGAACTAGAAAAAGCAATTGTGAAATTCATTTGGAAAATAAGAGACCCAGAATAGCCAAAGCAATCCTCAGCAAGAAGAATGAAGCAGGAAGCATCCCAATACCAGACTTTAAACTATACTACAGAGCAATAGTAACAAAAACGGCATGGTATTGGTACCAAATAGACATGCAGACCAATGGTACAAAATAGAAGACACAGACAAACACACATAAATATGGTTATCTCATACTAGACAAAGGCACTAAAAACATACATAGGTGAAAAGATAGCTTCTTCAACAAATGGTGCTGCAAAAATTGGGAATCTATATGTAGCAAAATGAAATTAAACCTCTACCTCCCACCCTGCACAACAACCAACTCAAAGTGGATCAAAGACTTAGACTCTAAGAACAGAGACCCTGTGCTTAATAGAAGAAAAAGTAGGCCCAAATCTTCATCATGTTGGCTTAGGACCTGACTTCCTTAACAAAATTCCTAAAGTGCAAGAAGTAAAATCGAGAATCAATAAATGGGATGGATTTAAACTAAAAAGCTTCTCCTCAGCAAGGGAAACAATCAATGAATGATGAGAGAGCCTAAATATTGGGAGAAAATCTTTAACATATGCACCTTCCATGAGCACTGATCTCCAGGATATATAAAGAACTCAAAAAACTTAACACCAAAAAAACAAATAACTCAATCAATAAATGGGTAAGGAACTGAAAAGACTTCACAGAAGAAGAAATATAATTGATCAACAAACATATGAAAAAATGTTCATCATCTCTAGCAATTAGAGAAATGCAAATCAAAACTCGGATTTCATCTCACTCTAAGTCAGAATGGCAATTATCAAGAATACAAGCAATAATAAGTGTTGCCAAGGATGTGGGGGAAAAGGTACACTCACATATTGCTGGTAGGACTGCAAATTGGTGCAACCACTATGGAAAGCAGTATGGAGATTCCTCAGAAAACTTGGAATGGATCCACCATTTGACCCAGCTCTCCCACTCCTCGATTTATACCCAAAGGACTACATACTAGTGACACAGCCACATCAATGTTTATAGAAGCTCAATTCATAACAGCTAAACTATGGAACGAACCTAGATGCCCTTCAATAGAAGAATGGATAAAGAAAATGTCGTGCATATACACAATCTGAAAGAAGAATGAAATGATGGCATTTGGAGGTAAGAGGATGGAACTAGAGAATATCATGCTAACAGAAATAAGCCAATCCCCCCCAAAACCAAAGGCAGAATGTTTTCTCTGATAAGCAAATGCTACTGGGGCAAGGGGATAGGGAAGAATGAAGGAACTTTGGTTTGTGCACAGGGGATAGGAGAAGGGTGGGGCTGTGGGGATGGGAAGGATGGTAGAATTACCCTACATACATTATTACCCTATGTACATGTATGATTACATTACTGGAGTGTACCAGGTAGAGCCAGAGGAATGAGAAGTTGTGCTCCATTTGTGTAAAATATGTCAAAATGCATTCTACAGTCATGTATAACTAATTAGAATAAATAAAAAAAAACCCAAAGTATAAGGTGGACCACTATTACATAATTAAATGATTAAAAGATGTATACCAACTAGGGATGGACTTGACACATAATAAGTGTGAAATCATGGAAAAACTCTACTTAAGAAGGGATCTGTTGGTCAAAGAGAACATTTTAAAATGCTGCCTAGAGATCATCCAACTGGCTGCACTTACACTAACTCACACCGGCCTGCAGCTATACCTTTAAGTTGACCAATCAGCCATGAACTCATGGACTTCAGTGCTGGCCTGCACCAATCATTGTAGATTTTTGCTTTCTTAAACCCAAGCCCTTTGTTCTCTCTTCAGAACACATTTTCAGTTTTACCCAAATCTGTGTGTCCTGGATTGCAATTCTTAAAAACTCTAAATAAAGCTCTTTTATTCTTTATATTCTTGATATTGATTGACATAAATGCTCAATCTATATTAATTTTATCATAAGCAGAGGGTATTATTGTTACCAGAATCTTAGGATAGAGGTGGGCTAGGGACTTTGAGGAGTCCAAACAGATTAGGTTCACTCACCCCCAAAATCAAGTGGAAAAAGTAATTGTGAAGTAGGAAAGGAATTTATTCAGTTTAGCCATACTGGGAAGGATGGGAGTGGGTGGGTAGGAACCAAATGTCCTCATCCCTGTGTTCAGGGGTCTAACAAGAACTCTTAGGACGTAGGTAAGAAACAGAAGTGTGGGGGAGGACAAGAAGTATGCCTGGCTGAGCAGAATTGGTCGAACTGTGTGTGGTTGATGATTATCTCCAGATTTGGACATGAAGAACCTTGTCAGCAATACGAAAGTTGCTGTTGCCGGAGGTTAGTTTTGACTTTTTTCACAAGATGTTTATTGATCAGACCTGTCATTCCTGGAATCCAAGGAAGAGAGAATCCAGAAAAGAAAGACTCTGAGAAAAGGAGAAGTTAGAAAGGCAAGATAGCATTAGTTCCTTCAGATTCGGAGCAATGACTGAGGCTTCTAGGCTCCAGTGGTCTGGAACAGGAGATGGTCAAAGCTGACAGCTGACAATCTGTTAATTAGGATGTCCATGCAAATCTCAAAAATCTCTTAGTTACTCTTATCTTTGTGCCTTCAGCTCTGAAGGAGGAGGATGACCAACTTTAGATGAGCAATCCTTAAATGATTAACATGTCTTAGTGCACAGTTGGACAGGAATCGGGCCCAAAGTTTAAGTTAGCAAAGAAGACAGATGCAAAATGAAGACAGAGATGCCAAGATTTATCCTGCTTGTACCTGGCCTGCAGTAGCCATTGGACATCTGTGTGCCCAAGTGAAGAGTCAGTAGCAAAATCACCTACTATTTACTAAGTCACTACTACATGATCAGTACAGAATTCATTTTCCTTGACCTTTTTCTTGGGTCAGTCTTTCTCCTATGGAGGAGGGGGAATAATTCCTTTTCTCTGCCTTCTTAAGTTCAGGTCTGGAGCCCTGCAAATTGAATTGACAAAATATAGATTAACAAGAGAAGGGGCTGGGATTGTGGCTCAGTGGCAGCGAGTTTGCCTAGCATGTGCGAGGCCCTGGGTTCGATCCTCAGCACCACATATAAATAAATAAAATAAACGTATTGTGTCTAACTACAACTAAAAAATAAATATTAAAAAAAAACAAGAGAAAAAGATTTATTTAATATGCATATGGAGGCTTTGGAGGACTGAAAGAAAAACCCCTGCAAAGGCTGTCAGGTATGAAGGGTAATGTACTGTTTTATCAAAGAATGGCACATTTGTGGGAAAGTGACAAGGCAAAAGAAAAAGGTTTTGAGTTTCTAGAAGCAGTAAATTGTGGGACAGTAAATATATGGAGAAGCTAGTGTAAGATAAGAGTTCTTTTGTGAAGATTTGTTTATGCAGATTCAAGCCAGTGCATTTCCAGTGATAAGAATTTTCTTTTCCTCCTGATAAGGGAGCAGAGAGAGGTGCACCTTCAAAAAGAAATTTATGCCTCACATTTAGGCAGATTGGAGGATGGGTAGAGAACTATTTCAGCAGACTCCTCTTTTTCAATTGTCTTCAGCTCAAAACAATTCTTTGCATAAGTGGCCTATTTGGGGGTAACATATTCTGATTCCCTTCAATATGTTTGATTTAAAACTGCCTACAAGTTACCCAATAAGTTTGAAACTTAGAGTTATTTTCATCTGATGCAATATATGAAGAGAATCACTTTCCCTTCGCAGCTGGTAAGCAAATCCCAAGTACGGAGAGTTGCCTTGAAAAGCCCTCGGGGGACAGAAGATGGGCTTCCAGGCTGGGGAGGCTGACTGGCTGGAGGGCTACTGCCTATGGTACAAGCTCAGGAAAGGTCTCAGTGGGTGAGCAAGGACCTTGGCAAGGAGCAGACTCTGAGAGATGTGGGGACAAAGGTAGGAAAAGCAACACAATAGCCCTAGGCTGGGAAGTGCATGATGAGAAATCTTCCCAGTACCCTTCCAGGCACCAGAAAATTTATACATTCAGGAATGACAGACATGGAAGTGGCAACCCAGGTACCACGAGGAAATAAAAAGTGAGAGACTGTAAATACACTCTGAGAAAAAACTATTAAAAAAAATGCATGGGGCCACATAGAATGCCTCAGTAAATTTCAAAAGGAATAATATTATTCTGTGTTCTCTGACCATAATTGTCAATAAAATAAGCAATCAATGACAGAAATCATAGAAAATAGTGTATAGCTTCCTCCAAAAATTAAAAATAGAAGTGACATATGAGCCAACAGTTCCACTTTTGCATGTATATTCAAAGGAAATGAAACCAACATACTGAAGAGACAGTTGCATTCCATGTTTTTTGCAATAGTAGTCACAATAGTGAATATGGAACCAACCTAAGTGTCCATGAACAAACAAATGATAGGATAAAGAAGATTTGGTACATATGCCCAATGGACTACTTTCAGCCTTAAGAATGAAGGAAATCCTGTCATTGTGACAACATGGATGAGCCTGGAGGACAGTATCTTACTTGAAATGTCAGGCACAGAAAGACAAGTACTGCTTGATCTCACCCATACGTGGAATCTAAAAAAGTTAATTACATAGAAGCAGATGACAGGAGAATTGTAGTAATCAGAGCCTGGAGGATGGGGAGATTGGAGAGAAGGTGAAAGGATACATTTCAGTTTCACAGGAGGAATTAGTTCAAGGGATCCATTGCCCCACGTGGTGACTATTCTGATATTTTGTATACCTGTGTTATGGTTTAGAAATGGAATGTCTCCCAAAGGCTCATGGTTGAAGGCTTGATCTCCAATGCAGCACTGTTCAAAGGTGGGGCTTTGGGGAAGTAATTGGATCATGAGGGCTCTGACCTCACATATGGATTAATCCATTGATGGATTCACGATTTGGTGACATTACTGGGAAGTGATGGAAACAGTAGGACATGAGGCTTAATTGGAAGAAAGAGTCCACTGGGAGATTGCCCTAGAAGGGTATTTCTTGCTCCTAGTTCCTTTCTCCCTTTCTCTCTCTGTTTCTCAGCCACCGTAATGTGAGCAGCTGAGTTCCACCACACCCTCTCTGCCATGATAGTCTGCCTCACCATATGCCCATACCATGGAGCAAGCTGACCATGGATCAAAACCTCTGAAACTGTGAGCCATCCTAACATTTTCCTCCTGGCTGGGTGTGATGGGGTATGCCTATAATCCCAGCAACTCAGGATGTTGAGGTAGGAGGATTGCAAGTTTGAGGCCACCCTAGGCAACTTAGTGAGATTCCATCTCAACATATAAAATTTAAAAAGCACTGGAGATGTAGCTCAGTGGTAAAGTGTCCCCCTGGATTTAACTCCCAGTACCCAAATAAATAAATAAATAAATAAGAAAACTTTTCCTCTCCTAAGTTGATTTTCTCAGGTTTTTTTGGTCACAGTTGTGAGAAGCTGACGAATACAATCTGAAAATTGCCAAGGGTAGATTTTAAGTGTTCTCATTACACCAAAAAAAAAAAAAAAGGTTAATTAGCTTGATTAGCCTTTCCACAATGTATACATATACTGAACACCTTGTTTTCCACCATAAACGTATAAAATTTTCTCTTATTAGAAGAAAGAATGACCAATAAAAGAAAACTACCTTAAACGTCTTACTTGTTAGAAGCCAAATAACATTACTAAAGAGATCTTAAAATTAAAAGAGAAGAAATTAAGAAGTATATGGAACTAAGTGACATGAGAGGTCAGTCCCAGATGTGAGCTACACAGACTGGAGTCAGGTAGATCTAAATCTTTGAAATGTGGGTGTTTGTTGTGCACTGGAACAGCAAGTCGACAAAGAATTCCAAGGCCTTGCTGCTAGTACTTACTAGAAATGCTGGTGTGAAGGCTTGCTGAGCATGTGCACATCCACATGCATGGAATTCCCACACTTCTCTTGAAGGATGTGTTGTTTTTGAATCATCACTTGCTTGACCATATGTCACAGGTTGCTGGGGATGGTTCTGGTTTATGACTACTTTCCTTTAAAATTATCAATAGACATCATCTGTCACTTTCATAAGTGTCATGGTATGGGTAAACTATGCCATACTCCTAAAAAATCAGTTATGTGTTAGGTTGGTCATAATCTTGAAGTGCTGACATTTTTGTATTGAATAATGTCTTTGTGTTATTTTCACAGTTTTCTTTTTCCCCTTCTTTCTCTATCTTTCCTTCTCTCTCTCTCTCTTTTCCTGGTACTGGGTATTGAACCCAGGGACACTTACCATGGAGCTATATCCTAGCCTTTTTTTATATTTCATTTTGAGACAGGGCCTTGCTAAGTTGCTAAGGCTAGCCTTAAACTCGCAATCCTCCTGTTTTAGCCTCCTGATGCACTGTGCCAGGCATTATTAGTATTTTCTTTGATACTTGTTTTATTTTATAATTGCTGCATCATTACCATTTTGAGAGACTTATTTTTCTTCTCCAAACCTTTGTTATCAAGTTCCCTCTTCCTATACCCCACCCATGAGGAGGTTGCAATGGATGAGGTGGACAAGCTGGAGGAGAGGGACTTTGTTTTCTCAAATGGAGAGACACAGGTAGTGAGTTACACTTTCGACATCCACTTCCTGTTGTGGTCCTGACTTCCTGTTTCAGTGCATTCTCATTTCTGATCCAGAAGAAAACACCTCAGCATGCTTAACATTTAAATTCTATGAAGAAATGTATTTTCTTTGATGTGAATGCAGTCAATTTAAATTTTATATCTGCAAGAACAGCAAGGAATATAAACCAGAACAAACTGACTGCATTCATCACTGGGCTCATGAGGGGCAACTCAGGCCACCTGGCTGCCTCCCGTTCTGGGAGAGAACGATGTGGAGCTTTCCAGACTTCTGCCTTTAGTTGGGGAATGTGATTCCCTTCTCCCCAGAGAAGCTCTCAGTTCACAGTCTCCTTTAGACCTACACTACGGATTCAAAGGAGATTTCCAGCTTGCAATGTGCTCTGGCATGCCTCACTGACATTTTTATTCACGGTCTGTTGCAATGATGGTTTAGAGCGGTTCTTATCATTAATAAATCTGGAATAACTAGAATAGTGTGTGACCATAAAGACAGTCCTGGGTCACATCCTTAGGCTAAAAAGAAATCTGGATGCCCTAAAGGAATGAAAAACATGAACATAATGTAATGTTGGCTGCTCTTTCTTATTTCCTTTTGGTCCTCAGAAAATTCACTGTGTCTACTTGAATGGCTCTTTGCTTTTTGAGGTTCCTTGGGGGAAAATGCCATCTATGAATAAGATGTGTGATATATATTTAATGTTTCAGGGTGGGCATGTAGATACACCTGAGTTTTCTAGATGTAGACTTATAGCAGTCTGGGGTATTTTGAAAGATGGCTAGAAGCAGGAAGTTACTAGATAGGATTTTGAACTCTAATACTAAAAACCCACCAAATGAAGGGAAGACAGAGGGAATGAGCATAGGAAAGACAGTAGAATGAATCAGACATAATTTTCCTATTTCACATATGAATACGTGACCAGTGAAGATCCTCATCATGTACAATGGCAGGAATGGGAAGTTATATTCTATGTATGTAAATAGGTCAAAACACATTCTACTGTCATATATATCTGAAAAGAACAACAACAACAACAACAATAAAACCCACCAAGTCTCTTTCTAGGAGAGATTTACATATTGCCTGGGCTTGAATTCTGCTCACAATGCATGTTCCCTTACACTTTTTAAAAAAAATATGTTTAGTTGTAGATGGACCTAAAATCTTTATTTTGTTTATTTAGTTTTATGTGGTGCTGGGGATAGAACCCAGGGTCTCAGACATGCTAGGCAAGTGTTCTACCACTGAACTAGAATTTTTTTTTAATATTAATTTTTTTTAGTTTTTTTCGGCAGACACAACATCTTTGTATGTGGTGCTGAGGATCGAACCCGGGTTGCACGCATGCCAGACGAGCGCGCTACCGCTTGAGTCACATCCCCAGCCCTCTACCACTGAACTATAACCCCAGCTCCCCCTTACACTTTTAAAGAGCTTCACAGTTTACAATCAGGGGCCAGTGAACCAGTCTGAATTTAAACATTTTATTTTCTTCCAATGTACACTCTCTAGAGTGAGTGGTGCTCTCACAGATTTGAATCTAGGAAAGCTGATGGGGACCTAAGGATCTGTTTCCAAACACATCTATCTCACTAGGATTCTGTGGTCAGTATTTCTTGGACCACACTGGTTCGCTGGGAGGGCTGACTCCTTTGAGACAGCTGGGGTATCACAGAGGCACTGACTGAAAGAGCCTGATCAAGAAATTCCTCTTTGGACTGAACCCTCGGTCCTGGATTCATCAGATTCAGTATGAGGGACTGGTGGTAGAAAATTTGTTGAGGTGGGCCTGTTGAGAACCATACTCCTGCAACAGCTTGAAACGTAAGTGAGACTCCAGTGTCTAGAAAATGGGTCACTATGGCACCACATATATCAACCTTGGGGAGAATTGTCGTCCTACCTGAGTAAGTGAGCATCTCACCAGGGAACCACAGTGTCTAGTTATTATTTGGTGCTGTGATTACTATTACAGCCGAGGACCAAGAAAACATAAAATAAATAAAAAATATCACCAAACACTGAATAAAAGAGTGTTTCTGGGATCCTCAATATTTAGTGAAAACCAAGTTCATGGGAGGAAAAACTAAGCCCATGCTTTTTCATTTCCTTAAATTCAGGTATATGGAGTATAGGTGTGGGCAAGAGCAAGTGTCCCCATGAAAGGTTTCTGTATCAGAAAGGAAGCAGAGTGGCTGCTTGGCCTCCAGGAAAGTGTTCAACCTTGCTGTCTCAGGCCCTGTTTATGAAGTTGGAAGCAGTGGATGGGAGTGGCATATTTTGTCCTTTCTAAATGTCATGAACTGCTTTATGAAAATTTACCCAAAGTCAGGAAGTTTTCCATATGTAAAAAGCCCAAAGGTACAAGAACAAAAGATTATAACAATATTGATTTAGAAATAGAAAACCTCTTATTTTTCTAGCAAGACCATGAGCCTGGTTCTGTGCATCCACTTCAGTAGCAGGTATGGAGGAGAATCAACCAGAAAGCTGGTGGCCTTGCCCACAGGCCTATCCAGGCACGTGGTTGCCTGTCTTAGGAAAAATGCAGCGCCAGCTTTCTTCGTTTCCTTGTCACATCCTAGCTTTATGCCATTTTATAGCTTTAAGGGCTTCACAGCTGTCCTTATTTTGTATTTGCCCACTTTCCCCGCAGACAGAATTTAGCCAACGTTTGATATTCATTTAGGTTCTTTGTAAAAATGGAAGATTGTGGTTCTAATCGAACCCATTCATGTTCTTTTCTTTCCTGGCTAAATCAGGGGAGGGGATATTTCCAAAATCAATCCTCTTGAAGCCTCGAGTTGAGGTGGTTTGGATTCCCTCCCAATCTAATACTTTGCCCCTCAGAAGGAGAAATTAATCAGGGTCTTACAAGGAGAATCGCTCCAGGTCTGATGGTTGTTCTGAATGACCACCCAATTCATCCCACTCTCAGAAAACTACTTTCCTATCATTTGTTTTTGGGAATTAATGATTATTGCTGAGATTGAAAGTACAAGGAAGAAGATCAGTAGCCTTGAGGGGACTGAAGCCACTCCAGGAGTCCACAGATAGTGCCAGTTTCTTATAAAATTTCACTTGAAAATCCACTTGGGCAGTAGGATCGATACAGTCAAAGGCCTGCAAGAGAAGCCTGCCTTGAGATTAATTTCATGTTGTAGTGCTCAAGAAAATAGTGTTAGAGGAAAGCATTAATATCCTATACTGCCCGTGGATCAAACGAAAGGGTATAAAATGCAATAGATAGGCTCTCTTAAGAGTTAAAAAACAATGACCGCCGAAGGATGTGCATGTTGACCCAAAGCTTACTCACTTCTTTTATCAAGATTGATAATAGGATTCTGGTCATGGGAAGCCATTGGAGCCCAGATGGAGACCAATTTACTGGGCTTAACACAATAGGTCACTTTGGATGTGGACAGGCAGGTAGGAATCACCTTGTGTTTCATTGCTGAGTTAATCCCTTTTCCTCCCTGTTATTTAATTTTCTTTTCTCCAGGGTGACTTCAGGATTTACACAGCATTTTATTCAGTTCAGCAGCCACTCAGCTCTGATGGTGCAATCAGCACTTTGCCTTCAATTTTCTTCTGTCAGTAAACTACCTCTCTGGAACAACTGCCTGGCAAACAAATTGGGTCACAATATGCTTGTTTGTAAAGCCGACAGCCCATCACATCTTCCACGCAACATTACCCAGATCAACTGTGTCAGAGCCCAAGCGTTGTCATGTGACTATTGTTCTTATTTCTTAGCTTAGTGAGAGATGGCTTAATTTCCCATGGGTGAGTTTAACCCTTGAATGGAAATTTGCCTTAAAAAAATGGAAGAATGTGCAGATTGCTCATTCACCACTGTTCTCTCCTACTGTAGTCAGAATAACAATTTATCATCAAGCAATCCAGGAAATATTTTCATGCCTCCCCCCCTAACCTCTGCCAGACTGTTGTCTGGCTCTGACTGACTTCCTAACTGAGCTTTCACTAAATAAATAGCTTTTCAACAAGTCCAGCGGGGAGGCAGAATGGAAACTGAGTATTGTGGCTTTTTTGGGAAGTGAGACTATGATGGATAGAGTCTTTGCTTTCTGTTTAATCTTAAGTAACCCATTTGAGCATTAATCTTTGAATAGAGAGTAAGTGTAGATTATTATGAATCTTTGATTCAAGTCCCCAGTCCTCTCTTCACTCAGGCTGAGCCAGCTGAGCACCTAACAGCAGGCAGTCACTGGACCCTAGATATGGCACCATTTCCTGCAAACCAGCTAGCCACTGGGTGGCGAGATGATTCCATTGGACCTCTTCCAGTGCAGAGAGAAAAGAGATTCTCATTTTTGGAATGCACATGTCTTCTCAATATCATCTACCTTTTTGCCTATAATGCTTCTGTCTTGTTCATCATGGTGACTTAACTCCACACACTGTGACATGTTGCTTCTGATTAAGAGACTCATTCCCCAAAGAAGTGTAGCAGTAGGCTTGTGCCTATGGTTTCCATGCAGAAGTTGCTGGCCTACCAGGACAGTGGCATGGCCTCCTGATGACCATCCCTTACAGGACACAGGAGGTGCCATGGAGTGGAAATCAATATGTGTGTCTCTCCTGCAGCCAGAAAACATGGCCCAGGAACAAGGAATGGATTCTCTCATTATTATTATTTTTTTTAATATCTTTTTTTAACTTATTTTTTTTAATAAGAGTTTTGTTTTTTAAAGAGAGAGCGAGAGAGAGCGAGAGAGAGAGAGAGAGAGAGAGAGAGAACTTTAATATTTATTTTTTAGTTTTTGGCGGACACAACATCTTTGTTTTGTATGTGGTGCTGAGGATCGAACCCGGGCCGCACGCATGCCAGGTGAGCGTGCTACCACTTGAGCCACATCCCCAGCCCAGATTCTCTCATTATTGTAACAAATAATCCATTTGCAGATTTCTTGTTTTCCATCCCTGCAATTTTGAACTTTGCTTGTTTGGAGATTTTGAGTCCTAAGGGAGGAATGTATACATGAGGAGATAAAAAAAATGTTTTCATTGTGTTGAAAGCTAAGACTGCCCAATGTCCATTTTGGTCTCCTAATGTCATTGGGTCAATAGGCAACTCAAAACTACAGTGACACCAAAGAAGGAAGAGGAGGAGGGGTGGGGGAAGAGGAGGAAGTAGAAAAGAGAAAGGAATGGAGGAAGGAAGAAGGAAAAAGAAAGAAAGACAGGATCATTCCAACATGGCGGCGGGCGCAGAGAGATCAAGTCTCTGACCTCTTCAGCTGTGCAGGCATAGGGAGTCGTAAACAACCTAAATCTGTTTGCTCAGGATCACTAGGCAATGCTGAGATGACGTGGATCTGGGACGAACAGTCTGGGCCTCTCAGAACACACTCTGAGCCCGGATCGGCTGAATTCAAGCTCCCATTCGCCTGCTTCCCGCAGACAAACAGCTGTGACTCAGCACTAATCCATCTGGCTGAAACAACTGGTCGGCCCTTCTCATCCTACGGAGGTAAATGCCTACCGAGCCTTCATAGGTAGTGGCCACAGGTTTGAAACGGGGCTTGGGAGAGACAGTAAGGACCCACCCGTTGCATTGGTCACCCGGCAAAGGGAAACGAACTGTCGCCATTTGCAAGAGACACCACCATGGCAGAGAACTGACGTCATCAGACTGCGGTGGAGGAGATAACTTCATTGAAACCTGCGGCTACAGTGACTTCTTCCCTTCCCTTCTAATACCTTTCCTCCCAAGCATCTAATAAATTTATAGGAGTAAACAGTAACTCAGCAGTCAAACAGAACAAGAAGTAACATGAGCAGCTTCAAAAAGCAAGGAAGAAAAGGAGTACAAACAATGCAGGACAGCCTAAATATTCAGGAGGACCTAGAGTCATCAGAAAAATGGTCATATAAAGAACTCAAGGAACACCTTAGACAGATGGAATGGAACCATAAAGAGGATACAAGACAGCAAATTCAAGCAGCGAAAGAACACATTGAGAATGAATTACATAAACAGATAAAAGAAGAAGTTAAGCATCTCTATCAGGAGATAGATATTATAAAAAAATAATCAAACAATAATTCTAGAAATGAAGGAAATGATAAACCAAATTAAAAACTCAATTGAGAGTATCACTAACAGAATGGAGCAAGTAGAAGCCAGAACGTCAGATAATAAAGACAAAATATATCATCTTGAAAAGAGTCTAGCCAACTCAGAAAGGCTGGTAAAAAATCACGAGAAAAACATCCAAGAGTTATGGGATAACATAAAAAAACCAAACTTACCAGTCATTGGGATAGAAGAAGGTACAGAGATTCAAACCAAGGGAATGAGTAACCTGCTGAATGAAATAATTACAGAAAACTTTCCAGAGATAAAAAAGGAAACAGATATACAAATTGAAGATGCATACAGGACACCGAGCACACAAAATCACAGTAGACCAACGCCAAGACACATTGTTATGAAGATATCCAATATACAGAACAAAGAGAAAATATTAAAAGCTACAAGAGAAAGGAGACAGATTACATTCAGGGGTAAACCAATAAGGTTAACAACGGATTTTTCATCACAGACACTGAAAGCAAGAAGGTCATGGAACAATGTATTTCAAACACTGAAAGACAATGGATGCCAACCAAGAATTCTGTATCCAGCAAAATTAAGCTTCAGGTATGACAACGAAATAAAAATCTTTCATGATAAACAAAAGTTAAAAGAATTTGCAGCCAGAAAACCAGCATTGCAAAGCATTTTGAGCAAAACACTACACGAGGAAGAAATGAAAAACAATAACCAAAACCATCAGTAGGAAGTGCCTCGGTAAAGACAGAGGGCGAGGGGAAAGATAATCATGGAGAAACAAACTAAATTTTTTTAAAAAAGGATAAATAATCAAACATGGATGGAAGTACAAACCATATATCAATAGTAACTCTGAATGTTAATGGCTTAAACTCTCCAATAAAGCAACATAGGCTGGTATCATGGATTAAAAAAACAAATCCAACAATATGCTGCCTCCAGGAGACACATCTGATTGGAAAAGACATATACAGGCTGAAGGTGAAAGAATGGGAAAAAATATACCATGCACACGGTCCTCGTAAGCAAGCAGGGGTGGCCATCCTCATATCGAATAAAATCGACTTCAAGACTAAGTTAATCAAAAGGGATAAAGAAGGACATTATATACTGTTAAAAGGAACCATTCACCAACAAGACATAACAATTATCAATATTTATGCACCAAATAATGGTGCTGCGACATTCATAAAACAAATTATCCTCAAGTTCAAGAATCAAATAGACCACAACACAATAATTATGGGTGACTTCAACACACCTCTCTCACCATTGGACAGATCCTCCAAACAAAAGTTGAATAAAGAAACTATAGAACTCAATATCACAATCAATAACCTAGACTTAACTGACATATATAGAATATATCAACCATCATCAAATGGATATACTTTTTTCTCAGCAGCACATGGATCCTTCTCAAAAATAGACCATATATTATGCCATAGGGCAACCCTCAGTAAACATAAAGGGGTGGAGATAATACCTTGCATTTTATCTGATCATAATGGAATGAAACTGGAAATCAATGATAAAAGAAGGAAGAAAAAATCCTACATCACATGGAAAATGAACAATATGTTACTGAATGATCAATGGGTTACAGAAGACATAAAGGAGGAAATCAAAAAATTCTTAGAGATAAATGAAAATACAGACACAACATATTGGAATCTATGGGACACAATGAAAGCAGTTTTTAGAGGAAAATTCATTGCCTGGTGGTCATTCCTCAAAAAAAGAAAAAAACAACAAATAAATGAGCTCACACTTCATCTCAAAGCCCTAGAAAAGGAAGAGCAAAACAACAGCAAATGTAGCAGAAGGCAAGAAATAATTAAAATCAGAGCGGAAATCAATGAAATTGAAACAAAAGAAACTATTGAAAAAATTAACAAAACGAAAAGTTGGTTCTTCGAAAAAATAAATAAGATTGACAGACCTTTAGCCATGCTAACGAAGAGAAGAAGAGAGAGAACTCAAATTACTAACATACGGGATGAAAAAGGCAATATCACAACAGATGCTACAGAAATACAGAAGACAATTAGAAATTATTTTGAAAACCTATATTCCAATAAAATAGAAGATAGTGAAGACATCGATAAATTTCTTAAGTCATATGATTTGCCCAGACTGAGTCAGGAGGATACACACAATTTGAACAGACCAATATCAATGGATGAAATTGAAGAAGCCATCAAAAGACTACCAACCAAGAAAAGCCCAGGACCGGATGGGTATACAGCAGAGTTTTACAAAACCTTTAAAGAAGAATTAATACCAATACTTTTCAAGTTATTTCAGGAAATAGAAAAAGAGGGAGCTCTTCCAAATTCATTCTATGAGGCCAACATCACCCTGATTCCGAAACCAGACAAAGACACCTCAAAGAAAGAAAACTACAGACCAATATCTCTAATGAACCTAGATGCAAAAATCCTCAATAAAATTCTGGCGAACCGAATACAAAAACACATCAAAAAAATTGTGCACCATGATCAAGTAGGATTCATCCCTGGGATGCAAGGATGGTTCAATATACGGAAATCAATAAATGTTATTCACCACATCAATAGACTTAAAGATAAGAACCATATGATCATCTCGATAGACGCAGAGAAAGCATTCGACAAAGTACAGCATCCCTTTATGTTCAAAACATTAGAAAAACTAGGGATAACAGGAACTTACCTTGACATTGTAAAAGCTATCTATGCTAAGCCTCAGGCTAGCATCATTCTGAATGGACAAAAGTTGAAGGCATTCCCTCTAAAATCCGGAACAAGACAGGGATGCCTACTTCTATTCAATATAGTTCTCGAAACACTGGCCAGAGCAATTAGACAGATGAAAGAAATTAAAGGCATAAAAATAGGAAAAGAAGAACTTAAATTATCACTATTTGCAGATGACATGATTTTATACCTAGAAAACCCCAAAGGGTCTACAAAGAAACCACTAGAACTAATAAATGAATTCAGCAAAGTGGCAGGATATAACATCAACACGCATAAATCAAAGGCATTTCTGTATATCAGCGACAAAACTTCTGAAATGGAAATGAGGAAAAACACTCCATTCACAATATCCTCAAAAAAAATAAAATACTTGGGAATCAACCTAACAAAAGAGGTGAAAGATTGATACAATGAAAACTACAGAACCCTAAAGAGAGAAGTAGAAGAAGATCTTAGAAGTTGGAAAAATATACCCTGTTCATGGATAGGCAGAACTAACATTATCAAAATGGCGATATTACCAAAAGTTCTCTATAGGTTTAATGCAATGCCAATCAAAATCCCAATGGCATTTCTTGTAGAAATAGATAAAGCAATCATGAAATTCAAATGGAAAAATAAAAGACCCAGAATAGCAAAAGCAATTCTAAACAGGAAGTGTGAATCAGGCGGTATAGCGATACCAGATTTCAAACTATATTACAGAGCAATAGTGACAAAAACAGCATGGTACTGGTACCAAAACAGGCAGGTGGACCAATGGTATAGAATAGAGGACACAGAGACTAATCCACAAAGTTACAAGTATCTTATATTTGATAAAGGGGCTAAAAGCATGCAATGGAGGAAGGATAGCATCTTCAACAAATGGTGTTGGGAAAACTGGAAATCCATATGCAACAAAATGAAACTGAATCCCTTTCTCTCGCCATGCACAAAAGTTAACTCAAAATGGATCAAGGACCTTGATATCAAATCAGAGACTCTGCGTCTGATAGAAGAAAAAGTTGGCTCCGATCTACATATTGTGGGGTCGGGCTCCAAATTCCTTAATAGGACACCCATAGCACAAGAGTTAATAACAAGAATCAACAAATGGGACTTTCTTAAACTGAAAAGTTTTTTCTCAGCAAGAGAAACAATAAGAGATGTAAATAGGGAGCCTACACCCTGGGAACAAATCTTTACTCCTCACACTTCAGATAGAGCCCTAATATCCAGAGTATACAAAGAACTCAAAAAATTAGACAATAAGATAACAAATAACCCAATCAACAAATGGGCCAAGGACCTGAACAGACACTTCTCAGAGGAGGATATACAATCAATCAACAAGTACATGAAAAAATGCTCACCATCTCTAGCAGTCAGAGAAATGCAAATCAAAAGCACCCTAAGATACCATCTCACTCCAGTAAGATTGGCAGCCACTATGAAGTCAAACAACAACAAGTGCTGGCGAGGATCTGGAGAAAAGGGTACACTTGTACATTGCTGGTGGGACTGCAAATTGGTGCGGCCAATTTGGAAAGCAGTTTGGAGATTCCTGGGAAAGATGGGAATGGAACCACCATTTGACCCTGCTATTGCCCTTCTTGAACTATTCCCTGAAGACCTTAAAAGAGCATGCTACAGGGATACTGCCACATGGATGTTCATAGCAGCACAATTCACAATAGCTAGACTGTGGAACCAACCCAGATGCCCTTCAATAGATGAATGGATAAAAAAAATGTGGCATTTATACACCATGGAGTATTACGAAGCACTAAAAAATGACAAAATCATGGAATTTGCAGGGAAATGGATGGCACTAGAGCAGATTATGCTTAGTGAAGCTAGCCAATCCCTAAAAAACAAATACCAAATGTCTTCTTTGATATAATGAGAGCAACTATGAACAGAGCAGGGAGGAAGAGCAGGAAGAAAAGATTAACATTAAACAGAGACATGAGATGGGAGGGAAAGAGAGAGAAAAGGGAAATTGCATGGAAATGAAGGGAGACCCTCATTGCTATACAAAATTACATATAAGAGGTTGTGAGGGGAATGGGAAAATAAACAAGGAGAGAAATGAATTACAGTAGATGGGGTAGAGAGAGAAGATGGGAGGGGAGGGGATGGGGGATAGTAGGGGATAGGAAAGGTAGCAGAATACAGCAGTTACTAATAGGGCATTATGTAAAAATGTGGATGTGTAACCGACATGATTCTGCAATCTGCATTTGGGGTAAAATTGGGGGTTCATAACCCACTTCAATCTAATGTATGAAATATGATATGTCAAGAGCTTTGTAATGTTGTGAACAACCAATAAAAAATAGAAGAAAGAAAGACAGGACTAATGAAAATTCAGACCCTTTAGGAATAAAGCTTTGTGTCACCCCTATTAAGTAAAGAATTGTGACCAGCTGAGGTTCTGTTTGAGGGCAAAGAGAAGATGAAATGAGAAGTGGAAGAAAGAAGATAGAGCTGGCTTCAGTAGTGCATGCCTATAATCCCAGCTACTTGAGAGGCTGAGGCAGGAGTGTCACAAGTTCAAGGCCAGTCTGAGTAACTTAGTAAGACCCAGTGTCAAAAAAAAAAAAGATAGAAGAAGGAACATATAACTTTGTGACTAGTTACGAGAATAAGCACTACCATAGCAGTGATGAATATTTTTCTTGGTTTATGTGTAGATGGGTACATGAGCACAGTGTATGCATATATATTATAGACATGTCTGTATTAACTATTTTCTTCTTTTCTCTTTTTTTCCCCTTTAACATTTTGTACAAATTTTGTTGGAGGCTAACTTTACAATTTAGTAATTAGGAAACAGAATATTCCTATGGCAGTATACCAAAAATTTTTTTTGTATTGTTTGGTTTGTTTTGTATTTTAGCAGGTTCTTATTATGTTTCCTTGGCAAGTCTCAAATTCAGGGGCTTAGATGATTCACCTATCCCAGCCTTCCAGGTAGATGGGACTATAGGTGTGTTGCTGTACATTACACCTGATAATCTGACAAACCCGTCTTTCCTTCCTCTCTTTTCTTCTTTCTCTTTCTACCTCTGTTTCATTCTTTTCTGACAGAGTGTCTTGCTCTGTTGCCCTCCTGTGCAGCTGGGATTAAGGTCATGTACCACTCTGCTGGGCTTTGTGTCTATTACAGTTTGGATATGCAATGTCCCCAAAAGCTCCTGTGTTAATGCAGAAATGTACAGAGGCAAAACAATTAGATCATGAGAGCTGTAACCTAATTCTTCCATTCTCATTGGGGAGGTGGGTCATTGGGGGCATACCCTGGAAGGCCTGCCCTGCAGTGCCCCTATCCCTTCCTGGCTGCCATGTAGCAGAGAGCAACTTTTCTTCACCTCACCCTTTGGCCATGATGTTCTGCCTCACCTTGGGCCCAGAGCAATGGAGTTGACCAACCATGGGCCAAATCTCTAAAGCTGTGAGCTCAAATACCCTGTGGCCTTAAGTTGTTCTTGTCAGGTATTTTGGTAACAGCAATGAGGAGCTGACTAACACAGTGTCAAATTTGAGGAAAAATTGACATAGCTGAGAGGTGGATAGTATAACTACCTTCTAGAGATGGATGCAATGGATGTTGAGACTTGGTGTCTCATCATTTTGAGGAAAGTGTGAAAAATCTTCCTTTGAAGGAGAGTTGTACTTGTTAGACTGAAACATGGAGTTGTGTTTCTTGTTGTGTAAGACTTCAAATATGAATAAAAGATGTGCATGAATGCTGAGCAGGAGAAGGGTGGGTAATGGCCCTATCAAGCTATCACTCTGGGCTCTAAGCCCTTCATTTGGTGATGCTAATGCCCAGACTGTTTCCATCTGCCAGCTGCTCCCTGCTAGACTCTGCCAACAGGGGCAGGAGACAGACAGCCTGTAAAGGTGGGAGGGAAGGGGTTCCCTCTTCCTGTTTGCTTCTCAGAACTTCTTGCCTTATTCCTGTTCCAGCAAGTGTCACCTGACTCTCACTTCACCCTGACACTGGCAGCTTACGTCTAGCTGCTGAATCCACATTGGCAGAATCCACTTTATCCCCTTTGAGACCTCCTGGCTGTGCCCCTTCTTTAGAGGTTTGACTTTTAGCTCTGTGAGGTCCCTCCTCTGAGCTTCTAAGTTTTAATAGTTTTAACCACTTCCCTCTAGTTCCCCCAAACCGAGGTCTGCCACCTCAGTTTAGTTTCCTTTTTCTGTTACGAAGTGAATAATTCTTTCTGCTTGGTTCACAGTTCTGGGTGTTAAATTTTCTCTGGCATGGGGCTTCTTGCAGAAATGGAGTAAGCCAGGTGGCTGGAGTTTGCTGAACAGAGCACAGGAGAGTAGAGTCTCTCTTTGAAAGACATAAGCAGAACAAAAAGACAAAGTATAGTCTGGGAGAAAATATTTCCAAATAAAATATCTGACAAGGGACTTTTATCCAGAACACGAAAAGAACTGAGGCCATGGCTCAGAGGTAGAGCGATGCCTAGCATGTGTGAGGCACTAGGTTCGATTCTCAGCACTGCATATAAATAAAGGTCCACTGACAACTAAAAAAACACTAAAAAAAGTTTTTTAAGAGAGAGAGAGAGAGAGAGAGAGAGAGAGAGAGAGAGAGAGAGAGAGAGAGAGAGAGAATTTTTAATATTTATTTTTTAGTTGTCAGCGGACACAACATCTTTGTTGGTATGTGATGCTGAGGATCGAACCCGGGCCGCACGCATGCCAGGCGAGCGCGCTACCGCTTGAGCCACATCCCCAGTCCCTAAAAAAAATTTTTTTAAAAAAGAACTTTCAAACTCAGTATTACGAAAACAATCCTGTTTAAAAAAAACAAGGGCACAAAACTTAAACTGACCCTTCGCAAAGAATATAAACAGATGGCAAATAAACACATGAAGAGAAGCTCAACATCAATTGTCACTAGGGAAATGCAAACTAAAATATAATGAGATTCCATAACATGCCTATATTGGAATGTCTAAGATTTAAAAAACTGATTGTATGTGTTGGTAAGGATGTGGAGGAATTGGTACTTTCATATACTGCTGGAAGGAATACAAAATGGAGTACTTTGGAATAATACTTCAACATTTTTTAAAAAAACTTAAACATATACCTGCTATTTGAACCAGACTTTCCATTCCTTTTTACCCAAGGGAAATGAAAGTACATATTCACACAAAGACTTGAACCAGAATGGCCATAATAGCTTTATTTTTAGAACTAGAAGCAACCCCAATGTCTATCCACATATGAATGAATAAACAATTTATAATATATGTGTTTGTGTGTGTATGTACATATATATGCATATATAATGAAATATTATCAAGCAATTAAAAGGAACAAATCATTGAAACATATAACAAAATATAAGTATTAAAATAATTGTGATGAATGAAAGAAACCAGGCAAAACAGTATGTATTTTTTATTTTTAAGTGGACACAACATCTTTATTTTATTTTTACGTGATGCTGAGAATGGAACCCAGTGCCTCACGCATGCTAGGCGAGCACGCTACCACTTGAGTCACATCCCCAGCCCCAACAGTATGTATTATATGGATATATATATATATATATATATATATATATATATATATATATATAAACATTCTAGAAAATACAAACTATTGTAATATACAAAGACAGAAAGCAGATCAGTGATTGCTTGGGATGGTATTTCAGAGAGGAGCACAAAAAATGGATTACAAAGGGATTTCTTTGGGAGGTGATGGATATTTTTATTGTTTTAATGGTGATGAAATTTTCATGAATACAAAACCTATGTCAAAATTGATCAAATTGTATACTTTATTTATTTGTGTATTTTATAAATTCATTCCATAACTTTTATTTTTGGCTATAGATGAACACAATATCTTTATTTTGCTTATTTATTTTTATGTGGTGCTGAGACCGAACCTCACATGTGCAAGGCAAGCACTGTGTCACTGAGCCACAACCCCAGCCCCCAAACTGTACACTTTAAACAAGTGTAGTTTGCTATATGTACATGTGATAGCTTTTTGTCACTGTGACCAAAATACCTGACAAGAACAACGTAGAGGAGGAAAAATTTACTTTGGGCTCATTGTTCAGAGGTTCTGTCCACGGTTGGTCAACTCCATTGCTGTAGGGCAAGGTGAGGGGAACATCATGGCTGAAGGGTGTGAAGGGTGTGGAGGAGGAAATCTGCTTAGCTCATGGCAGCCGGAAAGAGAGGAGGTGAGAAGGATGGAGGGGGAGAGAGAGAGAAGAAGCAGACCAGGTGCCCCCACCCAAAAGACTCTTACCATAATTAGGTTTCTCCAAAGACTCTTCCCATGATTACGTTTCTTGTCACCAAGATTTTACAGATTCTCAACAAGATTTCACAGGAGTTCTGCAGAGAGTTCAGTGTGGTGTGAAGCTTCTACTTTCTTGTAAATGCCAGATTTGCACACAAAAGGTGTGATAGAGTCTGTCTCAAAGAGTTTATTGCTGTATTAAAGATACTCTGTTTTCTTGGTTAAAAACTTAGAAGACCTCTGTCTAGCCTAATAATATGGGACAAAGTGTAACTTTTCCCAAACATTGGGTATAAAGTTCCCAAGCAGTGGATAGAAAGTTCAAAGAGTTTTAGGCAGTAGACCCTCTGGACCACTGCAGCTTAAATAAACCTGTTTCCTGAAAATTCCTCAGGTGTCCAGCTTCATCTGTCCTATATCAGAGATAGATAGATATAGAGGAGCCAAGCACATGCCTTCAGTGATCTACTTCTTTCTGCCACTTCTACTTGCTTACAGTCACTACTCAGTACTCTATTCAAATTATTTATCCATCAATTGCATTAATCCACTGATGAGTTGGGCATGGTGGCACATACTTATAATCCTGGCCACTCCAGAGGCTGAGGCAGGAGGATTGAGAGTTCAAGGACCTCTCTTTCTCTAAAAAAGATTAAACTACTGATCAGAGTCCCCACAATCTACTCATTGCCTAAACACCCCACTTCTGAACCTTGCAGTATTGGGAATCATACTATAAAAACATGAGTTTTTCAGGGGACATAAAGAGTTCAAACCATAACAATCAGTGAGAAGTAAAACAAATCAGAATGCTGTTAGAATGGTGGTAGTTAACAAAACTGCACAATATTCCTTTTAGTAGTGGACCAACTAAACTCTCTCCTGTGACTCTGGCTGCACACTGCACTCTTTTTCTTTTCTATTTATTTACTTTTTATTTGTTCTACTTAGTTGTATACGACAGCAGAATGCATTTTAATTCATCCTACACAAATAGAGTGCATTCTACTTAGTTGTATACGACAGCAGAATGCATTTTAATTCATCCTACACAAATAGAGTGCAACAATTCAATTCTCTGATTGTACAGGGTCTAGAGATATACCATTCGTGTACCTAAGTAATGATGTCCGTATCATTCCACCAGTTTCCCTGCTCTTATAACCCCTCCACACTCTCCCCTTTGCCCAATTCAAAATTCCTCCATTCCTCCCACCCCCCGCCCTCCATCATAGATCAGCATCCACTAATCAGAAAAAACATTTGGCCTTTAGTTTTTGGGATTGGCTTACTTCGCTTAGCATGATATTTTCCAACTCTATCCATTTATCTGCAAATTAATGCTGAGTAATATTCCATTGTATATATATATACTACAGTTTCTTTATTCATTCATCTATTGAAGGGCATCTAGGCTGGTTCCACAGTTTAGCTATTGTGAGTTCAACTGCTATAAACATTGTGTACACTGCACTCTTACCACAGAGACTTCTTGCTGGGGTGAGCAAGCCCAGCTCAGTTTGGAGGACAATATGTTTACATCCTACTGTGACCCACATATGTGCAGACTGGAAAAAAATAATCCTTGAAAGAAGGAGCAAAGGAGTAATAGGATCACTGCATGGGTGGGGCCCAAGAATAAGGGAGGCGAAAACAAGGAAAAATATATGGCTAAATTGTTTATGCACATGTAGCCTAGGGACAATCAGGAACTGTCTAAGCAACATTCTCAATGCTTACTTTAGCTTTTGGAGAGAAGGAGGCATGTTTCTGTCTTTAAAATACTTAAAAACAGGTTCAGTGACGGCAGGACAAAGGGAACATGCTTCTTTATATGACATCATCTCCCACTTCCATGTTCAGAAGGGTTTTTATACTCAAGGTCATTTTCAGAATGAAAGTGAGACTTTCTGGCAGGATTCTTAAAAACCTAAAGATGAATGAATTACATGGTTCATCAAGACCCATTGAAAGAGTGACTTTGTGGGAAGCAAGGGGTCATTTTTCTTTCCCACATTTTGTTACCATAATCAGTGATTATTATTGGCAGTGATTATTATTGCCTAAACACCCCACCTCTTCTTGTCACCAAGATTTTACAGATTGTCAGTAGAATTTCGCAGGAGTTCTGCAGAGAGCGCATGCTCTGTGGGTGCATATGTGTGTACAGACAGAAAGAGGACGACAGAAAAGGGTGATTAGAAATACAGAGATAAGGCCTGGGGTTATGACTCAGTGGCAGAGTGTTTGCCTGGCATGTATGAGTCACTGGGTTCAATTCTCAGCACTGCATATAAATAAATAAAATAAAGGCCCATTGACAACTAAAAAATCATTAAAAAAAAAAAAGAAATACAGAGATAAGAGAAACTGTAAGAGGTAAACAGTCAGGTCCTCATCCCCCCTTCCACCTCCCATATTATAAAGAGCTTTATTGGGACACAATAAAGATATACTAGAAATTCAGGGGTCAAAGATGCTATAATGAACGACTGTTTTTAAATTTTTTTTTTAAAGACAAGAATCTGGTAAAATCATCATTATCATCAGCAGCAGGGACAGGTTTAAAAGAAGCACATAAAAAGATTTGTTTTTTCACATTATGACCCCAGCTGACAGCATAATTAGTACTGATGTATACACCTTTTTGTGTGTGTGGTACTTGGGATTGAACCTGTGGTACTTTACCACTGAGTTATAACTCCAACCCCCTCCCTTTTTTTCCCTTTTGATACAGGGTCTCACTAAGTTGTCCAGACTGACCTCAAATATGTGATCCTCAGACTCCTGAGTTCCTGGGATTGCAGGTGCGCTCCACCCAGCTCTTATGTGAAAAATCTTTTTATTGGTTCTTTGATGATGTGTACAATATTTGTCTTAAAAATGCTGAAGAGGGAAAAATCAAATGGATCGTGCTAATGTCTGTGTCCTTTAGATCACTAGGACCACTGGATGAACAAAAAAAGCATTTTCTGAATTTCATCATCACTAACATACATAAACCAAAACAGCAGACAATTCATATTAAAGTCAGAAAAATTTCAGTCTGATTCTATGAATTTATAAAGTAGGATGAGTTGTGGAAGGCAAGGAAAATACATTCTTAAAAATGAATCTGGGCTTATTTCAAAGAATTGCATTAATGAATACCTAGATGATGTTTTAGAGCATTGTAGAGTATATGTAGGAAGGTACCTTAAATTTTCACAAAGCTTGAGGGCTGAGGATATAGCTCGGTTGGTAGAGTGCTTGCCTTACATGGACAAGGCCCTGGGTTCAATCCTCACTACATAAAAAACAAAACAAAACAACAACAACAAAAAACCCATGAAGCTTGAGAGGTGAACCATAATAATAATAGTACTTCCAGAATATGGAAGATTGGCAATTGATATTAACTAAAATAATATATGCGTAATCATAGATTAAGATACCAGAATGCATAGAAATAGCATTACAACTGATAATCTCTTTATAAGTTGTTTTCTGTTTCTAGAAAGGTAGAAACATACATCTAGAAAGTATACAAGTGTTTAAGGGCAAGGTATTTTGGTGGACTCTCATCATTATTTGGCTACTTGGCATTTGAAGCCCCTTAACCCCGTGTTAAGATAATCTCCTACATTTGAACCCAGGTGGTAGGGGCTGAACCAGCCCAATGCTTGCTTTCCCATGCTGTATAGTTAATGCACAGGTTTATGACCTAGATTCCACTATTAGATCCACCTGTACCAGATTTTTGACTTGTAAGCTAGTAATGAAAAACAGAACCAGTAGCAATAGCAAGTGGCATTTCCAATGCAAAAAGAATACCAACTAAGAAATGATGGAGCATCCTTTCCTTTCGGACAGCTCAACTGCAGTGCTTGTTGGAATAAGTTCCAGGTGCAGAACCAGCAGCCATGCTGTGGTGGTGACAATTGTGAGATCTGTTTCTTTGCTGAGAACCATCCAATCTTTTAAAGCATCTTATCTAATTTAAAAAATGTGACGACTGCTCATTATCGGAAATATGTAGAATTTAGAAAAAGACAAGGTGTTTTCATGTGTACACACATATGTAGGGTTTATAAGATTGGGATCATACCATAGTTTTATTCTTGTAATGTGATTTTCTTTCTTTCTTTTTTTGGGGGTACTGGGGATTGAACTCAGGGGCACTTGGCCACTGAGACACATCCCCAGCCATATTTTGTATTTTATTTAGAGACAGGGTCTCACTGAGTTGCTTAGGGCCTCGATTTTTGCTGAGGCTGGCTTTGAACTCACCATTGTCTTGTCTCATCCTGGGATTACAGGTGTGTGCCACTGTGCCTGGCTTGTAATGTGATTTTCTGTTTTATTTTCAATGCCTTTCTTTGACAGGACAATTCTAAATAACAACATCATTTAACTGTTCTGCTGTTGAATGTTTAGATTTAATATTCTGTTGTCAGAAGGCTTCGAAGAACATTCTTATATGTAAAACATTGACTACATCTCTAATTATTGCTTTAGGGTAAATTCCTAGATGGCAGATCATTAACAGTAAAATGTGAACATTTTAAGGCTCTGTACCCATTTGTGAAATTGTTCTCCAGAGGTGACTGACCCACTCTTGATTCCCTGGTGGGTTCTGAATATACAGCACTTATAATGAACTTTTACAAAACTGGAATGTCAGACATGAAAATATTTTTTAAAATAATGAATGTGATACCTGCTATGAGTACACCACTTGCTCAACAAAGCTATGGATTTTAGAGGCATTATCATATTGAATCCTCACAATAGCACTATGTTTTGATACCCTAAGTCTCATAAAAAAAAAAATTAAAGGGAAATGGCCAAACTTCCTGAGTTCCACAAATCATAAAATGTAGACTCAAACCTGGAAAAGCATTAGCTTTCTTATTTCAAAATTCACCTTTTCCCCTAATACCACTGTAACTCAAAAATGTAAATAGCTTTTGCGTTTTGAAATAAGTATTTGGAAGAAAAGAAGTATGAAGTGAGTTAAAAGTAGTAGCATAGAGGTAGAGAAAGTGTTAAAAAGCACAGCACATCTTAGTTACCCTTGTTTACAAACTGACAAAACACAGGATGAGCACGGTGTTTTAACCAATGAGTATTTTATTAAAAGCCAGTAGTGCACCAGGCTCAGTTGTTGTCCAGTAGGCCGACAAATACAAATGATGCCACCAATTCACTTAGCTTATCTGATTAAACAAAATACATTTCATAGAAATGATTATAAAATGCATTGCTGATAGAAACAGAATATATTTTATACTTCTAGATCTTGTACCCTAAATAATTATTAGTAAAAACCAGCCAACCCATATGGTAAATAAAGTTAGCAACCAGTTATTTATTTATTTTAGTCAACAGAGAAAGACAATTGTCTTGTTGAAATGGGTTTCTGCATTCATCACAGCCTTGCTGTTTCAAAGCTAACGTAGTTGATCTACAATATGAAAAATTAATTTTTTATTCTGTATTAAATAATTGTTAAACACTTTTGGTTTAAAGTTAGTTTTGGTTTCAGAATAAGTTTAATTTAGTATTTCTGTCTGGTGCCTCATGATTCACCATCTGTGGTGGGTGAGAATCACTCCAATTAAGTATTGGTTACAGGAACAAAGCAAAACATAAATGGGATATTTTAATCCACTTTGCTTGACATTCTTACCAAAACTGAGTAAGAAGTTAAGATACACTGGTGATTTCAAGCAAAACACAACAGCAGAAGGGGGAAGGGAGTGGGCGGGGGAAACTGGTGTTATTTAGAGACATTTATTGCCTTTTTGGAGACTCGGGTCATTCTTTAAAGGACTGTATTGAGTCCATTGGTGTTTGATGTATCCCTAGGTTTGAAGGTTGGCTAGGAGGGGTGTAAGAGCAAAAGGAGGGGTGTAAGAGCAAAAGGAGGGTGGGAAGGACTTAACAGGTGTGGGGTGGAGTGTTTACTGACACAATCACGGCAATTGCAGAACCCCAATTACCCCAGGGAGTGTCCACCAGGCCTTTCCTGAGACCTCCAGAGATGGGTCTGTTTTCTTCAGGCAGCGGCAGCAGCAGCAGAAGCAGCAGCAGCAGCAGCAAAAACTTCTTCAAAGACAAGGTCAACTTTTATTGCACAAGAAGCAGAACAAATCCCTTCCCCTTTCCTGAGCTGGAGACCTCCCAGTGCAAACAGGTCTGGATTCTCATCGGCTCGCACCTCTGGCCAGCAGGGTGCGCTTAACAAGCACGCCTGGGGAGCACCTTCTTGGCGGGAAACGTGAGGTATTGTGTTGGCCCCAGCAATCTGGTGGGTCAGTCACTATTCTCAAGCAGCTTTTGTAAGTTGTTTTGTATCTTGAAATAAAGAAGAAACTTCTGTTAGTAAACAGAATGGAGTATCTTAAGGGTGTATTTGCCATGGCCTGTATAATACTTGAGATTCAATATTTTCTACCTTGAATAAAAAGGTACACATAGGTTAAAGTGAATAAGGCAAGCAAATGATTTTTCAAGGACTAGAATTCTGTTTGACAATCGAATGTAAAAATGAAAAAAAAAAAAACTAGAGGAAAAAGAAAAGAGTGGCACAAAAATGAAAATGTCAGTAGAGACTGAGAGAAATGAGGTAGAAGAAAAAGAACAAAGAACTGACAACATCCAGTGCCACCCAAATTCATTTAGAGACCATGGGAAATTGGCCTTTCCAGAACCCATTTGATTTTTTTTGTACCAGGGATTGAACTCAGGAACACTCAACAACTGAGCCACATCACCAGCCCTATTTTGCATTTTATTTAAGACAGGGTCTCACTGAGTTGCTTAGTGCTTCACTGTTGCTGAGGCTGACTTTGAACTCGCGATCCTACTGTCTCTGCCTCCCAAGCCGCTGGGATTACAGGAGTGTGCCACCACACCTGGACCCTTTGGTGGTTTTAATTAGGCAAATGCCACATCATAATCATTAACACTCCCATTAGATATAATTTATAGAATTTATGCACAACATTCCCAAGAAGACTGTAAATTTCACGGGGATAGGGATTGACCAAGGGATCGACCATGTCTTATGCTTGGACTTTAAGCATAAAAATGGGCATTAAATGTCTGTTGAATAAAAGAATTTTAAAGAATTCAGAGCAAGGAATTCTCAAGAACCAATATGGTGATGGGAGTAAGGAACTCCATGCATCAAAGGAAAAAAAAAAAGAGAACGTATTCTCCTGTGATCTGGGTATTTGTCCCCTCTCACACTCATGTTGAAACTTAATCCCCAAAGTCATATGTTTAGTATTTTGAGGCAGGGCTTTATAGGAGGAGGAAGAGATACCCAAGTTAGTAAGCTTGTTGTCTCACCATGTGAACCCTTGTGCCACCTCAGGACTCCAGAGTCCCTATCAGTGAGAAGGCTTTCACTAGATGTGGCCCCACAACCTTGGACCTACCTCCCTACCTCCTGAACCATAAGCTGAATAAGCCTTTATTCTTTATAAGTTGCTCAGTCTGTGATCTTCTGTTACAGCAAAAGAAAATGGACTAATAGACTAAGATATCTTTTGAAAAGGTCTGTGATGTCCTTCAGGCATACTTGGGCAAAAAAAAGAGAAAAGGTCTCTAATGTGTACGTTCTAGGAACTGGATGTGTTGCTCACCTTAACCACCCAATACCACACACAGGCAGTTCTGTACATGAAATTGAGGACCAGAGGGGTTAAGGAACATGACCAGTTACACAAGCAGAAAGCGGCAGAGTAGTGATAAAAACAAAGGTCTGACTCCAAAATTTACACTCTTTCTACCATACCACTCTACCAACCATTAATGGTACTTCTAGTATCAAGAAAATAACTATGTATTTCTTTGCTCATAAAAAAAATTGCCTTCTCTCATATTCCTGCTTCTTAACTTCCCTGCCTCCCTTAGGACCAAGGATAGGTGGAAAAACAGGAGTAGGAAGATTTAAAAAAAAAAAAGAAAGAAACAAAAGATAGATATCCAAAATAGTGAAGACACACTTACTAAGGGCGAAAAACAAACAAAAAAACTCCAAAACAAAAAACCAAATCCACAAAAATAAAACGAAAGAGGCAAACAATTTGTAGAAGAAAACCCAAATGTCTGATAAATAGATGAGAGGGTCAACCTCAGCAGTAATTAGGAAAATACAAAGAAAATTCATAATGAGATTCATAGTATCAGACTGGTAAGCAGGGGCCTGAATGGGTCAGGATACGGCCAGTGGAAAGAGACTTTGAGGAGACATTTGAAGGTAAAGTTCATAGGGTTTGCCAACACATTAGTCAATCATGGGCAGGCGAAAAGCAGAAGGAGGTAGACATTATTCTTAGACTTCTAATGAGGAAGACTGAAAAGAACAGTGATCCTATGAGCAGAAATTGGGAGGTATTAACCAGGGAAAGACCATGAGGCTTAGACATGGCCCATCCTTGAAGGTGTGAAAAGAAATCACTGGTACTGTGTAAAAGGAGCAGCCACCTTTCATACTTTTCCATAGCATGGAGCTGCTATTTCACCCCAGGCTGTGCTGTGTAATTGTAATTGCCTCTGAGGAAGGGGGCAGACCCATCCAAAACCAGGGGGGTGGCCTGATAACTTTTTCATACTCAGATTCCCTTGAGTAATGCATGTAACTTATAGCTTTTCAGAATGTCAATTTGACCCAAATCTCCTTTTTACTAATTCTGCTTTGGGACAAAGGTGGTCTCCACTGGTACTACTGGAGAGGTCTCCCTAGCTGGCTAGCTGAACTGGGTCTGAAGCCCTACCAGAGACCCAGCCAGCTGTAGACCTGCTAAGAACAAGTCTGTCCCATTTCTACAGAATGTGGCATCCTGGCCAGGCCTGGCAGGAGAGTGAGAAGGAGAAAGCAGCAGGATTCTGTGTGCTTCCTATTCAGAGAATACCATTTGAATGTCAGAGTGAAAACTAATACCACCCCGTTCTCTAGGTCAGCATGAAAGGCAACATTAGTAAGCATTTCTTTATAAACAAAACCCAAACAACAGAATAAAAAAAATCATCTTCAATTCTCAGAACCTGATGCTTTAGAAAGGAAAAAAAAATTAGTATCTAACCCACATCTGGTCTAGTTGATTTGGGATTTAAAAGAAAATGTTTCTTAGTTTGGCCAGAGATATAATGACTCAATATGAATTATCTGGTTGAAACAGTGGTTTGGAAATTCCTTTGCTTTCAACCCTTGTTTCTTAAATGCTAGGTAACATTTAGTGTAGGACAGCAAAGATGACTTTGCTCATTTATATTTCATATTTCTTCCTAGAACTGCACAATTATGTAAAGCCACCAAATACTCAGAATTCATGATAGCAGTTCTAAGCAAACACTTGATTTTTCACTCTACACCTTTCCTTAAGGATTAAGATTAGAAAGAAAGACAGAAAGAAAGAAAGAAAAGAAAAGAAAAGAAAAGAAAGAAATGGGAAGGAACACAAATGCTGAAAGACCTGTTTATTAGGTTTAATTCTGGGATTTTTCTAGCATATTGTTTCTCCTTGTTCACTCTCCCATTGTCTTCCAAGAATGCTACAAGCTAATGACAGATTTGCCCTGGGAAGATATTATTAAAGGTAGAGGTATATCAGTGGCCTCATCTACAAAGTCAAGGTCTGGATTCTGAGAAGCAATAAAGCCTAGGGCTGCTTGCTTGACTAATATATCAATTAACTGATATATGCCTCTGTTTGTCTTGTCCAAGAAATTGAATCCAGGGCTTCTTACATGCTGAACACATGCTATACCACTGAGCCCCAATCCCAGCCCCTAGGAGAGAAAGTTTCTAAGCACAACTTTGCAATCAGACCAGTTTCAAAATGTAGGTCCCCAGTCAACTTTCTAGTGTATCACCTTGAGCAAGGTAATAAAACTTGTTCCTTCTCTAATAGACAGTGACCTAATGCAATATTTTATGTATGGCAAGAATCAGCCTGGGTGGTGGTGGGACTGGTCAATTGTCTCAGTTGACTCCCTACCGTGCCCAGTGTCAGTGGTCACTTTCCATTGGGCCCTAAGGCACAGAGGAATATGTCTAATCAAGGAGAAAACAAAAGAAAGACCAAGGGAAACCATGTATTTAAAGGAAAATGAGAGAGGATTCCAACATGGCGGCGGGCGCAGAGAGATCAAGTCCCTGACCTCTTCAGCTGTGCAGGCATAGGGAGTCGTAAATAACCTAAATCTGTTTGCTCAGGATCACTAGGCAATGCTGAGCTGACATGGATCTGGGGCGAACAGTCTGGGCCTCTCAGAACACACTCTGAGCCCGGATCAGCTGAATTCAAGCTCCCGTTCGCCTGCTTCCCGCAGACAAACAGCTGTGACTCAGCACTAATCCATCCGGCTGAAACAACTGGTCGGCCCTTCTCATCCTACGGAGGTAAATGCCTACCGAGCCTTCATAGGTAGTGGCCACAGGTTTGAAACGGGGCTTGGGAGAGACAGTAAGGACCCACCCGTTGCATTGGTCGCCCGGCAAAGGGAAACGAACTGTCGCCATTTGCAAGAGACACCACCATGGCAGAGAACTGACGTCATCAGACTGCGGCGGAGGAGATAACTTCATTGAAACCTGCGGCTACAGGTGTGTAATTCCCTAGCCTTCCCTCTCCACACATCGGGGAAACCTTAAGGACCCCTTCCAGCTCTCCCGTGAGCGCGATAGCCAGACCGAGGGAATCAGAGGTGGCGCGGGACCCGCGGTGCGGAACTACCGCTCCCACCAGGGCTGACAGCTGAGGTCTATTGCACCAGCTACCGGGGGCATGGCTACCGGAGGGCAAGTAAAATTCGCTGACGATTCTCAGCTCCAAGCTCTACAAACTTAGGGTCTGAGGGAATGGCAAACTGGAAGAGTGTGCCCAGTCGTTCATGAAAACAGGGCTCCCGGGAGCAGCAGACCTGGCGTGTAGCCAGTATTGTGGTGAGCGGCACCCGTGAGAGGGGCCTGGCTAGAGGAAAAGTGGGAAGTGACTAGACACAAGAGGAGGCCCTAGACACTCAGGATTGGAGACTCGCCCAGTCTGGGAGGAGCTGCTGCACAGTGATTGGTTCCCGCGTATTGACAGGAGAAACTTGGCCTGGTGGGCACAGCGCCACCTACTGGAAGAGAAGTTAATCAAACTCTAAGACTGCATTTATTAGGTTTTTTTCTTTTTTTCTTTTCTCTTTTTTTTTTTGATTTGGGTTTTTCTTTCATTTTCATTTTTCTTTCTTGTTGTTTTTTAAAATTTTTTAAAAATTTTTTTTCTTCTAATTTTAATTTTAATTTTTTAAATTATTTAAAAAAAACTTTTTTTTTCTTTTTTTATTTCCCATTTTTTTCTTGTCTTTTCATTTCTTTTCAATTATCTTATCCCCCCTTCCTTGAATTCTACCTGCTTACTCTCATTCTCTTTAGTGACTTCTTCCCTTCCCTTCTAATACCTTTCCTCCCAAGCATCAAATAAATTTATAGGAGTAAACAGTAACTAATCAGTCAAACAGAACAAGAAGTAACATGAGCAGCTTCAAAAAGCAAGGAAGAAAAGGAGTACAAACAATGCAGGACAGCCTAAATATTCAGGAGGACCTAGAGTCATCAGAAAAATGGTCATATAAAGAACTCAAGGAACACCTTAGACAGATGGAATGGAACCTTAAAGAGGATACAAGACAGCAAATTCAAGCAGCGAAAGAACACATTGAGAATGAATTACATAACAGATAAAAGAAGAAGTTAAGCATCTTTATCAGGAGATAGAGATTATAAAAAATAATCAAACAATAAGTCTAGAAATGAAGGAAACGATAAACCAAATTAAAAACTCAATTGAGAGTATCACTAACAGAGTGGAGCAAGTAGAAGCCAGAACGTCAGATAATGAAGACAAAATATATCATCTTGAAAAGAGTCTAGCCAACTCAGAAAGGCCGGTAAAAAATCACGAGAAAAACATCCAAGAGTTATGGGATAACATAAAAAAACCAAACTTACGAGTCATTGGGATAGAAGAAGGTACAGAGGTTCAAACCAAGGGAATGAGTAACCTGCTGAATGAAATAATTACAGAAAACTTTCCAGAAATAAAAAAGGAAACAGATATACAAATTGAAGATGCATACAGGACACCGAGCACACGAAATCACAGTAGACCAACGCCAAGACACATTGTTATGAAGATATCCAATATACAGAACAAAGAGAAAATATTAAAAGCTACAAGAGAAAGGAGACAGATTACATTCAGGGGTAAACCAATAAGGTTAACAACGGATTTTTCATCACAGACACTGAAAGCAAGAAGGTCATGGAACAATGTATTTCAAACACTGAAAGACAATGGATGCCAACCAAGAATTCTGTATCCAGCAAAATTAAGCTTCAGGTATGACAACGAAATAAAAATCTTTCATGATAAACAAAAGTTAAAAGAATTTGCAGCCAGAAAACCAGCATTGCAAAGCATTTTGAGCAAAACACTACACGAGGAAGAAATGAAAAACAATAACCAAAACCATCAGTGGGAAGTGCCTCGGTAAAGACAGAGGGCGAGGGGAAAGATAATCATGGACAAACAAACTAAATTTTTTAAAAAAAGGATAAATAATCAAACATGGATGGAAGTACAAACCACATATCAATAGTAACTCTGAATGTTAATGGCTTAAACTCTCCAATAAAACAACATAGGCTGGTATCATGGATTAAAAAAACAAATCCA
Organism: Spermophilus citellus; assembly: GCF_964194105.1. NCBI lineage: Eukaryota > Metazoa > Chordata > Mammalia > Rodentia > Sciuridae > Spermophilus > Spermophilus citellus. The sequence continues at coordinate 176,142,492 of NC_138182.1, read as the reverse complement.
ACAATATGCTGCCTCCAAGAGACACATCTGATTGGAAAAGACATACACAGGCTGAAGGTGAAAGGATGGGAAAAAATATACCACGCACACGGTCCTCGTAAGCAAGCAGGGGTGGCCATCCTCATATCAAATAAAATCGACTTCAAGACTAAGTTAATCAAAAGGGATAAAGAAGGACATTATATACTGTTAAAAGGAACCATTCACCAACAAGACATAACAATTATCAATATTTATGCACCAAATAATGGTGCTGTGACATTCATAAAACAAATTCCCCTCAAGTTCAAGAATAAAATAGAGCACAACACAATAATTATGGGTGACTTCAACACACCTCTCTCACCATTGGACTGATCCTCCAAACAAAAGTTGAATAAAGAAACTATAGAACTCAATATCACAATCAATAACCTAGACTTAACTGACATATATAGAATATATCAACCATCATCAAATGGATATACTTTTTTTCTCAGCAGCACATGGATCCTTCTCAAAAAGAGACCATATATTATGCCACAGGGCAACCCTCAGTAAATATAAAGGGGTGGAGATAATACCATGCATTTTATCTGATCATAATGGAATGAAACTGGAAATCAATGATAAAAGAAGGAAGGAAAAATCCTACATCACATGGAAAATGAACATATGTTACTGAATGATCAATGGGTTACAGAAGACATAAAGGAGGAAATCAAAAAATTCTTAGAGATAAATGAAAATACAGACACAACATATCGGAATCTATGGGACACAATGAAAGCAGTTTTAAGAGGAAAATTCATCGCCTGGTGGTCATTCCTCAAAAAAAGAAAAAAACCAACAAATAAATGAGCTCACACTTCATCTCAAAGCCCTAGAAAAGGAAGAGCAAAACAACAGCAAATGTAGCAGAAGGCAAGAAATAATTAAAATCAGAGCGGAAATCAATGAAATTGAAACAAAAGAAACTATTGAAAAAATTAACAAAACGAAAAGTTGGTTCTTCAAAAAAATAAATAAGATTGACAGACCTTTAGCCATGCTAATGAAGAGAAGAAGAGAGAGAACTCAAATTACTAACATACGGGATGAAAAAGGCAATATCACAACAGATGCTACAGAAATACAGAAGACAATTAGAAATTATTTTGAAAACCTATATTCCAATAAAATAGAAGATAGTGAAGACATCGATAAATTTGTTAAGTCATATGATTTGCCCAGACTGAGTCAGGAGGATACACACAATTTCAACAGACCAATATCAATGGATGAAATTGAAGAAGCCATCAAAAGACTACCAACCAAGAAAAGCCCAGGACTGGATGGGTATACAGCAGAGTTTTACAAAACCTTTAAAGAAGAATTAATACCAATACTTTTCAAGTTATTTCAGGAAATAGAAAAAGAGGGAGGTCTTCCAAATTCATTCTATGAGGCCAACATCACCCTGATTCCGAAACCAGACAAAGACACCTCAAAGAAAGAAAACTACAGACCAATATCTCTAATGAACCTAGATGCAAAAATCCTCAATAAAATTCTGGCGAATCGAATACAAAAACACATCCAAAAAATTGTGCACCATGATCAAGTAGGATTCATCCCTGGGATGCAAGGATGGTTCGATATACGGAAATCAATAAATGTTATTCACCACATCAATAGACTTAAAGATAAGAACCATATGATCATCTCGATAGATGCACAGAAAGCATTCGACAAAGTACAGCATCCCTTTATGTTCAAAACATTAGAAAAACTAGGGATAACAGGAACTTACCTTGACATTGTAAAAGCTATCTATGCTAAGCCTCAGGCTAGTATCATTCTGAATGGACAAAAGTTAAAGGCATTTCCTCTAAAATCTGGAACAAGACAGGGATGCCCCCTATCACCACTTCTATTCAATATAGTTCTCGAAACACTGGCCAGAGCAATTAGACAGATGAAAGAAATTAAAGGCATAAAAATAGGAAAAGAAGAACTTAAATTAACACTATTTGCAGATGACATGATTCTATACCTAGAAGACCCAAAAGGGTCTACAAAGAAACTACTAGATCTAATAAATGAATTCAGCAAAGTGGCAGGATATAAAATCAACACGCATAAATCAAAGGCATTTCTGTATATCAGCGACAAAACTTCTGAAACGGAAATGAGGAAAAACACTCCATTCACAATATCCTCAAAAAAAATAAAATACTTGGGAATCAACCTAACAAAAGAGGTGAAAGACTTATATAATGAAAACTACAGAACCCTAAAGAGAGATATAGAAAAAGACCTTAGAAGATGGAAAAATATACCTTGTTCATGGATAGGCAGAACTAACATTATCAAAATGGCGATATTACCAAAAGTTCTCTATAGGTTTAATGCAATGCCAATCAAAATCCCAATGGCATTTCTTGTAGAAATAGATAAAGCAATCATGAAATTCATATGGAAAAATAAAAGACCCAGAATAGCAAAAGCAATTCTAAGCAGGAAGTGTGAATCAGGCGGTATAGCGATACCAGATTTCAAACTATATTACAGAGCAATCGTGACAAAAACAGCATGGTACTGGTACCAAAACAGGCGGGTGGACCAATGGTATAGAATAGAGGACACAGAGACTAATCCACAAAGTTACAACTATCTTATATTTGATAAAGGGGCTAAAAGCATGCAATGGAGGAAGGATAGCATCTTCAACAAATGGTGTTGGGAAAACTGGAAATCCATATGCAACAAAATGAAACTGAATCCCTTTCTCTCGCCATGCACAAAAGTTAACTCAAAATGGATCAAGGACCTTGATATCAAATCAGAGACTCTGCGTCTGATAGAAGAAAAAGTTGGCTCCGATCTACATATTGTGGGGTCGGGCTCCAAATTCCTTAATAGGACACCCATAGCACAAGAGTTAATAACAAGAATCAACAAATGGGACTTTCTTAAACTGAAAAGGTTTTTCTCAGCAAGAAAAACAATAAGAGAGGTAAATAGGGAGCCTACATCCTGGGAACAAATCTTTACTCCTCACACTTCAGATAGAGCCCTAATATCCAGAGTATACAAAGAACTCAAAAAATTAGACAATAAGATAACAAATAACCCAATCAACAAATGGGCCAAGGACCTGAACAGACACTTCTCAGAGAAGGATATACAATCAATCAACAAGTACATGAAAAAATGCTCACCATCTCTAGCAGTCAGAGAAATGCAAATCAAAACCACCCTAAGATACCATCTCACTCCAGTAAGATTGGCAGCCACTATGAAGTCAAACAACAACAAGTGCTGGCGAGGATGTGGAGAAAAGGGTACACTTGTACACTGCTGGTGGGACTGCAAATTGGTGTGGCCAATTTGGAAAGCAGTTTGGAGATTCCTGGGAAAGATGGGAATGGAACCACCATTTGACCCTGCTATTGCCCTTCTCGGACTATTCCCTGAAGACCTTAAAAGAGCATGCTACAGGGATACTGCCACATCGATGTTCATAGCAGCACAATTCACATTAGCTAGACTGTGGAACCAACCCAGATGCCCTTCAATAGATGAATGGATAAAAAATATGTGGCATCTATACACAATGGAGTACTATGCAGCAATAAAAAATGACAAAATCATAGAATTTGCAGGGAAATGGATGGCACTAGAGCAGATTATGCTTAGTGAAGCTAGCCAATCCCTAAAAAACAAATACCAAATGTCTTCTTTGATATAATGAGAGCAACTATGAACAGAGCAGGGAGGAAGAGCAGGAAGAAAAGATTAACATTAAACAGAGACATGAGATGGGAGGGAAAGGGAGAGAAAAGCGAAATTGCATGGAAATGAAGGGAGACCCTCATTGCTATACAAAATTACATATAAGAGGTTGTGAGGGGAATGGGAAAATAAACAAGGAGAGAAATGAATTACAGTAGATGGGGTAGGGAGAGAAGATGGGAGGGGAGTGGAGGGGGGATAGTAGGGGATAGGAAAGGTAGCAGAATACAACAATTACTAATAGGGCATTATGTAAAATTGTGGATGTGTAACAGACGTGCTTCTGCAATCTGCATTTGGGGTAAAATTGGGGGTTCATAATCCACTTCAATCTAATGTATGAAATATGATATGTCAAGAGCTTTGTAATGTTGTGAACAACCAATAAAAAAAAAAGTTAAAAAAAAACAAAAAAAAAATAAAGGAAAATGAGATTAAAACCTGTTTCTTGGGGGCTGGGGTTGTGGCTCAGTGGTAGAGTGAATGTCTTGCATGTACGAGACACTGGGTTCGATCCTCAGCACCACATAAAAATAAATAAATAAAATAAAGATTTGTGTCCACCTACAACTAAAAAAAAAAGTAAAAAATATATATATATTTCCATTATGGAAATAAAAAGTATTTTTCCACATTTACTTTGTAAACCCCCACCTCCCGCTCCCCTGCCAGGTTTGGTCATTTAGGTTTTCTGCAGACTGAGTTGTGTGAGTGTGTAAACCCTGGCCCATGGCAATTGATGGAAACTACCATGAAGAAAATGGGTCACCTTTTCTAACTTCACTATGTTAGCTGAAAGTTCTTGGCAGAGGACCTCCACATTTAATTGTACTTGTGATCCCAGGCTGGATGGTGCTATCTGTCTGTAAAAACAAAGAGAAAAATTATTAGCAGGGAGGGCAAAGAAAGAAGTGGAATGAATCCATTTTCAATTTGAGTGGCAAACTAGGCTATAATAGGAGAGGGAGCATTTCACTTGTTAATATCAGAAAGGCCCTGCAGTAATCCCCACCTCCAGACTAGGTATTTAGGAAATTAATTCTCACAAGCTCAGCTGAAAATCTTTTAAGCTATTTTTGTTCAAGGGAATGAGTTGTGCCTTGGCTTCTTAACAAAAATCAGACCATTATTTTCAAGTACATGGTTTCTTAGACTCCTTTTATCAACTCCTAACATCCTTTCTTTCCCTACCACAGCATACATTTGTAAGGCTTATTGCTAACTCAGTAATTCACAGATTTTTTTTTCAAATGGGAGAAAGTTTAGAAATGTCTATCTCATTAATTAAATTTCCATTCAAGTCTGAGATTTTTTGGTTCCTTCCTTGAGACTTGTTATACCATCATAACAGGTGTCCAATATTTACCATTTGACTATTTTGGGTGTGGCTCTTCCTCTGGGGTCCTTTAGTTGTTAGCACCATAGGAAATTTGGAGAAGTACAGTAAATACATTTTTCTCAGAGAGATGATCTAAAGCTGTTTATGAGATTTTCACAATCAGGTTAAGAACCATAATCTGTGTCTACTCTACATTTCTTGGTTGTGATTTAATTGGCACTGTTCAGTTTTTGGATGGTGGTGACTGGTCCAATTTATTTTACATAGTTTTTAAGATAGAGGGACTTGGTAAGTTATGGACAATTATTTAAATCTTAAGAAAGATATCAATATTCTTTATCCTTGACCCATGGAAACATGATCTCAATCCTTGATTTTTTTAGGTGAGGGACCTAAGGCCTGGAAAAGCAACTTACCAACATGAGACTCTGAGTAGCAGGTGTTCTCATCCCTGGGCTAGGGATATGGGGACGAGCAGAGCCAGCACCACAGGCTGCTAACATTGCTAACAAAGCTGGCAATATGCATGGATTCACAAGGATGGCTCTTTAGCAATGGAAGAGGAAAATTCACATGTGGATTCAGCTGCCCGGCAGCACAGATGGATCCCTCTGGACAAAGGACCTGGGGCTGCTTGGGTCCTGGAACAGGGCTGTGTCAACAGACCTTCCCACCATGCTGTTCCCTGACCACATGTCACAAGTGATCTTTGTGATTTTTTTCCTTTGAAGGGTATTTTTCAGGTTCTTATTTCCTCCTGGATTGATTATTTTGAAAGTAGAATGAATGAATATTCAATTTGTTAGTGGAATTCCCCACTGATTATCACCAAGTTTATTATATGATAATAGGACATGAGATCTATTTTTCTAATTGAACCAACTTCTTCTTATGTAATAGTGAACTAATAGCCTATAATAATCTGGAGTCACTATGCCTCTAATTTTGTTAACATTTGAACAGGTGAGAGAGTAAGGGCAGATTATGAATCTATTCCGAACTATTTATTAGGCTTCTATAATATATTGGTTCATATGTAAACTGTGGCTCAAAAATAACCTGTAGACCAGCATATAGTAAGCCACAGAAGGTCTTTAGGTAACTTAAAGAGTAAAGAAGGCCCTAGAATGGTATACACAGCAATTCTCAAAGTGTTGATTCTAGACCAGCACCATCAGCATCAATTGGGAAGCGCCATCCCAGGCCTATTGCATGAAAAACTCTTGGATGGATCCTACAATCTGTTTGAACAAGCCCTGAAGATAATTTTGAGGCATCTTAAGGTTTAAGAGCCACTGATAGACTGGGAAGCCTATCTTTGTAATTTTGTAGATCTGCATTTGAATCCTGGTTTTACTATAAAACCAGGATTTAATTTTTATTTTATTCATTTACTTATATGGGGGGCTGAGAACTGAACCCAGTACCTCACACATGCTAGGCAAGTGCTCTACCACCGAGCCACAGCTCCAGTCACCTAAGCTAATTATTTCTGAGCCTCAGTTTTCTCATCTGTAAAATAGAAATAACAACTCTCTCATCAGATTATGGTAAAAATATAATAAAGATAATCTGTTTGTATTTGTATCTGTATATATCCATTCTAATAGAGACTCTTGCATATGGCAGGTAATTTGTTAAGGATTACCTCTACTTTTAAAACTCGAGCTAAAAGTATGCTTTCTAACCTGAAAGAATGATTTTATTTTACTTGAGGAAAGAATACTATGTCTGAACAGATTTATTTGGTCAGACATGTCAAAAAGGAATGAATGAAAAATCTTCATAGACATAGTCAACTAATTACTAGTTGTATGATTCTATAGTTGTTGGGAGTTTTGTAAACAAATTGGTTAAAGATTTAGACATGATGAAATGTGCTGAGTTACTTGCATTGTTTCTCTTTTACAATGTCCCGACTCACTGCCATTTTATGAAGATAAGCTTGTATAGGTTAATAAACAGGCCAAGGTCACAATCGCCTCTTGGAATCATAGAGCAAGACAATGTGAACTTGGGTGTGTTTCTTGCCATATTACTGGCAACAGTATAGTAACTTGAAAACAGTGCAGGGTTAGGTCATTCATCCCTAGGAACCTCCTACCTCTTGACTTTTTTATATCCTTAAAAGTTTCATACAGAATGCATTCTCAGTGAATGTTTGCTAAGGAGGATGCCAAGCTTGGGTCAACTATTATGCTAATCTGAACAGCCAGCGGAGGTCAGCTAGAAGAAGCGTCTTAGTCTTACTCGGTACCGTGGGTATCCACGAAGGATGTTAGTGACCCCAGTCGCTCCTCCAGAGTGTTAATTCTGTATCTCATATAGAAGGTTGAGACGATCAGGGCACAGGCACTGGAAAGAGATAAAGAGCAATTTCCAGGAGGTTAATGGCCAGGATCTAATATTCAAAAAACAATAAACTCAGAGCCAATTTGTATGCTGGAGCAAAGCATTTTCTAAAACAACTTGGCTAAAGAGGTGTTCAAAAGATCATTTTAAAAATAGGTCGATGCTTGGGGCTGGGGTTGTGGCTCAGGGGTAGACTGACTGCCTAGCATGTGTGAGGCACTGCGTTTGATTCTCAGCACCATATATAAAATAAATAAAAATAAAGGTCCATCAACAACAAATAAAAACATTTAAAAAATAGGTTGATGCTTGTCATGAAACTTCATGGCCAGAAGGAAACTTAAAAAGACTATAGCCCTAGTCCCTCAAATTTCAAATGATGGACATTCTAATAGGACTGTTCAAGGTCAGACCCAAGCTGGACCATCAAGCCAGTGTTCTTCCTCCCTCTACTGGAGGAGTCTGGGCAGAGAGTGCCTAGTCTGCTCCCCAGTGACTCACAAATCCCTTGCTTTATCTGGAAACCAGATTGGGCATGTTCTCTTTATTGTGAGGAACAGCTTAGAATTGGACCATGCTATTTTCAGAAGGACTGGTTACAGACTGGAAGCTGTTTAAAAAGTCAATGCCTGTGTTTTTAGGAGAGGGAAGACATTGTGAAGATGTATTGTCTTTTCTTCACATTTTGAAGATGTCTTGTCCTTTCTTCAGAGGACAGGGAACAGATGGAAAAACAACAAGAAAAAGATACTTTGTAATTTATAGAACAATGTTCCAAGGAATGGTATCTATTCAGAACTTAGTTCTCTGCTGAATTTGGTACAATCATTATGAAAATGTGACCTATGCTTAAGAAACAAAACAATGTCAATGTAGGGGACAGAAATTGTCAGACAAAATATTTGGGTCCCCTTAGAGACAAATACAACAAAGATTTACAATGGCTCTTGGCAATGTGAAGAGGTTTTTTCCTTGAGAGAATTGAATCACTTGCTTAAATCACTCAGAGTAAATACATTTACTTACACAATTGCATAAAATATAAGAATATGGTGGAGAGCCGGACATTTCTGGGACTTCACTTTATGCAAAATTCCAATGTTTTCTGACAGACCTGTTGGGTGGAAACCAGAAAAGCAACAATTTGACACCGTGGCATACTTCCTTCATTAGGCAATGTCTCAGTGGGGAAAAGATCCTGGAGACAGGTGCTCATTCCCAGAGAAAATACATCAGAGAAAAATATTAACTGAAGCCTTTTAGTTGTCACTTTAACCAGTAGGTTCAATTGTTTCTAAAATGTTTCATCCAACACATGTTCACTGAGAGCCTTCTTTGGGTCAAGTATTGAGTCAATGGATCAATGGAGAACAACAGAACACCATCCTTGCTCTCATGCCAGCATAACTGGTGACCAGTTATTAGAAGATTAGTGAACAAGAACCAATTCAATGATTTGCATTTACCACCAATATTTGGATCATCATCTCAAAGTATTCAAAAGAATGAAGTGGTCTCCATGAAGACTAATTCAGCTTTGTCCCCCCCAGAGTACAACGCAGAACTGGGTACTGGTTGCTTAACGAACAAGAGAGAATTAAAATGCAAAGACCTACAATGAGAAGGAAGGGACTATGTAGTCATCAAGTAAGACAATGAGATATTTTAAAGGTTACAAACAGAAATCTCCTCCCCTTCAAACAAAATAAACAACCCCTCTTCCCCAACTCTGCTTTTTACCATGTGCAGGGAGACTTTTGACTTTTCCTTCAGGAGTTCTGTTGACATGGGCATCTGCCCGAGTTGGTTTTGCTTCTGCCTTGGAGATGTTCAGAACTGTCTGGGATTCTGTCACATGGAAATCTACCAAGTCAAAATGGAACTGGATCAGTTTTCTCCCCAATGCATTTTAAAACACAGGATCAACTACAAAGCAAAGCACTCTTAATCTGTATAATGGCCAAGTACATAAATGGATCTTCTCATAAGTTGGGTGAAGTGGCTCGTGATGGAAATCCAATGCTCAAGCAAACAAGTAATAAAACAATATAAGCACAGCCTGTTGTCACCCCACCAATTTGCAAGGGCAATTTGTCTATAGCAATTAATGCTATCACTGAAATAAGAAGTATGAAAATACTACATGCTGATTTTCCTCGACCATGCTAATATTATGTCCATTTAAGAGACATTTGTTAAATGCATAAAGGGAAATGGACTTTGACCACTTAGGCAATTCCTTCCCCTTTAAACTTTCAAGTTGCCCCCTTTCAGATTCCTTTTGCAACTGTTAACTAGGACGACAAGGTGGGCTTTTTTTTTTTTTTTTTTGTCTCTTTCTATGAGGAGAATGAGAGAGTTTAGTGGGGAATTCAATTTTAGTTAAGAAACAAAGATCTGCCAGACCTCGAGAGTTCTCAGACTCTGGAGTTTGAGAACCAGAACTGCTGTATCCTTCCATGTCTTGACTTCTCTGTCGAACCACTCCATCCACATCTGAGAATTCATCATTGAAATCCTGAGGGAGACAATGAAAGGAAGAGAGGCCAATTTTTCCTCATTAGACAGGCAGGCTTTTGTGACTTGTGGCCATCTCCATTAGGCCTGACCCATAAAATACAGAAAAGAAGGAAGGATTACCCCACACTACTGGGATTTTCCTAAGAGATCAGAGTATCTGGTTACTGAAACTGAGATTCTTCTGGGCAGTTAGCATTCTGTCCACAACAGTGGCCAACTTGTTTGAGGCAAATGTCTAAGGAAAAAAAAAAAAAAAAAAAAAGCTGGAATGCTAATGATTTGGAAAGCTTCCAGTGTAAAACAGAAGAATTCTCATTAGCACTTTGTAATGAGAAAAAACTGAGTGCTATAGACATACAGAGGAGAAAAGAGTGGATAGAAAGCTCTAAATCCAAGTTTGAATATGCAGATAGAGAGGTATTACTAAATTATAGTTTTTTAAAAGATGTTAAAAACAGAAGGAAAAATGACTTTAGAAAGTAAGCCATAAAATGAAAGTTTCAGCTTTTTTCCTTCCCTCAACTAGATCAAGATAAGGTCAGTAATGTAAAATTTAAATTATAGGGAGATGATAGAGAAGCAAGGGAAAAGGCAGAGATGTTTCAGTTTGCATTCCTTGGACTCCTCCAAAGTACTTGGAACTACAGAGATAAGTGGGATCATTAAAATGTCCCAGCAGAGGTATAATTAGGCTGAGCTTTTAACATTTTAGTTAGCTGCCAGATGAAGAAGAGACTCCTCTTGCAAGCAAATCACCAACCTTTTGCCTTGAACTTGCCTCTTTTGGCCATCTCAACATTCATTTGTATTTTACACAAGAATTTATAGGGGAATGAAAACTGAAAAAAATAAATCTCTTCAAGTTCATCATGATCTATTGAATGCCTATCATGTTATCAGGCTGTATGCAAAGCTCCTCACATACATGACTGCATTTACTGCTCCTAACCACATGGTGATGTGGGCATTTTGGTGGATGAGAAGACTGAGCAGTGCCAGAGCTTGCCTGATGACATCACATGATGGGTGGAGCCCGGATCTGAAGCCAGGCTTGCTGGATTTCAAATCACATCTAATTGTGTTTTGCACTGCTTCCCATTACTTTTTGTAAAAGATAGATACTTAAAAAATTGAGATAAAATTCACACAACATAATTTAAAATATGCAATTCAGTGGTTCTTAGAATATTCACGAGGTTGTGCAACCATCACCACTATCTTATTCCAGAATAGTCCTCCCCAAAGAAAGCCCATACCCACCAGCAGTCACTACCAATTTCTCTCTCCTCCCACTCCCTATTAACCACTGACTTAATTTCTGTGCCTATGGTCTGCCTGTTTGACACATTTCAGAGGCAGAGGGTCCCTGACTCACAAGTTTTTTGACTTTGTGACAATGTGAAAGCAATTCACATTCAGTAGAAACTATATGTCAAATTTTGAATTTTGATCTTTCTCTAGCCTAGTAATATACTCTATAATAATCTCTTGTGAAGCTGGATAGTTGCAGAGAGCAGAAGCTCTGGGTCAGCCAAGTGACCATAAGGGAAAACAATGGATACTCTGTGGTATACTCCACTGGTAAGCCCTGACTTTCAATGAGCTAGGCAGAGTGAATGAATTTTTGACTTATGATATTTTCAATTTAAGATGGGTTTCTAGGGATGGAATCCCATCATAAGTTGAGGAACATCTGTAACTGTAATCATACAATACATGACCTTGTGTGTCTGACTTCTTTGATTGAGCATTATGTTTTCACTTGCCACCCATTTGGTTGCACATATCAGCACTTCATTTCTTTGTTATGGCTGAATAATATTCTACTGTATGTATACACCACATTTAAAAAAATATATTAGTTAGCTGAAGGACATTAGGGGTTTCTTCCTACTTTTTGTCTGCATGAATAACACTGCTATAAACACTCTTATGATAGTTTTTATATGAACATTCTACTACTCCTTAAGAAAAAATTTTACTACTCCTTAAAAAAATTCTGTACAGGAAGATTTGTAGGAGGTATTGAAACTATGGAATCATACTGCTTCACTAAATGCAAATATATAAGAATAACAGATTTGGGAATAATTACTTGTACGGCACTGTACTCTTTGGGGAAACATTATATTCCATTAGAGGTACAAACCTTGTACAAAAGGGAGTTATTTCCCACTAGAGATTTACCCTACAGTCAACAAATTCTAAAGGAACTAAATAATGTCTACCTGTTACTTGGGCATTATAGTTTTCTTTCAACCATTTCTGAGTTTGCCTCATTTTCTTTTCTAAGCTGTCAAGCCTATGAAGACAAGAATTAGCTTTCTCTCCACATGTCTAAGGCAGGAAAACAAGGCTACTCAGCAAAAAGGGATGCCCAATTTCACCTCTCAATGAGAGAGAAGCCCTGAATTAATTTTGATTTTTCCAGTTTTCTTATAATATATATTGGTATGGTGCTCTGAATATAGAATACATTTGTGGGCTGACTTATGCCCTGCTTCAAATAGATTTGCAAATCCCTTTAAAACCATGCTAATGGTGTATATATAGCTCAGTCATAGAGCTCTTGCCCCCTTCCACCACCCCCCCCCAAAAAAAAAAGAAAAAGAAAAAAACAAACAAGCAAACAAAGCCAGTCCTTATGTATTTCTGTGGTGACCAGAAACTCACTAAGACAGCTTATTATCATGTTTCTTTTGTTTTATAGAACTCTTCAATTACTAGAAAAAAGTTATGGTTTCCAGTGTGTCCCTCTTCTTCCAGAGAAAGAGAGATGTGTCTCGCTGCTTCAGCTCTCCCTCAAACTCTGAGGTCCTAAGCTCCTCCCACACCCTGGCAAGGTGTACGCACACAGTAATTATGGAACACACTCCCTTTCTTTTGCGTGAAGATAGTTATGTAGGCAACTTACCAGGGGCAGAGATGAAGGACGGTCTGCTTGGAAAAAATTTTCACCAGAAGACTGAATGGGGCTGCTACCAACACTTACATTCTGAAATTATTGGAACAAAATGAAAATCCAGATCAATTATAAGCAACCAGAGGCAAGAGAGAAGAAAGGCAGCTATAGAAACTCAGGATGGTCACACTTACTTCCAAGTGCCCACACACAGATTTTAGTAGTTTGTAAGTTGAATCTCTGGAGAGTAAGGAGACAAATATGTACTGAAAAACAAAAGAGAATAATTATTAACAGAGACTCCATTATGAGAAGCATGAATTCAGAGTTCAAATAAGCAGCTGTATATATTTGTTTTCAAATGACACAAACCATCGCCCTTACCCAAACATTCAAATTTTACTTCATTAAAATAAGTAATAAAGCAAATATAAGGAATAAAGCAAGTGTTACCTCCCCCATAGCAATAAAACTTCTAGACTCAATTTAAGAATAATAAAGAAATGTAGGGCTCCAAAATTCCAACATAGGTGCCTCCCAAAAGCTCAGAGAGCAAAGGGCCTAGACATTAAGAAAAGACCAGTGGTATCTGCTAGATCCTCTTTAAAGTCTCTCCCACTCCAGTTTTGTTTTTGTGTTTAAAGGTATTTAACAATTCCCCTGGGTCCACTTTCTCTGCCCTGACCTAGATTTCCTCTGAAAACTTCCCAGCAACTCTAATAGGCCAGTTCTTTTTCACACCATTTCCAGATTCTTCCCTGTACAAATATGGAGATTTTTCTAGTGGTTGCTTATAAGTGAGTTATGGGAAAAGAGTAAAATCAGAGCCAGGCAAATAAGCTGGAGACAAATGACATAAGGAAAATTATTACCATAGATGGGATATTCACAAAATATTAAAACTCACTTTTTCTCCATCTATCTGAGCCACTGAATCTTTTCAGATCCCCTTTGTATGACTTTGTGATGATCCCTCTCTTTCATCAAGAAAACTCGATGTCATTTCCAAGTAAGTATTTATTATATTCCAAAGTAGTTAACACTGTGGGTTCTGGCATTAGATTCAGTTGTAAATTTTGGCTTTGATATTTACCAATTGGGTAATTTTGGGGAAAGCTGCTCAAGCATTCTTCCCTCATAAGTTGGTAGCGTGGAATAAATGAGAAAATACAAAGAAAGCATTTGATGTGTGAGGGATACTAATGCCAGTTAGCTGTTGGTATTTTTTAAAATCTCAAAATAGATATACTAACTTATTTTCTAGCTCATCAGAATTGCCTCTTTTTATCTTTCCATAAGCCATCTAGTATGGTGAGAAGTGGAATATAGCTATGTGTTTTCATAAATATAGTAGGTAAGAGATTAAAAAAGAATGTCAAGTAAAAAACAAGTAACTGAGCTTCTCTATTTCCTCTCTCCTGTCAAGCTAAATAAATACCATTCTCTCTTTCCCTCCTCCACCCTCTCTCTTTGTGGTGATGGGATTGAACCCAGGGCTTCAGGCAAGCTCTCTATCACTGAGTGATCCCTAGCCCATGAATTATTACCACCTTGAATGGGAATATTTCTGGTTGCACATGTCTGGGATAGCCCAGGAATCAACAGTAGCTCTAGAATTTCTGGATAGAAGAGAGGTTGTCCAAGCACCTGGTAGCAAAAAGGGGTGGGAACTGATCCCAAAGCTATAATTGTGGAGCAGGTACAGGTTTCATGCATTTGGGATGACTCTGGGGAGGCACCTAACTGGTTATGAGAAGGCTGGCCAACCCCCTCCTAGAGACTCCTCAGTGTCACCTGCCTCCCCTATCAGCAAGGCTGCTGCCTTTTTTTTTTTTTTTAGTTATATTAAAGAAATTGAATATTTCAGTTTTGTCTGACTGAACAATTGTTAAGGAAAGGGAAGTTGGGAAAGAATTTAGCTTTTTTGACCTTGGTCAAGCAAGTATAGTTAAGTCATTAGGAAATTCAAAATTGGGAACAATTACATTAGAATAAATCATTTTGTGGGGGGAAATCTAACATAATTTCCCTAGGCTATAATTTTTAGAATTAGTCTTATAGAAAATCTCCAGCTTCACTGTAGGAATGATGACATTTATGGTTTCAGGTCTCTGTCCTTGGCAAGAATCCTGGAAGGCAACAGAGCCCAGAGCAGGAGGATAAAGCAAAAGTGCTCACGCTCTGCAGGAGTACTCACCTTGTCTGTGACTGTTGCTATAATCAGGGCATTTGGCACCAGAAGAGCAGTTTTGGTTTTCTTTATTAGGGTTACTGAGAATGCCGGAATAGAGATCTGAAACAGATTCAGGAAGTTAGCACTGGTTTAGACTTCACACAACACCACTTCAAATCTACACATTAAAGCAAAAATGGGGAGAAAAGATAAACAAGGAAATCAACACCAGCATCAAGCTCCCTAGACTTCATGAAGAAAAGTGAGTCTTCTCAGCAATTTAGTGAGACCCTCAGCAACTTAGTGAGACCTTGTCTCACTAAGTTAGTAAAGCATTCCTGGGTTCAATCCCCCTGTAACAAAAGAAAAATAAAAGTGAATCTTACAAAGTGGTATGAGTCAGGCATGGTGGTACACACCTGTAATCCCAGTGGCTCGGGAGGCTGAGGCAGGAGGATCTTGAGTTCAAAGCCAGCCTCAGCAATGGTGAGGCACTAAGCAACTCAGTGAGACCTGTCTCTAAATAAAATACACAATAGAGCTGGGGATATGGCTCAGTGGTTGAGTGCTTTGAGTTCAATTCCTGGTAACCTCTCCCAACAACCAAAAATAGAATAGTATGGATGGTGCCACCTGAACTCTTCAAACTGGTATTTATAAAGCCAGAGGACAAATCTGGACCAACAATTCTACTGAAGGTCTTACTGGGAAACTTTTCTCTTTAGACATGGGGAATAGAATATAAAAATTACATTCATTTTCCTTTATTAGAGCCTAAGAAGTTTCAAGATTGTGGTCACCCGCTTTGAGTTAACTTCCATATGCCCCCCTCCCCTCTGTACAGGGCATGTGTGGGTGGGGGCAAAATTCAAGAATGCCAGTGCAGTAGAGAAATCACTGCAGAGTCTGGGTTATTCAGTTCTGTTACTATCTGCATGACTCGCTCAGTCTTATAAACTTTCTACTCTGGGTCTGTTTCCTGATCCATGCATTGGAGATAGAATTGTCTATAGAATTTTCTATGACTTAAATGTGAAATATAATATGGAAATATATGGAAAAAGGCCAGTGTCAGATAAAAATTTCCATCCATTTCCTCATTTGTCTCATGAAATCAGGATTTTTTTTTATTAGAACCAAAAAATAAATTTATTAGAACCAAAAATTCCAAAAATAAACATACATTGGTGAAATATAAGTTCATCTCTGGTTCGAATAAAAATGACAAAACTGTAGAAGCTATCATTATTAACACCTATTTAACAGATGGGAATGTCATTTGACTTGCTTGAGGTCCTACATAGAGAAGGTTACAAAGGTGAAATCTGAACTGAATTGATCCAAAATTGGGTTCTTTTCAATACATTGTGCTATAAGAATGTACGAGATGGTGCAAAGAACACTAGGTTCTCCTGATATCTTGTTATATCCTTCCAACCTCATTTGGTTTCAAAGAAGAATAGATCATATCACTTTGATCCCTGAATAATAGAGCCACACAGGCATGGTTAAAAGAAAATGATGTCACTCCCTCCATAGGTCTGTGTGCTTGCCTGAACATGTGTTTTGTTAAAATGCTTCATTTATTCCAAAAGTGATCAACAAGGTTGACAGGAAAGAGGAGGCCTTGCGTTAGTACTACCAGCTTGAGGAAGGAAAACGAAGTTTTAATTTTGAATCTTTGCATTCACATTTGGGTTTATGAGATGCGCTGACTAATTGCGCTGCCAAGTTCCAGACAGGAAGACTAAGGAGGAATGAGGAACTAATCCAAATTAGGTATTTTCTCAAAGCTCTTTTGCCAAAGAACTCTACCCACAAAAATTTTTAAGAATAGGAGGTAATTCTGCAGTTGTAAATTGGGATACCTTTGGGAAAACTGAATTTGAAGACCTATGAAGATTAATTATAATATCAAAATGAGTCCAATTGGTTTTTGAGCAGCAGTGCAAACACACAGTGACAAGGGACTATAAATTTAGATTTTTCTAAGGCACCGAACACCCTTAAGGAGTTTTCAATCATGAGTGCAAAATTACAACTCCACAGCATTTGTGAAACGAAGCTGAAATTACTTTTCAGTGAGACTAGATGGAACTTGATACGTGCATGCTAATTTTACTAGTGTCTGAAATAGAGACCGGCCGACGACAAGGTTCTGATTAAATTAAGGCTAACTTTATTAACATTTTTCCATGGCAGGGTGCTTAGAAAGTTCCCCTTCCGAGAGCAAATTATTTGGGTGCCTTCAGTTCATAATGGAACATGCTGGACTTTTATTGACAGTGAGGAAATTCTGTAACCTCTCAGAAGCCCAGATCTCTTTTGATACTCTTCAGAGACAAGAAGCATATGAGTCACTATTATGGTTCTTATTCCCACCCCCTGCTAATTTTCAATCTTCTGCCTCGGTAAGTTAGACACAGCATATGCAAAAACAATCCCCAAGAGTCTGCATCTTTAAACATCCAGGGTTTTACCTTCTTTTTGTCATTTCTCTGTTAGGTAGAAGTAGGGTTTTTAAAGCCATTGCAGAATAGTATTAGCTTGAAACTGCATTTACTACCTTTCTTCATTCTTCCATCTCTTTCGGAGGACTGTCTTGGTTCATGCATATCGTTAACCCCTGCTTCTCTGCTCAGAGATGTTGGTTCTCTCTGAACTTCTGAGAATTACCTTTACCACTCTGATTGGTACTACATAATCTCCTTCCCAAATCCATGAACGAGTTCTCATAATCCAGAAATCTAGAATGTATGGTGGAATACTGCTTAATATTGCTTTGTGTTATACTGATTCAGATAATACCTCAAACCAAAATTTGCTTATTTAAATGTGTCTCTACAAAATAAAGAAAGAAGGGGCTGGGAATATGGCTCAAGTGGTAGTGTGCTCGCCTAGCATGAGTGAGGCACTGGGTTCAATTCTCAGCAGCACCACATAAAAAATAAAATAAAAATATTGTGTCCGCCTAAAACTAAAAAATATTTTAAAAAAATAAAGAATACAAAAGAACATGTTTTACCTGAAGAGTAGTATGCTTGTCTATACGTAATGCCAAAAAAAGAAAGTTTCTATTGTATTTGTTGATGGTCTCTCTACACGTGCCAGAGGCTTTCAGAAAAATATTTTTAAAGAAGCCAATCAACTCAAATAAAAAAGTTTATCATCAGCCTACTTCCTGGGTATAGAGACTGCTTATTCATCATCATGAATCAGAGTGACTGAAAACTCACTGTCATGCAACCCAAGAAGGTGTTTTTCTTGACTTCTTACTCTGGTGGCCTGAGTGAACTGTGATGTAACACCATGCTCGAAGGCAAGGATGTCATCAGGAGGGGATTATCTCTTCTCTTCCTACACTGCAGGTTTAGAAGGCGGTGCCGTGGGCAAACTGCCAATTTCCTCAGGTTATTCTCATTTATGCTCAAGTGTCACGCACCTCTGCTCCCTGAATCTGTGTTTAAAGAGAATGAAAAGGCTCAGTATCAGAGAGTCCTTGGGGAAGTGGGTATGAGCCTCCTCCAGAGGAGGCCTAAGTGCTGCCCTTGCTGCTGAGGATGTGCTTCATGTGCAGGTCTCCTCTTTGTTGGTCTGAATATGGTGTAAAGCTTAACATTTCTTACACAAAGGGTTTTGGTTTTAATGAATGCCTGTGAAAAAAATTGTATCACCTTCCCATATGAAACACTCTTGGAGTGTTTCTGGTGACATTTGGGCAAAGGGTATTTAGGGGAGAGGGACATTGTGCTTGTATAAGGAAACGAGTGAGCATGCTGAAGGGAGGACTCAATCCTTGACTCCATTTTCTCTCTCTCTGACCTGTTTGTCTCTGAGTTATTCTTCCCCTCAGTTATCTTAAATTCCAGGTCTGAGAGATAACATCTGATGATGGATATTGAAACTGCCCTTTCTGCCCCCAGCCATGATTTTGTTGGTGCTGACAAGACAAGACCAGCCCAGGACAAAGATCAACTCGACCAGGATCTGAGCAAGATCACTGCCACTGCAACCCCCTAGCCTCTTGCCTCTGCTCTTTCCTGGTAGAACCACAGAGCTCCTGTTGAGGCCCTGAAGATAGTACTCTGACCTGTCTTCCCAGTGCAACCACACTGAGAATATATTCCCCAATTGCTTTTGCTATTGTTGTTTTTTTTGGGGTGGCTGGGAGTGGGCCTGGTCTGCTGGGATTCCCCAGGGGCCAGGACTACAGTTAACAATGGTATTTAGGCAAAGAGGGAAGTTTACGTCATCTGGGGGAATTGAAAACCTGTAGTCTTTGAAACCATAGCAAAAGAAACTTGGTATAAAGGCATAATCATGATATATTTACAAACAGAGTTAAGCTAAAAACAATTTATATGTGCAATATATAAAAATGCAGGATTAGCTTTCTTTTCTAGATATTATACCAACCTTAGTGTCTTTCCCAAAGACCTTGGAATGAAAACAAATCCAGTTTTCTGATACAAAGAGCTTTCCTTGGTATAGTATTTCTTTCTGTAGAGCGCAGGTAAAGCCTGGGAGAATACAGACAGGTATAACAGCACCATTTAGGACCCTACTAAAATATTATTTTCATTATTTCCATTTAAAATAAAAGTTGTGTATCTATTCAAGAATGGGCAGAGATAATACACTCATACTCCAAAATTCTATCACCTCTTTCTCAGTCATCTTTAGTGGAATAAAAGCTGTGGTGATTGGATTTTATTTTTTAATTCAAAGTCTTACAGATTCTAGAATAAGAATCAAAATGGGACGCAAGTCAACCATCATACCAGAGAAACTGAGACTGGTGTTTCAGAAGCCTCTTGTTTTGGAAGGTGTGTCACCCGTGTGCCAACTGTGGCACGCCTGGTCCTCCCTTCCCAGGGATCCTCACTAATGACTCACTAAAGAAATAGCCGGACACTTCAGGGAGAGCATGTGACTTTGCCCTCTGCCTGGAGATCATTGCAGGAATCTAGCACCTTGCCTTCAACACATGTACACCAAGAGAGGCTAGGAGTGAACCTTGGGGCCCAATGTGATGGGCCACACACATCATCAGCATTCTGGGAATCTGCATAGCACAGATATTAGCATATCTGTCTACTTTGACCTGTGTGTTCTTTTAACTTTCTTGTAGCCTCTCTTGACCCAGGTTTGTTATACTAAAAAAAAAAAAAAAAAAAAAGAATCTCAGGATGATTCAATCAGCTGTATTTCAACAATAAATACAAAAGGCAGGAAATCATTCTGGAACTATGCTGGATGAGTCCATAACTCATGAAGAGATTCAGCTTCTCATTCTACTCTCTTATCTTGCAAGGCACTAGGGGAAAGGTGACTGTGGCTGGCATTATTGCTCCTCCATGACCTGCTGCCTTCAGAAATCTATTCCCCCCACTGACTCGGTCCCCCAAATAAGTAGCAGCTTCTCACATATGTGGCTTAGAAGGTCAAACAGGTCCAAACTTACTTTGCCTCAGTGGTTCCTCAGTTGGGACATCAAGAAACAACTTGTGAAAGTGCATGTTCGCCTTGTACTGCAGAGAGAAAAACACAGGCCTCACTGCACAAATCCTAACTCCAAATTAGATTAAATAACACATTTTCCCTCCCTTAATGCTATCTTTAGGAATTTACCCTCTCTGATCTTATAAATCTCCAAACCAGCCCTTCAGTTGGGGCACAAAGGTTCATTCTAACAGGATTAATGCCTCACTAGGTGGACACCACATGCAGCAGGTGGTCAGTTGAAGTATCAGGCAGGACAAGGATGTTCCTAATAAGAAATGAGATGAACTATAAGGAATCTCACTAGAGAAGGTACTGGCTACCAGGGCACTAAAGATACGAGTACCTCAGAACACCCCAAAGGGTAGAGCTTTGTACTCAAATAAATCTGAACTACAGTCCGTGGTGTGGGATCATGGCCCAGTCAATTCACTTCCCTGGGTCTTGGTTTTCTCTTCTGTGCCAGAGGCCAAAGCATCAGAGAGATGCCACCAGGCTTACAAGGGTAGCACACTGCCTGCTTTCCTTCTTTTTCTCCCTTCCTTCCCCACTTCCCCTCCTTCCCTCCCTCCCTCCCTCCCTCCCTCCCTCCCTCCCTTCCTTCCTTCCTTCCTTTCTTTCTTTCCCAGGGGCGCTTAACCATTGAACCACATCCCCAGCCCATTTTTAATTTTTTATTTTGAGACAGAGTCTTGCTGAATTACTTAGAGCCTTGCTAAGTTGCTGAGGCTGGCTTTGAACTTGAGATCCTCCTGCCTCAGCCTCCTGAGCTGCTGAGATTACATGCCTGTGCCACTGTGCCTGGCTGACAAGTGGGATTTCACACAGAAAAATTATCTCTCCAGGGCAGTAGAAGGCCCAAGAGTTGGAAATGCTGCACATTTCTTCATCTTTACCATGTGCAGCTTGCAACTTGCTTTCACAAACCTCATCCTCAAAATAACCCTAGGAACTCGGTGTCCCTATTCCAGGGCTTAGGATCTCTCCTCAGGAATACCGGGAGCTTTAAGCCATACCAAAAAAGTAGGCAGTGTGCTACCCTTTTAAGCCTTGTGGCATCTCTCTGAGCTAGGTCCTCCCTCTGCAGGATCACTCTGCTGCATAGGATGCTTCTGAAGAAAAAGTCTGATTAGGAGAACTGAGAGAGACGGGCAAGTAGGCCCCTGATGATGTAGTCCCCAAACCAGGGGGGCTCAACGGCAGGACCGTACCTCTTGTTGCTGTACAGGAAAGCTGTAGACCAGGTTGTCACAATGACAGGTGGTCCCTGCAAGCCAGCTATTTTATAGATAGACACCTTACATAAAGTACATTTCCTTGTGCTGCTTCTTAGGAGGGCACTTTGCACTGAGAAAGATACCCTGATGAAAGCTAGGTGTTTGATGGGAGCTTCAGTAGGATTTTGTGTTTAATGGCTGCAGGGAGCACTGTTCACACATTTGATTTAAAACATCCTAGGCCATGGAGTCTTTAAAAGCATCAGTGTAGAGGCAGGAGGATCTCCAGTTCAAAGCCTCAGCAATCTAGTGAGGCCCTGAGCAACTCGGCAAGACCCTGTCTCTAAATAAAATACAAAAATGGGCTGGGAATGTGGCTCAGTGCTTAAGTGCCCCTGGGTTCAACCCCTGGAACCCCCCTCTACCCCAAAATGTCAGTGTAATGAAGAGCCAAAAAAAAAAAAAAAAAAGGTAGTGGAACAACACATATAGTACCTGACTCTTGATTGGATCTGGGTAGGGGAAAAAAAATTCCAAACACCTTTACTTTATAAAGAACATTCCTTACTAGGGCAGTTATGGAAATACAAACTGAATTTTGGTACTTCATTAAATTTCATGGGTGTGCTGTTTGTTTTAATTTTTACAAAATACATATTTAAGCATTTAGGGTGATATGTCAAAAACCCCCTCTCAAGCCCCCAAATGACAAGAACACCGGCCTAGAAGTGGAGCTCAGGGGTGGAGCATTTTCTTAGTGTGTGGGAGGCCCTGAGATCAACTCCCCACACCCAAATCAACAACAAAAAACATCAACCCCAAACTCCTGGCCCCAGTAAACACGTCACACTCAGTGACACAGAACTGGGCTTTGTTACCTAGCGGGGTGTATCTGAGAGCAGAACTGAAATTACTTCTGAGAAGGCCTTTCTTCTCTGGTGCCTTTTCTGTAATTTTAATTGTGATGTCACATCGTCCCCTGTCCTGCTAACTATTAGACAAGCACTGTGTTAGTATGTGCTCTCTGGGTACTTGTCAGAGTTAGGGGACACAGCACAGCATCCGCTACCTCTCAGTATGTGTGGAAAGGTCAGGTGTGGAATATAATATTGATGAGAAATTGACCAGAGGAAGAGCCACGGTCTGTCCTTCCAAACTCTCTGAACTCCTGTGCTTATGTCAGTCATGCAGGAAGTTGCCTGCTCAGGTTATTTTATTTTATTTGTTGTTTTTGGATACACATGATAGTAGAATGTATTTTGACATATTATACATGCGTGGAGTATAACTTATTCTAATTAGGATCCTATTCTTCTGGTTGTACATGACATGGAGTTACCTGGTCATTATTCAAATACAAAGATAGGAAAGTTATGTCCGATTAATTCTACTGCCCTTCCTATTTCCTCTTACCCCTCCTTTCCCCTCCCTCCCCTTTGTCTAATCCAATGGACTTTTTCTACTCTTCCCCTTCCCACCCTCCCTTGTTGTGGGTTGGCATCCACATATCAGAGAAAACATTCAACCTTTGTTTTTTGGGGACTGCCTTATTTCACTTAGCATGAAAGTCTCCAGTTCCATCCATTACTGGCAAATGTTAAAATTTCATTCTTCTTTATGGCTAAGTAATATTCCATTGTGTATATATACTACATTTTCTTTATCCGTTCATGTGTTGAAGGACACCTGCGTTGGTTCTATAGCTTGGCTATTGTGAATTGAGCTGCTACCATGCTCAGGTTCTTTCCCTCCCTCGGCCCTAATGGTTCTGTCATCCACTTACTCCATTCCCCTATTACCTGGCTGGAAGAGGAAGACTTTTTTCTTTCAGTCTTAGGGTCATTTTTGCTTTCTGTTTTACAGTCGTTCTTATCACCTACTAAAGAGGTACCATCACAATTGGATTTTGACCTGGGGAAATAAAATCCAGGAGATTATAAGATGAATTGTTTTATCCACTCATTATTTATTATAATAAATCTTGATTATTATACTATGTCACGCGAAAACCTGATGTTTATTTGTCTCTTCTAGATATCAGCAATCATTCCTGATACTCTAGGGCATTTACACAGCACGAGTCTCAAGTGAGTGGGGGATTAGAGCAGGCTATCAGCACAAACTGCAAAAATGATAACTTATTTATAAAAGGAGAAATGACAGTTGTGATGTGAAAGTAACCACATCATTTCAAAAGTATTTTCGTCAGTATAAAGAGGAGTATTTGAAGAAAATTACCAAATAAAATTACAGCTATAATTCAATCAAAGAATATTTCTGTCTCAGAACCCATTAATATTTAACAAGTATTAATTGAGGGAGGCATTGTGCTAAATGCCTTGGGCACACAAGGCAGTCTTTATGTTTAGGGAGCCTGTGTGCACATGCAGCAGACACGGCTTTAAAAAGGCAGGACTTGATTCAGCAAGATGTATCAGAGGAGTTGGGAGAAGGTACAGAGACAGTAGGTCAAACAAGAGGCAAGGGAAGAGGAGGTCAACAGAACAATGTGGGCTTAATGAGTGGGGCCTAACAGGATGAGCAAGAATTGGGTATGAGGAAAAGAGAAACAAAACATCTCAGATGGGGGAAAATAGTAAAAGTGAAATCAGTTACAAAAAAACCAAAAACAATGTTTAGATCTGGGTCAAGTCTTCTTAGGTCCTGTCTTGTTAAGGGCAGAGGTCAGAGCTCCAGAACTTCTAAGGTGATTCTAGTTCTGGCTCTCCATTTTAGCAAATGTGGAATATGAACATACCTTCAATCCTACAGCTAAAAACAGTCATGTCCAAGTGGAATGCATATATGATCTCCAGAGGTAATATATGAACAAGTCTTATGATTGCACAATTGCCTGCTTATTTATTGGGAGGAAATGATATACAAGAAATCCATGATTTTACATTATTATTCCTTTATATGAGGCCCTGTTCATATTTGGTTCAAAGTAGATTTAGGAAGAATATGAAATAATTTGGATGCCACAGAGGGGCAGAAATGACTGACATTAGATATGACACTAGGCTCTGATTTGCTTAGTTGTGAAAACACAGGCCATAGATGTCCTCGGCCCCTTCCAGCCCCAACAGTTCATGATCCCACTACACTCACAGCACAGGTTAAGTGCTGCTTAGCAACTCAAGGTAAGTGATTGGGTTTCAGCTACAGGCCATTGAACCTATTTATACATATAAATTTCCGGGGAATTCTAGAGATCACATTTTGGAAACTGTGAATAAATGTCTGTCCTCGAAAAGAAAATTATTCTTACAAATGTCAAATTACCAGTTATTCACATTCCTTTCTGATTTCAGTGTCATCACCTCTTCTGATTCAAATGAGTACCAACAGCATTGCCAAGGACATGCCAGGTCTTCTGGAGATCCACAGGCCGCATGTAGGCAGGTATGACAAGGTGAGCAGGTGACTCTACCTTGGGTAATTTCAAGCCACAGGGGGCTGTCTGTGTAGGGCTGACCTCTGGGAGTGGAAAGCTTCTTTACTCTGGGTTTTTTCAACTGTGCCATTCTCAATGAGCAAAGCCCCATGCAAAATTAAAGTGTGCAGCCCCTGCACAAAAATGATTAAGGATTTCCAGACAGTGCAAACAGAGCATTCGCCCCTGTGCAATAGCACAGGCCATGAGGCCACACAGTTTCCAGTGTGTCCTCCCTGATGCAATGTGCTATTCTCATCTGAAGCCTGGAGAAGTTGGAGTAAAACCAACAGTGTCTGCCAGGTGACTGTTGGAGCCAGGTGACACTGCTGAAAATTACATGAAATAATAACGTATTTTGTGCCCTTACGGAGAGACTCACTTGATGAGTGAGGCAGGATGTTCTTACAAAAAAACTACTGTAAAAGGGATGGAGAAAAGTGAGATGCCACAAGACAGGCATGCAGAAAAGGTGGAGAAATAATTGGAAATCAGAGTCTGAAAAGAGAAATCTGGAGGCAGTTAAAACTTACGCTTGGTCCTGAATGAAGAATAGATTTGGAGAGAAGATATGGGCTGGGAGCCAGGAAAGAAGTAAAAAGAAGCAATTAGTTAATTATCTGTTAGTAGGCGTCAAAAGAAGGAGAAGTTCTAATAATGGGCAGGGAGAGTGATTGATGTTCAGTTGAGATTAAAAAAAAAAACAAAACATTGGGGGCCAAAGATGTAACTCAGTGGTAGTGCACTTGCCTAGCATATATAAGGGCCTGGGCTCAATCCATGTATTTCAAAAACCAAACCAAAACAAACAGACAAACAAACAAAAAAAAAAATCAAGCAAATCACAACCAAAAAATCCAAACAAAAAAATTGCACATTTACCTTTCATTGACCATTGGTTTAGTTACTCTCTTTAAAGGGCTCAAAAGCAACTTCAAGTCCCTTCTTGGTAGTTGGTGTCTCAGAGACTGATGGAAACCACAGCTATATACCTCACAGTACCCCTTCCCCGCTAACTTCCCTCACAGCCCAGTCACAGACACAGGTGGCCTGGTGGATCACTGGGATGGGTTTTCCTCTGTTCTTTTCCATGGCTCCCAGGAAAGTGAGAAGCCAGGCCCAGAGGCTGAGCAGATGCTGCAACTGGCCAGCCTTGCCAGGTGCTTCATAAATCTGTGCTTGGGGGCTGGGGCTGTGGCTCAGCGGTAGTGCACCTGCCTGGCACGTGTAAGGCATTGGGTTCGATTCTCAGCACCACATATAAATAAATAAATAAAACAGAGGCCCATCAACAGCTAAAACAAACAAACAAATAAATAGCTGAATCAATCAATCAATCAATTAATAAATCTGTGCTAGGGAGTGGGGCTTCCTGGCGTCATCAGTCTGCAAAATCAGTGCTTTCAGAAAAGGCTACCCATACTTCAGAAGGCTGGGGCAGGAGGAGAAAAAGAGGCTGCTAGAAAGAGATGAGAGAGGAAGCCAAGTGCCTGTGCCTGGCTGTCAAGGAAAAACACTCTGTTCTTTCCCGGAGGCCTTATTTGTCTACAGTCGGTCCACACTCTTCACACCAACCATAAAACTAGAAACCCCAGTGCTTCCCACAACCCGGAGAACAAAGAGTCAAGTGAGGACTCACCGCAGGCAGATGGTTTTCTTCTGGTCTGGGGACTCAGCCTCCACCGAGGGGGTAGGGGACTGGGCTGTTGGACTCCTGCTGGTTTTCTTTTTGTCCTCCACACCATTTTCAGCCTCTGAGCTGGAGAAGAAAGAGAAACGCTTCACCTTAGACATCCAGAGGGAAGTGGAAGGAAAAAAACGGTGGAGTAACCTGGAGTTCTGGAGAGCAAATGATCTTGAATCCCCACTGACAGGCTGGTCAACTTGGACAGCCGTGCACTTTCCCAATCTCCATTCTGACCCCTCTGGGCTGGAGCCTCGAGGGCAATAGTTGCAGATCACAGCTACTTCACTTGAAAAGGCCGACTGTGCAAGGACTGCTCAGCTCCCAGGGCTGTGCCTGTGGGCCCTGCACCGCCCAGCTTTGGCCAGCCTAGGCGTGTGCCCCTGTGCCAGGCAGCAGATCACCTGGAGGATGGGAGGGCCCTGTGCGCAAGCGCTCTGGAACCCACAAGGGGTGGCTGCCTGCAGGTGCTGGGAACTCCCACCCACTCTGTTTGTACTTCTCTTATGTCACTTATCACCTTTTGTTGTAGTTATGAAGGTTCCACTTTGGGTTGTTGTTTTAGCCAACCACTTCCCTAAGCAATTTACAGTCTTTGATCTTTACAACCACCCAGGCTGGATAGGATTGATTACCTTCATTTTACAGATGGGATATCTGAAGCTTTCATCAAATATGAACAAGTTTACAAAACTAGCATCTACCTTGGTTGAAATTCAAACTCAGTTCTGTTCACCTGTAAGGTATTTGTGTACACGTTCTCTCTTTCAGTCTCTCTCCCCACTCAATCATCCATCCCCCAACCACTTACTCGTCCATTTATCCTTCTTACTAGCTCTTCAGCCTGAGAGCCCCATGGTGAAGTGGAAATCTGATTCATCTTTACACAAACCTCAGGGATAAGGATAGTGACAGTATGTAGTCACGGTCAAGTGGTTTTGGAAAAACTAGATCTAACCCTGGTAAAAGACAGAGTGGAAAGGAGTAGACAGGAAGGTGAGTCAAGAAAATTTGCACATTGAACCACTAACAAATGGACAATGACCATCATGGTGTACACCACTTGGGTACAATTTCCAATGTGGGAAGCAGGAGAAAAGGAATATTCAGATTTTTTTTTTGTGGTGTTGGGGATTGAACCCAGGGCCTTGTGCATGCAAGGCAAGCACTCTACCGACTGAGCTATATCCCCAAACCGAGTAAAGAAATATTGAGGGGAGAAAAGAAGGTGTTATTAAAGGATCAGAACTTCTTTGATGCCAGCAATGAACACGTAAGACATACTTTTGAGGATGTAAAAACACTGTGGTAGTTGAGCAAAAAGTAAGACATAGTAAAATGGCATTGCTATGACAGATTACTTCATTTTAACCCTAATTTACCACCTATTAGATATTTCCACCTGCATATGAACAAGTAGGCAGGAAATGTTATTGGCTGGTTTAAGCTTTGCTGTTGCTTGCTTAGCCCTTGTCACGCATAGAAACATTGTAGTCTACACTAGGAGTCCTATCCTAGAGTCGAAATCAAGATCCAGTGTATCTGACAAAGATAATCAACCAAGTAATAATTCCTATGAACAACTGATGTTCTCATTCTGTAGTTAGCATTTCTTTCTTTTTTTTTTTTTTTCCTAAGTAGACAAATATTGGAGAACAGAGATCCAAACTTTTACTTCTTTGGTTCTTCCAGTACTTAAAGCACTCAAGTATATTAAAAAGGCTTAGTTCTTATCTGCACTGCATTATGTGACAAAGATTATATGGGAGACCTTGAACTCTTATTAGAAAACATTGATTTGGTTTAAAATAAAATAATTGAACTTTTAAATTTTAGTACTAATTTAACTTACGAACTTCGAGTTTTCAAATTGTGAATTGGCCTTGGAGCACACCTTTGCTTTTTCTATTTATCCCCTAAGACATACATATTACTCCTATTCTTTAGGGGCATCAGACAGAAATCCACTTGAGAAGTACTCTTTAGTTAGGGAGACCAATTGTGTGTGGAACTTCAACAATCCATCTCAGCATTCATTTAAATATTTACTCAATTTTATGCAGGGGACAGAACAAGATTTGGAGGCAGAGCCTTTGCTGTTCTGTATAGCCCTTTTGTATAGAAAGAGCCATTCCTGCTAAGAGCCACTCCGAAAAAGGTGTCCCTCTCTCAAAGCCACATCCCTGATACATAGACTGGCAGAGAGAAAGCTGCTCCTCTTACATCCAGCACCAAGATGTAAGAAAGCCCAGCTCCCTCTGGCTTTGAGCCCCTCCTTGACCTTGCCCTACCTGGTCAGGCACTTTAGTACTGAGTGTCATGTGGTGGTTCTGATTCAGGGATTCTAGCTTAGCACTGGTCAGATTACAACATCTGTGCATCCTATCTGAACAATGTCTTGCAATACAAAACACACAGGCATGTTCAAGTCAAAAGAGGCTATTTCCAGATACCCTCCACCTGG
Organism: Spermophilus citellus; assembly: GCF_964194105.1. Classification (NCBI taxonomy): domain Eukaryota; kingdom Metazoa; phylum Chordata; class Mammalia; order Rodentia; family Sciuridae; genus Spermophilus; species Spermophilus citellus. The sequence goes on along the minus strand of NC_138182.1, from coordinate 176,113,147 downwards.
CTCTTCCTTAAACTTGTGCTTGTCTTCAGTGCAGGTTCTGTGCTTGAGGGCTCTACCAGGAGGACATTCTTCTCAAAGCCTCCCTGTAACTCACCTTGCCCCTAAACAATGAATGCCTTGATCTGTTAGCTTTTCACCCACATGTCTTGTTATCCAATGACTACTCCAAATTCCTTGCAGGCAGGGAACTTCTGTTTTTTTTTTTTTTTTTTTTTCTTCCCATAACAGTTCTGCATTTTGCTCACAGTGGTCATCACATGTTGATTGATGTGGGATTAATTACATATTGTCTCAAAGAGAAAGTGAGTTTCATCTATGGGTAAATTCCATGTTAGTTTAGTTTTGTTTTTTTTTTTTAAGATGCTTTAGACTCAAACAAGCTAATTCCTAACAGCTGAGATTTTTTTTCCCTGCCCCTTACCTTGGAGGTTTTGTCAAACCTAGACTGAAGTTATTGTAGAATCCATCAGTAGGGACGTGCCTGCGTCTGAGAAGCAGAGTGTGGGAGAGGAAATGGAATGCTTCCTCAAGGACTCTCCATAACTTTAAAGTTACTCTCCATGAGGCTGAACATTTTTATTTAAATCATGAAAATAAGCAAATCAGGGTTTTAAAGAATATTTTTAGTTGTAGATGGACACAATAACTTTATTTTTTTATGTGGTTCCCAGAATCAAATCCAGTGCCTCACACATGCTAGGCAAGAGCTCCACAACTAAGCCACAACCCCAGGCTGTATTTTATTTTATTTTTTAACAGAAAAACAAAGCCTTTTAAGCTCCCTTAATCTCCAACTGAGAGACTCAACTAGAAAACAATAAACAAAAAAAAAACCTAATTTTTTTTCTTTCAACAAATATTTATTGAAATGGTCCCTGCTGGTAAGATGCTTGGAGCTTCAGGAGGATAAGTGAGTTGACAGTTCTAAGCACCCATAGGAACAGCAGAAGATGGTGGAAACCATCACTTGGGGCTGGCAGGTTATTTCTTCTTCCATCTCCATTCCAGTTTATGCATCAGCTATGGGTCCTGAAAGCTCTTCAGTAGGAATTTCAGAGCAGTGAGACAGTCATGATTACACCCACCAAGCCCAACTTCACCTCCTAGGGGAAAGAATTTTTATTCAGCTAGGACAAGCTGGATTCAATAAAATGGTTACACAATCTAAAAATAAAAACCAGGTTGGATTATCCTTATCAATGGCCCAATATTGGTCACTGCCCAGACCTCAGTAGTCTGATGATGACATAAATTCAGATGTCACAATTTTTCAGAACTAGAAGTTTTACATAGAGTTAACTATCATTCCTCCTGGTGATAGTCTCTGTGAGTTTAAGGTAAACTCGACCCTCTTTTCTCTTGTCACCTCAGTCTCCCCGGCCCTTTGCCCCTCCTGCTGAGAATGTATTGCAGTCAGGTATCCTCACATACAAGGCCAGGTAAATAAGGAGCCACCTGGCAGAAGCTATATTAAGCTGCAGCTCAGGTGAATAAAAACAACGTCTCACTGTGGTTTAGTGTTCCTTTCTAATTACAGCAGTAATTCCTGTGTTTGAGTCTACCTTCATGTTAAATTAGTGTTCGCAAAGGCATAAAAAAAAAAAAATCCCACTAGATTCCTTATGCTAGTACAGGTGGGGGTAGTTTTACATCCACTATCATTAAAAAACAAACAAAAAACCAACCACCCTCTGGTCATCATTTTTCAAACGACAGTTGTTACCAACAAAGAGGATCCCCACAGGATACATTTTTGGACATGGCCAGGGAAAGCTGTCGCGCGTTGTACTGAAAGCTCAGCTAGGACTGACTCACGACCTGGGGACTCCTCACAGATCCTTCCTTGTTTCTGGTGTGTGCCTGCCTGTGGCTTCATAGCTGAAGCAAAGACTGCAATACTTGGGAAGCAACTAGTTAACCAGCAGGGACAGAGGAAGTTCCTGGGAACTGCTGGGCAGCAGCTATAGTACAAACACAGACAGACATCTAGGAACCAAAAGAAGGAAGTAGCGTGGGGTGCAGAGGTGCCAAAGCAGGTAGAAGCTGAGCCGAGGACAGCTGGGTGACTCTTCAGCTTTTCTAATTTGGTAAACTTAGAATCTCCCAAGAGAGATTTTTAGGTCAAAATGGCCTTTCATTTGTAACTCTAATATAGTAATATCTTTGTCTAGACACTTTAAATTAATTTATCTATCCACATATTTATTTCTGAAGAGGTACCATAAGCACCAGTGCAAAATCTGAAAATTACAAATAAGGAAACAAATTTCCCTTCTACCCCCATTTAGTGGTGGCCTGTTTTTTTTCTGCAAATGTACTTACTGTTCCTAGAAACTTGTGTTTTCTTCCTGGGACATCTGGGCATATGTGTGTGTGTGTGTGTGTGTGTGTGTGTGTGTGTGTGTCTGTTTTAAGTATAAATGACAGCTTTAGTATTCCACACCTCGTTTTGTTTTACTTACTGTATTTCAGTGTTCTTTTCCTTATCAGTATACAATAGATCTTCCTCATTCTTTTTAATGACTGCATAAGAGTTCCATTTTAATTAATGAACAATATTCAACCAGTTCCTTATCGATGGGCATTTAGGTGGATTTTAGTCTTTTGCAAACACAAAGAACATTGCAACACACGACTTTGTATTTTTATTATGTATGTGAATATACCTACAGTATAATTTCCTGTATATGCAACTGCTATGACAAAAGCATGTGATTTTAAAAATTTTATAGTGATTGCCAAACTGCTCTCAGTAGGAATTCTGTGACTCACATCACAATATATAGCTGTGTTTACACATTTGTGTTAATGAAGTGTTAAACTTAAAAATATGGTGCCGAGGCTGTAGCTCAGTGGCAGAGCACTTGCCTAGCATATGTGAGGCACTGGGTTCAATCCTCAGCACCTCATAAAAAATAAATAAATAAAATAAAGGCATGCTGTCCATCTACAACTATATAAAAACATGTATTTATTTAAAAAGTACCTAGCAGTGTACCTGATACATAGAATAACATCATTTTAATAATGACCAGTGTTAAACTTTTTTAACAGACCTTTACATTTATTTCAAGACAGATTCTCAGTAAATTGCTGAGACTGGCCTCCAACTTGTGATCCTCCTGCTTCAGCTTTCCAAGTTGCTGGATTACAGGTGTACAGGCTTTCTGATGGCTTTTTGATAAAAACATTTAGGAAAAACAATTCTTCTTATTACTGCCTCGTGGATTCTTGGCAACACTCTAGAGCCTCCTTTGTTTTCAAGAGTTGGGGGTCTTACTATGCTGCCCAGGCTGGTCTTGAACTCCTGAGCTCAAGAGATCCTCTTGCCTCAGCCTCCCAGTAGTTGGAATGTTAGGCATGCACCTCCAAGTGTGGCTTTTTAAATAAAAAAATCTTAAATATTTAGAAGAGTTAAGTGGATTTTCAGGGTCAGGGTGACATTAAAATAAGCCATTAATGACTAACTTTATTTTTTCTTGATAGACTTATAGACAGATACAAGGCAGATAGATAAAAATTTACCTCCCCTCTCTAGGGTGTATAAAATGAGGATTTCTAAAAGATGCAATAATTTTGATATAAGAATGATAGGAAACCATCATTAGAAGAGGGATTTCTCCAAATTTCTGAAATATGGGGAACAGAATATAAAGTACAATATTCACTCATGCAGCCAAGTAGTCTAGAGTATGCGCATCAGTGTGACATAAGAGAACAGAGACCTGTTGGTCAGCAATTCAGAGAGGTGCTATAGGAGGGGTAGGTGAGAAGTTGCTCAAAACATTAGATTTGAAGGTATACCTGTAAGAAACCTTTGACAGCTCTCTCTCAGTCCCAAATGGCAGGCAGTTAAGAGTTTAGCCCAAGAGTGAAAATATCAGAAGTTTCATTTCTAAAAAACATTAAAACCTGAGGTACAGAAACCAGGATACCTAGTACAAGGGAGGGAGCCCCAGGTCACACCCCTGACCTTCCATTTTGAATAAGGCAGTCTTCAGACAGAAGCCATCTCCCTGTCCATGGACAACAAAAGTCCAGGATAGATACTCTAATCCCTTCTTTTCCCCTTAATCCCTTGTTCTTGAATATGAAACAATAAGCAAAGATTGTCAGATCTTAAGAAAACTTGTGAAAGTCTGAAAGAAAAGGCCAAGATAAACCTTGACAAATAAGACAGTAAAATCCTAAGGAAACTCACTGCAGAAACCAGAAGAAAATAAAAACAAACAAGCATAAAAGAAATATATATATATAAAAACCCCAAACAAATCCCCAAACCTAATTACTATCTTCAGAGAGAAGACAGTCCCCATAAAAAAGAACTTCAGGGGCTGGGGCTCAAGCGGTAGCGTGCTCTCGCCTGGCATGCGTGCGGCCTGGGTTCGATCCTCAGCACCACATACAAACAAAGATGTTGTGTCCACCGAAAACTAAAAATAAATATTAAAAAATTCTCTCTCTCTCTCTTTAAAAAAATAAAATAAAGAAATAAAGTCATGATCCTTTAATTAAAAACAAAACAAAACAAAACAAAACAAAAAAAACACTTCAGTATCATGGAGTAGAAAGGACCATTTTTTTTCCCCCAGTTCTCCCAGAGTCCAAATCCTTAACATAACCTAACAGGGACTCCAGATCAGGAGGGTGCCCTATACACTCTCCTAATCTCTCGCTCACTCAGCCCAGCCACACCCCAAGATATGGGGAGAGATTTCTGCTGGCCTGCTCTCCTCAGAGAGTCACGCGATTTCCCTCCTCTCCTTCAAGTCGTTACTAGAACATCACCTTCTTCATGAGATCTATATATTAACCAAGGGCTGGGAGACATTCAGAAAGATAAAAGGCAAGAGGGAAAAAGAAGACACCTGTAGGGCAGGCGCATCTATATTAAATGAACAGGGGTTCGAAAGAGAACAGAGAGGAGAGACGCGGGGAGCAAGGGAAAGAGAAAGCATTCCTAAAGAAGAAAATGGGAGGGTGAAGGGCAGAGGCTACTGCTTTCTTATCCTAAAAAGTGGGAGGTTAAATTGATTTTAAAAAATGCATGAGAGAACAGGAAGGGGTATTATGCCATTTAAAACTGGGAGTAGGGGGCTGGGGACTGAACCTCAGTGGTAGAATGTGCTTAGCATGCACAAGGCCCTGAGCTCAATTCCCAGCACCAAAAAAGAAGAAGAAAAAAATTGGAGTTGGAAGAGAGAGAGGTCAGCAGTGTCAGTGAGCTGAGTCTTTTCCATCAAAACAGGAAGCTGAGAGATAAGGTTTAAAATTCATAAAGCAAGAAAGAGCAGGAGACATATATTTTTACAGATAGTAAGGTGACTAATTCAATTAAAATCCATACTGTTAAAAGTGGCAACCACTTTTAGTCACGGATGGGTGAGGTGGTATTGACTTCATCACAAAATTTTAGTGCATTACATCATTTAGGTAAACATTCTAAAAATTAAAAAAAATCTTTATTAATATCCCTATAGATAAAATGTAAAATGCAGAGTGAATAATAAAAATAGATAGATCTACTATCTTTGGAGGAGTTCATACCCTGTGTAAAACCCAAATGCCAGATTCTGTGTTTTCAAAGTACTTAGCTTTTACTAGGAATTTTAGTTGAGCTCACAAAGAACACAGATGATAAGCATAAAGAAATCAGGAATTCATTTCTTCTAATTGTAAAGAGAATGAAGGATGTTTTGTAAAAGAAATAAGCACAGCATTGTGTGGGCATGAGGTGACCTATCTTTCTCAATTTAGAAAAAAAAAAAAAAAGAAAAGAAAGAAAACCCACAAAGTAAGTGCCAGCAACATATTTCAGTCCAATAAAGTAGAAATGTAAATAATATCTCTATTTGTCTTATAAACCAGTAAAAACAAAATAGTTCCTTAGATTGGAAAAACTAAATTCTTCCATTACTACCTGGCAGTCTTAAGTACCCCTTCTGCCCACAGAATGCCAAAACTGTGCAGAACTGATTGTAGAAGGATTGACATTTGAGCTGGGTACATATGATTTGGAGGGGCAGAGATACCAGAAGGGATAAGAAACATGAAGAAAGTCAGAAGTTAAATCATGCCAAGGAGGAGTCACATGCTTACAAGGAAATCTAGCAGCTTGGTGTTTTCTGAAGTACAGGCAGCAGGAAGGAAGCAGCAGTAGTTAGGTGGCCATGAAGCTTGATTCCTGACGGGAAAGAGCTGCTTTTAGACTTTGATTGGCAGTCAGGATTAACTGAAGATTTGTAAAAAGGGGGAATGAAAGGACCAGATATTCAGTACCCACTTTTTCCCAAACACCTCATGAAGAGTCTGATGAGAGATGTACTTCTGTAGGATTATTCTCATGTTGGTGTACAAGAACTGGGGAGGCCGGAGACAGAAAATGGAAAGGCAGATGGGGGATGCATTGGAAGGCAGGAAGCAGAGCCTGTACTGGAGAAATACTCCAGAGATAACACCAAAATGAATGGGGAGAAAGAGCAACAGAGAGAAATCCTGAGGTTATCTGGGGGATGGTATCGATGGCACTGCTACTATGAACAGTTACAGGAACACAAGAGGAAGGAATTTTTAAGTCTGTTTTAGATATAATAGAAAGAACATTGTTACTAACTGCCTCCAATGCACCTCTTTAATCTGATCTCACAGAGCTCTCTCTCTGCTCCCATTAAAAATGGGCAAGTCACCGTACCCATTTCCTCCTTCACATCTACTCCCAAGTCTGTTTTTCTAAATCATTACTTTTCTCAAAGCTTGAGGCAACTCACATTATTCCACAAAGTGTTTAATTCAAGATTCTGATTTCTAGAAGGGACAGAAAACTAGCTTATGTTAAACACAAACAAATAAACAAATAAAAAACAGCCCCCAAGAGGTTTTTTTTTTTCATACCTGCCCTGCTACTCTCCTCTATCTTTCCCTCCCACTCCCCTGATTCCTTTCCTCTAGTAGTCTTCCTGCTACTTTCATGTCCTGCCACCCGCTCCTTGATTCCACATGAGGGAAAACTTGTAAAGCTAGTCTTTTTTGTCTTGTTTATTCCACTTAATATTCTATCCATCCATTTTCCTGCAAATGATACTATTTCATTCTTATTGGCTGCATAAAACTCCATTGTGTATATATACCACATTTTCTGTATTGGTACATGTATTGATGGGAACCTAGGCAGATTCTATAACTTGGATATTATGAATTCTGCTACAATAAATGTGGGTATGTAGGTATCTATAGAGTATGCTGACTTTTTTTTTTTCCTTCTGGCGTATTCTAAGGTGTGATACCACTGGATCTTATGATACTTCTATTTTCAGTATTTTGAAGAACTTCCATACCGATTGCCATAGTATGATACTAATTTACATTCCCACTAATAATGTATAAGGGTTCTGTCCCCCCAAATCCTTTCCAGGATTTGTGGTTTTATATTCTTGATGATTGCCACTCTAACTATGGTGAGATGAAATCTCAATGTAGGTTTTTTTTTAAAATTTTTTATTATTTTTATTGGTTGTTCAAAACCTTACAAAACTCTTGACATATCATATTTCATACATTAGATTCAAGTGGGTTATGAACTCCCATTTTTACCCCAAATACAGATTGCAGAATCACGTCGGTTACACATCCACATTTTTACATACTGCCATATTAGTGACTGTTGTATTGTGCTACCTTTCCTGTCCTCTACTATCCCCCCTCCCCTCCCCTCCCATCTTCTCTCTCTACCCCATCTACTGTAATTCATTTCTCTCCTCCCCAAGAGTTTTGTTGGTGCCTTAAAATGAAGTCCAGAGCTGCAGCTGCCGAAGTTGCCCCTTCCACCCTGGAACATGCAGCAACGATCTCCGATCTCTGGGGTGTCCCTCTCCAAGTCTTGGGACATCAATGCCTGATTCATTCTCCTGAGACATCGCCTCCATTATGTCATGCCGCTGCTCCTGAGCCAACAATGGCTTTCTATGAGCATCAGATGAGGCCTCTGGACAGGAGCCATGACCCTCCAGAGTTCCCCAGTCCCCCTTTTTCTACTTTTCAAAAAGAAATTCTCCATTCCAGGCCTGACTGTGGGTCCTCACGCCATGACCTCGGTCACGTCACATTCCTTCCTCCCTCCATGTACGATTGGCTCTTGGTGCCTCTGGCCCGCAATGCCCTTCCTGCTCCCCAACACCGCCATATTTCCAGTCCTGGGACAGTCCAATTACACCCTCCTGATCTCCCTGCTGTATTTCCATATCTGGATGTGAGAAATTGTGCAATTAATTCTCGTTGATCGGATAACTGTGATATTTTGCAATACAAGACAAAGATCCATATTTTAAAAAAAGGCTTGAGCTTACATCTTTGTCTTGAAATGTACCTGGTAGCATCCTTCCCAAGTGTGGTGAGCAGTTGTACTGGAAGAGGGCCTTGCTGAGAGCTGGGGTGGGAGGAGGAAAAGTGCCATCTTTTCACTTTCCCTCTGCTGAATTAACATTGTGTGTAAACTTATCCTTCAAACTGACTGGTAGGTGAGCAATATTTTGAAACCATATGAAAATACTGCCTTTATTACTGGAAGAAATAACAATACTAAGCAAAACCATAATCGAGCTAAATAACTTCTCAGCAGTGGCATTTTGAGGCCAAGCACTGTTGGGAAACAATCAAGGAAAATGACAAGAAAATCCATGAAGGAGGCAGGATTGACTTCTCTGATTTCCAGTCAAGGTAGACTGATGCTGCTGATAGTAATCTTTTGTTACTCACAACCTGAGCACGTAAGTAAATATCATTTTGCATTGGTTAATCCTAACAAAATTCCTGTAAATATATACTGAATACGTCTCAGTTATCAAATCAGAATATAACCTCCTCAGGGGCCAAGACTTTAAATATTTTTCATATTTCTATTTCCATTCCCTTTTGAAGCTGTTATTCTGCTAGTAATTGCTGACTACCAGAGTAAGCCCCTTTTCATACACCTAAGATATATTAGAGGGCATCTATTGGGTTAAGGTTTTTGGCCTGAGGCATCTATTTCAGGAAAAACAGATTTTTAAAATATAATTGAAAACCTTACCCAAACTGAAAGACAGAAATTCACAAGAACGAAACATAATGTCCAGGAAAAACAATGTAGATAAAGTACAATTAACAAATCTTCAGCTAATAGGGTAAATATGTAAAATATCATGCATATCAAATAAAATTAGAAAGTAGTTCAGGTCCTTTAGAAATAGCTATGGATTATGGAAAGCAATGTAGTCTTTGGAAATATCTTTTTTGGAGGTGATATAAAAAATATGCCATGTAATAAATCAAAATAGCCACTTGGAATTAAAGACAATTCTGAATGATAAAATGAAGCAAAGCTCTTTACATAAGCCAGACTTGCAACAGGTCAAATTTATAAGTGATCCTATCTTTAATAGTAGGAATCATGGAGTTTAATAGTAGCTAAGTTCTTTCACCTGTCTTTGGGTAAGGCCATCTAAAAATTTCATATGAAAATGTAGTCTACACCAAAAGCCATCCTATATGCTTGATAAACAGCCACATGTATAGTTTTTGAACTTCCACCTGGTAGGGAAGAACAAACATAGGCATGGGCCCTATTTCCAATACACAGAGTTGAGATGAAGAGATTAAACACATGGATAAAACCCAAAACCCATTGTGCTATCAATTCTATTATAACTCAAAGTAATGTTATTAGTGTTCCTTGGGATTTTCAGAATTAAGTGGGGTCCATCATAGAGGAAATGAGTTTGGAACCCTGTTTTGAAAGAACAAAAGACCAAGATAGTACAAAACAGGGAGATTGAGGATTTCAGGCTAAAGTCATAAAAAGTTATAGCATGCAAAGAATGAGAAAGAACAGTATGTGGGGCCTCAGGAATGACAAAGAGAGGCAGCATTTGTAAAATGAGGACTGGGAGGTAAGCAGAATGCTAAGGAATTGCATGGCTGAGGTGTTGATGGGGGGCGGAGGGTGCAGTTGAGCAGAGAACTTCTAGTTAGGAGAATAACAGGTCTTGCCACGATTTTGAGATGAGACATTTTATGAAAATGATAGACCACTGAGAAAAATGATTGTGTATCATCTGATAGATGGGTATCACAAGAGAATAATGTCAGTAATGCTACGGTGTGAATGTTTGTGTTTCCACAAAATTCTTACATTGCCCTCTAAATGCCCAAGGTGAGAGCATTAAGAGTTGTTCCCTTTGGGAAATCCCTGGGTCACAAGAGTGGAACCCGGGCTGGGGCTGAAGCTCAGTGGCAGAGTGCTTGCCTAGCACGTGTGAGGCACTGGGTTCAATCCTCAGCACCACATGAAAATAAACAAATAAAATAAAGGTATGATGCCCATACACAACTACAAAAAAAAAATTAGAAGGAAAAAAAGAGTGGAACCCTCACAAGTGGGATGCAGGCATGAATATGACACTATGAACTCACTCTGCTGTATCATTCATATGCACTAATTTTTAAAAAAGCATACATCACCATGTCAAAAAAAAAAAAAAAACAGACAATAGAAGACTGAGGGAGTGTACAGCCTCCATAAGGATACAGTAAAATGACAGGTGTCCACAAACCAGGAAGCAGGTCCTTACTAAATAGGAAATTTCCTGGCATAATTTTTTGAGGAGGGAGGGTATCAGGGATTGAACTGAGGGGCATTTGACTACTGAGCCACATCCCAGACCTATTTTATATTTTATTTAGAGTCAGAGTCTCACTGAGTTGCTTAGTGCCTCGCTTTTGCTGAGGCTGGCTTTGAACTTGTGATCCTCCTGCCTCTCCTGAGCCACTGGGATTAGAGGTGTGAGCCACTGTGTCTGGCTCCTGGTATCTTGATCTTGGACTTTCAGTTTCCAGAACTGTGAGAAGGTCTGTTATTTATAAGCTACCTAGTTTATGGTGTTTTGTCATACCACCGATAACAGATGAAGATATTAGGTTTTTCCGTTTCCAGGAATAGAATGAATGAGGATCAGGTAGAAAATGAAAGAAGGAAAGAGGTGCCCCAGAGAGGCCTTGCTAATACACTGTGTAGGCAGGACATTCCTTCATGTAAATCCTCTTAAGTTTCAATTCTCTTGTTGTGACCTTAGTGAAATTATACCCACGATAACAAATTTTATTGAGGGGAAGAGAGAGCAGAATAGATCATGCCAGAAATACATGTATTTGGCCAGAAAGGAACATCATACCTATTAATAGTGCTCTAACATTTAACGTTAAAACAGACAAGTGAAAACGAGGGCCATTAGGAGAAAACTTGGAAGAGACAAATGTTTGCTTTTGTTTTGAGAACTGTCCCTGTCCCCATGGAGCTGAGCTGTACTCCTCTGGCCCTCACCGGGGGGAGTAGGCAATTGGACCTGCAGCACTGGAGGGAAAAATAGCCTCCTGTCACCCTGGCTGGCAGCCGTGATGACTAAAGCCCTTCCCTTCCTCTTACACTCTTTATTTCCTGTAACTCTGTCTTTCTGTTCCATGTGGGACAGTAAAAAATAGATCAAAAGTCAGAGTGAGTTCAAAGACCAAGATGTGTGGGCACCACTGTGGACTTAAAGGCACTGAGAATCCAAAACAGTATGGAGTGCTCCAGAAACCTGGCACTGTTTCTCCCTCTCTCAAATTCGCCATTTCTACCCCGTCTGCTTCCTGTATTCTGATTTCATAGTTCAGACTGGATGGGTCTGAGAGCAGCACAGGACATCCACAGGGGCTGTGCCATACTGGAACTTGCAAGTCATACCAAGTAACTAACAGCTTGGATTGTATGGATGTCATTAGCACATTCTTTGTTAAAATGCCATGTATTATTAAAACTCAGGACTCTTCCAAGAAAAAAATTAGCAGGGTACAGTGGTGCATTCCTGTAATCCTAGCTACTTGTGGGATGCTGAGGCAGGAAGATCACTTGAGCCCAGGAGTTTGAGGCTAACCTGAGCAACATGGCAATACCCAACATGAAAAATGGAATTACAAATATAAAACAAACTAGATAAAAAATTAATAGGACTGAACTTCTAGGAAAGGCACTGTCATTTCTTAAGAATAGGACAATTATGTATTAGATAAAGCAGTTTTCTTTAGAAAGCTTTGCTTTAACCAAAACACTCCCAAACTAGACACATACTACCCCGTGACAAAAAAATAAGAGTACGGTTTTTGTTATTTGCATTTTGTTATTTGCATTTTGAGTGAGGTTTTAACAAATGTAATGTAATCTACCTAGGAAAGCAAATGTTTCTTAAATGTATTTGGCTTTTCCTATAATTTATCATATTCTGCATATCATATTATACATATTAGTATCAATATCTAATTAGTATCATATTCTATATATCATATTGTACATATTAGTTGTCAATAATATAGAGTTGTTCCATATTATTATCAGCATAGCAAAAATTTAAAATATACAGTTATAGTTATATATGTGTCAACGTAGAATAATTGCAGAATTAGTGATAATTCCTCACTATTATTGAAAAGAGATGTTTATCCCAACATTTTAATTACAATTAACTTGTATAGACTAGGAATATTAGATTTAATATAATTTATACATGATAATACCTCTTTTAAGGAAATAAACATTGAGTCTGAACAGATTCTAATCTTACATCTGATATCCGTATTTCCCATCCTTAATTTTTCCCACCACAAATAGGTATTTTCTCTATCTGCACTAAGAACACATTGCTTTGGAAAACACACCTTCTTTGTTTTTTTTCCTTCTTCCTCACCACTCCTTCCTACTGAATTTTCCAGATGACTACACTTGCATTATATCTTGCTATCCTCAAAGAATACCTGCACCCATGATGGTCCTGCCAATCTTTGGGGTATGCATGTGAGACAGGTGCTACCCACACTCCACAGAGAAGGAAACAAAGGTAAGGACACTAAGAACCACACATCTGCAGCCTCAGTGATTGAGCCTCTGTTATTCTCATACTTTGTCTATCTTTTGCTCAGCAAGCCCATTCACACACCAGAGCCTGTGGATTTTACTTCCTTAATATTTTTTACTTAAGTCTCCTCCTTTTCTTTCTTTAGTTGGTTGACTTAGCTAGTGATGTCCTTAATGTCTCCTGCCTGAGCCACTGTCCCTACCAACTTCAGAGTTGTATGTGACACCTTCTCCTTTCATCTGTGTGGAAGATCACTTTGCTTCTTTGAAAAGCTCCAATATGATCACATTATTCCTTCACCTTCTTTAAAATCTTATGGTTATCAGTTATGCTGATGAAGATGAGTACAGCAAACAGGTCCTCTCCATTCTGATGCTTCCCTTTCTGACTCTTCTCCCAAACACACTGTGCTTGGGCTGCTATGCCCTCTCTTGAGGTCTCCCCAGAGCACTGCACATCTTTCAAAACTTATCTCTGGCTGGGTCACCCCCTAGATGAAGCCTGCCCCAATCTCCTTTATAGCTTTATACTAGGTTTATTTAAAAATTATGAATAGGCTACTGTTTGCTTGTCTTTCCTTTGCTTAGACCATAAGCCTCGGAAGGATAGAGTTGTGGTCTTATCACATCTCTTATCCCTGCAAAGATGCTCAATTCATCTACCTTCAGTACTTCCTGTTCTTGAACTCAGCCTTAAAGGTCAGATTTGCTGATTTCTGGCCTAGAGTCCCTTTTGGCTATGTTGGACAGTAATAAATAGCAACAGGAAGGGATGTATTTCACTTGAAATTCCTGGGCTTGGGAAGACTGGCATGGGAAAGGCCAGAGAACTTTTCTGCTGGGGGCTGAATCCTGCTCTGGAAACTTAGACTAAACATGTGAGGGCAGTTTGGGTGGGGCAACAGCTACCTACCCAATTCTTTCACACAAAGATAAAATAGAAGGCTCCTGTGAAAGTGGCGGGTAAGGAAGAAACATTTCCATTGAGGAAGCTTTACCATTCCTTCCCACAGAACTGGGTGAAAGGTAGGGGAGTTGGCCTAGTTACGAGGCTGATGACTTTGTCAACGCTGCTGGGAGGGACCTTAGTGCCTTAGTTTGCTTTGCTTTGTTAGAATTTAAAGGGTGATGTCTAGATATCGCAGACTGCAAGAAACTGGAAGAAAATGGGGTTTGTTTTTCTTCACTTTACTCCATTTCAGAAATGGAGAAGGCTCTAACTATCTCTATCCCATGATCTGTGGCTTCCTAAGAGTAGCCAAAGGCAGTTTCTGGGAGTAGCATCTTTGAAAGGGATGTTTATCATATTTTATTATCTTAATAAGAGCCTGGACTTTCCTGCCTCCCCACCAGCCCTCCCTGTCATAGCCTATGTCTCTGTCAGATCTCTGTCATAGCTGCTCTTTGTCAGATCTCTCTCAAATTTAGAAAACCCAGACTTTCCTCCTCTTCCATTTAGAAAAGCTTTGAGGAAAGGAGACTTAGGGTCTGTATGCATTTTCTTTCTGATGAAAGGAGTTACAAATCATTGATAAAAGGAATAGTGGCAATGTTTGAAAATCCGTCATGGTTATTGTTGGGTTTCATAGAAAAACTCAGATGGGTCTACTTTTTGAGATTAATAAATTTACAGCATAACTGAGTAATTAAGGGTAGTCACTTAAAGTTGACAGAATAGTATAAACCTGAAAGTTAAACTTGTTTAATCTATATCCAAGCCCACTACTTACACTTCTTATTTATTCTGAAGCAAATCCCCCAGAACATTATTTTTTCATCTATTAACTACTACAGTACATAGTTCCAGATTGTTTCTTTAAAAACAACAACAATAAAAAAAACACTAATATATTGAGCCCCAAAACGATCACAAACTATAATTGATTTTTTAAAATGAGTGAAACCTAGCCACCCTGCAGGGTAGGTATCAGCTCTATATGGTAGGATTCAGGTCTGGAGTAGACTGAGGCAGCTGTAGGCATGTGGCTGGGTATTTGGGTACCTGGAAAGGGACTCAGGAAGGTCACATTCCCTGAACTAGTCCAGATGGCTGGGGCCAGCACAGAGATAGGAAGCATCCTCTTGGACATCCCTTGGGACCATACCCTTTTCTCTTGGGGGCTACCTGCTCTGGCTATTCTGTGGGGAGGAAAAAACAAAAATGACATTCCCTAATCTCAACATTTGGGCTAGTAATCTGGCTTCCTTGAAGATAAAGGAAGAAAGATTCCCAATTACACAGAACAATATAAAGCAGTTATAATTGTGAACAGAATGTATCAAAGAGGATGAACTACCATGACTTGGTTGCAAGATGGAGCCATACCTGCATCCTGTCTGGGCCTTATGTGGCAGCTACTTCTATCCTGTAACCTTTGCCCCACAGCCAATGGACAGTGTTGAGAGAAGCCTAAGTAATGGCAGATGCGGGCGAGGTGACAGTCCATCAACACTGTGTGTCAGCAAGGCCTGGGGCTGTGCTGGTTCGAGACTGTCTGGGCTTTCATACAGGCATGTTCACTGGTCTTTGTGATTTTTGGAACAGTCTTGTAGCCATTTGGAAAAAATGAGCAGTACATGGGTTTGAAACAAAATATGGAGTTCTAGATGCAAAGGTCAGTTCTCTCAGAAGTATGTGATTCTCAAATGACTCCTGACCCTTATCCTTGCAAGAAGTTCTTTGAAAAAAAAAAACCTATAGAATTTTGTTCACAAAAAACAGCTTGTATGCAAAAATGATTCCAATCCTATCCTTGATTGTTTCCAGATACCAAATGGGCAGGTTACTTTAGAAAGAGCACTGAGGAAATCTCTTCTAAGCCAGAGGGCCAGCTTGTTTTTAAGGCAGACATCTGCACAGTACGGTTTGCTCAATAGTGAGAGATAATGGGAAGGACCCCTCTCTGTAGAGTTCCTGAACCCTCTCACCACCATTCTTTTTTTTTTTTTTTTTTTTTTTTGAGAGAGTGAGAGAGGAGAGAGAGAGAGAGAATTTTTAATATTTATTTTTTTAATTTTCAGCGGACACAACATCTTTGTTGGTATGTGGTGCTGAGGATCGAACCCGGGCCGCACGCATGCCAGGCGAGCGCGCTACCGCTTGAGCCACATCCCCAGCCCTCACCACCATTCTTGTATCTGGCCTCTTACCCGAGTGTGGCCATCGGGCCTCTTACCCCAGTGTGCTCCATTTATATTTCTTTGGAATTATCTTTATAAGAGGTAGGCCAGCATTAGTGGTGAGGGTAGCGGTGATCAATGGTGGAGGGCATATGTCTCTTTTGCAGCTCATAATTTTGTTATGAATATAACAGTATGAATGTATGAAGTCACTGGTGGAGTCCCCATCAAAGCTGAGAGAAGACTGATTTATACACAGAAGACAACAAAGGTACAGTGGTCCCCCTGTACCCATGGAAGGCACACTCTGAAACCTCTAATGGACGTCTGAAACTTCAGATTGTACTGAACCCTATATATAATATGCTTTTTCTCTTACGTACATACTTATGATAAAGTTTAATTTATAAATTAGGCACAGTAAGCAGTTAATTGCAATTACTACTAATAAAATAGAACATTATAAAAAATATACTGTAATAAAACTGCCAATATTACTGTTCTTATGCTTCAGAGCTGTTATTAATTAAGTAAGTAAGGGTTACTCGAACACTTCCACTATGATAGCATGACTGTCAGTAGCTGTGAAACCAGCTACTAAGTGACTAACGGATAGGCAGTATATAGAACGGATATGCTGGAAAATGGGCGGTTTATGCCCTCGTGAGATGGAGTAGAAGGCAAGGAATTTTGTTGCCCTGCTCAGAAATGTATGCAATTTAAAACATAAATTATTTATTTCTGGAATTTTCCATTTAATATTTTTTAAAGCATGGATAACCAAAACAGCTCTTGTGCAGTAAAGTTATCGATAATGTTAACGTAACTGGAAGAGCAGCAAGTAACTGGACAAAGGGGACAAAGGGGTAAAGAGATGTGAGACAGGAAGTGGGAGGGCCCTGACCCTCCAGATTTTGACTGGAGGGTCCTTATTGGCTTTTCTAGTTAGTGGGACTCTGGCTCAGCAAAGAAAATACACAGACTGCAACACTTATTAAGACTGAGAACATAAATTAGACTAAAGAACTTTTCTCTTCTCTACTATGGGTCATTTCAAGTGCACTTAAGCCATACGGTAAACTGTCTGTGAACTCCATAAACTAATGGTTCTCAAAGTGTGGCCAAAAGACCTTCTGTGTTGGAATTACCAGGGGCTGAAGAAAGACCGGCTTGTAAAAACGCACTCCTTAGCCCTACTTCATACCTCTTTAAAGTCTTATAACCATGAAAATCTTGGAATCACTGAACTGAATATCAACCAAGCTGAGATTATTGGGACAATTGGAAAGCAAATTTCTTTTTTTCTTTCACCCAGCAATGTTATTAGGGAAATTGGGAGACAGTGGTAAGTTTATCAGCACAAATCAGGGCTATGGAAAAACAATCCCTAATAATGATGAATCTGTAGTGCTACCTTCAGGAATAAAGTTTCTATATTAGATACACAATTCAAAATCAAAGTATGAACCACTTTTGGGTTTAAGACTTGGGAGATACAATTACTGGTCATTTTTATTTTTTGTTTGATTTGTGGTTGCTACGGTTTCCACCACAAGCTTCTTAGAATCATTGGTATTAATTTTTAAAACATTCTTGGAGAAGGAATAAGGTCCGCATTTCATTTTGAGATACCCAGTATGTGTGGTATATTAAATGTTTAGGGACGGATTTTGAGCAGGAGGGTTACAGAAAAATCTAGAAGACTTACAATGTATACATGTGACTGACTATACATTGGAAAATGAATTTTAAATATGGTTTTGAAGCATTTGTTTCAAAACTATGACTGACATTAGTTTTTTGGGTGAAGAAGGTGGTGAAAATGAGATTAGGAGTCTGGGGGTCCATGTACTAAATTCAAATCCTGTGTCTGTTTCTATTTTTCCTGGTATTCAGGGGGACAGTAACTTCTCTGAACTGTCTTCATACACATATCAGGAAGAATAATTCCTTCTGCCTTAGGATGTTGTGAGATTTTTAAAAAATTTAAATGTTTTATATTTGAAAAACACACAAATACATTAAAAATATTTTTTTAAAAATTTGTTTTTGCCATACAAAAAGTGTTCTGAATTGATTTAAAATTTTTAATGCTAGGAAACAAAACCTTGAATAGATATAATCCCATGATCCACTCTCACAATTATCACATGATTTGTTTTCGGTTTAATAGTAAAATGGTTGGAGTTCAGAAATATATTTCATTAAGAGCTTCCAATAACCTGGCTCACCCACTTCTAAGAAAACTCTCATTGGAGGAGCTTTTCTCATTAAAATTAAAGCATATTTTCTGTTTACAAATTTTTATGTAGGGATTAGCCATTGAAATGATAACTGTGAAATGTTCTCTGTGTCAGCATTAGTAGCTATGGTTCTCCCTGGTGAGGATGATCAAATGACCTAAATATGAGGAGGGATATGGAAGAAACAGGGGGAGGTGGGCTGGGAGATTCTTGCTGATTTCAATGAACAGAAATATTTACGTGGAATTTTACACAATTGAATCATGTTATATGAATTTTTTGTATTTCACAATTAAAAAACATTAGAAATATTCCTGAGATTATTTTGTTCAAATGAATAGAGATACATGCCACCTTTCATAGATGCTATGAAATATCCCACTATATTTCTGTGTAGTTCACTAAGCTAACCCAAAATTGATGGTGTTTATGGTGCTTTATTTTATTATCACATTTTTTATTTTGGTTAAATTTGTCAATCTTTTTTTTTTTTAATTTCTGAATTTACTTCCATGCATAGCAAGACTTTTCCTACTTCAAGATTATATAGTGGTTCTTATTTTCTTCTAGTATTTCATGGTTCTTACTTTTTGGTGTTTGAACACTTGATCAATCAGAAACTAATTTTAGTTATAGAGTGAATAAGTTTCCAGCTCTAATTTTTCCCATATGGTTGGCCTGTTGTCTCATCTTTTCCTCACAGTTTTGAAAATACTTCCAGATATATCTGAATTTCTTTCTGAGCCTTCATCAGGATAGTTTCACCATGATAAGCTATAGATCTATTTTACCATCATTCAGATTTTTTGCCTGGATATCCTTGTTCTTTCAGAAAAAATTTTAGGATCATTCCATAATGTTTTCTTGAGTCTGACCTTTGTTTGGAGTTGCATTAAACTTATAAATTTAAGGAACACTTTGTAATGTTAACGTCTCTTTTTAAAAAAAATTTTAAATTTGTTCTAATTAATTATATATGACAGTAAAATGCATTTTGGCACATTATATATAAATGGAGTATAACTTCTCATTCTTCTGGTTGTACATGATGTAGAGTTACCCAAGTCGTGTAATCATATATGCACATAGGGTAATTATGTCCAATTAATTCTACTATCCTTCCTATCCCATATCTGCTCTCCTCCCTCTAATCCCCTCTGTCTAATCCAGAGTACCTCTGTTCTCCATCCTGCCCTCCCCTCTTATTGTGACTTAGCATCTGCTTATCAGAGAAAACATTCAGCCTTTGGTTCTTTGGGATTGGCTTTTTTCACTTAGCATAACATTCTCCAGTCCCATGCATTTACTGGCAAATGCTATAATTTCATTCTTCTTTAAGGCTGAGTAATATTCCATTGTGTATATATACCACAATTCTTTATCCATTCATCAGTTGAAGGGCACCCGGGTTGGTTCCACAGATTAGCTATTGTGAATTGAGCTGCTATAATCATTGATGTGGCCACACATTGTAATATGCTGATTTTAAGGGCTGACTGAAGTTGTGGCTCAGTGGCAAAGTGCTTGCCTCGCACATGTGAGGCACTGGGTTCGATCCTCAGTACCACATAAAAATAAATAAATAAAATATAGATATCGTGCCCATCTACAACTAAAAAAAGAATATTTTTTTAAAATATGCTGATTTTAAGTCCTTTGGGTATAAACCTAGGAGTGGGATAACTGGGTCAAATGGTAATTCCATTCCAAGTTTTCTGAGGAATCTCCATATTACTTTCCATAGTGGTTGTACCAATTTGCAGTCCCAAAGTTCTGAAGAAGATAAACAATTATTCAAGTTATGTTTTTTAGTAGTTATATTGTTTTACTTTAAGTCCTATTAAATTTATCTATAGGCATTTTATATTTTGGGATTCTTATCCATACCTCTTTTTCCAATTTCTTTTTTAAAATTTGGTAAGAAAGCTATTTGGTTTGACTTACAATTTGGTAAGTCAGCCAGCTTACTGAATTCTCTTGTTTCTAATTGCTTTTGTTGTTAGTTCACTTGAATAAAAAAATACTGTATAATAAAATTTCACCTCTGTTCAAACTTGTATATTGAGAAAGTCCAACCTCCTACAGGTCACTCTTAACCTAGGTGTCTTTGATTTTCCTTATTGCTTTCGTTCTCTGATGTATGCTCCCTTTTTAATTTTTTGGCACTAATAACTGAACCCAGAGGTGCTTTAACACTGAGCGACATCCCCAGTCCTTTAAAAAATATTTGTAATTTTTTTCTTTTGAGATAGTTTCTTACTGAGTTGCTGAGGTTTGCCCCACATCACCTAGGCTGGTTTTGAAGTTGTGATCCTCATTCCTCAGCCTCCTGAGTGGCTGGGATTATAGGTATGTGGCACCATGCCTAGCCGTATGTTCCTTTTATTGAGAACTCTGACACATGGACACTTCATTGTCTCTCTGGATAGCATCTCACAACTCATGACCTTTACTGCCACATCACAGAAATCACTTGGGTTAAAGCCTGGTGTCACTGGGGCTTATAAAGCTCTCTGTGGCAACCCTTCACCACCATAACCTCTCCAATGTCCCCACTGTCTGCCTGTGACCGCCTACTCTTCCAATTCTCATCCAGCTGCCGCCCTCCCCTCCTGTGCTTGATATTTCCATGGTCTTCCAGCCTGTCAGTCCCTCTGGACTTTACTTACTTCCCGAGATAGCTCAGACCACACATTTCAGTGATCATTCCATTTTCCAGTTCTTCTGCAACATCCACTCAACCTATTACCCTCCTTCCCACATTAGATCCAAATTTTTATGTACTAGTTCATGAATGCTGAGGTTGAAAAGGAAAACATTCAGTCCTTGTGGACTGGTGCCTTTGTTGTCAGCTGGGCCCCAGCTGTTCTTGGACACCCTCCATTCCTATTCCTTCAACTAATATTCCAAACAATCTCCGTACTTCTCAAGCCCCTAATCAAACACAGTTCACCCACTAGAGGAACAAAGCCATGCTGTGACTTCTCTAAGAAAGCTGAAATTTAAAGTGCACAGATTAGAGCAGCCACCTACCTTCTCTTGAGCTACAATTACCTGTACCTGCACTGTCTGAGTCTACTTGTTCCTCCAGTTGCAAGATGTAAGGTCTCTCTCCTATTCATGTTGGAGCCCATTTGCTGAAGCTTCTGGGCTTGTTCCATCAGTTATCAGATGTGCTACATCATCTTCTCCCTCTCTGCTGGCTCTTTCTCCTAGTTTATCACACTCTGTCATCTAAAACATAAAACCTTCTATGGACCTCATTGCTCTTGTTACCTTCCTCTCTTTCCTTTATTTCTCACTGGAATGTCTTGACGTTCTAGTCTATACTTGCGGTGTCTGCTTCCTCATTTCCCACTGACGCAATCCATGACAGTCTAACCTGTATGCCTGTCATGCCACTAACATTTCCCTGGCAAAGTTTACTAGTGACTTCTACATCAGTAAGTGCTAAGGGCATTATAGTAGTTCTCTTAATGCTGGTTTTGGTAGCACCAAGACTATTCTCTCTCTCTCTCTCTCTCTCTCTCTCTCTCTCTCTCTCACACACACACACACACACACACACACACACAAACACACGCACACACACACACACTTTCTGTCTTCTTTTCTGGAGTCATTGTTGATTCTATCTGACTTTCTTATTCCAGTAAGATAATAATTTCAATTCCATTTACATTAAATTCAAAAGCTGTTTTTATTATATTATTTTAAATTCAATTCAGAGGGTTTCGTTCTTTAATCTTTAATTTTTTTTTTCATATTCCATCAAGCAGCGCTGAGCTCACAGAACTTGGCTGGCATTCCTGTTCCCCTCAAGTTAAAAAGCACTCCCAGGAATTCTCCTCCCTGTGAGAGGCTGGGTGTGACGACATTAAAACAAAACAAAACAAAACAAAGCACCCGAGTTCCTGTCTTCAAATACCTCGTATCTTCCAGGCACAGCATCGGACCGGACCTTCACATATATAATCTTACTTAATTTGCACTACAGGCTCCTGTTACCCAGATGGGAAACAAACTGAGGCTCAGAGAGGCCATGTGATTTACTATTGTGAAGTCCCACAGATGGTGAAGGGGCAGAGCAGAGCTCTAAACCCCAGTGGTTATCCTGCGTGCCTGGCCATTGCCCAGCCTGGCTCACTAACTCCTGGCTCAGAGTTTCATATGATGAGTAGGGAGTCAGGCATGGAGCCAAGGCAGGGGTGGGATGAGTGTGAATGAAAGGAGGTAGTGTGGAGGTTGACTATCTCTTAAGAGTCTCTTTTCTTTCTTTTTTTAATATTTATTTTTTATTTTTAGGTGGACACAATATCTTTATTTTATTTTTATGTGGTGCTGAGAATCGAACCCAGTGCCTCACGCATGCTAGGCGAGCACGCTACCACTTGAGCCACATCCCCAGCCCCCAAAGAGTCTCTTTTCCTTGTTAGTTTTTTCATGATTCTTTTCCTCTGATTGATTTTTGTGCTGTTTACTCCCCTGCATTTTTGTGGGCTCTACTATTGATCTTCATCCAAACATAGGCTCATTCCTAAGTTCGGTCTTTGGTTTCTTCTTCTCTCCACTGGAAAATCCCATCCATTCTCCATCTACTATAACCTGTAGGTCAACAATTCCCAAATCTGTCTTCCAGCTCTGACCTCCACTCTGATGTCGACTTTTTATAAGAGAATTCATTTCAATACTGCAAATATTCTTTACCTCCTATGTTTTATGGATTAATATAATGGCATCACAACCCACACAGCCCTCCTGGAGGGAGAAAATAAGAGTCATCCTAGCTTCCTCCCTCTACCCATCAAATCCATCACTGGCTCTTACTGTTTTATCTCTCAATATTTCTCAAACTTATTTTCTCCATTTCTCCTATCAAATAATCTCACTTGGATTGCTTCCCAGTCAGCTAAACCCTGCTTCCTGCTTTGTTTGCCAATAAATCTATCTTAAACCCTGCTGCTCCCCGGATTGTCTCTAAAAAGCTCAATCTTGACTGTATCACATCTCTGGTTAATCCCTTTGAGGGCTCCCTATCCCTTATAATAAACCTAAGTTCTGTCTCATTGCATTAAAATATCCTTCTTCTGTGAAATTCCACCCAACCACTGTTCCTGCTGCACGTATTGCCATTCAATTTTATACAATTTAATGTTCAAGTCATATAAACTTTCCATAGTCGCCAGGCCATGACTTCATCACTGTGTCTTTATTTAGGCTCTTTTTTGTTTTGAATGACTTTTTTTTCCCCTGAGGGGGCTTATGCTTCTTCCTCCTAAAAACTTACCCAGATTCATCATTTCCCCTAAGAAGCCTTCACTTTACCCCTATGTTAGACTAGTTCCTTCCTCATTGTTCTCTTAAAAGGGTTTTTCTTACATTATTTTATCATTCTTATTTATCACAACAGATTAAAATTCATATTTAATGTCATATTAAGATACTGTTAAAATTATAGTAACAAATTATCTGGAATGTATAACAAGAAACTCAACAGCAAAAAAATAAATAACCTAATTGAAAAAATGGGCAATTAGGGCTGGGGATATCGTACAGCACTTCCTTGGCATGTGCAAGGCCCTAAGCACAGTGACACCAAAAAAAAAAAAAAAAAAGGAAAAAGGGTGGGTGGTGGGTGATCAGAGATCTAAATACACATTTCTCTTGGGGCTGGGGATGTGGCTCAAGCGGTAGCGCGCCCGCCTGGAATGCGTGCGGCCCGGGTTCGATCCTCCAGCACCACATACCAACAAAGATGTTGTGTCCGCCAATAACTAATAAATAAATAAATATTAAAAAAAATAAATACACATTTCTCAAAAGAAGACACACAAATGGGCAAACAAATATATAAAAAATGTTCAACATGACTAATCATCAGGGAAATGCAAACTAAAACCACAATGAGAAATCATGTTTCTCCAGTAAGAATAGCTATTATCTAAAGACTAGTGATAACAAGGGCTAGTGAATATGCAGGGAAAAGGGAACTCTGGCACACTAATGCAAATTAGTATGGCCATTGTGGAAAACAGCATGGAGTTTCCTTAAAAAATAAAAAATTAGAGCAACCATATGATCCAGCAGTCCCATTATGAGGTATATGTCCAAAGGAAAGAAATCAGTATGTTGACAAGGCATCTGTATGTCTATATTTGAAGCACTATTTGTTACTTCTAGGCATGGACTAGAAATAACCTAAATGTCCATGCATTGATGAATGGATAAAGTGAACGTGGTACATATATACCATGGAATACTATTCAGTCACAGAAAGAATGTGATCCTGTCATTCTTGACAACATGAATATAATGGAGATCATTACATTATGTGAGATAAGTCAGATACAGAAAGACAAATACCACAGGATCTCATTCATATGTGGAACTGAAAAAAGTTGGTCTCATAGAAGTTAAAGTAGATTGGAGGATAGCAATAGCTGGGGAGAGTAGGGGGTTGGGAGGGATGAGGAAAGCCTGATTAATTAGTACTAAGAAAGGAGTAATAAGTTCCTGTGTGCTCTTGCATAGTTGGGTGACTATAGAGAACAATAATGTATTGTATATTTCAGAAAGTTAGAAGAAAGGATTTTGTATGTTTTCTTCATAAATGTTTGAAGAGATAGATATGATTAGATTTAAATATTACACAATGTGTACATATATTGAATTATCTCATGGTACCCTGTTAACATGTACAATTTTTAATTTTTTAAATGAATCAATTTAAAAATAAATTCAGTTAAAAAATTACAGTAAATCTATGTTAATGTTTTGAGGGCAGAGTCTGTGCCTACTACATCCTATTATCCTATCATGTAGCATAATGCTTAATAATTGTAGGTCCTCAAAAATGTGCATTAAATTCAATTATTGATGTAAGAAAAATACTTTAAATAATAAATAATATAATGTATATAAAAAGTGCTAGTACAATCATTAAGTTGAACTGGGCAGCGAATATCCCTTTTTATTTCCCCAATTTCATTTCTGAGACAAAGGACATTTTAACCTTAAATTGTATTCTGCATTCAAGTGCAATAAATGATTCTTCTCAGATATGAAGTATACTAGAGAAGTCTGAAGCTCTACTGACAATAAATTTGATTCCATTTGTATTACAGGCTTAAATTAAGTAACTTGACTAGACAGTTCTACTGTGGCCAGTCCACGAAGCCCTGTGGCCAGGAGGGGCTGTCTGAACCCGACATGAATGCTGATCTACCTTTATAATGTGAAAGAGGACAGTTTAGGTTTGTTCCAGTGGCAGTTCTGCTTTAAAACTAGTATAAATTTACCTAGGGAAAGACTTCAAAAGAAAAAAAAATAAATAAAGAGGCCAAAAACATGTAAGAAAGCAAGGATTCTATTCCTATTTAAGAAGCTTTTCTCAGTTTGTTCAGCCAAATAGAATTCTTTACACAGAGGCTACCTCGGAGCGCTGAGAAGTAGGGCAGTTTCTTCAAAGACTGGTCCTCTTCAGGCTGGAAGAAATCTAACAGCTCTGGCCATTCAGTCCTCTCCTTTTACAGAGGAGGGAACTGAAGACCATAGAGGAGAAAGATTTCCCCAAGTGTCAAAGAGGCAGAAGTGCCAAAGCTGGGAGACGGGCAGAGAGCAAAGCAAGGAGGGGAATGCCCAGGGGACCCCAAGCCCTCCCCTTCACTCTCCCTGCTCAGCCCTGAAGCCCACCACTCCAGCCTCCAGCAAACCCTAAGCAGGCATCCAAAACAAGAATTCCAACTTACAAGTATACTATCCTTGTTCTTCCCTCTGCTTGGAATAACTTTTTCCCTTTAATTTGTGGCTGAATTCTTTATTAGCCTTCAAGCTCACTTCAAACATCACCTCTCATCTGCTTATCCCAAGAAAAACTGATGGTCTACAGTTTTTGATACCAAGTGGAATTTGATACCAAGTGGAATTCCTATCACATGGTATTAGTAATGTATGCATCCCACTCCCTATCCCCAAACTGGGAACTCCTAAAGGGCATCATACACGGGTAACTTGGCCTCAGATTCCCAGCGTGGAGTAAGTGCCAGGTAAGTTCTTGTTGAATTACAGTGGTTAGAAGAGTGGAGACTGTTAAAAATCAGATTTCAGGTAAAATGGCTGTGTAATGGCTGTGCTAATGAATCTATCATGACCAGAAGTCAAGAACAGGAAAATACACTTGCCTTGAATACGCTCAGGGATTTACCAGGGAGTAGACCAATCTGCTTCCAGATGTTACCTATTAGTGGCACTTAGGCAGTAATGGAAAAGCTTAATGCTAATAATTGGTAATTACCATATGGGAAAGTCAAGAGTAATGCCTTGCATACAGTGGAAAAGGCCCACCTGGTGTAAAACTATAACATGGGAAGGAAAACTGAAAATAAAAAAAAAAGTAAACCCTATACAAATTCCCATTACATGTAATGAAGTAGAAAATGGCATAAGGAAAATGTGACAGCTTAACCTCCACTGTAGAAATTCACAGATTTTTTTTCAAAAATTGTTTTCCATAATAGGTATGGTATACTTTTCAAAAAAAAAAAGAAGTTATCATTACAGTTGCATCTTCAAAATAGTTTTTTAATGCTTATCATGTGTCAGCACCTATCTGGGTATATTATAAACACTGAAAAAATATTTGGGAACAGAATAGTAACTACAAATGTTTACTGCTCTCATAACACAGTTAACAAAGTAATAAATCTAGATTTGAAAGTGTGAAACTGGCTTGTAAGTATGGACAGAAGCTGTCTTAATATTTTATAGTCACATCTTGTTTTTGATCACACATGAGCTCATGCACAGAGTGATTTAAAGGTATTTAAACTATTCTTATCCACCTCATCACCAAATTTTGACTTTAAACAACTTCAGGCTGTTTCTAAAACCCGAATTCACTCTGAAAAGAAAAATATTTGCCAACCTTATGACTAGTCAAGGAGCCAGATCCAGGCTTTGAAAGCAGCTCTGCGAGAAGAATTTCAAAAAGATTTTGTGCAACTGCAGCATTGTTGAAAAAGTTCTTGGGTTCCTTAGGTGACTATTCTTAGACAACATTCACATGCTTCTTCAATTAGTCATGTTACTTTATAGAGACACGCTGTGCTTGTGCAACAAAGAACTCAAAACTATGGTTTTTAAAAGTTGGAATTTGTGAATGACCCCTGTGCAAATCACAATGTCAAGCTGCATCTGAGAAATTTGCTTTCTACTGTCAGATTTGAGTACAATACAAGTACCCAAAGAGGTACTGGTGTTTGAAAATACAGCAAAAAGTACCACTGCTCAATTATAGCTAATCTTGTCTTGTACAGAGCATGAGAAATCCTTCCAATGGTAGACCCATAGAATGGAAATGAGTCTTAGTTTTATATTTGAGAAAACAGACCTATAAAAACGTAAGAGATATACTCAGTGATGCACAGACGTTTAGTGGGAGTTACTTTGCCTTCTGCATCTTTGCTTTTCCTAAATTTAGGGAGCTTGTATTATTAATGATTTTAGCAAGCTGGTTCAGATTAGGCTGCCCGCTTTTGAAATTTGGCTTCAACATTTTTTAATACCTATGATCTTGGGCAAGTCTCTGTGTCTCTGTTGTACATAAAATGTGATGAAACAGTATGTACCTCAGTATATATACAGATGTCAAAGCATGGTAAACAGTGTCTAAAACAGCACTGATATGTTTAAGCTCTGATATATTTTGAAAGAAGATTAAATCTCAAAATAATATATGCCTTTCCTCTATTCCACTTTCCTTATGAGCAAAGGCTTTATCTTCTTCATCCTGGATGTCCAAGATGTTCTGTATGGCTCCCAATGTGCCAAACTACTTAGTACATGTCAGCTGAGCACAAGAACAAATCTCTCCAGTCATTAGCGATTGTCAAACACTGCCTACCTTTCTCCTAGCTCCTATGCCTTTTGTAATTCTCTCATCTCATAGGTCCTGATGAAAGGTCTGCTATTTTTTAATGTTAGAATTTCAGAAAAGGTGCTGTGCTTGCTTCTTTGTGACATATAGCACTATAGACTAGGGGTTTCAAAAAAAATGGTTAGGGTCACGAAATAAGTTTTTCAGATAATAATATTTAACAGTAAAGGACACAAAAACTGACATGTCTCTGAGGTTCTTCCCAGGTTTTAACTCACTGCAGAAGATGGAAGACATAATTTGAAAAATCTAGAAAGATAACAAATATGGGTATGATCATACACCTGACTTTTATAGATTTCAAGAAAACACCAACATACATATACAGATCAATAGCAGATCAATATCTCCAGCTGGAGGAAGAGGCATGTCCACACCCAGCTCATTGTCTGAGATGTCATTGCTAAGGTATGGAATGGTGTAGAGAGAAGCGAATCTTCCAGGATGGAAGAAGATGGTTAATGCAAGTAAGCATTTTAAAAATTTCTCTTTTCAATATAACCTCAGTATTATTTATTGCTATCTTTTCTAATTCTCTTCTTTCTAATACTTTATAGTGACAATAAACTAGTTTATGGTTTACTATATTATTCTTTATTGTTATTTTTGAATGTACTCCCACATGTACATGTGTAGACTGTAAAACAGAATGCCATGTTATGCCAGCAACTCCCTCCCTCATATACTTCAGTGGCAGAGTCTCCTGTCACTTTCTCTTGTGCTTGGTTTCATCTCTTACTGTTTTGTTCATACATTACAGGCAATGCCACTGCCTACATACCAGACAGGCTAGGTGTGCAGTTGACTACAGCATCTGGGTTTGTGAAGGCACTCGATCACATTCACATCACGACAAAGTCACCTCATGACACCTTTCTCAGAATGTATTCCTGTCATTAAGCCATGTATGAATGTATGTACATTGGAACATGGCTATCTTAAGGAAAAAACAAAACAAAACAAATTTAAAAAAACTTGATTTGGGGGGTTTTGTTTTTGTTTTTGTAGTTGTAGATGGACAGCATGCCTCTATTGTATCTGTTTATTTTTATGTGGTGCTAAGGATCAAACCCAGTGCTTTACACGTGCTAGACAAGCACCCTGCCACTGAGGTACAGCCCTAGTCCTCATGTTGTTTTTAAATGACAATAGCATTAAGAAGAAAAACAGAACCTTGGGAGATAGTTAGCTATCTTTGACATGAGAAGTTACAAGATGGGAGGCAGGAGAATGGCCTTTATTTTTCATTTTGTTTGTATTTATATTGTTTTAGATTTCAGAACTTATAATATACATATGACTTTTAAAATGTCAACACCAACATGAAGGTTATAATCCAAGTCTGTCATTAAAAAAGTAATAAATTTATATGCAAAATATTAAAAGGTTGTAAAAAAAAAAAAAGAAAAGCACCCAAATATCATGGCCTGAGTTCCCTTGACATTGTGATTTGGAGAGTGTTTTAAATCTTTTTTTTAATATGTGTGTGTATATGTGTGTGTGTGTTACTAGGGATTGGTCCCAGGGGCCCTCTATCACTGAGCAATATCCCAGCCATTTTTAAATTTATTTTGAGACAGGATCTTGCTAAGTTAACCAGACTGGGCTTGAACTTGTGATCTTCTGCCTTAGCCTCCTGAGTCACTAGGATTACGGGCATGTGTCACCTCACCTGGCAAGTTTTTAAAACCTTGAGTGTAAATATCATTTGGCCAACATTCAACAGATATTCATTATATAATAAAGTATATGGCCTGCCTTTTAGGTTCTTATAATCTTGTTTCTGTGCTAATGTGAATGTCCTTTCTCTTAAACCTACAACATATATATATATATATATATATATATATGCATTGCCAGTGGAAATATGAAATGCTGCAATTACTTGAGAAAACCAGCTCCTCAAAAAGTTAAATACAGAATACCATATGACATAGCAATTCCACTTATAGGCACATCTTCAAGAGAAATGACAGTGCATGTGTGCACCAAAATTTGCATGCACGAGTTCACAGAAGCATTATTCTTAACAGCTAAAAAGTGAAAACAACCTAAATGCTCCACAGGTAAACATATAAGACATGATATACCCATAAGATTGAATCCTATTCAGCAATAAAAAGGAATGAACTACTGGGACATGTAGTTCTGGAGGAACCTCAATCTTATGATAGGAAGTGCAAGAAAGCAGACGCAGGAGACCACATATTGTGTGATTTCATTTACAGGTGGTCGTCAACTTGTGATCCACTTATGATCTTTCCACCTTATGAAGGTGCAAAAGCAATACAGATTCAATAGAAATCATACTTTACTTCTTGAATTTTGATCTTTTCCCAGGCTAGTGATCTGTGGTATGATGTCCTCTCCTGATGCTGGACAGCAGCAGTGAGCCACAGCTCTCAGGCAGTCATGTGAGTAGGACCTCTACTGCACACCATGTTGCTAAGCTGTGATGCCTTATAGGTTAGGTGTATTCCATGCATTTTCAACTTACTGTATTTTCAACTTAGGTTAGTTTATTGGGACAGAACCCGAAGGGCATCTGTACACAAAATGCCGAGAAAGGTAGGTTTAAGGGACAGAAAGAAGAGTGCCCCAAGGCTGAGGTTGGGACTGGGAATAGAGATTAAGTATGAATGTATCTGAGGAATTCAGGGGAAGGATGAAAATGCTCTAAATAAGGTGATGGTGTTGGTGCACCACTTAGTGTGCCATTAGTAAATGTCATTGAATTGTATACTAGGAATGGGTTGCTATGGTTTGGATCTGAGATATCTCCCAGTGGCCATATGTCGAAGGCTTGGTGCCCAGTTGGTGATACTACTGGGAGATTGTGGAGACTTTAGGATGTAGGACCCAGTTGAAGGAAGTAAGACAGCAGAGGCGCACTTTTAAAGAGTTTATTCATCCCTTAAACCTTCTTTCTCTGCTTCCTGACCATAAGGTGAGCACTCTGCTTTGCCACATCTCTCTGCCATGGTGTGCTGCCTCACCATAATGATGCAGCCAAGTGACCATGGATTGAAACTTATAAAATTGTGAGCCAAAATAATTCTTTCCTCCTTTACATTGTTTTTCTCATGTATTTTGTTACAATAATACAAAGCTAACTTAATACATGGGTGAGTTTTATGACATATAAAACATACTCAATTAATCTGTTAAAAATAACATGCATCTTGGGACATCACGTACCATTACATTTATAGGGACCTCTGAGATATGTGGAGTGATGTGTCAGTGACAGCATGGAAAGCAATCTACCTTGGGGAGTGCAGTTAAAGTTGGTCCAGCTTCTCTTCTAAGGGCAAATCATCAAACCCATGTTCCTGGAGGACAAAAAAGAACTTACTCATGTGGCTAAGGAGGTGTCTCTCTCCAGGACCTTTGTCTCCATGTATTTGAAAATATGTGAAGTGCCTAAAGCTGAGCATTTAAAGAAAGAGGAAGGTATTGAAGACAGTTCTGTTGGAATTTAGCAAATAGAAAAAACTCAGTATTTAAAGCTGAGAATCCATGAGAACAAAGCTCAGGGCCAGAAAGCAGGATGTGAAAATTAATGGATCATGGATAAAAGATTTAGACAACAGATATGATAATCCCAAATAAGTGAATAATATCTAAATAAGCCAGGAGGCCACAAAACAGTTATGGCATAAGAACTTTTTTGCATAGAGTAGAAAACAGAATGCGACATCAGACTTTTGGGACTATCTGAGTGCTATCATAAGACTCCTCAAAACTACATAGTAGGTGTTGTTGTAGACTACTGTAAGAGTTTAAGTCTCCTGAATTTTAACAATTTAGCACAATTACATTTTATATCATCCTTCTATCCCCACCCCATAGCATGTCCCAGACCTTGAACAATTAAGGACTAACATAGCTTCAGTCTGGGCAAAAAGCATTTCTTACATTTCCCACTCAAACTTCAAACTGCACTGGGCATGGTGGTACACTCCTAGCAATATGGGAGGCTGAGACAGGAGAATCACAAACTGGAAGTCAGCTTCTTGACAACTATTTTAAGACTCTGCCTCAAAATTCAAATAAATAAATAAATAAATAAATAAATAAATGGGCTGGCGATGTAGCTTGGCCCTTGTGTTAAATCCCCAGCACCTAAATAAATAAATAAATAAACTTGAAATTGAGCCTATATGAAACAGAAGATGAAACTGAGACTCGAGGTGCTCAGTCATTTGCCGTGGTCACATTTCTGGCAGATAAAAAAAGCCAGATTCAAACTTTTGTTTCCTAAAGCCACTTTCTTAGCCACTTTATGTGCAGCCTTGATAAATCAGCAATTTTCTGTGATATTAATCTGGCCATAAAGCTGATCTAGTTCATATTTCTTTTCAAAAACTTTCAAACCAGAACATATACTATTGTTCTCTATTTTTCAAATACTTCCATTAATTGTTGTGCTTTAATACACTTTTTATATTTTCTAATATGATATACATAAATTTTTCTTCCTACCTCGAAATTTATATTAGAAATTGAACTGGCTCTGTTTGATTTGATGACTTGGAAATAAATAAATATATACATATATCTTCAGTATTTATATATATATATATATATACACACACATGCCTAGAAAGATAAAAATATAATGAGATTCTTTTGCTAAATAGGAACTCTCAGTGTTCAGAGTTGAACAAGCACTAGAGAAATCAAATTATACCCAATAAGTATTTGCCTTTGCTTCTCTTGCTTGCAATAGAAGATCAATTCCTAACCCTTCATTGTGATTGTCAAGTACCCCTAATATGCCATGCACAAAGACAGTATGGTTTACATGATGCTTCCTTTCATGATAGGCTGTTTATTTTTACTTGAATTCAATATTTAAAGCAAAAATATATATCTAAAATAATTCATACTAGAGAGCTGTCATTTATTGATAACCCACACCCCCACCTCTGTACTGGCAGTTGAAACCTATGGCCTCCAATGGTAGATAAGTGCTTTACCACTCTGCTACATTCCCAGCTTCCTGCCTCAGCCTCCCTAGTAGCTAGGATTACAGGTGTGTAGTAATACCACACCTAACTGAGAGCTTCCTTTTAAGGTAAACATTTATGTTGCATACATCTGTCCTCTTCTTATATATGGAGATGAAAAAATTTCTAGAACTCTTATGTACTAAATTATTAAAATTTAAATATGAAAAATTCAAATTGTGGGCTGGGGCTATAGCTCAGTGGCAGAGTGCTTGCCTAGCACATGTGAGGCACTGGGTTTGACCCTTAGCATCACGTAAAAATAAAAATAAAATTATAGCATGTTTTCCACCTACAACTATAAAAAAAACTGTTAAATTCAAATTGCATTTAAAGTGTATATTATATGTGATATAATTTATTATCTGGAATATGAATCAAGGTAAGTTTTGCTGAGAAATACATCAGCATTAGGTTTAGCTCTTTGTTGAAATTCACTAAAAGCAACTTGTTCATTACAAAATCTGGCCCCTAAGAAACTAAGAAATAAAACTATGTTTTATAAAATGTATGTTAAAAAAAGTTAGGCCACGCTAGAACTGTCTTTGTAATAGTACTTACAATTCAGAATAAGAAAGTAGGTGAAACTGGATCTCAAAAGGAGATATACAGCCAAATTACCTATTCTTTGTCAGAAAAGGAGTACAGTGTTATTTTCAAAGCAAATACGCAGTTTGGTGATGAGTGAATCAACAGCTTCACCTAGCTACAGCTCTCTGGAAAGTAAATGTATCTAAAAATAACTGATAGAAACTTTAAGGAAATGGTAAAATGTAGAATTTGCCCTGACATAGTCCAGATGAATGGCAGCTATATTATATATTTTAATTAATGGGTCAGGGGTCTCAACCGCCTTAGTTCACTAACAGATGGTTTATGAAAGTGACTACTTGTTTGCCTTCTGAGAAATTCAGTAAGGAGAAAATGCAATCAGAGTTTGTGATCTATTTAGGAAAAGACACTCAATGTAATCTGGTGGTTAACATGTGAGTTAATATATGTTAACAACTTAAACAGTACTTTGTATAAACTAACCCTTCAGTAAGCATTAATTGTTAAATAGCAGTAGCAAAATTCCATAGGACTGACCCTGTAGGTACAACATGAGCACTGATAAGGAAGAGATGTTTGTGGCCAGTGACAAGAGAAGGCTTTAAGTGAAGAGGAACTGATTTCTAGTATTGTAAGAGACAGAGAGGGAACTGCTTGAGCGAAGGAATAGAGGTGGGGAGAAGAAAGACAGATGGGGATTCATTCAGTCCTACAGTAGGCATGTATTTTGTTCAATTTGCATAGTGTCTCTTTTTTGTTTTATAAGAAATATATACTTTATTTAATTATTTTTAATTTATATGTTTAATTGATTGATCAAAATTGTGTACATTTATGGGAAACAGTGCAATGTTTTGATATATGTATAAAATATGAAAGGATTAAGCCAAGCTAATATCTGGCATCTCACTTACCTATGATTTTTATAAGACATTTGAAATTTACTCTTAAGTTGTTTAAAAATATACATAGTTACTGACTAGATACAGTCACCCTGCTGTGCAACAGACCTCAAAATATTGAACCCTTTGTATCCTTTGATGAACAACTCCACATCATCCCTAGCCTGTGGCAAACACCATTCCACTCAACTTCAAGGAAATCAACATTTCTACATTTCACATATAAATGAGATCACATTCTGTTTGTCAATCTGTGCCTGGCTTATTCTACTTAACATAATGTCCTGCAGATATATCTGTGTGGCAAATGAGAGATTTCTTTCTTTTTAAAGGATACACTATTTATATGCTGCTTTTTCTTTATCCATTCATCCATTGATATGTGAAGGCTGATTCCACACATTGACTACTATGAATAATGCTACAGAGAATATGGGAGTACTGCATAATACCTCTTTAAGTAGAGGACTGCTTATGTGGTTGTCTATAAAAGATGTACATGCTGACCAGTATTAGGAGATGAGGTAAAAAAGAGTCTTATGAGTGCCCAAATCATTAAAGAAAGATCTTAAAATCTTAGCAGAGGAGGCTGTGTTTCAGAGTAGGCCATGGAAAGTGACTCTAGATTCTAGATTCTGGAGCTAAGGAATGGGAATAAGTTACTGTGCAGTGGTTACAAGTTGGCTCTTGAATGAGTTTCAGTGTTCTTATCTGCAAAATAGAGATAAAAATAGTGCCTATCTCATTCCATGTGCAAATGCATGTAAAGTGTTGAGCATACTCCCTGCACATAGCAAGCATTCTCAATAAATGGTGGCGATCATTACCTACCTACGAGACTTGGTTCTAGGTCAGAAGCCTAGGTGGGTACAGTGACAGACACAGGGAAATGGGGAAGAGTGAGCCACTCAAATTCTCCTAGAAGAATGTCCATGAGAACCCCTGGGCTTCAATAAGACTTTGAGCTCAGTAGTAATTAATCTAAATATAAAGTCTAAAACAGAAAAGCTAGACAGGATTTCTAAGCATAAATATTTGGCAGCCTAGAATGATTTCAATACAGAATCACCACACTAATGCATAATTGTGATAATGATATTCTTTCTTAAAATTACTCTTATTCTGACACCAGAACAAGAGTTTAAGAACTCAGAAGATAACAGTAGCTAAAATCTTAGATCAAATCAGAGATGACTTTAGTAAACACAGATACCATTTTGTAGGGAAAAACAAACTTCCAAAAGCAATAGAGTTTGCCAAAGACTGACAAATAGGTAAAAATCTTTACTATAGAGAAGATTCAATTATAGGCCTTGTCTGTGTTTAATGTGGCAATGGCCACCTATGTATGTCCCTTGAAGTACAGTACCATATATCTGTGCCTCCCTGCTCTTGTAGTTCCAGAAGGGAAGATCCCAAATCACAGTTATTTTTGTATTGTCCACTACTGTTCAACAAGCAGGTTCTGTGGTATTTATTAAGCTGAGATGAATTTGTGAAATTCAGTTCTAAGTGTAGGGCTGTGTGGGGATCTTAAGCTTCAATGTGGTTTAGGCTTATTTTCTACAAAATTATTTTCCCACCATCTGAGTTTCAAAATAAGAAAAACTTTCTATAGTCTATGGTGGACTTTTTAATCAATCAAAATCATCTCTTCACTGAGTATCTGACAACTGGGAACATGAAGATTTCAATACTTGGAAACCCTTGGGTACATTTAAATCATTCTGCTTTGTGTAACTGGAGTTAAAGGCTTCCTTGGACAAGTCCTGGGCTAGGAGTTTCAAGGCCTGGATTCCAGCCTTTCTTCTGGAAAGTCTGGATCTAAAAGGGGGTTGGAGGGATAATGATAGAGATAAAGATAGAGATAGAGATAGAGACAGAGACAGAGAAAGAGAGAGAGAGAGAGAGAGAACCACAAAAAGAGTTCATGACACAACACTGTCCATATAAAAGTTCCAGAAAATTTTTTTCCATCTACATTTTTTCATTCTAGCATCAATAAAATGCTCATCACCTCTAACATCTATACCATGGTGAAAGGACTTTGCCTCTTCTTCAGATAAATAAAATATACACAAGAATGATGGAATGCAAAGTAAATAGATGTAACTTGACAGTTCGTATTTTCCCTTGTATAGGAAATATTATAAAGTTAGAATTTTATATTGAGTGAGTAAACAACATTTTCAGGGGGTTTCACTTGTAGCAATTTTCTCTTTATCATGCAGAATAGGAATGTCAGATTACATTGACAATCCTGAGAAGACAAAGGATAGGGCAGCCAAAGGAGGCAGAGACCCTGGACACAATATGACAATAGCCTTGAAATGACACATCAAAGCTGTCAGTGATGCTCTTCTTCTGAAACTTCAGCTTAAACTTCAGCTGGTACACATTTAGAATCTGCACTTATAGGCACAAGTCTTTATGTGGAATAAGGCTGTGATTTTTTTGAAAAAAAAAGACTCAATGATAAAATGATGGGGATTGAGTCTTCATTATTAATAAAAAGTTATCGCTTCTCGGCCTTTTGGCTAAGATCAAGTGTGTATTAATAAAAAGTTATCATCTTTTCATTCTAGCATCAATAAAACATTTTAGTACCCCAACAACTTGACATCATAAAATAAAATTGGGTGATATTGATTTAGATATTGATTTTACTCTCACTTAAAGTTATGGTGATATAATAAATAAGCAAATGCTGAAATATCATTTTCCTTTTAAAAATAAGAATGGGAAAAATGATCATTTAAAAACCACACTTCTTCATTTAAAAAGCTATTCAAAGGAATACAGGGAAGAAAAATTAGTTTTGTTACAGGAAATTAATCCTGTGATTAAAATATTTGAACTTTTAGTTTCTTAAGTCAGAGTTTATAGGTCAAATAATGTGCAAATCGTGCTATTGTGCACATACAAGTTTTAAGAAGAGAGTCAAAATCCAAGTGTTTTTATTGCATATTCATTGTGCTTCCCCACCTCACCCTTACACTCTCTGTACAAAAAAGTTTGGATTAAGTAATCAATCAAAGGCAGGTAGTCTCTGAGGGGAAACAGCGAAGGAGATGGGGCAAAGACACCCACAAGCTCTGAATCACATAAACCACACATCATTGTGAAGGTAGTGGTCATATGACATCCAACATATGACAACTGGATCTCCCCAGATG
Source organism: Spermophilus citellus (assembly GCF_964194105.1). Classification (NCBI taxonomy): domain Eukaryota; kingdom Metazoa; phylum Chordata; class Mammalia; order Rodentia; family Sciuridae; genus Spermophilus; species Spermophilus citellus. The sequence goes on along the minus strand of NC_138182.1, from coordinate 176,075,289 downwards.
TCACTAAGAAGTAGGACAACTGAAATGAATGTTAGTGCAGTTTCTTGACATGCCTTGAGGATTTCAAAGTTTTCTCAGACATCCCTTGAGAAGTAAAAAACACCAATTATGCTTTCGGATCAAATATTCACATCCCCACCGACTCAGAGCTACATCGCATATGTAAAAGACAGAGGGGGGAGGAGACGGAGAGATCGGGCGCCACGGAAAGAGAGATAATGCTGTAACTATGAGGTCTAGGGTCCTTTCTTTGGGGCCAGGAGATCTGTTGGGGCTGCAGCGAGCGGTCTACCGCCTCGGATGTGTCCCACCGGAGACTACTACTTACTGGGCTGAACCAACTTTGCTCTCTCTCTTGGCGAGCACTTTCGCAGGCTTTGTGTCTTCCACATCTTGCTGTAGTTCAGTCATCAGGGCCGGGTCCACAGGGCACCTTCAGACTCGGCGCGGCGTGTCGGCGCGGTTCCTTCCCGCAGGCTCCGGGGCGCAGGCCAGCGAGCCGTGCCGCGCCCTCCCCGCGCCCTCCGCCGCGCGGCGCAGCGCATCCAGGCCCCCGAGCTCCGGGGGCCGCCAACCTGGCCACGTTCGAGCCGGCGCGATTGGTCCCACCCACTGTGGGAGAGCCGGAGGGAGGGAAGGGGAGGGTCCAAGCCAAGTGACAGCCTCTTTCCCCAACCCAGGAGGCCGCCGAGGAGAAAAAGGAAACCTGTTGAACTAGTCTTTCTGGGAGACGAAGCTAATTGGCCAAGCAGGTGATACATTTGCCTAAGAAGGCACAATACATTTAGCCTCCTGATAAATTGGGCTTTTTTTTTTTCTACCTTGTCGTAACAGGGAAGTTTTAAAGAACGGCAGCGGGATCTAGATTCAGGAAATGGATGCGACGGAATGGGACTTTCTCGCACACCAAAGCACTGTGTGGGCTGGCCTATGCCCGGCCTAAATTAATCAGACAGGATGTTGCCTCATTGAGGACTGCCTCTTCGTGCTTAAACAAAAGGTCCTCTCAATTTTTTATGTGGGAATAACTAAGGTGATAAGAAGTAGTTTGTCTTTAATGGTTGCCTGGTTAACCCTGTGGTAGGCGGGAAGCAATCATCAAAATCTCATTAGCATCTTATTAACCATGCACCCAGCCAATACAATAAATGCCTCTTCTTCCTATCTTTGGTGGGTTTTGACAGGCTGGTCCTTATCTGAGGTTTTGCATTTAAACAACCCCTTCGCTCAACAAATTCTTGAGGCTTGGTATTCCAAGCATAGTTCTAAACATTGACATTATAATCAGTAACATTTTTTGTTGGTGGTTTTCCAATTTGCTAGAGAGTAGTTGATAATAAGAATTACTAATATAAAACCTATTGTTGGAAATCTAACTTCAAAACAATTAAAAGTAGAAATAGTTGCAAACACCACCTGGGAAGAAGTTAAGAAATCTGTGTTCTCAGGTTGCACGTCCTTCATCTTTCTTTTAAAATTAACTTTAGATTTAGGAATATTACAAGGAATTTTAGTATTCACATTTGCATGTGATGTGTGTGTGTGCCCGTGTAAGACACTCACATTTCCAAATAAGCTCAAACGTTTTGGAGATGCAAGTCCCTTCCAAGGTTTTGTTACATTCTTTCCATCAACCTGCTTACATTGTTAGACTGGGAGAACAGAAGCATCTTTTTGTAGTCAACTTGCTCCAAAATTGGTTCTTGTGACACTTGAAAAACAAACGAATAGTTTGCACATATTCCTTTAGAGTTGGTCTAGTCTGGTCTCTTCTTTCTAAAAAGGACACAGCCCCCCAACACACACTGGGGAGCCATGCTGGGTAGGGAATGCTCTGGGTGACCTGGAAGCTGGAGGCTGTCTCTTTGGTGTGCATTGTTATGTCTTCCTGAGGCCTTTGGGATCCTTCTCCAGTTCCCCACCCTATTCAGGGTGGGAGTGGTCTGGGAACTTAGAAGAAGTTGTCAAACCCCCAACTTCTGGGTAGTGACTCTTCAAATCTCAGGTGCCTTCCAAGCACTACTGATCTCAGATCTGACTCTGACTTTTTTCCTCAAATTAATTTAAAATGAATTGTGGTAAAATATACCTAACATAATATTTATCATGTTAATCATTGGTAAGTATATGATTCAATGACACTAAATACATTTGCAATGTTGTGAAATCATCACCACTACCTATATTAAAAAAAAAAATTCATTCCCAGCATAAAATCTCATTAAGTGGTAATTTCCATTAAACTCATTAAGAAATAAATCTCTCTTCAGCTCCCTCCTCCCATCCCCTAGTCATCTCTATTCTACTTTCTGTCTCTATGAAAGTGCCTCATATTAAATGGAATCATATGATAATTTCCCTTCTGTGTCTGATTTACTTCACTCAGCATATTTTCAGTGTCCCTCCTTATGGCATGTCAAAATTTAATTCTACTGGTTGGCTGAATAGTATTTCATTATTACATGCATATAACATTTATCTCATTTTCTTTATCCATTCATCTGTTGATGGGCATTTGGGTTATTTCTACCTTTTGCCTATTGAGAACAATGCTGCTATGAACATTGGTGTTCAAGTATCTGTCCAAGTCCCTGCTTTCTGTTCTTCTGGATACATATCTAGAAGTAGACTTCCTGGGACATGTGATATTCTATGCTTAACCTTTTGGAAAACTGCAGTCAGGCCTCTTTTGTTGCATGGGTAAGAGAAAGTGTTCAGAGTGGCTCTAGCACAGGCTTATAGCTCAATTAAAAAGGACACAGATACTTTGAAACTCATTCTTCAGTGTATGGGATGAGGACTTCCAATGGTGTGGTCTTAAGTGAGAAAGAACAGGAGAGGTTATGGGAGTGGAAGGAAGTTGGGTCTGAAGCAAATAAGTTACATTATTTTACTCAGTGACATTTGCTGACTTTTAAAAGACATTGCCAAACAGCTGCCTCCTTTGTTTATTCTTGTAGCTATTAAACCATAAAATGGAATACAGTATTTAAAAGGCAGCAGCAATCAAACAAGAGGGGAAATTTCAATGTGGTATAACAAAATAGAGACAGAAGATTATGCCTAAAATAAATTTTAGGAAGATCTTTTATTTTTACTTTTATTTCTACAAGCCTCTGGGAATCTAAATTCTCGTTTATAATATTGAAGAAAAGTTGTAGCTGATCCTTTTTACAGTTGTTGAAACAGGTTTGGTAGAAGATACCTAACCTGTCACCTTTATGGAGATGGGAACTTCTGTTCAATCAGCTTAGAATATTGGAAAACATTGGTCTTTTTAAAAAACAAATCATATATATTGTACATTCATTTGTAGTCTCAGGGTCAGAGTTCAAATAATGAGTTTGGAAATTTGAGTGAAGATTTGGTTATGATATATGGACAAATTATTACCTAATTTATAATACATGGCAGAGGTGTATATTTATTAGCCAATATAAGTATGTGTAAATTATCTTCACATTCTTGTAATTTATGCAGATTGTCTGATGGCATTTTCCATTGTTGAAAGATGTTGACGACTTTATTAAGATGAAACCTGGATGCTCTGTAATAATTTAACTATGCATACTATTTCATAATCAAAGAACTTCAGAAACATTTATCAGATCATTCCTATTTTCAATTAAGGTCAATTATCCAAAAGAGATAAAGGGAAAAAAAGTGAGAATAAAGAAGAGAGCTATACAATGACATTGGAGAACTGAATTCTTTTTTAAAAAAGTTATAAGAATGAAGATTGAGAAGCATTACCTGAAGGGATACTATTGTTGAATGTTTTATATTAAACACAAAGAAAAGCTTCCTAATGAATATAAGCATTGGACATTGGAATGGGAATATATAACAAGCTGTGAATTCTTCTACAATGAAGGCCTTTGACAATAAAAGTTTTCAAAAATTGAAAGAGTGCCAGACATGGTGGCCCACAACTGTAATCCCAGTAGCTCAGGAGGCTATGGCAGGAGAGTTGTGGGTTTGAAGCCAATCTCAGCAACTTAGTGAGGCCCTAAGTAACTTAGCAAGACCCTGTCTCTAAATAAAAATATAAATAAGGGCTGGGAATGTGACTCTGCGGTTAAGCACTGCTGGGTTCAATCTCTGGTATTAAAAAAAAATAAATCAAAAGAGTGATTTTAACCTACTACTTCCCAAGCCAAGTTATATATATTGGGAAATTTGAAATACTATTTCTCTCCCTAGAGATGAAGCAAGAACTAAGCTTAGCACCTGTGTTGAGAGGAACAGGCAGATGGGAAGTGTTCACTGGTCTAGGAAACACTAGAATAAATCTGGTTCATTGAGAGAGCAGTAGCCATACAAAGCCATACGAAGACTCTTCCTGGTCAATGTTCTTTAAAAATTAAAATAAATAAAATAAATTAAATAAATATACGTTAAAATCTACCTCAGAGTCCTAGAATGTCTATGTTCTATGCGGTAAATGCTACAGATCACAACCCGTGAAGTAGGAAGGTGTGTGACACCATCCAGTTCAGTAGTTTTCACACCAGGTTCCCAGGGAATCCAGGCTCTTAGGACCAATGTGGGGAGGAGCTGGCACTTGAACTTAGGTCTTCTGGTTCTGGTGCCCTCTTCTCACCACCACTCCAGTATAGTCTCTCCCACTTCAGTTAGAATTCTTTTGCTCCCATCTGTTTCATATATTTGTGTCTTAATTTCTACTTGGGGAAAGAAGTAAGGGTTGCCAAGTACACACTAAGTAAAATTTAAAAATCAAATCCCCATCAATTTTCAGAGAAGAACCCACGCTTCAGGGAGTCTAGGGATTTGCTAAAATTACAGTAGTCCCAACTGTATGGAGACCCAGTTTCCTGACCTCCAGTGGAGGTTCACAGGTTTTTATTAGACTAAAAAGAACAAGACACTTTTTTTTTTTTTTTAATGGCAGAAATACATGCTTTGTGGGAGAGTGTGTTGGGCGAAACCTCAATCCAGGTCTTCAGGCATGAATAGAATGTTTGCAGAAAAAGAAATGTTTGGATCTTGGACCATTTTTGGTGGTGGTATTTTGCAGTTTTCTGTTACTGAATAAACTAAACACCTGAAGATTCGGTGGCTTAAAACAATAACTTCTTATTACTTCTCATTGTTCTGTGAGTTGACTGAACTCAGCCAGATGGTTGTCACTGTGGTCTTTCCTGCAGGTGCAGTCAGAAAGAGCCCAGGGTTGGAGTCATTTGAAGACAGCTGAGCTATGTGCAAGATGGTGTTTTCTTTCCTCGGTCTGGTGCTTTAGGTAGGATGGCTGGAAGTGCCAAGTGTTTCAGTCTATCCATGGGGCATTCCACAGGACTGACTCTGGCTTCCTTTTGTCTGGTGGCCTCTGTGTGGTTGGATATTTGTACTTGTGGGAGGCCTCGTCCAGACCATGTGTGGAGGTGGAATCTACAAGGCCTTGTGTGAGGTAGCATTGGTGGTCATGTGGCTTCACCTGTGCTGCATTGTATTGATCAAAGGTGAGCCACGGGGCCAGCCCAGATTCAAGGTGCTAGAACTGCATAGGATGTGAATACCAGGAGAAGTACTTCACTGGCAGCCATCTTTGGAAACCAGTTGCTGCAGTGGAACTGGTTTATAATAACTGGTTTATAATAGAGTAGGCTTCTGACTATAGACTTTGTCATTGGGCCTTTGGGTAAATGAACTTTTCTAATAGCACAGTTCTAAATGCATGGGATATTGGGGCAAACAAACAAACAAACAAAAAAGCAAAATCCATGTTGTTGGGTTTCTGCATCTTAGTGGGACAAACCAAAAATTTGGAAAGTACAGTCAGCCCCCTTATTGGCAGGTTCTGCATCCTCAGATTCTACCAAGTAAGTACAGATCAAATATGTAGTTAGGCCTCCAATGGTTGTGTCTGTACTGAACATGTATGGACTTTTTTTTCTTTTCTTCCCTAAATGATACAGTATAACAACTATTTACATAGCATTAGGTATTATAAGTAATCTAGGAATGACTTAAAGTATACAAGAGAATGTGTGTGTAGGTCACATACAAATATTACACAATTTAATATAAAGGACTTGATCATCCTCAGATTTTGGTGTGGGGGAGGGTCTTAGAAACAGTCCCTGGAGGACAGTGAGGGAGCATTGCACAGTTTTAATGCTAGGATATAAAGGAAACAGAAAAGGGTAAAGAGGGAGGGAGGTCTATTTCACATGGAATGACCAGGGAAGCCTCTTGGAGAGATAATATCTCAACTGAACCTTGAGTGAGGTGAAGGACGCCCTCTGAGGTTCTGGGTGCAAGGCTTGCTAGGCAGAAGGGAGAGCCAAGGTAAAGACCCTGAGGCAGGATTAAACTTGGCATATTCTGGGAACAGCAAGAAGGCCACTGTTCTCTATTGTTCCTGCAGTACAAGGAGGGAGGAGAAAGTTGGTGGGAGAAGGCTGGTGTCTCAGATACATACTAGCTTTTTTCTGTTATTTGTATCTGCTGTCTTCTTTTAAAGGCATCTTCTCAAAAGCAAGAACCCTATCTGTCATGTCCACCATTGTATCCACAGCACCTGCTTCATGTTGGATGCTTAGGCAATGTTTGCTGAGTAAATGAATCATCAAGTGATTGCTTCTAGCCACTGATTCTCAACCATACTCTGGAAACTCACACTGACTGACATGTTCTGATATTGGGTAATATGTTTTTTTGTTGTTGTTGTTGTTTTCCTTTTCACTTTACAGTGAGAAAAAAGGAGTGAATGAAAAAGAAAGGTAGTAGAAAATTTCCTCTCGTAACTTAAAAAAGAAAGCCTTTGGTCCTTGCTACTTGCCTGCTAGTTGGGTGCAAGTACCCCAAACATATCAGAGAGGCCCGATTACTCCCAGCTGGCCCAGCTCTGGAGCAAGTCCCAGAGGCACTGTTTAGAGTTTAGGCAACAACTTAAAGTTATGGAATCTCTCATTTTTTTTTTCTTAGAGAAACATTCATTCAGCCTTTTCCTCTCTTTGTCTGGGACACTAAGTATTACACCATGAGTGTGAGGAGGGCTTTTCTCTTTCTTCATGCCTATTTTTCTCCCTGTGAAACATCCTGACAGTGCTGTCCGTGGGAAGCAGTTGTCTTATTGTTTTGAAGTATCTGATGTTTAACTAGCTAGTTTCTGCATATAATGTATTTTTTTTCTATCACTTGTATTAAACATTTTCTGTTGCTTATTCTGACCGTTGTCATTCTTTTTCTATTTTCATTTAAAAAAATTCCCATTAGCATTTTTATCTTTTTTTCCCAATATTTTCCTTCAATGTAACACTATTCATTTAAAAAAAATCATTCCAAAGAAATAAGTGAGCCAAGAAGGAGTAAGAGAAAAGGATATCATGAGACTCCTCAGGAAGATAAGAAAGTTCTTCTCTCAAGTACCTACTGACTTACTTTCCTTTTTGGTTGAATTTTGCAAATAGATCCTTCATTTGAGGTGATTTGTATCCTCCCTACCTTCCTTCCTTCTTTTTTTCCTTTCTTTCATCGAATATTATTTTTGTTGCCTTTAAAGTGCCAGGCCATATACTGAGTGATGGAGATATAAAAATGAATAAGCCCCAAGCTTGCTCTTAAGTGAGTCTGTCATCCTATTGGAAAAACATACCAATAAACAGATATTTACCAAACGTATGTATGCAGAACCTTAATCAAAAATTATTGTCCTTATATTTTATAACCAGACACTTGGTGGTAAGTAATTTCATGATGTCAAATGGTGAGAAGGAAAGGGTAGGTCATTTGATGCTTCCTGTTCTTCTGTTTTGGGCCACATGGTAAGCCACTCCACACACATATCCATGCAACTTTAGAAAGGCTGAAAGTCGGGAGAACTGGGCTGTAATCCAACCTCTGTGCTTGGTGCTGGAATGTGAATCTATTAATGGAAAACAGCATGAAAGTAACAGATCTCCTGGCTCCAAAGAAAGGACCCTAGACCTCATAGTTACAGCATTATCACTTCTTTCTGCCTTTACATTGACAAACTACAGGGATGAGGGAAGAAATATTTTTTTTTTTTTTTTTTACACACAGAAGTGGTGTGTGAACCAATTGAAAAAAATTTAAAATTTTCTCCAGGAGAGAGTAAGTATTGAAATCTATTCATCTGAAAAGACAAATGCATTTACTGGCTTCCTATAGGAAGGGCTTTACTTTGCATTCATTTCCACTTTTAAAAGCATACCAGATGAGGGGCTGGGGTTGTGGCTCAGTGGGACAGTATTTGCCTAGCACATATGAGGCACTGGGTTTGATCCTCAGCATTGCATAAAAATAAACAAATAAGCTGGGGGTGGGGCAGTGGCTCACTCCTATAATCCCAGTGGCTCCAGAGGCTGAGGCAGAAGGATCGAGAGTTCAAAGCCAGCCTCAGCAAAAGCAAGGTACTAAGCAACTCAATGAGATCCTGTCTCTAAATAAAATACAAAGTAGGGCTGGGGATGTGGCTCAGTGTTTGAGTGTCCCTGAGTTCAATCCCCGGTACCATAAATAAATAAATAAATAAATAAATAAATAAATAAATAAATAAAAACAAATAAAGGCATGCTGTTCATCTACAACTACCAAAAAAAAAAAAAAAAAAAAAGCATACCAGGTAAAAACTGAATGCTTTCCTGTGTGTTAGTAATCAAAGAAATCTAACTTAAAATTCATTTTTTATTCCATATCAACAAATATAATAAACTCTCTGCTAAGACATGTATCAGAGAGAGAGAGAGTTGGGCATTGGAAATGCTATGTATTATAGAATCCCCAGCCCCCATATTTTAAGAAAATATTGTGTGCATCTGTAGTAGACACTACAAGAGAAGCAGCTGATAAGAACTGTTGGGATAGTCTTGGGTTCTAGCTTCTCAGTTGAATCCCCAGCCCCCATATTTTAAGAAAATATTGTGTGCATCTGTAGTAGACACTACAAGAGAAGCAGCTGATAAGAACTGTTGGGATAGTCTTGGGTTCTAGCTTCTCAGTTGTTTTCCCCAGCTAGTACCACAGTATTTATTTTTCTGCCCTTGGATATCCGAGGGATTGTTTGTGGTAGCCTTTCAGTCAACAACTCTTCTAGTTTGAGCTAGTTAAGGGAATTGTCCTGGCAATAAGAGAGTCCCGACTAGGAGGTAGAATAAAGGAATGGTAAAGAGTTAAACTGATCTGAGAATTTTTAAATGTTCCTTATTATCTTGGACAGATGTCTTCTTCTAAACCTCATTTACTCATCTATCGGGGGAAAATGGGTACAGCATAAGCATTTATTTTATAGAATCACTATAGAATTTTAAGAGATAATGTATGTTATAAACTTGCGTTGTAAGGCAGACACATAGTAAGCACTTTATATAACTATTGATTATCATCATTGCATTATTACTGACAAGAGTAGAATTTTAACAGATTGAGGATATTGCTTTCCCTTAGTTCCTCAGCTCTCAGTATGTCACGGCAATCTACAGTGTGTATTCATGTCACTTGCTAAAGGGAGTTACTAGAGATATATAAGATGTGATCTCTATCTTCTTCCACCATGACCCTATTCACATGTCAGAAGTTAAGGCTGTAGCCTTAGATCATAGGCATTGATACATTTAACTTGCTAGATCTTGACCATAATCTCTCTAGTCTTCTCTCTCTCTCTCTCTGTCTCTGATGTCTTCGTTACCATAAAGCTTTAGCTTAACTAGTGAGAGTCATTGGAATTAAGAGCTAATCAAGATGAGCTCCTATGGAGTGGAAGCCTATGATGACTAGGGTGATTGTAATTCTGATTTGCTTGAGACAGTCCTGATTTAGTCCTGCTGTTAGACATAATTATATTAGAGTCCTCTTTCATTCTTTAAAGAGCTCCATGTTGTAAAATTTTGATAGTCTAAAGTATTGACCACACTAAAATGTATTTGCTCAGTTGTTTAGAGTAGGCATCTAATGCACCCACATGTTGAATCTGATGGCCTTGTTGCCCAGGGGCTACTCTCTGTCACTTAGTCTACTTCCACTTCTATTAAGTGACTTGAAAGTTATTGGAAGGGTGGAATGAAAATATTTGTATGCAAGAACGTCAAATTATCACAATTACCTGAAAAAACAATTTAAGCTCATGCTCCATTAATATAGAGGGAGTTACTAAAGATATATGTGGTTAGCTTTTTGTTGTTGTGACCAAAATATCTGACCAGAACAACCTAGAGTAGGAAGAGTTTCTTTGGGGTTCATGGTTTCAGAGGTATCTGTCTATGGTCTGGGGACTCCATTGCTTGGGGCCTGAGGTGAAGCAGAACAGCACGGTGGAAGGGCCTGGTGGAGGAAAGCTGCTCAGCTCTTGGCAACTGGGAAGTAGTGACAGTGAGAAGAAAGGGCCACTGACTGATGTAGTCCAAGACCATGCCCCCAGGGACCTACTTATTTCAGCCACACCTCACTTGCCTCTGATTACATCCAGTAGTCCAGTTGAATAATTAATGCATCTGATGGATTAATCCACTGATGAGGTTACAGTGCTCAGAATTCAATCTTTTCACCTCTGAATATTGCTACATTGCCTAACACATGAGATCTTTAGGTGACATTTTTAAATCTAAACTATAACAATATCAATCCAGAGCATCTATGTACAGAACTGACCGCTTTATGACCCAATCAAGAGTTTGGGTCTGACTGATTTATTATTACCTCTCTTGACTTTATTAACCACAAGGCACAGTTTTTTTGTGAATCATACTTATGTTGACACTGAGGATGTAAAGAACCTGGCTTAATTCTCCAGATGCTTTCCTTAACGATTTGCTCAAAATGAAAGAAATCAAGAGTAAATTCCCCTCTTTTACAGTAAGAATTTGAAGGCTAAGTCCCAGATCATGGCTTTCAGTTTAATCACTCAGTGAACTAATTCCTCAGAGCTTTGGGTATCTAATGGTTACTAAATTTCCAACAAGTAAGTTTTGTAATGAAAAAAACAAAACAAAACAAAAAACCCAGCATACCCTAGAACACACAACAAAATCAGTTTCAGGATTGCTTCACTATTTTTGTTATCTGCCCTGTTTAAAAGGGGGGACAGTGGTTACATTGTGGGTATGGAGTTTTAAGGGTACTTCAAATGTTCTATATGTTGATCTGGGTGTGTCCACATGTAAAAAATTATTAAGCATGCACTTAAGATATAAATTAAATCTAAATTTTAACAATTAAAAAGAAAAGCCTTAAATCTCTGTAGCCAGGACTCGTTAAAAAAATGTATTTTGATTTGATAAAAGAACAAAAAGAAAAAACAAAACAATATACATAAAGTTCTTAATCTCCTTTTATTCTCTTGAATACCATTATGACCTGTCTCTTTATTCTTTTCTATGAATAAATGCCTCACTAACTCTTCTTTACTAATATTTGCTAATCAACTCCAAATCATGAACAAAAGAGTTTTTGGACAGGACTTTTTCTGCCTATTCTCACTCAGTTATTTGTTTTAGTGTATAACATTGTAAAGTCTTAAACTTTTAACTATGTTGTTGTTGTTTTATAACTTGTCAAATATCTGTTGAAAATTTCTAGGTCATGTCAATTATGAATTATAAATATTATGTATCTTCATTTCTTTGTTCCTAGTTTATCATGTGGCTGTTTCAAAAGTTAGTTTAAGCAAAAAGATCAAAAGAAGCAAATAGCATTTGGATGTAAAACATGATAAATTAGAAACCTCCAGATTAAAAAAAGAATTTGAGGAGCTGGGGTTGTGGCTCAGTGGTAGAGTGCTTGCCTAGCATGTGTGAGGCACTGAGTTCCATCCCTGCTACCACATAAAAATTAAAATAAAAACAAATAAAATAAAGGTATTGTGTCCATCTACAACTAAAAAAATATTAAAAAAAGAATTTGATACCTTCGTAGATCCTATATTTTACTATATATCTACCTCCAGAGGGCATTTGAATAGTTTGTAACCAACCAAACAATGATCTGTTTCACTAGACTTAGGTGAGTTCAAGAACTGAAATTATATACAATTAAAAAAAAAAAAGTGGGGCAGGTGGCATAGAAGTCATGGAGTGCTTCCTACCTGCCAGGCACTGGGTCTAGCATACATTATTTAATCCTCACAACCAGCCTAGGAGGATTATATCATTGTACCAATGAAGGTAATGAGATTTGGAAAAGACAAACAACACACCTTCTATCACACAATGGGTCATTTAGTTGTGTTGTTTTCCAAAGTTTGCTCTTTTCTACAATTTACTACCTCTAGTGATGTCACAAGAAGTGAATTCCAAAGCGATTCAAAGATCCAAATCGATTTTTGAGATAATCTCATCCATCTCCCTTGTTCAAAGATAAGAAGATAGAGTCCAGAGAGGTCATGCTGTTTCCAACAATTTGTGTATGTTGTGGGCAACATACAGCTCAACTACTGGTTTCTACAAGCTTCCTCTACTTCTTATCCTACATCTCCACCTCAACCTGCCCCCATATCATAGTCAGAATTCAAGCTTTCAATTCCACATTATAGGTGGTCAAGAGTGAATGGTTTCTGAAACTTAGATTTAAATTCCTAATCTATCACTATGAGTCGCGTGAGTTACTTTACCTCTCGAAGCATCAGTTTCTTTAGTGTAAACAGGAAGTAAGTAATCGTGGTTTTGGTAACTGAAGGAGTTAAGACATGGAAAGCCTTGAGAATGAGGCATGTAGAAAATGTTTTTTGATGCCAGGGATGAGTTTGGTTACTTTACTGCACAACTTCCTCCCTTGATTTATGGCTACATGTGCACAGGCATGTCTGCCCCTGGCAGGGAGATGGTATCTCATCCATCTCTGTTAAGCTCTCCTCTTCCCCTCCGCCCCCGGTACCAAGATCAGTATTAACAATTCTAGATACGGAATAAAGGGGCAGGTGGGTAGGAATGATGGTAGAATGAATCAAACATTCTGACCCTGTGTGCGCATATGATTACGTGACCTGAGTGACTCTGCATCTTGTACAACTAGATGAATGAGAAGTTATACTCCATTTATGTATGATGTGTCAAAATGCATTCTACTGTCATGTATAATGAATGAAAACAAATAAAAATATTTTTAAAAATCATCATTTTAAAGCTGATATATATGGAGAAGTTACATCATATCTCAAGGTGACTTCTCCACTGAATTCAGAAATAGATTTCCCTCAAAGATTTCCTTCTGGGATAAATATTAGTCCACTAGTATCCAGAGAGATGAGTAACTGACTGTTAAGTGGGAAATACTGTCTTCTTGTGGCTTTGGAGCGACTGTACCCTAATCTCTGGTTCCATAAAAGTATTCTTCTCCCAATAAATTCCCTACTAAATTATGATTTTTACATATGACCTTCTTCTTTAAGCTATACCCCTGCATAGTTGACTTAGTCCCTGAGAAAATAGTAAAGAAAAATTCTGGACTTATTTTGAGGTTGCTATAGATCCTTACACCTTTATCCAAAACCCAGAGGACTAGATATATTTTTGAATTTAGTGTTATTCTTGGATTTTAGAATGGTAATGTGACACGCATGCTGCACATTACATAATATCTGTGTTAGTTTTCTGCTGCTGTGACAAAATACCTAATATAACCAACTTGAAGGAGGAGAGGTTTATTTTGGCTTTTGGTTTCAGTCCATGTTCACTTGGCTCTGTTGTTTTGGGCCTCTGGTGAGGCACAGCATCATGGTAGGGAGTATGTGGTGGAGCAAAGCTACTTACCTCATGACAACTGGGGGACAGAGCAAGCAAGAGAAGGGGTGGAAAATAAAACATAGCCTTCAACAGTCTGATCCAGTGACCTACTTCCCTCAAGTAGTTCCCACCTCTTAAATTTTTCCCCACTTCCCAATAGTCCCTTAAGTTATTAATTCAAAACCCTATTAATACACAAATAGATTGAACTGTTGATGAGATCAGAGTCCTCATGATCCAATCAATTCCCAAAGGCCCTCAGATCTGAAGACTGCTGCATTAGGGAACAGACCTTTAACATATGAGCTTTGGGGATGCACTTCAGATCCAAACCATAACAATATCCCTGGCTGGTGATCCAACACAATTCTATTTCTTTAACTACATATATGAATATTCCTATTAAGTGAGATAAATAGATACTGCTTATAGCTTTATATCACTTTGACGGAGGTTCTGCCAACAAAATTATAGAAGTGATTTGATTTTCAGAAGCCCTTTCATTTCAGAATTGTGGCTAGGAAATTGTGGATTTCTAATACCAAAGTGGTTATGTTTTAAAAAAGAAAATGATGGAGGTTGTTGCAGTCCTTGGACTAGGGTCCTAAGTCACAGGGACTCTACTCTGAGAAGAGGGGAATTACTTCTTTTAAGGAAGCTAGTGCTACACTTCGGATGAAGGTCAAGCATATGACTCAAGGTGGTATTTACCAATATCTCCTTGCTCAGTCAACCCATGGTTTCATTAGCAATCAGTGTGGCTATTATTGGTGTGCCTGTTGTTTATGAAACTAGGCATTTTGAGTTGGTTGGAAGTACCGTCACACTTAGAAAACTCTTCCCCTTTGCCTTCTTCTATCTATGGTATGTAAGATGACAAGAAGTCACAAGGAGAGCCAGGAGCCACAATGCAGATGTTGGCAGAAGCCCTGGACATAGAAAAGGGACTGGAGGATAGGGCTGATAGCAGAACACTAGGGCCTAGCACCCGATTCATCTGGGACTCTCACCGAGGCTTTTAATTTTCCCTGCAGCTAGTTCAGCAGTTACAGAACAGTGATTCTCAGCTAAATATGAGCAAGCAGTGAGTTTTGATAAAATTGTGAAAGCCAAATAGTGAACTAGGAAGTTTCTAATTTTCGGTAGTCTCCATAGTCTCTACTATCTTCTGTGATTTGCACATTTGTGTCATCTGCTGGGATTAGCATTTGACCCTGCATTTGATGTGGGGTTACAAATAGATTGAACTGTAATTACAGGGGTTACCTTGGTACTGGATTGTCTGAGCCTAATTAACAGCAGTGATATCTTGATTATGTTGAATAGATCTGGCCTACTCAAGACCGTGTGGCTAGAAAACTGTGTTATTAATGTAAGCTATCGTGGGTTTATTTGATAGTAAACTTTTCTAAGTATGAGATAAGGCAGATTCATGTTCTGAAGTTTCTATAAAATGCTCCTTGTTGGAACAAGAGAAAAGCAGAAATGCTTTCATTAAAAGGTCTGAGAGACCTCCAAAAATCTATGGCCAGACCACTAGTAAACATCTTTCTTTCTAAAGTCAGTCAGTAAAGGTTGGAGGAACTGTCTTCCTTTAAATTTGAATATTTGAATACAGTAGCAAGAGACTTCAGAGAACATGAAAAATCAAGAAAATACAATACCATCAAAGTAATACAATGATTTTCTGGTAACCAGTGCCAAAGAAATGAAGATCTATGAACTGCCTGACTAAAAATAATTATTCAAAGGAAACTCAGTGAGCTAAAAGACAACACAGATGGGAAGCTCAATGAATCAGGAAAGCAATACATCAACAAATCAAGAAGTTCAACAAAGAGATAGAAATAAATTTTTTAAAAAAAGAACCAAAAATATGAATTATGGAGTGTAAAACACAATAACTGAAACTGAAAATTTCAACAGAGAATTTAAAAAATAACAGACTATCAAACAAAAGAAAGAATCTGTAAACTCAAAGATAAGTGATTTGATATTATCCAATCAGAAGAAAAAAATGAATGAAAAGAACCAAAAAAATCCTATGGAATTTATGGAGCATCATCAAACAAATCTATATATGTATTATGAGAGCCTATTATAAAAAACATACTATTGTAAAAAATTACCAAATCACAAAGGAATATAATAAGAAAGGAATAAAGGAACAAAATACTATACAATCAGAAAAAAAAAAACCCAAGATGGCAATGGACACCAATTAATATTTACCCTGTATGTAAATGCTTTAAATTTACCAATCAAATGGCATTGAGTTATTGAATAAATTAAAAAGTAAAACAGGATCCAGTGATGTTCTGTTCAAAAGAGACTTTACTAGATTTAAAAGCACAGATGAATAGAGAAGATATTTTATGCAAAAGGTAACCAAGACAAAACTGGAGTAGGTATATCAGAAAAAGTAGATTTAAATTTAAAACTGCTTTTAGAGACAAAGGTCACTTATAATGATAAAATGGTCATTTCAATAGGAAGAAATAACAATTATAAATGTATACACATTCAACATGAAAACAGATAAATATATAAAACAAATATTGATCCATCTGAAGATAAAAGTTAACATCAATACAATAATAGCAGGAAATTTAAATATACAGCTTCTAATAATTAATAGAACATCCAGACAGAAAACCAATCAAGAAATGTCTTCCTTGAAAAACAGTATAGACCAAATGGAATGTTTGTATGTATACACTTTCCACCAACAGCAGCAGAATACTCATTCTTCTCAAGGACATATGCAGCATTCTACAGCATAGGTCACACATAGGGTATATAGAAAGTCTTAACAAATCTAAGAAGGTAAAAATCAGGCCAGGTATCTTTTCCAGTTGTAATGTATGAAACTAGAGATCAATAAAATCAAGAAAACTGGAAAATTCACAAATATGTGAAAACTTACTCTTGAATCAAGAAGGAAATCAAAAGAGAATTTTAAAGGTGTCTCTACGTGAATGAAAATGAAAACACAAAATACCAAAATTTATGGGATGTAGCAAAATCAGTTCTAATAAGAAAGTTAATAGTGATAAATGTTCATGTTAAAAACATTTTTTAAAAAGACCTTAAATAAACAATGTAATTTTATACTTTAAGGAACTAGAAAAATAGCAAAAAAAAAAAAAAAAAAAAAACTAAGCCCAAAGTTAGCAGAAGGAAGGAAATGATAAGATTAGTGAAGATATAAATCAGATAGAGAATAAAATTAGAAAAAACAACAACAACAACATTGGGGGCTGGGTATGTGATGTGACTCAGTGTTAGAGGGCTTGTCTGCCATGTGTGAAGCCCTGGATTCCATCCCCAACACCACAAAACAGAAACAAAAAACAGTGTAACTAAAAGTAGTTTTTTGAAAAGAAAAACAAAATTAATAATCACTTACATAGATTAAGAAAAAAAAGAAAGATCCAAATAAATAAAATCAGAACTGTAAAAGAAGACATTCCAATAGATGCCTCAGAAATAAGGATTACAAGGACTTACAACAAAATATATGCAAACAAACTGGTAACACAGAAGAAAGGGATAAATTCCAAGTCACATACAACTTGCTAACAGTGAATAAAAAAAGAAATAGAAACTGGAATAAGCTCCTACCAAATAAAGAGGTTGAATCAGTATTCAAAAATATCCCAAAAAAGGAAAGTGTCGGACCAGATGGCCTCATGGGGGAGTTCTCCCAATAATTTAAGGAAGAATTAATATTAGTCCTTCTTAACTCTTCCAAATCACAGAAGAGGGAACACTTCCAAATTCATTCCATGAGGCCAACATCACTCAGTGTACCAAAATCAGTCAAAGATACTCTTTTAATGAAAAACTGCAGGAAATATCCCTTATGAACACAGATGCAAAAATTCTTAATGAAATACTAGCAGACCAACACATTAACTCATTTTGTCTCATTGCTCCAAATGTGGGACACATAAAAACTTAAATATAGTAAATAATGTAATAGCATTAATTAATATGGTGATACACAGGTATTGATTATATAATATAGATTATTAAACATGAAATAATTTATCATTTTCAATCCATTTTAATGCATCTGCGTCGAAATTGAAATATTTACAGAATCGAAAACTTGGGAGAAATGGGTTCACAAAACTAAAGACAAACAACACATTCATCACAGAAGGCACAGAAAAAGAATTTAACAAATTCCCATATCCACTCATGATTAAAACTGTTAACAGGTATAAAGGAACTTACCTCAATACAATAAAGAGCATATATGAAAAGCCCATCATAATTAATAGGGAAAATATGAAAACTTTCCCTCTTAGATCTAGTATAAGGCAAAGAAGCCTACTTCCACCACTTTTCAACATAGTGCTAGAAGTCCTAGCTAGAGTAATTACACAAGAAAAAGAAATAAAGACATCTAAATAGAAAAGGAAGAAATAAAATTATCTTTATTTTCAGGTGATATGTCTAGGTAGAAAATCTAAAAAACTCCATCAAAAACTGCAATAACTCATAAATGAATTTAATAGAGTTGCCAGGCAAGAAACTCTACATACAAAAATCAATTGTGTTTTTGTAAACAATGAACTATCAAAAAAAGAAATGAAAAAAACAATCCCATTCACAATATCCATAAAATGAAAAATATACTTAGGAATAACTTAACCAATGAAGTGAAAGATTTGAACACTGAAAATTATAAAACATTGATGAAGGAAACTGAAGACACAGAAAAATGGAATGACATTTTGTGTTCATAGATTAGAAGAATTGATATTGTTTAATGGCCATACTGTGCAAGGGGATCTATAGATTCAATACAATTTCTATCAAAATCCCAAAGGCATTTTTTTACAGAAATGGACAAAGCAATTCTCAAATCAGTATGAAATCACAAAAGACCCAGAATAGCCAAGGAAAAGAAGAACAATGTGGGAGGCATTATGCTACCTGACTTCAAGATAAAGGATAAAACTACAATAATCAAAACAGTATGGTGCTGGCATAAAAACAGAAGTATAAAACTGAATTGAGAGACCAATAATAAACCTGTGAATCTATGGTCAACTGATCTTTGGTAAGGGTGTCAAGAATACATAATGAAAAATCATAGTTTTTAAATAATTGATGTTGGGGAAAGGGGGCATGTACATGCAGAAGAATGAAATCGGAGCCTTATATCATAATCAAACATCATCCTAAAATGGATCAAAGATTTAAATATAAAACTTGAAACTGTAAGACTATTAGAGGAATAAAATAGGGGAAAGCTTCCTGACATTGGTCGGGGCAATGATTTTGTTTTTTTTTTTGCATATGACTCCAAAGCAAAACAAAAGCAAAAATAGATAAATGAGATCACATCAAATTAAAAAGCTTCTGTACAAAAGGGAAGAGATACACTAAGGAATGGAACAAAATATATTCAAACTCAATACCTAACAAGAGTTAATATTCAAAATACACAAGGAACTCATGTAACTCAATAGTGAAAAAAAAAAAAAGAACAAAACACCAACAGATATATGAAAAGCTGTTCAGTATCACTAGTCATCAAATAAGTGCGAATCAAAACCATGATGAAATATCACCTTAGACCTATTCGGATAGCTATTATCCTAAAATGACAAAAGACAACAAGTTTTGGCAAGGAAGCGGAGAACAGAGAACCCTGTACACTGTTGGTGTGTTGTATAGTCTAGATTTGCTGAAAGAGTGAACACACACTTTTTTAGGACACACACACACAAAAAATCACAAAATTAAAGGTAACCATGTGAGGTGATGGATATGTGAATTGATTATGGTAATCATTTCACAACATGTACATATATCAAAACAGAGTCCTAAATATATGCAGTCTTTATTTGTCAATTATATCTCAATAAAGATGGAAATAGAAACATCTTCCCTCTTGTTCTGGAAATGGATCCGCAGGCTCTCTCCTGCTGCTTTTGACTTTTTAGTCCCTGACATTATTCTTTTTCTCTTTTCAACTTCTAACATTCCAGCACTGATGAATACTTGGTTTTTGAATAGGTTTTTCTTATTAGGCCTAGTGATAAGACAAACTTAAAAAACCTTCAAAAAGGAATAAAATGAGCATTTATGCATGTAAGTTAATTTTCCATGAAGACTGCTCGTGTGTTACGTGCTACCTGGAGCAGTGCTGGGAGGATCAGGGAGACCAGTCTCTGGAATTTTCCTTTCTGCTTTTCTCCCCAACCTCCTGTCAAGCCAGGCAAACTCTTAGAGGCCTTTCAGCTCCAGGAGGCCACTATTCCAAACCATCCTGTGAGTTCAGTCTGAGATCATGGTTGGTAAGCTCCGATTAAGGTAAAATGATCAGATCTTGAAATGTGCTGATTGGGAAAGTAATTAGGAAAATGAACTTCACTGATTATAATGAATAGGCAAGAATAGATTGTATTTAACCAGCTTTGTGCATTAAAGAATTTAACCCTGAGACTAAATGTTAACCATATTTTAAAATTCTTTTTAGTAGGTTTCTTAATCAGCCTTAATTTTCTTTCTTAATCACAAGACATTATTATTCCATTTTTCTGATGAAGTATCTTTTAATCATAAAATAGATATAATTGAGTTATAAAAACTGTGACCAAAAGCACCAGGAAAATTCTATATAGATTAGGAAAATGGTTTAGTCTTGTCCATTAATGTATTTTGGAGACCTCTAGTTATAATTTTAATGACTCCATCCTCTTATCATCCCAACTATTCTCTAAGCTAGCCTTAGGCTCTTTCATAGCCAAGTTGTGTCAGTTAGGGTGGCTCCCACTTGGCAAGAAAAGAACCACATGTGGGTTATTCCAAATGGGGAAAAAAATATGGCTTTCATTTCATAGAACGATAGTTTCTTGGGATTAGGAAAACCTTCACAGTCCCTATGGTATTTATATTTGAGTTTTCTCTATTCATATGAAATCTTCCTACCAGAATGTAAGTTGGATAGCAGAAGTAACCGGGACTATTTCATTCACCTGTGTATCGACAATGTTGAGCCTCCAGAATAAGCATGTGATTAAGGAGTGTAGAATATCACATGAATCTACTAATGACTTAAACACCTCTGGCTACAGGGAACTCATCCCTGTTCAAGGCATCCCAGTTCACTCTTGGTCCCCTCTGGTCATTTAGAGTTCTTCTTTATAATGATTGGACTGTCATTTCTGCTTGAGTATTTAATTTAGATTTAGCCCTGGCTACAGGGAACTCATCCCTGTTCAAGGCATCCCAGTTCACTCTTGGTCCCCTCTGGTCATTTAGAGTTCTTCTTTATAATGATTGGACTGTCATTTCTGCTTGAGTATTTAATCTAGATTTAGCCCTTCTGGCTGCATAGACTTGCTCTACCAAATGACAAATCTTTAAACATCTGAGTTCACACTTGTGTCCTGTTCTCTCCACCTAATCTCTGAGGTTTATGCTGCAGACTACTATCCCTGGTCCTTTAGTAACTGATATAGACATGAACAGCTCCTCATACTCTCAGATACTATTCTCTACCCATGTACCAGATTGTCATCTTTTCACTGAACCCACAAAGGTTTAGGGAAGGCGCTTCCAGCAAGTAAATTTACCTTATGCATTCTAAAGATTATTTTTGCTCTTTGCTATCAAATTAACTGTTTCTTTTTCTTTTTAAGGCTACGGTTTTTTTTTCTATCTTTCCAGAGAGAACTTCTAACTTAGTCTTAAAACCTGGCCTCAATGGAAAGCAATTGTAGATAATTATTATCAGCTGCTGGCTTAGCCTATGAATTATTCATTGGTTGTGTTTTCTTTCCAGTTGGACTTGTTTGGAGATGCAAGATTATTTGACTCTTTGTGAAGATTAAGCCTGCTGAGATAGCTGGAGGGTCCCTCCCTGGATCGAAACCCAGAATGCTTCCTCCATGGCAGCCAGGCCAACCATCCAGTCTCTCATGTCCGATTCTGGGAACAGGGTGCTTCCCCATGTGGGGAAACCTGACAGTGAAGGAGAAACTTTGAAGATTCAAAAAGACTGTGAAATGTTTCCATCTTGCTGCTAAACAAGGTTCAACTTAGTAAAAAGAATTTATTGATTTTCATGATCTTTGATAGTTTCTAGGGTAATTTTAAAATCCAACCATCAATTTGGAAGTTGCTGTACATGCAAACATATAGGAGCTTTTGTAGAAATCATCTATTGGTGAGATAAAATCGTATACTTGGGAAATAGAGAAGCAAAATTTTTTAAAAAGCATTTTTTTCCGTTACTTGAATTTTTTGAAATTACAGTCAGTTGATAATTGGGGAGATGGTTTTGATGGGAGGTGGAAGGAAGAAAATGGAGGATGATGATAGGGAAGGGTAAAGGAGGAAGGGAAGGAAAAAGGAAAAGAGCAAATAAAGTAGAATGTCTAAAAAATTCCAGGTAGCCATTGGGTCCTTAACTACTTTCTTATATGTACTCTGAGACTTGTACTATAGTTATACATTTTGTAATTAGCCTATCAAAAGTTAGACAATTCTTATGTAACAGAAATACATTGTTCTGGGAGGAAAGACAAATTTCTAGTTTATTTTTCAAGTGTATTCTAGTTGACTTGTTGTAGTTACCTGCTCCAAAGAGAATGGGACAGAAAATAGATCCTTCCATGCTTCCATAAGATAGAAAGTGATTCTGATCTAGGCTAATAATCACAGTTAGGCTACTTAGTATTTCAGGGGTATATCATGAATTCCGTTCTTGATAAATTCAGCCTCTGTATCTCTGTGAGGATTTCTTTTTGAATGCCCAGGGTGAAAGGCAAGAGTCAAAGAACCTCTGCACATCATCTGTTCTTTAAATGACATCCCAACACCAGGAAAGCACCAAGGGTTTATTTGTACCTGGAAGGCCTTGATGGTGGTGGTAGATATATTTCTGGCTAGAAAGTCCCAGGACCACTTCAAGGTGGTCAGGGCCTAAAGTGATAGTTGCACAATATGCAAATACATTTTCTATGACTAGTAAATTGGCTGTCTGATTTTTCCAAAGAATTGACACTGTTTTCTTAAACTATAGATAATCTAGTTCAAGATGTTGACATTGAACTTTTCAAAACCACTTTCCTTTTATCTTTTCCCTGAAATTGTACAGGGTGAGGGCAGGGATGTTTTGGGATAAAACCTATAAAAAAGAATTGTGTCAGGTGTCTTCAAGACCACCCCACACTCAGAGATTCACTAGAAGGATTCAAGGAACTCAACATATGGTTGTATTCAAGGCTGTGATTTACAACAGGGACACAGTAAGTAGGATCCTAAGGGGTAAGACACAGGTAGAGCCTGGAAGAACCCAATATTGAGAAAGTGGCTTACTGTGCCTAGAACTGTGCAAATAATACGATTTAATAGATGAACTCCTGCTTTCCTTTCAGGAATTTGAATTTGGGTTACATGCTAGTCAGTGGTTGCCTATGTGATTAAAAAATCTTGACTTCAGTTTCTCCAGCGAGGCTTCCAATTTTTCCACCTGCTCACAAACACATAATTTTTGTCTTTTCACATATAGCTGTTCTAGTGGGCATGAAATAATATCTCATTTTAATTTTGTAATGACTAATGATATTTTGTTCAATATTACATCTTATTGCCCAGTTACATATTCTCTTTGATGAAAAAGCAATCCAAATCCTTGCTCATTTTGAACATGTGTGTTACTGAGTTGTAAGAAATCTTTATATATGCTGTATCCTAGATCTTAATCAGATGAATGATTTATGAATATTTTCTTTCATTTTGTGCGTTGTCTTTCACTTTTTTGATGGCGTCTTGTATTTAATTTTGATGATGTCCGATTTATTTGCTATTGCTTTTGGTGTCATATCTAAATATCATACCAGATTTTAATCATCTCACTTACTTTAGGAGGTCTATATCTTTTAGCCCAATTTCATTATTCCATAATGGAAGGAAGCTGAAGGTGAGAGGAACTGGAATACAGTGAAGTTGAAAGGCCATAGGATTTAGAGTCTTAATATTGAGCCCAATTATTCTGTTATTGGAATTGGGAACTTAATCTTTCTAAGCTTCAGTTTTCTATCTAGAAAGTGAGGAAATAATAGTTCTCACTTTGTAAGGTTTTTGTGAAAGTTTTGGACTAGCTCTTTTGAAACTGCTTAAGAGGAGACATTTAATAAATATTTTGTTGTTGTCATTTTTATTAAGAGATTGTGTAACTGGGCTGGACCTAATCAAGAATTGCTCAACAGATAAAGTTATTGTTCTTTTCCTAACAGTACATTTCTGAAAGGCTGCTGAAATTATGTAAAACTGTAGCATTACTTATGGTCATATAGTCTTCTGGCACCATCAAAAAACTTGAGAGGCTCACAGAAAAATGATTTTATTTCTTTGGGTTTCAGCAAAAAACAATGCTAATGCTCTTTGGGATCTAAAGAAGAATCCTAGCCCCCCAAAACCTGTGGAGTCAGTATAACTGAACATTTTATCATGCTGTGTTGTTATCTATTGTTAATTAATGACCACTTATAGAACTACATGGAAAATAACAAACAAAACTCCTTCCCTGTCAATTAGGTACAGTACTTTAAGAAAGGTCATTTGATAATGTCTTTATAGCAATACCTCAGCACTTCCACACAAATGTCCCCAGTCATTTGGTATTGATAAGTATAGAAATAGGGTAGGGCCACAATAAAACAAACTATTTTATTATTGTAAACCTAGATAATGGTGAAAGTTCGAAGTCAAATCATCTTCTCAGTTTAACCTGCTCTAATGTGTCAGGTAGACTAATAAGCAAGGAGAGACCTTCCAGTAAAGACATACTCATTAATCTATAATAGAGACTTTTCTGCAAGTTTTGTTCAAAAAACTCCATCTAACATTTTGCCACTTTATTCACCAACAAAAGTAAACCTTGGTCAGGAATTGAAGTAGTATATATTTTCCAATGTGGACAATCTAGCAAATATTAAAAACTTCTTTAAAACAATACACAATAATCTGATGCTGTGAAACATTTACCTTAAGCCACAGTTTTCTATTTTAGTCATTCCTATCTTAATTTGCAATCCAAAGAAACCATTTAGAGACTCTAAGAGAAGACTAAAGGACACCTGAGGCAATACAAAGATGAGTAACATAGTCTCTTCCATCCAAAATGTGGTGATTTAATACGTGATCTAGGAGCAGTCTATTGTCATCACTAACAGACTGAGAGTGAGAACAGTCTTCAGTCATGACCCAAGCTGATGAAGCGATTTGTGAAATGACAGCCCAAGGGAGAAATCAGCCATAGGCATTTTAAGCAGTGCTTGCGTAGTGACTTAAGTCACTCTCCTGTTTCAATAGCAGAACAACCTGAAGTATAAACTGAGTGGCTCAGACTCATCTGGAACCCAGGCAGCCTGGCCGAGGAACCCGTGCCCTAACTCCTGTTCTGAGCTACTTGTCAACTCACATGGGAATCTTCAGTGGAGTGGCTTTTAGATTTCTAGAAGCTCTAGTTCTTCAAAACTCCCCAAATACAATAATATAATACAATAATGTAGGTAAATAAAAGATTCAATAGTTTTCCTTTTCTTTTCTAACAAGGAGAAGAAGATAATATCATTTCTGTCTATAATTTGCTGTAAAATAAAATTTTACATTGAAAATATATAATTTAGTGTGCTGAATTATTTGATTTATATGATATATGATAATAATATGCATGTTCCCCCCCAATAAGTTATGAATCTGTAGGGGAATAATGTTGTTTCCATGTTTTCCAGTAAGAAATCATTTTGGAAATAACCTTTTATAGTGTAATAACAACTTCTTTTATAGGTTTGTTAAACAACCTGTTAGTGAATATCATCCCATTTACTAGAATGAAGTTCTGATTATAATAGTTAGTTGGTCTTGGTTAACAGTTGCAATAGGACCTTGAGCTTATACTTCTTTAAGAAAAAAATACAAAATTAGGTGCAAATAGTGAATATTGAATTAGTAGAGGCATTTTCAAATGATAGCTGTTGAAGTTTCAGCTTCATTAGTTTCACAGTAAATCTGCCACTTTGGATAGCAACTAAATACAATTTCTAAAAATACCACAAGAATAAAATAATCCCTGAAAAAAAATACAATTTTTTTTCCCCTTTGAAGAAAATTTCTTGGTTGATTCCTTTCATCCCTTCTCTTTTCTTTCTCCATTGTCTGGAAAAATCCTGTTCACAATGAATCTCTCCATCTGTGAGATGAAGAGTTACTGATTTGCTCCAGGAAGCTGAAGCCTGTTAGAGCAGGGCTGGTTATTTCCATTTATGCTCTCGGTGTACAAATTTGGAGAAAGATTATTTTGTGTACACACATAGAGAACTTTCACTTCCTAGTGTCTTTATTCTTATTTTGCAAGGGGAAAAACTTAAGGTCAGAGACATTTAAAACTAAGCCACAGCATAAACACTCAAATTCCCGAGTAAAAAGCATCATTATTTAACCTCATCCAGTAGCAATGTTGGAAAAATCTATCATTTTGACATGAGATAGACTTGACCATTGGAACTTCTCTTTTTTTCTAGAAATAATCAATTTTTGTTTTCCAGAAAAGCTGTAATTTCGAGAAACTCACTTAGCTCAGCATTGGTAGTTTAATTTTTTTCCCCTTTTATTTCATGTTTCTTTAAGGTCATCACGATATGAACTTCAGCCATATGAAAGGAATAAAATAGTTTAACAGCTGTTTGAATCTTCAAGTTTGGCTCTTATAAGTCTTCATCGTTTCTACTGGTATTCGAATATACAAAAGAAAATAATTCTTTTAGCTTCATGTAATGTTTCTTCCCTGTTTTTGGTTCTTACTAAGTTATGAAAGAATGTATAGAGATAAGAAAACTTTAAGAAAACTTTAGAATTTGCCCTAGGGTTGTATGGATAATGATTTCCAACTGTATGTCTTTAGTAATAATTCACCTATCTTAGATGTAGTCATAATAATGGACAGCAATTATTGAGTGCCTCCTACTTTCCAGACACCAGAATCATCCATACCTAATCTTCAAAATAATCCAACAAGTTGGGTGTTATTAACCCTGTCTCACAAATGAGAAAACAGAGGTTTAGAAATATTAGATAACTGAACTAAGGTGACACATCAGAGGCAGTTATAATTCAAATACAGATCTGAGTAGCTCCAAGGCTAATTCCCTTTCACCATGCACCATCTTTTAGGTTAAAAATACTTGGTGGTTTTTGTGTCATCCCACAGCTGTTGTGGTGACCAGCCAAGAAGATGTCCCCATCATCTCCCCTCCTGCTGCTCTCATCCTTTGTATAGTCCCTTTCCACATGGAATACACAGGACAGGCCTTCATGACCAACAGGATAGTTTTTTTAAAAAAAGGGCATATCAGACACTGGTTTTCATATGGTTGTCTCATATGTATCACTTGCTCCAGGAGATGCCAACTGCCGTGTTGTAAGGAGATCAAACAGCTTTCTATTCACATGGAGAGAAACTAAGGCCTCCTGCAGACACCAGCACAAACCCACTGCGTGTGTGAATGAGTCACCTTGTAAACGCATGCTCCAGCCCCAGCCAAGTCTTGGGAGGATTGTAACCTTGGCCAATAGCTGACAGCTACCACATGAGAGGGTGCGAGCCACACAGTACCTAGCCAAATTGCTCCCAATATCCACAGATACTGTGTGTGTGAGAGATAACAAGTGCTTGCTGTCTAAGAGACTGAGTTTTGGCATAAAGTGCTGTGAAACAATCAACAGTTCACACAGACTTTGTCAGCTGTTCCTACTCAGTTTGGAACGCGCTTCCGTGGTGAGTTCATGTTCATGTCACAAAAGGATTTGGAGGTTGGATTTGCCTTTGCATGTCAAATAGGACCGAGTCATGCAAGGATCAGTGGGCAAAACTTCGGTAGTGATGATGAGGGAAATACATATACTTTGCCCTTAAGATTGGCCTGTAGAAAGAACAGCTGCTAATCCAGCTTCTGTAGTAACTGGACATGATTTCTAAAAGGAATGCAGATAGTATGATATTACTCCTGGATGGTGTTTTGTTTATGACTCAAGACAAAATTAGGCTTTTGCATTCTTCTTTACTCTTTGAGAAAAGTGT
The DNA here is from genome assembly GCF_964194105.1 of Spermophilus citellus. Classification (NCBI taxonomy): domain Eukaryota; kingdom Metazoa; phylum Chordata; class Mammalia; order Rodentia; family Sciuridae; genus Spermophilus; species Spermophilus citellus. Next base: position 176,047,482 of record NC_138182.1, on the reverse strand, counting down.
ATCTGGATTCTACCTCATTTCCTCCAACCTCCCTGGCCCCTCCGCTCCAGAGACCTGTTTCTTTCAGCAATTTGAAGTGTATTTTCTTTTCCACAGAGATAGCAAATGCTATTTTTTTTTTTAACACAGGATTCTGTCTCTCCCTCTTCCTCTCTTCCAGTCACTCCCCTTTGCCTAAGGTTCAGATCTCTTTCATCTCATGTTTTAGGAATGTTTCATGACTTTTAGGGACTGGCTGCCTCTCCTTGTCTCATGAGCCCTGTGCTCTATATTCTTAAGATACAAGACATCAGGATCCTTTTTTTTATATATATATTTATTTTTTTAGTTCTCGGCGGACACAACATCTTTGTTGGTATGTGGTGCTGAGGATCAAACCCTGGCCGCACGCATGCCAGGTGAGCGCGCTACCATTTGAGCCACATCCCCAGCCCCATCAGGATCCTTTAACGCTATCTTCTTCTAACTACAAGCAACATAAGGTCCTGGACCCCTCTTATTTTATTCACTGCTGGATCTCTAGTGCCTTAGATCACAACAGAAACTTGTTGACTAACTGTTGTTTGAGGAAAATATTATTCCAGGCAGAGAAAATAAGAACAGAGGTATAAAGATATAAAATTGTGGCATGTGTGATTATTTATTATATTAAAAACTGATGTTTTATTGAAGTAAATGCCTACTTAGTTCATATTTAATTTAGTTCAATTTTACAGTAAAATCACTTTTTTAAACTTTAATTAAGTCAATATAAAATTAATCATAATTAAATTTGCACTTAAATTTATAGAAATAGAAATATCAGCCTATATTGCTTCTGGTAGACTTTTTGTTGTTGTTGTTGTTATGTAATTGTAATTCTCCCTTCTTTTCTCCCCAATTCCAAGGATAAAACATTTGAGAACACAGAGAGTCAAATGCCAATTCAGATCCAATGATAAATTCCTGTGGGGCCCTGACAGGGACTGGACTATAAGTCAGAGGGTTTGAGGTGTCATTTGACTTTGCCACTTGCTGTTCTCCTTGGACTGGGCAAATTAAGGACTTGTGTGCCCTGTGTGTTCCTCTGAGCACCATCCTCTCAGGGGTGAGGTCTGCAGCAACCCCAGCGAGGGGTAACTCGGGGGAACCCCTCCTTTACCTGTCCCCCTTATAGCATTTATTCACCTAACATTTATTGTTGTCTGCTTTTTTTTCTGGGAACTGTGCTGCGTGATTGGTTAGAAACCAAAGGCAGCACAGTGAGAAAGAACAGCAAATATTTATAAGAAGTATAATTCAAGAGGTGTTAAATGATAGACGGGAAGTAAACAAAAGGCACACTGTGAACACAGGGGGAGGGAGAGTGATGTCGGGATGGCTTCCTGAAGGCAGTGACAACAGCTCAGAATTGACTGTGTCAGAGTGTTGTGGGCAAAGAAGGAAGTGTATAGTCCTTGCAGTAGTGTGCGTGGCTGAGAGCAGACTTCTGGGCAGGGGGAAGGCAAGAGATGTGACCAGGGAGCTGACCAAGGCACAGAGCGTCCTCCTCAGAGACCAGAGGACCCCTCTGTGAGATAAGTGAACACACCCATAGTGCTTCGCCATTCCTACTTCAGGTTCTTTCCTCTGCACAGGGCCCCGTGGGGCCTGAGGCCTGGTCACTGCACATGGTCTGCCCCCATGGGGCTATTGGAAGGTATAAAAAAAGGTTTCCTTTCCTCCAGGATCACCCTGGCAGCTGGTAGTTTTTTACATTAGGCAAGATTTATTTTGTGGTACTAAGAATTTGAAATGTGCAGCTCATTTCTAGATCTAAGTGTTGGAACATGGGGACAAACAGGAAGCATGCTGTGGCAAATGGCAGTTTGGAGATTTATGGTAATAATTTAATTTTCAGAGTGCATGCACATTGTCTGCCTTCTTGTTGGTATCTGTGTCAGTCACCAACAGAGACTGAAGCCTCTGAAAACAGAAGCTGAGTCTTCAACTAGTTACTCACAACAGTCTCTTCTCAACATACTTTCTTCTTTGTGCTGGGTTCTGGGATATAGAGGAATGGATATATTCTTAGTCCCTAGGAGCTCCGGGTGATGAATGAATATATTATTATTCCTCTGTGCCCCCACTGTCTTTTAATAACAAAAATTGGTATTAGAACAACTGCTGTGCCAAGCACTTCAGATATTTTCTCATTTAATACTCTTCATAATCCTAAGACTATCCCCATATCACAGCTGAAGAAAGTGAGGCACAGAGAGAATGCAGAGCTCGTAAGTGACAAAAACCAGATGTAGATCAGGTAGTGCTCCTTACACGGATTGTAGAAAGCATTCCAGGCTATTCAATGAAATTGCCTACCCTTCAAAATTACTTATAGCAAATAAATAGCAATTGCTTTTTACAGAATACAGATGGTCCCTTACAATTTTTCTACTTTATGATAGTGTGAAGTATGGTACAAACTGTACTTCAGATTTTCATTTTTTCCACTGCTACTGTATGTGTTATAATACTTTCAATGCTAGGCGGTGCCATAGAGCTATAGCTCCAGTCAATCACATAAGCACAGGCACATAACCACTGACACGCTACAGTATAATGTGTTGTCGAGCTATAATGTTTAGTAGGTGAGGCATATCAAATGCTTTTTCAACTTAGGATCTTTTCAACTTAGATTGGAAACAATGTGTACACTTGATTGGAAACAACTAGAATCACAGGATGAGTTCTTATAGGAATAGGAATCCCAGTTACATTTTCTTAACCTTCTTTCTTCCAACAATACTGTACCTACTTAACCCAGTGTCCCTCTCAGGCTCTAAAAATGACTTAGATGAGATAAAAAAAAAAAAAAACAGAATGGAATGAACTTTGAGGACATATTTGACTTTTTGACTTTTGGAAATAGCCCAAATAATTTGAAACCAAGCCAAGTAAATCAATTGGTCAATGAAGTTGAAAAAGGCCCCTTTGGTCATGTGTCTGGTTCTGTATTCACCCCTGAACTAATTTTGTTGGTTTAATTTTGTCATACTTCAATGACAGAAAACTTCTTTCCTTTTTCTGTTACTTGCTCTTTATCTAAGCATCTACCATAGTGAAAAGCCACTGAGGTTTGTAAAGTCATGTTTGTAAAAAATTTCCATAGATAAGACACCGTGCAAATAGTAGAAATAATTAATACTATTGCTGGATTTTATATAAGCACTCATTTGTCACTTTTGTACTTCCTGGCAAAGCTCCCAATTTGCCCTTATGTAGCTCCATGCTAGGTCTCCTGGATAATCACATTGGAGGCAGCTCCTAGAATTTTCCATTTAATTATATTTGCCTGGTTTTGGTTTTTTAAATACAAAGCCTAACTAAATAATAAGTAAATAAAGATGAAGCTATGTAAGTCCACTAGATTGATATTTTTTAAATCTGCATAAGAAAAAGGTTTTAATGAAAGACTATAGATTGAATTAATCTAAAATAGATTTCTATGTGGTCTTAAAATTTCATTAGAAAATGAGTAAAAGATTAGAGCACAGATTATTAAATTATGTTTTTTTCTTTTTAAAAACAATTTTAGATGGTCTGAAAATTTTAGTGTAGTCAAAACTGCTCAGGCCAGGCACGGTGGCTCATACCTGTAATCCCAGTGACTTGGGAGGCTGAGGCAGGAGGATCTGGAGTTCAAAGCCAGCCTCAGCAACAACGAAGTGCTAAGCAACTCAGTGAGACCCTGTCTCTAAATAAAATACAAAATAGGGCTGGGATGTGGCTTAGTGATCGAGTGCCCCTGAGTTTAATACCCAGTACTGCAACACCCCCCTGCAAAAACAACAACAACAACAACAACAAAAATGCTCAAAATCTTTCTGTAAAATTGATTTCCCCATAAATAGTTTCAAACTGCCAAAAATGAAAGACTGATCACAGGCGTCACTTTTAAGCCAGCACTTATTCCACCTGGGAGTTTGTCCCCTGCTGTCCATTCCTTCTCTCAGCCTTGCAAAGTACATAGCCTGCATCAGATTCTGTACACAAAAAAAGCTCAGATCTGTGGTAGAACAGAGGCCTAGGAGCACTTATTATTAGGGACAGGTGCAGCTTTGTGGGCCTAAAGCTTATATAAATTTAAGGTCTTCTGTAAGAAAAATTATGAATAAAAGATTTAGGTATGAAAGTGAATATTTCATTTAGAATGAGGAAAGAAATCAAATCATTAACCTGAAAAAACTGACCAACTTCACAAACATTTCCAAATCCAGACAAATAATGCAATAACTCTCTGACATGCTTTATAATATTTCCTTACACTTTTTAGCTGACATTCATTGACCACTTTGTATGGCAACAATTTTGTACTATTTTTAGTCAAGAGAATAGAAGATAATTTAGTCTTTTCCCTACAAAAAAGACTTACTTTTTCATTGATAGGTTAGTTAGACTTTTGTTTTTCAATTTCAAACTCATTCTTGAGTGTCATGTTAATCTATGTGACACACATGGATCCGATGGCTGTTTTTAGTATTACTTTATGGAATTCTGGAAAGTTCTATTATGTACAAGTACCATTGAAAAAGAAAGTAAAAGTGTAAGATTGGCTACTTATAGTTATATCAGCTGCATTATTGAGTACGTAGTCCTTATGGGAGAGAACTGCTATTGCGATTAGACCATAATGAGAACAGAGTCCACCTCTTAGAACTGATACATTTAAAGATTGGAAGAAATTTCCAGAACCTAGCTTCTAGCTTCGTACATTTCAAACCTTGTTTCTATTCCGCTACCTTCATGTTTCCAATGCACATCACCTGTGGAGAGATGTCATGATGATACCTCTGATGTCACTAAGCAGAGTAGCTTAGTAAGAGGTTCCTACACCAGCAATGTTATGTGTACCTAGAAACGAAGGCAAATCACTTAAATATATTTCTCTACTCCCTAACTCCAAAAAACTTTCCTTAGATTAGAATGTTACAAATGCCCAGGGCTGGGGGCAGGGGGAGGGAGGGACTAGAGTAGAGAGAAGTAGCAATCATAATTGCACTTAAAATATTATTTGCAAATTTACTGACATGTATGACTATATGAGCATATCGCTAGGGATCCTCCTGTGGCCTTGGAAGGGCAAATGAGGGTACAAGATAAAGCTGCAGGGGTTTGTGAAAAACACATCCCTATGGCAGGACTTTTTAGAGAGTAGTTAATTTAGGACATGGTATCAACCAAAAGCCTGCTAACTCAGAGCTGCAGGAAGTTGTACTAGATCTTTCAGGAAGTGCATCTGGAAAGATGAGTAAGAGTCTTTGAGGCCGTCATGGGAAAGAGTGGGATTCTGTCATGTTCAAAAGCCTAGTAGCACAGAACATGGGTACTGAGAAGGGCTTATTTGCTTTGTATAAGTGAAGGGTCTGGTGAAGTTTGAGAAGACTGCAGGTCCTTTCTCTCCTGGAAATAACAGCTTCTGAGGACTTCTACTGGAAACATCTAATGAGAGGCCTAGTCCTCTGCACCCAACCTCCTCATTGTAACTTCCACAGCCTGTTTCACTGTGTCCTGGCACCCTGGCTACCCCTGAGTCAGCCTGCTCCTCACTTTTGTATCTGAAGTTCTGCGGCATTCTCAGGTCCTGCCACCCCAGACTTGCCCATGCATTGAAATATGCCCTTAGAAAACCTCCATCAGAAGGAAACTTTTTAATAAACCCTGAAATGTTAACAGCACCCCCTTTAAAATCAGAAACAAAATTAAAATGCCTGGAATTGTTAGTTATATTCAATGTTCTGATAGGGTTTCTTGCTTGTGTAATAGAGCAAAAATGATTTTAAAGGAGTAAAGATCAGAAGGGCATAAACAATTTTTTATTAATTCAAATGATATCATTATCTACAAAGGAAGCATCTTAGAGTCTATAGATTATTAAAATTAATAAAAATATCTATCAAGGTTGTTGAATATAAGATCAAGTTAGAAATCCAATTATATTTTTATACAACATCAATAAAATAAAATGCAATAAAATATATATACAATAGCAATAAAGGTATAAAGCACCTAGGAATAAATCTAATGAGCAAAAGACAAGAGCTTTGTGTAGAATATTTGAAAACTTTATTAAAGGACATTAAAGAAGGCCTTAATAAATGGAGAGGTATACCATATTTATGAATAGACATATTTCTACTGTAATGATGCTGTTTCCTCAAATTGAGCAATTGATTCAATACAATTTCAAGTAAAGTTTTTACTTGACAAGTGGATCCTAAAATTCAAGTTGAAGAGCAAAGGATCAAGACTGTCCAAATGCTTCTAAATCAAATAAGGGGTCTTATCTTGCCAGATTTTTTCAAATTATAAAGTGACAATAATTAAGAATGTGATGTATGACAGAGCTGACATTACAGATTCGTAGGAAAAAGTTTATTCAATAAGTAATGTAGAACAATTCGTTATCTATTTAAAAAATTAAACTATGCCCTAATTCATAACAGAAGCAAAAATTAATCCCAAATGTAAAAAAAAGATCTCTTTTGAAAAGAAAACATACTATTAGAAGAAGATGCATAAGACAATTCCTTATGGTATCAGGGTAGGGAGGGATTTTTTAAAACACAAAGTGAAAACCATAAGGAAAATGAATACTAAATTAAAAATAAGGTTTAGGACATAACAGAGCATGAAAAGACAAATTCATATATTGGAAAAACATTTTACTACAACCTATATTACTAACAAAAAGTCACTGTTTGGAGTATTTTAAAAACTGTTAAGAAGAAAAGATAGTGACTCTTCCTTTCCAAAAGGAGGAGGAAGAAGGAACCACAATGATGAATAAACATGTTGAAACAATGACCCTCCTGTTATTCATAAGAGAAATGCACATTAAAGTCATATTTCACAATTTCCAGATGGGAAAACATTAAAAAGGCAGACGATTCAAATGCTGTTGAGGCAGCAGTATGACTGCGGGAGGTAATGTGACCCACAGAGTTTGGAGCATGATTCGATGTTAATGGGGAGAGTTAATCGTGACCTTAATCAATGATAAGCATATTCCTCTCCTGGGTGTGTACCTGAGAGACACTGAAGTACAAGAATGCCAGGAGACACCGACAAGACGTGGCATTGCTTGAACGTGCAAAAAACTGGAAACAACCCAGAGGGAGAACTGAGCGTCCTGCTAACGTGAACATCCCATCACTCCTCTTCTAACCCTGGGTGGCTTCCCATCATAACTAGAGTAGAATGCTAACCCACCAGGCACCACTCTTCCCAGACTCAAGATCCCACACGCCTCAGAACAACATGCCCTTTCCCAGTGTTTTCATGACTGGCTCTTTTTATCATCTAGCTAGACCTCGGTATTACTTCATTGGAAAATCTCTACTTAATGATTTCATTTAAATTAGTTCTCCTATCTTCTATCTCAGCTTTGATTTGTTCCCTATATGCTAATTTTTGAACTATGTATTGATGTTGCATTATGTATTGATTTATATATATTTTTTGCCTGTCTCTGACATTAAACTAGTAACCACCATGAGGGCAGGTATTTGTCTCAATTGTGATTGAATCCCCTGCGTCTCCCACATAGCTGGGCATGTAATAGTTACTTAATACACCTTTGTTGAATTGAATGATTGAATAAAAATACTGCATAAATTCTACCCATGCTCCTTCAGTTTGTTGATCTGAGCTCTAGTTCATGGAAAGAATAATGGATACTAAAACAGCCACATAAATTCTAAACATTTATTTTGAAGCTAAAGGTAAGTGTTTAGTTGGTCTTATTTTTGATCAATTTGAACAATTCCAAATTATCTTCAGTGATTTTATAAACAAAATATTTAATAGATTTGTCACTTAGACGAAAAGTTCTCCAATGTCTAAAGTATTTGGAGAAAATTTTAGGTTGGTTCCAATACATTTTAAAATAGCACTTGTAAATGCTAAGATGGAGATCTGATGTTGAATGCATGAATATGCAGGTGACATGGGCCTGGGATCTTCCTGAAAGACGTTTGCATTTAAGTTGATACAGATTTTTTATTTTTATTCTATTTATTTTTTGATTGATAATTATAAAAGTTACATTTATTTAACTTGCATTTTATATGTATTTATTTGCTGACATATTTTAATTTGATTTATTTTTCCTGGTTATAGCTTGTGCCCAAAGAGAAGTTTGCAATGCAGTCTATTTCAGAGACAGGTTAAGCAGACAAAACATGTAAGAAATACTTGGAGTTCAGCAAAATATGTTTTACGTTTTCAGTCATAAGAACTGTACTCTTGTTCAAACAACCACTAATGCAAGTGAAATAAAGACTTTTTATTTTATTTTTTTTAAAGAGAGAAGAGAGGGGGAGAGAGAGAGAGAGAGAGAGAGAGAGAGAGAGAGAGAGAGAGAGAGAGAGAGAGAGAGAATTTTAATATTTATTTTTTAGTTCTTGGCGGACACAACATCTTTGTTTTGCATGTGGTGCTGAGGATCGAACCCGGGCCGCACGCATGCCAGGCAAGCACGCTACCGCTTGAGCCACATCCCCAGCCCGAAATAAAGCCTTTTTAATGATAGAAAAATTAAGCTATCTGGAAAATAGATATATTAATCAACAATTTGCATAAATTCTTGGTCTATGAAACTTTTTAAAATTATTGAATTTGTTTTCATAATTGAACATTCTGACTTGTAAATGCCATTAAATAAGCTGGGATTTCTTTGTTTTTAATTTTATTTTTAAAAGTTATAACTTATTTATTTTTTGTGGTCCTAGGGATTGAACCCAAGGCCTCCTGGGTGTGAAACAAGTACTCTATAATTTCAACCCTTGAAAGAATCTAAAGCAATGTTGTGTAAGTGATTTTGAATGATTAAAGAAGAAAATAAATGATCATGTCTAACCTTTGACCTCCTGGCATGGTATTATCTAAAAGTAAAGTTTGGGTGTGGAGATTATTTCTTTGCTTTCATTTGAGAAATTTACACTAAAGTTCAATGAGAAACTTCTTATATTTAAGCTTCCCCCTTTACTTGATTTCTACATTTTATAAGTTGCTAGAGAATTATTGAGACAGAATGAATAGAGTTTATAATTAATTGAATTTTTATTAAAATATGTATTTGTAAAGTGTCAGAGTGATACTGATATGGATATCAATATTTGCAGCTCAACAGGGTATGTTCTGAATCTGTCCAAAGCTGGCTATAAATCACTATACTGTAAATCACTGAACTACATTATAGCTAATACTATTTTAATATTTAATTTAGAAAGGCAAAAAGAGAACAATTGTTTTATATTTTAAAATTGCTACTTAATATATTTTAGTCATAATTCATGTATTTTTGACACCAAACTAGGCTTTTGGTCTAACTCTGGCTTCACTTCCTGTGAACCTGACATTAAGTCAAGAATTGAGGAATTTCCCAGTAACCAGTTATCTAGTACCAACAAAATACACAAGAAGGCACTAAATGATTTCCTTAGCAGTGGTGACAGTTCTATTCGCTCAATTCATTTTCCCTTCTTTTTGTGCCCCATCAAATTCACTGGCCGGGATGCCTAGCTATGCCTTCTCTTTCCTTTTGACTGGCTGCTACCTCAGGCAAAGAGGAAAGAGCCCTCCAACTGCCACTTGTTGGGTGGCTGAGACCACCCTGGGTACTTACAGGATGGCCAGGTCCAGGTTGTACCCACCTGAGAAACACGGATCCGGGGCTGTCCGTGGAGCTGTGCGAGGTCCCTGCACTGGCCTTCTTTGGGCTGCCAGGAATCTCAAACTGGAACACCGTGTCATTGGAAGACAACCTTTTCTTCACCATTGTACGCTTGTCCACCAGTAAATCAAGAAATTAGCTCAAAAGCTCATTTCCAGATCTCCCAAATAGAGTGAAAGACTTTGCTTTCAGCTCTGCACAGTTCCCGTGTCTCGGGAACCTCCTCGCCTGACTTCTAATCTAGCTGAGGTTTTTTTTTTTTTAAGTTAATGAGTAACATATCAGTATGATGTGGGTGGTTTTCTTCCTACTGACATTTGCTCTAAAAGAGAAGTAAATGTGTTTGGGAAATTTGTTTTCAGTTTATTAAAATGAACACCACTAAATTGGTGGACTTAGATAAATGAGCCCACAGAAAAGAAAACACTGAAAGAAAGAAAAAACCCAAAGAGGAGCAGAGACTGGCTGCATCTAGATATTAAAAGCAGGATGCTTTTGCTAATCACTGAGCTTGACCAACAGGGTGAGGAATGTGGCTGTGCTTCATGACTACACAGGCAGGAAGTAGCCAGCCCACTGTGTGTGTCGCACCTCACGCTTGTCAAGATGCACCTGAGGTTCAAGGCTGTGTTCTTTGGTCCTTGGGATGTAAAGGTTCTGGAATTCTTATGGACATGATATGTAAAGTCAAGGGAGTCTTGACATGAAGGCTATATATTTTGCTGGGCCACAGGAGACTGTGACCTGTACTGAACAACAAAGAAAAATAAACAAACATTAAGAGTTTGAGTTCCATCTCTGTTGCTTGCTAGCTGGGACAACCCAGATGGTCCCAGTGTTGCTGTGCTTGGTCACAGGGTTAGAATGCAATTACATAGGAGAATGGGCAACGGCAATGTATGACTATGATTATCTGGATATGCATTGCATTATAAACAGAAAGTGCAGAGAGTGAGTTTCTTTATGTGATCATCTTCAGACACTTAATGTTTATGCACACAAAAACATGAGTGTCCTTCCTCCAACGTTTCTAGCAGTGGTGTTCCAAAGTAGCTATGGTCTCTTATCTTATTGCCTTTGACTAGTGAGTGACATTGGAGAAGGCTGGCTTAAGAGAAGTACACAGATTCTGATTGTGGAAGAGAGCAAAGTTTCCTGGGAAATCAAACCTTTGCTCTGACCAGCTGATAAACCTGTCAGGGACAGGTTTGTGCTGCTCGGTGTGCAGTATTGATGCTAAATACACTTTTGATGTCAAAGTATGTTCTTCAGTGGGATTTTCCTGGTGCCTTAAAGGGTGACTGTCTTATCCTGGTTTGCCTAGGATTTCTCTTTTTAGTGTTGAATTTCCTGAATCCTAGGAACCCCTTTGTGCTGGTACCTATGATGCGTGTCCACCCTCATGCTCTGATTCTGATGAGGCACTGCTTCCCTCCTGTCCTTCACAGAGCATGACCTGAATGTCTTCTCCCCTTATATATCTATATTGCCATTGTGTTGGAAGTCATGCTGGAAAGATACTAAATAAGTTATTGCTGAAGTGTTGAAACAAACCAATCACCATATCTCATATAATAGGCACAACCTACATGGTGGTTTCTGCTCCTTCTAAACAAAGTTTAATTGTCACAGATGTTAATAACCAATAAAATGTAGTGTGTTACTCTCCTCTCTTGTGTGAGTTTGGATTTTAGCCAGGGACAACTTAGAACAAAATGTCTATTATAGAGTAGGGAATCCCAGCGTCAGTGGCTAGTCCTTGGGAATGTTTTTCAATAGGTTGCTTTTCTAGTATTTATTCAACACATGTGTCTATTGGCAAAGCTCTATGCTAGCTGCATATGTGAATGATACAAAAATTTTAAAAAATGAGTCCTTGCACCAATATGGTACCTAGGGAAAAACAATATGCATAATTGAAAACCTAAGTAAAAATAAAAGAGGTAGGGAAGCAGTATGTCAGGCTAACGTTTCTGGAGTTTGTATTAGCTAATATTTTCTGAGAATATGTGATATCTCTGCTACATAATTTTATATGTAATATCTGATTTAATCCTTGCCCAAATTACATTTTTATAGATGAAGAAACTACGTCTTAAAAACTTAGCCATAATTAAATGGCAGGAATGTGATCATGATGGAATCCAGGCATTCCACAAATATTTATTGAATTCTTGCATTTAAAAGTAGGCAGATCATTTGAGATTATAATGATTCAGGAAAGTCTCATGGAAAAGGTGGGATATGAGTTGACTTTCAATGCCGCACATTGGAAAGGCAGAAAGTAAAGGGAAAGGGGCTCATGAGCACTTCCATGAGTATAAACCAGATGTGTACGGGTGGAATGTGTTGTTGGAGTAGACGAATCAGTTTGAAGATTCCCATGGAGGCTAAATTATGAAGACCCCTGAGTGCCAGGGTGGCTGATTTAAAATTTATTTTATAGGTGAAGTGAATAAAATGATGTAAGATTAGTTTGATTGACCATGTGCTCAATGCTTTGGAAGCAGAAGGAGATGAGTTGGACCTTTTTGGCAGTCATCTTGGTGATATGATTATTTCTGTCAGGCAGCAACTTGCCAGCCCTTAGGAAGCACTTTGAAGTAGTTAAAATAGTCTTGACTGAACTCTCAAGTAAGATGTCAAGTTAATTCCTTATCATGAGAAATTGTGACAAAGATGTGATTTGCTGAAAGTCTAGAGTAGAGGTCATAAACTCAAACGTCTTCAGGAGCTGGAAAGGCAAGTAAACTTCAAGGTGAACATAGAAGCCCAAAGAGGAAGATAGAAAACTGGAATGCTTGTCCCACCCCAGGGACATTCAAATTTTAAACAAAGAAGATGTTGGTGGAGGAAGGCAACCTACATCTGTCCAGGGAGTGAGAGTCAGCAAGAGCTGGCCCTGGAATTTCTCTTCTTGATAGAAGCTGATTATGATTAATCTGATAAAATTTGCAAGTACTTATGTTTGGACTTGATGTTCAAATAGGTATAAGGTTCTGTTGCAATGACAACTGAAAGAAAATGTAAATTCTAATTTTTTTTTCCAGTACTGGCAATTAAATCCAGGCCCTTCGGCATGCTAGGCAAGCAATATACCACGGAGCTATAAGCCCAGCCCAGAAAATGTGAATTCTGGTTACTCTGTTGTTAAGAGAAATTGTAATTGACTGTAGTCCACATCAGGAATATAGCATTACCACCACATGACCCCTTTATCATTTTCCATAGCCTTTACCATTACCATTGCCTTTGCCCAAGGCACTGCTGACCTGTGGAACAGCTCTCATTTTTGTGTGTGAAAATTAAAAGAAAGACCAGGAGATCAAAGACAAACAACTGGAACATTTCTGTATGTATTCCTATAAATATGACATTCATGTAAATCTATCCATAAAAGGAGATTAACACTGGCCAAAATGAATAATATATGATAACAATTAGAATATAACTAAAATAAAGGTGACCAAGACCCTTTTATATCTGTTTAAAATAAAACCAAACACAATAAAAACTGACAACTGGCAGGAAGTTTTAAGTATGACCATCAGTGATCTAAATATATAATTTTTTCGGATACTCTCCAACAAGTCAGAATGTTGCATCTTTCTAAATTGAATTTGTAAGAGAGTTCCACTCAGAAAAAAAGAGAAATGAATTTGGGCTCCTCCGGTTGTTAAGTTAGTCAACATCTTTGAACTTTGCTTTGCTCTTCTGACAAATCCAGAGATTTTAGGTGAAAATTGTCCTGCTTGGCTTTTACAATGTTTGTAGGTAGAAATTTCTCACACATTCCTATAAAGCATGCTTATCTGCCTTGCCTGGAAAATCAGACCTGATTAGAGTGTGGCAGTAACTGGTTGGTGCCAAACAGTTGGTAGAGCCTGCTTGTGACAGGGGTGCCCTCTACAGTTGGCCTTGTCTCCAGCCTTCCTTGAATTGCTCTGCTTCCTTCATTCTCATAATCTGCAGTTGAGTTTAAAATTTCCAGCCTAGACATCATTGAAGACCTTCTCAAACTCTAATATTTTTGCTTAAACACCATGAATTAACTTTTGATTGTAAGATTTTCTTTCTTTTTTCAAGAAACAAGGCCCATAGTTCTGGCAGTTTAGTATTGTACAATAACGGTTGGCTTTGGTAGTCTTATACTACAAAGACCAAAGACTCAAGAAGAAAGCTCGCCTTGTTTCCAAGCATTCTGAGGTCCACGAACTCTTGTGTGTCCTCTTCTTCTTCCTCCTCCTAGAAGTGAGGGATTTATATGTATATCAAACTGAAAACACCAGATAAACAGTTTCAAAACTGAGATTTCCAGAGGCATGAAATACAAATTTCCATTTATAAAAAAATGAGAGCTTTTCTATAATGAAGCAAAGTTAGAAGTATTTGTGTTTTAAGATATTTGGTGGATTATGCTGTATTCTGGCTAATGTTAATAACATTTGTTTGCATACTCGAGTTACTACTCATTTGGGCATGGAAAAGTGCAAGCATGAAGTCTATACATTGTAAGCATTCAGAAGATACTGAATGCTCCATACTCATGGTGATGGAGAAGAAGGAGGAGGAGGTGGAAGAGGAGAAGGAAAAGAAGAATATGATGAATTTTGAGCTGGTCTTATTTTCATAAATGCTGAGTGAAGACATATATAATATAATTGAAAGATATAATCACTTTTCTCAATGTGGCCTCAGCTGTGTGTTTGCTTGTGGTTTTTGGAAGACCTAATCCCACAAGGAGAGTGAGCGTTAATCCTGGCTCATGAAGGGTTGACTTTGGTGGTAATGGCCTTGCCAAGCTGCTTGGAATATTCCAGTCTGACTCAAAGGTTACATTATATCTAAAGTTCCTTCCTGTCTCCTCAAACTCCTTTATTCTGTGGTTTCTGTAATTAAGATTGGAGAAGAGAATTAACATTCTTCCTTAAAGTCATGAACCTTTTGTTGAAAGGATGCAGAGAAAAATTATATGTTTGCCCTTGATGGAAAACTGTGTATATCTGTAGTGGGGTCATGATTTTAGAGGGAGTTTTGTCCCCCAAAAGATTAGAAAATTGATCCTGCAGCTCCAGTAAACAGGGTGAGACTTAAGGCAGCCTTACTTTTTCTGCAATTTTTTTTTGTGATACAAGGGAAAGAAAATTGAAAACACAAATTCCTCTTTTAAGCTCTTCCACCAACTAGGGAAATTTTTTTCCTGTTTTTAATTATATTTAATTAAGTTTATAAAATGAGTTGCAATAGTCAATTTTAAACTTTCTGTCACTGTAAATTTCTGTTGATTGATTGATATATTTATTATTTAACATTGATGTGCTGGTAAACTGGTTTTCCAGAAACGAGGGAGGGAGCTATTATTTGTAGCATTGACCAATTTCCCACAGTGTAAATACTCCTAATACGGATGACCTTGAGCTACAAACATGCCTGAATGTGACTTTGGAAGAGATTCAGACCACCAGCTCTTGTGAGCCAGGACGTGTTGACTCGTTTGCCCCACCTTAAACACTCAAATATTCAAATCTGGGTGTTGGGTGAAACACTTGAATTTGTCCATACAGTTAGCAGATTTATAAAAACTGTGTTCTTTAGTTTAAAAAACTTTGTTGTCTGACAAGTTGTAAAGTATTTATTCTATATTCTGACTTTGTTTGATTTTATATAAATTGGTAATTATTTTCAATAGTTCTCAGAGAAATAGTTCTGGGGATGGTATGATCATTAGTGTCCCCATAAGAGGGTTTTTTTTTTTGGTATATTATATTGGGGGTAAAATATATATAACATAAAATTTATCATTTTAATCATTTTAAAGTTTAAAGTTTAGTGGCATTAACTACATTCACAATGTTGTACTCATAAGTTTTTTAAAAGTACTTTTTTGTTTATAAAACAAATGTATATATATTGTAAACATTTCGAAAACACACACACACACACACACACACACACACACACACACTCCTGTGCTCCTTAGCATCCAGAAATAAAATTACAATAGTTTCATCAAAATTATGTTTTTCTCTGAAGGTTTGTCAAAACAGTTTGGTAATCCTGAAAATACGTTCGATGTTTGCTAAATTTATTTTTATTATTTTCAAGAGGCCTTACTACTTTACTTACTACTTTTAAGCAACAAAAGACACATCTTTCCTCCCTCCCAGCTGGAGCACCAGGGGCCAGAGTAGTTGCAATCGAATCAAGAGCCTGTTTAGAGATTCCTGGAAATAGATTTGAGGCAGATTTGCTTGTGAGTAAACACACCACCAGCCAAAATGTTTGTGAGATTAGTCTAGAAGCTCAGTGAGATTTTTAACCAGTAGGGACCTTAGGAAGTGTCTACTTGAGTACTTCATGTTACAGATCTCTCATTTGTGTCCAGAGGGCATAGACTCACCCAAATTCATGAGCCAGGGCCACCCCCATTCACCTTTCTCTCCCACCTGGTGGTCTGGATCCTTTGCATACCATAGTAATGTGCAGAACTCCTCCTCATCATGACTCATAGGAGAACTAGAACATAGCAGGGACTCCCTCTAGCAACAACCATCTGTGTGTAACACAGTCTGTATACTGGGCAAGGGAGGGGTCTGGTGACACCACCCACAGCCTTTTATCTTGCACCACTATCCTCTGAAGTAACAACCTTCTCTCTCTTTCCCTCTTGGGCATTAGCTTTCTTAGGCTCTATCATTATTTATCACACTTAAAAATGTCCCCAATAATCTCAATTTCAGACATTTTTCTCACAAACATTTTGGATTCCAGGGTTGGTACATATTTTGTTTTAAAAATGCAGACTTTCTGTTAATTCTTCCTGGACCACTTAGTAGCTGGGGGATTTGAACATCTCTGTGATTTAGTGTCCTAATTTGTAAAATGAGAATAATAGTATCTACTGAATAGGTTTGTTGGGAAAGCAATTAGTTAATGTCTGTAAAGATTCTGAGGATGACTTAGCATATAACAAGTGCTCAGCAATTTTTTACATTGATTTTGACCAATATTTACAGTCATTTTATCAATATAATAAAATCATAAGCCCTTATTTTAAGCACTGTTTTTGGAAGTTTTATTAAAAAATAGCATTAAGATATAATTTATATGATACAAAGTTCACCTGTTTAAAGTATATAATTTAGTGCCTTTTAGTATATTTACAGAGTTGTGCAACCATCCTCATCATCCAATTTTAGAACATTTTCATCATTCCCAAAAGAAACCTTGAACCCAAAGCAGTAACTCCCTCTCCTTCCTCCCTCCCTTCCCTACTCTCCTAGAGGCATCCACTAATCTATGACTTTATTTTTTCTTTCTGCAGATGAGGTCTAGGTTATGTCATCTGCAGAGAGAGAAAATACCTATTCAAGGCATTTCATGCAAGTGGGTCACACTACACGGAATCTTCGGTGACAGACTTTGCCCACTTAGCATAATATTTTCAAAAATCATTCGTGTAACATGTATCAGTATTTCATTCCATTTTATGACAAAATAATATTCCATTGCTTGGATATATCACATTTTCTGGTATCTATTCTTTAGTTGTTGGTATCTATTCATTGTTTCCATGGTTTGGCTATTAAGAATAATGCGTCTATTGACATTTGTATACAAGTTTTGGGGTGATTATGTTTTCAATTCTCTTGGTTTGATACCCAGGAGCTGTCCTGTTTAACTTTTTTTGTTTTTGTTTTTAAAGTCATGTTTATTTTAGTATAAATCTATATTCAGTAAAATTCACCCTGTTAAGTGTGATATTTGACAAATGCATAATCATGCAATCACCACCATAATCAAGATGTAGAACAAGATGTAAAAATCACTTAGAAAACTCTCCCTTATCCCTTTGCAATCAACCCCTTCCTGTTTTTAGAATCAATTGATCTGTTTTCTGTCAAAAGGATCAGATCTAATTACTAAAATGATCTACTATGTAAAAAGATGGAAGCATACAAAACATACAAAGCCAAGTTTTTGAAGTATTTTAAAGTTTTCTTTAGTAAACCAACAATGAGGATAGTTTCAAGTTTTACTATGGTGGACAGTTGTTTTGCTCAGTTAAGTAGTCTTTGACTTTAAGTCTAGCATTGCCATATTATGTCTCTTACTAATTGAGTATGCCATAAAAAAAGGGCATGATATCTGGAATAGTAAGAATAATTTTATAATGACTTTTGTAAATTAAAGCAGTCAACAGATTTCTCCAGATAGTTGGAAAATAGCTAATTAAGTTAGAATTGTTCTAACTGATCTTTTTTTTTTTTTTTCTTTTTGGTACCATGGATCAAACACAGAGTTGTTTAACCACTGAGCCACATCCCCAGCCCTTTTAAAATATTTTATTTAGAGACTGAGCTTCACTAAGTTGCTTAGGACCTCACTGTTAATTCTTCCGGAGGGCTTGAATAGCTGAAGGGCTTGAATATCTCTATGCTGAGGCTAGCTTTGAACTTGTGATCCTCCTGCCTCAGCCTCGGGAGCTGCTGGGATTACAAGTGTGCACTATCTCTCCTGGCTCTAACTGATCTTAATGAACTAGCCTTGGTCATCTTTGTAGAGCATATGAACCAAGAATAAAGTTGATCTTTAGGGTTAATTCTGTGTCGAGTTTCAGACTAGCCTGGTTGACAGAAAATCTTAAATGTGGAATTGAGTTCTACAGAAATTCTTTAAGAGTCCAACTCAGCTTACAGGGCAGAGATGCGAAATTCCCAGACATGCTATATGTAATTGGGATATATCTCAAAATTTACCCTTGCAACTACCAAGAAAGGACAAAGACATCAAAACCTCTATTCCATACAGCAACATACACCTTATTATTTGAACAGCTTTATTGATCCTTTCACGCATCAGGCCTTATGTTCCTCAGGATCTTGAGCACCACTGAGCCAAGCAAATTGCAGAGATAAAAAAAAAAAAAAACGTGTTTAACTTTTTGAGGAACTGCTGAACTGTTTTCCAAAATAGTGGTTATATTTTATATTCTAACCAGCAATAGATGAGAGTTCCAATCTCTGCCCGTGCCTGCTGACACTTGGGGTTATTTTGCTTTTATTTTCTATTATAGTCATTCTACTGGATGTGAAGCTGTGTCTTGTGTTTTATTTATTTATTTTTTTTGCCATGCTGCGTATTGAACCCAGGGCCTTGTGCACCTGAGGCAAGAACTCTACCAACTGAGCTATATCCCCAGCCCCCATGTCTTATGGTTTTGATTTATATTTTCCTGATGAGTGATATTGTTGGACATCTTTTCATGTGCTTATAAGCCATTCGTATATATTTTGAGAGAACAATCTATTTAAATCCTTTACCTATTTTAATGGGTTATTTTGTCTTTTATCATTGAGTTTTCAGATGAAAATTCCTTAAAATATATGATTTGCAGGTTTTTTTTTAACCATTTCATATTGTCTCTTCACTTTTCCTATGTTGTCCTTTGAAGCACAAAGACTTTTGTTTTGACAAAGTTTAACTTGTCAATTTTTATCACTTGTGGTTTTTTTGTGGTACCTAAGAAGTCATGGTCTAATCCAGCATCATGAAGATTTTCTCCTGTGTTTCTTCTATGAGTTTTATTGTTTTAGTTGTTATGTAAAAGAAAGGTGTATGATCCACTGGGTTAATTTTTGTGTATGTCATGAAGTAGGGATCCAATTTCCTTCTTTTGCATGTTGTCCTTGCACTATTGTTGAAAAGACTATCCTTTTCCTATTAGATTGCTTTGACCACTTCCTTAAAAGTGAATCATTTTTTTTTTTTGTTTCTGGGAAAATAATTACTTTGATCAATATAAACAGACACTTACTCAGAATTGGTGAACTTGATCATCTCTATTCTTTTCAGAGCTATTGGGTTCCCACCCTATTTAAATGCATATCCACCAAAATCTAAGTCCATGACTTTAGGTATTTTCCCCTTAATTCTTCTTGATAATTTTGAAATTATATTTTTTCTAGGTGGTTATTTATTTCACCTGTCTACAACAGTGATAATAAGAAGGAATATTAATATATAATCATGATTTTCTAGATTTGTTAGGCATTTAGGAGAGCATGAGCTATCTATCATCTCTTAAATAATGACAGGTAAATTGAAAGCACCTCATGTACAAATATGCATCTATGTTGCTGATGACTATATCTCTTCAATTTAGCAAATTGCAGGATCTCTTCATCTTGCAATTTTTTAAAGTAATGAAGAATGTTACAGCTGGGTCAAATTCAGAAGAGGTGACTGAGACAGTGCTTCTGTGATATTTTAACCTTGAGAATTGAGCTCATGGGATCTTTTAAAATGTGATTCAGGTCATAAGCATGTAATTGTTAGCAAAGGAAATAAATATGGCTAATAAACATGAAAAATATTCTCTCCTAGCAATAAAAATGTAAGTACACCCATTTGGGTACCAAGTTGGCAAGGAGTTTTTATTTTTTACTTTTTTAGTTGTTAATGGACCATTATTTTATTTATTCATTTATATATGATGCTAAGACTCTAACCCAGTGCCTCACACATGCTAGGCAAGTACTCTACCACTGAGCCACAACCCCAGCCCCCTGGCAAGGAGTTTTTAAAGGTCACCACATTTTTGGTGAAAGTGGTATGCTAGTGTGCAGTGCTGGAAATGAGATGGTGCACCCATTTTACAGAGGAGAAAACTGAGACTCAGACATCTATGTGTGGATCTCAAGTCTCATAGCTTGTAAGTAGCAAAGCTGAGACTCAAGCACAGATATATATGCTCACTAACTCTGCCAAAGCCAAAGTGAGCAGTTAACCCAGGCAGGTCAGACGTCATGTTGAGATTTCTAGTAAACCAGAGTTTGAATTTGTCACCAGTCCTTTGTCCCTGTGAAAAGGCTGCAGGGTAAGGTAGGGTTTGGTGGTGAGCTGAGCCACCGCGCAGGTTGCAGAGCTAGAGGCAGTTTCTCTGATACCATGGTTCAGTTTCTTAGAAGAAAGTAGAGAGGCAGGAATTCATTTATTGTGTAATTTCTATATACCTGGCACTTTGCATGTAGAAAATAATCTGAGATTGCTGGAGAACAGTTTTTTTTTTTTTTTTTTTTTTTTTTACCATTCTGGACATAAGGAAACTGAAACTCAAGAAAATCATCTCTTTTCCTAGACTACACATTTAGTTATGTGGCAATGGAGCTGAGATTCAAAAGCTGGTCAGTAGAATCCAAAGTCCTGCCTCTTTCCACTGTTAGGCAACTTATTCAAAAGGAAGATAAAACTCCTGATCTCCTCAATCCTTTTACATTTATATCATGTTTTCTGTTCCCATCATGCCTCACAGACACTCTGCCTTTACAGGGTTTGTGTGTCTGTGTGGTGATGCGTTCAAAGTTTTTTTCTGGACACATTCTTTTTATTTTCCCAGGTCTTGGCTGAATTTGATAACCTTTAAAAATTCTTTATTTTTTTAAGACAGAACTTTTTGAGAAATTTTAAAGCATTTGTAGCTAGAATAATGGAGGAATTAAAAAAATCTCTACATATATCTGGTACTCTGCTAGAATTTTCACAAACTTAAACTAGAAAACCAAGCAAAAACCTCCAAACCCAAAGCCTAGCTATGGTGCCTGATTATAAGGAACTCCAAGAAACCCAACCTAAAACCAAACAGATTTTTCTGAATTAAAAGGAACTTAAATCCAAACCTCACATGGCAAATTTGTCTTCGTGCCAGTGTGTTCCACTGAAATGGAAATAGAGAACTCTCCAGAACAAATTGAGTCTTAGATTGCAATGATGCCTTTCAAGCCTCTCCGTAGCATTGCTCACTGTCACTCTTTGCTTGAACTCCTTTGACTGAATGGCATGGGAAACCCTAAGCTTTCCCAGTTCTTCTATGCAACAAATATACAAGCAAAACATGCAAGACTATAAACATACAAGCAAAATGAACCTGTCTCAGAGGTTGCTGAGTACATGAAGTCTGTCGGATCATCCTTTTGCTAAGCTTCTATTGGTAAACCTGGAAAATGTCCCCAGAAGGTGACCAAACCCCATTTCCATGTGGGGATACCGTGTTCTCAGATCCCACAAAGACCTCTTACTGAGCAAAGAGGAAACACTCACTGTCAACTGTATTTTCAGGTCTGAAACCTTTCACTCACAATTCCAGGTCTGGATCCTCTTGCTTCATTTCCCTTCCCCCAAGCACATTCTTCAGGAGCATGAGTTGTGTTTGAAGGGTCTGCTGGAGGCTCCTCTTTCTTGCTAGGGCCTGCTGTCTTCCTCTCATCTTGTAGAGGCCAGCTGATCCTCAAGAAGCTCTGGAGAGTATCAGGAAGGAACTTTGAGTTTATCCCTGAGCTGGCCAATGACAGCCCTGTCAGTCAGGTGGCCTGTTCTTACTTCACTAGTGATAGATCAAGGTTTCTCTTTCAGAATTGGTGTAGACAGATGAGATCAGCCACGCCTGAAACCCTCATCTGTGGGTCAGCAATGACCACAGGAACATTTGATGTGACTGCTCAGGTTATGTTGCTGCCTCACCTCCAGAACTTTGTCTTGTCTTGATGTTGACTTGGCTTTGTATTTCTCCACCCCTTATCATGTCCACTGTGCCTTTCTCCAACCCTGATGTCTGTCCTCACTAGAGGTTAGTGAGTACATTCTACATTGAAGGTTGTACCTGAAGGCTCCCTTCAGTTTATTCCTATGAGGCTATGAGTGCACAATATATAAATTAAATGTACCCAATACAACTTTGATATTAACTCTCAAATGGTATTACCCATGTCTCATCACTCACCTGTCATCTGTGCTTTCTGTAATCAGAATATCCTTTCTTAAAAAAAAAATGATTTCTGCCATATTCATCATGGTTCTTTCCTCACTGTGGAGATTTAAAAAATATTTACTGAAAATAATCCTGTCGTGCCAGAAGGTGAATTCATGGGATGTTTATTTTTCTGTTATTCCTTTTTAAAATTTGTTCTACTGTGTCACTAGTGCAGACACGGAGGTTTCTCTTACTGAAGGGTAACACACTTTCAGTGTGAGGCAAACCTGGCTTCTCATCCTGCCTCACACCTGGCTTGTGAAGCATGCTTGCACAAGCTAAGGATCTATACCCACGTATTTCAGTTTCCTTTCCTGCAAAATGGAGTTGAGATCTTGGCCAAGCTCTGTTCTTCTTGCCCACTGCTTAACCTTACTGTTAAGAAAGAAATGAGAAAAACAAGAAGCTATTGCTTTCAAGATGGTTAGTCCCAGGTCCTTTCGATCACTGGCAAAGATCTTTCTGCCGATTTAGAAACTGTAGGATTTGGGTCAGAGCTTTAGTAAATATTAACCCCCATTTTACTACTCTGCTATTAATGGCCAGAGAAATGAAAGTTCACAGATTTAATGTGGATAGATCCAAAGTCTCACAGGGCTGAAGGTGAGGCCATAAATAGAATAATGATTTGTTTGTCCAATTTGTACTACTTAGAGTAGGAAAAAACAGAACAAAAACAAAAACAAGCAAAAAAAAAAAAAAGGTTGTTCTTATTTTGGCAACCTCTCATAAATGGAAAAGAGGCTGTTTCAGACAAATAAAGAAATTCAAAGGGGGCTGGGGATGTGGCTCAAGCGGTAGCGTGCTCTCGCCTGGCCTGCGTGCGGCCCGGGTTCGATCCTCAGCACCACATACAAACAAAGATGTTGTGTCCGCCGAGAACTAAAAAATAAATATTAAAAAATTCTCTCTCTCTTTCTCACTCTCCTCTCTCACTCTCTCTTTAAAAAAAAAAAAGAAATTCAAAGGATTTCTATAGGCATCTCATCAAACTGAAAGTTCACTATAGATACCTCATAAACTCAGCTTTTAGGAAAAGCGAAAAAACAGTGTATTGAGAGGGGAAGGCTGGTGGAAAGTTGGGGTAACTTTGTAACAATACCCTCATCACTGTGATGGTATTTGCTAGAACAAAGAGGTCCAGGCGAAGCGTCAGAACTCTTGTGTGGGACTTGGCTCAAACCCGTTTATTTTCTTGTCCTCGGTTTTCTTACACATAAAGTGTGGGCTTGGGGTGGATCAGTGCTTCCCTGACAGTTTCTCTAGCCCGTGTAAAAGCTGGGAAACGCTGCATATAACTTCTGTTCCTTAGAGAGCTTCATGAAGGTTGGCATTCAAGACATCTGTCTAATTCACCTTTATCAACTCAGGCTTAACCAAATAACGATTGTGGAAACTGGTTAACCTCTGAAGCAAGAATCTCATTTGAGAAATGCAGAGACAGGTGATTCCTAAGACTTCCTCTGGCTGTAAAGACGTTTGAGGGAGCAGAGTTTCGAGTTCTATTGCACTTCACTATAGAGTTCATTTTTACCAAAGAAGGAAATAGTGCTACTGGAGCCAAGCCAAGTGACCCTGCCTAGATCCCACAGGGGGGAAAAAGAAGGTGAAAAGTAAAAAGGAAGTTTATGCAGTTTGATCAAACTTGGGGGAAGCAGCTAAATTTGTTTTCCACTGGTCCCACAGAAGGAGCTACAATTTATAGAAACAAAACCCAGGTGATACACATATGGAGATTTAGCTAGGTCGCGATAGCCGGGGAACAGGTCAGTAGCACCTGGTTGCTGCATGAGGAAGATCAGGAGCTGTTTCAATAGGGGAAAAAAAATCATATTTTATTTATTGCCTACTCTGTCAGATACCATCTTAGATATTTTATATGTTCCTTGTTTGCTCTTTGTAATAACTATATAGAGCATTACTATTCTCGCCTTACCAGTGTTGGTTGCAAGCATGCCATTGTTTGGATAGCTACTGCAGCCTGCCTGAGAGATTGGCAGTACCTCAGGGGTGAGGCCGATGGCATCAGTCAGTACTGCTCTTTCTATCTACACCTGTTCTCTAAGGGATATGAAATACTATCTGTATGCTAATGCTCCCAAATCTTATCATCCCCCACGACCTCTGTCTATTAAATAAACATCTCCAATTTCACATGACCAAAGTAGAATGTTTACTTCACAATTGTTTTCTAAAACTTTTCTCATTGCACCCCCCATCCACCTGGTAATCAAGCAAAAATTTAGGTGTTGTTGATTCTTCTCATGCCCTCGTTCTCCACGTGCAGCTCTTGAATCTGCTGTGCCTTCAGAACACATCCTGAATTCTACCCTTCCCCTCACCGGAGCTCTAATCATTAGCCCAATGTGGGATCATCTCTTATCTAGACTATCAATATTCTAGTTGTAATCTCTCCTTCCACTTGTGTCTACACTAGAATCAGAAGCCCAGATGATCTTAAAAAAAAAAAAAAAAGTTAAACCATGTTATTCCCTCATTCCCCACACACTTTTCTGTATTGGGTTTCAAACCCAGGGCTTCATGCATAATAGGCAAGTGCTCTCCCACTGAGCTACACCCCAGCCCTCCCCTTTATTTATTTACTTTTTAGAGGTGGGGTCTTGCTGTGTTGCCCAGGCTGACCTCACACTCTTAGGCTTCAGGGAACTTTCTGTCTCAGCCTCTCAGGTTACCTAGGGCTAGAGACATGACCACTGAGCCTGGCTTTACTCCCTTCTTAAAATGGGATGATTTGATTCACATTTCACTAAAAATTAAAATAAATGACACCCTGTGACCCTGATGGGTTTATTCCCTCCTCTCCAACCTCACTTGGCTCAGGCTTCCTTTCTGATCTGCAATGTACCAGGCTGGTCCCTACCCTGGTCTTTGCACCTGCTCTCCCTTCTGCTTGGGTAGGCTCACTTTCAGCTCTTTCTGTTCTCATTGAGTCGCTCTTCCACTGTCTCCTCCTTTGGGATGCCTTTCCTGACCACACTGTCAAAAATAATCTCACGTTGTGCAGAAACGATCCTAGTTCTATGCTTAATTATTTTATAAAGTGTCTATCTCTATTATTATCTTGTTAATTTTTGTTTTCTTTCTTTTTTTTTCTTATTTTGTTGAATCTTGTATCCTTATATCAGTGGATGTCACAGCACCTGGTACATGTAGTTGCTCAATTGATATTTACAGAATTCCTATGGTTTGAATGCATCTGCCTTCCTAGGTGTTGCCAATGCAATACTATTACCAGGTGAGGCCTGTAGGAGGTGATTAGGCCATGCTTGTTAGTGATATTAAGGTCCTTATAAAAGAGGCTTTGCACAGGCGCATTTTGGTTGGTTGTTTCTTCTGTTTTCCGTTCAAGGCTGTAACAAGATGTCCCTCATCAGGCACGGGGTATTCACCATGGTCTTTGACTTGCTGGCCCCAGAATGGTAAGAAAGTGATTTTTCTATTCTTTGTAAATTATGTCCTCCTGGGTACTTTGTTACAGCAGTACAAACAGACCAAGGCTAAGATTAATAAAAGAAACAACAAAAAAAGTTTTCTTGATTAGTTTTCTAGCCATTCCTGTTCAATGCACATTGAAAAACATGAGTCCCATGTTCTCAAGCAGATTTCAAACATATGAACTCTTCAGAAAAAAACAACTTGAAATGAGATTATCATGTACACACACATTTTTGTGCCCCCCTCCCCCCCCAAATAGTAATGAGATCAAATACATTTGCAATGTGGCAATGGGAATTAGGAAAGAATAAATACTGATTTGGGTACACTTCAGAAGTCATGGTTTCTGGGGAAGGGCATGGGTCAAGACCATACATGGTTTTTATCCTATTACTCATTGCTAATAAAGCTCACTACCTGCAGTGGTATTTCCTCCTCAGGATTAGCACTCAGACTAAGGGAAAGGAGAGGGTTGAGGTCCCCTTGGAACAAGTCTGTCTCTTATAACCAAGATAAATTCAAAGTAAAACTGCTAAACAGATAGTGAAATGTTGTTTGGTGTGATGCAATCCATTTCTATGGGTTGTAGAGATGAGGGTGGGGTTGGGGGAAGTGAATACATTGTATTCTCCACGGGAAATGCATACCAAGAAAGCTACATCTTTGAATTCCTGGCACCATCTAGTGGTTAATGAATCCTGATTTAGAGACCAGTCAATTTCTTAAAGGGTAGTTTTCAGATTTTTCTTAGTTTGCTTCAGAACAGCTCAGGGAGCTTGTGTATATATCCACTACTGCAGATTCTGATTCTAAAGGTCTGGTGTGGGCCTCGGGCATCAGCAGTTTTTAGTTTTCTGGATGATTCTGCCTTAACTGATTTTAAAACTAAGAGCTACCTCTGTGGAAGTTAGCACCTTGTTTGTATAATCCTGCCTCCTTTCTTCCTTGTAAAACATACAGGATACTTTACATTGTAAAAAACAAAGTGAGTTGTGATTAACACTACTTTAAAATTTTCTAAGAAGTTTATAACATAATCAAATCAAAGATGTGTGTGAACTGGGGTGCAGTATGTGCCCTACTGTTGCAAATCACTGCTTCTAATCAGCCAACAGCCAATTAAACTTGACAGATGCTACTTGTTTCATTTCAAGGGCCTTCTTCTAATTGTTCATCTTCCATTCTATTTAACAATTTTTAAAAGGTTGTAATTTCAAAGACTTCCAATTTTATTTCCGACTTACCGAAAGTTGCAAATGTGTACTTTCTTATCCAGATTCCTCAAATAATTCTTTTCATAATCGGGATACAACTATCAAAATCGGAAAACCAACATTGATACAATACCTAATTTATAGATCTTAATAAAATGTTCCCACTTTTTTTTTCCTGGTCTATGATCCAATTTGGGGTTTTATATTTAATAAACATCTCCAATCTGTTTGCATTCCTCAGTCTTTGTCAATAAACATTCTTTTGACACATGCTATAAAGTTGTATTTTAGAATCTCAACTTGGGTTTTCTAATACTTCCTCTTGATTAAATTCAGGTCTCTTTTATTGGTGCATTATAGTTATACCTAATGGATACATTATACCATATTCATACAAGCTCATAGCATAATTTGATCAATCTCATTTCTTTCCTTGGTCTGCTTGCTCTACTAATCTCTCTTCTATTTTAATTAGTGCATTTTATACACAGAAGATTCATTATGGTATAGTCCTACATGGATTTAGCATAACTTGGAGGAAGTTCCCCAGTATTTTTTCCAGGTTCTTTTTGATAAGAGCAGCATGGAAATAATTGTGTTCTCCGCCTCAGATCAAGAGGCAGGTGATGTCAATTTGTCCCAGTGATTATTTTCGTCACTGGGTACTATGAAGGCTCCTTTGTTTTTTCTGTAAAAACAGGTGTCTAGAGATGATTCTCGTGGTTTTGTGCTGTGTCTTAGAAGGAGCATTTGGGCCACAGATCAACTTAATTGGGATAATGCTGTCTAGTAATTCTTGGAGATATAAGGTTTGTGCAACCATCTCAGGCTCTGAGATACCTGGGCACATCCCAAGAGACCTTTCATGAGGATTTCTAATGAGATGGAGCTTCAGATAATGCAGCTCAGATGAGCAGCAGCAGGTTCATGGATTCATAAACGTTTGGCCTGCCCTCTAGTTTTAGCTGTAGTTGTCCTGGATAGTTCTGGGCAGGCTTCAACTCATTTCCAGTCGACACTGGCTTTATAGAGATGCTTCATTTATGCCTGGGTTGTTCCTGTGGTGCCTTGGATGCTGTCAGAAACTTTCTAGGCAGATGCCCAGCTTGGAGGCACAGGGGAGGGTAGCATGCTTGGGAACAACCCTTGATCAGTGGGCCTGGGGCCAATGGGTAATGTTCTCCTGTCTCCTGCATCAGGCAGGGGTCTTGTTACAAAGGCTTGTGAAAACTGGGCTCCATATGGGGTTTTATTTGGTAGATGGAGCTGGGTTTGAGAGCAAGAATTGTGGCAGGGAGAATTTTAATTAGGATTCTAGCTGCTTTAATGGTGTGGAGGTTAGATGGCTATGAGAAGTAAATGAAAGCAGGGACAGATACCAGAAACCAACTCTAATTGTTCCAATGAGAAATAAATTGGGCTCAAACTAGAAAGAGCAGTGCTGTAGAAATTTAAAACTGGAGACTTCACAGCAAAGCCCCAACTGTCCTAGCTCATTTTCCTTATCGAGTCAATTTTTGCTAGCCAATAAAATAGAAAAAGATAGGTAACAGGCAGAAACTGGGTTTAAAAAAAAAACTTTCAGGTTTAGAAGCTTAAATTAATATATTTATAAAGTTGATCTGGACTCAGTGAGTTGGTCCTACAGCTGCCCTTACTTGGGTTGTGTCCAAGTTGTTTGGGGGCTGGTTAATCAGGGCTGGGAGCAGTCACACAGGACCTGCTCCAGCCACGATCTGGCCTCCTCACATGGAGCGACTGGTCCAGGAAAGAGCAAAGATTCAAGCACTCTAGAAGCCTGAACTCAGAAGTCATAATGTCATTTCCACCTCATTCTGTTGGTCAGAGCACTCGGGCACAAGGCTGGCTTGGTGGGGAAGAGACTCCATCTCTTCAGGGAGGAGCTGACACAATTTATGACCATATTTGATTTACTGCAAGATATCTTGGTAGCCAGTGAACTCAGGATGTCCTTTTATGTCTGGGTTTGGTTTTATAGCTAGAATTCAGACTCTAATTCCCTGGTAAATATTCTAAAACCATTGTTCCTGTTCCTGACTAATGTCTTGAAGCAGGGCACAGGTTTTATCTCCTGTAGGTGAAATATGGGGGGAAAGTACAGGTTCTCAGAATCTTCCAGAGCTACTGAAATTTTGCATTTTTGAAAAACAAATTGTACTTTGAATGAGCTTTATGAAACTAAAGGGATTTGTGAACATTTTCGTGGAAGAAAAGGATATTTATATATACTCTTAGAACAACAGAATTATCAAAATGATCCCATACTAATAAACATCTTCATCACATGTTTTTAAATGCTGGTAGTCTTAGGGAGCACTAGAAAGTTTTAGTATGTTAAATATTAAAATTGGTTGTTAACAATAGTAACGTAGAAAAATCTCAATGAAGAGGACTGTTGATAGAAGGTTGTTTTAAAACAGGCAGAACAATGTCCCTGGCTTTATGTGCAGGGCTGCCTGGCGAAACTTACAGTGTGTAGAAAGCTGTCCAAACCTGATCCTGGGCAGGGATGCTGCCTTTAGAGCTATTGCAGCTAGAGGGACGAAGAGAGCTCTAGCGCAGGCAGGAACCTGATCTGAACCAGAACCTTCCCAGGAGGCTACCTAATTTGTCTTCAAAGCAAGATGCCAGAGCTGGTTCTGGGCATTCCTTTCTAAGATGGCTTTTCTGATTTATCTTGTGAAGCTTGAAGTTTTGGACAAATACTTGCATGTATTCATGGGGTACTATGTGATGTTTCAACATGTGCCCACGTTTTGGAATGACCACACTAATGACCATGTCCACTCAACCCCTTCTCTTTCCTGAAATAGCAGCTGCATGGCATTGATCTTGGGCTGTTTCAAGAGGTGGTCTTTTCACTGTTGGCTCATTGCACTAAAACACATTTTCATTCTGGGGTTCATGTATCTTGAAGGTTTTTCTCAGAACACTTTTTTTTGCTTAGATGATCCTGAAACGAAAGGAATTCTACAAAACCATGATGAACAGATTGTGGCCCATGCAAAAACAAAGATGGATCTCATAAACATAACATGGAATAAAAGGAATGGGGCAGAGTACAACACAATCCACTTAATGGAGGATGAAAATCAGGTGAAACTAGTCTAGTGAGAATGGGGTAAGTATTACAGGCCGACAAGGGGGTTTTGGAGCACTAATTAGGATTAACTGTGGTCAGTTGGCTTTTGCCTTGTGAATTTGAGTTGTGCACTTAAAACTTGTGCCGCCCACTCCCATCACAGCTCATTGAGAAGTGAAACAAGGATAAAGGCTTCTAACTGACTCAAGGGAGATCTTATTTTCACTTCTCTAGTGGAAAAAAAGGGCAACAGTATTTTTTTTTTTTTTGGATCCACTTCAAATACAATAGTGATTGATTTTTCTTGGGTTTGTCTTTTATAAAACACAAGCAGGGAATCAAACACCCCATACGTCTGTGGCAGTCAACAGAAAACACAGAACACCATCAGTACAGTAATGCTGTAGGACTGAATTTTATTGAAAAGGGCATTGTGTTATACCAGGCAAGGAAGAGCTACCAGTAAAAGGCACTATTCCAAAGAAATGTGAAGAGGAAACTGAGAACTGAACTGTTGAACAATGAAACCATGAAGCCAGTGTTACCTAAACTACCCTCACCCCAAACACCATCTAAGACTAGATCATTTGGCATTTTTAAAAATGTTCTTTTAGTTGTCAATATTTTTTTATATGTGGTGCTGAGGATCAAACCCAGTGCCTTAGACATGCTAGGCAAGCACTCTACCACTGAGCCACAACCCCAACCCAAGATCATTTTGTATTTTAGGGGAAATTTTTTGGCAGATAAGTTGTTTATTTCTTGAAAGGGGAAGGAAAATAGAAATCATAGTGATAAAATTCATAAAATATTTTATATTTACCAATACAACTTAAATGCAATATATCGATGGGTTTGAAACGGTCAATAGATTTCTCTTTGGACCATCTGCATGGGAAAGCTTCTAGTTCCATAACAGAACTGACTGCTCTCCCATTTGGTGTCTATAGAACATTGGACATAATTCCTAAAGTCCTCATTCCCTCCCACCAGCAGGAGGGTTGAAATGGTGTCAGTGATGCTCTCAAGACACTATCCCCTGCATGTCTGGCATGTGCGTGTTCATCTTGGAAATTACAGGAGGAAAGACGGATTGGCAAATTAGCAGAAATGGAATTGCAGAGACTGCTGTGAGGGGTGGAAGTGAAGCTCATCCTTGATATGCTGAATGAGATGCGTTAGCCCATCTCCTTGTAAGCCTGGCCTATAGGTGGAAGGGTTATCTGCACCTTAATGGATACTTATTGGGTGGTGTTTACCATGCAAAACATTACTGATGAAAAAGATGAACAAAGGAGAGGTCTCAGAATTGTGGGGGAGAAAAATGCACAAAATATAAGGGCCAAGGTATAAAAATACAGAAATGGCCTTAAACTTGGAAAAGAGTGACTAATTGGACTGGTGCAAGGGAAGGCTACAGGGATAAAGGAGCTGAAAAGCCAAGTGGGACTTTTTCCAGGTAGACGAGGTGGGGAAATTTAGGATATAGGAAGAGCAATAGTAGAGGCACACAGGCTTGCGTTTCCATGGAGATGGTGGAGTAGTGATGAAACGTGGAGTGGTAGGAGTTGAGGGAGATGGGGAGGCTAGGGTTGGAGTGGGAAACTTAGGCTAGAACAGGGTCTTGGATGAGGTGGGAGGGAGTTGGATTTTAACCTGAAGACCAGTAGAAGGAATAGAAAAAGGAGTAGCATGATCTTGTGCCTAAGAAAGGCAAGGTCAGCAATCATGTGGATAGTGGGTTATAGAGAAAGCAAGGAGATGAGTTGGGGAACTACTGGAACAGTCCACATGCTGACTGGACTAAGGCTGGGCAACTTCTTGGAGTGCAGAATTCCTCCTGGGTTTAAATAGCATGCATACGGTAGAATCACATAAAAATGTTCACCTATTTTTAATGATGCAGAAAGATGTCCAAAAGGTATCATAGGATAAAGGCTTAAAAAGGGCATAGTGGGCCTGGGATTATGCCTCAGTGGTAAATTGCTTACCTAGCATGTATGAGGTACTGGGTTCAATTTTTGGCACTGCATAAAGATATTGGGGCTGGGTTGGTAGCTCAGTGGTGGAACACTTGCCTTGCACATGTGAGGCACTAGATTCAATCCTCAGCACCACATAAAAATAAAATAAAGGTATTGTGTCATCTATAAACAGTTAAAAAAAAGATTGTGTTCATTTATGCTAAAAATATTTTTAAAAAGGGCACAGTGGGGTGGTAGTGTGCTAATCTAGTGTGAGTCCCTGGATTCAAGCCCCAGCACTATAAAAAAAAATTATGAAAACGTGAGTGGTAATATTCTATCCATGAACATATAAAAATATGTGACATACTAAAAAATTATCAGTAATACTTGCTCATAGGCTTTTGGGTAATTTTGGTGAAAAGCAATTCAGGTGCCCAATGAAGAATATAGTATATAAGAACACTTAAACCTAGTGGACAGTCTGGCATTTGAAGGTAAGGGGAATATGCAGGACCACAAGTTGTATAGAAAAGGGTCAAAAGGTAGCAAATAGAAAATGTGAGAATAGAAAGTAAAAAATGGCATTATTGAACTGAGAAGACAGGGGAATAATTTAGTGTTTAAAGCTTCTCTAGGTGCTTTTCAAGTTGATCCCTAATGTCAGCCTGAGCCTGGGGCTCCCTGAAGGTGGTGTGGGTCAAATGCTCTTCAGGACCCTTCAAACCATGCATTTCCTTGCACTCTCTGGTTCCACTGAATCAGTGTAAGAAGAGAACTCTTACATTTCAGAAATACTTTCTTAAATACTTCAATGTGTCCTTAAAATATATACTTAAACCTTGAAGTATGTCTTTTCAATTTCACAAAATTGGCTACAGATGCAAGATTGAGTGGATAATGTGGGATATTATGATTTAAAGGCAATTGTGTGGGACCAAACTATTTTACTAATTCAGAATAAAACACCATGGAAGCGTTGGAGTTTGGGGAAAGATCGAGGAGATTAGAATTAAGGTGAAGTATCACTTAGGTTAATTTGCGGGATGTTTGTGTTTTTTGATTTTTTTTTTTTTAAAAATTCAATAGTCATACCGCCACCAGTGATTCCACTGTTGTAAAACAAGGCTCAAAGGAAGAGGGACCAGTATTCAGCCAATCAACAAAGTCCATCTGGGGATTGTTCAGACTTGTGAGGAATCGCCTTTTTTTTTTTTTTTTAAGAGAACTTATTTTTTTTTAGTTGTAGATGTACACAATACCTTTATGTGATGCTGAGGATCAAACCCAGTGCCTCACACACATGAGGCAAGCGCTTGGCCACTGAGCTACAATCCCAGCCTCAGGAATCACTTCTTGTAAATGCATTCTAGAAGCTAGGAGAGTTGAAGTTTACCTCTTCAAGCCCCCAGTGCTGGCTGCCTGCTCAACATCATTTTTTTAAAAATAATTTGTAGATGGACACAATATCTTTGTTTTTATGTGGTGCCGAGGATCAAACCCAGTGCCTCATGCATGCCAGGTGAGCACTCTACCACTGAGCCTCAGCCCTGCAGCTCTACATCTTGGTTTTCACCTATACTTTGGTTACTTCTTTGATTCCTTTATTTTTGAAGGTATAAATTTAGTTTAGGGTGTGTGTGCATGTGTTTAAACCATGGGCCTCTTAAGCAGATAGGCTTAGAAGATTTCTGAAATGTCGGGGTCTCTGGCTCTTACTTCCTCAAGTGCCCTAAGAGGGGTTCCATAGAACTAGGTTTGAAACCTGTCACTGTTTCTAGAGTCATATTAGCATGGCTAGGGGTATCTGGAGGGCAGGAAAGACCCTTTTGAAGATGTTATTTGCTTTTCCACATTTAAGCAGATTTCCTTAAAAAGGAGTTTATATTCATCTTGTCAGGCACCCAGGATTGGCTCTTAGTCACAATGAAATTATGCCATCAGAATTGGGAAAACATTTCCTGGTCTGCCAGTGGCTGGCGGAGGAGTCTTCTGAAAATCTGTCAGGGCTCCATAGGTCTTTTCCTCTTCTCTCCCATAAAGATCCTGTGAAGACCTCTAACAGAGATGCGTACCACTTTGAGGTTCTGGAAGGAAGAGGGCAGCTCTGGTCTGTCCTTGAAGGTGGTGTGTTCATTTGTACTTGATTAAGTGGAAGTTTGAATTCTTTTGGACCCCATGCCTCCCCCTGAACATCTCCCTGTTTAGTAGAATACTCCAGCCACTCTCCAAGGACTTGAGAAATTGCTGCCTCCTTTGTCAAAAGCATTTCGTGCTGCCGTTTTGGTCTTCCTCTCTGGACATACTGTATGAAAGGAGTGTGAATTATCCTTCCTTAAGGGGGAAAAAATCTGATCGTTCTGCTGTGTCAGATGCCAGTTGCCTCCAATGGGTGACCCACCTTGACCTGCCACAGCTGCTAGCTAGCACAGATTGCAGACAGCGGGCGGTGGGGAATACTGGGGGACGCTAGAAGGGATTAATTCAAGGCACAGAATCCTCTTTTAAAAAATAATACATATTTTAGTTGTAGATGGACATGATACATTTATTTTTATTTGATGTGGTGCTGAGGATCAAACCCAGTGCTTCACACATGCAAGGTGAGTGCTCTACCATTGAGCCCACACCCCAGCCTGGCAGAAACCTCTTGCTGACCTTTGAGATGCACTCAAAAGCTGTATCTGGGACTTCTGTTCTATGGTTTTTGAAGTAATATATCTTCATTAGGACTCAGAAGTAAATAATTTTTTTAAACTTCTAAGGAGGAAGCAATTTGTCTTGACACAGTAGATTTGATCTTTAGAGAGGTGAACAAAGCTTGCTTTTTTTCCCTCCCCCAACAAAAGCTAAAGATGATGAATGAAATGCCCAGGGCTAAGAATGCCTCTTCACAACAGGGAGGGTTAGTGGCAGAATTTTAAATTGGTGCACATATAGTTACCTGGCTAAGGAGCACTTGGCTCTGATTTGTGTCTCCCCACCCTCCCATGGGAGGTTACACGCACGTATGTTCACTCTTTGCACCCACAAAAACCCAACATTGTATCTTGCAAACCTGGGAGAGTTGGTATCTGGAATATATCTTGCAAATTAAAATTTCTCTGCGTTTTCATCAAAAGAATAAACTTTCCTAAACCTTGAAAAAATACAAGGATTTTCCTTGGAAAGTATGCCATTAAGTGAGAGTTTGCACAATTATTTGACACTTCCTCTCTGGATCTTTTTATAGTTGGACATTGAGGGGAAGCATACATGGGCAATGCCATCTAATGAGTATGTGAATGAGTGATAAGATGTCCTAAATGAAGTCTTAATTACCTATAGAAATAGAGGATTGGTTAGTGTAAAAAGGAATTTTAGTCTCATTAATATTTTGGTAAATTACAAAACTTGACATCTGTTCTACCCTTTCTATAGCTTTTGCTGGTCTAGTCCTGGGTCATTTGATGCCAGCGTCAGTCAAACAAATGAGCAAAATAACAAGCATGCAGTGGTCTCGTAGAGCAATGTAGAAATACATGATTCACTTTATAATGTTGGTTTATAACATGACTTAATGGGTATCCTAAAAATGGTGCCACACACCTTTCTGTTTAATGTCATCATTTAGTCTCTTAAAAACCCTGTGTGACATGTGTTATTACCTCATCCTGCATATGAGGAAATGGAGGCACAGAGAGCACAAGTCGTTAGCTCAAGGTCACTCTAGAAGTGAGTGGCAGAGCTGGCGTTACATGTGGCATTGAGTCCAGAGTTCATGTTTTTGATGGCATCTCTACTGCCACCACCACAAGAAAAATGTAGGAGGGCTCATATTTATTTGTACCTTTTACATTGTGGCTGACAGGAGGAGGGAGGTACAGATTTGTCCTACAAAGAGCAGTGTTAGCTTTGGTTGGGGTACCCATTTGAGTGGGTAGCCTGTATCTGTGTGACTTAGACGGATAGGTAAACACTACTATAGATAAATTACTCTTCAGTAATTCTAAATTACTCTGAAGTTTACACTGAATTGAATAGGGATGAGCTATGAATATCTACCATCTTACAAAAAGATTTAGAAAAATATTGGATAAGGAAAACGTTAGAAACGGATTGTAGAATCTGGAAGGACTTTAAAATTCCCTTCTTGGAGCAGAGACTCTCCCATTGAATTCATATTTGGGTAGGTCACTCATTAGTGTTTCCCAGAGGGGGTTTGACACTCGTGTGACACTTGGGGCAGGTAGGTGCGGACTGTGGATATTGATGCAGGGCCCACATCTCAAGGCCTAGGCTTTTTATAAACTCAAAAGTTAGACTTAACCAATGCAAAGGACTCCAAATTGAGCAATACTGAGTACCTACCAACTTAGCAACATAGGAACTCAAAAAACAGGTCAAATTTCTGTACCCAGGTCTTTGACACTGAGGTTTTGGTCAGACCTAATAGTCACATGGGACAGGCTTTAAGGCATGCAAGTGATGGATTTAAAAAATTTCAAAAAGAGCTTCATCAATGGGATTGCGGATCATCCCTGCAGAGCTATGCTTTGGGGATGGAGCCTTGGATCACTTGGGCTCCTCCTGGAAAAGCAGGCAAGGCTGGAAAGAGATTATAGAAAAAAGTCGATTGAGGGCTGCAAATCCAAGAAGTCTACTCTGAGATTTTAACATATGTCTGAGTTAAATGTGCTCTGACTCACAAAGGAGAAAGTTCAAATGTTCTTACATAAAATAGTTTCTCTGTAAAAAGTACAATTGACAGGAAAGCTGGAGTCTGCTATTAATCTTCCTTATCTAGCAAAGGATTGAATATTCTCTTCTATACACATGGCCAATTTCTTAGGCCAGGGATGTGCTTTTGGAAATAAAATGTCTTTTCCCATAGATAGAGACTTGGGGAGCCACTATTTATAAAATTATAGAGATTTGAACTCATCTTGTTATTAGCCTTATTCAGAGATTTACATATCAAGAATCACTACTGTAGAAGGAAAATGGGCATCAGCTGTCTCCTCCCTTATCTGTTCACCTGCAGCTTTTCTAGTCCCTGATGTGGCTTAGTTGCTTCACTTTGGGTCCTGATTTCTCCCTCCTGAAATCGGTCTCCACTTGGAAACTCCCTTGGCTGGGGTATGTATTGCCTTGGTTTCAGTTTCATTGTTGGTGCTCATTTAGACCATTTGTACCTCGCTGGCTCCCCCAATTCCTTGTCTGTCTTGGCCCTTGGCCTTAGTGAGCAAGGATCTTCAGTGTACCTGTGCCTAAAACATACTGATTTTTCTTTATTACACAGAAATACATGCATGTTATATAAAGTTATAGGTAAGAAAAAAATTTTAATCAAAGGAAGAGAAAGGGTAAAAATAAAATCAACCATAATTCTCTAACCCAGAGGCATCATGATTGAGTATGTCATTCCTGGATGTATTATCAAAATGGCAACTTTGATAAATTTAGATTTTTTTCTACTTAATATTAAAGACGCCTCCGTATCACCTTTGCCAAGTCGTTACAAAAAGCTGCGTGTCACATTGTATAAAGGATACATATACTTACACTACCAATGTTGGAAGTGTTTTAATTCAGTGCTATAAACATCAACTTTTTGGTTACATCTGGTTAGAGTCATTACTTCCTTAGGATTTTTAGCAGTAGGGTTTTTGTGCCTGTAGGAAGACGACTAAGTTGCTCAACAGAATGTTTGTCCTGACTTATTTTACCCACTGACAAAATCTGAGCATGGCATTTGCCTTGGTGTTGATGTATGACTATTTTTGTTTTTTAGATGCTCTATAGATCCCTCAGAGGTCTGTCTGGAGGACACGAGACAATACGAAACAGAATATGAACCAGCAAACTTTACCTTCAGGTAAAGGAGGGATTAAGGTCCCCTTCTGATTGGCTTAAGGTGTTCTTGAACTCTCCTGTGTGCAAAGCACAGATCTCGCAGGTACCAGGTATGGAAAGGGCCAAAGGTTTTTTTTTTTTTTTTTTTTTTTTTGTCTTGGGGAAAAAGCATGGCTTCCTAGTGCCCAAATCCTCTGAAAATTATACTTTGAGTGCAAGGGAAACATGAAAGTTTATGTGTATGTACTTTAGAAAGTTTTTATAGGTTCCTTTACATTTCCTAAGGACTTCATAGGGCAGAAGAGCTGAATGGTTCAATATATTTCATTAAATGAAAAGAGTAAAGAAGGAAAAACAAAGGCTTTGTCTATAAAATATTAATTAGCTTGGATTAGAGGGCTTTGATATGTAGAAAAGCTACTGAATTTTATGTTAATTTTAAAAACTAGTTTCAGAATTTATTAGCTCTAGAATTTTTTAATGGAGCATTTTGGATCTTCTAAGTATAGAATCATATCTGTAGACAATGATAATTTGACTCCTTCCTTTCCTATTTTTTTCCTTTTATTTCCTCCTTTTCCTGACTAGAATTTCTAGCACTATATTAGGACTTGAGAGTGGACATCCTTTTCCTGTTCCAGATTTTAAAGTAATTGCTTTCAGTTTTTCCCTATTCACTTGTATCAAGGCTACCTAGGGACATAGGACTCATTTTTTAGCCCATAAGTCCAGAAGCTGTGGGATGTGGAGTGAAAGTTGATTGCCCTGTTGACTTTTGGACTTATCTTGGACCTATTATTTAATTTTTTCTTATTTTTTTTTTTTAGGCACAGAAATGTGTATACTATTGTCATCTCACTATTGCATTTTTGGAAACAATTTGTTGGATTTTACAGGCTCATAACTGTGAGGGACCAAGTCTTGGCCATCTGACACAGGTGATATATAGATACAACTTTAAGTTGATGCTTAAATGAGTTAAGACTTTTGGGACTATTGGGATAAAATGAATGCTTTTTTTTTTTTTTTTTTGGCAAGATAAATTTTGATGGGGCTAGGTCAAAATGTTATTGTTGGAATGTGCCTTCTAATTCATATGTTGAAACTTAACTGCCAATGTGGTAGTATTAAGAGATGGGCCCTTCAGGAGGTAATTAAATCATGAGGTTGAAGCCACTGAAGGTGGCCCTCTCACAGGAGAGGTGTGAGGTGCTGTTTGGTCCAGTTGTGTGAGGACACAGAACAGGGCCATCTTTTTTTTTTTTTTTTTTTTGGTACTGAGATTGAACCCAGGATTGTTTAACCACAGAGCCACATCCCCAGCCCTTTTTATTTAGCAATAGGGTCTCACTGAATTTCTTCTTTTCTTTTTTTTTAATTTAGAATTTATTTATTTAATTTTATTTTTTTATTGGTTGTTCAAAACATTACAAAGCTCTTGACATTTCATATTTCATACATTAGATTGAAGTGGGTTATGAACTCCCAATTTTACCCCAAATGCAGATTGCAGAATCACGTTACACATCCACAATTTTACATAATGCCCTATTAGTAATTGTTGTATTCTGCTACCTTTCCTACCCTCTACTATCCCCTCTCCCCTTCCCTCCCATCTTCTCTCTCTACCCCATCTACTGTAATTCATTTCTCTCCTTGTTTATTTTCCCATTCCCCTCACAACCTCTTATATGTAATTTTGTATAGCAATGAGGGTCTCCCTTCATTTCCATGCAGTTTCCCTTTTCTCTCCCTTTCCCTCCCACCTCATGTCTCTGTTTAATGTTAATCTTTTCTTCCTGCTCTTCCTCCCTACTCTGTTCATAGTTGCTCTCATTATATCAAAGAAGACATTTGGTATTTGTTTTTTAGGGATTGGCTAGCTTCACTAAGCATAATCTGCTCTAGTGCCATCCATTTCCCTGCAAATTCCATGATTTTGTCATTTTTTAGTGCTGCGTAATATTCCATGGTGTATAAATGCCACATTTTTTTTCCATTCATCTGTTGAAGGGCATCTGGGTTGGTTCCACAGTCTAGCTATTGTAAATTGTGCTGCTATGAACATCGATGATCTCACTGAATTTCTGAGGCTGGCTTTGAACTTGTGGATCTCCTGCCTTGGTCTCCCAAGTCATTGGGATTATAGGCATGTGCCACTGTACCTAGCTAAGCGGGGCCATCTTGAAAGTAGAGAAGCCTCACCAGACACATGACCTGCTGGCTTCTTAATCTTGGATTTCTTAGCCTCCAGAACTACATGGAACCAAGTCCTGTTTTTATACATGACCCAGTCTAAGGCATTTCGATGTAGTGGCAGGAATGGGCTAAGGCAACATTGAGATCATAGAAAATAAAATTCTTCCTGGATATTTCATAATAAATTGTTATTTTTAAAATAGAAAGTATAATCATGGATGTTT
Source organism: Spermophilus citellus (assembly GCF_964194105.1). Lineage (NCBI taxonomy): Eukaryota > Metazoa > Chordata > Mammalia > Rodentia > Sciuridae > Spermophilus > Spermophilus citellus. Next base: position 176,006,985 of record NC_138182.1, on the reverse strand, counting down.
CTGTGTAAATGTATTTTTAGTGATAGAATGTTTTGTTTTGGCTCAAATTGTGGAGATGATATGGATTACTGACTCAAATTTGTGTGAGTGAATGAAAGGGGGATAGGAGAGAAGACTGATTCCTATTTGTCTGGGAACTACTTTGTGTGTGTGTGTGTGTGTGTGTGTGTGTGTGTGTATATGTCTTATCTCAACTATAGTTTAGGTGGTCTGTCCAGAGTATGTCTTCCATGGTGTGATTATTGCCACCACATTAACATACTCGCAAATATTCCTTGCATCCTACCTGTGCACCAAAGATGACTTAGTAATTTTAAGTAATACTGGGGTGTGAATAAAAAGACTTCACATAATGGTCTAATCCCACTTTTTTGGCAAAAAAGAGCATAAAATCTGCATTTATGCCATAAAATATGGTATACAGGGGTACCATTCCTATATTTTCTTCCAGGGTTGGGGATTGAACCCAGAGCCTCATATATGCTAGGCTAGTGCTGTACCATCAAGCTATACTCCCAGCCCAATTCCTGTATTTTAAGATTCTCTGCATACCTAGTCTCTTGAGCTTTTCCAGATCACAAGTCTTTTTTTTTTTAATATTTATTTTTTAGTTATCGGCGGACACAACATCTTTGTATGTGGTGCTGAGGATTGAACCCGGGCTGCACGCATGCCAGGCGAGTGCGCCACTGCTTGAGCCACATCCCCAGCCCCCAGATCACAAGTCTTGACATCCAGCATGTCTTACAAAATAGTTTTGTCATTCCTATTTACAAACACATTAATAATCAAGGATACTACTAAAATATTCTATTTTATTCCATTTAACTCCAATTCTGAAAATTATTGGTAACTCAACATTTTAAACATTTTGGGGTGAATGGGTTAAGCGAGAATTATGAAATCCAAATAATAAGAATGATTATTTAAAAAAAAAAAAAAGCATAGATTGACTTGACTTTGGGTCAAGACAATTTTTTTATGAACTTATGGTGTGAGCTTTAATGATACAATGCTGCCACCCCGTGGTTATGATCTCTTACTGCAGTAAGATTTGTGGTGACAAGTAATGCTTGTGTATTGAAAGCTTAGTATTTTCTAAGCTGTAATCTATTGTATCTGAAACTAAATTGAATCAATTTTCCATAAAATACAAATGTTAATGAAACACAGAAGCTTTGAATCCCTTTATACTTGAATTCGTTTCGTAGCATCACGAATGATAAACGGGAGAGGGGCACCCATCGATTATCTTTGGTACATTATGATTTTTCTCTGCTCTGGTTATTAGAAACAAAGCCGCTTTCATGATCATGGTGGCGTCAAGCTTTGATCTAACAGTCGACATTTGAATGTGAATCAGGTTTGGAATCCCAAAATGGAACTTAGAAACACAAATTTAACTGAAAATGGTATAGAAGTAGGGGATCAGAAAAAACTGGGTGTAGGGAGTAGGTCATTAAAAGGGACAATTTGAGTACTCGAGGTTTTAAATTTTGTTACTAGGGATTGAATAAGGGGGGACTCTGCCACTAAGCTTATCCCAGTATTTATGATGCATTTTGAGACAAGGTCTTGCTAAATTTCCCAGGCAGGCCTCAAACTTCTCTCAGCCTGGGATTACAGGTGTGTATCCCTGTGCTTGGCTTTCAGATTTTTTTAAAAAAATTATTTATTCTGATTTGTTATATATGACAGAAGGATGCATTTAAATTCATAGTACACATAAAGAGCACAATTATTCATGTCTCTGTACAAAGTAGAGTCATACCATTCGTGTCTTCATACATGTACTTAAAATAATGATGTCCATCAACTTCCACCATCTTTCCTACCCCCCTCCCCTATTTCTTCTTCTCCCTCCCCTTTGCCCTATCTAAAGTTCCTCCATTCTGCCCATGTTTCCCCACATCCCCAGTATGGATCAGCGTCCACATATCAGAAAATATTTGGCCTTTGGTTTTTGGGGATTGGCTAACTTCACTAAGCATTGTGTTCTCCAACTCCATTTACCCGCAAATGCCATGATTTTATTCTCTTTTATGGCTGAGTAATATTGTGTATATATACGCCACATTTTCTTTATCTATTCATCTACTGAAGGGCATCTAGGTTGATTCCACAGTTTAGCTATTGTGAATTGTGCTGCTATAAACATTGATGTGGCTGTGTCCCTGTAGTATGCTGTTTTTAAGTCCTTTGGGTATAGAGTGAGGAGTGGGATAGCTGGGTCAAATGGTGGTTCCATTCCAAGTTTCTGAGGAATCTCCATACTGCTTTCCAGATTGGTTGCACCAATTTGCAGGCCCGCCAGCAATGTCTGAGTATGCCTTTTCCCCCACATCCTCGCCAATACTTACTGTTGTTTGGATTCTTAATAGTTGCCATTCTGACTGGAGTGAGATGAAATCTTAGAGAAATGCAAATTGAAACTACTCTAATTGCTAGAGATGTTGAACATTTTTTTCATATTTGCTGATCAATTGTATATCATCTTCTGAGAACTATCTGTTCAGTTCCTTAGCCTCCAGGTTTTTTTTTAAATTTATTCTTTTTTTTTATTGTTGGTCGTTCAAAACATTACATAATTCTTAATATATCATATTTCACAGTTTGATTCAAGTGGGTTATGAACTCCCATTTTTACCCCGTATACAGATTGCTGTATCACATCAGTTACACTTCCATTGATTTACATATTGCCATTCTAGTGTCTGATGTATTCTGTCTATCCTATTCTCTACTATCCCCCCTCCCCTCCCCTCCCCATTTCTCTCTCTACCCCCTCTACTGTAAATCATTTCTTCCACTTGTATTATTCTTCTCTTACCCCTCATTTCAGCCTCCAGGTTTTTAACAAGATATCTGAATCGATCTGTTCCACCCTGCCAACGTGTGAGTTGTGCCTAGCTCAGATTTTCTTACAAATGGCTTTGTATGCCAACTATTAAAGAAAAAATATCTTAAGTTCTCAGAATCAGAATTCTGAGGTAAGTGCCCATTTTTCATTTGTGTGACCGGCCAGGGCATGTATGTGCCAGCTTGCTCCAGGAACCACATGGCAAATTTCATGTATCTATTGTGTAGCTATTTGTTTGGGATCTTTGTCTTAAAGCTTCTAGATTTTAATGGGAGAAAGTAAAAACTGGTTAGAGTTTAAAAAGAGGCCTAAGAGCATAGCCTTGCCCCTTCCTTTCAAGAAAGAACTTCATTTACCCAAGGTCATATGCTGATAGAGAGCTCTTGTTGAAGCCCAGAACTTTCTGGGGCTTTGTGTATTTGCTTGGGGATGGGTTAGATTTTAGGGGACCTAATGCAAGTCATTTAGCGAGAGGGTGTTTTTTTTAGCCACATTTTTGCAATTGGGATGGAATTCCTGATAATCTCAGAAATATTTTAGCTTTCAACACTCCACATTGGTTAGAACACATGAATTCAGCAGTAATGGAAGTTATTCAGATTCCAAATAGAGCAAGATATTTTTGGGGTGTTGATCTCTTCATTGTTCAACATGGTAAATATTGCATGTGTTTGACTTCATATTTAAATTAAATGAAACAGTTCCTCGGTTCCAATAGTCTTAAGTGACTAGTGGCTACCATGTTGGACTATCCAGATTTAAATGAGATTTACATTTCCACCATCCCAGAAAGTTCTATTGGGCAGCACTGTGGTTGAAAATGCTTTTTTAAAAAGAACTTTTCCATCGTTTTCTTATTCATCCTTTGTGATAAACAGAATTAAAGTTCAAGAATAGTTTTAGTCCATTTAGGCTCCTGTAACAAAACACTGTAAGTTGGTTAACTTATGGACTTATTTCTGTGAGTTCTGGAGGCTGGAAATCCCAGGCTCAGCATGGCAGCCTGGTCAGGTTCTCAGAAGGGCCCTCTTCTGGGTTGTAGCCTGATGACCTCTCACTGTGTTCTCACATGGTGGAAGGGGCAAATAAGATCCCTTTGGCCTCCTTGACAAGAGTATTAATCTGAGAGTTCTGCCCTCATAATACTATAGCATTCCAAAGATCTTCCTTTTACATCTTGGGGACTCTTACATCTTGGTTTCAACATGTGGACTTTGGACAATCTCAGACTTGAACCATAGTGGGAATTCAAACCAGGTGAAGGTGAGAAATCTGTTAAAAGAAGCAATAAAATGCACCCAATGCAGGTGGAGGAGGGGGATGAGTACATGAAGAGCTGAGCCTGGCGTGTAGTACCTCAGAGCTTCATCCTGTTACTTCATGTACACAGATTGTGGTGGACGGTTGTTGGCAAGGGCCACCCAGCATCCAGCCTATCCTCTGCTCCTCACTTGGGGGAACATTCCTTTCCCCAGGTCATGTAGCTACCATGGGAATCTGAGAGTCTGGCCCTATTTTTCCCAAGGCTAGGCACAAAAGTCGACCCAGAAATTTGAATTGTGAGCAGAATGACAGACTGGAAATGCCTGGATTCGACTCTTTGTACTCTGAAGAGACTGTCCATTATTTCACAGCATTACCCTGGTTTCCATCCCACGTTATACCTGGCTGCTCATCTGGATCTATTTGGCCAAAGTTTCCCAGAATTAATTTCTTTTGTGTTCAACCAAATAATCAAAACCAATATGACAGTGTTGCTTGGATCCCCTGAGGGATGAGAATGAGTGTAGAAGGTGGGTGAGAAAAGAGGGGTTCTTCCAAGAGCAGAACAATTACAAATACAGAGAAAACTAACACAACGACTTTGAGTAGATCATACAAACTGTATTTACATTTGGTGAGCAGCTCCTAGGAAAAGGCTTCTTCTCAAACCCATCATGCTCCTATCTGGTCCCAGGATCAGGGAAGCAAATAACTGCACCATCTCTAGGCTAGTCTCCCCGCCGTTGGGAACACTTAGCTAATTTTATTACCTCACTTGGTTCAAGACCTTTTCCCCCTCACGTCTGCAGAGATTCTGCATGGTCCCATTGCTTTTCTTCAGCCTGATCCTTAATCTCAGCACACTTATTGGGTTTGCCAACTTAACTGTTTACAGTGTTTGCTTATAATTTTAACCTACCATTACTCCAGGAAACTCGTATTTATAAGTCTGCTCAGGATTGTTAGGCAAACCAGGTGGTTTAAAAGTAGATTATTTGGCTGGGCTTGGTGGTGCATGCCTATAATCCCAGTGGCTCGGGAGGCTGAGGCAGGAGAATCACGAGTTCAAAGCCAGCTTTAGCAATAGTGAGGTGCTAAGCAATTCGGTGAGACCCTGTCTCTAAAATACAAAATACAGGGCTAGGGATGTGGCTCAGTTGAGTGTCCCCGAGTTCAATCCCTGGTACAAAAAGTGGGTGGCAGGTAGATTACCCCTCTTGGAGTTGAGGTAGTTAGGTGAAAGGGGTGGAGTCTGAGCTTTGGTTGAAAACAAAATCTGGGTAGAGGAAGTGGTAGAAGAATCTCCTGATGGAGATTCTGGAATCCCTAATGGCCAATCTCACTACCTGGCCAAGAATGTTTTACTCATCCTCCCAAAGCCCATCAATGTCTTCTGCTCCCTTAAATTCTCCAAGTTTGTTTCTGTTGACTGCCAGGGTATTCACTGGGTGCAGAGGTTTCTGTAGTAGGTACAGCTAGACACTCAGCAGACCTTCCTGTGTTAACACCAAATAGTGTCCCATTAGGAACCAGCACTCGAAGAGAAGGGTTCTTCAAATTCATGGACATCAGGGCCAGAGAAGCATAGATATGGGGTTTCCTTGAAGTCAAATTTCAGTGAGTTTTAGAGGGCGGTGATAGTTGTGAGTGCATTCATAGTTTACGGGTTTAAAATCTTAAACTGTATAGTGCCATCATGTCTAGTGATGCTCTGATTTTGTAATTAGTAGCCTGTCCTTCCCCATTGTGATTTTTCATGAATCACTAATCCTCCTCCTCAAAAAAAAATTAGAAAAATCAAAGTCATACCGTCTTGAATAGCAGTTATGAAGCCCAAGACGCACTTGGGCTTGTTAAACCTTTGCTGCTATATTCCTACTAAACTGTTACTCTTCGTTTTTTTTCCAATTTTGACAAACAACCCCGGGCACGTTTTAATGTGAGTTATGTGTTAACAGTCAAATCAAGGCCATGAACATCTTCAAATATGTGAATTGATAAAAGCTGGAGGATTAAAGGGTCTCTTTATAAAGAGATCTTAATCACTAGATTCCCAAAATGAGAGTTTGCCCCCAAATAAACACCTCCACAAACCACATACATCATAGTATTTTGAAGTCTCAATATCAATGTGTGGTTTAGCTCTAATTGCTACTTAAATTCACTATTTGAGCAAAAGAGAACAAATCTGATTCCACTAGAGAACTACTGCTTAGGATAGACTTGCCCATGTCTTCAGAGGAAGGCTATTGGATTCTGAAGCACTTCGTAGACGTTGAATCTGTAATAGGAAGACGGCTGATCACAGACCACAGTTGTATTAATTCTTAGTGCTGAGAACATATAATGGCATTGGACAAGGACAGCTGCAATATAATGTAATGTTCCTGTCCTCCATTTCACGCCGTACCTGTTTTGTCCCCCCCCACCCTCTGTAACATTGATTGATTCGGTAACGTAGAATGTTTGCTTTCCAGCTGGCAGATCTAATTGTAAATAAACAGCTGCTGGCTGCACTTAGACAGTGGATGATGTTGGCAGGTACAAGAGCAGGGTGTGCAGGATGATTTAAAGTCTGTGCAGTGGAGTGTGTGGGCGGATGGGGAGGCAGGGGGAGGTTCAGGCACAAAGTCCTCTGTGGCTCAAAATGATTTGAAACCCAAGTTTTTTTAAAAAAAAAGACTAGTAAGTAAATTTTAAGGGTCTGCGATGGTCAATATTATGGACTAAATATGAGAAATAGGTGGATTCCATTATGTGGGAATCTTTTATTTTTAAAGAATAGAATCAGATATAGTAGACTCATCTTTGAGGATTATTTCCCTGAATAAGGTAGATTTGAGAATCTTGAATGAAAGCAGGATGATGAATGTGGGGAGTGCAGTCCTTCCTGGGCTATGAGATGTGAGGACAAGGATAGTGACAACAAAAGCACGAGGACCTTGGTGCATGTCACTGCCTGCCTTACGTAAGGATCGATGGTTCAATGGTGACATCCTTAGATCTGGGGCATGCAGCACAGGGGAACTGAACACTTCCAGAGTGGCTTTGTGTTTTAGAGTTGGGATAAAAACCCTTGTAAACCTAAGGAAGAACATTGACATTGTCCCTCATTATCTTTGTCTGAGCCTAAGATGTGGCATCACAGGTCACCTGAGCCAGAAGCTCGGGGCTGGCCTTCCCTTTGCTCTTCAGTGAAGGTCTCAAGTGGACAGCAGCCTGCTGGTCACTGCTGACATCAGTCTGAGATTCTAAATGACCTCTTGGAGTGGAGGTGCCTTTCCACGGCTCAGAACAATCTTTAAAAAAAAATTTATACAATGTAATGGTCAGATCAGGGTCCCTGACATGTATCACCAGACATCTTTTCTTTGTTTTAGGAAAATGCAAGATCCTCTCTGGCAGATATTTTGAAATACTCAACTGTTAGTTATCCTACTGTGCTATGGAATGAGGAGCTTTTTGTATTCAACTGCACTTTGAACCTGTCAACTAGCCTTTCTCCATCCATTCCTCCCTCCGCCACAGCCATTCCAGGCTCCAGCAAACACTACTTTAAGATCTTTTTAGTTTACTTTCCGTGTGAGAATATGTATTTTTTTCTGTGTCAATTTATTTCACTTAATGTCCTCTAGATCCATTCCATGTTGCAAGTGACAATTTCATTTTTTATGGCTAATATTGCATTGTGTTTATATCCCATATTTTCTTTGTTAATTTTATTTTTGGGATTTAATTTTATTTAGGGATTTAACTTGGGGACAATTTACCACTTAGCTACATCTGGAGCCCTTTGTATTTTTCATTTTGAGACAGGGTCTTAAGTTGCTGAGGCTGGCCTGGAACTTGGGATCTTTCTGACTCAGCCTCCTAAAACCACTGGGATTACAGGTGTGCACCACCACACCTGGCTATTGTATACTTTTGAGAGTGGATTTACAATACAGTTTGGAAAGAAAGTTTTTGGGTTAAATCTATTTGGGGCTCTTTGAGTTTCTTTGATCTGGATGTCCATGTCTTTCCCAAGAGCTGGCAAGATTTAAGCAATTATTTAATTGAACAGGGGTTTCTATTCTTCTGGAATGCTATGCTGCAAAACTTTGCTAAAATAATGGTGTTGCAAAGTCTTGAGGACATTTTCTCTTGTCCTCCTTTCCCCCCTCCTCTTTCTCTTTGTCTTCTGACTGGGTTGTTTTAAAAGAACTGTTTAAGCTCAGATTCTTTGGTCTTGATGATTATTGAGGCTCTCAATTGTATTTCATTTGAGTTTTTTAGCTCTAAGATTTTGGATTGGTTCTTATGATTTCTCTTTGCTAAAATTCTCATCATGAATTGTCTTAATAATTCCATTGACTCATCTATTCTCTTGTTATTTCTAAGTTTCCTTAAATTCATTATTTTGAACATTTTCGGTCAATATATATATATTTTTCCTTTGGCATCTGTTGCTAGACAGTTTTTCTTTGAGGCAGCATGTTTTTATGCTTAGGTTCCTACGTTAGTGTTCGTGCGTTTGGGCGAGTTGCCTGTACCAATTCTAGAGTGCCTATCCTAGAAGACTTGCTGCTGGCAAATTGTGGTAGATACATTGGTTGGATCTGCTGCCTTAGCTTTGGTTCCAGGTGGGCACTTCAGTTAGTGTCTGTAGTTTCTTCAGCTGGAATCCATTTTGGCAAAGTCCTAGCGGCCTGGGATGTGAGCATTGTGGGATTGATTGCACTGCCAGGTGGGATGTAGCCCCTTTAGGTGGGTAGCTACCCTAGTAGTTATGGACACAGGGTGTCTGATTTGTGTGTGAGGTGCCCATCCACTCCTATGGGTTGTTTGAGGGTGGAGTCATCCTGGTGGGCCCAGAGGGTGGTGGCACAGTAGCAGGGTGAGGTGCCTATCCATGTCTGAAGGCTGTACCAGAGACTCCATGGGGCCTCTAGTGCTTAACCTTCTTGGGTCTCTCTAGCTGCTGCTTGGAGAAGAAAACCTGTATTTCAGGGCCTCAGTAGGCTAAGATTCTGAGAATAGGTTACTGGGAATAGCTTCTTTAAGGTCATAGGAGAATGTGTGGAACTTCCTGGTTGCTTTGCAGGGGCCTCCGTGGGCCTTTCTTGGGAAAGGCTGCTTGACTGAGGGTCATAGGTGATTGAGCAGAACTGTTTCTCTGCTTTCTCTATGAGCCACGTAGATTGGGGTTGGTTGCCAAGCTGCTTCCTGGGGTCAAGAGTATGGGGACAGGGCAACCTGGCTGCTTCGGGAGCAATGGGAGGGTGGCGGAGGTACATGACTAGTTCCTGGGACAAAGGGTGACGGAGAGGATTACTTCCTGAAGAATGGACAGCAGTGATGAGTGGGGCTGTTGGACTGTTCTTTCTGGGGGTTTCTGTAGGCCAAGAAGCTCAGGACTAGGCTGCTCAGGTGCTTCCTTGGGGAATGGAAGTGAGGGTTGGGCCTCATGGCTGGTTCATGGGGCTGGGCGGGTAGAGCTGCTGGAGTTAGCTACCTGGCTGCCATGGCTCAGAACAAGTTTATTCAGTCCTCATTTTATCTCCTTTAACTCATGGATGGGGATAAGGGTCCTGGACAGTTAAAGGATGGACATTGATGTGGAAGAGAGAACCCCTGTGACTAGCTGAGGAGGGTCCAAGGAAGGACTGAATGAAGCCAGGTCAAGGTATTCCTCTGATGGAGGATGGTGGTGAGACAACCCCTAGCCTTCCCCATTATAGAGCCGAGGATGCGAATTATGGTTTAAAATGATATCTCAGTTATGTAACTGCACCAGTAACAGGTACAGTTGAAAAGATTGTCAGGCACAAAGTACCTGATAGCATCGGAAAGGTTTTCTGTCCCAACGGCTTGGGAGGCTGAAGCAGGAGGATTGCAAGTTCAAAGCCAGCCTCAGCTACGGCAAGGTACTTAGAAACTCAGACCCTGTCTTTAAATAAAATGCAAAATGGGGCTGGGGATTAGCTCAGTGGGCACATGCCCCTGAATTCAATCCCCATTACCAACCCTCCCCCCCCCCCCCCATAATGTGTTCTTCATTTCCCAGTGCCAACCTTCAGGGACTCCTGAGCCCCTGGTGTAAACACAAGCTCTTTGCAGAACTGCAGCAAAGTTGGAGATTGATATGGAGCCGTGACCTGGAAGTGTCCCTGGATCTCTTAGGTTTTTGTCATGGCTTCTTTCTAGCATGTTATGTTAGAATATCCTGGATGCTTTGTTCTATTTTCATCTCCCTTGTTTACTGCCTCTCTTTTGCGGTTGCATGTAACATTTAGGTCTTTACAACCTTTCCACTAGGTGTTCATATACCCCCTCAGCCATTCACAAAGCACCCTGGCATGTTAGAAGTCAACTGGCAACCTTGCCTAGAAGAAGACTGTTATCTCTAACATATTGCATTGGGGAAGGGAAAAGATGATTCATCGATCATCTCATTGGACCATCACCCTTGCTGCCCAGTGGGGCATTTATCTTCACCTGCATTCAGGAGTAGGAAAACATAGGCTTCCAGACGGGTACTTGCTGGTGACTACAGAGCTCATGGAACAACTGATTCCAGTCTGCTTGGCTCCAAAGCCTACCTTTGCTCATGACCATATTAAGATTTAGGCTCTTGAGAATCTTTCTACATCCACTCTTTGAGTTCAGAATAGCTGCACATGTAAGTATGGAGAAAAAAGGCACCTTGAGGTATAAATGTGTCATATTGTAGGTTATAAAAGTCTGTTGCCTGGGCTCAATTTTTATTTCTGAAAGAGCCTGATGATCTGTGGTGATGAGGATTTGAATCCATAATCTGAATTTACCTAACAAGATAATGAAATATTTAAAGTCGGTTCATTTAGAGGCTAGCAGGGATTACAGACAGCATGCTCATAGATTCCTGTTCCTGTATTAGTATGCACAGCAGCATGCTCTTAATTTTGGTTGTAGCTGTTTTTCAGTTCTCATATCTCTGCATTTGCCATGGCAATTAGGACTGGAGGGAGCGTGTGGTGTCCTTGGAACTAAGGGAGAAGAGAAATTATAACACTAAATAATATAAAATGGGCCTAGTCTTCATTGCAGTAGAAACCACTCAGAAAAGTTAATTAAACTTGGGAAATAGGCTGCAAGATAATTAAGTTTAGGTCTAATTTTACACTGCAGGAGTTCTATATTGTTTTTGCAAGGGTCCAAAGGAATATGAGGTAGAATATCTCCAGGTTGTGGGCTTGATTCATACAGAATCATTATCAGTAGTTAAATGGCCAGATAAAATGTTAATGTGTGGGAGGCAAATTTTATTTTGTAAAGTAAAAGTAATAATTATGCTGTGCATATAAGACATTTATAATTATCATAACTGAGTTGTTAGCATGTCTAATATAGGAGATAATAAATGCAGAAACTAAAACCCAAAACACAAGACATGATATTTCCTAAAATTATGGCTACTTAATGTATTATTTGAGCTTGGCTATACATACATATTTTTTGATAAAAATATTTTTATCAACAAAATCATATACACTTTATGGGGTACCATGTGATTTATGTATACCAGGTGGAATCATTAAAGCTAATATATCATCTCATTTCGCTATCATTTTCATGTTGAGACATTTGAAGTTTACTGTTTTTTGAAATATGAGTATAGCATCCTATTATGCAATAGATTCAAAACTCAGTCCTATGCATCCAGAACTTTATTCTTTTTGGTCAGCAACTGCACTCCCTTAGTCTGTGCCCCAACCTTTACTTTGGCTTGGGTATATTTAAATCCTAAGGCTGGAGGCAGCCTTGGTCACTTGGGTGTGACAAATGAAGAAAAACTGTCCCAAGTTGAAAGAACCTGTCAGCTGTTACTGGTCTGCCCCATCAGAGGATGGGATGTTTGTATTGTGAGGGACTACTTATTCACCACGCCCTGTGAGCTAATATTCAGTACCCTGTGACTTTCAAGGGCATTGACAATTTTGATTATATTTTCAATTGTCTAATGTTTAGTTTTCTTAAGCCTGACGTGACTTGGCACTGCTTTTGGACAAAGCACAGATTATCTCAAAATTGACCTAAGATTTTATTCTTCTAGAAAAATCATGTGGGACAGGAAGAAAATAAACAAGTCTATTTGGTGCCAAAATGAGTTGCAACAATTTTACTGTGTAAAGTTCTGAAAAAAGTCAACTTGCCTTTGGTTACTCTTCCACTCAGTACTATGCCATTTTCTCAGCTTTCTGACTCCAAAAGGGACTCTTTGGGGTTCTTTATGTGTAGCTTTATGTCTGACATTTTACAGTTCCCTTAGTTCCAATGTCCATTCTGAGTGTTATCTTTGCATTGCTGTGAGCAAAATACTTGATACAGAACCAGTTGGAGGAGGAAACATTTTAGTCCATGGTGTCGGACTTGTTGCTAGTTAAGTCAACTTCACTGCTCTGGTCCAAGGCAAGGCAGAATATCATGGCAGAAGGACGTGGTGGAGAGAGGCTGCTCAGGGTGGCCAGGAAATGGAGAAGGGGCTTCAGGGAAGGTGCACCCTTCCAGGACACACCCTACCTGCCTACAGTTACCACCCAGTCAGTACATTCAAACTAGGATGGACTGATGAGGTTACAGCTTTCACAGTCCAATCATTTCATCTGATATTCCTACATTAACATGGGAGTTCTGGTGGGGGGGACCACCTCATATCCAAACCATGAAACTGAGGTAAAGGAGTCAGCAGGGCAAAATGGGCAAAAGTGTAAAAGGATGTTAAATGGAACACTTCCTCTTTGCTCATAACTTTGGTCTTAAAACCCCAAGCTAAGGGTAATAGGCACAGAGTACCTGTATGTTCCACAGAGAACAAGGAGGAACAGCCAGACCCCACCCATCCAATAACTATTAAGAGCTTTGGAAATGAAGGTCAAAATTGAACAAAGGAATCTTTTCCCTTAAATCTGACTTAATAAGGGGAGGGGGAGGCACTTCCTTCCCTATCATCCCATCAAACTGATCATCTGGATAGTGGGAGCAAAGAACAGCAGCTAGTTAGAGAATAGGTGAATTTTTTTTTAATTAAAATGTCGAGTGTGGATGCTTTAGTTGGCTTTATTGCTACTGTGACCAAAAGACCTGACTAGAACAAAGAGAGGAAGCAGTTTATTCTGGGGTTCATGGCTTCAGAGGTCTTAGTCTGTAGATGGCCAACTTCATTCTTTGGGCCTGACATGAAGAGTGGTAAAGTGAGCAGCTCAGGACTTGACTCCAGGAAGCAGAGATGAAATTTCAGCTCACAAAATATGTACCCATGAAGGCATTTCCCAGTGACCTACCTCCTTCCAGCTACACCCTACCTGCCTACTCACTTCTTGGTTGATCCTTATCAGAGGATTAATGCACTGATTGGGGTAAGGCTCTCACAATGCAATCATTTCACTTCTGGACCTTCTTGGATTGTCTGACACATGAGTTTATGGGGAGTGCCTCACATCTAAATCATGACAGTGAAATTGGAGAAATTTTTATGGTGCAAATCCTAATGTTGTATGACCACCTATTGTGGTAGATACTTGAATCTCTAATACAGCACACCTGCTTCTTTCAAATGACATCAAAAGTGAAGTAGGAGGCACCACAATACCAGACCTTAAATTATACTACAGAGCTATAGTAACCAAAACAGGCATGAAGACCAATGGAACAGTATGGAGGCAAACCCCACATAAATATTTATCTCATACTATTCTAAGGCACCATAAACATGCATTGGAGAGAAAAGAGCCTCTTCAACAAATGATTCTGAGAGAACTGGAAATCCATATGTAGCAGAATGAAATTGAACCTCTATCTTTCACCCTGCACAAAACTCAATAAAGTGGATAGAGGACCTAGGTATTAGACTTCCAACTACTAGAAGAAAATGTAGGCTCAACACTTCAAAATATTGGCTCAGGAACTGACTTCCTTAAGACTCCTAAACCACAGGAAGTACAATCAATAAATGAGATCAAACTAAAGCTGCTTCACAGCAAAAGAAACAGTCAATGTGAAGAAAGAATATAGAATGGGAGAAAATCTTCCTGCATCTTGTGGCATTAATTTCCAAGATATATAAAGAACTCAAACTTAACACCAAAGGAAAAAAAAAAAAAACAACCCCCAATCAATGGGCAAAGGAACTGAACAGATCATTCTCAAACACAACCAACAACTATGAAATGTTCAACATCTCTAGCAATTAGAGAAATGCAAATGAAAACTCCACTTGATTTACCTCTCCCTCCAGTGAGAATGGCAATTATCAAGAATACAATAATAAACATTGGTGAGAATGGGGTGGTGGTGGTGTATACCACTCTGAAGTGCAACCACTCAGCAGCATGGAGACTTCTCAGAAAACTTGGAATGGAGCCACCATTTGACCCAGTTATCCCACTCCTCAGTATATACCCAAAGGGTTTAAAATTGACATACTACAGTGATATGGTCATGTCAGTGTTTATAGTAGCTCAATTCCTAATAGCTAAACTAGGGAACCAACTGTCGAGTGGTTACTATACACTGGGTCTGAGGCACAGAGTCAACCAAATCTATTAATGCTCATCACACTTCAGACATGCATCCTAAGTCCTGAGTCTATACCCAAGGGTCCCAGATGCTCACTTGTGACATTTTAAGTCCAGGTTGCTGGAACTTGATCTAGGCTGGAGGAGTTTGGTGCAGCGGGGGACAACAACCATGGAAGTGTCGGTCTTTCTGAGTCCTGTTAGTCCTGTTGTTCCCCAGGAATGTGAGTTTTTAAGTCCTAGTTCAGTTGTGCTTGCAGCTGATAAGTGGGTGAGGTTTGGGGTGTATGCCCTGGGTGTAGTGATGTAAGAGTTTAACTTTATCAAAGTTTTGCTGTTCACATTATATCGTGGGCATATTGCTTAGTCTTTTATCCAACACACAAATTAATATAATCAACAGTCAATAATTCTATAACATTTCTATCACCAACCTAATAGCCCTTCAACAGATGAATGAATAAAGTAAATGTGAGGTAGATAAGCAATGGAGTATTGGCCATAAAGATGAATGAAATTATGGTATTTGCTGGTAAATAGATGGAACTGGAGACTATCATGGTAAGTGAAATAAGCCAATCTCAAAAAAAAGGTATTCTCTGATATATGGATGTTAATAAGGGGTGGGGATGGGAAGAATAGAAAAGCTTAGCCATTGGTTCCCTTGACAGGTGAAAGATAATTCATCTGTTAATGTCAGAGAGAATGCCAGTTCCCACAGAAGGGTCCTGAGTCACTGAGAACAGCTGTGGGTGGAAATGTGAACAGTAAATCCTGGAATTTAGATTACTTTTAGACAGTTATTTTGAAGAATTGGTGCAGAATGCAATGCTAGCCCCAATGAGACTGATAGCCTTAACGCCTCAGGTAGGCAAATACTTTGCCCTTTTAACTTTTCATGTTCTCCTATGAGATTTGAGATGAACTGTGGATTGCCATTAATATAATACAATTGTTCCTACCATGGTTAACACAGGACTTGAGAGAGGTTTAATTCTGGAAAAGAGATCCAATATGTCCTGTCTATATTTAGTAACTGATCTGGCCAATTTCAGACTCATTTCTAAATCTGTGGCTTAAAAAAATCAGCAATTTGCAGCCACACACAGGACTGTAATATATTTTCACCGTTTTGCCCCAGGGGTGTGTAAATTTTCTCACTGTCATCCTTAAAGAGATTTTAAATCACATGGAAATCTGAAGGCTTTGTTTTCACCTATTACAGAGATAGTGTTCTAACTAGGAGGAATGGGGAAGCTGTAGTGTGTGCCTTCTCCTTTATTGAGTTTGACTTTTAGCATTGGTGACAGAACAAGTACTTGAGCGCTCCCAGATATTCACTTCTTAGACGGACCATTGTTTGGAACTGATGGAGAAATGCCTATTCAGACTAAAACCAAACTTCTTGGCTTATACCTCCTTTTCTGTAACTAAAAACTTGTGACTTTCATAAAGGGAGGTTGGTTATTAGTGGTGGACTTGCACAAGCAGAGCTTCTTGTCTTCTTAGTCTAGCATTACCTCTACCTGCTAATGTCTCAAAGCAAAAGTACTCTATAGACGGGCACTCCTTCATGACTGAAGCTGTTTGTCTTGTCTTATGTACTCTTGGTAATACCTGAAAACACTTGTATTAACCCATTAAGCCCCAAGTTTTCAATTAGGCCAACACAGTATTCACTTATTTAAGTTATCAGAAGCGGTGTATTGCTCAACTTAAGGTTTTAGTAGGTGTTCCACACATGTAACAAAAATGGGTGTGGCACTTTGGTAGTATAAAAGGCGAGGAGGTCAGTTCCCAAGCTCTGGGAAGTGAGCACCCTTCTCAGATGGGAGCCAGGAATGCAGGATATACGTGTATACATAACAGAAGTGGTTATGTATACGCGTATACATATACAAGTGTGCTACATTTAAGGCTGGGCAGGAAATGACTGTTGTAAAGATATTAGAAATATGGCCTCTGAGTCAGGCACAGTGGCACACACCTGTAATCCCAGTGGTTCATGAGGCTGATCGTGAGTTCAAAGCCAGCCACAGCAACTTAGGCCCTAAAGCAACTTTGTAAGACCCTCTCTCTCTCTCTCTCTCTCTCTCTCTCTCTCCTTTTTTTTTTTTTTAAAGGGCTGGGGATATGGCTGAGTGGTCAATTCCTGGTACCAAAAAATAAACAAGTCTATGGAAGGAGCAAAAGGGATAAGGCTGGATCTGGTTATGATTCGGGGTAGTCATGCCAACCATCTGACATGACCTTACAGAATAAGGTAACCTCAAGATGTTAGGGGAGTTGAGATGATCCAAGTGACTGAGGTCACATAATGTGTTTGGATTGTGAAAGAAAAAGTAGGTATTTCCTTTATTCATTTCCTATATGTAGAAATGAAGGATGGGAGAAATTGGTCTATAGAGCCAAGTTAAGAACCCCCATTTCCTGATTTCCAGTCTGATGCATTTCTAGTGATATATGTGAATTCAAGTCTCTTCAGATATTGCCACTGAAAAAAATTGCTTCTGTTGATTGACTGTCTTGAACAGGAATAATCACAATTGTCTGAAGAGAAATGTTGCTATTATAACAGCTTTTTGCTAGGTGGCAGAGGGTGTGGCCTGGAGCATCTCACGCTACTAGGAGGACTTCAGCTATTTTTAGCTGCCTGGACCTCTGTCTTCATCTGCAAAATATGTGAATTAAATAAAATAACACCCAAAATAGAATGTCTAACACAAGGGAAATAACTATTGAGTGTTAGCCAATATCACCATTCTGTATCATCTTATTTCAATAACTAATACATGAACATAGGTCAAAAGCAATAGTGTGAGAAGTCTCCTCACTTTGTCCTCCAGCCCCCCAGTTTTGCTTCCCATTGGCAGTTATTTTCTTTTTCCAGTAGCTTCACATGTAAGCTGTCCAGATCTGCAGGTTTTATATTAGTACAACCAACTGTGGATAGAAAATAATTGGAAAAAAATTGCATCAGTACTGAACACGGACACACTGTTATTACCAAAACAAGGTAGTGTAACCACTGTTTATACACACTGGTGTTTTAAATGTTAAAATTAATCTAGATGATTTAAATATAATGGAGGATGTGTGTAGGTTATATGCAAACACAACACCATATTACACAAGGGATTTGAGCATGTTTAGATTTTTATATTTGGGTGTTCTGGAGAACAACAGTGTGTACATCTGTTACCTATACAAACTTGTGTATATACATATGTATATGTAAGTGCAAGTATATAGCCTCCCACTATAATCCAAATGATAGGATATTATCCACAGTATTCTGTGCTTTTTCAGTTAATGTCTTTGAGCTGATAAACACGTGTATTCTGATTCCTTCTAATAGCTGCAACATATTACACAGAATAGATTTCTCATTTCTCTTGAAAGACATTTAGATTGACATCAATTTTACTATTTACTAGAGTGTAATGAACAACCCTGGACAAATGTTATTTTGCATATATTTGAAGGATAAATTTCTAAGTGGAATTGCTGGACTAAAAAGTATATTTTAAATTTTGTTAGGTACTGCCAAATGTCCTTCCACAGGGTTATTATCCATTAACAATCTTAACTATGTATGAAAGTGACTTTTTCCCCTGCTGAGACAGTGTTATCAAACTTTAGTGTATTTGCCAATTAAATGAGTGAAAAGTGGTCTCTATCATTTTGATTGGCATCTCTTATAAGTGAGATTGAACAGGGCTGGGGATGTGGCTCAAGCGCTAGTGTGCTCGCCTGGCATGCGTGCAGCCCAGGTTCGATCCTCAGCACCACATACCAACAAAGATGTTGTGTCTGCTGAAAACTGAAAAATAAATATTGAAATTCCCTCTCTCTCTCTTAAAACAAACAAACAAAAAAAACCCTTGCAGCTGACTGGCACCTGATCCCCCAACCTAAAGGTTCAGCTGCAAGTTTCTTAAAATGTTCAATCTCACTTTTTTTTTGAGTTGAAGTTTTTTAACTCACTTTTGAAAACTATTTTTTCCATATCATTTTCTTATTTTTTGTTGCATTTATTTTCATTCATAATCGTGTTTTTACAGTTATTTTAAAATTCAGAAGTTATAGAGGGGAATAAAGATAAAATTGTTTGTTCTTATCACCAGCCTGATTCTTCTCCTGATATTACTATTCCTAAGAATTTTTTTATAGTATCATACATTTTATGTGTGTTTAAGCAATGTGTGCATGCTCCTTAAAAATACCATTGGTCTTCCTTATTTAGGTGACACTTCCTATCAGTACATGTAAAATTAGTTCATGTTTAGAATTCCATAATTAAAATGCACTAATAGATTCATAGTGGCATATTTACACATGCAGATAATACATGATCATATCTACCTATGAGAGCCCAACCTCCCATCTCTGATTGTCTTCTTCCATCTCCCTTTGACTTTCATGTTTTCCCCCCACACCCCTAGTTTTCACATGAGAGAAACAATGTGATACTAGTCTCAGTCTGGTTTATTTTGTTTGACATCATGATCTCTGGTTCCATCTGTATTCCTAAGAATGACATGATTTCATTCTTTATGGATGAATACAATTCCATGATGTGTACGTACCATATTTCTTTATCCATTCATCCATTTATGGGCACATAGGATGATACTGTTACTTAGCTATTGCTGGATGAGCAGCCATAAACATAGGTACCCAGGTACGTGTATAGTATGCTGACTTTAATTGCATCAGGTGTACACCTAGGAGTTGTATAGCTGGATCATATGGTTGCTCTTTTTATTTTGAGGTACCTCCATACTGATTTTCATAGTGGTTTTACTAATTCACATTTCTGTCAACAGTGTCTGAGTTCTTTTCCCCCATATCCTTGCCAGCATTTATTTATTTATTTTTTTTGTATTCTTGGTGACAGCCATTTTGACTATGGTGAGATGGAAACTCAATGTAGTTTTGATTTACATTTTCCTGGTGGCTAACAATACAGAATATATTTTTCACACCATGATTGGCCATTTGTACATCTCAAAAGTGTCTGTTGAACTGACTTGGCCATTTTTCTGAGGGCTGTTTTTTGCCCCTTTATCTTTTTTTGGGTGCTTCAGTACAAATTGTAGGATTTTTTTTCTAGTTCTGTGAAGAGTGTTGTTGGTATTTCAGTGGGTAATTTTTATTTCAATTGCATTGAATCTGTAGATCACTTCGTTACTCTATTCATGAACATGGGAAGTCTTTTAATCTTCTGATGTCTTACATTCCTTCAATGTCCTGTAATTTTCATAGTAGAGAGATGTCACCTTGGTTAGATATATTCCTTAAAATTTTTTTGATGCTACTAAGGGTTTGTTTTCTTGATTTATTTCTCAGAGGTTGGTATTGGTGTGTAGAAAAGCTATTGATGTGTGTATGTTGATTTTTGTATACTACTTTGCTATATTAGATCTAAAAAAGTCTTCTGGTGGAGTCTTTAGGTCTTGTAA
Source organism: Spermophilus citellus (assembly GCF_964194105.1). Taxonomy (NCBI): domain Eukaryota; kingdom Metazoa; phylum Chordata; class Mammalia; order Rodentia; family Sciuridae; genus Spermophilus; species Spermophilus citellus. Next base: position 175,986,862 of record NC_138182.1, on the reverse strand, counting down.
GTACAGAATCATACAGGCAAGAAGAGATGATTTGACTTCCCATTTCATTTTTCCCTTGTCTAATTCCTCTGGCTAACATTTTAATAACTGTTTTGAATGGGAGTGGTGAGAATGGGCATCCTTGTCTCAAGGATTTTTTTTTAATGATTGTATATATTCCAGTGATCTCTTATATATGTATGTTCACCTCAAAGGGTCTTAAGATAATTTACTAGGGTACAAAAAGAAATATAATCTTCCACTTAACTGTTAAAATCCCATGCATTTTATTAAATAATATACATATATTAGGAACATTATTTACATTAGAAGTGTATTTTCCCTTTTTCAGCTGATTTGGTATGCTATAAACATGTTTGAATACAATTGCCATATTTCATCTAACATGCCCTTCATTAATAATTATTTAAGACTTATTAAGGTTTGTTTCTGAAATCTTTCCCCAAGTGTTAACTATACTAGGCAATGCAGCAATGTTCAGAAGTAAAATAATTGGTGAGATTATGATCCAGTGGAGTGATTTGATGGATTAACTACTGGGTTGTAATTGTAGGCAGGTGGGGCATGACTGGAGGAAGTAGGTCACTGGGGGTGTTCCCTTGGACTATATATTTCCCTGCTCTTTTCACCCCTACTTTGGGAATGCTATGGTTTGAGCAATTTCTTCTGTGTTTCTGCCCTGGAGCAGGCTGATCATACATTAAATCCTCCGAAACCTCTTAAGTTGCTCTGGTCAGGCATTTTGGTCACAGCATTGTAAAGCTGACAACCACAAGCTTGATCCTGTAGTGATCTATAAAATATGTCCACCAGTTCTTTAAGATTTCTTCTGAAAAGCTAGAGCCTAATTTCCCTTTAGTAATTTGCTTCTAAAAGCTATAATGTGTTAGAAATGGCACTGCAGGATTTTGAGGGGGAAAAAACAAGACAATTCAATAAAGGATCTTTGTGGCTTCTGCTTTGATCTATTGGACTACTTTTGGTGGAGGAAACCAGCTGCCATACTGCAAGATGCTCAGTTAGCCCTGTGGAGAGGAACAGAACTTGTCACCAAAAGCCAGGACCAGCCAGGTACAGTGGCCCAGGCCTGTAATCCCAGTTACTTGGGAGGCAGAAGGAGGAGGATTACAGTTCAAGGACAATATTGGCAAATTAGACCCTGTCTCAAAATAGGGGAAAAAAATGCAGCTTTGAGTTGAACCCTGGGTTCAATTCTAGAACTACAGAAGGGGAGGGAAAAAAAGAACCCCCCCCCAAAAGGCAAGCACCAACATGCCTACTATATGAGTAGCCATCCTGGGGGCAGATTCTTCAGCTCCAGTGATGCTTTCAGGTGAATATAGCCCCAGATGCTATTTGAACTGCAATGTGGTGGAAGGTCCTGCTTTAAGGTGTCATTACAAATCATGTAACATCATTTTTAATGTTGATTATCTAAGAAAACTGGACTACTACTAATGGCTTATCAAATCTTGCAGTTCTATGAGGGCACCTGACAAAGAAATTAGGGGTGGTTTCAGAGGGAGTGCCTTAAGGTAAATGTAATTTTCATTGAAAATTGGAGACCAGTAGAAAAGGGAAATGTTTTCTGTGCTTTTGAAAAGATAGGACAGTTTACACAGAATAAAGAGAGAAGGGGTAACCTTTATAACCAAGGTGAGATAGAACTTGGAATCAGATCATGGTAAAATTATATACTTGAAGAATTGTAGAACCTCACTTTCATTGTAAATGTAGTTATTTCCTCTCGATAGTTTATATATGCTATTTTATTACAGGTATTATATTTTATAGTGTAAAATCTGCAAACTCTCTGAAATCCTTACTCAGGTATTGAAATTGTTTCTAATGCCTTTCCCCACAAGTCCCACAGGTAAAATGCTAAAATAAGAATCAAAGAGAGTTTTTATTTGGGAGAAACTTTTGTTTTTTCCTATATTGAATGAGTATAACAGTCTCAAATGGGTCAGTATTACTGACACAAGGCCATATACCAGTGTAAAGGTGTGTCTTGGTCTTTGTTATAACTGGTCTGCACCCAAGAGCACATGAACCGAAACTTTGCCTTCTCTTGATCTTATTACATGTCATTTCTGTGGAAAATAAGTTGCTTTGTAAGCTGTTTTTATGATTCTCATAATATCTATAGAGACAACTAGAAAAACTGGAATCCTTTTTATTATTAAAGGGAGGAAACAAAAGAAAACACCTTTGTACTTCTGTCTTTGTTTTGGGGTAGTTATATTGACCCTTGGAAACTGTTTTGATTTTGAAAACTGTATATAACAACCATACATATTTTCCTTGGTTTCAGAACCCTAAAGGCTATATTTTGAAATTTTTAGTAGGTAGTTCCTGTGATATCTGTGTGTGAGTGATCTGGCTAGTGATATTAAAAACTAACTTTTCTGTTTTCAGAAGTATTGCTACTAAACTTTATGAATTAAGTTTGATACTACAAGCCAAAATATCTGTTTTTCTTCTTTCTGCAATCATAAAAATATTACTACTAGAATGACTTTGTGAGTCAAGCCTTAGGCTCTGAATGTCACTGTATTCCTCCAGGTGGAGATTTTTCATTTTCAATTAGACTGAAGCACAGACACAATACAGGTAGAAATACTTTTCCCAAAGTAAAATACAGCTGTAACCTTTTCAAGGTATGGAAAACTCTGAGTTCTTCCATTGATGTTGCTTTACTTAAGAAATCTTTCCTGGTTTAGTTTAAGTTAAAATATTCTATATATGATAGGACTTTGAAATATCTGTACTATGATGATGTCCAACACATCAAAACCATTAACATGCAAAAGACTTGAGCTTTCTTTTTCTATTTGTTTCCTGTGCAATATAGGAAATTCATTTTATTCTTCTACATTCAAATCTGTTTTATAGAACAGAAAAATTCATCCCAGGGAAGAATTCATCACAAATCATGGTAGTAGTATTCACAGCTTGAAATAAATTCAAATTCTTTTGTATGACAGTGCATATGTAGGATAATTTTTTTAAAGTTCAGTTGATTAGACAAAGGGGAATGAAAGGAACAGAGGGGGATTAGAAAAAGACAGTGGAATACATCCAACATAACTTGCCTATGTCCATCTATGAATATACCATAGATATTTTTTTTTTTGCAGTTTATCTTCAGATGCTCTAGCCTTGGAATTAAGAGCTTTAATAACTTAAAAAGAATGGGAAATGATTGCAATGGTAAAGGTAGTTAAACAAGAGCAGCTTCATATTTTAAAAAGTAGGACAATGATCTTGACAGAACCCTGGTATTGCTAATTGGGAAAACTTGGACTTTATCAGCAAAGATTTTTTATTGGTTATTTTTAGTTGTAGAATCCCTTCTCACATAATTATGAAAGCATGCAATATATCTTGTTCCAATTCAGTCTCTAGTACCTCCCCTTCCCCTAACCCCTGTTCCCTTCCCCTAACCCCTGTTCCCTTCCCCTAACCCCTGTTCCCTTCCCCTAACCCCTGTTCCCTTCCATCTACTAATTTTTCTTCCATTTACACATTGTGATTTACATACATGATCGCAAGATTCACTGTGGTATATTCATAGATGGATATAGGTAAGTTATGTTGGATGCATTCCACTGTCTTTTTCTAATATCCCTCTGTACCCTTCATTCCCCTTTGTCTAATCAACTGAATTAAAAAAAAATCCACCCCTTCTTATTGTGGGTTAGCTGCCACATATCAGAAAACATTCAACCTTTGTTTTTTTGGGGACTAGCTTATTTCACTTAGCAGGATATTCTCCACTTCCATCCATTTACTGGCAAATGTCACAAAGTCCTCTATGGCTGGGTGATACTCTGTTGTGTATATATACACCACATATACTTTATCCATTCATCTGTTGAAATGCACCTAGTTTAGCTATTGTGAATTGTGCTGCTGTAAACATTGTAATTGCACCACTGTGGTATGCTGATTTTTAAAATTCTTTATATATAAACCAAGGAGAGGGATAACTGGGTCAAATGGTGGTTTCATTCCAAGTTTTTTGAGGAATCTCCATGCTGCTTTCCAGAGTGGTTGCACCAATTTGTAGTTCTGTCAGCAATGTATTAGTGTACCTTTTCCCCAACATCCTCACCAAAGCTTGTATTGTTACTTGCCTCTTAGAACTGCCCTTGTAGTGTCCCAGAGATTTTGATGTTGTATCACTATTATTATTTACCTCTAAGTACTTTATTTCTCCAATTTCTTCTGCTGTTCATAATTCAAAAGTATATTGTTTGGTCTCCAGCTGTTACAGCAGCTTCTGGTTTTTAATCTTGATTTCTAATTTCATTTTATTATGACCTGATAAAATGCAAGCTATTATCTTTATTTTATTTACTACGAGTTTTCTTGTGGCATAAAATATGGTCTGTTTTAGAAAATGTTTCATGTGCTTCTGAAAGGAAAGAGTATGCAATCACTGATGGATGAAATATTCTACATAGGTCAAGACCAAATTAATTTATTTTATTTTATTTTATTTTTTTTAGTTCTGTAGCCTCTTTAGTTTTTGTTCAGATGATCTCTCTGAACACTATAGATAGGAATGTTAAAGTCACCCGAAATTGTGTTGTCTATTTGATTCTTGGTGTTGCAAAGGGGGTTTGTTTGGTATACCTAGATGCTCATTGTTTGAGGCATAAATATTTACAGTTGTTACTTCTTGTTGTATGATTCCCTTAAGCAGTATGAAATGACCCTTTTTGTCTCTTCTGATTAATTTTAGCTTGAGTCCATTTTACCTGATATGAGAATAGTAACCCCAGCAAGATCTAGAATGAATGGCATGTTTTTTTTTTTTTCCCCATCCGTTCACCTTCAGTCTATGGATATCTTTGCCTCTGAGATGAGTTTCTTGGAGACAGCATATCGTTGGGTCTTATTTTTATTTTTATTTTTTTTAGTTGTAGATGGACACAAGACCTTTATTTTTTGAGATGCTGAGGATCGAACCCAGTGCCTTTGCATGTGAAAGGCAAGTGCTCCACCACTGAGCTATGACCCTAGCCCCAAGGTCTTATTTTTTAATAGTCTGCCAACCCATGATTTTTGAAGAGTTCAGACCATTTACATTAAATGTTACTGAGAGATAAGTTTTATTTCCAGTAATTTTGATTTATTCCTAGTTTTTAATTTGTATTAGTTTTTCCTTTGATTGACTATTCCAGTGTAGTTCCTCCCTCAGCTGGTTTTTGTTTTTATTTTTAATTATGAAATATTGAGTATTTTTTTTTTAAAGAGAGAGTGAGACAGGAGAGAGAGAGAGAGAGAGAGAGAGAGAATTTTTAATATTTATTTTTTAGTTCTCGGCGGACACAACATCCTTGTTGGTATGTGGTGCTGAGGATTGAACCCAGGCCGCACGCATGCCAGGCGAGCGCGATACCACTTGAGCCACATCCCCAGCCTGAAATATTGAGTATTGAGTATATTTTCAGTAAACTGAGTATATTTTGTAGTATAAGTGTTAATAGTTATGAGTTCTTTTAGCTTTTGTTTATCATGGAAGAGTTTAATTTCATCGTCAATTCTGAAGCTTAATTTTGTTGGGTATAGTATTCTTGGTTGGCATTCTCCCCTCCCCCCCACACCCCTCCGAGTTTGGTGCATATTATTCCAAGCCCATCTCCCTTTTGGGGTCTGGATAGAGAAATCAGTTGAGATCCAGATTGTTTTACCTCTAAATGTGACCAGTCATTTTTCTCTAAAAGCTTTTAAATTTTTATCCTTAATTTGTATGTTAGGCATTTTCATAATGACATTCTTGATGTGCATCTGTTGTAATTTTGTGTATTTGGAATCCTGTATTCCTCCTATTTCATTCTTAAACTTTGTAGAGTTTTCTGATATTTCATTGAAAAGATGGTGTATTCCTTTAATTTGTATTTCAGAGCCTTCATCTATCCCAATAATTTTAAATTTGACCTTTTGACATTATCCCATATTTCTTGAATATTTTGTTCATAGTCTTAACATCTTTTCTCTGTCCATGTGTCCAGCCAACTTTATTTTCAAGATTATAGATTTGTCAGGCCTTGATGGCAAAGTATATCTCCTAAGTGGTCTAGTCTATTGGTGATGCTTTTCCATTGACTTCTTTTTAAATAATATGTATATATATTTAGCTGTAGATGGACACAATATGTTTATTTTATTTTTATGTGGTGCTGAGGACCAAACCCAGTGCCTCACATGTGCCAGGCAAGCACTCTACCACTGAGCCCCAGCCCCAGCCCTCAATTGACTTTTTGATTTATTTTTTTATTTCAAGGATTTCCATTTCTTTTTCAGAATCTCTTAATGATCGTTCATTTCCTCTATTTTCTGAATTTTACTCTTTATATCATCTTTTACCTCATAGAACAGACTAACTATGAATCTCCTAAAATCCTTCTGACATTTCTTCCACCGTGGTGTCAATAAAGATTGTTGAGGCATTTTGGGTTGTTTGGGATAGTTTGTTCCCTTGTTTTTTCATATTGTTTGTATCTCTACCTATCAGTATGGTTGACTACTTCTTTTAAGTGAAGAATTACTTTATGAGCTTTTTCTTAGCCCATGTTTAAGTAAAGATAATTTTTGTTGAGCCGTGTTGTGGATTTAATTTGGGTTTGAACTTTTAGCAGATGTCCATCAGGCTTGGGTCATGGATCTCTCCTGAGTTGCTGAGGGACAGGGGCCAGTTTCCTAGTTGCTATGACCATTCTACCAGCAGCTCTGGTTTGTCAACTCTAGGGCCTGCAGCTGACAGTTTGGTTGGCACTGTGTTTCTATTTCGGGAAGTAGTTCAGGATGTAGGCTCTGATTTCTGTGTACCTGTTCCCCTCTGTTGCTTCCTTTTCATAATAGTAAAGGTACTATGGGAACACTGGTAGATTTTCTGTAGCTGATATGCGGATGCAGAAGTACTCCCCCAGCTGGTGCTGCTCTGAGAGATGGTAGTGAAGGGACTTCAGTGGCTCACTTGCACTGTAATTTCCACTTCCTCAGATTGTGAATGGTGTGCACTGATAACTGATACAGAGCCCTGGGAATATCCCAAACACTGCCCTGTCACTTGCCAGTTATGATCATGCTGGTTTAATACCCCCACTCGCAGCTGTGTAGCCTCTGGCAATTTCTTACTGGGTCTCTATGCCACTGGATACTCAGGCAGCTTTCCTCTGGTAGGTCCTTGGGTCCTGGCCCTGCAGTCTGAATCTTGAGGACTACTGATAGTCTCTTCCTGTGGTGACTCTCACTAGAGCCAGTGGTTGGGGGCCTGGTGAATCTCTTCCTTTGTTCAGTGCCAAAGCTGCTGCTTTGTTGCCTCTGTGTCAAGTGAGGGAGCAGAGGCTGCACAGAGCTTTCACCCCTGTCCATGTGACAGATGCTGTGCAGGGCTTGCTGCACTTCCCTGGCACCAGTCCCCTCCAGCCCACTTTGTTTCCCTAGTTTGTGGTGAGCAGGGAGAGGGAGGGCAGTTTCAGCAATTTAGGACTAGTAGTTGCCCTTCTCAGAAGTACTTTCTGGCTAGATTTTTAAGAGGTCCCATTGTAGGAGAATTCGATCTGGTAGAGTTTGCAGCTGTCTGGGTGTGGGAAGATGCCATGCTGATTTAAGGTGACTGATCAATTGATGGCTCCACAAGATGGATGGGATGCCAGGCTCAGCTTTCTTTTCACAATTTGGTTTTAAGTGGTTTGTGTTGTCTTAGAGGAGCTTTCTCTTACTGCTGCACTTTAAGTTTTATCTTTCCAACTGTTTTTAAGTGGGTGAGCTTGTGCCCACACTTCTCCACTCTAGTGCCCCTCCCCCTTATTCGCCATTTTAGGGTTAGGGGGGTGGTTAGGGCACTCTGTTTTCTACTCTGGTACCCTATCTTCCAGTCTCTCCAGGTCTCAGACCTTAATACTGAGTCTTGATGTATGTATTTCATCACCCACCTCTGAATTTTGCTTTTCCTTTGCTGCCTCTCCTCTGTACTGCACGGAGATCTGCAACTGCTACCTAGCTCACTTCTGCCTTCTTGAGCCTCCTCCAAATTCAAGAGTTTTCTTTTTTTATGACTGCAATATAATATACAAATTATTTATACATAACTTTTAAAGGGGGCTTTACCAAAAACCAGTCTTGGCTCACAACACTAAACAAGAAAACTGTCAAGTAAAGAACTATTTTTTTAATGTACCTCTTGATATTTATAAGTATCAAAGGAATCAAACCAGGAGGAAAAACTGGCTAGTATGGGTACTAGATGCCTAGGTACCTGATACTTTTTACTAGGAATATTAACAAATTATTATACTTGATTAAAATTGCATAAAAATTTTCCATATTCAAAATAAAAGGTTAAGTTTGACATTTAAATTATTCAGAACTTCCTTTCAATTCAAGCACGCCTGTGAAATTACTCATAACCAGATGGCACACTTGGTACATGTAGGAGACACCCACATGCATCATCCAAGTGTGTGTGTGTGTTCCCTCATCCCCAGATTTCATGTCAGAATACACTTTTTTTCAGTATAAAAAAAAAGGAGTATGTATTTTTCCTCTTTACATCTTTTACTTTAAAATTCTAATTAGTTACATATTACTATTTTCCCCCTTAAACTCCAAAATTATTAAATACATCTGGCCCCTGCTGAAAAAAAAATGAAGAGACTTAGATGCCCTCCATGGAATGCTTACATTATACAACTGTTATATAAAAATGTAACAGCAACATTATATAATTTTTTTTGTTAACTTGTTTATTGACAAACCTCTGTGTGTTGATTTTTCTTTTATTTTATGAATTGCTTAGTTACTTCTCATCTTGTAAATTTCTTTTTTGCTGAGAGTAGCAACTTCCAAGAAGGTTTGTAGATTATAAATTTTTTGAGTGCTTCTGAATTGGAAATGTTATTTTTTCCACCACTTGAAAATGACATTTTGTTCCTAGTTATTTTTCTGTATGATTTTAACGAACTCCATTAACTTCTGCTATTGATATTTTCTTCTGATGTTGATATCATATAAGATGTCTATTGTGAATCTGATTGTCATTCCCTGGGCGGTGATGCCTTTTCTTTTTGGAAGCTTTTAGGAATTTCACTTGGTTTGTTTAGTTTTAACAATTTGCCCTGGTATGGATTTCTAAAAATTGACCCTTCCTGGCACTCAGTAGGATTTTCAACCAGAGTTCTTATGTCTTAATTACAGAGAATTACATAAAACTATCTCCTTAATCATTGTTTTCCCACCATTCTCTTGTGTTTAGATGTATATTGGGATTCCCTTATATATCTTCCATTTGTTTATCTCTTTATCTCCTCATGATATTGCTTAGAAAATTTCCTCAATTCCATCTTTCATGGTAGGGACTTTCTCCTTGGTTGTGCTCACAACATCATTTACTAAGTGCTTAAATCTGGATGAATAAGTTGGTTATTAATATAAGTCTGTTCTTAATTTGTGACTCTTGATTGTATTTTATAAACCATAATTCCACATTTACATTTTTAAACATACTTATTTAAACTTGCATCTCATTAAGTGATTTCTTTCTCCTTAATAGGCAAGCTTTTTATTTGGCCTGAAGTAAACTGTCATTAGCTGAACAATATAGATTAAAATTGGATTGTTCCCTATTTTTGGTCAGACCTCTGAATTGAAGTCTTCTAACTGGTCCCATACATTTTCCTTGTGGGAAGCAAGTGGATGTAAAAGTTTTAGTTTCTTGTGCTGATACTAACCTTAAGACCTGTGTTGGGGGGTGGGTGGGACTTAAGTAATGAGTTCAGAGTTTACATAGAAATTCCTTTTTCCAAAAATGGTTCCAGCTTGATTAAATTTTGATACTCCAGGACAGAAAGCCATGTTTACTGCTTGTCAATACCTTTTTCTCCTACCTTGGGGTAGAGTGAAAAGTGAGTTAAAGTGTTGCCCATTTGAAGCCATCTCTTGATTTTGAGCCAGATCCTTCTTTGTCTATTCTCTGTAAATGTGGATATGTGGGTCCATTTTTACCTCTAAAGTACGTGCAAAAAAACCCCAAACAAAACAAATCCAAAAAATCCCCTCTCACTTCTCAGAGATGGTTAACCTAGTGGGCAAAATCTAATATTGTTTAAATATTACTGAGTGATAGAGAATAAAGGAAACTGAATTACTTTTGGATTAGTATTTTGGTTTCTTTGTTTTCTAAAATGTTTGCCCATTCTTTTTTAAAAGTTTAATTTATTGTAATAAAATTAAAATGTATTCTGCATCAGTGAACAGAACCCCTTGGGTAGGAGTAAGTATCCAGACTCTTTCCATCTCAGTCACATGGACAAAACTTGCTTTGTGCAGCTGGTGTGAATATGAGTTCAGTTCTCTGTGGGACAGGCCTGGGTTCTGGGCCCTGGAGGAGTTTCAACTTCATCCCCAGCCACAGCAGTGGATATATGGGCAGAAACATTTTTGGACAAGTAGCTCATACCTGGATCCTAGCTCTAATTGAGGCCCTGGTTTTTGAGCCATCCAACTTGTGGAGTAGGTTCAATGGTGATCCTATCAGACCACCAAGGCCCTAGTCTCAGTATCCCATAATCAGACCCAAACTGCTTTGAGCCATGAGAATTAAGTCTCTGTATGCCACTAAGTTCCTTTGTTTCTAAGTCATGGAGAATGTTTCCTTGTCTTCAATTACAAAATGTTTTACATCCATTTATATCCGTTGTATTGAGCTTATGACTTTAAGTGCTAGTCGTTAGAAGGGGAAGATGAATAATATGCTTTCAATATACTATCTTGATACCTTTTTTTTTTTTTTTTTTTTGGCGGGGGGTAGTGGGGATTGAACTCAGGAATGCTCAATCACTGAGCCACATGTCCAGCCCTATTTTATATATTATTTAGAGACCGGGTCTCATTGAGTGGCTTAATTGCTGGCTGGCTTTGAACTCGTGATCCTCCTGCCTCAGCATCCCTGGCTGCTGGGATTACAGGCATGTGCCACTGTGCCTGGACATCTTGATACTTTTGTTTTAAATATTTTTTTTGGTTGAAGATGGACACAATATCTTTATTTTATTTATTCATTTTTACGTGCATCTGAGGATCGAACCTAGTGCCTCACACATGCTAGGTGAGTGCTCTACTGCTGAGCCACAACTCCAGCCTCATCTTGATACTTTTAATGTTGGTAAAATACATTCCATTTTCCCACAGTGCAGTTAGATTTTAAACACGTTTTTGCTATGTAGTCAACTTGGGAGGCACGGAACTTAAGATTCAGATGAAAAAAACCCCATTTTCCCCTGTAGACTATCCCATACCATCTGTTCTTCCAGTGTTGATATTTTACACAGCTCTAACTGCTGACTTCAGATGATGATCAGCTGGCTGTTTCTAGATTTGGTGTGAGGAACTGTAGTGACCCCAATTCTGACTCTGCTTGTATACATCACAAATTATTCAATGGAAAGGGGTGAGCTCTAGGACGGGGTATTTATATTTTTCATGAGAGGGAACTGTCTAATTCATTGGGAGTGGAACCGATTTACATTTTATCCATTATGTAAAGAGTTTCATGTGGAAACATAAGTTAATTGGCACCATATTTCCAATATCTTCCAATCGTGTTTAAGGGCCCTTTATAGACTGGATAGCTAGCAGTTGCCCTGTGACCTGTCTTTTAAATTTGGCTTTACTTTCTTCTCCTGGTTTTAAGTCCTTTTGCTCTGAAGTCTATAGTTTAATGAAAGGAAAATATCATCAGTAACTTTTGCCAAAATGGATGTGAAGAGTCTTTGAACTGCTGGACTGTCCTTGTAGGTTTTTTTTTCCCGGGTAGCAGTTGGTGTAATGCAATCTTTTCATTCTATTAATAATACGTTATGCATGGTCACATCGCTGCTTAATTAGACTTACAGTTTTCAATTAACAGCATTTTTGATGATACATTATTATCCTTATTAGTGAGGTCGTAGACTATATTATAACAAAGTCTGAAGACTCTATTGTCAGCATAATCTTGAAAGAACCATTTAACTTTATGAAATGTATCTGGCGAAGGAACTTCATACTTTGATGTATAATTTGACCCCCATAAAGAAATCAAAATTCTTCCCTTCCCCCTCCCCTTCTTAGAATAAAATGGCCAGCACTTCAGATAGTGTGAATATTTCTCAGTTAAATGAATAACAGTGTCACAAAAAATGAAATCTGAATTTTAAAAAATGGAGTAGATGAGCAGTCAGATATTCTTATTCAACCATTTATCATGTCTTTGGATGAAATTTATAGTTCTATGTGAAACTGATTAACTCCATTAGATTTTAATTATTGTTCCAAAATCGATACTCTTCTGTGCTTCAGGCAATTTCATTCACTCGTCTGAATGAGGAGGTGGATTTGGGGTGGACATATTCTTTTTAGTTGACATTAAAAACACAATTAGGTTTAAATTGTTCATTTCTCCTGTTTAAATATCAAAAAAGCTAAAACCCAGAGGAGATCTGCAATTTTTATTAAAATTGAGGCCATAGCTATGAAGTGATTAATCTTCCTTTTGTCTTTCCAACCTTGGATCTTATGATCTGATACTTTCAGATTAGCCAATGGCTTCTGTGGTATGATGAAGTCAGATGGAATAAGATGCAGGCACTTCTCTGTGCTTCTACCTCATATTTTTTTTGTACTGAATATGTACAGACTTTTATTATTTCCTTAATATAGCATAACAACTATTTACATAACATTTATGTTGCATTAGGTACAAACCAGATATGATTTAAAATGCACCCAAGGTTCATCTCTATTTTAAATATTATAGTCAAGTTTATGGTGAATAAACAGGTATGTTGCTATCCCTAGGTAGGTTCACACAGTGTAGTGGTATTCTAACTTTGATCACTATCAATTAATTTTGCTTGTGTTTGAATGTTAAGATGAATCGCTAATATGTATCTGTTTTTCTTTCTACTGTTGAGTTGTATTGGGAGAATTAATCTTGCTGGGCCCTTTTTCAGTGTTGTATAGTAGACAGACTTTTTGAGTAAGGAGCCAGATAGTAAATATTTTCAGTTCATAGCCTATTTAGTCTCTATTGCAACTACTGAAATTAACTATTGCAACCCAAATGCAGCTGTAGACTATGCTGTGAAGGCGTGTGACTGACTTTGATCCCCAGACCATGGTTTGCTGACCCCTAATAGTTTCTGTTAGGGTGAACTATAGTAGAGTTTTTCCTTCTTTGGTTTGGGTTGTCTTTGGTTTTGGGAAATTATGCATAAATCTGCATTAAAACTCATGTGCTTTTTGTGCATATATTTATATGCTTTTATGTTGAAATGCAGGGGTGGAATTGCCAGGTTACAGATGGATGTGATCAGTTTTGGTAGAAACTGACAATGAATTCCAAAGCGGTGGTACCAGCTTCTAGCAATAGGGTTTCAAAAGATTTGAATTTTACTAACACTGGATGTTAAGAACTAACACTGGACATTGAAAACCATCCCCCTCTCAAAAACCTTTAATCTTTTGCCTTTCTGGTGATTGAGTGGCATCTCATTATCTTTATGATGAGTGATGCTGGACAACATTTCCATGTACTTAATAGGCAATCTGATTATGCTTTTTGGTAAAATACACGTTCAGTATTTTCTTGTCCAATTTTTCAATATTAATATTTTTATCATAGAACTGAGTTCTTCAGAAATATCACATTTTCTCCACTGAAGGTTCTTCTTACTCATGTAATTGCATCTTTTTTCTTTTGGTATTGGGGATTGAACTCGGGGTTCCTTAACCACTGAACCACTTCCCCAGCTCTTTTATTTTTCAATTGTGAGACAAGGTCTCACTAAGTCACATAGGGTCTTGCTAAGTTTTTGAGGCTGGCCTTGAACTTGAAATCCTCTTGTTTCAGTCTCCCAAGTTGCTGGGATTACAGGCATGCGCTACCATGCCTGGCCATAATTGCATCTTTTGGCATACAGATTTTTAAAATTGTAATAAAGTCCAATTTATCAGTGTTATTCTTTATGGTTAGCTTTGTGTCCTATATAGGAAGTCTGTTTCTACTAAGATCTCAAACATACTTTCCTGTGTTATCTTCTAGAGGCTTTATTTACCTTCTGTATTCATATTCATGGACTAACTGGAGATTTTTCTTTGTATGATATAAGGTAAAAGTCAATAGTAACTTTTTGCCATATAGGTATGAGACAACATGTTTTATTTAAAACACCGTTCAAACTTCATTTTAACACAATGATGCTTTGTGACCATACATGTACATTTGTTTCTAGACTTACATGTTGACCTGTTTTTTTTATCCCTGTGTCCATGTACTATTCAGTTACTGCCGTTTTAGGCTTTATATTTCATAGTGCAAGTCCTTCAACATTGTTCTTTAAAATTGTCTTTGATATTCTTGGCCCTTTGTATTTCTACATATTTTAGAACATCTTATTACATTTCCATGACAGGATCCATGGGATATTGATTGAAATTGAATTGAATCTTTAGATCAATTTGAGGAAAAATTATATATTTGACCACACTGAGTCTTTAATGCAGGAACATGGTTCATAACGCTTTTTAGGCATCAGTAAGATCTGTAGTAGTACCTCTCATTTAATCGCTCATAATGGTTATTTGTACCTTCAACTATTGCTTGTTTCATTGTCTTTCCCCTGTGATTCCAATCATGTGTCTTTTTTGCATTTTTCAATCCATTTTCTTCTTGGTTCAATCTGAACATTTCTTCAGACTCATCCAGAATCAATTATCTTATTAGCGTCTTCAACCTGACATTAATTTCATTTATGGAATCTCAAATTCAGTAATCATTTTCAGTGAGACTGCTGCAACTTCTAGGCTACTCCCTTAGATTTGGCTTGACTCTTATGCAGGAAATCAGAAAAATGCTTGTAAAGGAAAAAGTGGGGGCTACACTTAAGTTTATACCCAGTGTGTTTTCTGAGATGTAGACCTTCAGGTCCTGGCTTATTTGATCTTTATAGACTCTAAATCTGTCCTGTATCTTCCACCTTTTATGGTTATTGTAAATTGGGGAGGGGTTAGTTTTACACAAATTACTTTGACATATCAACTACAGTTTTAAAGCAGAGTTTCAGTTCAATTTGTAACTGAATTTGGGGAATTCAATAGGTAAATTAATAATTTGATATATATTTTATCAGATCCTATTTTCTCCTTCTGTTATAAGGATGTGTACTACATGAATTACTTCAGTTGAATAATATGATTTTTAGGCTTTGGCAATGTCATTTGTAGTTTAGAAGACTTTTTTTTTTCCTGTGGTTATTCAGCTTTCTGATAAGCTCATACTTAGGAGTAATAACAGATTTTAGTGTCTAATCACTTACAAATCAGAACTATTCTCACAATGATATCCTGTGAAATAGGTGGGTATTCTCTCTGGTTGAGAAAGTTCATTATTGGATATGATTTGGAGCTAAGACCTTAACCAACTATGTCTAGATTAAAGCTGCCTTCTCTATCTTGCTTGCCCCATTCTGGCAAGAGGTTAGAAAACAAAGCTACAAATATAATCAAAATAGTCCTTACTCTTAAGGAGCTTCATAGTTAGTGCATTGTATCACATTGCTTTCTAGGAAATGTGTTTTTTTTAAACACACCTAACTCAAAGTATCTTTAGGCTTTAGCAGCATCTTAAGATATAAGAATAGGAAGGAGTATCAATCAGATTTGAAAAGTCTGAGGAAGGCAGAACCATTTATCTATTTATCTATAGAATGAAGATTCTTAGGTTAGTTTTAGGGAAAATGAGACCAGTAATGCATATTTCTTGTGAGAATCTTCCTCCGCATGACATTTAGCAAGTTGGGAAAACGTGTGTCATCCTGAATTTTTAAACTCTTCAAGGCTTATATATCATGTTTTATATGCCTTAGGGAAAATTTTGTGTTTAACTTAGTTAGAATTGGTCTCTTCACTTTCATTACTGAGATACATCCCAGAAAAGAGTGGATAAGATTAGAAACAGACTTAGACTTTGACCACAACAGACTTGTTCATGTGCATCATTACAGAATGATATGGAGCTTTGGCTCCCTGGGGAGATACTGTCTCCTTAGGTATGTTTGGAAATGTGGGGGCATGTTTACAGTTGTCTAAGTGACCCTGATGACACTTGTTTCCCCAGGGTCCTTGAAGTGAGGGTCTTGCATGCCATTGGTTCAGTATTTTATCCTGTCAGCAATGATGAGTAACTGGAGGCTGAATTGAAGGTTGGGGAAAGATTAATCTGGTGTGTGATACATGGTGACTTTCAGAGGCAAGAGCCAGGGGCAAGGCAGGTAAAAGGTGTTTACACTAAACTGACACAGGCTGAAATGAAGAGTTGTTTAAAATTTGGGAAAGAAGGATGGTTGGCTACCTTTTCTTCAAATCCATCTCATAGCATGTTATGATTTGATGGTCTCTTCCAAAACTCATGCTGAAATTTAACTGCTATTTTATAACCGGACAGAGAGGTGTGGGACCTTTGAGATGCAAATAGGTTGTGGGAGCACTGGGCTTGTGGATGAAGGCTGTTTCCTTAGGAGTGAATTTGATATCACTGGAGTGGGTTAGTCATGAAAGGAACTTGGCTCCCTCTTTCTGTCACATGCTTTTTTTTGCCATGTGATGCCTTCCACCATGTTATGACATAGTGGAAAGGCCCTGACTGCATGTGGTCCCTCAGTTCTTCGAGTTAACTACCTTCCAGCACTGAGAGTCAGATTTCTGTTTTTTATATATTGCCTACTCTGTGGGATTCTGTCATAACATCAGAAAACAGATGAAAACATAGCACTTGTGAGGGGTGGGCGGGGGTGGGGGTGGGGAAGGCATGTGTTGCATATTTGGGGGCATGAAAGGCTGGGGAGGAATGTGGGGCTGGGACAAAGGAGAAACTTAACAGACAGCAGCCTTAGGGCAGATGGAAGGTCTTTCTCCAACCCCAGCTAGTTGAACACTCATTAGGCTCTTGTTTTGGCTGCACATGAAAATACTCTTTGGATCGGTTTTAGGCACTGATTAAATACTACTCAAATATCTCCTTTTCCCAGTCCAAAGTAGCTCAAATATTAGTCCCTAGAGAAGGAGGGAAATGTATTTGTGACTTACTGCAGGCAGAAGTGTAACACAACTGCACAGAATAGAAAAGGCTTATTTAGGAGATTTTGGGAACTAATTTAGAGTTCAGATATTTCAGGTCAAAATTAAAAGAAAACACTTTTTAAAAATACCTTATCTGACAATTCAGTGAACATCAAATGAGATGAAATAATTTAGAAACCTTATTTCTCAGATTTGGATGGATTAGTGAATAGTTCTTAGTTTGAAGAACAAGTCTTATAGTATTTCCTAGAGGCCATGTCTCCTCGCTAGTAATTGCTTTCAGAGTAGGGGACATGTATTAATTATCTTGAGTCCCCTAGAGTCTATCCTTGTGCCTTGCTCATAGTAGGCATTCAGTAAATATTTGAATTGGTGAGGCTTGGTCAGTACATTAGGAAGCAATAGTCTTCATTGTACAATACATTATTTTTGGACTGTTTCTGATTTAGCCATACAAATCTTTTAATTACATGAAATGATCTCTTCATCTGGATTTTTGTTTTAACAGGTACACTTTAGTCGGACATGGCTTTTAGCAATTTAAATGACTGCCATATTCTGTATTTGTAGAAAAGGAATCAACATTCTGAGAAAGGCTAGAAATGACAGTGTTTGAGTCTTAAAATCCTTCTTAGATAAGTATAATGTATACAAATGCCTTTCTTGTATTCCAACAGAGTGTGGGTGGAACTGGGACCTTAGCCACATGCAACAGATGTCCTCCATTTGCATGTTGGTTGGTCTGTAGTGATGATGCTCTTCCTTAGCTTGGTGTTAATGTATATAGGTATATCTGTGTATGATAGGATGTGTATAACACTATCTGTTAAATTGTACAGGTGATCAATATGGCTTAACAATAATTTTGGGTATTCTTTAGTTCCATTGTTGTTGCTGGATTACGGTATTACCACCAAATCCTAACTGTTTTCAGTGTTGACAGTAAAAATTCTGAACATAGACTGACCTTGGGTGCATTACATAAATCTCTCGATTGTTGTAAATTTTCCTCCCTTGTGGTTAGAGGTCAAAGTCCTGGGCAGGAAGTGCCTGTGACATGAACACCTAGGATGTCATTGGAGCCAGTGGAGGTATTCAGTTCTTATCTTGGGCTTTCATGAGATCAATATATTTTGATGTCACCTCTGAATGATTATTGTCCCAATGAGTTGGCATTTCTTGGAAGTTTCCATTTCAACAGTGTCACTAAGGGCAGAGTTCTGATTGTATTTTGGTTGTCCTGTATAATTATGGAAAACTGATTATTCAGCTCCTGGGAAATGTGAGTAGGAGTATGGATTTTAGAGTTAAATCTTGACTTGAGAAGTTGCTAACAATGGGCAAATTAAATAACCCTGTTGAGTTTTGATTTCCTCACCTGTGAATGTGGGGTTAGTAATAGTAGCTGCCCTATCCGGCTGCCTAAAGGTTAAAATACACTTTGAAGTGCTTGGGCAGTACTTTGTTTAGGATCTGGCAGCTCATAATTGCTCAATAAATGCCAGCTGTTATTTCTTTTATCTCTAGTAAGTTTTCTAGCTTCCGTCATTTATCTCCAATGGAAGAGATGTCAGATACTTTCATAGATAGCATTTTCAAGGGGTAGGTTGAACGAACCCTTTGTAATCTTAGAAAAGCTTTGCAAGACTTGACTGATACCCCTCTTTAGCCAAGAACTGGAGCAAACAAAGTAGGTGGCAGAGGGACATGTTGAGTGAGCAATACCGTTATTTCTCAATTAGGAGTTGAGCCCATTGAGTGTAAGCAAGAAAGATAAACTGTTGATGAAGTGACATCGATTCAGCACAGATACACAAACTGTTAATAAATGTAGTCTGGTCTCACACAAATCAAACCTCTGGAGTAGCATTTTAATGACAACTCTCCTACGCCTAACACTTATTTCAGGATTCTTGTTTAACAAGCCTAAAGTTTTTTGGATTTCCCCCAAAGGGAAACTGTCATAGGGACTGAATCATGTTTTGTATACCTACATCTGTTTCTATGATTTGATTACATATAAAATATACAAGTTAAGGAACTGAAGGGATTCAAACTTCAAATAAGTGAATTAAATGCTCTTCCTTAAACATTGCACTGCATTTTCACAGTTGAAACTCATTTGCAGGGAGAACTTTAGATGAGGTCAAAATAGTGGTGTTAATTTCCAAGCAGGGCTCATGTTTTCATTTGAAATGTTTTGATAGAGATAATGGTAGCATTAAAATGGAAAGTACCTGAATTTTTATTTGGATGTGTGGTAATAATAATATTTCTTCCATTCTTTGCTATCAGAAATTCATGTATGTCTACATTTGAGGTAGGAAGTTTGAGCAGTTATTTGTACCATGTTGCCTTTGTTCTTACTGAAAGAAAATGTTTGGATTGAACTTCACATCAAGCGGTTTCAGGCACTGATGGCTCCCAGCAACCCCTTGTGCAAACATGCTCCTCTTACTTTGGAAAATCTGGATTATCCTTGGCCAGTCATTGATTCAGAATTCTATAATCTCAAGGTTGATGCTTGAAGCATCATTTTTTATATTCTTTAATAAGTTTGCAAACAACCTTAGAAGATGTTAATTTTTTAGTGGGTAATCGATGAGTGTTGATTCAGAAGCCATTATTACAACAACAAATAATGCATTTTTGTTGAAGAAAAAAAAGACACTTTGAATTTCTTATGTCAGATTAAGGGTTAGTAAGAATTTGTTCCTGAGGGGTATTTTCATGGGGAGCAGAACAACTTTGTGTCTGAATATTCAAGGTGATACACTGCAAAGAAAAAAATTCTACCCTTCCAATAAGAATGTGTGTGAGGTCACTCTCTTAACCTTGGTGAACTCTAGCATTATCAGCGGCAATGCTACAATTAAAAACTCATTTTTCAGAGATGATTAAGCTTTGATTCACAATTATGCTGTCTTTTAAAAGACTCTGAGCATTTTGAAAATATGATGGCTTCATTTGTTATATTTCCAAAGTTGGATCTTCAAAGGCGCTGTACAAACTTTCTCAATCATGCAGAAATTCATGAATAAAACATGCATATCCAGAATTTTAAATTAAAGCAATTAGACCACTTTAGAATCTTTTTTCTTGAAAAAAGATTTAACATCCGTGTCAATGTGGAGAAAGATGTCCTTCATTAAATTACATCTTCCTGTCCAACATTTTAAACTGTCACTTTCAATGCAATGTTAGAAAAATAATTATTATGATTGAGATAATTTAAAAAACTAAATGTTAGTTAATTCAGACCACAACATTTTCAGCCTCTCTGGTTCCAATAAAAAAATTTTTCCCCCTAGATATTGTTTGAAATAAGCTAAGCAATCAATATATTGAAATTTACACCAGCATTTTGGGTCCAAGTTATGTGAGCAGACACCTAGGGCTCTGGCATGGGCAGCAGATGTCGAACTTGCAAACTAGCACTTTGATTGTGAGATAGACAAGAATAGAGTGTAAAAGCAGTACGGCTCTCCAGAGGGAATTCTGCAGAGAAAAGTGGGAAGCTAAGGTTGAGACCTGGGGAGTAAGACTCGCAAATTGAGGGAAAATGCTAGCAAGGAAGACTGAGGTAAATGGAAATAGGAAGGGAATCTTGTGACTGAAGCATCAGTCATATTTCTATCTTCATGGAGCATCTCCCCCAAAGTCGCTACATTAAATGTTACTTGCCCAAATGTCAACTTTTGAGTTGTTTTCCGTGGATGACATCAAGGGAAATGGAATTAATTTTATCCGCTGGTGTCCTTGTATTGATTGTCATAAAAGCAGACTGGCAATAATGCTGGCTCCGGGACAGAACTTTTGAGGGTCCGTGTGTTAGACCAATGGCTTTTCATCCTGCTTTAAACTTTAGATTGATCTAGGTCAGTGTTTCTAGAGAACTGAAAGGAGATAGGAAACATGCATATCAGAGAGACAGATACAGATATGAGAAAGAATTTATTAGGGGGAATGGACTTGTTTGATTCTGGAGGCTGAGAAATCCTGTACAAGGCCATCTACCAGCTGTAGAGCCAGGCAGGCAGAGAGTATGGCTCAGCCCAAGTTGGAAAGCCTTGTGATCAAGGAAGCCAATGGTATAATTCTCAGTCTTTGAAGGCCTGAGAGCCCAGGGGGCTGCTGGTTCAAGGACAGGAGAAGGGCACTCTGCCTTCAGGAAAGAGTCCAAATTTGCCTTTCCTCTGCGTTTTTGTTTCATCTAGCCCCTCAAATGATTAGATGGTACCTGCCCACATTGCAGGATCTCTCCTACTTTGGTCCACCAACTCCTTATTTCCTCTGCAAACACCCTTAAGACATACCAGGGGGGCAGCTCAATCATTACAATCAGAAGTAAAATCATCTATGCTTCCCTGATAGCAGAAGAGGGATGGGCTCAGTGTGTGCTAAAGCATTGACAATAAGTAAGTAAGGCTTTTAGCTATCTGGGTCATCTTTAATTCAGTCAACTTGACACCCCAAATCAACCATCATGCTCCAGAAATTCTGATTAAATAGGAATGGGGTAGGATCAGGTTTTAAATCTCCATAGGTGATTCTAGTGAGTCAACTGGGCTGGGGATGACTGAAGCTGAGTAATTGCATTATATTACACCCAACTGAAATTGAGAACCACTAGACTAGAAGCTCCAGGTAACCTGACCACTTCTGCATGTGTTAGCTGTTATAATGCTTCTGGGGGGGGGAGGGTAATCTGTTTTTATAAAACACTACAGAAAAGTTTTGGTTTTTATCAAGTGGTTGGTGTCAGAAATTATCTGGGTGTATGTAATTGGCATTGGGTCTCTGTGTTTGGACTTCTAGGGGTTCCCAGGGAGGTTAGGCCTTCCTTGGTGTGCATGAAGCGACTGGGTGACCTGGCTACTCAGAAGTTAGACAGAATGTTACCCATCTCCAGCCTCTTCTTGCAACTCTGCAAAGACTTGAGTGAAATCTGCTTCACCTGTTGGGAGTAAGAGTAGAAATGCATAGCTGGTACCCACTTTGTCACCAACATTTTCAAAACTTAGCTGTTAGGTCTGAGATGCCAGTGTAAGGTCAGGAGAGGATAGTCCCTAGTCAGGTGTTGGGAATCACAGGACCTACACTGGGTAGACTTCTTCAGTTCACACTCCATCTGGACTTTGTCTCTAGCTCAAAGACACAGGTATGCCTGGGCTGGGTTCGGGTTTGGGGCTGGGAGTAGGGAAACCTCAGACTCCTGGACTACAACTGCCAGGCTCTTGTTGCTCTGAGTCCTTGGTTGTAAGGAATGGACTGAGTATTCATGAGGGAACATACTTCATTTCACTGAATCCATACTGAGAGTTGCCCCCAAAGTGGCAACTGGAGTTCCCATAAAGGAGTGCCCCAAACTACCCTGAAATGGGCTCAGTGGCAATTCTAAAAAAGAAGCACTAACTGCTGGGGTGGTCAGCCCAAAGCATTTGTTGAGGGAAGTTGGTGTGCTGCATCTTATCCTTGGAGCAGAAAGTCAGGTAAAATGTTCTGCTGAGCCCTGCCCACAGTGAGGGAGTCGGGGTATGCAGTTTATAGGAGGGCCTAAGGAATTTTGGTGGAGGGCTAGACTCCGTTTCTTTCAGTGTTTGGGCAACAACTTAAATTTCTTTATCAGTACTGGGAGTGTTTGAGGCCCTGGCCTGGACTCAAGCATTCTAAGAAAAAACCTGCAGCTGGCCAGGTTAGAAACTTCAAGGGATGTTGTGTGTCTGGGTCAGGGCTTAGCACTGGGGCATGCTGAAGCATGTCTCTTTAAACAGAAGAACAAACTCTTGGTTTTCCTGGGACTATCTGAGTTTTATCCCTGTTAAGTCTTGCATCTCGGGAAACCCCAGGCAAATCTGGTCATCCTACACTTAGGACTCCTTTGTTAAAAGAAAAAGGAACACTCATACATTGTTGGTGGGACTGCAAATTGGTGCAACCACTCTGGAAAGCAGTATGGAGATTCCTCAGAAAACTTGGAATGGAACCACCATTTGATCCAGTTATCCCACTCTTCAGCATATACTCAAAGGACTTAAAATCAGCATACTATAGTGACACAGTAGCATGAATGTTTATAGAAGCTCTATTCACAGTAGCTAAGCTATGGAACCAACCTAGGTGCCCTTCAACAGATGAATGGATAAAGAAAATGTGCTACATATACACAATGGAATATTACTCAGCCTTAAAGAAGAATGAAATCATGGCATTTGCAAGTAAATGGATGGAACTAGAGAATATCATGCTAAGTGAAACAAGTCAATCCCCCCCAAAACCAAAGGCTGAATATTCTTATATGCAGATGGCTAACTCACAATAAGTCAGGGTAGGGGAATAGAAAAGTTCGCTGGATTATATGAAAGGGAATGAAGGGAAGTGTGGGATATGGGAATAGGAAAGACAGAATGAATAGTACATAAGAAAATTTTGTTCTTATAGGAATACACAATCAGTGTAACTCCACATGTACAACCAATAAAAATGGGAAGTTATACTCGTGTATGTTTGATCTATCAGGATATATTCTATTGTCACGTATGACTGAAAAGAACATGAAAAATTTTAAAAGGGGATAATAGTCATGTGATTTAAATGAAATCAATACTCCCTATAAGTAACAATAGGAGAGCTAGCAGTTCCTGTTACATTCACAAAATAAATGGTGTTTTCTTTTTCCATGTAACAGGTTACTGAAACTGTACTTGAGCATCTTATGTAGAAAAGTCAAATAAGAGCCCTAAAACATGAAGGAGGTTTAATAGTGGAAGAGCTCATATCCCTTTGGACAGATCATGGATGATAAAACACTTGGTAGATGTATTTGAAGATGAGTAGAAAAAAAGCCAGACGGGTAGAGGCAGGGAAATGTGAATTGTGCCAGGGACTGCAGAAGTCGGGAGATTGGGCTGGAACAAATAATTGCAGCAGCAGATAAAGTAAGAAGGGTAAACCTTGAGGCTTTTGAAAGTCAAGGTGAGAGGCTGGCTAACTCAGTACACAGTTGCAAATTGTGGAAGAGTGAGGTGTGTGTATATGTATGTGTATATATCTAGGTTTTTTTTTTTGTTTTTTGTTTTAGCAGTGAGATAATAGAGGAAAAACCACAGAAAGTCTGAATCTCACATTTTTCCTTCAAGTGAAATACTGATTTGAAGAACAGGTGCCAAATATTTTCCAAGTGATTTTCAAAGTGGAAAGAAATGCTCTTGAGAAGCAGTCTTATTAAATGTGTGCTTACAAATACTGGGAATCAAGGACACTTTATCCTTCTCTTTAGCAATCACTGGAAGGGCATTCTCTTAAAATAGCTATCAACTTTGGAGGTGTCAATCATTCAAAGAATATTCATCCCAATCCAACTGTGTGTCCAGGATATATCATGAATTAAAGATAGAGAATGATGTATAAAAGGCACATATCCTGCCCTCAAGGAATCCAGTCTAGTTGGCGGGGAAAGAATGATGTACATGTAGAAACTATCAAGTGGTTCTTAACAGATCAGTGTGTGGTCAACTAAAGGATTCATTTTCAGATCTCAGAAACCCAGGTAAATTCCAGTTCTAAGACCTGACGTGACTGTCTTCTTTACTGCTTTGGCTCAGCTGTACACCTAACATTTGACTAAGCACATAAAATGAAATGCAAATTGCTCCCACAGCAAATGCATCAGGCTGTCTTTACTTTGATCACAAATACATAAATCACAAGATGCCTCTTTGAGTTCATCCTGGGGAACAATAGAACACAGTCTAGGAGTAATTCAGAGTGATTTACAATCATCTTCTCATTTAAAAGCAGATCTACTCCAAGGAAAGCCAAAATGCTTTTTTTAGGAGATTGAAATGTTGTTTGCTTGTGTGTGTGTGTGTGTGTGTGTGTGTGTGTGTGAGAGAGAGAGAGAGAGAGAGAGAGAGAGAGAGAGAGAGAGAGAGACTAAGGAGGTTACTGTATATAATTTTGAAAGCTGGCTTTTAGCTAATACACTTCACTAAATTTTATCTTGTTTAAGTTTTTTTAAACAAATGAGGGAAATCTTTTCAATTTTTGGAAAAACTTGGAATAAGTTTTCATAACTTTAAAAAAATTTAATACATGGGAGAAATTTTCAAAAACGTTGCTAGCAGTTTCTGATATTAGAGTAAAACTACACAATGCTTCTAATCAGGTACTGAAAAGTCGGTGAAAATATATGACCCTATCTTGGTTCTCAAGGGCTTTTAAATAATGCTATGATTTAGAGACAAAAATCAGGCAACCTACAGAAAGTGGCCAATAGGAAAGAAAGTATGTAAAGACTGAGTATTATGGTGCATATAGTATCATGTGCTTATCCCAGTTACTTGGGAGTTTGAGGCTGGCCTTAGCAACTTAGACCATGTCTCAAAAATATTTACAAAATGGCTGGGGATTTAGGTCAGTGGTACAGTGCTGACTTAGCCTGCATGAAGCCTTGGGTTCAGTCCCTAGTACTGGACAGCACCCCTCCACACCCCCATGGATGAATTCAAAAATGCTCACTTTACATTTTTTAATATATATTTTTAAAATATACATATTTATATATCAATTATACCTCATTAAACTTGTGGGTAAAGTGCTTAGAAGTGAGGCGAAGACAGACATAATCATGCTATTAAATATTGCAAGCTGAGGCTTTTTTAACTTTAGACTTTTATTGCATTATAGTTGTTCATAATGAGATTTGTTACATATTTGAACACATACCCAACAGTATAATTTGGCCAATATCACTCCTCAGCACTTCCCTCCCTTTCTCCCACATCTCACCTCTTGGTCCCTTTCCTCTACTGATGTACCTTTGGTTTTTAGAAGATCCACCTCCACTTTTCCTTTTTCCTCTCAAGCTTCCACATATCAGAAAATAATGACCCTTGCCATTCTGAGTTTGACCTACTTTGCTTAACATAATGTCTTCAAACTCCATTTCCCTGCAGATGACATTTTTCTTTATGGATGAATAAAACTCCATTGTGTACATATACCACACTTCCTTTATATAGTCTGTGGATGGATATCTAGGCTGGTTGCATAGCTTGGCTATTGTGAATTGTGCTGCTGTAAACATGGGTATGCATGTATCACTGTAGTATACTGACTTTAATTCTTTAGGATAAATACTGAGGAGTGATATACATTAGTTATATGGTGGTTCCATGCCTAGTCTTTCAAGGAACCTCAGTACACATTTCCATAGTGGTTGTACTAATTTATAGTCCCACCAACAGTGTAAATGTTCCTTTTTCTTCATACCCTCTCTAATACTTATTTGTATTCTTGATGATTGCCATTCTGACTGCTGTGAGAAGAATTTTAAGTCTAGTTTTGACTTACATTTCCTTAATTGCTAATAATGTTGAACAGTTTTTTCATGTATTTGTTGGCCACAAAATTCCCACTTTAGATTTAACACATATCAGATGTAAGTTATCAAAGTTTCAATTGTATTTCTATAAGTTTCAATTGCATTTCTATAAGTATAGTGAATATTATGTATTTTTATTGTAGGGGTGTGGATGTATTTCACATAGAAAAGCTATTTTACTGTAAACAGAAATAAATCCTGCTTACCACCTGATAGAGAAGTGTTTTGTTTATACACAATCCGTGGTTCAGAGAGAAGCAGGCCAAGGCTGTTGTGACTGCTCCATAATGGAGATACCACCAAGGCTGCAGGCATCCTTCTAGCCATGCTTGCTTTTGTATTGTCACAGTGAAAAGTGGCTATTATAGCCCAGCTATCAGAGGACACCAGAAAGAATGAGGAAAACTAAAGGGCCAAGTCCTGAAAGGGTGTGTCTTAAAAAGCTTTCTCCAGTGTCCTATCCAGTAGTTTCTGCTTACAGATAATTGGCTTACAGCCCATGGGGCCATTTTTAATTGAAGGTAAAAAGTGTTCTGACATTCCTACTGGAAAGTTGAAGGGAGCAGGGATCAGTGAGTGGCCTTTGTGTAATCAAACTCAATGTTTGTGCTAGTGATTTTTTCAGTCTCACTAAATTGGGAGAATATAAACTCATTTGTGAGACAGACCTAGTTTATACACAGTATCCTGACATTCCATCTAATTTAGCATTTGCAATAGTTTTTATTTCACTTTATTATCTTAGTTGCTTTAAAATGAGTGTTGTGTAGAACTCCATATTTCTAGAGTCTTCCATGGTCTTATGTAGTCATGTACAAAGTCTACAGGCAGTGGGTTAGCAATGCAATTTTTATCTCCCTTTCAAGACTAGATTACAGGGTGCTCACTTTCAAAAAATGAGTTGTTCTTGGTCACTAGTGACTAGGAACAGTTCTTGAGTAGCAGTGGGAGAGTATTTGTTGTCCCTTCAGGCAACTTGGTATGCTAGCTATGCAGTGACCAGTGTGTCAGCCCCTGGAACACAAGAGGTCAGTGGTTGGCCAATCAGTAGGAAATTGTTAGGTGCATGTGAAACTGTGGCTGCAAAGAGGAAATGCATGCAGAGAGGAGTCTGAATGCTCTGACAGAGCGAATTTGTTATTTATGCTGTAAGTTGAGTAAAAATATTAATTTGATAGTACTTTAAAAAAATTGGGGAAAACTAGTCGGTAAGGAGCTCAAAGGAATGTAAGAACAGGCATAATAAAATGAAATACTAAAATATTAAGAAATTTTATAATGAACCCACTATGAAGGTTGTAAGTGGCATCACTGACCATATGAAAACCAGAAAATACTGATCCATTGAAAGATCATGAGCAAAAATTTTAAATGTTAATAATTTTAGAAGATGGTAGCCAAAGGCAGCAATTTTCCATGTGTAGGTAGAAGATGCATTTACTCTATGAAATGATTTTGGTTCAGTTGAGATCAAATGAGTCATCTTCTAAATTTCTTTCTCACTTTTAATTCCAAGTTTTGTGCATATGCAAAAGTGTAGCAACAGCTCTTGGATTGCTGGCTCCATGAGCAGAATAATTTTGCAGTTGTGTTGATATTTTCTAACTGTCATCCATGCTGCAAATATAAATTGGGTAGTTCCAATCGTGATTCAGTTTTTTTCTTTCAATCCATGGGATTAAAGTGAAGTTACTGGGACTTCACAATTATTTTTTAAAGTTAAATTGGGGATGATACTGTAAGATTCAGTTAGAGGGTTCAACTCTGAAGAAAAAGATTTTGCATTCATAGTCTGGGTGTAAATGTTAATTGCATACAGAGTTGAAGCAAATATACTGTATTAGGAAATCTATGAAGCTGGGATTACTTATCAGTTTCCCAACAGTTAAAGCTACTCCAAGGTGTCACAAGTTAGGGTAGTGCTTACCCTGGTTGCAGAGGGGAGAGACGAGGATATGATTACTGGAAAAGAACATGACATAACTTCTGGGGAGTTGGTGATACTATTTCTAGATTTGGTGTTTGCTGCAAATGTTTAGTTTGTGAAAATTCATCATGGTGTACATTTGAGTTATGCAGCTTGATACGTAAATGCTATATTTCAATGAAAATTTACTTTAAAAACGGTGACCAAAAAAGTCTGCAAAGAAATATCAACAAAGGAAAAATTTCTTTCTTCTTCTTCTTTTTTTTTTTTTTTTTGTATCAGGGATTAAACCCAGGGGAAATTAACCACTGAGTCACATCCACAGAACTTTTTATGTTTTATCTAGAGACAGGGTCTTGGTGAATTGCTTAGGGCCTCAATAAGTTGCTGAGGCTGGCTTTGAACTTTTGGTACTCCTGTCTCAGTCTCCCAAGCTGCTGGGATTACAGGCATGCACCACCGTGCCTGGCTAAGGGAAAGATCTCAATGAGGATATAGGAAGAGATCAATCTCCATTTTTAAGATATACTCACTTCAACATTATTTTAATCTTTATTCTTTGTGCTTTATAGTGTTGAACAATCATTTTTTTAATTGCTGGGAAACTCAGTGTTGGAATGTCTTGAATAGTTGACTAAGTAATTTCCCAAACAAAATAATTAATTAAAAAATCTTTTTAAAAAGTGAAAAACTGTAAAATTTTGTAAGAAAGCTCATACATACAAAATAACTGAATAAGTACTTCTTCTTTGACTCCCCATCAGATTGTGGACACATTTGAGCTCTTGAACATGTACTTTGAAATCAGCCTAAGTCTTAAAATTGCATTAAACATTTTGTAAACAAATAATTTGAATGTATTTTTTTTGTAGTTGTAGGTGGACAGAATGCCTTTATTGTATTTGAATATTCATTTGCGGTGCTGAGGATCAATCCAGTGCCTCACACATGTTAGGCAAGTACTTTGCCACTGAGCTACAGCCCCAGCCCCATACATTAATATTCAACAAGATTCAATCAGTTAAACAATTTTGAGCAAAGTATTAAAACCAAAACTTCATCTTTTTAGTAATTTTCAGTAGCTGAAAACAATGTGGACAAATGGGAATACATTGAAAGTTATCCCCCCAAAGCAAGAGGGTAAATAAACAACTTAGTCAAAGCTACATGGTTTCGAATTTTAATTATGAAATTCTCTAAGGGATTGGCAATATCTCAATTTCTTGAAAGAAATTTTAATAGTTTTATTTTTGATAGAATTTAATTTTGGATTTGAATGACATTGAGAAGGACTAAGATTTTGCTGTATTAAAATCTAGTGTAAATATGTATTTTCTAAATATGTATTTTTTTTTAGTTGTAGGTGGACACAATACCTTTATTTTGTGGTGCTGAGGATCAAACCCAGTGCCTCACACATGCTAGGTGAGCACTGAGCCACAGCCCTAGTGTAAGGTTTAAAGAAATCAGATATCAGACAATTTTATATCGAAGTATAAAGTACATGTGATTATATTTGGGTAAAAATACCTAAGCAGTGTAATTTTAAAGTTTATGGAAACAATATTAAGAATTTTTGTTGGCAATATTCTGTAGGACCATTAGCATAACTTATTGATCAATAAAGAACAATCAAAATTTATAATTTTGGTGCTCTAGACTATCAATACTATCGTAGTTTTGACATCAGGTTGCATTGTCAGCTTTACCCTAAAAAGCTTGGTGTTCACAGTAGGATTTTCTCATCCACTGTATCTCATCTGTTCATCATGACTAGTGAGTTAAAATCATACACCATTTCATTATTTTGCTTTCTTAAATAAAACTGACTTTTCAAAGTAGAAATAAGTTCTACTTTGCATTATTAGAACAAATGAGTTGGACTTGAACACAGAATTCTGCCATCTGCCATCCTTTGTTCAATTGATCATTTTATCTTTTGGGGATGGGTCACATTTTCTTTTGTAGTATATGATGAGGAGAGGGACTGAGGTAAACAATGTCTGTTTTCTGGAAAAAGTACTTTACATCAGACTATTAATGTGCTGGGTTGGGCCAACTTAGCCTAGTGAGCTGGGCTTGGGCTTGGTGCTTGTGTTGGTTCTAATAGAAGCTGTGAAGTCACAGGGTGGTGAGATGCTGCTGCTTCCTGTTCAGTGTGAGGGTGGAGTCCCAGAGGGTTTCTGTGAAGGCTGCTGCCCTTAGGCTCCATCAGGCCCAGTTTGGTTTCATGGCGGGGTGTCAGTACCTCCTCCTCTCCCACAAAGGGCGACTGCTGTCATTTCATGCTTAGGAGGGATCCTAAGTTCTGGGTCTTTTCTATAGCCTGTTTTCACCATCAGATGTGGGGCAGCTCTGTATGTCTGTTTCAGAGATGTGTGTCTTCATTAATGTGCTTTAGCTGTAGTCTTTTTTGATTTTTTAGATGTACATGATAGTAGGTATTTTGACATATTATACATACGTAGAATAATTCTAATTAGGATCCCATTATTGTAGTTGTGTATGATGTGCAGTTATATTGGTTGTGTATTCGTATATAGCGATAGGAAAAATAAGTCTGATTAATTGTACTGGTTTTCCTATTCCTCTCCCTTCCCTTCATTCCCCTTTGTGTAGTCCAATGAACTTCTAATCTTTTACCTTGTTGTAGGTTAGCATCCACATGTCAGAACATTCAGCCTTCGGTTTGTTGGTACTGGCTTATTTCACTTAGCATGATATTCTCTAGTTCCATCCATTTACTGGCAAATGCCATAATTTCATTCTTTGTGACTGAGTAATATTCCATTGTGTATATATACCACATTTTCTTTATCCGTTCATCTGTTATGGGGCACCTAGTTGGGTCCATAGCTTAGCTATTGTGAATTGAGCTGCTATAAACATTGGTGCTTTCCATAATGGTTGCACCAATCTGCAGTCCTACCAGCAATGTATATAAGTGAACATTTTCCCCCACATCCTCTCCAACATTTATTGTTGATTGTATTCTTGATAATTGCCATTCTGGCTAGGGTGAGATGGTATCTCAGTATAGCTTTGATTTGCATTTCTCCAATTGCTGGAGATGTTGGGCATTTTTTCATATTTTGACCATTTGTATATCTTCTGTGAAGTCTGTTCAGTTCCTTAGCACATTTATTGATTAGGTTATTTTTTTTCCCCTGGTATTGAGGTCATTTTATATATCTATCCTGGAGATTGATGCTCTGAGGTACTGGTGGAGATTTTCTTCCATTCTCTAGACTCTGTTCACATTCTTGATGGTTTCTTTTGCTGTGGACAAGCTTTTTATTTTGATACCATCCCATTTTTTTTGATTTTAATTCCTGCACTTTACATGTCTTATTGAGGAATTCAGTTGCCAAGCCAACATGGTAAAGAGTTGGGCCTATTTTTTCTTCTAGTAGTTAGCTACAGTCTTTCTGATGACCACTTGGTTTAGGCCTGTGAAAGGTCAATGATTGAAGGGTGGGGGTTCGGGTTCCCAGGAATCCTAAATGATTACATCAACGCATATTTCTGAAAAATTGTTACCTTCAGCTTTTTCCTTGCCCCCCTCCATATCTACATCAGCTTCTTTGTCTTCCTCTGGCCTGCTCGAGGTGAACTAGTTAGTGGGCCTTTATCTTCAAGGTGCTTGTTACTTTTTGGTGATATTTTAGTTCATTAATTTACCTAGCAGTCTTAACTTTCTGGGTTGAAGAAACTATTTGTATTCATTTAGAGGAGAGTAATATTCACTTCTGACTTGGTGCATTCCATGTAAGCAAACTTTGTGGGCCAAATCCTGCCCATCACCTGTTTTTGTAAATGAAGTTTTGCTGGAAGTCAGCCATGCCCATTTTGTTTACACATTTTCTGTGGCTACAAATTGAGTTGTTATGTCAGAGACCATATGGTGTGCGAAGCCAAGAAAACATTATCTGGCCTTTTACAGAAAGTTTGCCAACCCTTGTTCCACATCTTAAGCAGTAGTCCTCTTGGTACTATTAAATTTCCCTTGCATCTGGAATGAACACTCCATACTTCGAGACCTCGTGTTTCTTGCTTAGTAGTGAAAATGACCATCTTCTGCATTTCACATTGCATTTTAAACAAAAAAACCAGTTCACGTGTTTTCTGTGTAATTAACTAGACTTGCAGTTCTGGGTATTTGGGAAATATTGGGCCTTTTTTTTTTTTTTTTTAACTGGAATTGACCTTTATTTTGTTCTACTAAAATTTTATATCAAAGTAACATTTTGGTACAAAATATCCCAGGCTGTCAGATCCCTATCTGCCTGCACACCACCCATCACAGACCAATCTGCCTGCAATGTAGAAAAACAGTATGTAGGCAATGCCTGTAGGATGGTCTACAGTTTTTCTCAGTTGTCTGAACTAGAAAATTTGTACCTGGAAAACAAGGACAGCAGTGAGGACTGAGACTTGTTTCTCTTTTGAACAGATGTGCAAGAAAATATGTCCCTTTTTAAAACTCTGTAATGTCTAAACTACAATCTACTTTCTAGAGTTACAAAGAATCAAATAAAAGACATCTTGCTATTAAAATGAAATGTTAGGAATAGTATTAAAATATAGATCCTATCCCTCCACTTACATGGTGCCCGGTACAGTACCTATTAACAGGACACACCATTTAAGAAGGAACTACTTCAAATCTTCAGCTGGGCTTATCTCTCATCGGAAGTGCAAAAGAAAGAAAACAGAAGCCCAACAGAGCCCCAAAGTAACGCAACAAAGACCAAAGTCAGATTCATGCCATGAGCCCTGTGGCCAAGATGAACAAGGTCGCATGTTTCTTTATAGAGATTTTCAATAGTGGCAATGATAACCATTAAACTCCTCCTAAAACCTCTCATCCAAAAATCTGAAACATGAATGTTTTCACATCAAAAAACTTAAAAAAAGGTTTATTTGCTTATGAAGATGCTACTGTGGACTCACTGCACTTTGTTTTTCTAATGGTACTTAATTTGCATAAACTACTTATTCTCCTGGTGACCCAGTGCCTTGCCAATGTCTTGGCTTGGCACAGAATCACGAGCCACCACACAGCTTTGTAGATTCAAACAGCAATCTTTATTCCCGAACTCACACCGGCCTCTACACACACGTTCTGGGGAAATCCAGTTCTGCTGCCGCCCAATTCACCTACTCCACGAGGCTTTCTTCTCCAATACTTTCTGAATCTCACGAGAACTCATCGGGAACAAGCAGCAGGAACACCCTAATCCCAGCAGCAATAATCTTCAACCTCCAACTTCCCTAAAACCCCTATTGTCTTAAACCGGGAACGTCCTAAACCCAAGGACCGGGATACTTCCTCAAACCTGATCAGCTCTAAACCTGGATTCGCCTTGGTCCTTGAGCAAGGTCACCTTACATGCAGTGTCAACAGCGAATTTCCAAGGCAAGTCCATTTAACATGGGGTACGCTGGCAAGGAAATATCGATGCGTCATTCCTACTTGGCAATGGCCCTCAGCAGTGCCTCTTATAAAGCCTTTGTAGCATTTGTATAGATTGTGATATACAGGGAAAAAATATATAATTTACACATACTCCAAAATTCATATGCATAATTTACACAACCATATTATCCCTGTGACTTCAACTGACCATGGCAGTCAGGTCTATCAATTAATGTGAAATTACGATTATAATTTATAATTTCAGCAATCATTTCCCCAGAGATGAGAAATTATACTAGTCAATATTTCTTGTTTTAGCTTTTCTAATTGTAAACTTACCTGGAAATCTATAGAAAAAAGGAACAAAAGTCAGAAAGTTTTGGTCATGTTTTAGCATTAAGTTTAATTTTTATCCAGTGTTTTTAAAATAGTATATGCAATTGAGAACATATTGTGTAATTTTGTATCTGATTTTACATAACATTGTATCAATTATTTTCCTATGCTATTAAAATTCAATGAATTCTCTACATCCCATTTTAGGATTTACATAATTCAATTAATCTTAACCATCTTTGACATTTTTCCTAATTTTTAATTATAAACCCATAACGAATCTCCTGAATATTTTTCTATTTTGATTTCTTATAATATTCTCCAGCAATTCTTGTGGAATCTAATATAAACTAAAAGATGTATTTGAATTTTTATGTCAATATGTTTGCATACATGTTTTGGATATAAAATATTATGGTTTGGATTTGGAATGTCTGCCAAAGGCTAACATGCTGAAAGCTTAGTCCCCAGTGCAGCAAAGGTAAGAGGCTCACCTCTTGGGAGGTGATTGGATCTTGAGGGCTTTAACCTTAGTGGATTAATCCATTGAGAGATTTAGAGTACAGTCAAATTTTGGGGAGGTGGTGGAAACTGTAGGAGATAGAGCCTTGTTGGAGGAGGTTGGTCTTAGGGGCATGACCTGGAAAGGTATTGTTATTTCTTGTCTCTGGCCCCTTCTCTCTCTCTCTCCCTCTGTGTCCCTCCTCTACCTCCTCTTCCCCATGCCCTGTATTCCATGAACTAAGCATCTTCCCTTTCCCATACCCTTCTGCAATAATATTCTGCTCTGCCTCAGGGCCAAAGCAATGGAGTCAGCAGACCATAGACTGAAACTCCAAGTCAAACTTCCTTTAAGTTGACTTTCTCAGGCATTTGGTTACAGCAATGGAAAGCTGACTAACACAGAAACAATACATACAATATAAAAAAAAAACCCAAGGGTATATGGTCTAACATTGTAGATATATACATGGTAATTTTAATTAGTGATACGTACATTTCTATCCATGTACTTAATAGGTGAAAAATTAGTTGTGTCTGTTTTACAGATGTTTTGGTTGGCTCATATTTTAATGTACTTTGAATTTTTTTCCTCATTTTTTACATTAGGAACTATATAAAATATACAAAATAGGTAGATTTGATCACTCTGGATCCAGTTTTACATGGCTGTGACTGGGCAGTAGTTGCTCCCTAAATACAGACCATGTTCTCTCCAGTTTGTCTATAAACCACCTTTTACCAATACTTGTACCCTATCTGGACCTTGAAATTGAGTTTGTGATCCAGGAATCAAGATGAATGTATATTCAGTATGTAACATAGTGAAGACTTTTTGATCAGAAATTTACATTTTTAGTATAATTGATTGGAAAACTAAATAGCTGATTGAAGCGGTTGATTGGGAGTGACTCAAAAGTAAGCCAGTGCCAACTCATCTGTAAACATTTTAGCTTAAAACAACCCCCAGGTGACTAATCAACTATCTCATGTTTAAAGACTACCAAAGAATTGATTTTTTTTTTTTTTGGAAGAGAGAGACCACTGTTCTATTAGAAGTGAGAATTCAGTGGAGAACAGCTATCTCTAGGTTATTAAAAGAAAGTGAAGTCCTTGTTTTAGGTGCTTCAGTATATTGAAGGGTTGAAGACCTTTCCTTAATTAGCCTTCCTCTTCTCTACATTCCTAGTATACCTAATAGGAATTGTTACCACTAATCTTTTAGAGCTGACCTGATTCTCTGTTGTTACCTATGAGAAGACACAGAAAGCTTATGTTTAGTAACTTGAGATACATTTCACACACCGTATAATTCACTTTCAAAGTATACAGCTTAGTAGTTTCTAGTATATTCAGTTGGGTAACTATCACCACTATCTAACTTTAGAACATTTTCAACATCCCCAAAAAGAAATCCTATGCTCCATTAGCAATTATCTCCTTCCTTCTTTTCCCCAGCTCCAGGAAACAACTAACCTACTTTTCTGTGTCACTTTTGTGTGTTAACTATATTTCCATCTCTATAAAAACAGTGCAACAATACCTGAGATAACTGACTTATAAAGAGAAACAGGTCTATTTGGTCTCATGGCGCTAGAGGTTTCAATCCATGATTTGCTGGCCCGACTGCTTTGGGCCTATGGCAGGAACATGGTGGGAGCCTGGGGTAAAGCACAATGACTTTCCTCCTGTCTGGGAAGCAAAAGGAAGCAACTGCTGTCCTCTTCAAGGACAAGTCTCTAAGTCCCCAATGAACTGAAGACCTACAAAGATTCCTCTGCATACTGCTCCCTGCACCCCGCCTTGGTGTCAAGCTAGGGCCAAGCCTTTTTACAAATGAGTGTTTAGGAATATTCCAGATCCCAGCTCTAGCAACGTCTCACTTAGCACAATATTTTCAAGGTTCATCTATACTTGCTAGTGTACATCAATACTGAGTTACTTTTTTGGTTTCATAATATTCCATTGTACAGACTACTATTTTTTGTTAATGGTAGATATGCAGCTTGCTTCCACTTTGCAATTATGAATAATGATATAATCAACATTTGTGTACAATGTTTTTTAACAGACACATATTTCTACTTAGGAGTAGAATTTCTCGGATGCACGGTAACTGTTTAACTTTTTGAGCAACTGCTAAACTATTTCCCACAGTAGTTGCCCTATTTTGTAATCCAATCAGCAATATAGGAAGATTCCAATTTTTCTACATGCATTCCAAAACTTCTTACTGTTTGTTTTTTGATTAGTTAATTTTGGGGGTAAGAAGTACTATCTCACTATGGTTTTTATTTATATTTCCTTGATAACTAATGATGTCTTTACTGCTCATTTGTGTTTCTTGGAGGAAATTTCTCTTCAAATTCTTGCCTCATTTTAAATTGGATACTGGAATCACATAAGAGAAATTCGGTCTAATTCAAGGGCACAAAGATTATGTTCTCTAAGAATTTCATGTTTTTAATCTTTTAATCTTAGGTTTTTGAGTGACTTTGCATTTACTTTTTATGTGTATTATGACAGGGTTCTAATTTCTTTTGCATATGGACATCTATTCATCCCAGCACCACTTAATGAAATAATTATTCTTTGCCCCCTGAATTGTCTTGGTGGGTCTCCTGTCAAATGACTGTTGACACATATTTCTGTACTTTCTATTAATTATATATCTATCTTTATCAGTATCACACTATCCTGATGACTGTAACTCTTTTTAAATGTACTGTTCTTGAAATATGAAAGGTGAACTTTTTTCCCCCCCTTTTCCAAGAATGTTTTCATTATTTTATGTCCCATTTCCACATGAATTTTAGGATTGGCTTGGCAATTTCTTCTAGAAAGGCAGCTAGAATTTTGATAAGTTTGTATTTACTCTGTATACCAATTTAGGTGTATTTGATATTTTGCTATATTAACTCTTCTGATCTATGGACATGGGATATCTTTTCACTTTGTTCTTTAATTTCTTTCAATGATTGTCATTTTCATTTCTCTTGTTAAATTTATTCAAATATATTTTTCTCTTTGCTGTTTTAAAAACAGTTCTTAATTTTACTCTTGGGTTGTTCACTCAGTGTTTTGAAATAGAATCAAGGAAGTACAAAGTCGAAGGACAAAAGATTATTGGTTTTACTCATGGATGTCTTAAGTGGATATACAATATCATGTGGCATCTGAATGTAGTTTTACTTCCTTTACAACATGGGTGTCTTCAACTCCGTAAATATTTTGACATAGAGGTGGTGTGAAAAGGAGGCTGTGCCTACTGGTTTGTATGCAAGAGGGACTAAGCCAAGCTATGGCTTAGCTTGTGTAACATTTGGGTCATAAGCAACTTTTTATGTCTCAGCATTAGCTTTGGGAGCCTGAAATTCATCCCCAACCCCTCTCTGCCAGAGCTCTTGTGACTGGCTCAATAGGAGATCAGATGTTTTTCATACCCTGATGACAAACTGATCTTGTTCTGCAGAGTGTCCCCTACCCCTTCAAGTATATGATCATATTTTTTAGGCAATATCTTTTAGATTCAATCTCAAAACTTGCTGCCCAATTCTCAGAAGTTTTCTTAGCAGCTTGGATGTGGCAGAATGCTGATTTAGCTCACAGGATGCAGTAAGCCACATTGCCATGGTAACCAGCAGACAGACCTGAGAGAAGCAAGGATGCAGAGGAACTGTAGCTATTACCAAATAACAAATCAAAGGGAAGTGTCTCAGGAGAGACTTCTAATCATCACACATTAGTTCCTGAAGCCAAACCAGCAGACAAGGGAAATGGCACCATTGGCACTGGCATCTGTAGGTCACAAAATCATGGAAACTGTCCTGAGCTCCTTGGCTAATTCCGTAGAGCCTCCTGCTGCCTTACCGTGTACTGAAATAGATTCTTACATTGACCTTTTCCTTGGAGTTATCACCAAGTCCTTAGTAGTGAAAACTAAAATGCTGTATAGCTTAAGGTATTTTATGGACAGCAAGGCAATTTTAAGTAGTCTCATAGCTGATAGCTAATAGCACCTGAGATGGTTCTGTGACACCTTGAAAAAGATTGCCCCTATTTTTTAATTTTTTTATATTCCCTTTAATATAAGCAATTCTGTTTCAGTAATCTTTGATGCAAGTGGAGTACAAAATGATATGTCTATATGCAAATATATGCAAATCATTTTCAGTAAGGCAGTCGGGGTTCCTAGAGTAACAATGGGTAACATCTCTGTTTGCTTATGATGAAAGTGCTCAAGGTTACAAAGCTATCACTAAAGATTTACTAATAATTTGCAGAGGAAATTGTCGTAGAAATCCTTTTCCTACTTTTAAAATGTGCTGAGATCAAGGCTGTCGAATTCTTGAGGCGGGCGAGAGGTGATAAATGAAGATACATCATCCCATGAATAAAATTCCAGTTGCCTTTGTTAAGAGAGCAGCTTTGACCTTCTCCTTGCAGTCAGAGCAAGCTGTAAAGGCATCTGCATTAGTAGGGGTCTTTACAGTATCTGTTGTGCTTTAATTCATATTTCTGAATGGCATATGCTGGAGGCTGGCCTGAATCACCTTTGTTTTATTAAAGGTGCATTTAAGGTCAACTACCACTAACTGCATTGTTAAATATTGATTTAGCCATTTAAATTAATGTAATTTTCAGTCCTTTCCCTACTTAATGTACACTGGCACTCCTGTGACCCGTCAGACAGAAGATCAATATGTGGGCACTCGGTTTGTATTGAACCTGGATCTGGCTGCTTTGTGCATGCTTGCTTATTTTCCTGTGCACGTCAGTATTCAGAATAATGGGCTGGGGAGCCACAATGCAGCAAGTCTTGGAAAACCTTATGGAGCTGCCCTCATCTACAGGAGCAGAAGAAATAGACCTAATTTTCCTCAAGGGGATTATGGAGAATCCTATTGTAAAATCACTTGCTAAGGATCACTAGGCAATGCTGAGCTGACGTGGATCTGGGGCGAACAGTCTGGGCCTCTCAGAACACACACTGACCCCGGATTGGCTGAATTCAAGCTCCCGTTCGCCTGCTCCCCACAGACAAACAGCTGTGACTCAGTACTAATCCATCCGGCTGAAACAACTGGTCGGCCCTTCTGTTCCTACGGAGGTAAATGCCTACCGAGCCTTCATAGGTAGTGGCCACAGGTTTGAAACGGGGCTTGGGAGAGACAGTAAGGACCCACCAATTGCACCGGTCACCCGGCAAAGGGAAACGAACTGTCGCCATTTGCAAGAGACACCACCATGGCAGAGAACTGACGTCATCAGACTGTGGTGGAGAAGATAACTTCATTGAAACCTGCGGCTACAGGTGTGTAATTCCCTAGCCTTCCCTCTCCACACATCGGGGAAACCTTAAGGGCCCCTCCCAGCTCTCCCGTGAGCGCGATAGCCAGACCAAGGGAATCAGAGGTGGCACGGGACCCGTGGTGCGGAACTACTGCTCCCACCAGTGCTGACAGCTGAGGTCTCTTGCACCAGCTACCGGGGGCGTGGCTACCGGAGGGCAAGTAAAATTCGCTGAGGATTCTCAGTCCCAAGCTCTACAAACTTAGGGTCTGAGGGAATGGCAAACTGGAAGAGTGTGCCCAGTCGTTCATGAAAACAGGGCTCCCGGGAGCAGCAGACCTGGTGTGTAGCCAGTATTGTGGTGAGCGGCACCCGTGAGAGGGGCCTGGCTAGAGGAAAAGTGGGAAGTGACTAGACACAAGAGGAGGCCCTAGGCACTCAGGATTGGAGACTCGCCCAGTCTGGGAGGAGCTGGTGCACAGTGATTGGTTCCCGCGTATTGACAGGAGAAACTTGGCCTGGTGGGCACAGCGCCACCTACTGGAAGAGAAGTTAATCAAATGATAAGACTGCATTTATTAGTTTTTTTTTTCTCTTTTTTTTTGATTTGGGTTTTTCTTTCATTTTCATTTTTCTTTCTTGTTGTTTTTTTAAATTTTTTTTACAATTTTTTAAAAATTTTTTTCTTCTAATTTTAATTTTAATTTTTTTATTTAAAAAAAATTTTTTTTTCTTTTTTATTTCCTATTTTTTCTTCTTTTGTCTTTTCATTTCTTTTCAATTATCTTATCCCCCCTTCCTTGAATTCTACCTGCTTACTCTCATTCTCTTTAGTGACTTCTTCCCTTCCCTTCTAATACCTTTCCTCCCAAGCATCAAATAAATTTATAGGAGTAAACAGTAACTCATCAGTCAAACAGAACAAGAAGTAACATGAGCAGCTTCAAAAAGCAAGCAAGAAAAGGAGTACAAACAATGCAGGACAGCCTAAATATTCAGGAGGACCTAGAGTCATCAGAAAAATGGTCATATAAAGAACTCAAGGAACACCTTAGACAGATGGAATGGAACCTTAAAGAGGATATGAGACAGCAAATTCAAGCAGTGAAAGAACACATTGAGAATGAGTTACATAAACAGATAAAAGAAGTTAAGCATCTTTATCAGGAGATAGAGATTATAAAAAATAAACAATAATTCTAGAAATGAAGGAAACGATAAACTAAATTAAAAACTCAATTGAGAGTATCACTAACAGAGTGGAGCAAGTAGAAGCCAGAACGTCAGATAATGAAGACAAAATATATCATCTTGAAAAGAGTCTAGCCAACTCAGGCTGGTAAAAAATCACGAGAAAAAATCACGACAATGGATGCCAAGAATTCTGTATCTAGCAAAATTAAGCTTCAGGTATGACAACGAAATAAAAATCTTTCATGATAAACAAAAGTTAAAAGAATTTGCAGCCAGAAAACCAGCATTGCAAAGCATTTTGAGCAAAACACTACACGAGGAATAAATGAAAAACAATAACCAAAACCATCAGTGTGAAGTGCCTCTAAACAGGAAGTGTGAATCAGGTGGTATAGCGATACCAGATTTCAAACTATATTACAGAGCAATAGTGACAAAAACAACATGGTACTGGTACCAAAACAGGCATGTGGACCAATGGTATAGAATAGAGGACACAGAGACTAATCCACAAAGTTACAACTATCTTATATTTGATAAAGGGGCTAAAAGCATGCAATGGAGGAAGGATAGCATCTTCAACAAATGGTGTTGGGAAAACTGGAAATCCATATGCAACAAAATGAAACTGAATCCCTTTCTCTCGCCATGCACAAAAGTTAACTCAAAATGGATCAAGGAGCTTGATATCAAATCAGAGACTCTGCATCTGATAGAAGAAAAAGTTGGCTCCGATCTACATATTGTGGGGTCGGGCTCCAAATTCCTTAATAGGACACCCATAGCACAAGAGTTAACAACAAGAATCAACAAATGGGACTTAATTAAACTTAAAAGTTTTTTCTCAGCAAGAGAAACAATAAGAGAGGTAAACAGGGAGCCTACATCCTGGGAACAAATCTTTACTCCTCACACTTCAGATAGAGCCCTAATATCCAGAGTATACAAAGAACTCAAAAAATTAGACAATAAGATAACAAATAACCCAATCAAAAAATGGGCCAAGGACCTGAACAGACACTTCTCAGAGGAGGATATACAATCAATCAACAAGTACATGAAAAAATGCTCACCATCTCTAGCAGTCAGAGAAATGCAAATCAAAACCACCCTAAGATACCATCTCACTCCAGTAAGATTGGCAGCCACTATGAAGTCAAACAACAAGTGCTGGCGAGGATGTGGAGAAAAGGGTACAATTGTACATTGTTGGTGGGACTGCAAATTGGTGTGGCCAATTTGGAAAGCAGTTTGGAGATTCCTGGGAAAGCTGGGAATGGAACCACCATTTGACCCTGCTATTGCCCTTCTCGGACTATTCCCTGAAGACCTTAAAAGAGCATGCCACACAGATACTGCCACATCGATGTTCATAGCAGCACAATTCACAATAGCTAGACTGTGGAACCAACCCAGATGCCCTTCAATAGATGAATGGATAAAAAATATGTGGCATCTATACACAATGGAGTACTATGCAGCACTAAAAAATGACAAAATCATGGAATTTGCAGGGAAATGGATGGCACTAGAGCAGATTATGCTTAGTGAAGCTAGCCAATCCCTAAAAAAACAAATACCAAATGTCTTCTTTGATATAATGAGAGCAACTATGAACAGAGCAGGGAGGAAGAGCAGGAAGAAAAGATTAACATTAAACAGAGACATGAGATGGGAGGGAAAGGGAGAGAAAAGGGAAATTGCATGGAAATGAAGGGAGACCCTCATTGCTATACAAAATTACATATAAGAGGTTGTGAGGGGAATGGGAAAATAAACAAGGAGAGAAGTGAATTACAGTAGATGGGGTAGAGAGAGAAGATGGGAGGGGAGGGGGGATAGTAGGGGATAGGAAAGGTAGCAGAATACAACAATTACTAATAGGGCATTATGTAAAATTGTGGATGTGTAACCGATGTGATTCTGCAATCTGCATTTGGGGTAAAATTGGGGGTTCATAACCCACTTCAATCTAATGTATGAAATATGATATGTCAAGAGCTTTGTAATGTTGTGAACAACCAATAAAAAAAAGAATAATGGACTGGATTTTCTATTTCTGCAAAACTTATGAATGCTTTCATCTCTTGCAGAATGTTGGATTTAGTGGGTACTGAGTCAGAGTTCTCAGTCTTGGTTGAGGGGAAATAATGGTATCAGGTAAGCACCCCCCCAATCAATGTAACAGCAAGGTCAGCATTACCTGGATTCATAACATTTCACAACTTGAAACTAGCCTCAGAATTACTTCACCCTGCGCTTTCATTTTATTGGTGATGAAATAGAGTTTGGGGATTTTTTTTAACTGCTAACTGTCAGAACTAGAATGCCAGACTTCCAAATATTCTCTCTCCATTCTACTTACTGACCTCTAATATGTTTGTCTTTCTGCAAACTTAGGCACAAGAAAATTTTGTGACGATATTCATGAAAAATATCAATGCCAAAGAGAGCTTGGTATTAAGATATTTTATTTTGGCAGATACTAAATGGAGACTGTGCCCAAAGTTCTATTAATGCCGGCACTGCCGCCTCTGGAAATTTTTAGGTTGGTTTTCAAATTGGTTGGAAGATAGCAGAAAAAGCTATGAAACTGACATCATAGTTGGTTTATGTCCTTTCCCTGCTTAGTCTCCAGATAAAACGAGAGATGCCAAAGTGCCTTCTTTGCCGCTATGTACAAAAAACCTACCTTGGGACACAACAAACATTTGACCAAGCCCTGGTAATATGAAGCAAGTGATAAGCTAAACTTTAGGAGTGTATCAAAATAGATAGATTGCCTATTGGCTTATGTTTTGAAAGCCATGGCCAAAAGTCTCAACTTCCTAAAGCATAAGCTGAATTAGGTGTTAAGTACTTGGACCTTGATGGGTCTAATGTGAAGCCTGTAAGTCATGGTGTGGTTGCACAGAGCTTTGTTGTGGCAATTCTAAATGTGTTCTAAAAGACCAAGGGCTAGGTCTGATGTAAACATGTGTGTGTAAGATCTCTCTTCAACTTACATCTAGATAAACATGATTTTGTAGTATGAGCATTGCATATTGACATTTCAAAGCCTTACATAATGTCAATGGTTTTAGTTTTTAATAACACCTTAATGATAAGGTATTTCATTCACATATAAGCCACAATTAACTAGGTTAGTTCTTTGTCAAAAATTTAACTTTAGGAAAAACTATGCTGCTCCAAAACAAATCTCTTAAGGAAAGCATAGAGAATGAAATTAATAGACTTCAGCACTAGGAGAGTAACTGTAGAGATGGTCCAAGACTCTGAACATTCAGGTGATACAGAGATCCTGATCGTTTAGGT
Source organism: Spermophilus citellus (assembly GCF_964194105.1). NCBI lineage: Eukaryota > Metazoa > Chordata > Mammalia > Rodentia > Sciuridae > Spermophilus > Spermophilus citellus. Next base: position 175,942,363 of record NC_138182.1, on the reverse strand, counting down.
GACTGACCTCAGTAGTATAGGGGTTTAACTGTGGAGCTGATGTTACACCACATCTACAATACATGTGGTGTTCTCTGATCTGACTTAGCCCGATGGCCTTGCTTGCTTTTCTGTTAGATGGCAATATTCTGAGAGATACTTTCTATTACTAGGCTGCATTGGCTTGAAAAGTTCTAAGGCTTAAATGATACAGGATGGCCGTGCAATCTATTGACAGCATGTAAGTAATTTAGTTTATGCCCACATTTTCTGAGTTCAAGAAAAGGTGTAGTAACACTCCAGTCTCGGTAGAGCTTTTGAATGTAATTAGAAAATAGAAGTTTAAACCAGGCAAGAAGAATTAAATTATCTGGAACAAACACAATAAACAGAATCAAATCTTTTGTTTCAGCACCTGGTTACACAATAAAGCCCAGGATCAATGAGGCGGGGGGTGCGTGGGTGGGGGTGGACTACTGAGCTTTTTGGTGATGTCTCTACCTGCAGAATGTGGTATTGAGCAGATTTGATCATTCCATTTGTTTTTTATTCACAGCACATAGACCTTCTTGTAAACACTCTGCAGTTATTTTCAATTAAATTAACTCACTTATTGACACAAAGGGGGTTTGATATATAAAGAATATTAGGTATTGATGTTTTTTTGCCTCTGTTGAATTAGTACATGTAGAACAAAAATCTGGGACTATAACATCAAGATTATAAAATGTCTAGATGTGAAGTTCATAAAGCAAGAGTACTTTTTTCTTAAACAAAGGCAGATGCTTTGTGTAGATGGATATCTCTTTTCTGTGTCCTAGGCATTTACTTTCATTTTTGAAACCCTTTTAAGTGCTACATGAGGCACTTGGCCCTGGAGAGAAAAGAGATTAAAAACACCTTGGGGAATCTTAATTCCCTCTAAATCACTTTTTTCCCCCTAAAAAAAAAAAAAAGAGTTGGTCTCAAATGAAATATGGAACCTTATCTACCTTATGAATAATCTGCTCTCTCATCTCCTATTGCTCCAGAGTTCTAGGGCTCCCTGACAGATAGGTGGTGATTAAAAATCTCATCGTGTCCATGTGCTTTGTGCCCCCTCCTTTGTCATTCTGCAGTTGGGTATCAAAGCTGTAGCATCTATGTTCTTTGAAGACTAAGCAGGTTAGACATGCAATTTAGATGAAAAACAATTACTCTGTGTTAGCTTGCTTTTGGCAAGAGTGTATTAAGGCTCATCTCACTGATGGGGAAACAAAAGCTGCACTTCATCTTCATGAATTTCAAATGAAGGAGAGAGTGGGGAGAGGAGGAAACTGAGTTTTCTGGCAGGAGCTTTTCCATGTAACCTTTCTCTGACGAGTTGGTTGCTTTCTTGATGAAATACCCTCGGCACTGGCTTGGGTAATAATGCAGTTCTCTCCCATGCACAGATGGTGCACATGAGCATGCAGTTCTGGTAGGGAGCCTTTGAAACAAAGGGTACGAAGCAGCTGAAGTACATGCTGTGGCATTTGTTTTTGAACTTATTAAAGAAGAGAATTAATAGCCACGTTGCACGGATACCTTTTGTTATAAATGTTTAGTTTTGAAGAAACAAGCATGCAACAGGCATATTTGAATCAGCTCTGCTCTAAATTAGGTTGGATTTTAAATGACACTTTAAGCCAGGCATGTAAGTAATCCCAGCCACTTGGTAGGAGGCAGGAGGATTTCAGGTTCAAGACCAGTCTAGGCAACTTAGTGAGACCCCTGTCTCAGAAAATGAAAGGCACTAGGGATTTAGCTGAGGTAGGGGGCTTCTGGGTTCAATTCCTAGTACCATACAATTAAAAGAATAACGTTCTCCACCCTCACAAAACCCACAACTTCACCTTCAAGGGCTCAGTTTAAAAATCTGGTTAGAGGCACTGATCACTAACTTCTCAATGTATTGCATGCTGCTTGTGATATTATAATGAGCTGTTGGCCTTGGCAACTGAAGGCAGAGCTAAGAGTTGACAGTTGCTTATGAAGAACCACACCTACTGTAGGAGGCTCATACTTGCCATCAATAGCATGCAGTTAAAACACAAAAGAACACCTAAGGCATTATTGAAAGGGAATACAACTCACCTAGAAGATAGTGATTGTGTTTGTAGGAATGTGTTTCAGGTAGGTTGTGGCCAGTTTCTTGAATTTTTGAGACCTGTGTGGTCACCAAGGGCCAAGGGCCTCCCCTTAGAGGCAGGAGCTTAGAAGCAGAGCTTGGTTTAATGCTCTGCTGTTTCTCTTTGAAAATTCTTACACACACACACACACACACACACACACACACACACACACTTATATATATTTTTAACTAAGCCCTGAATTTTGACTTTGTCCTGAACCCTTCATTTTATAGCTGGTCTTGAGGGGAGAGGCTTTATGGAGGATGGGGGATAGAGGGTGTGTTTCTGGGTGGATGCTATGGCTGACTGCTGTCAGAATTTTTCAATTTTAGGTACAATTTTCCTAGTATTCATTGAGCTCCCTAGTCTGAAATGCAAATGCTCTGAAATTAGAAATGTTTTGAGCACTGAAATGCCGTGAGTAGAAAAGCCCACATGTAACCTCATGTGACAGGTTGTAGTTAAACTCGTTAGACACATTGTGTAAAATTACTTTCAGGCTGTATGTATCAGGCATATGAAAAACATAAATGAATTTTGTGTTTAAACTTAGGTCTTATTCCCAAGATATTGCTTTATGTATATGCAAATATTCCACAATCTGAAAAAATAGGAAATACAAAACACTCGTGGTACTGAACCTTTTGGATAAGGAAAGCCCAACCTATGCTACCAGTGGAGCCAACTGCTCCTCAAAGGCAGGTGCAGTGAGTAGGCACCACCAGAGCCAGAAACAAATGCTTGCTCCATATCTTCATCTACTCACTTAAGCTTGTCACATTCTTGGAGTCAAAACCTGTGCTGTATATAAGGTGAGTGCTATCGGACTTCAAAGGAAGAAATGGTTTGCTGATTCAACATAAACATGCCCCCCCCCCCCCAAGACAATACTACCATCACCAAACAAAACCCATGAACCTAGATTTTAGTTGAAGGTTAAACAGTTTATGTCTGTATGACATTCATTATTTTAAGTTAAACTGCAGGTTTCCCTTAGAGCCTATGGTATAATAAGGTGGTTATGTTGGAGATTTGATAAATATCTTCTAAATTCCTCAAACTTAAAATACAGTGGAAAAAGTGACTATAGTCTTGATGAAATATACCTTAGGATATTTTGGGGGAAACAATGGAGCATACTATAAAGGCTTTGAGAGAGGCCAGGTCCAAATGCCAGTTTTGCCAGTTAGGAGATGCATGCTTCTAGGAGAGTCATTTTTTTTTAACATTAAGATGTAGCTTCCTCAGCAGTAAAATGGGAGAAAGCATGACCTAAGGGGTTTTAAGGGAAATAAATATATCTGACTTGTTGCATAGAACTTTTTTTTTCTGTGTAACCATATGCATATGTTTTTCAAAGTTAACTGGCTATTTGCTTTGCTTTTCCTAATGTTAACCCTCTTTATTTAGACTAAACTCGGTATTCAAAGCCCATATTCAAATGGATTTCATATCATATGTATTCAGGAAATAGACAATCAGAATAGTATTAACTATCTTTAGAAGTATTTAAAAAATATATTTAACTTCTACATATAAAGCATGTGACTTTTCTACCCAATGGGCTCAGAATTAGATCTTTAGATGGTATACTTGGACCTTTTTGATTGATTTTTGAACATTTCTTTGTATTATACAGTTTCTCAAATGTCTACAGGGTATTGACCCAATGCAAATTAAAAGAATGTCATTTTAAAAGGTAACAAGCAATCAAGCTGATTTTAAATCCATGAGAGTATAATATAAGAGCTTTCCATTGCCGGGGGCAGTGGCACACGCCTGTAATCCCAGTGGCTCTGGAGACTGAGGCAGGAGGATTGTTCAAGTTCAAAGCCAACCTCAGCAACAGCAAGGTGCTAAGCAACTCCGTGAGACCCTGTCTCTAAATAAAAAATACAAAATGGGGCTGGGGATGTGGCTCAGTGGTTGAGTGTCCCTGAGTTCAATCCCTGGTACCCATCTCCCCCCCCAAAAAAAAAAAAAAACCCAAACCAAAACCCAACCCTCACCCCCAAAAGTTTACATTTACTGAGCATTTTGTTCACTCCTAAATAGTAAGCCATCATCTGTAAGTCTATGGCCCTATTTCTCCCTTGGAGAAAACCCTCATACCTCACATCACATCTGTGAGACTGAAAACCTCTGGTTTCCATCCCATGAGGGAGACCCTCTGTGTTTGGTGTTTTAAAATTACAAGATATTTATAAATTCCTTATGAAATTTTAAAATTCAATAACTTGGACATAAAAGAAACATCTCATGCAAACCTATTTTGTCAAGTTTTCAACGTTATACAATTCAAATTACTAGACTTCATCATCTGTAGTGATATATTGTTTATTTTGATTTTTCCAAACCACTGAAAACATTCACCATTTGGTATTGAGTAACTTTATGAACTTTATTTGTTGAACATAATCCTAAATTTATTCAGTGTGTGGTCTTCAGGATGCAGGTTTATGTAGGTTTCTTAAAACAAACAAAACAAAAAAATGAGATGGGTGTTACAGAAGGTCCTCAAGTCATTTGTGCAGATGTGCTCACACATTTTCTGAAGATATCATGAGTGTAGCATTAACCCTTTGAAATAAGATTGCCCAGGAAGTGGAATGAAAAATGAAATGGTCATAATATTAATAACTGTAAAACCCCAAAGTAATACCATTAAACTGTTTGTAAAAAGGATTAGTAAATTTCCTGAGAGCAGAAAATGAGCAAATTAGCATTAAGACTAAAAATTTTTCACTATTAAAGTTTCTAATTGTACTTTATAAAACCACCTTAGGTATGCATTCACATACCCACAGCTCTCCAAATATATACATGTTGCACATTGTTGCATAAATTTGCTAAATGCATTTTCTGCTTGCCACATGTGTTTTTGTAAAGAAATAAATCATCTAGATGAGTTAAGTGATTGGTGTGCTGACTATTAATAGAGGCGATCTTCTATCATTTTCACAAAATACATTTGAGTCCTCTCCTCTTGAATATTATCAGTTAAACTAAGGAAAGAATCCAAAGTGAATAAAACTTACACTAGATGAGTTCAATTTTTTTAAAAAACATAATTTTATTTACATATATACATATATACATATACATAAACTCGTAGATGGACATATCGTCATTTTTATGTGTTGTTGAGGATTGAACCTAGTGCCTCTCATGTGCTAGGCAAGTGCTCTACCATTGAGCTGCAGCCCCAATCCCAGATAAGCAACTACAATGTTAACATTGAGTTTATGGAATAAGGGTAAGAAGACTTTCCTGTAGTTCTTTTAAATTATTTTAGTGACTTAGGTAATTTAAAATTCTCAAAACAATTAACCATCATTTCATCATACCTTTTTTATTGTTTTAAAAAATGTAGTCATAAATTATCTGAGTGGCTTGCAAGGTGGGTCACTTTTGACAAATATTTGGGAGGCAAGAAAGGAAAGATAAGTGTCATAGTCGGGAAGAAGTAGGTATGGGCCTGCCAACACTCTTCAGCATCACATGGCAGGGGGCTAGTATATAACACATACTAAATTTCCTAATCTGAAAAGTTGTTAGGATTAGAAACGCCATGCAAAGGATGCAGTACACTGGGTAGAATGACTCAGTTGAGAGTTAACAGTACTAACTGTAGGCAGGGTGGCTGCATCCAGACTTTCTGTTCCACACGCAATTTGCATAAAGCCAGGACACCAAAAAAAGTATACACTGCACTTTAACGCTTCCTATCTATTAAGTGGATTTTGAAAACCCATAGGCATATCTACAGAATAAAATTGTGTTCATAAGTAGACTTTTGACCTTTGGGTATGCTTATAACAGAAAATGGGGTTTTTCCCCCCAAGACTTTGGAATCTAATATGCTAAAATCAGTAGTTATCTTTAAATTCTGAATATCGAATTATCTATTTAGAAGACTATTTGACTTAGATTCCTTATGTTATAAATATGTAAAAATGGCTATTTTCTTTCTTTCTTTTTTTTTTGCTTGAAATCAAGGCTTGCAATGTTACTGTTCCCAAATGCTCTGTGTGTGTGTGTGTGTGTGTGTGTGTGTGTGTAGTGAGTGGTTTCTCTGTACTTGGAACACAAGGTGGCATTTTTTTCCCCTTAAAAATTAGTCTAGATACCTATATTTTAGATGTTCCCAGATCTCTATTTAAGAACTAAGACCTGTTAGACCTTTTTGCGTACATCAGGCTGTCAGCTGTGATTAAACAAGTGCCTGAAGTTTACCAGGTGAATAGATGTGACAATGGATTGGTAAACAGCTATCCTCAAATGAAACAATACCAATAGATGACATCTGCATTTGTTCAGAGTCGTATGGTTCTGGCTTGTATTTACTCTTCTATAAATCTGGAGCCTCAGACTGAAAATTCTTTTTGTATTGATTCTCTCCCCCGCCCCCGCCCCACCCCTTGGTTGATTTTTTTTTTTTTTTTGAGGAAAACTAATGAGCAGTTGTTGAGAATGAACCTAGAAAGGTGCATTGGAAATGCGTGGCATTTGTCTCATTTCCAGGACAATAGGCTAATACCTCTGCAAGAAAATTGACTCAGAGAATGATATTGAGCATATGCTAGGTTAATCTCAGAGTCTGAATTCATCCTGAGCATGTAATCTTAGAAGCTCTGAAAGTATTCATTGGAAATCCAGAAATGCTGTCTGGTTCTGACACATTTTTTTCTTTCAATAAAAACCAGATCTCAGCTGATGCTAGTGCTAAGCTCTGGGGCAGCTAGAATGGAGTCGAGATGGAGTGAAATTTCATCATTTATCATACCAGCTATTCCAGTAACTTAAATACCCCACTCCCAACATGTTAACACAGTGTAGTTATTTTGCTTTTGATAGATGGCATTTGTTTGTTTGAAAAGGTTATTGCTAAAAGTACCGTCTTCAGATAAATGTACTCAGATTTGTATTTTAAATGTAGATCACAGCTGCGCTTTTATAAATAGGTCGGAAAATAGCTAGATGCCGATTTATGTTTGGCAGTTTTAGTGGTATTCAGAATTTCTGCAAGGATACTTTGAGTCGTTCCCTTGAGTTTTCACAGCTCATGAAAACTCAAAACAGCATTAAAGACGAAGAGGAAAAAAAAATCTTTAATACAATATGTTCAGACCTCTGTGGGTTGCTTGTTCCAGATTTTGCATACTCGTTTCAGTTTGGAACAATTTTTTTCCCCCAATTATTCAAACAATCATTGCAGTTGTTTGAACGTGTTCTGTAAATAATAAAAGGCTTGCTAAGTGCTTAATGCCGATTTGGAAATGCCCAGGTCAAAGTGGGCAATGTGTATTCATTTGGTCCATTTTCCCTATTAGTTAAAATGTGGATACTGGGCCCCAATTTCTAAATGTGCTCTGTGGGGACTGTTGCACAAGTTTCTCACTGTCTCTTGTTTGTTTCCTCGTCTGTACAACATAAGAGACTAATAGTACATATGCCATGGGGAGTCAGGAAGATTAAGTTAACACAAAGAATTTAGAAATGCTTAGCTCACCTTCATAAGGATTTGTGCTCAATATTCACTGTTACACTATGTATATATGTTCACATGTATATGAGCAAACAGCAATCAGTAATCTTAAACTATATTGTTATTACATTCTATCCCTGTTCCCATCATCGATTATGTGAAATTTATTTTATCAAATGTGTCAAATATCTTACAAAATATTGAACTAGACTCTTCAAAAAAAAATCCAAAGAAAATACATGTAACTGGATAGTTGGAAAATACTCTACCAACTTCTCTCATTTTATCCTCTAATATTTCCAGGTCTAGAGAGCACTGGGAAGCTGGGAAGACTCTCAGTAGAGCATAAATTGCTGGAATGAGCCACCCAGAACCTTCCAGATGTATCATAGTATTGGTGTGAAATGGATCAGTGTGAGCAAAAGATATGATAAAGAACTTGGGCAAGCAAGCATCTTTGTTCTTACGGAGAAAATTTTTCTTTTCCCCCCTGTTAACTTTCTCCTCTCCAGTGTTCCTTAGGGATATTAATAAATGATTGTTTTCCACCATTCCTTCCAAATATCCAACTGTCTTACCCCCTTGTCCCTCAGGCTCTTGGTTTTGTTCATCAGTGCAGAGCACTTTGCTCAGAGATGAAAATTGTGGTGGACGCCCCCTCCTCCCCGACATTGTGAGATGGCTCTGGTTTGAGCATGGCCTGCACACTTTGCTTTGCTATTCTGAGAGTGCTCAGCGTGGAGCAGTATCTACATTTCCTGTTTTACATTTTTCATTTTAAAGATCCAATTACCTCAGGTCCTTTCCTTGAATATTGCAGTGAGCCTGCTGACCTAATAATTCTCTCATCTCTAATTTCCATCATTATCTCTACTTGAAGTTGCATCATACACACACCTGGGCCAGACAGTGTGTGTGAAGGACAGAGACAGTCCCCCATGCAGGAGGAAATGACTCATATCATCTGATAGCTCAGTCTCAAGTGCATCATCAAGGTTATTTCCTCATTGTCGGCAGCATTTGTCAGGTATGTTATTCTAGATTTGTGTCATCAACTGCACTGGCACAGCTGTTCTGCTCTTCAAATATGCTGAGACAGGCACAGCCCAGAGGGACTAGAAATGTCCACCACTCAGTCTACATATTAAGTAGTCAGTGTTTTTAGGTCTATTCCTTTGTCACCCTCTGTGACTGCCAAATCTGTCAGTAGTTTGTTCTTTGTGATGCACTACTGTCAAACCTTTGGTAAATTGACAATTCCTTGTTCTTGGGAATGAGGAGATGTTTCAATGAGGAGATGTTTCAGTTTTCCTAATGGTGTTTGAAAAGATAACACTTTGACCTCCATTTTTGGAAGCTGTAATTCTGGTAAAAATAAGGACGTGGTTAAAATAATAGTAGTTATCACTGTTGAGGGTCTGCTGTGGCTAGACACCATGACAAGTGTTTTATGTATCAATATTTATTGAGCTACACAGTAGCACAATGGTCTTGCAATATATTTGTATTTTACTAACACTGTATCATGAGTAAACTGAAACTGGGAGGCACACTAAAGAGAAAAGCCTCCTTGTGACTAATCCTCTTTTTCCCCTGCAGAGAAGTTTACCTGCAGATTTGCTGTGTACAATTGAGGGTCTGGGTGTTTTGTTTTCTGGAGGAATTGCCTGTTGATGGAGAGTCTAAAGGAAGTACCAAGTCAATGAGAAATAGTGTGAGACCTTTGCTTCCCAGTTGGTTTGGTTATCTGTCGGCATAAGTTCAGAGGGCAGGATATGAGGTGAGTAAGCAGGCTTCTTGCCCTCTCCAGGGTCTGCTCATCAGTGGACCTGACGTGCAGGTCCCTTTATTCTACCACTATCTATGCTCCAAAATTTCCATCATTCCCAATAAAGACTATTCCCATTAAACATCAGCTTTTCCTTCTCATACTCTCTAGCTGTTGGTAATCTCTATTCTACTTTTTCTATGCATTTTTCTATTCTACATAGTTTATATAAATGGAATCCTACCATATTTGTCTACCCATGTTAGGCTTATTTCACTAAAGACAATGTTTTCAAGGTTCATTCATATCATAACATATATAAAAATTTTTATTTTCGTGTCCCCAAATTCCATTGCATGTAGATACATATTGTTCATTAACTGCTTGTCCCTAGATTAGCTTCTGGGGGGAAGTCATTGAATGGATTCTTTCCCCAGTTTCTCAGAGAACATCATGGCATACCCAATTGTTTGTTTTAGGAAGTTCTACCTTTAGGATGGAGCACATTAAGGTTGGCAGTTTAAAAATCAGTTTTGGGGCTCCAGATGTGGCTCAAGTGGTAGCATGCTCGCCTGGCATGCATGAGGCAGTGGGTTCAATCCTCGGCACCACATAAAAATAAAATGTTAAAAAAATCAGTTTCTACCAAGTATTTATTGAAGCTCAAGTAGATGTCTGCTGGTGTTTTTGACAATAGCAGTTGTCCATATGCAGTTATAGTTTGCTGTCCTTATAGGAACTCAACTTAGGCCCACTTGCATGCACTAAGACTCTTTCATACCCTCAAGACAGTCTTATGCAACAATCTGCCTCTCCAAGATCCTTGCCCAGTTAAATAGCCATGGAAGTATGCATCTAACCAAGTTATAAAAGACATGGAAAATCCGAGGAGGATAAGTTGGGTATTTTGAGTAGTCAGGTATGCATTTGAGGAGAGACAGAATTTGAATTAGATCTTGGATCATGAGAAAGATTTCAGTATAATGGGGATGAAGTGTGTTATCAGGAAGAACAAACTGCTCAGGTAAATTAGAGCCCAGAATAGGGACAGTGGGTATGTGGTGTGGTTCATGAGGGAAGCACCAGGTGGTAGAAGTCTTATAATTCTAGGTTGAGAAGGTTGACCTTGATGCTGCAAGCAGTGGGGAGCTTTGGGACAAATACATTCCAATTTTATTGTTCAGATGAAATTGATCTGAAAAATCTGTAGACTAGTAACCAGTAATTATTTATAGGTAAGGGATAGTATTGGGTACCCAAACAAAAATAACACCCAAGGTTAAACCAGCGGAATGTGAACGTTTGAGGTGTAGGAGGAGGGAAGCCAGAAAAAAAGGTAGAAAACACCTGGGGGAGAATGTGTCAAGCATGTAATACCATAAGCTAGCAGGAGAGTTTTAGGAGAGCATGATGAAGACTGCACTAAGATCCCAAAGAGGAAGGATGAGATTTCTGCTGTTGGCTTTGACTACTAGCAGGGGGATGGTTAGAAGTTGGTGTGCAGTAGGCTGAAGAATGATGAATGATGGACAAGAGGTAAGCAGAGTGGTAGCTGAAAGGGGCAATATGCTAAAGAGAATGGACTATGGCCATTGAAACTGTTAGGAAAAAGAGAAACCAAAGTATGTTTTTGCTTTAGAGGAAGATCTAGTAAAGAGGGGTGGTTTGATTAGTCATCCAGAATAATAATCCCTGGAATAGGTGGTTTTATAAATTGTAGTTTTGAAAGATGATCTGGTGGTAGAATGCATACTGGACTGAATCTCAGATTACAAGGCCCAGGAGTGTATTTGGGGTGTTGCTGCAGATGGCAGTGAAGATGTTGGGGAACTGCATTTTGACAGAAGTGGAGTAAAGGCTAGAGATGGCTATCAGTGAAGTTTCAGGAAAAGAAGGAACAGGACTCGGATGTTGAAGACTGAGAAGTAGATGTATAAGAAAAGCCCTAAATGTGACTTGGCATTCTGGGGCATTTAATGTAATGAGGTCATTTTTTCTACACTCCCTACGACTATTCAGGTTCACTAGGATACGACTTGTCCGGTGTCTCTGACAGTGACTCAAAAAACACCAGACTGTTTTTCTTTGAAGTATGCTCTTATATTAGGACAGTATTATGATTTTCCAAAACTCATTTCTCTGAGTGTATATGTTATATGCCATCTCCCTTCCATGAGTGAGCAGCCATTAAAAGTAGGCTGAGTCATTATGGGAAGACAGACACAAAGGCCAAATCTGTAGGAGCCGAGAGCCTGACCTGCCAGGATAAGAGCCTTGAGCCTCTGCACGGTGTACCTGTTCACATAATCATTTTGTTGTCAAAGCTGCTTTTTTTGCTGCTTTCCCTTTGCTCCTGCTTCAGACTTATTTTTGGAGCATTTCCGTGACCTTGAACATGAAATGAAATGGTGATGCCACTTCTCAAGGGGAAATGTGCTTAAGATGTGCTGGTTCATGAAAGAGAATCATCAGGGAGAGTTCCCCAAGGGCTTAACCTTCATCAGCTTTTCAAAGAGAAAAGCTGCTTCCTTCCAGTCGTGCAGAACACACTCCCCAGGTTCCTTTCCCACTTCTCTTCCCATCATTTTCCTGCACAACAGTAGATTTTTATCTTTTTGAGTCTTGTGGTGTGGACTCACCATCTGTAGTTCAATAACGTGACTTTTTCTTTTCTCTGTACTTTTCTCTCACATCACTGGTTTCAAACATTATCTGGAAGGAAGGGCAATGATGTTGAAGTTACATACACCAAATGCTAATTCAACTATTGTTCTCCTGTTGGTTGCACATTTGGGAGATTCTCGTTTGTACAGCATAGTGTGAATGTTAGACATAGTCTGGCAACAGTAATTTTCTTTTTAAAATATTTTTTAGTTGTAGATGGATACTATGCCTTTATTCTATTTATTTTTATGTGCTGGGGATCGAACCCAGTGCCGCACACATGCCAGATGTGTGCACTACCATTGAGCCACAACCCCAGGCCCTAATTTCCTTTTTTTAGGACACTTTCTGAATGTAAGAGACAAAGAGGGGATTTACCCCATAAACAATTAGGAATTTTCAATTAAAAATATGAGCATAAAGACACACCTTCCACTCCCACATACAAACAACATCAGAAATCCCCAAACAAGAAACCAACAACTCCAAAGGAGTTCAGGGTAAAACTATCATTTCACTGCTTGGAAAGACAGAAGAACCATGAAAATCCCTCTACCCTTGCAATGCCTAGGCAATCATGGGTGGTGAGCCCCCTCCATTTTTTGTTGCTTATAACTTCTTACTCTATGGATTTTGATGCTCTTCCTGCAGTTATTCAGGCTATCATAAGGGAATAAAACTTTTGGTGGGACTGGTAAAGGGGGTGCAGATGGGATGCTGGTGACCCTGGGGAAAAAATGAAGGAGGCTGAATGCCTGGGACTTGGAGCTGGAATTAGCTAATTGGTCCCCAGATGGCTGGGGCAGACACCAGAATTGAGAGATGCAGTGTGGAGCCTTGCAGGGTGTAAAATGGCCAGTTTGGGCTGGCAGTTTTGGAGTGGGAACTTTGTTCTGATATCTCTAGATATTATTTTCAGCATAACTAAAAGTAATTAAGAGGCCTGACTTGAACTTCTAAATTTAGGTGGTCCCTTTTTCACACTCTCAATGATGATGCTTCCCAGAACAATAGTTGGTCTTCAGGAGAGTCCTGGTTCTCTTGTGCAGTGGTAGAAAGGTGCTTCAGTGCCTGAAGTTAGACTGATGAGTTCAGAGTGGCTCTATGGAGAGTGGGTACTATTGTTAAATTCTGGAAATAGTGTGGGCTTTCACCACTCTGGACCTACTATGATACCTTGTTCTGAGTGAAATCTTTCCCAGTGTCATTTTTTTTTCCTGAGAATTTGTTCTGTCTCCACCTTTGTTTATTCTTCCTTTTTTTCAGTTTCTTTTTTGATAAATATTAAAGAGTGGGCCACACTCAAACTGTTCATCTAATTTGTGATGAATTGTCACATGTAAATTTCTGTGACTTGTGTATTGATTTTGTTACCTCACAGTGGAAGCAGCCACACAGGAAAAGCAGAGACATACCACACAAGGGCCTATTACCTGCACCTCATAGTTCTGATATGCTGGTGTGCAAATGTAATAATTTAAAACAGTATTTGATTACGTGAAATAAATTGTTGCACATATTAAGATACGGAAAGGTACTTTGTCCTGAAATTGAGAAATGAATAATGGTGTAAAATCTGAGACTTGGATATGTGAGAACTATGGCAAATCAGTAAAATTATCTGTTAGAGGAACTAAAACTGTATGATTTTAAAAGATTTTTAAAAAGATTGAAAAATGTTTTTTTCCCCTCATGTTGACTGAGTGGAACTTGAGTTTGAATGAAAGACATTAGAAAATAACAGCAGCATCTTTTTAAAGAGGGCTTATTCTTCAGCATATTCCTTTTCCTTTTGAAATTCTGAGAAAACCATTGCTTTCCAACAGAGAACTAACTTCTAGAATAGATGGGTTCCCAAGAGTAAGTTCCAATGAATACAAGTTTTTCAAGAATAGGTTGATCTCTTCATGAAAGAATTTTAAAAACTGAATACACTACCCCTCCTACATAGCCCAAGAATAACCATGGTAAAAAAATAACAACTATCCAGAGAAACAAAGTATAAAACACTAGCAAATGTTAATTTTATGTTGCCAGTTCATGGGTAATGGAGCAGCTATGATTGACAGTTACTGAATGATATTGGTAAAATTCATTATCTGTGTGATGTTTTCTGCATTGCAAGGAGATTTACTATGAGCTGAGCCTGTATAGGCAGGCATGTGGGGGGAGATGTAGTGGCAATTTAGAAAGGGAAATGGGCTGGGATGATGGCCCAGCTGGAAGTAAGAATGTTCCTGCTCTGAAGATCAGTGCAGCTTAGAGGATTTTGTAGCTCTGATTATCAAGTTAGTAGCTGGAGGTCTTCATTGGCCTCAACATTTCTTCTGCTGCAGTGATTTAAATGAGAGGGATGAGGAAACAATCAATTCCTTGAATAAATTCAGTTGGAATCCCACAATTCCATATTAAACAGGCAATTGAAGACCAAATAGAAGTGGTGAGAGCTCCAAAGGACCATGTGGAGAGGACAGGTTTTAAGTACCAGAACATTTACTTTGGATAGCCACCCATCTGGAGTTCTAGAGTTTTTGGAATGCTGAAGTTTTACTGCAAGTTTTTAATCAATTTGAAGTGTAGGGACTTGGTAAGAAAGGTGTTAGATCTGCTAGACAGTTCTAAAAGCAATTGCTAACCACAACTGTATTACAAGTTTAAATTATTTTGTAATCCAAAGGTGGTAGTAGGTAGTCAGCCATCAGCAGGTGGGTAGGAAAAGGAAATTAAGGGAAATAACTTATGGGAAGGGGGATACCAAATGTGTATCAAAGTGGGTCGATAAGTCACAGGACTGGGAATCACAAGAAACTTCATCAAAGCAGATAAACATCTGAAAAACCAGAATTGGTAAGTCAAACTGCCCCTATTATAGCCCCTTAAGGATCTCTTGTCATCAGGTTATCATGACCATCACATATCAATCAAAAAAGAAGTTATAAGATAATAAAGCAAGAACAAAGGAGTTTCAAACCCTTTAAGAGCTATGCTGATCTCTCAAGAGATGGTTCATTCAGCACCTACACTGTGTATCCTTACCCTCACTGTCTGTCTCTATGTGGCTTGTTTGAAATCCTTAGGATCACAAGTGTTGGTGCAGACTCCTGTGGCTGCTTTCAGGTCCAGGAGTTGGCTCTGGAGCAGTAGCATGATGGAGAGGAATGAGCTATGTGCTTTGGTCCTCAAGTAACATGAGTTACTTCTGAGACCTTGGACCTGACACTTGAAGCTGTCTGAGCTGTGTCAAACCATCTTTTATATTCCAATTATTTTGTCTATAAAATAGCAATGTCTATACTATTCCTATTTTTTCCAGGGGAGGAAGTGAGAATCAAAGAAGATGCTCTACTTGAGATACTTGAGAGATTTATAATTACAATGGAAGATTTTCCTCCTCCAATTTTCCTTTACTATTTTTAAAATTTTGTACTTTATTTTTTTTTTAGGAAGGAGGGTACTAGGGATTGAACCCAGGGGCACACTACTACTGAGTCACATCCTCAGCCCTTTTCGTTTTTTTATTTTGAGACGGGGACTCATTAAATTGCCCAGGCTGGCCTTGAACTTGCAATCCTCCTGCCCTAGCCTTTCTAGTCACTGGGATTACAGATGTGCACCACTGTGCCTAGCTTGATAGTTGATTTGAGTTTTGTATAATAAAGACATCACCAATCTAAGCCATCTTAATTCCCTTTTTGGAAATATACAGGATACATTTTAGAATGAACTACTATTATTAGCTACCTCTTAGAAGTTCTCAAGTCTATTTTAGCTTCTAGAAATACTCAGGAAAAAATGTTTCTCTAATTGGTGATTTAATAACATTGTTGAGTTTGATTTATGTTAATAGCTATATTTGCCTCTAAACTATAAAAGTATTTAGAGTCTAAATTATGTGCACTATATATGCTAACACAGGAAAAAGGGAAAATACTCTGTTGCTGGGGTTTGCTGAATAGTGAGGAAAACACATTTTGCTACTGTTTTCCTTCCATACTTCTGTAGTGGATGGAGCCTATTGGGGAAAATGATCATTTCAAAGCTCTATCTGGTTTTTCCAGTGGTAAGGATGCAAGTCCAGACTGGATGACTGAGTTTAGAAAAACACATTAATGACTTTTTTTAAGTTGCAAAAGACAAGTTTCTTGTCTGTTACTACCCTAGCCTTACTGAAAGAGGCTTGAGAGGAAAAGGCTAAAGTGCTCTGTAGAACTTCAGTGTTCTCCTGTTGGGATGGGAAAAAGGCATGTGTGGTCCCTGGGTTTAAAAGAAAGATGGGAAAAAGGTCATCTGTGGAGGTAGAGTGATGGGGCCCAGGAGCATGATAGCCGTAGGACACCTACAGAGAGCTGACCAGGGAGAAATCTGCAAGGGTGGGCATGGCCAGATAACCTGGAAGAATGTTAAAAAGATGTATGCTGTATCATTCCCAAACCTTTAGGAAGAGTCTGTTAAATCCAACTGCATTCTGTTAGTAGTGCTTTAGGGAGTGAGGAAAGGGGAAAATTATTGATTACATCTGAACAAGTGCAGGATTTCCTTTTGTTCAAGGGTCAGAGCTTGGGTATTACATCCAGTATTACCAGAGAGTTATTAACCAGAAGTTTAGGCTGGGGACATGAAGATTAAACTAGTAGTACAAAAAATTGAAAAATATTTAGAAATGGGCACAAAGATCACTGGATGATGAAGTTTTATTTTTATAATAAAGCAAATGGTTTCTGTTCATGAATATGCACATCTGTCACATGAGTGGCAGCAATTGTCTTCTAAGATGATTCAAAGTATTTTATTGCCCTTGAATATTCACCACTTTTGGTCTCCTAGCAAATTGATTTCACCATTGTCTATGTGTCTCTTGAATATTCAAACCGTTTGACATCTTCTGAATCCTCTGAGTTATACAAAATCCTGACACATGTTCATTCTGTATTTGTGTAAGAGTCATGATCTTATCTTTTAGGATACTGTTTAAGCCCAAATTTCTAAAGTGCTAATGTGATCACTCTGATCCTTCGAATGACTAAATTCCTGACTCCTCCTTTTCTGACTTCCTTGTTACCACATCCTTCTGTGAGTGGGAGATATGAATGATTTGTTCCTCTACCCTTGCTCATGAATTAGTGCTCATAAACTATACCCCTACTCCTCAGACCAATGGACCAGGAATTAGCCACTCAAGTCTCACTCTGAGAAGCAGCAAGCAGAAAACAAAATCAGTTTAACCAAGCCTGGGGGAATATATTAAATATCTTCGATTTCCACTTCCTCTATTTTAGGAAGTTAGGGTATGTGTGCAACAGTGTAGACTGAACTATAAAAATACAAGTGAATTATACTATGCAATATGTATTACAATCAAAATTGGACTTCAATAATAAAACTAAGCAGTTAGAAGAGGTTTCGGAAAGAAAAGCATGAAATCAACAGGTCAAAGCTTGGAGATTTAATCTTAGATTCACGAATAGTTTCCTTTCAGTTGTTTAATAATATGCTATCCAGGGATAGGAATTGAAAACATACAATTTTCCAGAGGGAGGTGAGAGGTTATATACTATGATCATTCTTGGTCAGAAATGCAACTAACTTGATAAGACAAATGAACTTGAGTCTCAGTATGGCTACTATAGTAAGTTTGTTTTATGCTGTGAATAGTAAAGAAATTGATTCTTATTAAAAAAAAATGCCCCTTAAAAAATAATTCCACATTGGGTGTATGCTATGATCTGAACGTTTGTATCTCTTCAAAATTAATAAATTGAAATCCTAAACTTCAGGGCTGGGGTTGTGGCTTAGTGGCAGAGATCTTGCCTGACACATGTGAGGCATAGGGTTTGATCCTCAGCACCACATAAAAAATAAACAAGAGATTGTGTCCATGTATATTTTTTATTTTGTTTAACCAAAAAAGAAAAAAATTCTATACTTCAAAGTGTTGGTATTATAAGGTGAAACCTTTTGGAAAGTGACTAGGTCACTAGGAAAAGGCCCTACTTAATGGGATTAGCTCCCTTATGAGGCCCCATTAAGCTGCCTGTTCCTTGTACTGAGACAAAGGAAGAACCAGGAGGTGGGACTTGGCCAGACACTGAGTCTGTTACTGTCTTGACCTCAGACTTGTCAGCCTCCAGAGCTGTGAGAAAAAACTTCTGTTTGTAAGTTATCTAATTCATGCTATTTTGTACAGCAACCTAAAGGACAAAGACGATGATTATTTCAAGTGTACCTACAGGACTCTTAAATAGTACAACCTATAGTAAATCATGCATATTTCACTATTTTTTTTTAAGTACTAGAAATTGAACCCAGGATAGCTGTACCACCAAGGTATATCTTAAGCCTCTTTAAAAATAGTAAGACAAGATCTTGATAAATTGCCTCTGTTAGCCTCAAACTTGTGATCCTTCTGCCTGAGGCTCCTGAGTGGCTGGGGTTAGAGGTGTGTACCACCATACCCAGCTATTTCATGTAATTTTAGTTTTCACTTAGTGAAAATTTTAAAGTAAACTTAATACTTAAAATATATTATGATTCGATAATATAAACTTTAGTTTGATATTTTTAAAGTTATTTTGGTACTATCAAAACAGTGACAAGAATGTGAATCATTGTAGAAAAAAACTAAAATATAGTAAAAGAATTCTCCCACATAACTAATGCTTAGAAATAAGAAGTGTTAATGTCTGAGTATTTCATTTCAGACCTTTTTCGATGGATAAATGTGAATAGAACACTTTATATATACTTCAAAAATTATCTGGGTTTTAAATTTTTGAATGAAAAAAACTTTAGTTCATAATAGATATTACAAAGCTGGTATTCTTAACCATGGGCTCTGGAATCAGATTGGTTGAAATTGTTATGAGTTTGAGTTTACTTCACCTTAATAAGCCTCAGTTATTTGATTTATAAAGTAGAATTAAGTGCCTACTTCATGGATCTGTTGTGATGATTGACTAGCGCTTGCAACATAAACAATACATAAAAGCATTAAATGTTAACTGATCATTTACCTGTCATTAAATATAACTCTATTTTGACTAACTTTATAGGTTGAATTAAAAGTTGAATTGAGATTGAGGGAAAGAAGACAGGAGATTTGTTTTTCTTCATTGAGCTTAGGACTAAGCTTTAAAATGTGTTTGGTAATCCAATGATACAACACAGTCTGAGAGGGATTCTCTTGGTGCTGTTAGTCTGGGTTAGCAGGCTGTGATCCGCCCATCTGCTGGGTTGCTGTGCTTGTTTAGAGCTGAGGGTGAGCTACAGTGTTCATTATTGGATCAGACTCTAGTTCCAGTATCCAGGAGACAACTGAACTTTTGTGGTTGGCAGCTGTGGAAATTAAATTTTGGCTGAATGGGGCAATTAATGATTAACAAAAGAACTACATGCTTGAGTTCATCTTAATGGTTAAGCTCCTACTGGGTTTCTAGAGATGGAAATTCATGGCAAATTTAATCACATCTAATTCAAAGAAATATTTATTGCAAACTGGTCATAAAATTGATTCTAAATCCCATGCTATTTCTCAATTTCAGCAAGGAGATATTTAAACATGGCAGAAGTGTTTTTCTGGAATCTGATCAATTTTTGGTAGTAAAACTAGCTCTTTCTGATGCCAGAATGACAAAACCTTTTAAAAGGATTATTTTTGCACAAATATTTTGTTTTACCTTTTGGCCTGCATTGATAACCTTACAACAATTCAGATGGAATTTATTAAGGCAGAAAATATCATTTTCTATGTTTTAACTGAATTTGTCATCTTGCCATGTTCTGAATAAAGACAACTATTTTTAATTTTTGACAATAACCTCCCATAGTCCCACCATTTTAAAAGATGTATCAATTTTTAAATGTTACTTCACATTTGCTCAGAGTATTTTTCACTATTTTTAAAGCACAAGAACTGGAAATGTCAATTCTAGCTGGGCACTGTGGCACATGCCTGTAATCTCAGCAGTTCGGGAGGCTGAGCTAGGAGGATCATGAGTTCAAAGCCAGCCTCCGAAAAAGTAAGGTGTTAAGGAACTCAGACCCTGTCTCTAAAATACAAAAGAGGGCTGGGAATGTGGCTCAGAGGTCCAGTGCCCCTGAGTTCAACATCCTCCCCCCACCTTAAAAAAAAAAAAAGCTGGGGGTGGGTGGGTGGGTGGGGATGGCAAGTTCTACAGAGAAAGCTCAGGGCTAAATGACAAAGTTCATACTGTGGATTAATAGTGGGCCTCACCTTGAATCTGAAGCCTGTTCATGTTTATAGTTAAGGACTTTGTTATAGCACTCCATAGCTTCACCTAGTAATGAACATACCTGTTAAATTCATATGCACATTGCAGATAAAATGTTTTTTCCTCCTATTCCAAAGAAATGTGCTTGCTCTCAGCATTAATTAAAAACACTTCCCTTTTTTTTTTTTTAATACAAATTGTAAATGAACTCAGGGATAATTGGGATGGGTTGTACCTCTGGAGGGGCCTCGTAAACTTGAGTTTCCACTCTATTTTCATTTTAACTGAGCAACCAGCAGTGTTGGTTATTCTCATCATGGTTTCCCCAATGCAGATGTTAATATTTGAAGGTTTGATCAAGAGCTTTTGGTTGTGATCCTGTGGAGACCTGCCATCTCCAATGTGCTGTGCCTTGTCTATTGCTGTTCTTCACTTCAAGCTCCACTTCCCACTCTAGACACCACTTGGTGCAGATCAGTGTTCTTCCTAGTGTTTATGTAACTTTTATGAACGAGGAAGGATCAGCCTGTGTAGGTTAAAAAACTCAAATGATCTTTTATTAATATCTTTAATTATAGAATTTTTATAGATGACATTGATTTTTGAGTCTATCCTGTGCTCCTTGTAAGAATGAGAAGCTTGGGTCTTTGTGACTTCTATTGCATTAAGATGCTTTTTTAGTACAAAAAAAAAATTTAAAAGAGTGGCTATATAAGAATTTTCTAATGCTTGTGGAATTTTTCAAAAGCCTAGCTATCTGGCATTATTATTGTCATGCAATAAATTAGTAATGTTGATCTTATTTGAGTCATGTTTCAGCACTTCATTGTTTTGGTATCCTTCAACGTGCATAATATGTAGCAGGGAAAAATACGGTATTGTCATCTTTTTTTCATAATCAAATTTTCTGACAAATATTGTAATCCAAAGTTAAACATTGAACTTAAAAATTCTTACTCTGAATAAAACATACGTATATTAGTTGTAGAACCTGAATGTGACATTAAATATCTTTTAAAAGTTTGAAAGTTGAGTTCTTTAAAAAAAAAAGTTACGTTAGTATTCTTTAGTAGAGATTCTCTCCACTAGCTGATAAATGTTTAATTTATTGATGCCACTATATTATACTACATATTCCTAAAAAGATTCCGACATGCAAGGCAATTTTACTGGCCCAGAGAACATATTTTCCCTTGAGATAATCCTTGTAGATGGCATTAATTTAATCAAGCTACATGTGAATGGCACTGGTGTCAGAGAAACTTGTATTCATACTCAGGTGTGGTGTTAACTAGTTATCACTAAACAGGTCACCTGACACACCTGATTCTGTTTTCTCCTGGGTAAAAAAACTTGAGGACAGATGGAGGCATGGAGAAGCCTCAATATGTGCTGATTGTCTTTTCCTTTGCCTTTTTTTTTTGTATGAGCAAAGTAAATAGAATAGTCTGCTGTAGGATTAATTTGTCCCTCCAAAAGATGCTGCAGTTCTAGACCCCAGTGCCTTAGAATATGACCTTAATTGGAAATAGGGTGGTTGCTGGTGTCATTAGTTAAGATGAGGTTGTATTGGAGTAGTGGGCCCTATTTAAAGATAACTTTTAAAAACTAACATAGTTAAGTTTAATTTGAGCAGAAAGTGATTCATGAATAGGGCAGCACCAAATCATAGGTGGTTTGGTTCTACTCAATGAACCCAAGAGGAAATTTATAACATGCGATTGACCATAAGACAGGACATTTCATCATTAAAGTGGAGCAGTAGCTTTAAATTCCCCAGGAGAGGTTAGCTGGCAATTTCTGACTGGGGACAAGTGAATGGAGTACTGCATACATTGCATAAGTTAAAGGTGTCTGAGTGGCAGGCCACTCCCCTCGTGCTAGACGTGTGAGTGGCAAACCGCTTGCCCTGTAGGCACAGCCCTGGGTGTGAGGCCACATGTTGTAGTCCCTGTGCTTGCTCCATGGCCCAGTCCTCGATTGGTCGCTGCAGGGACAGTTGGCAAGCAACTATATTGGTGGCTGCCTGCAATGTACTTAGCGAGTGCCTGAGTATATATACATGGTAACTGCTCAATAAAATCAGACCTGCTTCTTGCTTGGTCTCTGGAGGTCTTGATTAGCAACTCTGCAGCCACACTCTACCCTATTCCATGGACTTCCTCGCTGGATGAGAGAGCCCACGCATCTGACCAATTAAGCATAAGTTTGATTTTACTGTTTGTGTTGAGTTGAATTTCCATTTGCTGACTTAGGAACCTAAGGTATGGGAGTCACTGTCTTAGCTTGTTTACTTCCCAGTTAACTTATTTAACAATCCCTAATTCAATATGACTGGCATCCTAATAAGAGTAAAACTTGGATGCCTCAAGGTGGCCATGTGAAGACAGGCAGAGATGAATGTTTTGCTTCCTTAAGACAAGGAACATCTGGGATTGCCAGGATTTGGAGGGAACATAGCCTTTCTGACACTGAGTTTGCATCCTCACTGATTTTGAGCTGTCCAGTTTAAGGTAATTCATTATGGTAGCCCTAGAAACCAATGCAGAGACCACGTAGGTCACATGCAAGGTCTTTCTGGATCACCTCCTGATTTATCCTTTATTGTTTAAAACAAACAAACAACCCTTTGGGATTCTAGGACCGAGATACTTCCTGAGTGTTCAGCTCAGGGAAGTATACCCTGATTGTCTACATTGAAGATCATAAAGTTTTTGGTTCATGCCAGCTACAGTGGCATACACTTATAATCCCAGTGGTTTGGGAGGCTGAGACAGGAGGATGGAAAGTTCGAGGCCAGCCTCAGCAATTTAGTGAGGCCCTAAACACCCTAGACCCCTGTCCCCAAAACATAAAATGGATTGGGGAATATCTCAGTGGTAAAGTGCTCCTGGGTTCAATTCCTAGTACCAAAAGACAAATTAAAAAAGTTTCTGGTTCATGAATCCATTTAAAAAATCTTAAGATGGTTTGATACATTTCTAAAGAAAAGTAATACACATTTAGTTATTCAAAATTTTGCATTGAATTTTATGGAATTCACAATCTCTTTAAGGGATTCATAGTTTAAGGTTAAATAGTCTTGTAGAATTTCACTGAGTGGTACTTGTAAAAACCAAAGAATAAATAGCTAAACAGACACAAAACAAATGGTGTGATCAAATTTACATTATACAAAATAAAGGTTATTAAAAGTCGGAGAGATCACCTTGGGACTTTATGTGTGAACACAAGTTTTGACTGCTTAATTTGCATTTTTGCCTCATAGCATCGTGGGAGGTGAGTAGGAACTAATTACAAGTAGAACCGATATTTATTATGTCTGGGTGCTGAGATAGGTGCTTTGCATTCATTATCTCTGAATATAGGCCTATATTGGGGGTGGTAGTGATACGGAGCTATTTAGTCTTCTCATTCATGGAGGAACTTAAATTTAGAGTTTTGATGTTATCTGCAAATTAGGTTATACAGAAATGGGAGCACACTGGAATAATCTAAGATCACATCATGCAGTTTGCCCCAGATGAGATAGCCTGGGACATTTTGAATGATTATTTAAATCCTGAACTTTCATGTGAGTGTCATGATTATATAATTGTATTATATGTATGCACACATTTTCCAAATACTCTTTAAGCAAAATTTGAAAATAGCCCACCATTTTTGAAATCTTAATTCCCTTTTTATTGTACTCAGAGTCTCAGAAATGGACAGTGGTCTGGGCATTTCTTGACCTGGGAGACTCCTCTGGCCACAGCTCTTCAAGGTTATCCATTCCATGTACCATGGAGGGGGAATTGCTCTCCAGGTCCCTGTAGCTCTTTGGCTTTAGTAAGCCTATTGGGGTCAGGAGGTTCAAGTCTGAAAACCATCAGATTAATTGGGGAAAGCAAAGGCTGGAGAACTCTATGGGGTAGTTTCCTAGATGGCCAAACTTTTAGTCAATGTACTTTGGAGATGGTGAAGCATGTCTCTGTGAATCCTTGCAAAGGTTGTAATACTTACCATTGGAGCAGTGAAAGTTAGTCGGCTTCACTGGGCACCTAAAGTAGTTGACATTTGGCGTGAGTTAGAAAGGAGCTAGCTGTACAATAGAAAAAGTCCTCAAGCCCTAGTTTCGTATTCCTGTGCCTTAGCAAATTATTAGCTGATCATGCATGACTCATACTCATGGAAAAAGGACACTATTGTGAGGGCTCTTTTGTTCTAATAAAAATGTCTGGATTATCAAAAGTACGGAGAACACTAGAACGGACAGTAACTGAAGTTAAGTAGCAGTGTGCCACAAAACAGGGCAACTGCAATTGGGAAGAACGGAGGATCTGTGTGGGGAGAACCTGGGCCATCTTAGGGAGAGGAGATCAAACTCTGTGTCCAAGGCCATTGTCCCCAAGCCAATCCAATAGGGAGGACAGGGTTTTGAGAAAAAAGGAAAAAGGTTTATTGCTTTGTTAGCAAAGGAGAAAACACAGACTTCAGTCCCAAAGGCTGTGATTCTTCTCAACAGAAGGGACGGTGGGGATTTAAGGGTTACATTCCAGGTGTGCTCTGGTAGGGGGTCCTAGGGAGCCCTGGTGGTGGGTTAGGGATTCACTTCTCAGTTCCTCAGCAGGCATCTCCTTCCTGTAGTGGGTGTGTTCAAGGGCAGTTAACCAGGGGAAGAAAAAGGTAGCACTGTCTCCCTAATCTGGTTAGGGAGGGGGATAAGGGAAAAAAGGGAGAATTCTTTTAAAAAAGCCTCAGGAATGAGGTCCACAATCAGAATATGAAGGGATCACTGTTTCAAGTGTTCCATCATTATTTCATTATATCCTTCAATAGTGGGTATGACATCTTGTCTGCCTGGATCATAAGCAGATTAGGAAAATACTTACAGCAACATTCTTGACACTTAAAAATTGAAAGGCAACAGTCAGTATTATAAGATACTGGCACCCAACAGAGTCTCAAGTTAGTCTGATGGCTTAAAGCACTTGAGAAATGGTGTAATTGTCAAAAATGGCAAGTCTGAAGTTTTTTATTTTAGTTTTTACTCGTGAGAAACACACCTATCTAAACTCAAAGAATGGCTGAGAGGCAAAAGGTACAGAGAAAGTGAGGCTTTTAGTGACAATCTTGTAAGATTGGGTGTCTGTGGGAGAACACACACCAGAGTAGTTAAAATCCTCAAAGGCTAAGCAGGTCTTCCTCAATGTTTTCCTGTATCCTGCTGGGTTAAAGAGATGGACCTTCCCCCCCCCCCCCCCCACCTCCCATGTTCTCTGGTGGTGGAAAGGCGTTCCAGGGTTAAGTGCATCTTGCAGTTTCCCTCTGCTGGTCAGGCCGGCCCCTTTCCCCTTCTACGGGCTGGGAATTTGTCACACTCTGGTGTTAACTACTTTTACCTTTCTGTTCTGCTCTCCCCTCCAGCTGTTTTTCTTACATTTCAATTTTGTGTTTAAGGTTAAATATACTGTATTCTGAAAATGGAACACTGGACTTTCTATTTCACTTTGCAAATAATTTTAGGTTTCATTTCACCTAAAATCTCTTGGATGGTTATTTCCTTCTGTTTTCTTCCTCATCATGTAAACATCATATAATTTGGTCAGGGCTAGAATTGCATTGGAAAACTAAAGAATTATTGAAAAAAAATTTTTGACTAGCACAACAAAGGTGATGAGAAGAAATTGGCTAATTTCACTGTCTTTGGGATCTTCATAGAAAATGGTTGCAATGTGTCTGCTATAAATGACTGTCACTCTGAAATTGATTTAAAGCTGTAGTAGGGAAGAAAAACTACATTGGAAAAATTAAATCTTACACTTGGAGGTATTAAACACCCAGTAAGTCCCATGCCCAGGGGATCAAAGATGTCCACTCTATTAGCTATTAGATGTGATTCACATAGCTGACACGGAGGGAGAGACTGTGGTTTTCTTTAGCCATTCTTACACTGAAGTCTTTAAGGAGTATTTTCTTGTTAACCCCCATCTATTTATATGGGGGAAATTGCACATTTCTGTTTTCTCGAGTGGTGTTTCCCCCAGAAAATTGTTTTGAGCAACAATCTGGTTGGGTATGGTATATGTGCTGGGCATCCTATAACAACCTCTTTTTACCCACTAAGGAAGATTTTACTATAAAACAGGTAAAATAGTTTTGGGGGAAATGTTTTCTCGGGGTCTGTACTTACATTAACTTTGAACTGTTTTGTTTCCTAGAAGTAAGCTCTGAATTTCCCCTTTGCACTTTGGTGGCTATTTAATTGTTAACACTTTGATTTTTCCATTGAAAAGTCTTGCTAAGGGCTGGCGATGTGGCTCAAGAGGTAGTGTGCTCGCCTGGCATGCGTGCGGCCCGGTTTCGATCCTCAGCACTACATACAAACAAAGATGTTGTGTCTGCCGAAAACTAAAAAATAAATATTAAAAAAAAACTCTCTTTTTTTTCAAAAGTCTTGCTGATGTGTGGGAGTTAAAATAAACTTTATATAATAGAATACTCTCTTCTTTGAAATAGGATTTCCTTTTTCTACTCTACAGAAGGTTTTGTGGCTGTAGTTTTATTTAGTCTTTGTTTTACAAATGTCTATTTGTCCTTTCCTAATTTAAAGAGTTCTGGCCCATTAGTTCCTTTTATCAATGTTAAAAAATACTCATGCTCACCATAGAGAAGTTTAAAATAAAAATTTTATGCCATCTAATAACAATTATGTTCGTATGTGGGCACTGAGGATTGAACTAAGGGGCACTCAACCACTGAGCCACGTCCCCAGCAATATTTGGTATTTTATTTAGAGACAGGGTCTCACCAAGTTCCTTATCTTTTTGCTGAGGCTGGCTTTAAACTCATAATCCTCCTGCCTCAGCCTCCTGAGCAGCTGGGATTACAGGTATGCACTACCATGTTTTAATATATATTAAGCTGTTATGCTAAATGTCTAATAACTGCTTTAATTCCAGAAAAATGTTTCAACTGTGCTATATTAACTCCATCCCTTATAGTTGAATATCTAGTTTTCTAGTCTTTATTTTTAATAATGCTGAAATACCCTAGGGTTATCTCTTGAAGCAAGTGTTTGAATTTGTACACAGGATTCAAGGCATGATTCTTGTTTAAACCTTTGGTATCATTCCTACCATGTAACTGACAATAGTACATTACATGCTTAAAGTATTTAAACACATTGACCCCTTGTTTCTTGCACCCACTAGTTATAAAAAAAATGACCCTCAATGATGTAAAAGGTTTTTGTCCAACTCAAATTTTTTTTCATTGGTTGTTCACAACATTACAAAGCTCTTGACATATCATATTTCATACATTAGATTGAAGTGGGTTATGAACCCCCAATTTTACCCCAAATGCAGATTGCAGAATCACGTCGGTTACACATCCACAATTTTACATAATGCCCTATTAGTAACTGTTGTATTCTGCTACCTTTCCTATCCCCTACTATCCCCCTCCCCTTCCCTCACATTCTCTCTCTACCCCATCTACTGTAATTCATTTCTCTCCTTGTTTATTTTCTCATTCCCCTCACAACCTCTTATATGTAATTTTGTATAGCAATGAGGGTCTCCCTTCATTTCCATGCAATTTCCCTTTTCTCTCCCTTTCCCTCCCATCTCATGT
The DNA here is from genome assembly GCF_964194105.1 of Spermophilus citellus. Taxonomy (NCBI): domain Eukaryota; kingdom Metazoa; phylum Chordata; class Mammalia; order Rodentia; family Sciuridae; genus Spermophilus; species Spermophilus citellus. The sequence continues at coordinate 175,914,463 of NC_138182.1, read as the reverse complement.
CTCTGTTTAATGTTAATCTTTTCTTCCTGCTCTTCCTCCCTGCTCTGTTCATAGTTGCTCTCATTATATCAAAGAAGACATTTGGTATTTGTTTTTTAGGGATTGGCTAGCTTCACTAAGCATAATCTGCTCTAGTGCCATCCATTTCCCTGCAAATTCCATGATTTTGTCATTTTTTAGTGCTGCGTAATATTCCATGGTGTAAAAATGCCACATTTTTTTTATCCATTCATCTATTGAAGGGCATCTGGGTTGGTTCCACAGTCTAGCTATTGTGAATTGTGCTGCTATGAACATCGATGTGGCAGTATCCCTGTAGCATGCTCTTTTAAGGTCTTCAGGGAATAGTCCGAGAAGGGCAATAGCAGGGTCAAATGGTGGTTTCATTCCCAGCTTTCCCAGGAATCTCCAAACTGCTTTCCAAATTGGCTGCACCAATTTGCAGTCCCACCAACAATGTACAAGTGGACCCTTTTCTCCACATCCTCGCCAGCACTTGTTGTTTGACTTCATAGTGGCTGCCAATCTTACTGGAGTGAGATGGTATCTTAGGGTGGTTTTGATTTGCATTTCTCTGACTGCTAGAGATGGTGAGCATTTTTTCATGTACTTGTTGATTGATTGTATATCCTCCTCTGAGAAGTGTCTGTTCAGGTCCTTGGCCCATTTGTTGATTGGGTTATTTGTTATCTTATTGTCTAATTTTTTGAGTTCTTTGTATACTCTGGATATTAGGGCTCTATCTGAAGTGTGAGGAGTAAAGATTTGTTCCCAGGATGTAGGCTCCCTATTTACCTCTCTTATTGTTTCTCTTGCTGAGAAAAAACTTTTTAGTTTAAGTAAGTCCCATTTGTTGATACTTGTTATTAACTCTTGGGCTATGGGTGTCCTATTAAGGAATTTGGAGCCTGACCCCACAATATGTAGATCGGAGCCAACTTTTTCTTCTATCAGACGCAGAGTCTCTGATTTAATATCAAGCTCCTTGATCCATTTTGAGTTAACTTTTGTGCATGGCGAGAGAAAGGGATTCAGTTTCATTTTGTTGCATATGGATTTCCAGTTTTCCCAACACCATTTGTTGAAGATGCTATCCTTCCTCCATTGCATGCTTTTAGCCCCTTTATCAAATATAAGATAGTTGTAACTTTGTGGATTAGTCTCTGTGTCCTCTATTCTGTACCATTGGTCCACATGCCTGTTTTGGTACCAGTACCATGCTGTTTTGTCACTATTGCTCTGTAATATAGTTTGAAATCTGGTATCGCTATACCGCCTGATTCACACTTCCTGCTTAGAATTGTTTTTGCTATTCTGGGTCTTTTATTTTTCCATATGAATTTTATGATTGCTTTATCTATTTCTACAAGAAATGCCATTGGGATTTTGAATGGCATTGCATTAAACCTATAGAGAACTTTGGGTAATATCGCCATTTTGATGATGTTAGTTCTGCCTATCCATGAACAGGGTATATTTTTCCATCTTCTAAGATCTTCTTCTACTTCTCTCTTTAGGGTTCTGTAGTTTTCATTGTATAAATCTTTCACCTCTTTTGTTAGGTTGATTCCCAAGTATTTTATTTTTTTTGAGGATATTGTGAATGGAGTGTTTTTCCTCATTTCCATTTCAGAAGTTTTGTTGCTGATATACAGAAATGCCTTTGATTTATGCGTGTTGATTTTATATCCTGCCACTTTGCTGAATTCATTTATTAGTTCTAGTAGTTTCTTTGTAGACCCTTTTGGGTCTTCTAGGTATAGAATCATGTCATCTGCAAATAGTGATAATTTAAGTTCTTCTTTTCCTATTTTTATGCCTTTAATTTCTTTTGTCTGTCTAATTGCTCTGGCTAGTATTTCAAGGACTAAATTAAATTGAAATGGTGAGAGAGGGCATCCCTGTCTTGTTCCAGATTTTAGAGGGAATGCCTTTAACTTTTGTCCATTCAGAATGATGCTAGCCTGAGGCTTAGCATAGATAGCTTTTACAATGTCAAGGTAAGTTCCTGTTATCCCTAGTTTTTCTAATGTTTTGAACATAAAGGGATGCTGTACTTTGTCAAATGCTTTCTCTGCGTCTATCGAGATGATCATATGGTTCTTATCTTTAAGTCTATTGATGTGGTGAATAACATTTATTGATTTCCGTATATTGAACCATCCTTGCATCCCAGGGATGAATCCTACTTGATCATGGTGCACAATTTTTTTGATGTGTTTTTGTATTCGATTCGTGAGAATTTTATTGAGGATTTTTGCATCTAGCTTCATTAGAGATATTGGTCTGTAGTTTTCTTTCTTTGAAGTGTCTTTGTCTGGTTTCGGAATCAGGGTTATTTTGGCCTCATAGAATGAATTTGGAAGAGCTCCCTCTTTTTCTATTTCCTGAAATAACTTGAAAAGTATTGGTATTAATTCTTCTTTAAAGGTTTTGTAAAACTCCGCTGTATACCCATCCGGTCCTGGGGTTTTCTTGGTTGGTAGTCTTTTGATGGCTTCTTGAATTTCATCCATTGATATTGGTCTGTTCAAATTGTGTGTATCCTCCTGACTCAGTCTGGGCAAATCATATGACTTAAGAAATTTATCGATGTCTTCACTATCTTCTATTTTATTGGAATACAGGTTTTCAAAATAATTTCTAATACTCTTCTGTATTTCTGTAGCATCTGTTGTGATATTGCCTTTTTCATCCCGTATGTTAGTAATTTGAGTTCTCTCTCTTCTTCTCTTCATTAGCATGGCTAAAGGTCTGTCAATCTTATTTATTTTTTCGAAGAACCAACTTTTAGTTTTGTTAATTTTTTCAATAGTTTCTTTTGTTTCAATTTCATTGATTTCTGCTCTGATTTTAATTAATTATTGCCTTCTGCTACATTTGCTGTTGTTTTTCTCTTCCTTTTCTAGGGCTTTGAGATGAAGTGTGAGCTCATTTATTTGTTGTTTTTTCCTTTTTTTGAGGAATGACCTCCAGGCGATGAATTTCCCTCTTAAGACTGCTTTCATTGTGTCCCATAGATTCCGATATGTTGTGTCTGTATTTTCATTTATCTCTAAGAATTTTCTTATTTCCTCCTTTATGTCTTCTGTAACCCATTGATCATTCAGTAACATATTGTTCATTTTCCATGTGATGTAGGATTTTTCCTTCCTTCTTTTATCATTGATTTCCAGTTTCATTCCATTATGATCAGATAAAATGCATGGTATTATCTCCACCCCTTTATATTTACTGAGGGTTGCCCTATGGCATAATATATGGTCTCTTTTTGAGAAGGATCCATGTGTTGCTGAGAAAAAAGTATATCCATTTGATGATGGTTGATATATTCTATATATGTCAGTTAAGTCTAGGTTATTGATTGTGGTATTGAGTTCTATAGTTTCTTTATTCAACTTTTGTTTGGAGGATCTGTCCAATGGTGAGAGAGGTGTGTTGAAGTCACCCATAATTATTGTGTTGTGGTCTATTTGATTCTTGAACTTGAGGAGAATTTGTTTTATGAATGTCACAGCACCATTATTTGGTGCATAAATATTGATAATTGTTATGTCTTGTTGGTGAATGTTTCCTTTTAACAGTATATAATGTCCTTCTTTATCCCTTTTGATTAACTTAGTCTTGAAGTCGATTTTATTCGATATGAGGATGGCCACCCCTGCTTGCTTACGAGGACTACGTGCGTGGTATATTTTTTCCCATCTTTTCACCTTCAGCCTGTGTATGTCTTTTCCAATCAGATGTGTCTCCTGGAGGCAGCATATTGTTGGATTTGTTTTTTTAATCCATGATACCAGCCTATGTCGCTTTATTGGAGAGTTTAAGCCATTAACATTCAGAGTTACTATTGATATATGGTTTGTACTTCCATCCATGTTTGATTATTTATCCTTTTTTTAAAAAATTTATTTTGTTTCTCCATGATTATCTTTCCCCTCGCCCTCTCTCTTTACCGAGGCACTTCACACTGATGGTTTTGGTTATTGATTTTCATTTCTTCCTTGTGTAGTGTTTTGCTCAAAATGCTTTGCAATGCTGGTTTTCTGGCTGCAAATTCTTTTAACTTTTGTTTATCATGAAAGATTTTTATTTCGTTGTCATACCTGAAGCTTAATTTTGCTGGATACAGAATTCTTGGTTGGCATCCATTGTCTTTCAGTGTTTGAAATACATTGTTCCATGACCTTCTTGCTTTCAGCGTCTGTGATGAAAAATCCATTGTTAACCTTATTGGTTTACCCCTGAATGTAATCTGTCTCCTTTCTCTTGTAGCTTTTAATATTTTCTCTTTGTTCTGTATATTGGATATCTTCATAACTATGTGTCTTGGCGTTGGTCTACTGTGATTTTGTGTGCTCGGTGTCCTGTATGCATCTTCAATTTGTATATCTGTTTCCTTTTTTATTTCTGGAAAGTTTTCTGTAATTATTTCATTCAGCAGGTTACTCATTCCCTTGGTTTGAATCTCTGTACCTTCTTCTATCCTGACGACTCGTAAGTTTGTTTTTTTTATGTTATCCCATAACTCTTGGATGTTTTTCTCGTGATTTTTTACCAGCCTTTCTGAGTTGGCTAGACTCTTTTCAAGATGATATATTTTGTCTTCATTATCTGACGTTCTGGCTTCTACTTGCTCCACTCTGTTAGTGATACTCTCAATTGAGTTTTTAATTTGGTTTATCGTTTCCTTCATTTCTAGAATTATTGTTTGATTATTTTTTATAATCTCTGTCTCCTGATAAAGATGCTTAACTTCTTCTTTTATCCGTTTATGTAATTCATTCTCAATGTGTTCTTTTGCTGCTTGAATTTGCTGTCTCGTATCCTCTTTAAGGTTCCATTCCATCTGTCTAAGGTGTTCCTTGAGTTCTTTATTTGACCATTTTTCTGATGATTCTAGGTCCTCCTGAATATTTAGGCTGTCCTGCATTGTTTGTACTCCTTTTCTTCCTTGCTTTTTCAAGTTGCTCATGTTACTTCTTGTTCTATTTGACTGCTGAGTTACTGTTTACTCCTATAAATTTATTTGATGCTTGGGAGGAAGGGTATTAGAAGGGAAGGGAAGAAATCACTGTAGCCGCAGGTTTCAATGAAGTTATCTCCTCCGCCGCAGTCTGGTGACGTCAGTTCTCTGCCATGGTGGTATCTCTTGCAAATGGCAACAGTTCGTTTCCCTTTGCCGGGTGACCAGTGCAATTGGTGGGTCCTTACTGTCTCTCCCAAGCCCCGTTTCAAACCTGTGGCCACTACCTATGAAGGCTCGGTTGGCATTTACCTCCGTAGGAACAGAAGGGCCGACCAGTTGTTTCAGCCTGATGGATTAGTGCTGAGTCACAGCTGTTTGTCTGCGGGAAGCAGGTGAATGGGAGCTTGAATTCAGCTGATTTGGGCTCATTGTGTGTTCTGAGAGGCCCAGACTGTTCGTCCCAGATCCACGTCAGTTCAGCATTGCCTAGTGATCCTGAGCAAACAGAATTTAGATTGTTTACGACTCCCTATGCCTGCACAGCTGAAGAGGTCAGAAACTTGATCTCTCCGCGCCCGCCGCTATGTTGGAATCTCCAGGCAAGTATTCTCTCAAAATTTTATCTGTGTAGCAGGTGGAGAGAAAGTGAGAGCAAAGGACCTGGCCAGTGATGGGCTGCCAGCTCTAGCTCAGAAGCCCTGGGTCATTCTTTAGCAGCATATGATCAGGGCTCAAGTGACTCTTGCAGTGCTGATTGTGGTCCTGAGAGAACTTCTCCCCATGTGAGCATTGGGCTTTGGCTGATACTTTATTAATTAGGAAAATTTCCCCCTCTCTGGTAATAGGAATTGAACCATGCTAGTCAAGCACCCTCCCACTGAGCTGTATCCTCAGACTGAGGTTTGTTTTTTAAGCATTTAACCTTCAATCTGTATAGTACCAAAACTTTAAGATTCAAAATCCTCCTTACTCTGTGTTCACTATTACCTTAAAAACATTATGTAGTTTTATAAGCCATCAAAATAAATATCTTTGCAAATGCAACTTATGTCAACTGACAAGTTATATCATTTCTCAAATCATTTAGTGTTAAATAATTCTAACAGGGCTGGGGTTGTGGCTCAGTGGTAGAGTGCTTGCCTAGCATGCATGAGGCAGTGGGTTTGATCCTCCGTACCACATAAATATAAAATAAAGATATTGTGTCCACCTAAAACTTAAAAAAAATAAATATTAAAAAAATTTAATAAAAAAACTAATACCTTCTTAAAAGCAATCAATTGGATCCACATTTTGTGAAGGGGCAAAAATGGGGAACTTCCAGATCAATTTGAGATTTCAAAGCATTATGATCAACTTTTCGGAGCAGATGTCATTGTTCAAGATTTTAAAATTTAGAAGAAGATATTTCTAATACTATTACGATACAAATTAATACCAAGGTTTCTGAGAGGTCAAAGAGTGAAAGATCACATGTGTTTGGGAAATTAGAAGCTGACTCCTCCATCAAAGTTCTGTGTAATGGGAAACATAGGTAAACCTTTAGCTTCTCCAGGGAGACTGGGGAGGACTAGCTATGAGTTTGTGTATGAGTGTTTGTCATATGTATTTAGGAAGAGTGAATCTTTTTTTTTTTTTTTTTTCTGAGATACAACAGGGAAATGTCCTGATGTCTTTGAGTCAAGGTTGAGCTTTTGCATTTGCTTTTTGATGCAGTGGGAAAGAGGAAACACTTTGGTATTTATCATTGAAGGGTTGTGGTTGGACTTAATTTGAAAAAAATAGTGTATGTGTAGAACAGAGTAGTGAGGAGATGGCCCAGAAGTTAGATTTAAGCAGAACCTGAACTGAAACTTAGCAGTAGGGATTATCCCTGGAGGGAAACTGTGGCAGTGATGAAATGAATATCTTGGAGTGACAGGTCTCAAACTTGTGGACTGGGGGAAAGACAATATCCTTAACAGAGGTGGGGAGGTCAGAAGGAAGAGCTGGGAGGGAAAGCAAGAAGATGAGGAAATTGCTGGAGAAGGTGTGGGGGAAGGGAGGAAGGGAGACACAAAACAGCCAGGAGACAAGACGACAGGGAAAGTCAGACCCACAATTTACAGTGAACTTCAGGTGGATGCAGCTTGAAGCAGCTACTGGATTTGTCCCTTAGGAGATCATCGGCAAACTTTTGAGACACTGATTTTAGTAGAGCCCTAGATGTAGGGGAGTAAAGAGTTTAGAAAGAAATGGGTGTAGGCAGTGGGGTGTAGTTCTTTAGAGAAGTGTTATTGATGGTTTTTAAGGTAAGGCTTTTAAAAATAGGAAAATTGGGAGAGCAGGCTTCCATTATTTAGTAAATATTTGTTTAGCACACTGTGTGCTATGCATGGTATCAGGAAAAGGGATAAAATTATGGGCAAAACAAACAATGTCTCATGAAGCCAGGAATCTGGAAAATAGGTGTAGATCAACTAGGTCCAGCTATTTAAATGCAAACTCTGGACAAATGCTAGGAAGTGAAAGTACAGGTGGCAGAGAGTGACACAGAACTGGTCTAGTCTGATGGGTGGTGTCAAGGATGGCACTGGTGAGAGAATGGAGTGCTGAGGTGGGCTTGAAGGGAAAAGTGGTGGGGCTGTGGAAAGAGCAACTGGGGGCTGCATCAGACCTGGAAGAGCCCGAAGAGTGGGAGGGTCAGCAGGAGGCAGGTGTGGCTGGATGCATGACCCAGTTCAGGAGCCAAGAAGAGTTGATTCAGGGGAATTCATTTTTTTTTCCTACTCTAGATTAGAAAAGAAGGTAGATTACAGGTGTGCTTGGCAGGGAGCAGGCAGTGCACATGGAAAGGAAATTAGGGATGTCAGGAGTTGTCTTGCTTCGTGCCAGGTTAATAAACACAAGCCAGTGATTATTATCTCTAAGGGCTGTTTTATTTTGCTGAAGAGTCTGAGATATGTTTCTTGGGTACTCATTTTCAGACCTGCCATTTTTAGTAGGTGTGCCTTGTTTTAGGGAACAGATGTATTTCTAGAGAATTGTTCCTAATTCACATTTTTGTAAATTGACTCATTTTAAACACAGCAGGTAGTCTGCTTTTTAAAGGAAACCTGTTGAGCATCCTTTTATAAAGTGCAGAAATTTTTGGAAAACAAATCTCTCCTTTATGGAAGGGAATGAGGATGCAACTATGCAGGGAAACATATATTCGTGTAAACTTAGAATTCAATTAGTAAATAAGGCCTTTCGAAAACAAGAGCAGCTTGCCTTCATATTCTTTGGTCTGTAAATATTTTAGTAGGAAAGTCCAATCTCTGCCTCTTAGTTCTTATTTTTAGAAGGCTCTCCAATGTAAACAGTCTCTGGTTTCATTTTAATTGGAGATCACAACTTGAGAATTCCAATGAGATAGTTTCAGAAGAATGGTGCAGGTGTCTATTTTTAAAGAGATGCACTTTTCTTTCTTCATGTTCCTCAATGAGTAATGGCTCAGGGGGAAAAAAGTCTTTGTGGAAGGCAGCAGTATCTATCTCCTTGATTACTTATTCTCAGGAAGCTGATGTAATAGTGCTGCTGCAATGTTTTGATATTGTGCAATGTGCTACAGGAGCTTCCAGGGTGATTTTTATTTTTACTTTTTTGCAGATGCTACCCTGTAGAATGATAGTAATTTATATATATATATATATATATATATATATATATATATATATATATATATATATATATATATTTTCTTCTTTTAGTCTTAACATCTAGGAATAACTTGATTTGGAATTTACCCAGGGAAGAGGAACTTTTTCTAATTGCTCATCTTCCTCTAAGAATCATGGATACCAGTGTCCTTTGAGCTTGTCTGGGGTTTGACATGATGGACAGTTAGGCTTGGTGCAGAATAAATCATAAAACAGATGTAACCTTTATTCAGCCTGTGTAAGAGATGTGTTCTAAATGTTTTCAGCTACAGTGAATTATTTTAACTTGCTATTGTAAAAATGCCAAGAGTATTTTCTGTCTCTTGGAATGATTATATGCTAAAAGTATGGAGTTTATTTCAATGATCTTGACAAAAAGAAAAAATGTACCTTTTACAGAGATGTTCAATTTTCAAGTAATGTTTTTAGATTAATCAAAAAACTAGCTGTTGAGATGACAAAGGGGAAGTATCTTAAACAGTAGATAGCTGTTGTAGTCAGCTTTTTCTTTTTTGCTGCTGTGACTAAAAGACATGAAGAGAATAATTTTAGAGGAGAAGTTTATTTCAGAGCTCATGGTCTCAGAGGTCTCAATCAATGGATAGCAGGCTCCATTCCTTGAGTCACAAGGTGAGACAGAACATCATGGCAGAAGAGTGTGGTGAAGGGAAGGAGCTCACTTGATAATCAGGAAGCGGAGATACTCCACTCACCAGATACAAAATATATACCCCCCCCAAAGGCATGCCCCCAATGAGCCACCTCCTCTAGCTATACCCTACCGGCCTTCAATTACCACTCAGTTAATCCCATCGGGATTAATTCACTGATTGTGTTAAAACTCTCATAACCTAATCATCTCTCTTCTAAATCTTCTTGAATTGTTTCATACATGAACTTTTGGGACACCTCACATCCAAATCATAAAAAAACTATAAAATAGGATATTAAATAGCACTTTTCTGCTATTTGACTTTATAGAGGATACATAGGACTTCATTGTCTTTGCTTATAGCTATACTTTTCCATTTTTTCTGTAAGTAGGTTTGTCCTTAAAAAAGAACAAATGAAATGCTCCATATCTGTGCAGAGGAAAAAAAAATCCTTAATTTTCTCTCCACCGATGTTCATCTGAGCCTGTATTTTTTGCACAACAAAGTAAAATGTGATGAGGGGTTTCAGGGTGTATTGACTCGTGACCTAGATGACCTCCAGCAGGGATTAAGGATTATTGCTACATTAAATAGCTATGGGATTGTATTGGAGGTGCATTTATATTTAAAAATAGAACAATTATCTTTAAATCCAATTAGAAAACTGATGAAAGATAAACCAAAAATAGAAACTTAAATAAAACTGAAGACAAGTGGGAGTGTTTTGAGAATGGCTATGCTGGAGAGGATGGAAGTCAGTGGGATACCTTTTCTTGACCATCAAGAATGATTAAAATCTGTGGTTTCTGTGACCAAGGATTCCTAGGGTGATGTCACCTGAGTATGTGACAGAGGACTCAGTAAACATGTATGAGTATTTATCTTGATCTTTGGCCAGTCCTCTTCCGGGTATGACACTTTGCATGTGTGTTGTCCTCCCATTTGGTGGGAACAGTCTGCAGGATGGTAGTTTTAGAAGTGGTATGAAAACTTGAGGAGGTGGAGGGTGGGGCCTAGTGGGAAAGGTCTTTAGGTTATTGCGGGTGCTGCCCTCACGAGTTGTCCTTGCAAAATACATGCCTTAATTAAGTAATTACTTTGTGTTAGGTGTTGTACTAGTATTTTATAATATTTAATTCAAATTTTCAAATAATGTGTTTTAGGGACTATGATAATGTTTACAGAAAAGAAAGCTGAGGATTAGAAGTTAAAATGAATTAAGGTAATACAGGTGGAAATGTCTATTTTTCTACTGAGCACTGATACTATTATCAATCTGAACTTATTTGTTTCTGTGTCCTTCACTGGGTCCCTGAGGCCAAGGTCTTATCACTCTTCACTGAATTTCAAGTACCCAGAACAGTGCCAGTTGTTTTAATAGATACTTAATAATCCTCCTTCAGTAACTTGGCAAAATAAGGACTTTCATGGTATCTGAAAGCCTCCTCAGGGAAAAGTGGAAAAACCAATACAAGAGGTATTTGTTACTCTCATTGCATCAGATTGAAACTATTCTTGAGCTTTATATCTTTGATATCTGTTCCCAATTCTTCTCCGTGTGTGTTTCTTACCTCAGAATGCAGGCTCCCTGCTCAAGCAACACAGTGACTTGGTATGATGTCTGAGATGTGCATCTGTATCTCCACCTGTCTTCTACTGTCATTGACTCTACTGGGAACTTTGGTCTGCTTCTCTCAAGCTCACTTATCTGAATGTGTCCAATAAAGAAGAACATGCTGATGGATATTTTACTGTTGAAATGATCCCCACCCCTTTAAAACCATCCCTGGAATGTCAAAGCCGATTCTTTGAAGAGTTTAAGTACATTTCTGTATCCCAGTAACCACAAAACTTGGAAAAATTCACTCTTTTGAGAATTTTGGTGGGGCTGATAATTGCTATCAGATATTTAAAGAACTGATACAAAGGTGAGGGATTAGATATTTGTGTGCCTCCAAAGTACACAACTGAAATTGGGTGCTAAACCATGAGGAGGCAGACTTCAGTGTACAAAGTAACTCTGAAATAATTGTTTTGCAAATGGGACAGGCTGCCAGGAGAGTGGGTTTATTATCACCAGAGGCAGTTGAACATGTTGTGGACCAGATTCAAACATCTGGTTAGGGATCACAGTAAATGATTACACTTATAATCCATAGCTTTACAACTCCTCACCGTGACAGGATGTTCCTATATTGAGAGGACTTTGAAATGTGTCCTATGTATAAAGGTGACATTAATTTTAATACAAAAATTGAGAAGCTAGGGTTAAATGTGGATAAGAAAGCATAAAACAAGAATGAGGAAGGGAAGGGATGTGGAGGGGGCCGAGGGAGTTTCTTAAATACAGATTCAATCTCTTCAGCATTCAACATTTGTTGTCCCTCCATGAAGAATGCATATTCTTCATATCCACTTTGACACCATTACCCCAGCTATTACAGGAAGACAGTTTCCCCTAATTGTGGGAAAACCCTGATTTTTAGGCTTTTTCTTTTGTAATCAGTAACATCTGGAAGAGTGACATGATTTGTGACATGAGCAGTATGAAGCCCTTGTCAGCTGTGCAGGCCATATTCTAGCTCATGTTGGATCTTGTAATGCTTAATACTCGGCTCCAGAGCACTTCACAATCATTACCTGATCTTCACGCATCCCTGACAGGTAAGCAGTGCCACTCCCTATTTAACTATGAAATAATAGAACTCATTTAAGGCTCTGGGCATGAACTTCCTGGCTCCAAACACAAGTTAGATGCCCTGGCTGCCAGTTTGCAGTTGAAGTTCCTTGATTCCCACTTCTTAATGCGAGATGGTCAAACCGGCCTTGGTTCCCAGACGTGCATCCTTCAACCCGGGTGTGCCTGGCATTGTGCTGGAACTGCTTGCTGGCCCTGGCCTGGCAGCTAGTGTACTCCCCAAGATGCCCGATGACTCACTAAGGGCTGCCACCTCTTGTTTAGTCCAGGTGTCATTTGTTCATTCAGAATGTTAACCCTATGGTCTCTGATCCATAATTCTTCTTAGGATTTTGGTCCTTAAGCATGTTTATGGGTATGGATGTCCGTGTGTGAGTGTGAATGAGTGAGCGTATACATTATTGTATTTTTATTTTACTTGTGCTATGCTTCCTTGCTCACTATCTTAAGTTCTAGATTGACACAATACCTTTATCTTATTATTATTTGTGGTGCTGAGGATTGAACTCAGTGCCTCACACATGCTAGGCAAGTGCTCTTCCACTGAGCCCCAACCCCAGCCCTGCTCACTACTTTGAAAGATTTTTTTTTCATCGTCTCATTCTGCTAGCAACCTTCTGAATATGAATAAGAAAATTATTTTTCCTGAGAAAAATATTGCCATGCATCTTGACATTTTTGGCAAGTCGTTTTCTCCCCATAATGGGGAGTTTTGATAAAGTAAATTATCTTTTGTGCAGAGTTGTTTTCCTTTGTATTCCTCTGCACCCACCATTCTCTGTTTCCTATTAAATTATTATTTTCTCCGTATTACTTTACAAGTTGTAATTGCTTTGTTATCAGAAAGAGAAAGGTGGGTTCATTTTATCCTTTTATCGCTGAGTGTCTTGGTGAATGAATCCAGGCGCTCCTCATTACCATAGCTTTGTTCTGCTCGGTTTTTAATGATAATTGCCCTTGTCATTCCTTGAAATATAAGCTATAGAAATCTTCTGTTAAAGAAGGGAAAGATTAACAAGTCAGGATATATTTTCAAAATGAATTGATAAGGAAATTTCATGTTTCATTTCAAAGCATTAATTAAATGACAAGGAGCTCATGAAGTGAAATAAACAATGAATGGACAAATGACATGGACATAAGGAGTCCGGGAGAGAATTGTGAGAGCTTGTATTTAACGGAGACAGAATACTATCTGTGCGAATCCTTCTCTCCTTCCAGTCTCACACTGAAGAATCCTTTCAGATGTTCTAATTATTTTTATTTTTCACATGGTTGCATAAGTGCTTCCTGTTCATCTTCCTCTTGAAACATCAACTTTTTTTTTTCCCCTGCTTTAGTTACATTGAACCTACTAGGGTCAGAATGTGAGCCAGGCAAAAGCTCCACACGGCCTTCTCCTGCCAAGCAGAGGTTATGTCCATCAAACCAGGAAACCCTAGGCATTCTCCGTGAAGAAGGAAGAATGACCTTTCCATGTGATGAAGTCACTCTGTGGAAAGGATAAGGAGATAAAGGAGCAAAGCATCAGTTTCTTGTCCAAGGTAATTACTGGGTGAGTTTCCAAGGAAATTGCTTTGGAAACAAGAGTCCTACTTCCTCCTCTTAGTTTGTTTTCTAAGCTCTGCCACTCTTGCCGGATTACATACTTGGCCAGTTCTAGGGCCTGACTTTGGAGAAGAGACTGGGACCCTCATCATATGTTGCTTTGTCATTTTGACCACAGTGAGAATAGCTTATCCTCCAAGTCTCATGGAATAAAAATGCTAAAACTGAGAGAAACATCCTGAAATGTACAAAAAACAGAACTGTGTACATCTAGTGTATACCTTGTGTGATTGCAGATGAGATTTGGCAATCCTTCTGCTGGAATGACATTTGAGTTATAAGCACTTCAACATTCTAAACCCTCTCCAGGATGTCTTGCCAGAACCAGTGGGAGTTGTCTTCTACTCTTCATGTTAAGTTTTGATAAAGTGAATTTTTTTTGGACAGAGTTGTTTTCTTTTATTTGTCTCTGTGCCACCATCGTGTTTCTTGTTAACTGATTTTCCCAATCACTACTTTATAAATTGTGACCACTTTCTATTAAAAACCGCCTATGGCTTTTCTCCTAAGGTGTGGGTAGACTGATCATCTGCTTCTGAGTCAGAAAAAGATTGTTAGCTTATGAAGAGTCTTCTTCCAAATTGCAGTGATCTTCCAAAGCTAAAAGCAAAGTCCTCTGCCATGTAACACTGTCTATTCTGTTCTGAGTGTTAGTACTGTCATGGGAAGTAATATCAGCTCTTCTATCTCTATCACCCAGTGTAGAGTCTAATATAGAGGATCAAAAAAATACTTGTTGAATAAATGAAGATACCTTTTCCTGTTCTCAAGGGATTCAGAGTCAGACAGAAGAGCTTACTGTCTGGAGTGGTGGACCCTGGAAATCCTGTCCTTTCTTTTGACCTTTTCCTTTAAACTTGGCTTAAACTTATTCACTGGATGTTTCAGGCTTGTGTAACTTTTTGGTAATGCTCAGCAATTCTAGCTAACATCCAGAGGTAGTTCATGATAGGAGACATGTGGATCAAGTCAACGCCAACCCTCCCTGTAGTTCCACTGTAATAAATGACTTCCTTGCTATAACCAGAGGCAGATTCACACTCCAGCTGTGCTTGGTCACATGTTTCTGGTTTGAGGGCTCCCTTCCACTTGCTGCTCTCTTACAAAGCACACTTGACCCACATGTCCTGAGCCCATTGTTTGAGCCGGATACTGCAGAGTACTGTTGGCTCTCCTTTCCTGCTTTCACGCTCTCTAGTTTTTAGGTACTTTGTGATCTAAAGTCACATTCCTATGATTTTACATCTCTGCAACTATTCCTCCCCTACTGATGGGAGAAAATGGTATGTTCCTATAGGTAATATTGGTATGTGAGAATTTAGATATTCTGATTCTTAAACTGGTGCCATTTCCATGATTTTATAACAGTCTTAAAGATCTAATGATTTAGAGGAATTTTTGTTTAACTGAGTGATTCTTACTTATTAATTCATACTTATTAATCACGATAACACTTAAGTGTGTTCAGAATCAAGTATCTCTTTTTCCTGGTGAAAACCTTTGTAAGAACTGTGTAATTCTTTGCCACTTCTAGACTTTTGCAGTCTAGCTTTAGTATCAGTGATTTTTACTTACTCTGTAGTTGTCCTTAGAATTGATCCGCCCAATATTTTTTTTTTTAATCTGTGCTCCTTCTAGATTTTTCAGTAGTAAAAATTTACACAATCCCTTCAGTTCACCTAGGAGATCATCTGTGGTCAATTTCCCTGTTCTTGCCATCTATTTTGGAATATGAATCTTTGGTGTTAGAATTTCCTTCATGTTGGATCAGGTTAATTGAATCATGGAGGGTTTTCATGTCTTCTGTCCCTCAAATTTTCTGTGAACTGATAACACGTACTGTGCAATAGAAATATAGTGCCAGTCGGGGGATCCAAGATGGTGGGCCAGAGGGAGGCAGTATTCTGTGGCGCTCCATGACCTGGGACTCAAGTTGTGAGAATACTGCTTCTCTGCGAGCAAAATTCCTGCTCCAGCATGGGAATCATGGCCACTGTGCCCCTCCAGGGCTCCAGGCCTCAGCATCAGAGTGAGTCTTCCAACTACTCTCCCACACAGGGCTATTGGGTACCTGAGCAGGCACCATCAACACCCATGCAGAACTTTGGCCATGTACCTAAGATGAAATCTCCGACCCTACCACCACATGGGACATCTGGCAGCTTTCCACATGTAGAAACTCTGGCCAACACTCTTGTGTGAATCCCCATCTACCAATGTGGGGCTCCCCAGTTGCTGCCATCTTGGGATGCTGCAGCAGCAGAGATAGTCCCCTAGGCACAGTAGCCTGCCTGCACCCAAGAACTTCTCACAGAGTCTGAAGTTGGTCAACAGCCACACACTGCATGGGCTCATCTCTGAACTCATCCTCCAACACCATCACTTGGCTCCCTGCACACGACCTGACAGCCCACCACTGAAAGCAGGCACCTCAATCTTAGGCCACCTTCATCACCACCTTCAGTGAAGGGCAAGTCCCAGTTTTGGAACTCCAGCTGGCCAGGTACCCCATTTCTAATACGCCTCCCCCCAGCAGCCACTACCCTGGCACAGTGATACCCTGGTTCACTTCACCATCCTGAGCACGGAGATACCAGCTAACAACAGACATCCCCACCTATTGGATGAGAAGGGAAGCAGGAAAGACAGATTTCCAACCAAAACAATCTTCTTTCTTCAAGATTTCCCACCCCCTTCTCTATTCTCCTGCCCTCACATCTCCAACATATGTGAAACCAAGTAGTTTGCATGAATTAGGATTTTGAGGACTGGGACATCTGAATAGTGTGTTACAGCTATGGGGTGTGTGTGTGTGTGTGTGTGTGTGTGTGTGTGTGTGTGTGTAATTTATCTCACCATTTTCTATTTTAACATTTTTAAATTTTCTCAATATGTTTGTTTTATGTACTCTGTCTTCCCACTTAAATGTCTACCCAAAATTACTTTCTCTTCCTTCTCCTGCTACTAATGTTCCTCTTTAGATTTCTCTTTCATACTTCCTAAGATATAACAACTCTATATCCTCACCTACTATCTCCTCAGCATATCATCTTATTCCTCACCACTGGTTCTTTGTCCACCATCAGAAACTATAAACCCTTTTACAAACCTACTGAGTATATTGTGGATAATAATTGAATTCACCATTTCTGTACATTGTGACCAAACTGTAAATGTCTTAATAGCAAACATCTGTTCTTAGGGTTTTTATATTAGGATCTGACAACATTGTCCTTCATTTCGAAGAAGAAATATTGGATCCCTACAGGGGCACTATAAGTCTATAGAGTAAAAAAGGTAATGCCTAGGATCCACAGTGCTAAAAGGGAAGACACACAAGCAATATGAAAAGACAAGGGAAGAAAGTGTCCCAAACATATCAAGATACCACATTATCATGGCCAGCACAACAGAAGAAATTACAGAGAAGGAGTTCAGGATGCACATGCTTAAAATGTTCTGTGACTTAAAGGATGATATAAGAGAACAAATATAGGCAGCAAGAGATCATTTCGACAAATAGCTACATAAACATACGGGAAGCAAAAGATGACCTCTATAGGAGATAGAGGTTCTAAAACAAAAATTAGATAGAAATCCTTGAAATGAAAGAAAAATAGACCAAATTAAAAGCTCAATTTGAAAGCATCACCAACAGATTAAACCACTTGGAAGACAGGACCTCAGATAATGAAAACAAAATTATAATCTTAAAAAGAACATAGACAATACAGTGAAAATAGTAAGAAATTATGAGCAGAACATTAAAAAAATATATGGGATAGCATAAAAAGACCAAATTTAAGAGTTATTGGGCTAGAGAAGGAAACAGTTCCAAACCAAAGGAATGTGCAATTTATTCAATAAAATAATATCAGAAAACTTTTCAAACATGAAGAATGAATTGGAAAACCAAATTCAGTAGGCTTACAGGATGCCAAATGTACAAAATCCCAACAGATCCACACCAAGGCACATTACAATGAAAATGCCTAACATAAAGAATAAGGAGAGAATACTAAAAGCTATGAGAGAAAGGAATCAGATTACATATAGGGTGAAACCAATTAGATTATGTACAGATTTTTTAACCCAGACCCTGAAGGCTAGAAGATCCTGGAATAACATATATCAAGCTCTGAAAGAAAATGGATGCCAACCAAGAATCTTATATCCATCAAAATGAAGCTTTAGATTTGATGATGAAATAAAAACCTTCCATGATAAAAGTTAAAAAAAATTACAGCTAGAAAGCCTGCACTATAGAACATCCTTGCACAATATTCCATGAAGAGGAATTGAAAAACAATGAAAATAAGCAAAGGTAGGTATTACAGTAAAGGAAAAACTAATTAAAGGAGAAATGAAGTCAAGTTAAATACCAAAAAATAAACAAAAAATGGCTGGGAATACAAATCATGTCTTAATAATAATCCTTAATGTTAATGACCTAAACTCACCAATTAAAATACATAGACTAGCAGATTGGACCCCCCCCCCAAAAAAAAAAAGACCCAACAATATGCTGCCTCCAGGAGACTCATAGGAAAAGACATACACAGAACAGACTAAAGGTGAAAGATTGGGAAAAATCATATCACTCACATGGACTGTGATATAAAGCAGGTGTTTCCACCCTCATATCAAACAAGACTTGAAGCTAAAGTTAATGAATAGGGATAAAGAAGGACAAAACAAGACATAACAATAATAAATTTATATGCCCCAAACAATAAGGCATCTATGTTCATCAAACAAACTCTTCTCCAGTTCAACACATTGACTACAACACAATAATTCTGGGTGACTTGAACACATCTCTTTCATCACTGGATCTTCCAAATACAAGCTGAATAAAGAAGCTATAGAACTCAATAATACAATCAATAACTTAGACTTAACTGATACATAGAATTTCATCCTTCAACAAGTGAATACACATTCTTCTCAGCAGCACACGAATCCTTCTCTAAAATAGATTGCATAACATCACAAAGCAACTCTTAGCAAATATAAAAAAGTAGAGATTCTACTCTGCATTCTATCAGACCACAATGGAATGAAATTAGAAATCAATGATAAAATAAGAAAAGCTACTCCAACACCTGGAGACTAAGTAATATGCTACTGAATGAACAAGGGGTTGCAAAAGACATTAAGGAGGAGATTAAAAGATTCTTAGAGGTGAATGAGAACACAGATACAATGTATTGAAAAATCTGGGACACTGTGAAGGCAGTACTAAGAGGAAAGCTCATTGCATGGAGTTCATTCCTTAAAAGAAGAAAGCAACAAATAAATGACCTAACATTACATCTCAAAGCTCTAGAGAGAGAAGAACAAATCAACACCAAAAGCAGTAGAAGACAGGAAATAATTAAGATCAGAGCTGAAATCAATGAAATTGAAACAAAAGAAACAACTGAAAACTTGACAAAACAAAAGTTGGTTCTTTGAAAAAAATAAAATTGACCAACCCTTAGCCATGCTGATGAAGAGAAGGAGAGAGAAAAATTACTAACGTATATGATGAAAAAGGAAATATCACAACAGACACTACAGAAATACAGAAGGTAATTAGAAATTATTTTAAAAACTTGTATCTGAAAAATAGAAAAAATCGACAGCATTGACAAATTTCTACAGTCATATGATTTGTCTAAATTGAATCAGGATGCTATACACAATTTAAACTGATCAATTTCAAGCAATGAAATAGAAGACGCCATCAGAAGCCTACCAACCAAGGTAAGCCTGGGACCTGATGGATACACAGCTGAGTTCTACAAGACCTTTAAAGAAGTACTAATGCCAGTACTCTACAATATATTTCAGGAAATAGAAAAAGAGGGAGTACTTCCAAACTCATTCTATGAGGGCAATATCAATCTGATTATAAAACCAGGCAAAGACACATCAAAGAAAACTTCAGACCAATATCTCTAATGAACATAGATGCAAAAATTCTAAAAAAAAAATTCTGGCAAATTGAATACAAAAATATCAAAAAGATAGCATACCACGATCAAGTGGGGTTCATCCCAATGATGCAAAGTTAATTTAATATACGGAAATTAATACATGTAATCACATCAATAGACTTAAAGAACCATATGATCATCTAAATAGACACAGAAAAAACACTTGACAAAATACAGCACACCTTCATGTTCAAAACACTAGGAAAACTAGGGATAACAGGAACATATCTCAACATTGTAAAAGCTATCTATGCTAAGCCCCAGGCCAACATCATTCTAAATGGGGAAAAATTGAAAGCATTCCTTCTAAAAACTTGGAACAAGACAGGGATGCCCTCCTTCACCACTTCTCACATAGTTCTTGAAACACTGGCCAGAGCAATTAGACGAAAGAAATTAAAGGAATATGAATAGGGAAAGGAAACTCAAGTTAGACTATTTGCCAACAATATGATTGAATACCTAGAAGACCCCAAAATTCTACCAGAAAACTTCTAAAGTTAGTAAATAAATTTAGCAAAGTAGCAGGATACTAAATCAACACCCATAAATAAAGGCATTTCTGTATATTAGTGAAAAATTCTCTGAAAGGGAAATGAGGAAAACTACCCCATTTACAATAGCCTAAAAAAAATAAATAAAAAAAAGAAAACCTTGGGAATCAACCTAAAAAAAAATAAAAAAATTTAAAAAATGGTGGAATGAGATGGACATCACTACTGTAAGTACATTTATGAAGAAGATTTAAATGGTGTAAATGTACTTTGCATACAGAGATGTGAAAAATTGTGCTCTATATATGTAATATGAATTGTAATGCATTCTGACATATATAACAAATTAGAATAAAAAATTAAAAATTGTGCAAGTCACATGTGACTTACTCCAGATACTGCTAAATTTCCTTTGAGAGGGCATGTATTATTATATATTCCTGCCAGAAATGTTTGCTAGTACCATTTCCTCAGAACCTTGCAAAAAATATGGCAACCTGTCAAGTATAAGAATTTTTGTCACTCTGGTTTGTGAGGAGTACCATCTCAGAGTAATTTCATCTCACACTTTTCTTACCAAGAGCCAGGTAAAGTCTCTCTTCATGTGTTTAGGGACTACTCCCATTTCTTCCATGAGTGGTCTGTATCTTTTGTCCATAGTCTATTGGTCTTTCCTTTCTCTGTTCCACTTTTAGTGCTGATCCATGGTTCTCTGATCTTACCACTTACAGTTGCTCTTTCTATCCTCTCTCAGGAGCTCATTCAAGTCTGGAACTCAACACATACATCCAAACCAAGTTTAAGGGCAGGACCCAGGCTATGTTAATTTTTGTGTTTCTAGAACCTGAGGCAATGTTTAAATCACACGAGACATCTAATAAGTTGATTGCAGTTATAAGTTGTAATACTCAAAATTAATTTTACCTTTATTCCTAGCATATTTTGTTCATGTTCTTACTACCTGTAATATTTTTTAAGATCTAAAACCTGATCCATCTGCAAGGCTCATCTCCTGTGCCACTTCCTCTATGAATGCTTTCCTTATTTCCCCAACAGGATTTTATTCTTCCTTTTAATTTTTCACATGTTGTGTCTCTCACATTTGGTAGTCACAATGTGACCCCTTACCCTTGTTTATGTCCTCTGCAAAGTTTAGCAAACGGGCTGTGATTAAAAGAACATTTGTTGAATTAAAACTAAATCTGAATGATGTTCTTCATCCATATTACTCAGTTAAGCCTGTGTCCCATCTAAGTTCCCATCACAGGCTTCTTGAAAATACATCAAATTAGACCCAAGGAATAGAAATATTTCAAGCATTCAACATAATATTAAAGACAAATTAATGGTTTAAAATAGGCTGGAATTTTAGCAATAGTTGCAAGACTGATGGGTATTATTTTAGAGATGAGAATCCATATGGTGTAGCTAGAAGAGGAGGCTTTCTAGTCCAAGACCAGCCATCACTGGCAGGCTCAGTGACTGAACCTAGTTATTTGACAGGAAGATGTTTTTCTGGTTCTTTATTACTTTTCTTAAGGAGTGGGTGTGGAGTTCATCTCAAAATGAATACTACTCGGTTTATAGATGATTGCTTTCATTAGACTGTGTAAGTCTCCTTTCTTAACCGTAGGGTCTTAGAGCACTACCTCATTCCTGCCTGTTCTGGCGACATGTATTTGAATGTGTTTGGTACATGTCTTCAGATAGGCATACATCCTCATGAATTGCGAAGTGTTTTGTGTGATTTGGGGTTTGTCTCTGTTTCACAATAGAATGAGGGAGAAGTGACAGTATAACAAACTCAAGTCTAATTCTTACCGTCTATCTTGCATGTTTTCCTTTGTGGTCTTGTGCTGCTGCTATCATGAGACATTCTGCTTCTCCCAAGAGGATGGCTACTGTCTTCAGATTGTGCGATTGCATTATTTCTAAAGATATTTTTACCTAAAATCAATCATATGTGATTCTGTGGAAATATCATTAAATTTTAAAGGCACCTATTAAAAGTTCAGATTCATTTGGCACATCCAGAGGTATCATAGAAAATTCTATGTTGGGTCCTAGCATGGCACGCCTGTAATCTTAGTGACTTGGGAGGACAAGGGAGGAGGATCTCAAGTTCAAGTCCAGCTTTAGCAATTTACTGAGGCCCAAGCAACTTGGTGAGATTTGTCTCAAAAAATAAAAAGGTTAGGGATATGGCTCAGTGGTTAAGCATTCTTAGGTTCAATCTCCAGTACCAAAAGAAGAAGAAGAAGAAGAAAAAAAAGGTAAGGCCTAGGAATATATATATATTGAAAGGTATTGCCAGTGATTTAGATGAAGGCGGTCCTTGAAACACATTGAGAAATACTGGATTTTTTTCTTCTAATATTTGGTATAGATGTAAGAAATTTATCTTCTATCACCACTCTGTTAATCTTGCCCACATATTTCAAGCATATTAATTCTGAAGTATTCAATTAATATTTTAGGCACATATAGCTTCCTGTAGATTTATAAATGAATCTTTGACACTTTGTAAGGGGTGGGTTGCTTAAAAATGAGTTTGCCAATGATCTCAACCACCATCTCCATATATTTTTTATCTGCTTCAAATTCTTCTGTGTCCCAGAGAAATATCTTCTTCTGCCCTCTTAGTGATCAGCTTTGAGGTCAATAAACAAAGTCTACATTGTCTGATTAGACTATTCAAATGCACATTGCTGGCTTACATACAGATAAAACAAAGTGGACTGGATGATGTGGTTCCACAGTTGCTTAAGCCCCTTTTTTCCTGACTGACTTGCCTTATCCACATTATAAGTCTACATTTATAATGTGGTCTGTCTTCCCATAATGGGTGTTTATGTTCAGCTAAATGATGCCACATGCAGTTTTTAAAAGTTGAAAGTTTTAAGGTTAAGAAATAGGCTTTAGGTATCAATTATTATTTTAACGCTAAAATTAAATATGGACCCAGTTTTGCAGGGGGAGCATGTCTCATTTGCATGTTGATTACATGTAATCTGTAAAGATTGAGGCAGGATTTTATAGAATAATTAAGTCTTGCATATGGAGCATATACTTATTTTCTGGCTCAAGTTTGGAGATGTTCTTTGCCTAGGAAAGATTTAGAGTGGCTGCATAGATAATTGATCGTATGTGAGAATCTTCTCAGGGAATTTTGTTTCTTAGTGAATTTTTAAGTAGCCACCTTAGCTGTGTTGTATGCACACCAGTAGGTACCCAGGCACGTGCATAGTAGTAGATGTTTGCACTTGTTCTTTCAATAAAGCTAAAAGCAGAACAAGGTTCTCCCCAAACCTGGCTTTTAATGTTGCTCGACATTGATTTCTTTGTTAGAATTAAATTCTTTGTACATATCCAGGGGTAGTGGTGTTGGTCTCCTTTGCTCTTGGATGTGCTGGGAATCGTCAGGCTTGTTTTTGCTTTTCACTTTGCACCTGGGCTTTGGAATTATAACTGTTGTTTCTGACGAGAACTGTCTAGGCAATTGTAAGGGTTTCTTTGGGAGGATTTCCTTTTGTTATTTTTCTGTTTTTGGTCATGTATCAAATGCTTTCCCTTGTCACTTGTGATTTTTCATCCTTTTTGATCATATTGCTAACACCATCTAAAATTTTATTTAGGACCATATTTTGCTCACAGCCATCACTAATGTAATTAGGATTTTGATGTGGAAGCTGATTTGATTTTTGAGTTTTGCTTTTTATCCACACTGCCAGTTCATTAAAAAAAAATCTTAGCATGTTCTGTTAAGCCCAGGAGTATCAAGTTTCTTAATAAATATGACTTGACAGTGATTAAGGTGACCTTTTCCAGCAAACCATCAACATCCTTGCCAAGTGCTAATCTTTCTCTATACAATTTCAGTTATTTGAAACACTAAACATCCTTTATGAGCCATCTCCTAAAGTTAGGTATGGGTTCTAACTGCTGCTGAGAGATTCCCCCTTGACATTATTTTCAAAATGTAGCAACAGAATATATAGTTGAAGTTTCAGGGAGATCTGATTTTTGATGGAGAAATGGGAAATATACTAGTCCTCTAGGAGGGGCCCTGAGCAGGGATAGCTGGCTTTATCAGTGTGTTTATTTTATTCCTGTCTGTGGGATGGGAGTAAAGAGGCAAGGAATGCGTATGCTTCAGCTTCACTTGACCAGTTCTGATTCAGAGGCATTTGAACATCACAAAATATGCAGAGTGATAAATGATAGCATATTATTTGATATTAGCACAATTTAAGTAATAAAGCATGTGATATCATTTTATTAATTGGAAAAATCTTAATATTAACCTTTAGTTCGGAAGTCATCAAATGAGAGCACATGAACCAAATACGATCCACAGCCTATTTGGTAAAGATTATTGGCACACAGCCAGCCACTCCTCTATTGTCTGTGACAACATCCTTGCTCTGAAGGTAGAGTTGAGTATGACACTGAGATATCTACTACTGGGCTCTTCACAGAAAAACTGTGCTGACTCACACTTGGGTTGAGTTGATTTTCTTGTTGGGGTGTATTGGCCCATTTTGACTATATTTGGGAAAGTTGAGAAGATGTTTACAATTGACTCCACACTTTGTGTCCTTGAATGCATACTGTGTTTCTAGATTGAGTCCAATTTCATTTGAGGATGTATTGAGTATGTGAAGTAGTCATTACTTGGTCTATGTTGAATGTCAGTATCTGATGGTCCTGAACAGACTTCAGAGGAACAATGGTGTGAATTCTGTATTTATGGGTGGGTGCATGTGGTGGTGGTACAGGGAGAGGACAAGAAGGGGATATAGCCCCCCCCCCCCCCAAATACACTTTTTGTATTTATATATTGGCTATTTGACCCTTTGGTCAGTTAGATTAAAATCTGCTTTCTATCCCCAGCTGTAGTTTTGGCTACAGTCAGCATTTGGAAAGTGGGGATAGTTGGCATTTATTAATCTTGGTTTCTCATTTTTATTTACCTGTTTTTATCCAAATAGTTTGAATCTTAAATGTCTCCTAGGACATGAAAGGATTATTTCCTGGCATGGTGTTACTGAAAGGTGGCAGGGCCTGATAGGGGGTGTACAGGTCATTAGGGGGTGCCCATGTAGGGTATACATCCTCTTTCTTTTGCATCCTGGCTCTGAGGCTGAGCTGCTTTTTTGTAACACACAATCTACACCATGATTTTCTGCCTTGTCATACAGGCCCCAAAGCAATGGGGCCATCTGACTGGACTGCAACCTCCCAAATTCTGAGCCCAAATAAATTTTTTTATAGGCTGACTGTTTCAGGCATTTTTTAGTGATGACAAGCTTGGACACCAAATAACATGTGCCCAGGTAAGAAACCAGGAATACTGAGAGCTTAGGAGGAGGGGAAAACACTCCTGCTCTGCTGCTCTCAGTCTCAGGCTTATTTCCACCAGCACCTCTTCAACATTTAAAAAAATATTTCTGGTAGTTATCTAAATAAAACTGCTCATCCACTGTTGATTTAACCATCATGGACAATTTCCACCTGGTACTATGAGAATTTGGATCACTCACTCGCATCTCATCTCCCCCTAAACTTGGATAGTTACATTATTTTTAGCTTTATTGTAGGTTTTTAGAAGAACAATAAGTTTAAGACAATAAGAAAATGTATCTGTTTATTTATTTTACCTTTGACTTTAGTTGATTGACTTGATTTTATTCTAAGTTAGAAATTAGTGCCTCTATCTTTCCTCTGCCTCTTCATTTTTCTCTTCCTATCTTCCTTCAATTTAATTTTTGCTTTTATATTGTCAAAGTTGATAATATTTATTTTGTTCTGCAACTATAACCGTACGTGCTGGGTTTTTTTTTTTTTTTTTGCCTTTAAGGTTAAAAGAAAAAAAATCAATCTTCATATTATATGAGTATGTAATGATTTTTTTTTTTTTTACCGCCAAGACGGTGTGTTATGATTCCATTTTTCTTGATTCCATTATGTACCCCCAGGTCACTCATCAGGGTAAAATGGAATTTGTCTATTTTCTTTTTGTAAAGTTTTTGTTAATTAGATGCTGGCTAATTTGAACCTACTTTGGGATATTGAATTTTTTGCTCCTATTTTCAAGTTCTACATTGTAAACTTTATTTTCTATTTTATTGTATTTTAAAATTTTGGCAATTGGTTCTGCTTTTTTCCCCTACTCGTTCTGGAGAATCCCATGGTTAATAGCACTGTCTGCTTTAGTCCTCTTCTGATCATGGCTTGAGTGACAGCAACCTCTGCTTTTGTGTATATATTGTACTCTTCTATTTTCTACTCTGTTCACAAATCTGCAAAAATACTGGATCCATTGATGTCTCAAATATTCTCAGAAGTTTTGTGAAGTTTTTTTTCCTGTGTCCTTTTCAACTGTCATTTGATGAATTTCAAAGGAGAGGAGGCAAAGGTGTATATTGAGTTTACCATCTTGAACTTTATTTGTTTGACTTCCCATCTCACAGTTTTTTCTTAAGACACCGAGGCCAGTGTGGTGGTGCACCTATAATTCCAGCAACTTGGGAGGCTAAAGCAGAGGATCACAAGTTTAAGGCCAGCCTCAGCAATTTAGTGAGACCCTGTTGCAAAATATAAAATAAAGGGTTAAAATGGTTGGGGATGTGACTCAGTACTCCTGGGTTTAATCCCCAGTTTTTTTTTTTTTAAACACCTAGACCATCTCAGTTTAAAATAAATACCAACATGTTTACTCAATACCCTCGAACTTTTAAAAATAAGCTAAAATTTTTTTCTTCAATTATTTGGTCATAAGTCAGCATCTTATAATGAAGTAAATGCATAATTAAATTTCTTTCTGTAATTTCATTTTTTAAAGCCAGTTTTATTTTCAACTTTTCTACATACTTCTAAATATTATTAAAACTTCACGTTTAAGACTCTGCATGAGTTTATGCCAGACGCAATGGTACACGTCTGTAATCCAGTGGCTTCAGAGGCAGAGGTAGGAGGGTTGCAAGTTCAAAGCCAGCCTCAGCAATTTTGGCCCTACACAATTTAGTGAGAAAAAAAATTCTACATGACTTTTAACATGGCATTTATAGTTAAATTTATTCCCTATCACATATCAACCATAGATTTAGCATGAATTCAACTAATGATATAATTTTTTATGAACACAATAAACTCAAGTTTATTTTTTCTTTTCTCTCTTATGTTTATTTACTCTTCTATTTTTTTCCCCTGGTGCTGGGGATTGAACCAAGGGCCTCATGTATGCTAAGTAAGCATAGATGTGCTCAGGAGCACATCACTAGCCCTGAGCTTCATAGATGGGCCTTTAAGGCATTTCATACCCTGTTACCCTCCAGGGTGTTCCTTGACCACAGGAAATATCAAACATATTTTCACTATTAGCTTGAGTAAGTGCTGTCTTCCCTCCTTGCCCTATAACTTTTGTTTCTGTCTTTGCAATTAGCCTTAAACAGCCTCCTATATTACACCCCTACAGGCATGAGGCTGACACTAGTCCTAGCCTACTGAATTCCCCCCCCCCCAATTTAAATATTTGTGTTAATTTCTCCCAAGAATTTTCTTGCATCCCATCATGGTAATGGCATAAGGGCTGGACTCGAATACACAGTAAGGAACCATCCGGTAAGAAGAAAGCATTTCACTACCTTCAGAAATGCCCAGGGTCTCAGAATCAAACCTCTGAACTTCTATAATGCCCTTTAAATACATTCCTTAATGAATCTCTAGCTTCTCCGGGCAGGAGGTAGGAAATAGACACTGATAGATTAGTTCTGTTACATTTGATAAGTCGTCTGAGATTATGCTGAATTCCTCCTTGGAAAGATGGGTTTCCATCTGCTGATATTTGTCTTGATATTTCAGCTGAAATTCTGCAACTTCAGGAGCAAGCCCATTGAACATCTTGGTTTACTATGGTAGTGCTTAACATTTTGTTTTGACCAATGCTAGTCCTTCCTTAGGCAGAAGGAGTATTAAATGAATAGAAGGGGAAAATAAATGTGCTTTCTATAGGAATTTAAAACTAAGTTGATCCATTTGTGTTCAGAACAAAAAATATTTCCTAGAGACATGGGTGTTCCCTTGTGACAAAGATTTTTAGTTAATCTGTTATGTGTATTCTTTCCCCTACCAGTTAATGGCAATGTTTTACACCAAGGCCTCCAGTAGATATGAAAGCGTATAAATTGTAACTGTTACTCTGTGTTGATGGAATTATTGGCTGTGAGCAGACTGGTTTGTTGTCAAACAAGATTGATATGAAATGGTCATTTGAAAAACATTTCTTAAAGATCTGAGTTGATGAGGTTGTAGGAAGAAGAGAATTATACTGATGTGAGTAGTGGGAAGAGCGAGGTCATGACTGTATGCACTGAGAGGAACTGAAAAGGATACTCAGTTGTACTTGCAGTTAGCACCTTCAAATGTTCTAAGTTTAGAGTAACTCTGAGATCACTTGAATGTGCTAATCCCAAAAGATGTTCATAGACTGGCAGGGGTAAGGGTTACAAGAACACTTTTACTTCTTGTTTCAATCATCCTTTTCACAGCTATGACCAAAAGACCTGACAAGAACAGTTACAGGAGAAAACGTTTATTTGGGGGCTTATGGTTTCAGAGGTCTCAGTCCATAGATGGCCAACTCCATTGCCTTGGGTCCTAGATGAGGCAGAACATCATGGCGAAAGGGTGTGGTGGAGGAAGGCAGCTCATAACATTGCACGAAGAAGCAGAAAGAGAATTCTGCTCAACAGGACATTATTATACCTCAAAGGCACATTCCCAGTGATTTACTTCCTTCAGCCCCACCATGCCTGCCTATTGTTACCACCCAGTTAATCCATTCAAGTGGATTAATGCACTGATTAGGTTAAAGCTCTCATAACAGAATTGTTTCACCTCTTGGCTTTCTTCCATTTTCTCTCACATGAGTTTTGGGAGACACCTCTTGTCTAAACTATAATACCACCTCAAACACTGTGGAGAGTCATCTAAAATCCCATTAAAGGCACAAGTCCATCTGGATTCCATGCTTACAAGAATTCAAAATCATATTAAGTAGAAGAACTTTTTGGTTTAAGGCTGTGTGCATTCCGCTGATGCGAAAACAACGATTGGCATCCTCTTTTGATGAATGTGTGGCAGAACATTATTTTCCACGGTAACAGATTCTTGTAGCACCAGTATGGGACTGACTTTGCAGTAGGTTCAAGCAGAAGTACACGGTGACTTTCAGGAAATAAACTTATCTAAATTCAACTATTTGGACCAGGAACAGACCCAACAGAAAAAACAACATTCTATATAGGACATGGGTGTACTCAGT